>NC_080787.1:140992295-143392295 GCF_028018385.1 Neofelis nebulosa
AGCTATGTGACCTTGGGCAAAGCACTTAAACTCCGTCTGCCTGAAGTTTATTCATTGACAAAGTGAAGATAACAATAATAGTTGTCTCACATCCTGCATGTCAACTGCTTAGCAAAATAAAGTACTTAAGACAGAAACATAGCTGAATACTCAATTATAGTTAACTATGACTATTTTTGTCATCTTCCTAGATAACTACGCATTAAGGTATCTGGAAAATAGAAAAGCTAGTAAAGGTGTATCTTGCTTTTCGGAATAATATGATCCTACCTACATGTAAGTTAAGTTAAAAAAAAAAAAAAAACTTTGGTAGACCATTTATAAAATAACCCCTTTGCCAAAAAAAATTAAAAATTATCTGAATCACGTTTTCAAACACTGATTGTGTATTAAAAGACAATCGTCATGTGGTATGTTTTTTTTTAAAGATGTGAACCATGCAGAAAACCAAAAATTTGAGATCTTGATAGCCTATCTAAGTTTTCATGGCAAAGCCATAGTTACTTTTAGACTGGGATAAGTAGACAATATTCTCAAACATTCTTGCTTATGTATTAATGAGTCCTCTATTGTGCTTTTTTCCATTATTTGTGTAACCCTCTCTCAAGATTTCCCCCTATTCTTAATATAGTGGGAACTGCATTTCCAAGCCAGCCCAATATTCCAGCACAAAGTAGTGATACCAAGTTGATGGGCTGCTTCTTCTATTGAAGAAGACTAGAATTTTAGTTATCTCAACAATGATTCAAACTGCTTACATCATCAAAGCTTATCTTATTATAGGTACCTAATAAATATATCTTAAATAAATGAGAATTGATTTTAAAATTAACAATGACATTGTTTTATGACTCTACTACTCTCAGTACCTGTGCCCAGACCTAGTAAAAGTCCCTACCTCAGTAAACAGATCATTCTGGAGATTTGCCTTGACCTAGTCCTAGCCCTTACTTGCCTCTGCTTGCTTCCTGTTGTCTCTTCATTGCATTCCCTGACCTTCTCTTCAGTCCTTTCTGATTTTTAGTCTCAGATAAGCATCTTCTCCAGCTCTTACCCCTTCCCTTTCCCTACTCCATTTCATTTTGGCATTTATGGTTGTTCGTTACACTCTGGTAAAAAAAGGTGGTTCCAGCTGCACAGTTGATGGTTGGCACAGGGTCTCTATCTCTCAAAGGAGCCAGGAGAGTCACGAGGGGCCTCAGTTCATATAATCACTGAGACACAAGGACAGCGTGTGTGCATCCAACTTAAAACTCAACGTTCAGCAGGTGTTGCTGCAGCCTAGAGTGTGCAGTGAATTAACATGTCCGTTAAATCTTATCAACTGGTAAATAGCACAGCCAATATGCTTGGACATTTTCTCTGTGGTGGAGCATTTAAATCAGACCTAAGTATATTATGCAAACAACAAACACATGCTGTGTCTCAAACTTCTAGATTGGAGGCACCTTGTACATAAAACTGGCACACAGTAGGCCCTCGGCATGTACTCACAGAATTAGCACATCTAACCCACAATCCATACCCATTCTACATCTGATTTTAAACCCTAAGGTAGCTTCTTTTGTATGAATTAGTCACCTCAGTTACACATTATTTCAACTGTTACATGACGCATTAGGTGGTAGTTACAACGAATTGCTAATCTGTTGAAGCGGTATTGTTGTGTAATCCTGTCTCAGCATTTCCCCCTATTTTTAATATACTGGGAATCTCAACAAGGACATAGCCCAGGTTTTTCTGCTTCTAAGAAGACTTAACCTGACTCAGTCCCAGAGAAAAGTCTTGGGACTTGATCTCTTATCCTCTATCTTCAGAGACAGTATAGACTAGCAGGCCTGGATTTTATGTGCGTGTATCTCCAGCGATGGAGCAGACGCCAAAGTCATGCTTACCAGAGAAGCAGATTCTAGGGGGTTTTCTGTGTGTTTTGTGTATGGTGGCGGTGGTGAGAAGGGGAGAGGCTAAGAGATCAACAGCAAAACTTAAAGTATCTGGAGATACTGATTACAACTGAAGAAGGGCCAAGAATAAACGCGGAAAGGACCCTGACCGATCGTGCAGGAACACAAAATTTTGTTGCGTCCATCTTGTTTGGCGGCCGGATCTGGGGTGAGTGAGTCGAGCCGAGAGGGCCAGGAGCTGAAACTCCATGGCACCTCTGTACCTCTACATTTCTAGTTTCAAAGATAAGGTCCCAGAGGGGCCTGAAACCAAATCTGTCATGAATTTGCCTTACAGTCTAGTTTAGAACATAGAACAGTCTATTTCCTCGAAGCAGTAAAAAAATATTCCTATCTTGGCAGAAAATATACGTGAGCCACAGACTGCCCATATTTGGTCACCTCCCCTTGTCTGGTTTCCACATATACAGTAATCCCTATGATGACAGTAAATGAGGTACACAAACTCAGTTGCACGAAACACAGGACTGAGTTAATATGATGTTAGTGAAAAATAGCATTTTTAGTTAGGTCCCACAAAACCCAAAGAGGAAGATGTTAGAATTTATACTAAGCACAGCTGACTCTGCAGTACACTAAAAAAGTCGCAAATAAAAGTCATCAATGCCTAATCCCACCACTTCCTAAAATCCCCACTCTCCCTTGACCCCCTGCCCCCTCATAGCAAAGGACATAAAATCGTGGTAACTTGGCTTGCCTTCCTTTGAGAACGGAGACAGGAATGAGGTCTAGAACCAACAGCCAACCACATTATTACATAAATGTGTCTGTGGGCTTACCTTTCAAAAAATAACATATAGCAACGGCAATAACAAAGATAACTGCCCAGAAAATTCTTCAGAAAATAAATCTACTGGAACTGTCGTTAGCAAGCAAGGAAGACGGAAGTGGGACATCTCAGAACCTGTATGAATGGACACTTGGGAGACGCGCGTCAGTGGAAGCTCTAAACAGCCAAGTCTTCAGACAACACTAGGACTGCTGTGCAGGAAGGTCTCCCCACCAGAACTCTTACCTTGTGTTGCTCGCGTTTCCGTTGTATTGTGTTGGCCGTTTCCTCATGCACCTGCTGAATGGTTATTTCCTCTCTCAGGGCCACCTCTGCTCTGTATAACCAGGCACCTATGGTGCCCAGAGGTGCAGGGAGAGATTTATCAAGCTGTATATGCCAGTCAAAGAGCTGAAATACAAAAGTGGAAAAACAATGTCTCTCAGAGGACAATTCCTTAAATTCCCTCAAATGACTTTTAAAGCCCACATAAGGATTTAACTTAATCATCTTGTGTTACTTTAATAACTATCAAGTAAGAAAATATCTGTGTTCTGAATGCGGTACTTTGAGAATGAGGAGGAAATTAGAGTTACAAGCAAATTTTAAGGAAACAAAATACACCTTAGACATGGAAGGGTATTATTGGGAGCTTAAACAATTTTCTACCTATAGGAGTAGCACAAAGCCCCCACTGATTTTTCAATTTGGCCTTTGCTGAAAGGGAAAGGACTGGGTTTGCTGACGTGCTCCAGGATGTAGTTGTTATACACTGGGTACACTATTGTGTATCCTTTAAAATCTCACACAGGGGAACAGGTGCAGAAAAATCAGGGTCATCTAGATATCTCTGGAGGGAAAGGAACATTCAGGATTCTTTCTATGAAACTACAATTCCCTAACCATTTCTTCATTTCTTCCCCTTTATCCAATTGTTTTGGGGGGTGGGGGGGGGTGGGGAGGAGAGTGCAAGAAGAGGAGGGGACAGAGGATCCACAGCAGGCTCTGTGCCGACAGGCTGTCAGCACCGAGCCCAATGTGGTGTTCGATCTCACGAACTATGAGATCATGACCTGAGCCAAAGTCAGACGCTCAGCTGACTGAGCCACCCAGGTGCCCTTCCACTTTATCCAGTCTTAAGCACTGTTTCCTAACTTACTGGAATACCAGATGGGATAGGTTGAGGTGCTTGGGAACTAACCTATTCTCTGGTAGAGTTTGTGGGGAAAAGATAAATAGAAGTTCAAGACAAATATTCTCATTAGTGATAGAAGTTTCAGTGATCAAGTTTGAAATCTTGGTCTTTAAGTTTGCAAAATATTAACATGAAATTTACTGAGCAGTTTTTCTTCAGGTTCATGAAAGACCAGATTAGAAGATTTGCTTAAATTAAAGCATGTAAAACTAAATGTGCATATACAAAGATTAGTAACTATTGATGAAACCTAGCTATAGACTTTAGAGAAGTTATTGAGGCTCCATTCTTGGGAGAGTCACCTTTTCTAGACAACCCAGAATTTAGTTGTGTAAAGTGAGCAGTAACCCAGGTGGTGTTGCAGGATTTCAAGCCATCATCTACTACGTGAAACTACATGTTTGGGGCGCCTGGGTGGCTCAGTCGGCTGAGCATCCGACTTCGGCTCAGGTCATGATCTCACAGTTTGTGAGTTCGAGCCCCGCATCAGGCTCTGGGCTGACAGCTCGGAGCCTGGAGCCTGTTTCGGATTCTGTGTCTCCCTCTCTCTCTCTGCCCCCTCTGTCTCTCTCTCTCTCTGTCAAAAATAAATAAAAAATTTTTTAAAAATCTTACAAAAAATAAAAACAGAAAAAAGAAACTATGTGTAGGGCAGACAAAGCAGAAGAGTTGTTCAACCAAGTTCAGTACTTCCACTAACTTAAAGGAAAACTCCCATGGCTAAGTCTTTCCCTCCTCAGCTAGAGGCAGTAGGACCAGATGACATATCACTGTTTAGAAAACATGATGGAAAATGTTCTTGACTAAATTACATAAGCCTTAGTAAAATTAATCACGAGAGAACTTACCCTGGAGGACACTCTATCCCAGGACTGCTTTACCAATGCTTGGTCAAGTGACAATTTACCGTCTCTATGTACTGGTTGTATTAAATGTTCAATCTGTTTCCTTTTTATTTCATATTGAACTCTGAAGTGCTTAAATGACTAGAAGAGGAAAAACAGAAATGACATGGACACGAGTCAAAAACAGCAAAAGCAAAGGAAACCACATTTCCTAAATAACAATCCTTCATATTTGGATAACACTCAATATACGTTGTTGATAATAATGATGACAAGTCGTCATCATGCTATCAATGATAGCACTGCCATTCATCAAGCCCTGATGATGAGCCTGGCCCCATGCTAACTGCTCTTTGCACATCATCTCGTCTGGCTTTCTCCATCACCCTACAACATCGACATGCCCTATTATTATTACCATAGGAAGCCCAGAGGTAACTTGGCAAGAACAAGTAGTGGAGGCAGGAGTAAAACCTAAGATTTCTCATTTCTAGTTAAATAATCTATGTACAAGTCCATGCTCATCAAGAAATCATAGAAAACAGGAATATAAACCTATGTTAATAATCAAAATAGTTGCTTTACTTCAAAGTAAATAACAGTTAAATAATAAACCAAATAACTTAGAGATACAAATTATATACATCAAAGTACTACTAATTTGAAGATATCTAAATTTGTGTTTAAGTAAGGCTATCTAAAGAGTTTTACATAGGGGACCTCATTTATATAATAATATTTTGCTTTAACTTTATGGCATTAAAATATTAATTATCGTGTCATTTCTTTTATCGTAGTGTGTATAACATAAATTTGTAATATGTAGATTTAACCGTAAGTCAAATGCTAATCTAAAAAAGTAGTGATTTTAAAAAAAGTTCCACATTTTACATTAAAATAACACATCCTGGAATAAAATTCCATGTCAAAATATGAATTGAACATGCCACTAAAATGTGTAATTATGTTAAAGAACGTAAGAATGGCCCTATAGAATCTAGCAGGTAACACATCTGAAAGAATCCGAGTAAACAAACATGTAAGTTCACATGAAGAACACTGGGGGGAGACGGTGAGTAACTATTTTACCACAACTTTTATCTTCCGTTTCCTCCAACTTCACGTAATTTAAAAATACCAAAACATAAAACTGATCTTTAATTTTACTTAACAGAATTTCAATTTTATTCCACAGAATGAAAAAAATGGAAAATACACTGTTATGGTAAGTAGAAACAGAAAATGCTGATTATGTAAGAAACACACAGATGAAAATGTCCCCTATATTCAGATTTCACAAGCTCTCTAACCCTTTTTTAAGAAACAGCCCTTCATCTTTGGTCTGAAGGGAGTGTTTCTATTTTGTGCTCTTCTAATCTTTTGTTTTCCTTTTATAAAATAACATCTGTACAACAGGTAACTTCATAATTTGGAATTGATTTTTTATAATTTATGCCTAAGCTAAAACACACACTAGTCTAATAAGTAGATTTACTCTGTTGTTCTATTTCTATTCTCACTTTACAGGTTTCATCATTTTTTAATGAGACTCATCCAGAAAATTGTATTTTTGGGCAAAAAAGATTACACTAGCTTTCAAAGCAAAAAATGTACATACATATAAACACATACATATTGCTTTGCTATGTTCAAATAATATAATATCGACGCAATTATCTACCTAAAGTCAGGAAGAATTTATGTGTTATATAAAATCACACACTAATGCCAATGGCTGTATCTTTTATCATCTGCCATGTTGAGTCTCATATCATTGCCCCTTTTTATGTAGCAAAACCAACTGAAATATAGACTAGGATATATTATAGTTTGGCCACTAAAATGCGATGCTGTTTTAAATAGGAAAATGTTCATGCTGCATACAGTGAATTACAATTTAGTGGGGAAAACCGGTTGTAAGACTCTGTGTCTTAACAGTGAAAATTGGAAGCCGAAATCCAAGTACTGGCAGTATAAGGAGATGGGGGGTGGGCAGAATAACAGCAGCAGCAACAGCCCTGGACTCTGTGAGTACAACAGTGTCGAACCAGGCAGGTCACAATAGAAACTGATCCCATTAATGGGCTCGCTCCAAATATTCATGTTGCAAGCCTTTATTAAATTCGGCTTATCCTATAGTAGTTTTCAATGTGGCGCTGAATTCATTTTTTGGTGGGATTTTTTGTTATGTGACATCTGCCAGATCATGAGTTGTAGAAAAACAACAACTAGATGTGTTTTGGGTCATCTCTAAGACTCTGAGTTCTAAGCCATGAAGCCTCCTCGGAGCTCTACATACAGGGAGGGTGGACACACACAACCTAGACCTACTAACGCCACCTCCGGGATACACCCAAAAAACGAAAACAGGATACTGAAGAGGTATCTGCACTGCCATGTTTATTGCAGTATTATTCACAATAGCCAAGATATGGAAGCAACCTGAGTGCCCATTCATGGATTAATGATAAAGGAGATATGAGATATATACATATATAGAGAGAGAGAGAGACAGAGAAAGACAGAGATAGATATAGATATAGACATAGACATAGGTATAGATATAGATAGATATAGATATAGATATAGATATAGATATAAAGATATAGATAAAGATATAAAGATAGATATATAGATATAGATAAAGATATAAAGATATAGATAAAGATAGATATAGGTATAGGTAGAGATAGAGATAGAGATAGAGATAGAGATAGAGATAGAGATAGATAGAGATAGAGATATGGGGGGAGAGGGAGGGAGAGAGGGAGAGATGTCTATATTTCTAAATATCATAGAAAGGACATCCTCCTATTTGTGACAACACATTACGCTAAGTGAGATAAGGCAGACAGAAAAAGAGAAATAATATAAAATATTACCTCCATGTGGTATTTCAAAAAGCCAAACTCATAAAGACAAATTAAAATGGTGGTTTCCAAGGGATGGGGGGTGAAGGTGGGGGATAGGACAGATACTATTTAAGTACACAAACTTCCGATGAGTAGTAAATAAATCCTAGAGATCTAAAAGCACAGTATAGTGGATATAGACAACAATATTGTATTATAGTCATCAGACTTGCTAAGAGACTGGAATGTAACTATCCCAACCACAAAAAAGAAATACTTATGCAATGTGACGGAGGTGCTAATTATTTCTACAAGGGCAATCATATTACAATATATAAATGCATTATATTTTTTAAAACTACTTATTTACCCAGAAATACAATTATTATTATTTTTTATTTATTTTCGAGAGAGAGAGAGAGAGAGAGAGAGAGAGAGAGACAGAGTGTGAGTGGGGGAGGGGCAGAGAGAGAGGGAGACACAGAATCCAAAGCAGGCTCCAGGCCCTAAACTGTCAGCACAGAGCCTGATGGAGGGCTTGAATCCACGAACTATAAAATCATGACCTGAGCCAAAGTTAGATGCTTAACAGACAATTATTACAATTGCATGCAAACTTAAGATAATACATATTATTTCTTTAAAGATTTTTTTCTCACTAATATCATTAGAAAGACTGAACATGGATTAAAAAGCTTTTAAGAAACTGAAATCACTTCTTCATACATTACCTGATATTTATCCTGTAAATTTGATTCTGTCATCTGTGCCCTTGTCAAATCTCTTTCAAATTGTTCTATCCAGACTTTTGTTTCCTTCAAAATTAGCCCGTCTTCTCTCTAGAAACCAGCAGACATTACGTTATCATCAATGACTGTACATTTATTTAATTGCTGATTAATACCTGGCTGATTCTAAAATGCCCCAAATATTTAGTAAGTTCCAATTGTCTCTGAAAGTTTTTCTCTCTCTCCTCTCCCTCACTTATTTTGGGAAATAAGAGGCAAAAGTTAAATCTAGAAAAAATAGCTTAATTATCTTGCTGAATATTGAAATTATCTACCTCCATTACTTTCTCAAGAAACACTAATTTAATTAAGAGAATGTGCTCAAGAGGAAATGCCCTAAGTACAAAAATACTCAGGAAGAGCAATGGCTGGAGAGGACTGAACACATAGGCCTGGGGGTGCTCTTAATCCAAGGTCATTCATAGCCCAGAAGACTATTCCGGATGAGACTAATTTTGGCTGAATCCAAGGAATGACAGCCACAGTAACATTGTGGACTAGAATTATTTAAAAATGCTATTCAGGATTATAACATAAGCTTCATGATGTCAGAAAATATTTATTTTGTTCAATATGGTATTACTAGACCCTGGCAACACAGCACCTATAAATATTTACCAAAATATTTGCTGAATGAATGTATCCAGGCTACCACTCACATCCCAAAAATGAAAAAAAAATAGAGATCTTATATAATTTTTTCCACAAATAATAGCAAGCCATTCTATTATTGATTTAGTGAAAATATCCTAATTTTTCATCAAGACTTCTTATCTGGTAAGAATGCCAAATTAATCAAAAACATATTTAACATGGTTCTTGACACTTACAAATAGCTTCCAACTACAGGAGCTCACCTGGTCACAGCCCTGTGACACAGATGAAACGGCTGATGACAGGTGAAGTGGCAAAGTAGACAGAGTGTTGGCCATGGAGGCAGGTCAACCTGGTTGGGAATTCTGGTTCTGACATGTGCCAACTCTGTGACTTTGGACACAATGTTTTTTAAATCCTCTCTAGTGCTGTACTATCATCTGAGTAGATATCACACACCGCTTCCCCAGTTTGGGGGAGAATTCGAGATAACCTGTGCGGCACACGCAGCACAGAGATTGGCACACACTGCTGTCGTGACCCACACCTTCTCTCACTTTCCAGTCTTGAAAAGCAATCCTGTCCTGCCTGAAACATTTTGCTCTGAATAATGCCTTCCTCAGAGCTCAGCTCAGACACAACCTCTCTAGAAAGATTTTTCTGACCCAGAAGTCTTGTTGGATCCCTCTTCTGTGCCAGCGGTTCTCACACATCAGCATGCGTGACAATCACCTGGAGGACTTCTGAAAATAGATTGCTGGGCACCACCCTCGGTCTTCCTTGGCTTGGTATGTCTGGGGTGGAGGCTGAGAATCTGTGTTTCTAAGAAATTTCCAGGTGAATCTAATGTTGCTGGTCTAGTGACCACATTTTGAGAATACTTCTCTGATCCTGTAACAACCTGAGCTCAAATATTCACTAGAAAAACACTATTTTTTTATCGTCCACTTGTCTCTTCCCCTCCATCCATGGTACAAACCCCTTATTTATCTTATTTTTCTCTAGCCTAACATTGTGTCTAGCCCTCAGTCTCACTCAATATACAATGGTAGAATAAATGATTGGTAATATAGGTCAGTAGAGAAAGAAATGAACAGGAGCCCAAAGCTCTAAAGTTTTAGTTCTTCCCAAGATGGCTCTTTTGAATGAACAGATAAACATGACCAAAGCGCATGGTTTATTACCAGGTGACTGGTTGACTATCACACCCATAAAAGCACAAATGGCATATTCTTATGAGCTCAGAAGAACAAAATGCTCTTGGTCTACCTCCAAGATACCAGAGGCCAACGTGACCGCTACGAGGGGGATCATCGAAATGACATGGACCTCACTGTGAGCCTCCGATGACCTGTTTCTCACCAACTGAAATTTTTTCACAAAGTCACCTTAGAGAAAGGATTATGTTAAGTTAACTTCATTAGGGTTCATCTAGTAAATGACTTTTCTACTGGTGGGCCAGTGTCAAGCAAATTGCAATAAGGTAAGAAGGATGGAGCTATTTACACACTCAACATTCTCCTCTTAAGAGGAAACTGAAATACAAACAATATTTAGATTCCCAGAGCTCATTTAGTCTAGCGGCTTTTCTTCGACTGGTAACCTTACCAGCATTCAAAGACATGGAGGTCTATTTGTCTAGAGAAGACCACCTATATTCCAGGCAACATTCCTGCCTGGAACTCATGCCAGCATTCTCATGACTATTTCTCTTTCCTTCACTTTCTCTTTCTCTCTTTTTCACTCAAATATACACGCAGGCACTCTTATATGTTCTGCAGTATGTTTAATGTACATCAACTCACGATTCATGGGGCATGAAATAGAAATTACTTTAACATTTGATATACAATTAGTTACTTTTAATTTGTTATTTGAATGTTGGCATCATTATATTTTATTGATAGATCTTTAACCTCAGCCCTAGATGGAATATAAGAAAAATGGAAAACAAATAGGATAACTTAGAATTGGGACAGACCTCACAGTCATTAATCCCACAAGTATTCCTGAGCACTACCGTGTGCCATGAACTTTACTAAACTATGTGGCCACATACTGAGCAGAAGAGACGTAATAAACCTCAGGATACAAGCTAACTGAGTACTTACCTTTTTCAAGTAATTATTTCCTACTTAATATTTTAAAATATAAAAATAAATCTTTAGCTTTGTTTTTATTTTGCATGTCACATACAAAGAGGCCAAATGTTGTTATTGTAAATTTTTCCTTTCATTAGTGCTGTTAAGTGTTATTAAGAAGAAATTAATTGATGCCATCTTATAATTAAAGATTAGTGGGAAAGTCCATGGGAGTGGCTCAGGCTACAACTAACATTTCATAACATTTACGTAGGTTATTTGTTCTATTAGAAAGAAAAGGAAATAACAGAATTAATGTATTAAAAGAAACGTGTATATAAAAGCAAATACATGCAAAGGAATGGCTAGTAAGCTATGGAATACAGGACGTTTGAAAGAGGTCACTAATTCAAGATTATTTACATCTTACCTTAAAATTTTGGATAGAATTTGCAAAAGATGGAAAACCTGGAAGTATTTCCTAACAATATGAAAACAAGATAACATACAGAAAAAGAATATAAATCAAGGACAAAAGATTATATAGGAAATAAGAAAAAAATCAATGGAGAGGCATCTATCCATAAACAAACAGATGATAATTTTATGGGTATAGTTACTTTAAGAGATTGTCATAACTTTTGAAAGCATCAAAATGCTCAAATATAATAAGGCAAGTTAGTATTCTAGTATTTGATGTTTTGTTTTAATTTTTGGCAATGTTTACATTTTATAAATGTTTACATGTTAAAATATTAACGATTTAAATGGTGAACTATACAAAAAAGAGGTATATTAATTCATTTCTCTTCTCTATAAATACACTGAGTGCTAATTATTCAAGGAAGACCTTTAGAGAAAAAGTTTATCAGTTTTATTGGTTGGAGTAAGAAAGGCATAGCAATGTCTACTTCCATTAAGAAAATTAGATTTAAAATTGATCTATATGTCTGTTTTTGTGCCAGTACCATACTGTCTTGATGATTACAGCTTTGTAGTAGAGGCTAAAGTCTGGTATTTTGAGGTCTCCCGCTTTGGTTTTCTTCTTCAATACTACTTTGGCTATTCAGGGTCTTTGTGGTTCCACACAAATTTTAGGATTGCTTGTTCTAGCTTCGAGAAGAATGCTGGTGCAATTTTGATTGGGATTGCATTGAATGTGTAGATTGTTATGGGTAGTATTGACATTTTAACAATATTTATTCTTCCAATCCATGAGCATGGAATGTTTTTCCATTTCTTTGTATCTTCTTCAATTTCCTTCATAAGCTTTCTATAGTTTTCAGCATACAGATCTTTTACATCTTTGGTTAGGTTTATTCCTAGGTATCTTATGATTCTTGGTGCAATTGTGAACGGAATAGAATACAAACTCCAGAACTGGACCCACAAATGTATGGCCAACTAATCTTTGACAAAGCAGGAAAGAATATCCAATGGATAAAAGACAGTATCTTTAACAAATGGTGCTGGGAGAACTGGAAAGCAACATACAGAAGAATGAAACTAGACCACTTTCTTATACCATTCACAAAAATAAATTCAAAATGGATGAAAGACCTGCATGTGAGACAGGAACCCACCAAAACCCTAGAAGAGAAAGCAGGAGAAAACCTCTCTGACCTCAGCCACAGCAATTTCTTACTCAACACATCTCCAAAGGCAAGGGAATTAAAAGCAAAAATGAACTATTAAGACCTCATCAAGATAAAAAGCTTCTACACTGCAAAGGAAACAATCAACAAAACTAAAAGGCAACCGACGGAATGGGAAAAGATATTTCCAAATGACATATCGGATAAAGGGCTAGTATCCAAAATCTATAAAGAATTCACCAAACTCCACACCCAAAAAACAAATAATCCAGTGAAGATATGGGCAGAAGACGTGAATAGACACTTTTCCAAAGAAGACATCCGGATGGCCAACAGGCACATGAAAAGATGCTCAACGTCACTCCTCATCAGGGAAACACAAATCAAAACCACACTGATATACCACCTCATGTCGGTCAGAGTGGCCAAAATGAACAAATCAGGAGACTATAGATGCTGGCGAGGATGTGGAGAAACGGGAACCCTCTTGCACTGTTGGCGAGAATGCAAAGTGGTGCAGCTGCTCTAGAAACAGTGTGGAGGTTCCTCAAAAAATTAAAAATAGATCTACCCTATGACCCAGCAGTAGCACTGCTAGGAATTTACCCAAAGGATACAGGACTGCTGATGCATAGGGGCACTTGTACCCTAAAGTTTATAGCAGCACTTTCAACAACAGCCAAATTATGGAAAGAGCCCAAATGTCCATCAACTGATGAATGGATAAAGAAGATGTGGTTTATATATACAATGGAATACTACTTGGCAATGAGAAAGAATGAAATCTGGCCATTTGTAGCAACGTGGACGGAACCGGAAAGTGTTATGCTAAGTGAAATAAGTCAGGCAGAGAAAGACAGATACCATATGTTTTGACTCCTATGTGGACCCTGAGAAACTTAACAGAAGACCAGGGGGAGGGGAAGGGGGAAAAAAAGTTACAGAGAGGTAAGGAGGCAAACCATAAGAGACTCTTAAATACTGAGAACAAACTGAGGGTTGATGGGGGTTGGGGGAGAGAGGAAAGTGGGTGATGGGCATTGAGGAGGGCACCTGTTGGGATGAGCACTGGGGGTTGTATGGAAACCAATTTGACAATAAATTATACATAAAAAAAAATAAAATAAAATAGATCTATAAAGTATACACTTTAAATAAACTCATGAAAAAGATACAGCAATCAAATATACCAAAAAATGGAAGCCTGGAGACACACTGATGCCAAGCTTTTTTTTTTTTTTTCAATTAAACATTTTTTTTAAATGTATCTATTTTTGAGACAGAGAGACAGAGCATGAGTAGAAGAGAGCCATAAAGTGAGGAGACACAGAATCTGAAGCAGGCTTCAGGCTCTGAGCTGTCAGCACAGAGCCCGATGCAGGGCTTGCACTGTGAGATCATGACCTGAGCCGATGCCAAGCTTTTTAAAAGAGAATTAAAAGAGGACTGTCTGGGTGGCTCAGTTGGTTATCATCTAACTCTTGATTTCAGCTCAGGTTGTGATCTCACGGTTCAGTTCGTGGGATCGAGCCCTGTGTTGGGCTTCCTGCTGGCAGCAGGAAGCTGGCTTGTGCCTGAATTCACTTTCTCCCTCTCTCTCTGTCTGCCCCTCCCCTGCTCATGCTCTCTCTCTCAAAATAAATAAATAAACTTAAAAAATAAAACAAAATAAAAGCGAATTAAAAGAACTATTTCCCAAGACTTGGTTAGACAAATACCAAGTATTTTGAGGTAATGACATCAATAGCTGTAATGTGTAGAATCTATAAAATAATTAAATATAAATAAATAAAATTAAAAAGTTTGTACTAGATAGAATTAGGTGGCCGTTTAGCTGCATCGAGCAAAGAGAAGCCCTACATCATGAAAAACATAAAATTCTTTTTTTCTTTTTGAAAATCTTCATTTTTAGATTTCCCATTACAAATGCCACATTAAAAAAGGAGCAAAGTTTAGGATATATTTTCCTCAAAATTAATTTTTGAAATAACCCTGAAGAATCATATGCATTCTCTTTTTAGGAAGGGATAGAGAAAACTCGAAAAGAACAATCAGAACTTATTTTCCAGACAATGAAATTAATCTCTTAATAATAAAGCCTCTTGAGTAAAGCATATTAGCAGGCTTATGTCAGGAATGTGTGTCTTTCAAATCTTGAAGCGTTTTGGCATTAAATTCTTGCTCATGAGCATTAACAAAAGCACGTCCTTTTGTTTCTCCAACGCTGCCAGTCACAGAGTTTACTCATCTGGAGCGATGATTAATGTCACAGAAATTAAAACAGTACAGACTCAGAAACCTGATCAGAAATAAATCCAATTGGGTAATACAAAACTTTTGATATGAAAATCAGATGAAAAGCTGATTTTCTCATTGCTGTAGGGGGTTAACTCTAATATGCTTTCTGATAGAGCAACAACCACACTCGATTATACTCTCAAAACCCAGAAAGCCCCAAATGACTCCAAAGCACATGCGTCAGTTCATGCTAAGATTTGTGTAGAAAGTCGGCTTTTGCCTCCCGTGGGTCTTCTTAGAAACATTTACTTTGCTCACTACAGATAAGTTACTCTAGTGGTCAACATGTGTGCCTGAATCCTGTCAAAGAACAAAACGGGTTTCCTGAAATGATAAGCTTCTAAAAACCTAACATAGTTATATCAAAAGCCAGATTAATTTCAACCAAGCAACCTAGGAAATGCCAGTTACCATTGTTCTGCTTAATTTTTTATGAAGCCACAGATCTCTATTAGTGTAATACTTTCTCCTGGTTGAACACTTTGGGTTATGAGCCCTTGACTTTTGCTACCTTAGACTTGTTTCTATTTAGAAAATGTATTAAATGTTTTTCTGGTTTCTCTTCAGGATAATCTCAAACTGCTTTGAAAACTCTTGTTGAGACCTGAGCAGTGAAATCAGACAGGTAGCTTTTTAACGCATCTTGAAAATTCCACTTATTTCTCTCCCTGTTGTCATTTTATCTTACATTTAATTTCAAATTCAGTAGTAAATCTACCTCACTATAATTAAAAAAATGATAATACTTAAAAAAATGAGAAGAATGGTAATATTGATTATTAAAGTCTGGGAAAATAGGCATGCTGGTGTGCTGGCTGAAGTGTAAAATGGGACAAAGTTTCCACAGGAAAATTTGACAAAATCATTTCAAAAAGCAGTAAAAACCTACATTCCCTTTAGCTTAGAAATTCCACTTTTAAGAAAGAATCATAAAGCAATGTTTTATTATAAAATTGTTCATAAACATATTTTTTATAATGGCAAAATTCAGAAATTTTCAACAATGAAGATTAGATAAATTATTGTACATCTAGATGATGTCCTGGAGAGAATGGCATAAGAAATTTTTTTTTTTTTCAACGTTTTTTATTTATTTTTGGGACAGAGAGAGACAGAGCATGAACGGGGGAGGGGCAGAGAGAGAGGGAGACACAGAATCGGAAACAGGCTCCAGGCTCCGAGCCATCAGCCCAGAGCCTGACGCGGGGCTCGAACTCACGGACCGCGAGATCGTGACCTGGCTGAAGTCGGACGCTTAACCGACTGCGCCACCCAGGCGCCCCAAGAAGAAATTTTTTTATAATGTTGACAGAAAAAGAAAATGATAAAATTGTATGTATACTATAATTCTCATTTTTGTTAAAATATTCTATGCATCTACATACATATAAAAAGTGTTGGTAACTGACACCACATATTAATTTTTTTCTCTAGGACAGGGTCTCTCTAGAAGATCAAGTACAAATAATTTTCTTTTTCCTTTATTCACTTTTTTTCTTTTTTATGACAATGAACATATGTCATTTGAGCAGTATAAAAAGTATAAATGTTATTCAAACTATTGAGAGCTTGAAAAAATCTAATCACAGTGAATAATTAGAACTTTTACAAGTTTGCCTTACTTCCATATGTTTGTTGTGACTAGTGACTTATATAATAAATCTAAAAGTCAAAATTAGATTTTCTCAGATTGAACAGAATATGGGGACTCAAGTTCTAGAAGCACAAATGACATAGATATAAAATTGCTTCATCCTCAGATTACTAAATGAATTTCCCAACATGGCTATCTTTCCTCAATTTTAATTCATCAGTGTTACACGTCTAAGCATTTATCATTGATGCTCTCTGACATATCCAACATACCCACCAGCAAAATCTTTCCCGGTAACCTCTTCCCCAATTGCTGGTATCTATTCTTTACTCAGTTGCTCTCCTTTTGAAATGTATTCCAAAATAAAATAATAAAATAAAATAAAATAAAATAAAATAAAATAAAATAAAACAAAACAAAACAAAATAAAATAAAAAATGCATTTAAATTTAATTTTTAGAAAGCAGCATGCTTAAACATCTGGGTCACTATCACTGAGTGTGCTATCAGTGCTCAAAGAAAAAAAGTACTTACATCATTCTCTTGCCCATCAGTGCCTGTGTTGTGGATGTCAGGGTAATGCTTCAGAAACTGGGCTACATAGGTCATAATAGACTTCTCATCTGGTTTATCCACATCAACATCTGGAACAGCCAAACCAAATGTGGATAGATTAATTAGCATTATTTATAGTGCTAATCTAACGATATTGAAATCTAGCTAATATGCCAAAAGAGAGTGCCCTCAGTGCAGAAGAAAAATAGAATTAATATTTCAAGATGGTGAGGGAGGGGAAACCAATTTAGTTTGGATGATACATGATGGGAATATTATGACTCAGAAACATGACACATTTTAACTAAGAAATTTTAGGAAAGTAATTCATGTTTAATTTAAATAATCTCAACATTAATTCATCAGAAATCTGAGATCCTATATGATTATTCAGATGTTCTGTGTCATTAATAAAATATAAATAATATGTAAATTTCAGAACAGGGACAAGTGGGGAGTAAAAAGCACTTACAGGTAAATGATGTGACTATAGAGCCTGTATACTGTATCTGGCCAAATATAGATAAGCTCTGTCTTGCCCCCACAAGTTTTATTTTAGAAAAGAGGGAGATGCCTTATGTTCAGTTCCTTGGATAGCCTCTCCCTTATGCTTGATTCTCTCTAAATTACTATACTTTGAATAGTCAAGTACTCTGAGGGAAACACAGAGCCTGAAAAGATATTTCTAAGTGTAATAAAACCAGTAAAAATCAAGCAAAGGTATTTATACAAATTTGATCGGTAGCTTAGACTGGGGGTAAGACTGTATACATAAAAGTGTTGAATGTTTTCAATCATCTTTTAACTATCTCTTTTAAAGGCAATGAGAAGGTGATTACATTTGGAGATTACAAATACCCACAAAGCAAAAAATATAACCAAACAAAAGCCATGAAAACCAAAATATAAACTGCCCTAATATTTTGTAATGTTTCCGTTGATGGGAGATAGAATTTCTAGGGACTATCAGTGCCAGTTTAAAAAGTGCTGCAACTCCAAAGGCTTCAAAGGAAACAGTGATAATGTATTCTGGAATGTGCTGGAGGACTCCAAGGTGATTGCAGAAACAACAAGATCACTGATGTGGAAGACACATGTGAAAAACGAGAAGAACTTTCATGAGATGTAAAAGTGAAAAAAAAAACATTTACCACATGATTTAATACAATAAGTGCATTTAAGTATACATGAAACGAAATCATAAAATAATTGTTATGATAGAGTTTGGTCTATTTCATCTGTATTCCTACAAGTTTATACATTCAAGTGGGCTAAATGACTTTTTTTAAATGTCTTTTCAAAAATTAATTAATTTTTATACTTTTAACTTTTTCAATTAAAAAAGTTTAAGCTCAATAACTTTTTGAGGGGGTAGTTTGCATTAGGAAAACAAAAGATCACCTTCTATCTGGGCTAGCCCTGCATCTGGGCAACTTCGGTTTCTATCATCAAAGAAAAAACATTAAGCTTCTCTGGTCGAGTGGGTATGAAAAAACCATTTATACCTTCCTCCTGGCCTACTCTGGGAAAAATTGAGGACTCAATGTATGTGGCTTTCTCCTTGAGCTGAACAGTATATTGGATACTACTGGTTTGTGTTTGTGTGTGTGTGTGTGTGTGTGTGTGTGTGTGTGTGTGTGTGTGTGTGGTGCAGAAACAAGGTGGAAAGCTGTTGGCTATCCTAGTGAATGTGGGGGGCCCCCTGCGGCTTCCCAAAGTGGCAAGGGATCTCCACGTTGTTTTCATCTCACGGGAAGTCAAACAGGACTTTGTAGGTATCTGTAACCTTGCAGGCACAAGTGTCCCACTTAGATCCTGTTTTAGAGGTAATCATGCTTACTCTGATACCTCATCTTTAAAAATAACTTGCTTTCATTGTATTGACTTTTCTGCATCATTAATAGAAATATTCATAACTGCCAACCGAAATAAGAAATTATCTGCAGCATTTGGAAAATTCACTTTTACCCCGTTTATTTCAATATGACAAACAATATATACAGTTTACTAAAGTTTATTAAAGCCATCAAAATTGTCTCTTGAAGGCTTGAAGGAGTTGAATCCATTCCCATAATGTCTTAAAATTCACAGCCTTACCAAAAAGGTGCCAGATAATTCTAATGAAAAATAGCAGTTGACCATTGGTGTGGTTTTCCCCATTGATACCAGAACACTGGATGATTATCAACATTTCCAAGTTTCTAAGGCTGACATTTTAAAGATATGATATTAGGTTATTAATCTCTTATGTCTTCCAGATTCTTTGTTATATAAGTAGAGTAATTCTTTTATCCTGGATTCTCTTCTTCCCCCTAATATCCACACACTTCTAAAGCTTTCATTCTACCCTTTACTATATTGAGTAGGTGCACGTCACCTGGCTGACACCAGCAATGTCAAAGTGCTGTTTGGAGCAGCAGAGCTGTTATTTTGCTCCCATATATCATGGCAAATATTTTTCCAAAAGAAAATTAGTGCAGGAAGGTACTATTTCTTACTGCTTTTCTAAAATTTTCTGGCCTCTACAAAGGTCTCAGAAATCATCTGGAATTTCTGCCGTTAAGAAACAGAAACCTACCGAGTTGATGTGTGTACACAAGAACCAACAATTATTCAACTTGCCTTCAGGATCCAGTAGTCTTGGAATTCCTAGTTCTGATTCAGCAATAGTGAAAGCCTCCTCCAGGTTTTCCCGGTTAGATCTGCCTTTCACTTTCTCCAAGTCCACTAGTTCTGGTCGAATGGCATGGATGACCGAATGAAAGGCAACTCCACTTCTCCAACTCCGCCCGAAGTCCTTTACGTCTATTCCCGTCTGCCTTAATGTGATAAAAAATAAAATAATAAAATAAAATAAAATAAAATAAAATAAAATAAAATAATGTCACATTCTGAATCTGAATAGGTAATATGCACTTTCCTCAAGGACTAATGCAAAATCTAATCCTCAACAATGACTGATGTGCAGTTAGCTGTATCAGCTGCTTGAAAAAAATGAGGCAAAACAAAATTGTTAGAGGGTAACAAGATGGCAAGAGTTTTCTATATTAGATTTTTCAGTAATTGTGATGTCCAACTTAAAGCACATTTTTTAAAGGAAACTAATTCAGAGAAAACATGTCTGGTAAAATAAAAAAGAGAAAATTATGAAACACCAAAACTGATAGTAATTTATCATTGTATATTTTTGAAGTATCTAGCACAATTCTTTTTTTTATTAATTTTTTAAGTGTTTATTTATTTTTGAGAGAGAGACAGTGTGAGCCAGGGAGGAGCAGAGAGAGAGAGGTGGAGACACAGAATCCAAAACAGGCTCCAGGCTCTGAGCTGTCAGCACAGAGCCCGATGCGGGGCTCAAACTCACGAACCATGATATCATGACCTGAGCCAAAGTCAGATGCTTAACCAACTGAGCCACCCAGGCACCCCATATCTAGCACAATTCTAATGACAGTGATAAATATCAATGTGTTGTGCATGCACAGGTATTAACATACCAAGATAATATGGCTGAATTGTATGCAATTCATTAGAATGAACAAATGCAAATGGATGTGATCCTATCTGTAAATCAATCACACAGGAGCTTATACTCCACATGAGTCCAGACAAGTTTCCATTTACACATTGTCAAATTATTTGAACAAACTGTTTGTTTGTTCGGTTGGTTGTTTCTTGGGGGAGAGAGAGAGAGCAGGGAGGGGCAGAGAGAGAGGGAGACAGAGGATCCAAAACTAGCTCTGGGCTGTCAACACAGAGCCAGATGTGGGGCTTGATCTCACAAACCATGAGATCAAGACCTGAATTGAAGTCGGTCGCTTAACCTACTGAGCCACCCAGGCATTCCTGATCAAACTGTTTTGTAAACTCTGTTTTTGGAATTGTCTTGAGGACAATGCCCTGGTAGCAAATCTTTGTTCTTTTGTGGTGGATATGATTAATTTGAAGCCAATTGTGATAATTAAGAATCATTCCAGTTGGTAGTAATATTTTGTTGTTGAAAATAAAAGTGATAAATCACAATGAATTTTGTTTTTCTATCTGTAACTTGTCAACTATATACAAAGGCAGCTCCAAAAAGGAAGCTGCAAAGATGTCTTTAAGCAACATCCCTTAGTTAAGTCTAGAGCCTTTAAAGGTGACCAATTAATTAGGTGACATTCAATGGATAAATATCCTGGCAGTCTCTTTTTAAAACATTAGTCTCATTATAGCTGTTTCTAAATGAAGCAGAGGTAACATCTTTTTTTTTTTTTTTTTTTTTTACTATAGTCTCAAAATTTCCATGAGCTGTCAGATATATTTGGCTGGTAACACTGACTAATACACCAAGTTGATAAATGCCCTTAATTTTTTTTTAACGTTTATTTATTATTGAGAGACAGAGAGAGACAGAGCATGAGTATGGGAGGGGCAGAGAGAGGTGGAGACACAGAATCTGAAGCAGGCTCCAGGCTCAGAGCTCTCAGCACAGAGCCCGACGCGGGGCTCGAACTCACAAACCGTGAGACCATGACCTGAGCTGAAGTTGGATGTCCAACCGACTGAGCCACCCAGGCGCCCCGATAAATGCCCTTAAGTCTTATCTCTGCAAACTGAAAAGTCATTTTAAACCCTGTATTACCAATGTACATTCAGCTTGCATAAAATACACTTTCATACAAATAAATACTTTATATACGATTGACACATTGATTAATACAACAAGGTAATAAATGCTCTTAAATTTTATCTCTGCCAACTTAAGTTTCACTTGAAATCCTGTTTTACCAATGTACATTCCGTCTGCGTACAACATGCTAAAAATAGCATCACTGGATCTCATCACTGACTTCATAAATGTATATTTTCAAAACAATTTTGTAACATTTCCCTAGTTATAAAGTAACCTTGCATCTTCCCTTAGTTCTGTCAGAGTTTCCATCTCTGGGAGTATGCATATAATATTTTCAGCCAATGTCTGGCACACGGGCAGATCCCCACCCAAGTGGGACAGCGTGTTCTTGTTAGCTCTTTTTTTGTACAATTGCCTCCGGCTTCATCTTATTTTTCCATCTACATTTTCTTTTTTCACATTTTCTCATTTAAAGATGTTTTGGGGGGCACCTGGGTGGCTGAGTCAGTTAAGCATCCAACTTCAGCTCAGGTCATGATCTCACGGTTCGTGAGTTCGAGACCCATGAGTTCGAGTCTCTGTGACAGTTCAGAGCCTGGAGCCTGCTTCAGATTCTGTGTGTCCCTCTCTCTCTGCCCCTCCCTTGCTCGTGCTCTGTCTCTCTCTCTATCTCTCAGGAATAAATAAATAGTTTTAAAAAATTAAAGAATAATAACAAAAAGATGTTTTTGTTTTCACAGCCACCTCAAATTATTTCTTAACAAAACAAGGTGGTGTAAGTAATAATTAGCTAACAAATATTCATCATGTATTAGATATTTTCTGATTTTCTTCAACCTGTTTATTGTTTTAGATATTTTCAAAAAGAAATGTATAAAATATTTCCCTAAATATTACTACATTGGAATAATTTTAGAAGTTTCAGTACATTTTATTTTTCTATGATGTGTTGAACACATACACCTTTCCCCCCACATGCACACCTATAATGCGTTGTATTACATCAAAACAGTAGGTGATATTTCTAAAAAGTTTTAAGTTTGAGTCCAAACTTTTCATTTAAGAATCTCACATACAAAATCTAGGAAAACTTAGGTATGTCACTTACAGAAGTGATACAAACTTAGACTTGGACACATCACTTAAAGAAATGATGAAGTATATCCAGTTTATAGGCATTTCTGACTTCTAATATGTATTTACCTCAAGTCATTTTCAATGGATCTGGATGTACCTATCTTCATTTGTTTCATTATCTCACTAAGTTCTATCTTAAAATACCATTGTTCTTCCTAGACCTTCAAAATAAGGTATGCAAATATCAGATATGCTATAGTGTAATGCTTTCATGTCTGAGAGAGTATACAGGATAGTACATTGGTAAAAAAAAAAAAAAAAAAAAAAGAGCGAGAGAGAGAGAGAAGGATGGATTATGTTGCCTTACTAAAAGGGTTTTTTTATTTGTTTCTCACATAGTTTAAAATTTTATATGAAAACAATGAATACAGTTTTGACAATGTCTGGTGTTTCCTGGATGTTTTGCCCTTTCTTATCATCTACACTCTTCTAAGACTGATAAACATTCAGACCACAGAGTCTCACAGATTACCATTTTAAAAACATGTCATATACTGAAAGGGGTATAGATTCTAAAGTCTTTTACTCATATCTGGTTAAAAAAATACTTGAAAAATACATACTAGGATAATGTAAAAAAATAGCTTTTAGAAAAATTATCAACAATTTGGTAGGCATAATGGAATCATGGGTTCATCACAAAATTTTTATGTTAGAGAAGTCATCTCCCCAAATCTCTACACTTTATGCAGCTGTAAAATAAATGGATCTCACTGATATGTTGATGGGTGGGAAATCCTGGGATCCATAAATCTGAACATTTATACAGATAAGGAAAATACCACTTCCACTGGTGTTACAAATATGCAAGTTGCAGGAATGACTTTTAGTTATTATTAGATCCCCGCACATCTCTGGAAGCTAAAACACCATACGTAGAACAAAACCAATGCAGAAAAACTCCAACAGCATTCAATTTCAGTTTACTTCAAACAACTATAATATTAAGAGAAACCAATTTATTTTTGATTAGTTTAATGTTGTGGGAAGCAATGGGCAAGAGACTATCACATTGACATTATTACAAAGTTTTATTGCAATAGCATCATGACAAGTGTCCTAGCATGTGGTCACTTGTCTCTTCCTACCCAGCACATGTCTTCTCTCTGCCCAATTAGCTGCAGAAGAGATCAGTAATTGCCACTGTAAATGAAATGCAAACAATATACCAGCACTGTGGGCAGGTTTTTAAAATTCCATTTCTACTACAGATTCTAAAAAGCCACAAAGCTTTGCTTTCAAAAAAATTTTTGAGTACAAGTTGAATCATAAAAATATATCCCAAATTAGACAACCACCAACACACTTTAAAAGTGAAACCAAACTGTGTAAAATAGTAACACTAATTACATCTTCTCTATATTTAATTTTTATTTTTGCTCTTCAACCACTTTAAAAATAGAACTCCCTATGCTTAGTGCTTCAATATTTTATAATGATAAATGCTTGTTTAAAACTATTTTTCAGAAGTAGGGAATAAGATTCAGATTAAAATTAGGCACATAAAAAACAAAACAGAAAGAGAGTTAATTTGACATGTCATTTAGGAAAATCATACAAAAGCAGAACTTCTTTGTGAAGAAATCTTATCACTGACCACATCAGACCACAAAACTTTGGTCTGCTCAATTGAAAATGCTATTGAAATTGCTATGAAGAGATACTCCTTGAAAGTACTAATATTCTACGTAGCATTATCACATGAATGTACACATATAAATTTATCATGCCCAGAAGCAAATCCACAGTCTATAAGCTGAAGTTGACAAAGGAATCTATATTCCACATAAAAGAGGAGACCCACGGAAAAAAATTTAAAGATAAAATTGCTAGAAAGTTTTGGGAAACAACAACGAATACAATTACTTCAGAATGTGGACCTGAGTTCACATTATTATCAAATAGAACCTAACAGTCTTATGAAGAAATGATCACATTTAAACCTCTAATGTATTTGCGTAAAGATTATTTAATAGAAGCAGGACGTCCAGGGGCAACTGGGTGGCTCAGTCGATTAAGCATCTGAGTCTTGGTTTCGGACAGGTCATGCATGATCTCATGGTTTGAGCCCCATATCGGGCTCTGTGCTGACAGCACAGGGTCTGCTTGGGACTCTTTCTCTCTGTCTTCCCTCTCCACTCGCTCTCATGCTCTCTCTCTCAAAAGTAATAGACATAAAAAAAAAAAGAAATAGTCAGTCCAAACAATGACCTAAATAGATTAGCCCTCACATTATCAAAGTGTAGTTGTTAAAAAACAGTTAATTGGGCTCAATCACATGAATAATGAAGGAATTCGTTTGATGACAGCACTTTCCTAGAGTATTAATGATGTTTCTGTTGATATTTTAAATCAAGGAAAGAATGCAACAACCGGAAGTAAACCCTTCACTCAAATGTCTCTTCAAATTCTGCAATATTGGAAAGTGCACTCAGCAATAAACCGGTAACTTAAATTATTCAAGGGTTTCCAATTTAAACAAGCTCGTGGCACTTACTTGGCTACTGTGTACTGAACCCACTTTAATAAAGCCTTCTTAGCATTTCCTTGGATCTTGGTGGCCACCTTCCGCTTACTCGGGGGGCTGGCGGTCTCCGCGCTGACCATGCTGTCCACAGAGGATGTGCTGCCAGGCAGGGACTGCAGCTGCGGCAGGTTGCTGGTCAGCTCCTCAATCTGTTTGTGAATTAACGGTGGCCAAAAATATAAGGACTGTCTTGTCATTTCCTTGGATGTTTTACTTTTCCAACTGAAAGTGACTTAAACTCACACTCTTGACATCATTGACAACGCAAGCTCTTCAGGGCATGATTGACATGGTACTCTTCACGGTACTTCCCACTGCATCTAAGACTACTCTATGCACAGTCACGACTGCTAGTTACATACATGAATGCATGACTAAAACAAAACCTAATGGTTATCCAAACTCAGAGATGTACACCGCCCATTGAACCATAATGTAAACAATGAACTTTGAAGGATAATGATGAGTCAATACAGGTTCGTTAATTGTAACAAATATCACTCCGTGGAGGATGCTGGTTACAGGAGAAGCTACTCATGTGTGGAACACAAGGTATATGGTGAGAAATCTCTGTAGTTTTTGCTCACTTTGGCTGTGAACCTAAAACTGCTCTAAAAAATCAAGTCTACTTGTTTTAAAACCAACCCAATGGCTAGAAAACTTATTCTGGATGGAATGGGGAGTTAATTTCTCCCCTTACTGTCTAATAGGAGCATAAAACTGGTCCTTTCCAGAGAGCAGAAATGTTCCTAAGCTCTTTAATACACCAATATTTCATCTCCATTGTGCCCTGCTCACTTTTCAGACTGAGTACCTATGCCACAGTGTTTTAGAGGAGTTCCATATATGACATATATGACACCTTTGCAGGGAAGAGGAAATTCTTCTGCTAACAACAACAAAAGGTACATGTGAAGGTCACATTTCTTCTAACATAAGGATCAATCTCCAAGGTAGGGAAAAGGAGAGTATTATTAAAATTTCCACCGCTACCTCCATCCATGACATTATATCAACCACAAAGGGAGCTATAGTTCAATACCTGGAAATATAGAATAATGGTCCACATCAATCCGAGAACTATTGATGGCCGGCCATCTGCTATATCGGTGGAGTTAATGTTGACTAGTTTAATCTGTTCAAAAAGAAAAACTCTACTTGTAACATACCAGAAGATTATAGACCACCTAATTATGCAATAATTAGCACTTTATTAGACATCAGTACAATTTGGTCATGCCTATGTAATGGTACACAAGAGTAAGTAGGGTGAGCCATCGAAACAGACAAGCACATGGTTTCAGTGGAAATCTCAGGAGCATTCATTAGGTGCACACAAGAAAAACGACTATGGAGTGAATATCAAAAATTTCTTTAAAGTTGAAAACATATGACATCATGCAAGGAATTACCAACAAAATACCAGACAGGAAAAAAAAAAAAAAGGTGGGGGTTATTTTTTACATCCAGAAGTTGACTGGAACTTAAAAGAAACTGTGATCAGTAGTTTAAAAAAATGCACTTACTTTGAAATTTGTTACCAAATAGCATGAAATTTATGTTCTCTTTCACCTATAAAAGCCAGGAGTTAAAAATTCTAAAATTTGTACTAACCGGTGATCCTCTGTACATGGACTGACATGGAAAAAAAAAAGGAAGAAGATGATATACATACATACAGAATTTTTAAAAATCAGAGTTATTTGCTCAAAGGGAATAAAAATGTAGATAGCAAATTTAGAGCATGATTGGGAATATATTTTAAAGATACAGGAAAGCCAAGAAATAATAAAGTAGAAGAGACTGTTAGGGTTCAGTTCCTTACTTTTCGGCACTGGTACCCGTAAAGCGTTCAGGATAGATGTTAACCTGTTTACAGTTATCCACAATTATTTATTTCAATACTTTCCCAACTATTAAAAATGTTATTTCCTAAATCTCAGCAAAATGAACTGTACGGTAAAGTCTGTCTCAGCCAATCTCGGTAGAACACAATTAACAACTGCTCATTGTCCTTTCCATAATCCCTAAACAAATTAGAAAAAAAAATAATAAAGTACTTCTTAGATTTCTAGCTCAATAATTCTTAGACCAGATTTAATAATAAAGTTCAGAAGTTTGTAAATGGTTTACTTTAAAAAAATTATCAGATGCAAAAATACTTTAATTAGTTTAAATGTACTAGTTATGTATCAGAGGACTAGCACGATGCTAGCACGAAAACCACTGTAAATCACTTGAAATATACCTAAGGGATTTTGTCTCGGGGGTAAAATTCATTCATCAGGTTTGAAGACACACAAAAAAATTGAGAACGTGCATAAATTGCAAACTTATGTGTCTACTTCTTTTAAACCTAGCACAGCATAGGACATATAATACATGTTTGTGGAAAATAAAGGACATCACATTTTTTAATTTTGTGACAGAACCCTATTGCAATGTCCATAATCATTTTGATTACTCTTGTCTACAGCTACTCTAGAATTTTCTCCACCTCCATTTTAGTATCCACAGGGCACAGATATATAATACATGCTAATAACCATAAGGTTAACGTATTCCATAAAGGGCAGATTATTTCTCTTTCTTTATATACCACTCTTTTTAAAAATGGTAAGTTGAATTTCTTACCTCAATCCAGCTCCAATTGTACCATGAACTTAACATATTGTACTTACGATAGAACCTAAAGATAACTCACTCAACTTCTAAAGAAAAAAAAGGTTTTCTTGTACCATGAACTTAACATATTCTACTTACGATAGAACCTAAAGATAACTCACTCAACTTCTAAAGAAAAAAAAGGTTTTCTTGTACCATGAACTTAACATATTCTACTTACGATAGAACCTAAAGATAACTCACTCAACTTCTAAAGAAAAAAAGGTTTTCAGGGGCGCCTGGGTGGCTCAGTGTGTTAGGCAGCCAACCTCAGCTCACAGGTCATGATCTCATGGTTCATGGGTCAAGCCCCACATTGGGCTCTGTGCTGACAGCTCAGTGCCTGGAGCCTGCTTTAGATTCTGTGCCTCCCTCTATCTCTACCCATCTCCCCCACTTGTGCTCTTTCTTTGCCTCTCAAAAATAAATAAATGTTAAAAAACAATAATAATAAAAGAAAAACGTTTTCAATAATTATTTTCTCTCTTAAAAACTGTATGTTCCATAATGGGCTTGTGGAGCACAGGTTTTTTGTTCATGTTTGTTTGCTTGTTTGTTTGTTTTCCTTCGCTTCCCTTCCCCTGCAAAATCCTACTGAACTTAACCTATTAAATTCTTAATAGCACAGGAGAGTGGGATGGACAATAGAGAGATACCTGAAGAGACTAAAGAATTCCTAGAAACCAGAAAGAGAATGAAATCACAATGATGGACCTCACCTTCAGCCTGTTGGCCCAGAGGCTGCGAGAATGCTGCCCAAGAATCTGCTTTAACAAAACTTCTAGGTTTTGTTGATTCTGATGTACGTCAGTGTTTGAGAATCCCATACTAGACAATGGCACTTGGCCCATGTAATCTCAAGAAGTTTGATTTTGCAAGCCAGAGGCCCATGTGGACTGAATTTGTGTTCCCCCCAAATTCACATGTTGAGGCCCTAAACCCCAATGTGACTGCATTTAGAGACAGGGCCTTAAGGAGGTAATTAAGGTTAAATGAAGCAGTAAGAGTGGGCCCTAATCCAATAGGGCTGGTGTCCTTATGAGAAGAGCAGAAGACACTAGAGCTCTTTCCACACCCAGAGAGAGAAAAAAGCCATGTGAGGACACAGTGAATAAGTGTCTATCTGTCAGCAGAAAGAAATGAAGAGACCAACTCTGCTGGTACCTTGATCTTAAGCCTCTAGCCCCCAAAACTGTGAAAAAATAAATTTCTGTTACTTAAGCCATCCACTCTCTGGTAGTGCAATGGTAGCCATAGTATACTGAGACAAGGCCCACAGATGTTTCCAAAAAAATATTCAAAGTATTCAGGAATAAATTTCAAAAAAAAATTTCAGTTGAAACTCCAGATTACTAGTGTTTCTGGATATACTGGAAAACCTAACAAATAGATGCATTGACATTTTATGCTAGTTGCCTTCTACAGTGTGGTGGGGGGTGAGCCATTCTAATCAGTGATGCAGGTAGCCAACTACCCAAATCACTTAATAAATAACAAATAAATAATTAAACTTCAATAAAAACCCAGATCACTGACTTTTCTTTTTCAGTTGGAAAATCTGGGATCACTGTGCTTGATTTCACTGACGCAACTACAGTTCAAACTGAATGTTGGCTTCCATCTTGCAGACAGGGCACAGCGCTGCTGGGTTCTCCTGTTTCCATAGGCAACCTCTAACTCGCTTCGTCTTTTACATCACCTATCCAACTTCATAGGAATTGGAATTCATGTTGCTTGTCTGCACTCAGGGAAGTTTTGGGAAAGATGGTCCGTGGTTGGCTCCTTGTGGTACTGTTCAGGACCCACCTGACACCTCATTGGAGAAAGAATCTTGGGGAAATGGTGTTGGATCTATTCATTAGAGTCACAGTTACCTGGTCCCTATCAGGTACTAAAGTAGGCTTTTTTCAAATGCCCTGTAAACAAATGGAAAATAAACACAATGGTAGAGTTTTCTCCAGGAAAACTTGAGGAGTGCCCTCATTATTCCTTAAATCAAGAAGGACTAGACTAACATTCTATTATTTAAAGAAAAAAAAAATCTAAACAGAGGCCAAGGTAAGTCCAAAGGTCAAAGACAAATGCCTGAAAATACATTTGAAATGCAAGTTCTTAAATTATAAAAATAAATAAATAAATAAATAAATAAATAAATAAATAAATAAATGAATAGTAAGAAAGTGGGCATCAAAGAGCCTTAAAAAAACTCATTCCTGCTCACAGTCAATTTTTTATTACTTAGGGTTGTTCTGTGAAAATGATCTTGTGTAAAACAAGTGTCCTGCGAAAAGAAGGTTCTTTGGTCCTCTTTGCAAACAGTGCCTTTACAGTCCTTAAATTTTCTCCAAGGCATTAATAAGGGGGAATTTTGTTTTTATAGTCACAAAGAATACCTCAGAATAAAGCATGACACTATTGTTATATAGGTAAAATGGGAGACTGAATAACATGGAAAACTATAAATATCTTGTTCAGCTTTCTATAAAAAAGTCATAGAGGAAGCTGAAGGAAGAGAAACACCCCATTAATAGTGATATTAGAGTGATCTGGAAACAATGAGTAATATTCTGTAAGAAGCTAATATTGCTAGGGCGCCTGGGTGGCTCAGTCAGTTACGCATCCAATTTCAGCTCAGGTCATGATCTCGCGGTTCATGGGTTTGAGCCCTGTGTCGGGCTCTGTGCTGACAGCTCAGAACCTGGAGCCTGCTTCGGATTCTGTGTCTCCCTCTCTCTCTCTGCCCCTCCCTACTTGCACTTTGTCACTCTCTCTCTCTTTCAAAAATAAATAAACATTAAATAAAAAAGACCTAATATTGTTTTTCTCTGCCATCTTAACGTCCAGAATCTCTCTTCAGCATGGGAGTTTGCACAACTGACCAGACTTTATATTGTTTCATCTCACTACCACCTGACCAAAATACAAATTATTCACTGAATAGAATCAAGTATTTTTGTATTTTTCAGAATATTTCTGTCATACAGAAAGTATTCAAATATGCATTCATGCAGTAAATAAATTAATTTAGTGCATACAGACTTAGAAGGAAATAGTTGAATCATTCTATTTCCCAGGAGTATCTGGATATCTATTTATAAACCTGTTTTTGGCATTTCCAAACACAGACACCTGAGTTCCCACAAGTTAGGAAAAGGCTAAATCTAAAAGGGTTCTTGCAACCCGTTTGGAAGAAACTATGGCAATACCTAAGAAAGCTACATATACACTTACTTTTTGACCCAGCAATCACACTTGAAAATACACTTCCAATAATAGGAAAGTACTATGCATGGTCATTAATTGCATCGTTTTGGTTTCAAAATACTAGAAACAACCCAAATTCCCATTCATAAGAGAGTAGTTGAATAAACTCTGGCACCTCCAGCTATTAGAATACGATGCAGCTGTGAACATGAGTGAGGAAAATCTCCATGAACTGATTTGAATGATTTCCAGGATATAGTGTTACATGAAAAACCAGAGCGCAAGAGTGTTTTGTAAGATGTTACCCTTCACGTAAAAAAAAAAGATGGTGTATGAAAATACATCTGCCCATTGGTGCAAAAGAAATGTAGGCAGAATAAATCAGAAGCTACAGAGCTTGGTTACCTAAGAGGAGATAGGGAATGGAAGGAAGGGTAATGAGAATGTAACAGTAGAGATAAAGAGGGGGTGCCTTCTCTAAGTGTAACTTTTACTCTTAGAATCATGGTAATGTCTAGTTCCCCAGATAAAAAATAATAATAAAGTCAACTAGGATGTGTGTACAGGGCAGGAGGGAGTGTTATTTCAAACCGAATATGATTTGATGACCTAAATTTATTACAAATGCATAATATCATCACACTAAAGGGAACGAAGAAGAACAGAAGTAACCTAAGTGAATTTTGAAAACAGTCCTTTGACTGAATGCTGTAATACTAAAGACAAAAAGAACTCTACACCACACTGTTCTCCAGTTAATAAATCCGTTTCTCACAGGGGTGTGGTGAGCAATTATTAAACTATTTCATGTCTGTACTAGGACTGAAAAACAGGTGAATGCATTGTAGATGAAAATCAGGTTTCTTATTTTCAGAGAAAACAGAAATAAATAAGCATCGAAGGCTGCAACTGACCTTGTGGTTTTAGACTGGAATCAGAAGTATCCATTTAAACTAATGGTTTACACACACACACAGGAGAAAGAGAGAGAGAGAGAGAGAAAGAGAGAAAGACAGATGTATGTGTATACCTGGGTTAGTAGACATTGATATTTTCTAGATCTGCCTGTTGAGAGAACCTAAGGGCAATGAAACTTCAGTAGCAAGTTTCAGTGCACACCTAGCATGCAAATGCCACTCACTAATAAAAGGAAAAAAGGCTGCTTAGGGAAGTGGTTGCTTCCAGAACTGGGGCAGGGAAAATATAAAGTAAATATGGAAACTCTGTAGTTTCAGAAAATAAGGAAATGCTTAAAAAAGGATGAAGCCATATCAAAAGAGTATGGCAGCAGCATGAAGGAACTCTTAAAGGCCAAAGCTGGAACAATTTGAGAATAATAATAATAACAATAATACAATATATGAATTTGGGCAGAGTGACATAATTCAGCCTACACCAGAGATCAACACGAAACCATCTTGCACAACTAGAAAACTGATTAGAGGATTAACACAACAGTCTGCACAGAACTCACCAGGTACACGGCGTGGGGAGGTAAACCAGCCTACACCACAGATCAACACGAACTGTCTTGCATGCCTAGAAAACTGATTAGAGGATTAACACAACAATCTGCACAACCTGAACCACAGAACTCAGCAGGTACACAGCATGGGGGGTAGGACCAGGGGAGGTGAACTTGACACAAGGGCAGAGAGGTATTTTTGCTTGTGAAGAGAAGAAGACAGGGCGAGAGTACGGGAAAGCATTCCCCTTCCCCCAGAAAGCAGCTGGAGAGAAAACAAAGAGTACGCAAGGGACTGAACAAAAAGGGGAAAAAAGAGAAAGTAAAGCATTTAAATTCCATTAAGACTTTATAAACAGGGGGAGCACAGAGTATGAAACTCCACAGCTCAACACCTGACAGTGTTCTGATGGGAAGGGCGAATTTCCAGGAGCAGAGAGAGAGGTACGAGGGGTCCATGGGCCACACAGGGAGACACGGTTCCCCTGCTGGGAGGACATTTGGTAGAGGATATGTGGCCACTCCACAGGCAAAGGTCCCAGTGAACCCTGGAGAACAACCACATTCACTGGTGTTAGAACAAGGATGTTAAGGGGGAAGCCTGGTGCTAGTTGTATGTTGTATTTTCCATAATCCCTAAAACGCTGCCAGTACATGATCGTGTGAACTTTTTCTGGGGCAGGCTGGAACTCAGCCGCAGTCTCTGGACATCAGCAGCAGCATAGTTCTGCGAATGTTCCAGGGGGTGGGCGGGCACCCAGCCATTGCTCAGCGAGACCCCCCCCCCAGAGGGTCAGAACAGGTCAAAGTTGTAGTCCCGCAGAAGTGAGGGGTTGGGAAACACAGCCACATCTGAGATAAAACTCAGGAGGGAGGTGCCGCCTGGCAGCCTGACACCTTGGTCACAGACAGTATAAAAGAGGGGAGAGAACAGAAGCCAAAGGCAAAGGAGGGGGGCTTGATTGCCAGTAAGGGAGCGCACAGAGTTCTGATGCTAAAAACTGGCTAGCCAGGTGAAGCCATTTTCACTCCTACCACGCATGGGCATACATGACTACATGTGCCACAACAATCCACCCCAGTAAGCTAAGCAGCACCATCCAGTGGAGAACGGAGCCATTACACTAAGCCCCACCCAACTGGGCCAACTTCTCTCATCAGGAACAAAAGTCTCTCCACCTGCTTAGCTTATGGACTATAAAGTGCTTCATAGTTTGACTTCTAGGGGAAACCAATGTAATTTCAATCGTATTTCAGTCTGTTCACTGGCCCATCTATCCAAGTTTTTTCTTTTCTTTTCTTATTCTTGAATACAGAAAGAGAAAAAATTATTTTTATTTTCCATTTTTATTAAAAATATTTTTCCTTAATTTTTTTCTACTTTTTTACTTTTTTGTAAATTTTTCAAATTCTATTTTGCTTCGTCATTTCATTTTGTTCTATTTTATTGTATTCGTTTTTTTCAAATTTTCAAGCATTTTATTCTTTTTTTCCTTTCTTTTTTTATCTCCTTTTTTTTCTTTTCTTATCTTTCCAACTTTACTATACTACATCAAGCTCCTTTCAAAAAGACCAAAACACACCTAGGATCTAGCATCCTTTATTTTATTTTTTGTGTTGTTTTTAATTTTTTTCATTTTATTTTCTTAACTCATTAATTTCTTCCTTCAAAATGATAAAAATGAAGGAATTCACCCTAAAATAAGGAAAAAGAAGAAATAACAGCCAGAAACTTAACACAGATATAAGCAACATGTCTGAACCAGAATTTATAATCACAAAAATAAGAAAACTCTCTGGGGTTGAAAATAGAATAGAATCTCTTTCTGCAGAGATAAAGGAAGTAAAAGCTAGTCAGGACGAAATAAAAACTACTATAAATGAGCTGCAATCTCAAATGGTTGCCACTCCAGCAATGATGGATGAAGCAGAGCAGCCACTCAGCAATATAGAGGACAAACTTATGGAGAAAAATGAAGCAGAAAAATGGAGGGAAATTAAAGCAAAAGAGCACGATTTAAGAATTAGAGAACTCAGTTACTCATTAAGAAGGAAAAATATCAAAATCATAGGGGTCCCAAAAGATGAAGAGACAGAAAAGGGGTAGAAGGTTTATGTGAGCAAATCTAGAGGAAAACTTTCCTAACCTGGGGAAAGACACAGACATCAAAATCCAGGAAGCACAGAAAATTCCTCTTAGATTCAACAAAAACAGACCATTAACAAGGCATATCATAGTCAAATTCACAAAATAGTCAAGGAAAGAATCATGAAAGCAGTAAGGGAAAAAAGTCCTTATCCTACCAGGGAAGAGAGATCAGGTTCTCAGCAGACCTATCCATAGAAACTTGGCAGGCCAGAAAAGAGTGGCAGGATATATTCAATGTGCTGAATCAAAAAAAAAAAAAAAATATGCAGCCAAGAATTCTTTATCCAGCAATGCTGTCATTCAAAAATAAAAGGAGACATAAAAAGTTTCCCAAACAAACAAAAATTACAGGAGTTCATGACCACTAAACCAGCCCTGCTAGACATTTTAAGGGAGACACTCTGAGGGGAGAAAAAAAAAAAAGACCAAAACAACAAAGACTATAAAGGACCAGAGAATATCACCAGAAACTCCAACTCTACAGAAAACATAATGGCAATAAATTCATATCATTCAGTACTCACTCTAAATGTCATTGGACTAAACGCTGCAATCAAAAGACATAGATACAGTAACAGAATGGATAAGAAAATAAGATCTATCTATATGCTGTTTACAAGAGACCCACTTTAGACCTAAAGACACTTGCAGATTGAAAGTAAGGGGATGGAGAACCATCTATCATGCTAATGGCTGACAAAAGAGAGCCAGAGTAACCATACTTCTATCAGACAATTTAGACTTTAAAATAAAGACTGTAACAAGAGATGAAGAAAGGCATTATATCATAATTAATGGGTTTATCCACCAAGAAGACCTAAAAATTGTAAACATTGATACTCCAAATATGAGAATATCCAAATACATAAGTCAATTAATCACAAACATAAAGAAACTCACTGATTATAATACCATAATAGTAGGGGACTTCAACACCCCACTTACAACAATGGACAGATCATCTAAACAGAAAATCAACAAGGAAACTATGGCTTTGAATGACACACTGGACTGGATGAATTTAACAGATATATTCAGAATATTTGATACTAAACCAGTGGAATACACATTCTTCTCCAGTGTACATGGAATGTTCTTCAGAATAGATCACATACTGGGACACAACCAGCCCTCAACAAGTACAAAAAGATCAAGACCATACCGTGCATATTTTCAGACCACAACACTATGAAACTAAAAATCAACCACAAGAAAAAAATGTGGAAAGGTAACATATATTTGGAGACCAAAGACTACACTACTGAAGAATAAATGGGCTAACCAAGAAGTTAAAGAGGAAATTAAAAAGTACATGGAAGCCAATGAAAATGATAACACCACAGCCCAAAACCTCTGTGACACAGCAAAGGCTTTCATAAGAGGGAAGTAAATAGCAATCCAGGCCTTCCTAAAGAAGGAAGAAAGGTTTCAGATACACAACCTAAACTGACACCTTAAAGAGCTGTAAAAAGAACAGCAAATAAAACCCCAAACCAGCAGAAAACAGGAAATAATAAAGACCAGATCAGAAATCAATGCTATTGAAACCAAAACAAACAAACAAACAAAAAAACAACAAAAAAAAACCCCAGTAGAACAGATCAATGAAACCAGGAGCTGGTTCTTTGAAAGAATTAACAAAATTGATAAACCCCTAGCCACTTTGATCAAGAAGAAAAAGGAAAGGAACCAAATAAAGAAAATTGAGAGTGAAAGAGGAGAGATCACAACCAACACAACAGAAATACAAACAATAATAAGAGAATATTATGAGCAATTATACACCAATAAAATGGGCAATCTGGAAGAAATGGACAAATTCCTAGAAACATATAAACTACCAAAACTGAAACAGAAATAAATAGAAAATTTTAACAGACCCATAATCAGTGAAGAAATCGAATTAGTAATCAAAAATCTCCCAAAAACCAAGAGTCCAGGGCCAGATGGTTTTCCAGGGGAATTCCACCAAACATTTAAAAAAGAGTTAACACCTATTCTCTTGTAGCTGTTCCAAAAAATAGAAATGGAAGGAAAACTTCCAAACTCTTTCTAGGAAGCCAGCATTACCTTGATTCCAAAACCAAAGACCCACTAAAAAGGAGACAGACCAATTTCCCTGATGAACATGGACGAAAAAGTCCTCAACAAGATACTAGTTGACTAGATCCAACAATACATTAAAAAAATTATTCACTACGACCAAGTGAGATTTATACCTAGGATGCAAGGCTGGTTCAATATCCGCAGAATAATCAATGTGATTCATCACATCAATAAAAGAAAGGACAAGAACCATATGATCTCAATAAATGCAGAGAAAGCATTTGACAAAATACAGCATCCTTTGTTGATAAAAACCCTCAAGAAAGTAGAGATAGAAGGATCATACCTAGAGATCATAAAAGCCATATATGAAACATCCACCTCTAATATCATCCTCAATGGGGAAAAAAATGAGAGCTTTCCCCCCTAAGGTCAGGAATAAGACAGGGATGTCCACTCTTGCCACTGTTATTCAACATAGTATTGGAAATCTTAGCCTCAGCAATCAGACAACCCAAAAGAATAGCAGGCATCCACAAAAAAAAAAAAAAAAAAAAAAAGGCATTCAAATCAGCCAGGAGGAGGTCAAACTTTTACTCTTCGCAGATGACATGATATCCTATATGCACATGCACCCCAATGTTTTTAGCAGCACTATCGACAATAACCAAAGTACAGAAAGAGCCCAAATGTCCATCGACAGATGAATGGATAAAGATGTGGTATATAGATACAATGGAGTATTACTCAGCAATCAGAAAGAATGAAATCTTGCCATTTGCAACTATGTGGAACTAGAGGGTATTATGCTAAGCGAAATTAGTCAGAGAAAGACAAATATCATATGACTTCACTCATATGAGGACTTCAAGATACAAATCAGATGAACATAAGAGAGGGAAGCAAAAATAATATAAAAACAGGGAGGGGGACAAAACATAAGAGACTCTTAAATATAGAGAACAAACAGAGGGTTGCTGGAGGAGTTGTGGGAGGGGTGATGAGCTAAACAGGTAAGGGGCATTAAGGAATCTACTCCTGAGATCATTGTTGCAGTATATGTTAACTAACTTAGATGTAAATTTAAAAAAATAAATTATAAAAAAATAAAAAAACAAAAATTAAAATAATAACTAATAATAATCACAGCACGGGATTGTACCTATTAAATAAAACAAACTCATGCCACAGTAAATACCTGAATAAAATAAATAGGGGGCAGGGAGAAAGGACATCCTTTTCTTACAAAACAATTCCAGTTAACACATGTGAAAGGATTGTCTAATCACAATTAGACAAACATCAAAGAAAAAATTACTGAAGGCAATCAATGTTAAAATCAGTGAGCAAAGTTTGAGGAGAAGTAGAATATTAGCATAATCTCAATGATCTGCCCTATTATTTTTCAGTTACAAAGGAAGAATAGTAACTTTATCATAAAAAACATAGCAAACAGCCTTACCCAAGTGAAGGAGAGTAACATCACCAGCTGTAAGACCTATCAGAATCCTATATCCACTAACATGATGAACTGAGAAGAGTACAATATCACATCCTTGGAATTTTTGCCAAAAATGTATAACCTCAATCTAATCTTGAGAAAACATCAAACAAATCCAAAATGAGAGACCTTCTACAAAATAACTGACCAGGACTTATTATTAAGATCATGAAGGACAAGGAAAGACAATGTCATAGAGTGGAAGAGACCAAGAGTCACAGCAGTTATATGCTAAGTGTATCACTGGATCGGATCCTGAATAGAAGTAAGACATCAGTGGGAAAAGAAATAGATGAAATTAGCCTAATGTCTATGCTTTAATTAGTAGTATCACACCAATTTAAAATTCTATTTTTAATAATTGTCCTATATATACATACATGCAGTATGTATAAAAGTTCTTCACAGTAGAGAAAGCTGGCTGAAGTACAGACATGAAATCTCTGTGCCATTTTTTGCCACTTGGTTGTAAATCTAAAATTATGTTACAATAATATAGCATCTCTAGCTGTATAATTTACATGTAATGCTTTTACCGCACAGCCAGTGTTGAAAAACATCAGTATGCCCACACCTCTTCTTTAAGTGTTTTGTCTCTCTCTTACCTTCCTTCCTTCAAGGAACTTCAGTGCTGTGCCAATATTAGCCACAGCATGGATTCGCTTCATACGGCGTCCTTGTTCACAAGGCTATAAACAGGGAAGAACAGGAATAAATAAAAATGCACACATTAAAAAAGGTAATTATAAAATCTATGTAAATGGATTAAAAGTATACTTGAAGAATATTCAAGAACACCATTATTCAATTTCTATAGGGTTAACAGATACACAAAGGAGCATTACCCCACAGTGCTTGGAGTGCTTGGAAGTGTAGTTCATACACTTCCCTTTCACATCTCTGTATGCCAAGAGCAGAAATTCACAAGACTCCCATGTTGCCTATTGAGACTATCACTCCTATAAATTAGGAAACATTTATATGAAAAGTGCTCTTGGTGCCGGTGTGGGAGCAGGAAATATACAGGAAATCTGTACTTTCCTCCAATTTTGTTGTAAACTCAAAACTCCTTAAAAAAAAAGAACTCTTAAAAAAAAAAAAGTTCTCTTGGTCACACACCATTTCCTTTTGCAGTCATACTAACATGAGAGATTATCGAGAGTATTAGTAACATTTCTTGGTTTGAATGACCAAAATACATGGCACGCATGGGCCAAGGTTAAAAAGTAGGATTGCAACAATGAAAATGGTATTCACATGCTAGCATGTCCGGTACAAGGATACTCTAACTTACCTGTGTTTACACTACCGAAATGCATTATGTGCTTTCTATGTGCCACAATGTTAATTTTAAAACTCAAAGTAATTTCAACTAAGTAGATATAATTAGCCTTTTACATTTGCAGGAAATAAATGGATAACTGTGGTGAAGTAATTTCTCCATGGTTGCATAGCTGGTAACCTGGTCCCTTCTCTATGACACCAAAACTCTACATAATTTCTCATTAAAACTCAAAACTGCCTATCTTTTTTTTTTGTCTTTTTTTTTCAATATATGAAATTTATTGTCAAATTGGTTTCCATACAACACCCAGTGCTCATCCCAAAAGGTGCCCTCCTCAATACCCATCCCCCACCCTCCCCTCCCTCCCACCCCCCATCAACCCTCAGTTTGTTCTCAGTTTTTAAGAGTCTCTTATGCTTTGGCTCTCTCCCACTCTAACCTCTTTTTTTTTTTCTTCCCCTCCCCCATGGGTTTCTGTTACGTTTCTCAGGATCCACATAAGAGTGAAAACATATGGTATCTGTCTTTCTCTGTATGGCTTATTTCACTTAGCATCACACTCTCCACTTCCATCCACGTGGCTACAAAGGGCCATATTTCATTCTTTCTCATTGCCACGTAGTATTCCATTGTGTATATAAACCACAATTTCTTGATCCATTCATCAGTTGATGGACATTTAGGCTCTTTCCATAATTTGGCTCTTGTTGAGAGTGCTGCTATAAACATTGGGGTACAAGTGCCCCTATGCATCAATACTCCTGTATCCCTGGGGTAAATTCCTAGCAGTGCTACTGCTGGGTCATAGGGTAGGTCTATTTTTAATTTTCTGAGGAACCTCCACACTGTTTTCCAGAGGGGCTTCACCAATTTGCATTCCTACCAACAGTGCAAGAGGGTTCCCGTTTCTCCACATCCTCTCCAGCATCTATAGTCTCCTGATTTGTTCATTTTGGCCACTCTGACTGGCGTGAGGTGATATCTGAGTGTGGTTTTGATTTGTATTTCCCTGATAAGGAGCGACGTTGAGCATCTTTTCATGTGCCTGTTGGCCATCCAGATGTCTTCTTTAGAGAAGTGTCTATTCATGTTTTCTGCCCATTTCTTCACTGGGTAATTTGTTTTCTGGGTGTGGAGTTTGGTGAGCTCTTTATAGATTTTGGATACTAGCCCTTTGTCCGATATGTCATTTGCAAATATCTTTTCCCATTCCGTTGGTTGCCTTTTAGTTTTGTTGGTTGTTTCCTTTGCTGTGCAGAAGCTTTTTATCTTCATAAGGTCCCAGTAATTCATTTTTGCTTTTAATTCCCTTGCCTTTGGGGATGTGTCGAGTAAGAGATTGCTACAGCTGAGGTCAGAGAGGCCTTTTCCTGCTTTCTCCTCTAGGGTTTTGATGGTTTCCTGTCTCACATTCAGGTCCTTTATCCATTTTGAGTTTATTTTTGTGAATGGTGTGAGAAAGTGGTCTAGTTTCAACCTTCTGCATGTTGCTGTCCAGTTCTCCCAGCACCATTTGTTAAAGAGACTGTCTTTTTTCCATTGGATGTTCTTTCCTGCTTTGTCAAAGATTAGTTGACCATACGTTTGTGGGTCTAGTTCTAGGGTTTCTATTCTATTCCATTGGTCTATGTGTCTGTTTTTGTGCCAATACCATGCTGTCTTGATGATGACAGCTTTGTAGTAGAGGCTAAAGTCTGGGGTTGTGATGCCTCCTGCTTTGGTCTTCTTCTTCAAAATTACTTTGGCTATTTGGGGACTTTTGTGGTTCCATATGAATTTTAGGATTGCTAAACTGCCTATCTTTTAAATTCCAATTAATAGTGTATCAGGTAATGGTTTTTAAAAAAAATTTTTTTTAATTTTTATTTATTTTTGACAGAGAGAGAGAGACAGAGCATGAGTGGGGAAGAGGCAGAGACAGAGAGAGAGAGAGAGAGACAGAATCTAAAGCAGGCTCCAGGCTCTGAGCTATCAGGACAGAGCCTGACACGGGGCTCGAACTCACAGACCACGAGGTCATGACCTGAGCCGAAGTCGGATGCTCAACCGACTGAGCCACCCAGGCGCCCCGGTAATGGTTTTTATGATATGATTTTAAACAAATATTTAAATAGAAAATGTAATTTTTTTTTTACTTTTTATTTATCCTTTATTTGGGAACCCTTGTCGTGCATAATGGTCTTATATTTGGTCCATGCATGGCCCACTTGGTCATTTAATGAGTTATCTTCTATAATGCAAAAAGCACCTATTAGCCTACCAACTAAGACAAAGCCAGGGCCTGGAAATGAAGTATGAAAGCCATTCCCCTAATACAACCACCATCCATTCTAATCTCCTGCCTTCCTATACCCAAGACAACTATCATAAAATCCAGTTCAGGGGTGCCTGGGTGGCTCAGTCGGTTAAGCCACCGACTTCGGCTCAGGTCATGATCTCACGGTTCGTTGAGTTCAAGCCCCGCGTCGGGCTCTGGGCTGATGGCTCGGAGCCTGGAGCCTGCTTCCGATTCTGTGTCTCCCTCTCTCTCTGACCCTCCCCCGTTCATGCTCTGTCTCTGTCTCAAAAATAAATAAACATTAAAAAAATTTTTTTTAAAAATCCAGTTCAATGTTTTCCTTCTTATATAGATTCATTTCCTTTACATGCATTCATGAAAAAATTATCTATTTTAGTTTTTAACTTTATATAAAGGGATCATATTAATCTTTTGAGGCTCACTTTCCCACATAATATTATATTGCTAAGACTCATCCATGTTGTTGCTGTCACTGTATTTCATTCACTTTGACAGCTCTTGGCCATCTTTTCTGCACTCCCTTTGATGTGAATCTTGGTTATTTCCAGATTATTTCTATTGTGACCTGTGCTGATAGATCATTTTTGGATACCCTATCTTTAGTACAAGTATAAAGAGTTTTTCTTGGTTGTAAACCTAAGAGTGAAATTGCTGGGTCAGAGGGAATGCGACTTTGAACTTCTGAAGTAAGGCCAAACTGTTCCAAAGCGTTTGCGCTTCTTTCCATTCTTGTCAACAATAAGAATAATCCTATGGGTGCATATCTTGTTTAACGCTTCATGTTGACAGATATTGAAAAAAAAAAATTCTTTCAGTTAAATGTACGTAACATGGTCTTTCACTGTGGTCTTCATTTGCATCTCCTGATCAACAATGATAGAACTTCTCTTCCTCTGTTCTTTGACAATGTTTCTTTTGTAAAATGCCCTTTCACATCTCTCACTCAGGTTTCCCTGTAGTTTGTACTGTTTCTATTTTGAAGATGTACTTTATATATTCTTGTCATAATCTTTTCGTAATCTTTTTACTACATGTATTGTGAATATATTCTACCCATTTTTAACTTCTTTTGTCACTTTCTTTAAAGGTTTTCATTTTAAAACATTTTTAATTTTAATATCATCCAATGCAGCAATGCCTTGGTCTGTTTCTGGACTCTATTGCATTTGTCAGTATGTCCATCCTTGTATCAATACCACACTATCTGAAGTTATATAACTTTACTGTAAGACTTGATATCTGGTGGAGCAAACACCATGTGTCTACTTTTCTTGTTGGATGTCCCCTAGCAAAATGAGCAAGATATAAATATCTATTGTATTGTCCCTCTCCAGTTGGCATCTATTTTTACACAATTTAATCTGCCCTAATATCATGATCATAGTAGGCCTCGAACTCATAAAAGGCACTGGCCATGTCTCATTCATCTTTGTTTTCCTTAGAGGGTAGAAGGTAGTGTCCTATCCATAACAGAACTCCAGAAATGTTAGCTGGATGGATATTCAGCAGATAATGCCAAGCCCAGTTGCAGATTGAGTTCTATTCTAAATATATGATCTATGGCTAATAAAGTCACCTGGTGAACATTCAGGGCTCTTTGATGCTCCAGATTTCCTAAGAGTGCCCACTGTACACTTTTTTTTTTTACAGATCTATTTTCTTTTTAAATACTTTACTTAAGCATAATAACATATGACATTATATTAGCTTCACGTATACAGATTAATGATTCAGTATTTGTATACTTTGCAAAATGACCAGCACAATAAGTCTAGTTACCATACATTGAATTTTTTTATGATGACAACTTCCAAGATCTACTCTCTTAGCAACTTTTAAATATATAATAAAATATTAGCAACTATAGTCACCATGCTGTACAGTACACCTCCATGACTTATTTATTCTATAAATAGAAGTTTGTACCTCTTGATCCCCTTCACCCATTTGGCCAACTCCAACTCCCCTCCCTTCTGGCAACTGCCAATCTGTTCTTTGTATCTCTGAGTTTTGTTTTGTTATTTGTTTTATTTTTAGAATCTACAAATAAATAAAACCATAGAATCTTTGTCTTCTTCTGTCTTATCTCATTTAGTATAATATCCTTAACGTCTATCCATGTCATTGCAAATGACAAGAGTTCATTTTTCATGGCTGCATAGTATTCCATATATCTCACATCTTCTTTATCCATTCATCCATTGACAGACACTCAAGTAATTTCCATATATTGGCTATTGTAAATCATGCTGCAATGAGCATGGGGTTGCGTATGTTTTGACTTAGTGTTTTGTTTTCTATTATTGTGCACTTTTAAGTGAATTATTAGGCTTCTCCTGAATGCAAACTATTAAGGAGTTTAAAAAAAGAGAGTTAACAAAATGGATAAGAAATAAGTTTCTCGGCAGTCCTTAAACTCTTCATGTGGCTTCTATTATTTCCAATTTTTCAACGGCAATTCCTCACATTCTTAAAAAAAGTCCTAAGTGTGAAATTAAATTTAGTGTTCCTATATTTATATGTGATTACAGATACATAGTCACGGATACATTTAAAGAGAAAATGTTCCACAAATAATCAAAGAATGTAGAGAAATCTAGGAACAGTAATTTAAAAGTTAAAGATACTCTAAGTCCTTAAATAAAATCATAGTTTTCTCAAGACAGTCATAATAGGTTATTCAAGGAGACTAGATACTGAGATTCCACCCTCACCCTGAGATGCAGACAAGGCAGGGATACTAAGCCATTTGGCCACATTTCCCTGATGATCATGGTCAGAGTCAGAGTTCCAGGCTATGTGAACTCTGATGTTAAGCACAGTGTTGTTAATAGAGTTCTACCTATGAGATATTTTAGGATTTCTGAATAGTGTTAGAACTCTTGATGGAAATGCTCTTACCCACATTCTCCCTTTGAAAGCTCTACAAGAATTCCTGGGATACTCATTCCTTTTTAATTCATGCTTTTCATTTTAATGTGGTCCTGAATTATAATGTATACATATACAAAATTTAAATAACCATTTCCAAGGATTATTTATAATCTAAGAGCAATTTCATTTTACATAATTCAGAATCTTGGAGGGCTCAATACAAGTAAATAATAAAGGTTAAACTGGAAACTACCTTGTATGTCTCAGTTCTTCTCTGCTAAGTGAGAAAGCTGAGATTCTTTTTGAAATCTCTTCTAGCTTCAAGGTCTTATAATTTATGTCTGAATGAGTAGGGTACTTAAACAGAAATAGGACTCTTATGTCAAAATATATACTTTTTCTAGAGTCATTTAGCTTGGCAATTAAATGCCCATCAAGCTTTCTGTACCCTGTTGGCCAAGTATACTGGCAAAATTATATTGACACAGAATGATATACCTCCTGAATACCCAACTGAATTGGAATGAAGATTCCTTTAACCTTTTAGTAAACAGCTTAATTCAGGAGGAAATAAAAAGATGCCCAATTATGTCTGGCAATCAAGGGAGTATATATCTCAAGTCAATGATTTGACTTGACATCTGAATGCTAATCTAGTTTATTTAGCTCATGCATATTTCAAATTGGCTTTTCATATATGTTTTCTTTGATTTCCCCCAAAGTAGAACCTGAGACAGGACTTGGATGCATGTAGTTTACTGTGGAGGTGATCCCAGGTAGCAAGAGTGAGGGGGGTGCATGGAGTGTGAGACAGGGAAGAAGAAAAATGCTATTGAGGGTTTCCACTGTGAGCAACTGGGCCTCAATCCTACTGAGGACTCAAGCACTCCATGAGACATGTGTAAATACGTCACAGAATTGTCTGCCTTCCCAATGCCAGACTGCAGCATTTATTCATGGACTCCCATCTGCATTGGTTGGAGGACCTTCGGGACCATTAACTCTTCTACACTTCAAGGCTGCTTTAGGCAACTTGTGCTTTTGACCAAAGGTATGAGGGTGGAAACCTGGAGGCAAGCTACCAGTGTTTGAGGCAAGATGCTACTAGAGGGTGTAGGCAATGTCCCCCACTGTGTGAAGTCATTTGAAGCTGGAGGTGAGCTGACATAGCACAAGGGCACCAGAAGCATCCGCTTCTGAATCAAGTTAGAGAGAAGATTTACACAAAATTATTATCAGTTTGTAGTTTCTCAACAAACAACCCTATTTTGAGCATTCCACACAAAATTAACTGGAAATTTATGTTTAGGCAAATACACGTTTAAAAACTCACTTAACCAAGTTTCATGGCTGTGTAGCTGTTGTCAAGAAGCAATAGACAAAGAACAAATAAGTGCTCCCAATTTAGGACACTGTGTTCTAGCACGTCATACGACATTTTGAAGGTAATTTCCTGAGTATCTTTTCGTAATTATGATACACATCATTTATAAGTAGTTTATCTTTGCACACACTACTTACCTCTCTACTACTCTCAAATAACAAAACGTAAGCCAGAAAAAAAAAAATGCAGATCTTTCTCGACTAACAATGGGGTTATATCCTGATAAACTCATTATAAGTTGGAAAAACTGCAAATCAAAATTGCATTTAATACACCTACACTACTGAACATCACAGCTTGGCCTAGCTCACCTTAAACGTGCTGAGATCACTGACATTAGCCTACAGTTGGGCAAAATTCTCTAACTCAAAGCCAATCTTATAATGGAGTGTTTAATATTTCATGTAATTTATTCAGTACTGTACTGAAAGTGAAAAATAGAATGGCTATGTGGGTATAGAACGGTTGTTAAGTGTACCAGTTCTTTACCCTCATGACCGCATGGCTCACTGGGAGTGGTGCCTCCTTGCCCCTGCCTGGCATCACAAGAGGATCTTCCTGTGCATTGTTAGCGCAGGAAAAGATCCAAATTCAAAATTCCAAGTATGGTTTTTAGTGAATGCCTATTACTTTCACAACATTGTAAAGTCAAAAAGTCATTAAGTCAAACCACTGTAAGTTGGGGACTGTCTATACTTTATTATTAAGTAACATAGAAAAGTATATTCTGTAGCTCACTATCAATGTGTTTTTCACTTTGCTGGTTCCACTGCCCAAGAAAAAAGCAAATGATTCTGAAGGTGCTGTTCCTGTGACAAATGACTGATGATGGAGGCTGTCCACAAGTGTATGAAAAATGTCATGCTGATCTCAAACTTAATTTTCAACAAACAAGTATATAAATAATACACAGTTATGGACCAACATTCCTTTCCAAACGGAAAGCAAACTCTGGAAGTGAGGTCAATGTTAATCTGCAAGTAATTTTCCTGGATAGACATTGCATAAGATGCAGTAGTTAAGCATGATAGATTACTGATGAAGTTCTTTACTCTTCCTTCTAAGGTTGCTACTACTACATATAGAGTTTTAAATCCACTAAATGTGTGTGGGAACTAGAAAGGAAAGGTGTTCCCTGCTCCCGGAAGTGACTGATCTATTCGGGGGTTGTGGAACACTAACACACTAGTATTCCCAGTGTGTTACCCACTTTTATAGGACATCGCCTTTTACACTCCCAACCCCACAACCTCCGAATCCCAAAAGGGAACAGTTTGACAATCTGGTCACAGGAAAAATCCTTACCAGTTTCTGCCCGGACAGGACCTCCAGAAGAGCAAGCAGCTTAACGCCATCTTTCATGTCTTCAAAAAGATCATCTACCACCAGTGGGGGTTTCCGCTAGAAGATAAAAAAATGAATAAATGCAAAAAGTGCATCTTCTCTCTCTGACATACCTTTGCTACTCATTATGGTGAAATCTGGAGGAACAGTTTCTAAATACCCTAAATTCTTTATTTTGGATATGAGTGGCAATGGCCAATTATAAGGAGAAAAACAACCTTTTGGAAATAAACATACTCAAAAACCTCAGGAGACTTTTTTGAATGTTTATTTATTTTGAGAGGAATAAAAGACGGGGGAGGGGGGTAGGGCAGAGACAGAGAGAGAGAGAGAGAGAGAGAGAGAGAGAGAGAGAATCCCAAGCAGGCTCCACATTTGCAGCAGAGCCCCATTTGGAGCTCGATCTCACCAACCAATCTCACCAGCCATGAGATCATGACCTGAGCCGAAGAATCCCACTCTTAACGGACGGGGCCACCCATCTGCCCTGAAAACATGAGGAGACTTCATGCTTGGACTTTCATATACCTACCAGCTTCTTTCTAGAAAGGAATTTTTAAGACTCCAATGGTAGGGAATAAGGAAAGGAAAAGAAGTCACTATCAACACGAAAGATAAGCGAGACATTAACACAGGGCCTAAGCAGGGAAGAGGAGATGGCCAGAGACACTGGACCAACCTCCACACTTCACTGTGGGTGAGCACGGAACCCGGGCTTTCCCAAGCCCAACACTTCCGAGGCCCATTCTAGCCACGCTAATAGCCTTAGGTCAGTGGCCAGCTGCTGGAGCACCGTGAGCACAAGCAAAGTTGCAGATTTAGTCTCCAGTGGGTTAGCGGGCCATGTTCTGTGTCTCCACCTGACAAATGTAGCACAGCTTCTCTCACGATGCGTCACTGAACCCAGAGGATCATGGGCACAGATCACAGGCTGATCAGTGCAGATCCACCACCGCTGGAAAAGTAAGTCAAAGACCATTTTCAATTCATGGAGGGTCTTTTATTTTTTATAAAGGTCGTTGAAATACCCAATGTACTGGGGTTCATCAAACTTTAAAAAAAAATTTTTTTAATGTTTATTTATTTTTGAAACAGAGAGAGACAGAGCATGAGTGGGGGAGGGGCAGAGAGAGAGGGAGATACAGAATCCGAAGCAGGCTCCAGGCTCCGAGCTGTCAGCACCGAGCCCGACGCGGGGCTCAAACCCACAAGCCGTGAGATCATGACCTGAGCCGAAAGCTTAACCAACTGAGCCACCCAGGGGCCCCAGTCAAACTTTTAATTAGGTCTATCTTGGCTCAGACAAAAGCAGAGAAGCGCTGATGCTAGTGGAGGTCAGGTGTCCCCAGAATTCTACAGAATAAGAATTTTCCATTTATCACCTGGGTTCAAGCTCTACAGCTTTCTGCTTCTCACTGAACCATGTGAAAAGCCTAATGCCATATTCCTGACTTTCAATTGTCTTTCTTTCTAAAAAAGAAAAAGTTCTATTTACAGATATTTAATCACCAAACATTTTATTGAAATGAGACTTTTTTTCTTTACCCACTGATATGGAGCATTCCTATGTTTCCTATGACTGCATGAATTACAGTCTCTGAATGGCACAATTCTAATTTTAAATGCATTTTCTCTCTTTATAAAATGAACAGCCGAAAACATTTTGTTCTTATGCTGTGAAATACACATTCAAAAATAACAGGTTTTCATTTTCAGGCTTTCTCCTTTAAATTCCACTATTCACACTGCTTATAATTTATATAGGAAAAATGTAGTAATGATTTTATATTATAAGCATATAAATAAAATTATTCAGAATAAAGTGAGCTACACTGAAAACTAATCAGTATGATAAGAATCAAAATTATTGTATTAGCTATATATATATATGTATATCATTAAATAAGGCCTATTTATCATTCATAATGTCCATTTGTATCCTTTTAAAAATTTTTTAAATGTTTATTTATTTTTAATAGAGAGAGAGAGCTTGAACAAGCGAGGGGCAGAGAGAAGGAGACACAGAATCTGAAGCAGGCTCCAGGCTCTGAGCTGTCAGCATAGAGCCTGACGCAGGGCTTGAACCCACGAACCGCAAGATCATGACCTGAGCCAAAGTTGGATGCTTAACTGACTGAGCCACCCAGGCACCTGCATTTGTATCCTAATCATGTAAATACAGTGTAACAATGAGGGAAAGTTAATAAATATGTGATATATTCAGTGAACAAATGCAAATGAAGTTTTTCTTAGATTGTTATCCTGAAAATATATAAAGGAAATGAAACAAAGCAGGGAATTTTCTTGAAATTATAAAAATTCCAAGAGATTTGACACATACAAAAAAATCGCATCCATCCATCCATTCTACCTTTACACACCAACTCGTCTCTGCCACTTTGAAGGACATTTTTTCTTGACCCCACTTCTGCCTCTCATGTTTCTCTTCTTGCATCTCCACTGGGGTCCCTCATGCTTCCTCTCCCATCTGGTTGCTCATACACATGCTCCTGGATGTAATCTTCAGGTAAGCAGTGACCACTGCACAACTCAGCCCATCGGCCTCTCTGCGTCAACTGCTGGTACCAAACTCTCCTTGATCTTTCTTCCCCAAACCTCCTTGATCAGCCTGCCTGGTGCACAAGCCTCTTTTCCTTCTCTCCCGCCTTTCTCTCTGACTGTGGCCACTCGCCAAGCTCAATCCTGTCTCCTCTGTTCTTTACAAAATTTTGTCCAGGTAGATAGGACTCTTGAAGCCTTCCTTCCAGGTAAATGTTCTCTTCTGAACATTGTTGAGTACATGACAGGCACTCAATGTTCGTATTGTTGGCTGAATGGCTGCCTGAATGAATGAATAAATGTACTTTTCTAAAAAAATATCTTTGTGGGTCCTATGCCCATATTAATGGCTCTTAAAATGTGGTACACATATAATGGGTAAAGAAAATATTCTTCACTTTCTAGGCAATCAGACTGCAACACAACAGAGACACAGAAGTATCTTGTGTCTCCATGTTTTGTTCACTGTAGGCACGTGTTAAATATTTGTTGAAGGAATGAATGAAGTTTCCAGTCTGTGCATGATAAAGAATGGTAGATGGTTTTTATTTCAAGAGTAGATACTCGGAATATTGTCAATTTCCTCTTTCTCCATTTAGCGAATTCCTGCTCAATTTTCATACTTACTTATACTTAATCTTTTTCAGTCTTCCGACAGGAATTAAGTACTTCTTTGGCCCCAAGTACATTGTTTAGGTTAGGATGATCATGTTGCATTACAGTTAGTTATTTACAAATCTGTGTCCCCAGGAACTCAGAGAGTGGGTCTTCTTGAAGATAAGGAAGAAGTTGGATGTATCTTTGTATATCTAATACCAGGCAAAGTGCTTAGCACTAGTCAGCAGTAAACATGTAAATCGTGAGTGAGTAACACTCAACAGGGATATGTGATGCTTGTTTGCAAATATCTTTGGGATTCTTAGAGATACCCATAAATAAGATCGTAGTGCAGAATTTCTCTTTTTATAGGAAATATGAGTTGTTCTGGAAATTTTTCCTCCAATGTCTTGCTACACAAAATAAAGAGATGTAGTCTGGTGGCTATTAACAGTCTAAATAGAAATTGGGAGAAAATATTTCTCCTTAAAATAAAAATGTTTAAAAAATGTTTATATCAGGGGCGCCTGGATGGCTCAGTTGGTTAAGCGTCCGACTTTGGCTCAGGTCATGATCTCATTCTGTGGGTTTGAGCTCCACTCAGACTCTGTGCTGACAGCTCAGAGCCTGGCCCTGCTTCACATTCTATGTCTCCCTCCCTCTCTGTCTTCCATTCCCCTGCTCATGCTCTGTCTCTCTCAATGTGTCTCTCAAAAATAAACGTTAATAATTTTTTTTAATTAGTTTACATTTGTTTATTTTTGAGAGACAGAGTGAGACAGAGTGTGAGCAGGGGAGGGGCAGAGAGAGAAGGAGACACAGAATCCGAAGCAGCCTCCAGGCTCTGAGCAAGCAGTCAGGACAGAGCCTGATGTGGGACTCGAACCCACAAATCATGAGATCATGACCTGAGCTGAAGTTGGATGCTCAACCGACTGAGCCACCCAGGTGCCCCAATGTTAAGAATTTTTTAATTAAAAAAATAAAAAGATGTTTTATATCAATTTAATTTGTAATGCACAGGTATCATATTTTCAACACACTGATTATAGGGCCAAACATTATGTAATCAATTTTTTACTTAATGTCTCAACTAGTAAAAGAGGGAGAAAAATAAACTTCTGGCCAGCCTTACTGCAAAGAGCTGGCAAAATAATACTAGAGAATGATCTTTATATTTCTACAAGTTCTATCCAATTGCATATAACGTAAATATTGTGCACAATCAACAAAAACACTTATCAAAAATGACACCAGAATAAAAATGTTCTAGCAATTATTGGACAAGTTTTCGTATCCCATTTTGCACAAAGAATTATTTACATATAGCAACTGACCAACTAATGGAGTCATTTACCATTGTCACTAAATCACAGTTATTTTCTGTGACAGTGTTTTAATAATAATACAAAAAAACCTTTCAGCTAAAATGTTTCTCCTGTCACATGTATAAATAGTTATAGCACCAGTCTGATTACTCTGGCAGCATTCAGGTCACGGTACTGGCCACCAAAAGAAAGAGTTGGAAATGAAGGTAACTTACTGGAGCCTGACTTAATGAAAAATCGATATGATGTAGTTTTGTTCTGATTGCCCACTTATTTTCAGTTTTAAGCACCAGGCAGAAATCTATCAAGCACTTTTCAAGACCACAATTATCATTTTTAAATTATGGTTAAGGTAAAACCGTAATAAGCTTTTATCGGGGGGCAGTATTTTTTAAAATTGTATTCTCCTTGGTCTTGTCCGTCACATTTAGATATTCTATAGTGGAACCAAAATATATTCATCCTGAATCTGAGGTTGTTCAAGGAAGGGAACTTCCCAACTGTGTCGAGGGGAGAGAAAGATAAACATGGGAGAGAACAAAAATGAGAAAGAGGTACTTCACTTCTGTGGTTTCTCCCTTCTATCAGCTCTCTTCAAACTAGGTTTAAACCTTAACTTCCAGCTCTAAGAGGACTGTCTGGTCTAAAAGTCCCTAGAAACGCTGGGAAGATACACATGCCTCTGTGCCTGGCTAATACCCTTGGTAGTTAACTCATTACTGAAACAGACTTCACAGAACTTTTTTCTCTATTTCTTCTACTCTTCCTTTATTTTGCTATGCAGCTCCTTTAAAGACATGTAATGAGATTCAAAGTTCATCCTTGATCTTATGGAATGTAAAAGTACACGTATCCTTGACATAATTTTTACTGACCAGTTCTCTATCTGGGGAAAATATCCTATTCTCTAACATTGTGTGTGTGTGTGTGTGTGTGTGTGTGTGTGTGTGTGTGTGAATATCTTGTGTCACTTTACTAGTCTATAAGCATCAACACATTTTTAAGCCCTATCTACCATCTATTTTCATATTTTTATTCATGAAAGGATGACCATGCTTGCTATGCCACATGTGTATTTTATGACCCTAGAAACAATGATATTACTTGGAGGAAAAGGAATAAGAGAATAATTTTAATGAAAAAAAGGTATCATATAACTATTTGGCATGAAATAAAAATTTAAGAAATCTTTTAAATCACATTTAAAAATTATATATGAAATGAAAAATGTTGATGCACAAAGTATGACAAAGTAGTCACACTGTAGATTACATACATGAATATTTACTAGATATTACAATTCTGTGGCTTAGAGATTATACATTCTAATTCAGTAGGTGTTTAAATATGAATGAAGGGGGGAAAAGAAGGTAGGAAAGAAGGAATAATATACTGTTGAACATCTCCATATGTCAAGCACTATGCTGAGGGCTTATACATGTTATCTCATGAAATATTCATAACCACCACCTATGGGAAATCACCTCCTCTTTCAAAGAAGGAATCTGAATCTGAGAGGTTCAACCATGGGCCTAGATCACACCCCTAGTACATGATTATATTTCAGCCACCTGTTAGATAGGAAGTTCACCATAAAAATGCAGGTATTCACTTAACTATTTCCTGAATGAAACATAAACCTATAAATGTGATTTTTATTTAATATCAGTATGAAAAGTATTAACTAATTAGCAAAGTGCCTGCCACTCTACTAGAAGCAAAATATTAACAGAAAACCACTTTTATTTATTTAAAAAAATTTTTTTTAAACGTTTATTTATTTTTGAGACAGAGAGAGACAGAGTATGAACAGGGGAGGGGCAGAGAGAGAGGGAGACACAGAATCTGAAATGGGCTCCAGGCTCTGAGCTGTCAGCACAGAGCCCAACGCAGGGCTCGAACTCACGGACCGTGAGATCATGACCTGAGCCGAAGTCGGCAGAAAACCCCTTTTAAATGTGAATGAATATAAGAAAGACTAAAAAGTAATAACAGAAGCATTATGTATATAAACACATATTGGCATAGACAATAAGTTGGCCTAATTCATACCGTATCCCTTAATGGTCATGTTTGTGCTAATGCTCTGTCTTTTGTTACATGACTGACCTGAACTGCACCCATCACCTTCTCTGCTTGGATCCAGAAGATGGCCGGAGTTAAGTTGTCACCGGGCAATGACCTAAATACAACTGTTATCGGGTCCTGCTGCTGAGGCCCAAGAAACACTTGCCTCTGTCTTTCTAAAGATTGGGTCAGTCAGTGTGTCAAGTTCCTCAAGACCATCCTCAGCTCTATGACTCACTAGAAGGGCCCACAGGAGTCAAAAGAGCTATTATATTCATGGTTACAATTTACTACAGTGAATGGACACAATTTAATACAGTGAATGGACACAATAATATCAGCAAATGGACAAGGCTCATGAAGCAGAGTCCAGGAGAAAAGATACAGGACTTTCCAGAGATGAGTGACTTGTTCTCTCACAGTGTAAGTACATAGGAACAGGCCTCATTTTTCCCAGGATGCTATGGGATGTTGCCTAATTTTTCCCAGGATGCTACGGGATGATATGTGTGAAGTGTTGCCAAACAAAAAAGCATGCTCGAGCCCCAGTGCTCAGGTTTTTATTTGACGCCTGTCCCTTAGGCATACAGTGCTTTCATAAATGACCTCAGCTACTCAGATTCCATCCAGCCCTTCTCCTATCCCTGTTTCCCCAGCAAAACCAGGTACATGTTCACCATAAAACACATTGTTAAGATAAATTGATGTCATCAAAGTGTACAGCAGGCCTAAGGTCTGGGCATACAAAACACTCCTTTCCGGCAGAATATTCCAAGTGCTCAGAGCTTATGTCCCAAGAGCCGGTCAAGGGCCATTCCCAAAGACAGGTCTTTATTTGGAATATACAGAATTTGAGCAACCCATGCCTCCTGAGCTAACCTTTCCTGCCTGGTCAGAATGTACCCTTTCAATCGATTTCACTTCTTGGTTAAATAATTTTAAATCAAGTTCATTTACTTGCAACAAAATAAAGCACACTGACAGTAGGGTCTATTTCGCTATTACTTTGTAAACACTTTCTGACTGTAACAATTTACAGTTCAGTGTCCTTCCACTGTACTCCATGATAAGATCCACATAAGTGACCGAAAATATATCTATGCTTTATTGTTGAGAGTGTGCATTTTCAGGGAAACCTAATTGTATTTGATGTAAAAAATGTTTTGTAACCTTTTGACCAATTGATATCGGTAAATGAAGAAGGCAGACACAGCTGAATGTTGTTGATAAACCATTAAACACAAAGACAGATGATAGATAGATGATAGATAGATAGATAGATAGATAGATAGATAGATAGATGATAGAGCCACTTTACATGGACAACTGTATGCCTATATCCAAAAATAACAAAAATGGTAACACACTAAAAATATTTTTACCACTTTTAAGTTTGCAATCATATGCACAATCATATGTACAATCATATGCACGTCAAATAAGGTGAAAGCAGCATTGGGTGTTAGGTTGCATTGAGAAATGGAGAAGAGTACAAATCTACCTCAAAACACTACGAGCATATCATCATTTCAACAGATATCTACACATCTGCTAGAATCTTAGAGTGCCTTAGCCTCAAATATCACACAGTGATCAACGAGATTTACGGCATGAAGGATTTAGCTTTGAGCAAATAAAAGGGTAAAATCTCCTGTTTCATGCCAGCACCAACCCGTGTCCTAATTTACCATCGTGACTTTTAATCTCCAACAACTGGGCATTCTTTGAACGCTTTTCCTCTTGGGGAAAGAGCTCTCAAAACATTTTATGACACACACAAAAGCTCTAGCATTTTATTTTAAAGTACTAATACACATCTTAAGGTTTAAAATTTGAGGGGCACCTGGGTGGCTCAGTTGCTTAAGCGTCCAACTTTGGCTCAGGTCATGATCTCCCGGTTCATGAGTTCGAGACTTGAGTCGGGTTCTGTGCTGACAGCTTACAGCCTGGAGCCTTTTTCAGATTCTATGCCTCCCTCTCTCTCTCTCTGCCCCTCCTCCACTCATACGGTCTCTCTCTCCCTCTCACAAATAAATAAACATTTAAAAAAATTAAAATTTGTGATTGCTGGATACCCACCGATACCAATAACTAAAAAAGACCTAAAGTAAAAGCCCATGGCACAGATTACTCTCAACTCCAATGGAGATACACACACACTGCTGAGCGCTATGTCAGGCTTGCTGAAAAGAACACATAATCACGGCCTAAAATACTCTGAAAATGGCCTTCTGCACAGGCTGCAGAGAGGTCTCAAGACAAAGGGAGGTTGGCAAGGTGTGCTCTGTGCACCCTTGACATCTCTGTATAGAGAATGACCCGTCACTTCTAGAGCCAGACAAACCACTACCTCTGGTTTACATACGTTTCAGGAAGGAATGATGTCACAGGCTGCAAGACAGTATATGGGGAAAAATCCCATCCCAGGACCAGTCTATAGTGTTCACATTCTCTGATGGTCATCTGATGGGTGGGAGCAGCAAGTTAAACAACAGGAACAGAGAGGAGAGTGGGAAGGGAAGAGGGGTTGACCGGCAGATGTGGAGTGAGTTACCTCCCTAAAGATTGGCTAAGAGCCCAACCACACTAGAATGTCTAAAACTGCCACCGTATCTTTGGACCAGAGCAGTCAAACCATGATTATAACTGCTGGCAGTAGCCACGTCAAATTAATTCAATGTCTACAAGTTTTGCCATCTTATTCGGAAAATCAAATCAGATGTTTCCAACATCTCCAGAAACAAGGTGAAGTAACTTAAAACTTTTGTGCGTAATCTGTTCCTCTTTCATCGCCTTCATAAAAACACTATTGTGATTATTTTCCACCTCTGCTTGTCAAAGGTGAGAAGACAGCTCCCGTTCTGTTTTGTTTCCTCTGACAGATAGTTCTAATCATTTCCACTTCCTTAATCACTTAATTTATTTCCAAATACACATCCCAAAGGCAATGACTACTTCCCAGCCCAACTTTAAATCTGCTTGGAAAACTCTGCCCTTAACAATTTACATGTGTAATCAAATTCTTTCCACTACACAGCATAAAAGAATCACGCTCCCCAAGTTATTTGTTTTATTCGGTGCAGAGTTGGGGTCATCGTTTACTCTTCTCCTTTGCTCAGACACCATCTCTGCTCCATCAACAAATCTTGGTGGCTTTCTTTTCAAAGCTCATCCAGAATCCAACCACTTCTCACCACCTTCGCTGCTTATTACTTTGGTCCAAGCCACCAGTCTCTTGCCTGGATGACTTCGACAGCTCCTAACGTACGTCCCTCCTTGCACCCTTGCCCCTCTTCACTCTATTCTCAACGTAACAGCCTCTTTGTCTTCTTGACTATCCATCTCCCGCATCAGGATATAAGCACCATGATGCGAGGATTTTTTTCTTCAGTTTTGTTCACTGCTACATTCTTGGTACCTAGAACACTGCCGAGTAGGTAAACACCATGTTAAAATATTTAATGAATAAATGTATGAATAAATAGAGTGTAGTCCTAAGAGAAGGTACTTTGACAAATACTATCAAAATGTTTATTCACTTGCATAAAAGTTGTTAGACCTATATCTATGTTATTACCAATGAATTAACAAAGGATGTTCTTTTTTTTTAATGTTTATTCATTTTTGAAAGAGAGAGACAGAGCACAAGCAAGGGCGGGGCAGAGAGAAAGGGGGACACAGAATCCGAAGCAGGCTCCAGGCTCTGAGCTGTCAGCACAGAGCCCAACGCGGGGCTCAAACTCACCAACTGTGAGATCACGACCTGAGCCGAAGTCACATGCTCAACCCACTGAGCCACCCAGGAGTTCTAAAAGGGCTACTCATTTTGAAATGACAATTTTCCTTTGTAATCTTTTGGTTACATATTTGGAAATAACAAATGCTTAGGATTATCAAACTAAAGTAGTTTTAGAAAACAACTAAAGAATTATTTTAGGGGAGCCTGAGTGGCTCAGTTGGTTAAGTGTCTGACTTCAGGTTAAGTCATGATCTCACAGTTTGTGAGTTCGAGCCCCACATCGGGCTCTGTGCTGACAGCTCGGAGCCTGGAGCCTGGAGCCTGCTTCGGATTCTGTGTCTCCCTCTCTCTCTGCCCTCGCCCACTCATTCTCTCTCTCTCTCTCTCTCTCTCTCTCTCTCTCTCTCTCTCTCTCTGTCAAAAGTAAACAAACATTTAAAAAATTTAAAGAATTATTTTAGAGGGGGAATTATTGCATTTTCCTTTTCCTCTTTGCTTCTTTTTGTCCTAATCTTAGTTCAATTAATGGTCCCACTAAAGGATGTATAAGGAAACAGACGGAGATAAAATGCAATTATGAAAGTGTTTCTATATTATCTTTTAACACCGTTGATGGAAAGACGGTTGAAGAAGTTAGCAGCCACAGAAGAGATACTTTAGGACTCTGAAGATGTCAAAGTCATCATTAGCATAGACTATTAAAAGAAAACATGGAAAGTCAAAAGCGTTCCTTTTCAAGGAGTTTATGAATCTAACGTGATATTTTAAGACAAAATGTGCTCTTACTGGAATGTATTATGGGTTGAATTGCACCCCTTCTCGCCAAGATACGTGGAAATTATAAACCTCAGTACTTCCGAATGTGATCTTCTTTGGAAACAGGGTCTTTGGAGAGGTAATCAGCTTAGAATAAAGTCATCAGGATGGGACCTTATCCAATAAGACCAGTATCCTTATATAAAGGGGAAATCTGGACACAGACCCAGACAGACTCAGAGGCAGGGTCTGGACGGATACAACTGCAAGCCAAGGACCCTCAGATACTTCAGACACCACCAGAAGCTAGGAAGACGCAAGGATGGATTCTCTCCAGGGTGTCAGAGGGAGCATGGCTGTCTAACCTTGAGAACACTGAGACAGGAAATTCCCCATCTGAAGCCACCCAGTATGGGGTGTTTTGTTATGTAAATTTTGCAAATGAATACAGAACCCAAATAATGTTTTATGATACTCTTTTTTAAGTTCTTCTAAAAAGTGGGGAAATGCTCATACCATGCCTGAGGTCATCCAAAAGGCGGTAGTTAAAATGTTTAGTGTCTATTCTTGGGGTGCCTGGGTCAGTTAAATATCCAACTCTTGATTTTGGCTCAGGTCATGATCTCATGGTTCTTGGGATCAAGTCCCATGTCAGGGTCTGCACTGACAGCTTTCAGAGTCTGCTTGGGATTGATTCGCGCTCTCTCTCTGTCTGCTCTTTCCCTGCTCTCTTTCTCTCTCTCTCTCAAAATAAATAAATAAACTTAAAAAAATAAACAAAATAAAATGCTTAGTGCTTATTCTTAATAACCCCATAGGTCTGGCAGACGGAGAAAGGGCTGTTCCTTGCATATTGGAACATGCACTAAACAGGAACACTAAACCATGAGACTAAACTATTTGAGACCTATTTGTTTTTCCCAAAGGATTTAGTACCAAACCATATATTCATTTACAACAAACACCATGAAGATTGAAATACAAATAGAGCATTCTATTCTATTTGATGAAATGAGAAAAAATGTGAAACTACAAAATTTTGAAACCAGTGGTAATGTCAAGATTACTTACACTATCTTTTTCTAATTAAAAACCTAACTTCCTGGGACACTTGGGTGGCTGAATTGGTTAAGCGTTTGACTCTTGATTTCAGGTCAGGTCATGATCTCATAGTTTGTGGGTTTGAGGCCCAGTATCTGTGCTGACAGCACAGGGTCTGCCTAGGATTCTCTCTCTCCCTCTCTGCCCCTCCCCCACTCTCTGTCAAAAAATAAGTTTAAAAATGAAAACAAATAATCTAATTTCCTGTAAAAGTTTTCTGAAAAACACATCTTTAAGTTGTTTCCTTTGGGGGCCAAGGTGGCACTATATAATGACCACAGCCTATAGATCTTGCATAAAGTTCAGGAATTTGCTATGATAAGTAAATTTTTTAATTATTTTTAATGTTTTATTTATTTTTGATAGACACAGAGAGAGAGAGAGCAGGAGAGGGGCAGAGAGAGAGGAGACAGAGGATCCAAAGCAAGCTCTGTGCTGACAGTAGTGAGCCCAATGTAGCTCAAACTCACGAACCATGACATCATGACCTGAGCCAAAGTCAGACGTTCAACTGACTGAGCCACCCAGGTGCCCCAAGATAAATTTTAAAATGCGAAAGAACTGACATCTTTTTAATGGTCACTTTTTAAAACATTTATGCCAACATAAATTCTTTGCTCGAAAATGGAGACTACCCTGTTAGATCTAAAAAACATGGCCGCCATTAGGTAGGAATTTCCTCAAATTCAAGTCTACCTCAACTCTGTCTTCCTCTCCGTGTTGATACCAAATTTAGGCACATCCACACTCACCCTTCCTATTTCCACCCTGGTTTCAGAGAAGGAGAGATGACTCTCCTCTGGTACAAACCTCCAGGTTCCACCTGTGCTCTTGATTTTCTCTCCCACCTTGCCTCCTTGAGATCCTGTATCTCTGAAATGACTTTCTTTCCCTTCTTTTGCAGCCTCTTCCTGTTAGTTCTTGATCATACCCTTAGTAGACACACCTTAAAATTACCCCTTATTAAGACAGCTCTTACCAAATCCCATGTTCTGTTTTAGCTGATGCTCTAGCACACGAATAAGTAATGTACATTCAGTGTCCTAACATCCTTCCTTCTCATTTACTCATCAATTTGCCAGTCTGATTTCTGTTACAACATGGCTACTCCCCATGGTGGCCAATGACTTCCTAAATGCCAAATCCAATGGGTTTATCTCTACTGAGTAATTTCTCTGTCTAAAACTGGACTACTAGCTTTCCCCCAAGCCCGTTGTATTCTCTATGTATGTGAATGATCTTAATCATTTGCTCATATCAGAAATCTACATGTCATTCTTGACTCTTTCTTCTCCAAGATTCTGATTAATTACTGAGTCTACTCCTACATACCTTTCAATGTGTCTACGTTTCTCCTACGCCACCTCTAATGTCACTTGCTCCTGCTCTAATTTATGACAGAGAGAGAAAAAGTGAGAGAGAGAGAGACCGAGGTGTTTAGAGACAAAGCGATCATTTAATTTTCCTTGCTAAGATTCTTTAATGTCTCCCACTGCCCGTAACACAGTCCAAGTTCTCTTAATGACTGGCCTTTGACCAATTCTTAGTTTTCTCTGTTGCCAACCCACTCCTGAAGCCATATTTTCAGGCACTCTAAACTTCTTCCATTTCCTTTACTGGACCGTGCTCTTTCTCACCTCTCAACTTTTAAAAACATTTGTTCCTTCACGTATCCAATCCCAAGGCATTTCTCAGGCCCTAGTTTAAATGTTCCTGTCTCTGAAAGCCTACTTTGATGCCTTCCTTCAGGTTTCCTGTGTCGCTGCTTACGCTTGCCAGGTGCTCCCTGATACCCTGGCACCTCCCCTTGCATAGCATTTAGCAACACACGCTTTGCTGTAATTGCTTGTTTCTTCTGTGACACTATCAGTTTCAGGAAGGCATGTACAACTGGGCTGTTCACCACTCTACCCACAACCCCTGGTGTATGACAGGTGCTTAAAAAGTATCTTCTGGGGCGCCTGGGTGGTGCAGTCGGTTAAGCCTCCGACTTCAGCCAGGTCACGATCTCACGGTCCGTGAGTTCGAGCCCCGCGTCGGGCTCTGGGCTGATGGCTCGGAGCCTGGAGCCTGTTTCCGATTCTGTGTCTCCCTCTCTCTCTGCCCCTCCCCCGTTCATGCTCTGTTTCTCTCTGTCCCAAAAATAAATAAAAAACGTTGAAAAAAAAATTAAAAAAAAAAAAAAAAGTATCTTCTGCATAAAGAGCTAAATAAACAATTAAAGCATGAGAGTATATAACACAACGGTTAATGCCCAAACTTCAGAGGTGTGCGGTTAAAATCTGGTTTTTCATCTACTTATGTGACCTTGAATTTATTAACTAACTTAACTTCGGCATCATAATCTGTATGATGTAGCAAACAATACTCATATTTGATTCTTGTAGTGAAGACTAAATAAAAGACAAATTCGCTAAGGCATAGTGACGGGCACATGGTAAAAGTTCAACAAATGGTAGCCCGCAACTTAGAAATATTTTTCGCAATGAGTGATGAGAAGCTAAAACTAAATCAGGACTTAACTTTAAAAAAAAACATTGCTCAAACTCAGGGCGCCCAGGTGGCTCAGTCGGTGAAGCGCCCGACTTCGGCTCAGGTGACAATCTCGCAGATCGTGAGTTCAAGCCCCACGTTGGGCTCTGTGCTGACAGCTCAGAGCCTGGAGCCTGTTTTGGATTTTGTGTCTCCCTCTCTCTCTGCCCCTCCGCCACTCTCTCTCTTTCTCAAAAAATGAGTAAACACTAAAAAAAAACATTACTCAAAATCAATATGGAGTAATTGCTAATTGCTAATTTAAAAAGTAAAAAACAAATACTTTCTTTGAAAGGAGAAAGAAAGAGTCTGGTATCTTTCTGAAAAGGAAGAAAATGATAAAGTCCATGTCTGATGAAACCCCATTCTCAAAAGGAATTATCAGGGATATAAAATAAATGCAACCCACTAATTTTTGTTAATGTTACATTACATTATATTGACAATTTCTGATTTGCAATGTTTTGCATAATTGTAGAAGCATAAAGACTTCCATTTGAAAACAAAGCAAACATAAAAAAAATGAACTGATAATTATATCCACAAGTTTGAATAATCTACATCTGTGTACTAACAATGGCATAAAACACATATACACAGAAGATTCTTGAGGTTTTTTTTCCCCTGATTCAGTAAGGTTTTCGTTTTAAGAAAAGTATTTATTTGGGGCACCTGGGTGGCTCAGTCGGTTAAGCGTCCGACTTCAGCCCAGGTCATGATCTCACAGTTCGTGAGTTCAAGCTCCACGTCAGGCTCTGTGCTGACAGCTTGGAGCCTGGAGCCTGCTTCGGATTCTGTGTCTCCCTCTCTCTCTCTGCACCACCCCAGCTCATGCTCGTACTCTGTCTCTGTCAAAAATAAATAAACTTAAAAAAAATTAAAACAAAAAAGAAAAGTATTTATTTGAAAACAGATTGCTCTCTTACTTATAAGTACCCTCTCTCTTCACACTGCTGTCATAATATTTATAAAGAATTATTACAATAGAATGGAATGCCATCAGTAAAAGAGTTTATCATTTTATTTAATTAGAAGGAAATAGTTTGTTAATTTGCAACTGGGCAAAGCAGCCAAGAACAAAATTAAAATTCTCCCATTAAAAACCTTCCCTAAATGCATCTCCATGAAAAATCTTTTGGACATGTCCTAATGCACCAAAGATTGAATGACCTTAGGAGAAAAGAATCGATTTTTCTACTTCTCAATTCAACATTCTAGCTCTTAAAACCTGACACAACTGATTATTAAAGCTATTTCTGGAAATGGTCAATTTCCAAAAAATTGGAAATGGTTTACAGTTCCTGTTTTACAAATGGATGAAATGGTTTACAGTTCCTGTTTGTTTGTTTCTATTTTTTATTTTTGAAAACGAGAGAGAAAGCACAAGGAGGGGAGGGGGCAGAAGATGGGGGGGAAGAGAGAGAGAGAGAGAGAGAGAAAGAGGGAGAGAGAGAGAGAGAGAGAGAGAGAGAGAGAGAGAGAGAGGGAGAGAATCTTAAGGAAGCTCCACATTCAGCACAGAGCCCAAAGTGGGGCTCAATCCCAGGTCCTTAGGATCGTTACCAGAGCAGAAATCAAGAGTCCGATGCTAAACTGACTGAGCCACTCAGGTGCCCCTACCATTCCAGTTCAAATCCACAAACATTCCCATGACTACTATGCAAATGCTCTCAGACAACTGACATCCTGCAAAATATTTACAACTTGCATTCTAGGAAAAAGTTGAAACTCTTTTTTTTCCTCCCAACTTCGCAATTTTCTCCTTTCTTGTTCTTAGAGATAAAATAACTGGGCACATTATGTACCATAATAAATAGGTGAAACAAGACTAGTATCTTGGTTACTAGCACAAAAAGTATTTTCAACCTGGGTCATTTTCTTACCTTTATTGGTAGATTTCAACAGAAAATTGTAGGGGGAACAAACACAACATAGGAATAAAATGCATTTTAACTCTTTTAAGTAGTTTGGCTCTGCGATTATATGAAATGAACCCAAAGCACAGAGCTATGCACTACAGGGATTGAAATGAATGAAATGAAAGAGGAGACAAGCTCGTTCATGTCATCATGCCAGGATTGAGTTCCCATTCCTTTATTATAAATTTGGAAGAAATACTCATGTGCTTCAAGCCAGACCTCAGAATGAACTTGGGGCCTGTTATGGACTAAATGTTTGAGTGTCCCCCAAATCCATGTTGAAGCCTCTACTGTGATAGTAGAGGAAGAGGGGCCTTTATGAAGGAATTACATGTGTATGAGGTCATGAGATGATGCCCCCAGGATGGGACCTGTGTGTCCTTATGAGAAGAGGAAAAAAGACCAGAGTTCCCTCTCTCTCTGCCAGCTGAGGACACAGCCAGGAAGAGGACTCTCACCTTGTTGGCACATGATCTTGGTCTTCTCAGGCTCAGAACTATGAGGAATAAATGTTTGTTCTTTAAGTCCCCCCAGTCTACAGTATTTTGTTATAAAAGCCTGAGCTGACTAACACAGGGTCTAAATTTCTTGCATATTTGTTGGACAAAGTAAACAAGCAAACACACAAACAACACATCAAACCAGACTCAATCTGATCCAACAAACTGCAAGGGACCCAGTTCTTTGAAAGCCGACAGAATTCAGGTCTCCATGCTGGGAGTAGACTATCTCTTAGTTGTAGTATAAGCCACTACCTTGATTATTTAATAACCAAGAAGAAAGAGAGAAAGGGTGCTTCAAAAAGCTCTGGTGGGTTAAAAAAAAGACATTGAGACAGGTCAAGTTGCTTATTTGTGGGCTATTTTTTTCTAGTGAGAAATGTTTGTAGCCTGAGTATGGCCTTCCCTGTGACTGAAAGCCTGGGTGTTGCTAATTGGTGATGGGGAGCCAAGGACCAAAAACTCAAGAAGCTGCTTTCACAAGAGACATAATAAGACTCTCAGCATAACAAAAACTTCTGTGAAAGCTTAGCTGACCACAGTTGTACGTGTACGTGTGTGTCCCCATGCGTGCCTGGGTTCCACATCCATAAGGTGCTAGAGTGATGGGACCAAGCACACTCAGGCATCACAGAATGGCTTGGGGAACAAGTCTTACCATGCAGCAGTTCGAAAAGTGACACAATGTCCTGATTCAGGGGTCAGATCGAAGATACGAAGTTGACCTTCTTTTCTGTTGCAAGTGAGATATTAACATTCTCAGAAGGGAGCCCATTGCAATGGATTGGGAAGTGTGTGCTACCATTTCAGTTTGGGTGTGCAAGTAAAGGTGACCTCAGGGAGACTGTGAAGCCCAAGATATGCAGGTTGCATGTGTTTTTGCAGGGTTTAGGGTCCAGACAGAAAGAGATGGAAATGGGGATAAAGATAGGAATGGGGAAATTAAGATACAGACAGTAAGGGGGCTGCTTGGAGGTATAACGGAGGAAGAGATGGGACAGAAAGATCGAGATGGTGCAGGGATAGGAGACAGGTGGGTGGGGGAATGAGAAAGGGCTGGAAGTGGAACACTCAAAAAAGGACAAAGGTGGGCAAAGGATGGGAAAGAGAAAGGAATGAGTTGGGAATCATGTGATTAGTTGCTAAGACAAATGCAGACAAACATTGACTCTATACATAGATACTCTAAACCTCTGCCAAGGCAGGGTCATGGGTCAGATTTGATTTTCAAAATGTTTTCCAAATATAAGTGAGTCCAGAAAGGAATATATTCTCAAATGAATTTGAGTGTTTTAGCTATGTTTGGCAAGGTACTACAATGGAGGTATAAATAAATTCAGGATGGCAAGTATAGGTATCCTTCTTATACTTCAGTTTTCTTTTTTCAAGATGACTCAGGAAAGAAAGAAATCAAAATTCAGAAGAGAAAAAAACAAACAAAAAAATCTCTATTACATAAGATAATAATGGAGCAGTTGTGGAAGTAATAAGTTTCTGGGGTTTTCAAAACAATACCATTGATGTAAAAATGTGTAAAGTCAGGAAAGCACATGGACTTTAGATTCAGGTCTGGATTAAATCTCAGCAGCACCAACTACGAAGTATATGAAGATGTGTGCAATAAAATAACCTGTGTAAAACACTTGGCTCAATACCAGAGATTAATCATTTTCCCCAGGTGATAGCCTTACGATTCTAACAAAATAAGAAAAGATAGACTCTTTGCTGTTGGTGTATTAATCACCTCTGTCTGGTACGCAGCACTGTGCTTAGAGCTATTAAGATTTATAAAGACATTCTGAGAATTAGCATATGCCTTAAAGACTTTACACGGGTGTTGGGAAGGCGAGGTATACAATTCAAAATAATTTTAAGACATACTAAACTTCTCCACCTATGCTACAGGCTCTGGAGAAGGGCTAAGACTTTGCACTCTTCTGCACTACAGGCAGGAAAACCAGAGAAGGCAGGGGGGAGGCACTGGAGGAGGGGTGCAGGGGCAAGGCTACCACGCTTGGAGCGTTTGCTAGGGGACAGACAGCCTCACTGCTTCGCCTGTGGTCAGAAATGACTTCATGAATGAGAAAGGCTGACACTACCCAGTAAAGGTAGGGCTATAGATATTTAGACGGGAAATTGCAGGGGTGAGCTTACAAAGCAGGGCTGGAAAACAGAACGGAAAAAAAATGCACATTGGTAGAGCCTAGTCCAATAACCAGTTATCACGTAAGTATGTAAAGTAACTTGGAGCAATGGTAAAACAATGATATTTGAAAACAAGCTCTTGGCATTTAGTCCCTTCACAAAGGCCCTTCATATACTGTGCACCATGGCATACATTCGGATTTCCCCTCTTTTTAAGTATTCAGTACATAGATGAGTGTATCCCAAGGATTCTACTTGAAAAACTTTCACAAAGATATTCAACTCCTATTCAAAAATAATTTATGTTTATTTAATTTTGAGAGAGAGAGAGAGAGAGAGAGAGAGAGAGAGAGCGCACAAGTGGGGGAGGGGCAGAGAGAGAGGGAGACACAGAATCCAAAGCAGGTTCCAGACTCTGAGCTGTTAGCACAGAGCCCAGTGCGGGACTCGAACCCACAAACCGTGAGATCAAGACCTGAGCCAAAGTCGGACTCTTAATCGATGAGCCCCCCAAGTGTCCCTCAACTCCTATTTTTAAAAATCTGAAAAAGTTAATTATAAATTGTAACTTATAATTTATAATTATAAACATTTATAAATAAATATTTTTGCCAATTAGATTAGGAAACACTGTTAACCTCCAAGAAGGCTAATAGTGTAAGGAAATGGGCATTTGTATATGCTCTTGGTATACATTAAAATTGCAAACATGTATACCTGAGGACTATTGACCCACTTCTGAAAATGTATCTTAAGTAGAAAAAGCACACAAGTGTACAAAGACATATGCCCAAGGACATTAAGTGTAGTACTGTATATAACATTAAACAATTGAAAACCCCTTAAATGACCATCAATAGGCTACAGGCTAATTTATGATTTATAATAAGTAATTATATTTTTAATAAAACATTATTCAGCCATTAAAATTATTACATAGCTCCGTATCCACTAACATGGAAATATGGGCTGAGTGAAACAGAGGCATACATAGCAGTATCCTGCAAATCATTTTTGTGAAATTGTGAGTGTCCATCTCTCGGTCTGTGAGTTCGAGTCCCGCGTCGGGCTCTGTGCTGACAGCTCAGAGCCTGGAGCCTGTTTCGGATTCTGTGTCTCCCTCTCTCTGACCCTCCCTTGTTCATGCTCTGTCTCTCCCTGTCTCTAAAAAAAAAAAAACGGTGTAGAAAAACGGTGATCAACGTGATGGTGATGATTTAAGGTGAAGATCGTGAGATTTGAGCTGATTTCTACTTTCTTTACACTGTAAGAGGGTTGTTACTACTATTACAATTAGCATGTAACTTTCTTAACAATGTGAAGAAAAACAATAACTCTATTTTCATTTTGGAAAAAAAAATAATCTTCCCCAATTGATGACAATTCTGTAGCAAAGTAATGACTGGCTGGCACCAGCCAAGACCTGAGAAAATGAGCCCCCGGGAGGCATTTACCGCCTTTTCACAGGGCAGATTCCGGGGGCAACCACTATGTCAGAGAATTCTCTGCTCATCAAGGGACTTATGGAAAGCAATGAAAGGAGATACAATCCCAGTTTACCAAATCCAGACACATTGTTTAGTCTGCTGTCATAAATGGATTGTGAGCCTCTCAAGGCCTGGGTAAGTATCTTACCAACGTTTTCCTCTCTCCAAAGCCTACCTTAGACACACAGTAAGCAGTTAATTTGTACAATGGGACCGCAATAAATTGCCATGCTTTGTTTGCTTCTGAACTGTAAAAGATGCTTTGGGGAAGTCCCTGATCAAAAGTTGCTCATGGGGTTATGCCTGGAACACTGTAGGGAGGTACCACTCGCAGCAAAGGATCCATTAACTGAATTCAGACAATTGTCTTCATTTACAAATGCAATGTTTTTTTGGTTCACATGTTTTTTTCAACTGCGTATTTATGAGACTAATTTTATTGCAGTATAGCCATATTGGAATTTGTTTTATAGTAGCATTTATGTTCAAAGTCATTACAATGTGCAAATACATAGTCATCTGATACAACCTCATGTTGGTATGGATAATCTCAGAATGATTAGTCTTTTTAGTGTCCTGACACCACGGTTACTTGGCTATCAAAGCACCTAAGAAGAGGAGCGCCTGGGTGGCTCAGTAAGCTGAGCATCGGGCTTCAGCTCAGGTCATGATCTCACAGTTTGTGGGTTTAAGCCCCGCATCGGGCTCTGTGCTGACAACTTAGAGCCTCGAGCCTGCTTCTGATTCTCTGTGTGTGTCTTTCTCTCTCTGCCCCTCCCTGCCCACCCACCCCCTCTCTCTCAAAAATAAATAAACATTGGGGCTCCTGGGTGGCTCAGTCGGTTAAGCAGCCGACTTCAGCTCAGGTCATGATCTCTCGGTCTGTGAGTTCGAGTCCCCATCGGGCTCTGTGCTGACAGCTCAGAGCCTGGAGCCTGTTTCGGATTCTGTGTCTCCCTCTCTCTGACCCTCCCCTGTTCATGCTCTGTCTCTCCCTGTCTCAAAAAAAAAAAAAAAAAAAAAAAAAAAAAAAAAGTTAAAAAAAATAAATAAACATTAAAAAAAACCTTTTTTTAAAGGCACCTAAGAAGAGAACCCAAATCCTGTCATAATCTACTCATACTAAATTCTGTGCTCAGGACAGACCACTCCTTGCTTCTTTCTGTTCCAAAAGAAATTGGCTGAATGGGTGATGGGCATTAAGGAGGGAACTTGTTGGGATGAACACTGGGTGTTATATGCGACCGATGAATCACTGGGTTATACTCCTGAAACCAATATTACAGTGTATGCTAAATAACTTGAATTTAAATAAATTAATTAAAAAAAGAAACCAAAATTCAGCACAAATTCTCCTTTTTTTCAAATGTTTATTTGAGGGAGAGAGGGAGAGAGCACAAGTGGGGGAGTGCAGAAAGACAGACACAGAGAGAGAGAGAGAGAGAGAGAGAGAGAGAGAGAGAGAGAGAGAATCCCAAGCAGGCTCCATGCTGTCAGCAAAGACTCAAACATGGGGCTCAATCTCACGAACTGTGAGACCACGACATGAGCTGAAATCAAGAGTCGGACGCTTACCCAACTGAGCCACCCAGTCACCTCACAAATTCTCCTTTTCATATGGCATACACATTATTACAGAAGAAATAACTGAACAAAACATTTCATCAGAATTCATAGCATTGACATGAAGAACTGACCTCATGACTCTAGCTGCCCATTCATTTCTTCTCAGAAGCAATGTTAGCAAATGCCACATGTAGGCAACGTTTAAGCTGACAGAACTGCCGATATCATTGATCAGTATTAGTGACAAGAGCGTCAAGAGTATTCCTTTGTTACACTTGGCATTCAGTGATTTATCAGCTCCAACCAAGTAAACATAGAACTCTGGGTAATTTCCTTTACCTTGGTCAGATGCGAGTTGATCCATTTCGTGAAAGTACGTTTTTGTACTATCTCTTGCTCATCTAGAAGAAAAAAAACAAATCTAGTTAGGTAACACAGTATACCGTGAAGTCATATCCTAAAAAACATTCAGTTACAAACTCTAGAAATAATCATATTATTTTGTTTTCTAACCCATTTTGCCAATTGTTGTCTTGAAGGAAGGGACAGTCCAACTCCAAGTAGACTATTTCCGATTTACGTAAAATTTTTTTTTTTAATTTTTATTTATTTTTGCGAGGGAGAGACACAGAGTACACGTGGGGGAGGGGCAGAGAGGCAGGGAGACACCAAAGCAGGCCCCAGCCTCTAAGCTGTCAGCCCAGAGCCCAATATGGGGCTCAAACTCACCAACCGTGAGATCATGACCTGAGCTGAAGTCGAACACTCAACCAAGTAAGCCACCCAAGCGCCCCTAGACTATTCCTTTAAACATTATTAGCAAATGCTTCAAAATTTTCAATATGTTAGCCCGATGTTAACCTTCATTCACTTATTGACAGTTTACTATACAATTATACCCCAATACAGCTGTTTGAAAAAGTTCACTGAGACCAACCAAGTGCCAAGTTTTATGTTAGGTGCAAAGAGATAGAGAGAAAACAACAGGGCATTGTCCCCGCCATGAAATAGCTAGAAGTGGAGACAGCAAGCAAGGGCAGGTGCATAGTCGAGGGTTCTACAGTAATGTCATAAGATAGAACTGTGTATGTGAGGCATTACAGGGACGTAACCAGATGGGGAGTGTGGTGAACACTCTTGTGGTGACCCTCAAAGATCCCACCCCTTGGGGTTCACACCCTTGTGTAGGCAGACTACAGGCAGTACATGTGACTTGTTTCTAACCAACAGAATATGGCAAAGGCGACGGGCCGTCACACCTATAGACATGTGACTCTGTATTAGATTCCATCCTGGCCAACTGGAGTGATTCTCCTTTTGGCTTGGAGGAAGCAAATAGCCGTGTTGTGAACTGACCATGGAGGGGGCCGTGTGACAGGGAAGGGCAGGCCGCCTTTAGGGAAGGGTGGTCTCCAGCCAAAAGTCAGCCAGCAGCTGGGACCTCGGTCACACAGCCACAAGGAAATGAGTTCCGCTAACAACCCGAATGAGTTCAAAGGTGCATTCTTCCCTATCTCAGCCTCTGGATAAAAATGCAATCTAGCTGACATGGCAGACTTGTCCGCTTGCTGGCCGACTTGCGGGACCCTGAGCAGAGAACGCATCCAAGCTGTGCATGGCCTCCTGACTTACCAATTTTGAGGATGATAAAAGAAAACTGTTTTAAAATGCTAAGTTTGTGGTAATTTCTTTTTTTTTTTTTTTTAATGTTTATTTATTTTTGAGACAAAGAGAGACAGAGCATGAACGGGGGAGGGGCAGAGAGAGAGGGAGACCCAGGATCGGAAGCAGGCTCCAGGCTCCGAGCCGTCGGCCCAGAGCCTGACGCGGGGCTCGAACTCCGGGACCGTGAGATCGTGACCTGAGCCGAAGTCGGACGCTTAACCGACTGCGCCACCCAGGCGTCCCGTTTGTGGTAATTTCTTATGAACCAAGAGAAGATTCACATCAGATGCAAAAAGAAGTAGGGTCCAAGAAGGTGTTAATTAGAGGCATAAAGATAGGAAGGCCAGAGAGGGAGGGGCCAGTTTAACCCCTTTTTAAGAAAAGGTGAATTCTATTCATTCCGACAACATCTACCGAGTGTCAACTGTTTATAAAACACTAGACCGGATGTTGGGAGGAACACAGTTGAACAAGACATCATTTCAATTCCTTGCCCTTTGAGGGCTGGTGTGCCCAGATCCACATGGCTGGAGCTGGCCTCTTCTGGGCTTCAAGTGAGAACATCTAACTGCCTATGTGAATATAAGCCCCATGAGAACAGTAACTTTGTTCCCAATGCCTACAAACATGAGAAAAAAAATACTGTGCAATGAAGGAATGAAGAAAATTAGTAACATTTTAATTTGGAGAAATTTTGAATATATCCAAAGAACTTGCAGAATACCATTATCTTCAATGTACTTTAGGCATGCACTTCTAAAACTTTCAAGTACATACAAAAACAAATAATAATACATATACTTTTTCTGTACCAGGCACTGATATTTATTTTCTTCCTCCCTCCCTTCTTTCTTTCTTTCTTTCTTTCTTTCTTTCTTTCTTTCTTTCTTTCTTTCTTTCTTTCTTTCTGTAAAGAACTTAAGAATTATATGGGATGTTTAAAGGGCTGAGTTTGAAAGAAGATGAGAGGTTTCTATCCAGGGGCACCGTGTGGCTCAGTGGGTTAAGCGTCCAACTTTAGCGCAGGTCATGATCTCATGGCTCATGAGTTCAAGCCCCAAGTCAGGCTCTGTGCTGACAGCTGGGAGCCTGGAACCTGCTTCCAATTCTGTGTCTCCCTCTCTCTCTGTCCCTCCCCGACTTGTGCTCTGTCTCTTTTTCAAAAATAAATAAACATTAAAAAATAAAAATATTTCTGTCCATATCTTTTTGGAAAACCCAGATAAAATCTCAAATTTAACTACAAAACAAACTAGAAATACAGCCACTCTGAGTTCTCAGAAAAAGAAAAATGTAATGGAATTAACTGTATGACTCCCTGACAAGGTCCTGTCAAACTTCGCTGAAAGCTTACTTCTAATAATTTAATTTGCTTTATTATGTTTTGTATTACATGTCTTCATTTGAGTATCTGATACATCTGACTCTGACAAAAATATTTATTTTTAGGCCTCATGATATGAATGGCCTATTATATTAAGGATTAGGTGACAACTAAACGTAGAGCAAAAAACAGAATTTACTGGAAACTATAGAAAATAAGTTTTAAAATACTAAACTGACATGCTCTAGTTCAAATTTTAAAAATATCATTTCAACATGTATTTACTTTTGACCAAGGAAGGGTATAAAGGAAACAAATGAAAAATAATTTATTTTATCAAAAATGTGACAGATTTGGCAAATGCTAGTGAAACAATTAGCACCAAAGCAGCTTGTTGTCACCTAAAATATATAAATTCTGTGCTCTAAGATAAGTCATAATGTCTTAACATCTTTTTTCTTAATTTTTTTTTAACGTTTATTTATTTTTGAGACAGAGAGAGACAGAGCATGAGCGGGGGAGGGGCAGAGAGAGAAGGAGACACAGAATCTGAAACAGGCTCCAGGCTCTGAGCGGTCAGCACAGAGCCCGACGCGGGGCTTGAACTCACGGACCGCGAGATCGTGACCTGGCTGAAGTCGGACGCTTAACCGACTGCGCCACCCAGGCGCCCCCTTAACATCTTCTTATACGCAGTATGGGAAGTGATAATGCAAATTCATCTTCTGGTTCCAAATGCTTTTAATTATTTCTAGTAGTGTTATTTCCCCAGTGAATCAAAGTAATTATTAATTGGTCGGTTTGCAATGACTCAGCAAGGAAATACTCTGGATGAATCTATATATATGTAATCATCCTTTCATCAAAATTATTAACATGTCCTTTCCCTAAGAAATACTCTTGGCAAAGTCACGGTATTGTTTATTCTTCAGAAGTGTTCTCTCTTTTTTTTTTTTTTAATTTTAATTCCAGCATAATTAACACACAGTATTGTATTAGTGTCATGTGTACCCAGGTACTGATATTTCCTCTCTCTCTAATGATCCCATTATATTTTAATTATTTAATAATAAATTATTACATACCATATGTAATACATCCATATTAACTCATTTACTTCTTGTAACAAGTAAGTCTTCAAGCAAGAACTGTTACAAATGCCATTTTACAAGAAAACCAAGGCACGTAGACGTTAAGCCTTTTTACCAAAGCCACCCAGAGGCAGAGCCAAGCTTTAGTCTCCACAGTCAGGTTCTTACACCATCATACTACTGCCCAAGGATAGCATGGGAATTACCATATTAGTCATATCAAATATTCATCAGATTAAAATGATAAATTCATAGTTAAACCAATTTGAGTTTGACCTTAAAATCTTTAGCTTCTATGAATAAAGTCATGCAGCAGCAGCATAATCTTAATTAATCAAACCAGATTTGATAGAATTCAGGACTTTATCCATAATATATAAAATCCAATTCTAGGTTTAAAATAGACTACAGTTACAGTGTATATAAATTTTTAAACTCAATTTGAGATTATACACAATTCTATTAATGTTACAAGATGTCAGTGTTTTAAAATCTTAAATGAGCACAGTGTTAGTGTATGAGTTAGAAATTTATGTAATAAACTATTGACATTACTTCCTGATTTTAAGTTGTTATATTTTTACTACTCTCACCTTTAACGGAACAATACTGCTATTGTACCAGTTTCATCTGATGGTAAATCTCTGAGTTTATATTTAGACTTTGGCAAAAAAGGTCTTTTTTTAGAAAGCCCAAATTATGGTTGTTGGTTTTGGTTTTTTGTTTTTTTGTTTTTTTTTTTTTTTTTGTAGCATTCATTGTATATATGTAAGTGTCAAATTCTTTACATGTTTCCTTTTATATTACAGCTGCAAAAGCAGTTTACTGGGTTCTAGCAATCTACTTTTTATATTTGCAGACACAGCCAACTGAATTCTAACTAAATGTTTTCTGATTTTACTTACGATATTCCCCAAATAAAGAAAAATTCCTAAAACTTCATCATGTCAGCAAATACTCATTTTTGATATAAAAATCTAAATAATTTAGTCCAGGATTTTGTAGTTAAATCTGATAACAACGGCATAAAATGTTTAAATTGTGGAAGTATTATGAAATATGAAGTGAATGTCTACCACACTGCATTAAAACAGCATTATGAACAATAACACTTCTTTATAAAGCTGTTGATGATGCACTGAACTAATCTCTACAATATTGGTTTATAGTTCTTCCTGTGTATAAGTAGTTATATTTAATAGAGTATTATTTAAATGTATTTAATTGTTAACCTTATAGTGATTTTTCTATCTTGTGCTTTTTAGAACAACACGATAAGGTCTTACCAAGTGTTCATATGTATGCATGCTAAATATTTCCAACAAAACTGTAAAAAGAGTAATGCATTAAGACATTTAGGTGAACATGTATACTAGTTGTAAATGCAGAGAACTCTGTCACACATGTAAACTCAGTTCTCCAGTTCTAGGAATCACAGAGAACAAGAAGTTAATCCTGTTTACAAGTTCTATTCCCTGGGGCGCCTGGGTGGCTCAGTCGGTTGAGCCGCTGACTTCAGCTCAGGTGATGATCTCACGGTTCATGGGTTCAAGCCCCACGTTGGGCTCTGTGCTGAGAGTTCAGAGCCTGAAGCCTGCTTCGGATTGTGTCTCCCTCTCTCTCTCTGCCCCTCCCCCACTTTCACTCTGTCTCTCTCTCTCTTAAAAATAAATCTAAGGGGCGCCTGGGTGGCGCAGTCGGTTAAGCGTCCGACTTCAGCCAGGTCACGATCTCGCGGTCCGTGAGTTCGAGCCCCGCGTCGGGCTCTGGGCTGATGGCTCGGAGCCTGGAGCCTGTTTCCGATTCTGTGTCTCCCTCTCTCTCTGCCCCTCCCCCGTTCATGCTCTGTCTCTCTCTGTCCCAAAAATAAATAAAAAACGTTGAAAAAAAATTTAAAAAAAAAATAATAAAAAATAAAAATAAATCTAAAAAAAAATTTTTTTTAGAGTTTTATTCCTTAATATCTATTAATACAAACTAAACTCCACCTAGTTCTTAAACCAGTCAGTGTGAGGTCCTCCTTGGGTCTTTACTTACCCTCATCCCCACCCAACAAACTCATAAGGAACTGCTGTGGATTTTATTTCCTGAATATCTCATCTAAATCAGTATTGGTGCCGTTATCAGTATTGGTGCTCATCTAAATCAGTATTGGTACCATCATCTTTTGGGTACCTATTTGTTTCCACCATTAGAATCTAAGTTTCAGATTATATGGCATGGACCACATCTGACTTATCCATCACTGTCTTCTTCATTATTGCATAGTAGATGATTTAATTACTAAAGAAATGAATGGATGCATTTGTCAAGGAAGTGCTCGAGACTAAGAAACATGCCCTATTCTAAGGAACTAGTAATAAATGGAAAAGACAAATATGGAAATAATAGCTCAAAGCAATGTGTCAGCTACTATAATGGAGGAACATATAAAATGTTGAGGGAACATCAATACAGGAGTAACTAGTTCTCATACAGGGTAATGGCACAGGCTGGAAGAGTCAGAGAAGCTAAAAAAGGAGGTTACATAGAACATCAGCAGCTAAGTAGAAATTTGCAGGTAGAGAGCTCTTTAGGAGAAGGCGGCAGTCTCTTAAAAACATGGCATGATGTATTAAAGCGACAGTAAAAATCTGTTACGGCTGAATTATAAAGCAGAGAGGGTTTGAGAAGGATAAAGAAGGAAGTGAGCCTAGAAAACAGGTAACAATCAGGTTCTTAAAGCCTTTGAATCACCTGCCACGGAGTTTGGTCTCCATCTTCTGAACAACGGGAAGCCACGAACGGTTTTGGACAGGACCAAGACATGATCTCACGAGACCTGAGACACAGAAGTATGTACTCCAGTGGCAGTGTAGAAGCGTACTTGGAGGAGGAAGAGGCTGGGGGCAGGGAGGATATTTGGGATTATACTAGCAGAACGCATGATGAAAGTGATGAATTCTTTTAACAAGGATGAACAAGGTAAGTGAGATGGCTGCAGGGCAGCAATTGGAAATGGACAGGAGCTAAGGGTGCTGACTGTATTTTTTTTATCAAGAGCAACTAGATAATGATGCCGCTCACCAAGGAGGGAAAGAGAAGTAGCAGGCTCCAGAGAGACAATTATGAGGATTCTGGTGCATTGCAAATGCATCACAAAATGCCTAGAGAAGGCGGTGGTGTCCGCTCAAAAGCGAGGGGAGGCTTCAGAAGCCAGAAAGAGGAGGAGGCGGGTGCCCCACAGCTAGGAACCCGTAACAGCCTCCCATTTAAGGCCAAGTTTTGATCCATGTATGACTGGGCAGAAGCAGCTCCAATTCTCCTCTTCTCTAAATTTGAACCTTGATTCCTTCCTCGAGGCCAGACTGTGTGAGGTAAAAAGAAAACAGAAACAAAAACAAAAACAAACCAAACCAGTAGGTATGAAAACTAAGTGCTTCACCTTGGAGGTTTCCATCACTGGTTCTGTTTCAAAGGCAGTTGGTCTGAGAGACCTAAGGAGTTGGAAGCTTCTAGGTCTGAAGAGAGGTCTCTGTAGGAAGGCTATTATACAAACATGGCCCTGGTGATGTTATAAGAAATAATCCTGACATTCCAAGGCGCTTTCGCTCTCTAGAAACAAGTGAAAGATAAAGGGAGCAGGATCTGACATTCAATTTCTAGATTTCTTTGTCCTGTTACATATTTCTGAGGTATTTTGCCATTTCAGGATAAGATCATGACACATGCAGAAATGAGGCCCAATTTGGCAACAGTGATTAAACCTGACCATTAACAAACTATCACACCTGAGTATAGTCAACGGTTTTCCTCCTGGTGAGTCATAAGTCATAGTAACAGTGACTTGCTGATTTTGCACAACTGTAGTTCGTCCGAAGCGACTTACACATGTATGTGCAAGCAAAGAGACCACAGTAAAAAGTGGCCTAGATTATGTGGAGCCTTTGCAATCAATCATGAAAATGTTGCTGCCTATAAACATGTTAGTTGTGTTTTTATTAAATATAGTCCACAGATAATGAATTTACCATACATAATATGTAAAACTGTGAGACAGAGGTCCATGGTCATTAGCTTCTAAATAGCATTACTTAAATTTTAAAAAGTTAAAATATATGCCAATGTCCTTCTAATAGACGGTGACTTTAAAAATACTAAAACTTAAAAACTAAAAATAAAAATACTAAACGTAATTGAAATTGGCATATTTCAATGTATTTAACAAATATTTTTTAATATATTTATTTAAATTCAAATTAGTTAACATAGAGTGTAGTGTTGGTTTCAGGAGTAGCACCCAGTGCTCATCCCATCAGGTGCCCTCCTTAACGACCATCACCCATTTAGCCCATCCCCCCCACACCTACCTCCCCTCCAACAACCCTCAGCTTGTTCTTTGTATGTAACAAATCTTCTATGAGAACTTATCTCTGAGAGAGAGAGCATTTCATAAATGGGTACTCACATAACGATGTTTATTTTCATCAGTCATGATCAATCATAAAGATCAAAATACTGAATTCCTGGGTATATTTATCCTTAATATCATCTTAATATAAAATTACCAACAAAAGGGGCGCCTGGGTGGCTCAGTCAGTTAAGTGCCCGATTTCGGCTGAGGTCATGATCTCATAGTTCGTGGGTTCAGCCTCACATCCAGCTCTGTGCTGACAGCTCAGAGCCTGGAGCCTCCTTCAGATTCTGTGTCTCCCTCTCTCTCTGCCCCTCTCCCACTTGTGCTCTCTCTGTCTCTCAAAAATAAATAAACGTTAAACAAAAATTAAAAAAAAAAAAAAGAAAACACCAACAAGTAAAACTGCTTAAATAAGTAGATAAAGTTGTCAGGTCTGAAACTGCAATCTTTGACAAAAATATTAATGTATCATATATTGATACATTGATAACTTGCAATAGGCTACGATTAACTTGTTTGTGTTTTGCAGGTTGTCATTCTATTCTTTAGGTGCATGAATGACAATGATGACTTAAATAAACGTCTTACAGATTTTCATTACCTGAAAATATAAATGCTAATTTAAAACAAAAATTTTTAATTATAATTTCCTAATTATACCTAATAAAGCTTTTCATTATTTCTGCAGAAGAATTCTTCTGCAGAAGAATTTACCTCTGTAAAAAGTTGGAAAGAAATTTTCAAGTAGAAAGTAGATTGGACTTTTTGCACAACCAGATGACGGGGCTACAGACAGAAAAACAACAAGAGCATAGAGTAACAATGTAATCATTATTAACTAAATAACAGCCACAATGAGATGGTCGAAACCAAATTACTGGTTGGGGATCAGAATCATATGATCCCAGTTGTGTATCTACAGTTACTAAAATCATCACTAACTTTGTTATACAGGGGTAGGGTCCAAGGTATGTTGACTATTTCAACATAATGAAATAACGTTTATAATTATCCAATGTTTACATTGGTAAATTAAACGGATAAATGAAAAAAAATTTTACAAAATCAGGCTATGGCTGATTACAAAATACCTACACAAATTCCTCTCATTTGGATTATCACAGCATTTGCAATGTGATTTTGCTGTTCCTCCTGCGGACACAAAGTGGATGCCACACCCCCTGAGTCCAGATGGGCCTTGAGACTTGCTTTGACCACATAACATGGCTGACATGATTTTATAGGACTTCTGAGGCTGGGCCTTGAAAAGGCTCCATGTTGGCTCGTAGAGAGCTCTGCCCTGAGACCACCACACAAGGAAGCCGCCGTAGCACCCTAGCGGGAAAAAGTCATGTTGAGGAGAACCGAGGCGCCCCAAGTGCAAGCTAGCACCGTTAGCAGCCATCCAAGTCAGTGGACCTACCATTCCTGCTAATGCTCCAGCGGAATGCATTTCTACAAATGAGCTCAGGCATAGTCAGCGCAGGAAACACCCAGCCCACCCACAGGAACATGAGAAACCATAATGTGTTACTACTTTAAGCCATTAAGTTCTGGTGGTGGTTTAGCAAAGACTAAGTGAAACAGAAACTGCTACTGGGAATCTAGTGCTGCTCTAACAAAGATCTGAAACATGTGGTGTTGGCCTTGGGACCAGGTGGGGAGGAGGCTGGAAAGGACAGCAGACTTTGCTCTCAGAGATCAGAAGAGCCACGTGTATTTTATGTACTGTCTACTCTGTCATCTGCAGCAACTTGAACTTGTGCATTCACTAGAGAGATTTCCTTGCAGAAAGCTGACAGTATCAACTGGCTTCTTCTGAGATACTGGAAGAGAGAGAGAGATGAAGTAAAGAAGGCCCTTTTTCGGGGCGCCTGGGTGGCGCAGTCGGTTAAGCGTCCGACTTCAGCCAGGTCACGATCTCGCGGTCTGTGGGTTCGAGCCCCGCGTCAGGCTCTGGGCTGACGGCTCGGAGCCTGGAGCCTGTTTCCGATTCTGTGTCTCCCTCTCTCTCTGCCCCTCCCCCGTTCATGCTCTGTCTCTCTCTGTCCCAAAAATAAATTAAAAAAAAAAAAAAGAAGGCCCTTTTTCATTTGCATTGGATTAGAAAGTATGACATTCCCTGGAAAAATATTTACAAAGTAAAACATGGTTTTAGGATAACAATAAGTCAAGAGCGTGACTATAAGACCCATTGTTGGTTTGTTTTTGTTTTTCTTGACGTTTATCTATTTTGAGAGAGAAAGAGTTTGAATGCACAGCTGGGGAGAGGCAGAGACAGAGAGGGAGAGAGAGAATCCCAGGCAGCCTCCGCACCTACATGGGGCTCGAACCCATGAAAAGTGAGATCATGACATGAGCTGAAATCAAGAGGCAGACACTCGGAAGCTGCATTGTTAAGAACCCAGAAAGATTTAGGGGCGCCTGGGTGGCGCAGTCGGTTAAGCGTCCGACTTCAGCCAGGTCACGATCTCGCGGTCCGTGAGTTCGAGCCCCGCGTCAGGCTCTGGGCTGATGGCTCGGAGCCTGGAGCCTGTTTCCGATTCTGTGTCTCCCTCTCTCTCTGCCCCTCCCCCGTTCATGCTCTGTCTCTCTCTGTCCCAAAAATAAATTAAAAAAAAAAAAAAAAAAAAAAAAAGAACCCAGAAAGATTTAAGGTAGTGCCTACATGACCTTCTCAGCTAGATAAACCAGCTTCTAAGAAGCTTGAGGGCACTGACCACAGAGCCTTTACCTATGGTCCAAAAACTTTTAAATTTGGGGTTTGAGTAGCACAGAATGACTCCAAGCAGATTTTTAGGAAGTCAACAAATCTGCTAAGCAAAAACACCACCACCTTGTACTAAAGGGACGGGACAGTTCAAAATGAAGACAAGACTTTGGAACCACACTTAATATGATGAGGAAGAAGGCTAAGAAGACAGTCAGCCAGGGGCGCCTGGGTGGCCCAGTAAGTTGAGCATCTGACTCTTGATTTTGGCTCAAATCATGATCTCAGGGTCATGGGATCGAGCCCCGCCTCAGGCTCCACGCTAAGCATGTAGCCTGCTTGAGATTCTCTCTCTCTTCCTCTCCCCTCTACCCCACTCATACTCTTACTCTCTAAAAAAAATAATAAATTAAAAAAATTTTTTCTTTAAAAAGAAGGCAATCATCCATAAACATGAACCACTTCTTATCAAAAAGACAGGGAATGTCACTGGCCCCTGGATTAAAGGGACTAGCCACACGTGCCTGGCTGGATTTCAGAATTATTTCAGACCATGACTGTTATCTCTTTTCCCTTCTTCCCTTCTTTGAACAGAGGCATCTACTGCAATGGCCCTGGCTCCTCTGTCATCATTGCATTTTGGATGAATGGATGCAGTCGCTTCTCTTTTTAGTTCATGGGCCTGGGGATTTAGAAGAATTATACTTGAGGAGCCTCATTTGTATGCAGACAAATGACAAGATGCAGATCACATGACACTGGATTTGAAGTTTGTTGACATCATTGGATGAGATTTCCGAGGCCTTGAGAGGAGGTGAATGTATTCTAATGTGGAAAGAATATAAATAATAGTGACCAGAGGACAGACTTTAAATTATGACCACAAAATCCTCTGGTTCCAATATGCATCCTCTTTTACAAGGTGACTTTGTCTTTCCTCTCATCAAGGGGTTGAATTGATCTCCCCCTCCTTGAATCTGATCTTGTATTGACCTTGCTTTGATCAATAACACAGCAAAAATGACTTTCTTCATCTGATTCTAGGCCTAAGAAGTCTTGCCGTTTGTTTTAGCTGTCTTGGATTTCTGCCTTAAAACCACCATGTAAGGAAAGAAGTCTATATTGGAGGACAAGATTCCATGTGGAGAAGAACTGAGATGCCCTATCATATAGCCGGAACCAACTTCCAGACACATGGGTGAGGTCATCTTGGAGCTAGTTCAGCCAACCCTGCAGATGAACTCATCCCAGATGAAGCCAGCAAACTGAGACCAGAAGATTCAAGGTTGATGCATCTGTCACCTCCTCTCTCCCACACCCAGACATTCTTCATGTCAAGAAAGTACTTTCCCCATCATTATATCCCAAGAGACTAAATCACTGCCTGGCACGTTGTCTTAGATATATGTAAGATGGTCCTTAGGAAACCATCCATGTTTAACTGTGAACTAGTGTGACAACCCACAGATTATGAAAAGTGGATTATGATCAGTTTAAGTTTGGAGTGATTTGTTACACAGCAATAGCTAACTAAAACAAAGGCATTTACTTGCATGATAGACACACAAGTAATCCTCCTTTTTCTCCCCGGGTCACTCTGTCTTCTACAACAGGTTTCTAGGCTTGCTTGGTTGGGTCCACTTCCTGGGCCTTTGATGTTCTTATCAGATGAGTAAAAGAGAAAAAAGTGGCAAAGAACAAGGCATGCAAAGTTATTCTCCGCATGGTTAAGCATAGATTAACCAGGGACACACAGAAGGAAAGGAGAGGAGAAGGAAAACAGCTACCAGAAGAGTGGGCTTAAGGAAAAAGAGGAGTAAAGAGGATTCTTAGGGCGTTTTGCCTCTGTTGAGTGCTCTCATCATTGCTTCAATTTTTGTAAAGCAAATGTCAAGAAAGACATATTGCTCTTAAGATTTTTGGAATTGGAATTGTATTTCTTTTATGTGAAACCAATGACCAGATTCTGAAAGCCCTGTTTCATTAAAGCTACTTCTATGAAATTTAGTACTATCTCACTATGAATCTAAGGCACAAAGGATGAGAAAAAAATAATTATTTCAGCTCCTAAGTGAGAGTTTCTCATCCCTCAGCATTACTGACATTTTGAGCAAGATCAAACTTTGCCACGAGAGGCTGTGCTCTACATTATAGGATGGTTAGGATCCCCGGCATCTACCCATTAGATGCCTATGGCACCCCCCTAACAAATTGTGATAATTAAAAACGTCTCCAGACATTGCCAATTATTTTAAGGGGGAAAAATCACCTCAGTTGAGAATCAGTGACCTAAACTATGCCCTTTTCATCTATGGATGACAATGGCAATAAACTGGTATGAATATTTGAAGGTGTGTGTGTGTGTGTGTGTGTGTGTGTGTGTGTGTGTGTGTGTTTTAAGTGAATATATATATATATACATATATATATATATATATATATATGTTTTAATGAATTATGATTGTTCAATTAACTACTCCAAAAAGTCCTTATCATATTGGGTTATTCCCACAGTTTATATATATATATATATTTAAGCCGAAATCCTTTACACTAAGATACATCTATTTAAGAAGTGGCAAAGTACAGTGTCATTCAAATCTGGAAATTCATGTCTTATGTGGTGCAGAATGGGTTGGGGGGGGGGAGCGGGTAGAGGGTATATATATCCTAAAATTGTATTTGGTTTATTTTACTATATTCTAACCCTTTAAAAAAACTTTTTTCAGGGGCGCCTGGGTGGCGCAGTCGGTTAAGCGTCCGACTTCAGCCAGGTCACGATCTCGCGGTCCGTGAGTTCGAGCCCCGCGTCGGGCTCTGGGCTGATGGCTCGGAGCCTGGAGCCTGTTTCTGATTCTGTGTCTCCCTCTGTCTCTGCCCCTCCCCCGTTCATGCTCTGTCTCTCTCTGTCCCCAAAATAAATAAAAAACGTTGAAAAAAAAAAAAAAAAAAACTTTTTTCAGAACTCTAAAAAAATAAAACAAAAATAGTTGATTGGCTTTAGTTGGTTAGTTAAAAATATAGCCTGAACCATTCATTATAGCATTTTAATTTTAACCATTAAACCTTTTATTTATAAGATTATAACATTTTAACATTTAACATTCATTATAAACATTTTATCACTGTCAGACCAGGAAAAGTATATAGCATGTCACTCAGCCAAATATAAAAAAATATATATTTAAAAATTTAGAGAATTTTAATGTATTTGTTTGGGGCAGGGTACTTGAATATGGCTGGGTTTCTAAGGACACATAGATCAGCTAATGTGCCAGGCTGTTATCCACAGTCTCTCCCAATACAATAACGGAAGAATTTTAATCACATGTGGATGGAGATATGGGAGAGAGGATGTAACAGATATATCAGCCTTGAACCTTTAGGCCTCAATTTCATAAATTTTTAATAAAATCATTTTGTGGGGAGAAAAAAAACACACCTCCCCTGAATTGAGAAGAGGCTATTTATAATCTTTATCCCACCCAATGTTAAAATTAACAGTTTTCTCCGCAGAAATATTAATGCCTCTGACTCCAAGGTGCTCTGATTGAAGGTGATACATGACATGTGGTATTCCCAACATATTATATTCCCCAAATTCAAAAGATTATGACTAGGAAAACAAAGTTTAGACATTTGCATAAAGGGTTGTGTGTATGATACGAAAGTACAATGATAAAGATGTGTCCTGCAGAGGATTATAATCAATAATAAAGAAAAGTGATAAATATAATGCGAGTTCACTATGGCAGTTCATACCAGGGGCCTCCTCCAACATCTTCTAGTTCTAAATAGAGACAATACATTTGAATAGTTTCAACAGAGCTTTTGTGTTTTTTTCTGTCACCATATCCACTGTTTTCTGGCACTTTTTTTTATATCCACGATTGGTGGATATAAACATTGATAAGAGGAGTGCCTGGGTGACTCCGTTGGTTAAGCGTCCCAACTTTACCTCAGGTCCTGATCTCACCTCTCATGAGTTCGAGCCCTGCAGCAGGTTCTGTGTGGACAGCTCAGAGCCTGGAGCCTGCTTTGGATTCTGTGTCTCCCTCTCTCTCTCTCTGCCCCTCTCCTGCTTGCACTCTATCTCTCTCTCTCAAAAACAGACATTAAAAAAAAATTTTTTTTAATGATAAGAAAATGATAACCTGTGAATTAATGAAAATACCTTATATCCTTAAAACAGTTGGATTTACTCATGTTTTATGTTTACTTCTCATTCTATTCACACAAGGAACCAGGCCTAGTAGACACAGGAGGTATTTTAAGCGGAGATGTAAATAAGGAAATGAAGCATGGTGAGAATTAAGAAAAACACCAGTAATCTATAAATTAGAATAAAGGCTACAGATCTGTAGAACTATGGCCAGAAATTAGATAGTCTGTGTCCTAGTCTAACCTAATTATCACTAGATTTATTTGCTGATTGTTTGATTCATTTATTTAATGAATACCACCGCGCCCCTCCTGTGAGCTAGCATCCTGCTCTGACCAGCTCTGGATGCCATCGGAGAGTATGGTGTGGCCCCTCCTACTGCAGTAGGGAGAACAGGAATCAGAAGGAAGGATGCTGCAGGTTCTGTACGTGCAGCAGAAAGTAACAACAAACAATGACATGGAAGATGTGAGCAGATAAAAAAAAAAAAAAAGACCGCAGTTACGAAATTAAAGGCAACCTGAGCGTAGAGAAAGTGAAAGCCAACCCCTACTGTTTGCTCGCATTGGAGCTCAGGGGAACATGCTGCTTCTACATCTAAATTTTTTTCTAAGAAATTACAAATAAAAGTCACATAAGAAATAAAAGTCAGAGGACAGCTGATCCCCTTGATGAAGGATTACTTCCAGTTAGCACAGAAGTCTTTGGAAAAGTTTTAAGCTGACCCTGGACGAACTTGTCATGTGTAGCTCCCTAATTGTAAAAAGTGGCCCAACTCCTGACTTTGCAAGAAAACTACCACAACTTTGAAATCTTTTCCTGGTTTAAGTACTTAGCAACACAAGAGTAGCAGAAGGAAAGCAGGTACTGGAAAGTGTCTTAAAATACCTTCTTCGTACAACCACTCTATTTTAACATTAAACTGGACTTCAACACTAGTATTTCAACCAATCAACATACAGTGTTTTATTTGGGGCTGGGAGAGAGTAGTTGATCACAGCGTTCACATATTTTACATTCAATATTTAGTCTAGGCTTTAAAACACATATGGTTTTTCCAAATAAATATGACTTTTTCTTATGTAGGATCTTCAAAATTCAGTTGTTTTTGTTTTTTTCTCACCAAAATACTGCCCTTTGTCTTAAGCAGGTTTAGGATTACAATCCCACATTTAGGGATTTTATATTTGAAAATATTGCTAATATTATTTCTCATTCACACCTTGGGCTCTAAATTTTCCTTTTCTCTCTCTTCACTATTTTTATCAATATCCAAACAACACAGTAATTGGACACAATCTTACTTATCTTCCATTTTATACTGCATGTCCCCGTCAGAAGCAAAGAGGGCTACAATCTTAACAGTGAAGTTCCTGAATCTAAAATGGAGGCAAAATTTTCAAAAGAAAAGCCGAAAACAGTAAAACTGAGACATAAGACTGAATCACAAAGTTTGAGGAGGAGACGTCGGAAATTCCAATCCCAAACATATCCAACCCTGGATCGTAGACACATTCAGTGAGCCACTCGGAAGACCTGCATTTGGTGTCCAGTCATAAACAGAGCCCTAGAGGGTGTGCCATTTGTGATTGCTTCAGGACTGGAGCGACGGCAGTGACCTTCGTCATAAATGAAAAGTCACTGGATCACAGAACCTGCGGCCACTCGGCCATTTGCGGAGGCTTCCACGTGAGACAACAGCTGCTGAGTGCCAGTGTCACAAATGAACTGCCTCACGTGTTCAAGCTTATCTGTAGAGTAATATGTCATTTTTAAATTTTTTAAATAGTAACGATAGCTATCATCTGTTTAGAAGGTATCATGCGGCAGTCATGATGTTATGTACCTTCATGATCCATATTATCTAACTTAAACTTGGCAACAACCCTATGAGAAAATATCCCCCTACTTGGATTTTATATGTAAAAAAACCAGGGCTATCTCTATGAAGAGAAGCAGAGCTATCAACGATAGCCAAATTATGGAAACAGCCCAAATGTCCATCAGATGATGAATGGATAAAGAAGATGAGGTATCAGGGCGCCTGGGTGGCGCAGTCGGTTAAGCGTCCGACTTCAGCCAGGTCACGATCTCGCGGTCCGTGAGTTCGAGCCCCGCGTCAGGCTCTGGGCCGATGGCTCGGAGCCTGGAGCCTGTTTCCGATTCTGTGTCTCCCTCTCTCTCTGCCCCTCCCCCGTTCATGCTCTGTCTCTCTCTGTCCCAAAAATAAATAAAAAACGTTGAAAAAAAATTAAAAAAAAAAAAAAAAAGATGTGGTATGTAAATAATGGAAAACTACTCGGCAATGAAAAAAGAATGAAATCTTGCCATCTGCTAGAGGGTAATAAGCTAAGTGAAATAAGTCAGTCAGAGAAAGACACATATCAAATGATTTCACTCATGTGTATTTGAGAAACATAACAGATGAACACAGGAAGGAAAAATAAGATACAAACAGAGAGGGAGGCAAAGCATAAGAGAGACAGAGAACAAACTGAGGGTTGCTAGAGGGGAGGAGAATGGTGGGGGTCGGGTTAAATGGATGATGGGCATTAAGGAGGGCACTTGTGGGATGAGCATTGGATGTTATATGTCAGTGATGCATCATTGGGTTTTATTCCCGAAGCCAAGACTACATGCTATGTGAACTAACTTGAATTTAAATTAAAAACAAAACAAAACAAAAAAAACCCGGGGTTATCAAGGTTCATCAACTTGCCTACGGTGACACAGACAGACACCAAGTGGAAAAGCATGGGTCTGCAGCAATCCAAAGCCTGTGCCTTCACTCTACTTTCACATCCACATTGTCCATTGGGGTTCCCAGAATATTTTATATCATATGATTGTTACCAAACCCGAGAGATAGTCAACACTATCCCCAACTCTCAGATTAAACAACCCACTTTCAGAAATAAATTATCTCAGCAAATGAGTTGACACTCAATTGTCAACTCCTATGGTGCAGGGGGACTCCTTATCCCCCTGCACCATATGAGCAACTAATTGGCTAGAATCTAACCAACAGAGCACCTACGAGCTAAATCCTGTTTGCTTCCCCATCTTCCTGAGCTACAAGCTATAAGGACTTCTCCCCAGTGACACTTTGACCTGCTGTCTTCAGTTCTCCAACTGTTTCCATCTCTTCATTCTCCATCTCTATATTTGTATCTGCCTTGGTATTAGCATGTGTCACAGGTCAGGCTAACAGAGAAACCCACTCTAGAAGAAGTCTTGTCAGCAGGATGTTTTTTGGCATGTGCTTTCAGAAACATTTTGAAGGGTGTGAAGGAAGCAGCATTGGGCAGAGGGAGATGTTGAACTGAGATGCAGTTAGGTCTCTGAAGCTGGGATCTCTTTCAGAGAAGTCCTAAGTTGAGGTAAGGGGCCGGGACTTTGTACCCAGGCATTGATCACTCATTGGATATGGGCTTCCCTGGGGAAGGGAGCATAACTTGGATGGGGAAGATCCCTTGGGCTGAGGACACATCCTGGGGAGGGGCTCAGCTGTCAACCTCCAGCAAGCAACGCTCAGGGTAGCTGGGGAAATGAGGGCCCTAAGACTGAAGGGCAGGACCTGTGCTGCACCCTACAGCTTGTGCTACATCCACCGCAAAGAGCCTATAATTCAAAGAAATGGCGAGGTCCCACCTCCGATGAGATAGTCAATTACACACATTCTCCAAATCATCCAGATGCTTTAGTCCCACCAGTCTGAACGCTTTGTCACTAATTCACATGCTATCTCAATCCAACCAGCCAAGCTGGGTTCTGCCTTTCTGCCCTCTGGGATTTCCTCCAGGAGGTCCCTTTCTGCTTCTCCAACCAGAGAACTCTAGCAACCACTGTCTAGCTCTGCCTCCATATTACCATCCATCTTGTCAGATTCTTTCCCCTGCAGGTGATGCTTGATGCTGTTCTCAGCAGCTCCTCAAGGGCCCCAGCCAGGAGCTTATGCAAATAAGAAACAGGGAGCGTCAGATACTGGCCAGCCCGTAGGCAGGACGTGGGCCCAAAATGTGCTTTCTTTCACCAGCAGTGTTCTAAGAAAATGTTTCAACTTGAGTGTTTCGGGGTGAGACTTAACATTTCCTAGTTTTCCATAGACCTATTACTCTCCATTTTCTTAGACCAGCTGCTTCTCAGATCACCTGAAGGTAACTGACTTTAAGACATCTAGAAAAAAGAAAGACTTGACTTCCATATATGCACAGGTGGAAAGTGAAGTAAGAAAGCAGTTGTGATGAGAAATCTTAGGAAGAGGTGACAAGCAGAATAAAGACTCTCCCAATTTAAAAAGAAGCTATTATAATTTTAATACAATCATTTAAATTATATCCTTAAGGAAAGAATTTGTAATATATAAAACGTTATATATGATATAAGTTATATATCATGTTTAATACATAATATATTATAAATATATAATACAGGGGTGCTTGGGTGGCTCAGTCGGTTGAGCGTCTGACTTCAGCTCAGGTCAGGATCTTGTGGTTCGTGAGTTCGGGCCCCGCGTTGGGCTCTGTGCTGACAGCTCAGAGCCTGGAGTCTGCTTTGAATTCTGTGTGTCCGACTCTCTGCCCCTTACCAGCTAGTGTTGACTCTCTCTTTCTCTCAAAAATAAATAAAAACAGTCAAAAAAATTATTAAAAACTAAAAAATAAATATATAACATAATAATGTATACTATAATATAGATGACATTAATATATATATATTATATTATATTAGTTATATTAATTACAATATATTATATTATATGGTTGTTATATGGCTGGGCTTTTTTTAAGTTTATTTGTTTCGAAAGAGAGAGAGAGCGGCGGAGGGGCACAGAGCGAGGAAGAGGGAGAATCTCAACCAGGCTCCACACTGTCAGCACAGAGCCCAACAAAGGGCTCAGACTCACATACCAAACTGTGAGATCATGACCTGAGCTGAAATCAAGGGTCTGACGCATAACCGACCGAGTCACCCAGGTGCTTCTATATGGCTGTTTTAATTCTATCCTTGAGGAAAACGGAAGAAGTTTTCTGTTCACTTTATCCACCCTACCTCTAAGTATTTTAAATTAGTATAAATACATTATTTCAACTGAATTATTTCATCGAATCTCGGAACAACCAGAATTAGTTAAAAGTTACTTGTATGATGTAAAGATTTAAATCAAGGAAACACAGTTTAATAAATGTCTACAAAATATACGATTTTGGTGTTATTATATATAACCAAATACTAGATTCCAAATACCAATCAGATATGTCAAGAACAAACTTGTTGCTCTCAGTATATTCCATGTAACCAAACATGAGCGTGAGACTTCCTAGTGTATCTACCTTTGTTTCTTAGTAAGAAAAATGTCTCGGCTACATAATTATGGTTGGAGGTCTAATCACTGAAAAAAAATGTAAAAAGAGTGGGCGTGACCCCAGCAGCAAACTAAAATGCATCTGGGTACCATCTTCTAGCTAAACACAGTGGTAAGGTGGTGACATTCCGAGTCATCAGCACATTTTATAGGAGTCTGAAAACAATAAAAGAGAAGATGAAAGAATTTCATTACATTCAGATCAAGATATGAAATAAGTCAATGTACTTTAAAAACTAGATTTTAAAAGCAACAATACTGGAAGTAAAAAAAAAAAAAAAAAAAAGAAAAAGTTGAGTCACTAACAGACTGTGATGGATTCTTGACCAGATTCAGGTTTCAAGAGTATTTTTGTTCATTAGTCTGAGGAAGATACTCAGTTTTGTTATAAATGGTAGACACTGATGCACTGATGTCTTAAGTTTTAGAAACCATTTCTTTAAAATACCTATATATCAATCACCTAAATTTCTATGCTAAAATTCAGCTTTTATCTTATCTTAGCATTCCTCATAAATTTTCACTGTTCAGGCTTACACTGTAAATATTTGTTTAGGTTTTCCGAAATCATGAACATAAATCAGAACTATTCATTCCACTTCCATTAGTGCTTAGTTCAGATAAAATAGGAAGAAAACAATTTAAACTTAGAGTTGTTTTAAAGTCTATTTATACAATCTCAAAGTTTTTGTACCAGGGAGTCAAACTGGAATTATATTAAAAGAAAAAGTACACACACACACACACACACACACACACGTGCACACACACACACAAAAACACACACACACAGATAATAACAAAAGTACCTTTTATCGCACCAGGAGTCTTGAAGTTTGGTTTTATCATGTCCCGCCTATTATAGTTACTTTTGGAATTTGTTCTAATTCAATCAGTTTCTAAATCAAACACAGCTTTCACCAAGGGAACTTCCAGCTCGGCTAGCAACATTCTCCCTAAAATATCCCTATAGCAACGCCTCTATAAAAGCATATTATTCTCTCATTCTTTAGCCTTACCCCCTGCTTACTGACCAAATGCACCACTCTCCAATGCCAGCATTTCTACAAAGACAATTTTTCTATTGATTTATAAAAAGTGCTTCAGAAGCTTTTTTTCAGGGGAAAAAAATAACACCTTCTTTGTCTATACTTAGGAATTCAGGCATTCTTACTATGTTAAAATCCCAAAAGCTTATAAGGGTTTTTTTCTTTTTGGTCGAAAAGAAATCATTCAAATTATTAAAAGTCCCAAATTATAACCTTTGATATATATATAAAGTTATAATTTTGGAACTTGGGAGAAAGAAACTAAATGAATCTTTTGTAGACAAATATTACAATGACATTTAATTTCTCATATTTGTTTTCATACAAGATATAATCTTACTTATTTTTAGTTTGCTCTTTGAACCTGCTGGAATTCTATCCAAATAGCTAATACTGTGACACACAAGTTAAAAATTGTAACTACCGCATTAGAAATATACATTATAACAAGTTACCAAGGTAGTCACACTGCTCTATGTGTGAGTGTTTATATATATATAATTATATATATAAATAGTTTGTGTATATGTATTTACATATATATGTATTTACATTTATAAACAATATTAGAGAGTTTTTACATTATTTAAGCATATACAATATCAATTATGGAAGACAAACAAATATAGGTGCAAGAATCTATAAAGAGTATTTTTAAAGTTCCATTTTATGCTTCCTAACACAATTTAAGATTAGATTCCCAAGCAAGAAATGTTTACAGATTTGTGGGTCTCTCCAAGCTAGAATACAGTAATTTCTTGACCTGGGATTTCAAGGTAAAATAGAAATCAGTTGTAGCCATAGTAAAGCCTGTTAAAACAATGCTGCAACAATATTAGTAATGAAATGTTTTTCATTTTTCTATCCCAGTTAGAGTAAGGACTGTTTATTGTAATACCAAATTTGTTTACAAAGCGTGTTTATAAAGAATGATAGCTATTACCATGATTTACAGAAAACAACAATAAAACCACTCTTCAGTAGAGGCAGAATGGAATAATTAATTTCATCAGGAGTACATTTTTGGCCCTGGGAGCACAACAGACCTAACTTGCAATCCCCAGCATTCGCGTTTACCAGAAGATTTTTAAAAGGTGACTCAGCCATTTTATGCCTCAGTTGGCCCGTTTGTAAAAGGGAGACACACAAGTACCACAAATCACTGTAAAGGTTAAATGAGATACTCTACCTAAATGTTTTGTCCAAAGCTTAACACATAGTATTTATTCATCAATAAATGTTAGTTTTTGTCCTATTCATTTTTACTCATTAATTTAAATATGATAGCAACAGCTTGTGTTAAGCAAAAAGAACCGACCATTGCTTCCTTTGATTTTATTTACTACAATATGCATTTAACAGAGGCAAGAAAACTAAGAAATTTCTGTAAGCCAGGAGAAACTTGCTATCTATTTACATGTTCCAAACACTAAGAATCAGAGCTCGGTGTGAAGTTTAAAACATTCCAGCATATATTTACGGAACAAATCTGAGCCATTAGATTTAATTTATCTTGACATGGTTGGGGCTAGTGACCAAGTTATTTAATTACTGGGAATAAAGTAATCGTACAGCCTTGAGATCAGGGCTCACCACTCCCCCATAAGGGTTTGTCTTCCAGTATGGCATTTGCTGTAATGGAAAGTCAGTGCAAGGTACGGACTTAACGGTACTTGTTTGTGTTTACTGGCATGTTTTGGTTTTCTTTTTAAGATTTTTCTTTAATTTTTTTTTTTTTTTTAGAGACAGAGAGAGGGGAGCAAGGAAGGGCAGAGAGAGAGGGAGAGAGAATCGAAGCAGGCTCCCCATGCTGTCAGTGCAGAGCCCAAGGCAGGGCTTGAACTCACAACCCATAAGATCATGACCTGAGCAGAAATCAAGAGTCAGATGCTTAACCAACTGAGCCATCAAGGCACCGCAGCACTGGGTTTTTTTTCATCCTTTATTGGGTGAGGACTATGTATTCCACATTGAGTCTTCACCCTTATTATTCTTGAAATTCTCACTTGTATTCACTCAAGACCCAGAGTCAAAGGTTACTCAACTTTGTATCACTTTAGAATCTCCACTTATTCGGATACTTCCCTTACTGAAACAAATTTTAAAAACCACCTCTAAAAAAGGGCATTATTTCTAAGAAACACAGAAGAAAACAAGTAAGACAGAAATGATTTACATGGATTTACAAATAAGCTGTCTTATTTTTTTGAATTTCTCATGTAAGCCTTATTTCTATTTGCTAAGCAGCTATTAATCACTAAGGGCAAGGAAATGTGGGAATGAAACGTTAGGTTAAAGAGGGTTTGTAGTCTTCAAGGAGGACCAAATTTCTTAACTAGCTTTTCAAAATGATTTACTACAGGGATGCCTGGGTGGCTCAGTAGGTTAAGCATCTGACATCTGACGTTGGCTCAGGTCAACTGAGTACGTCAAACAACCGACTTGGCACAGTTGGTCCGTGGGTTCGAGCCCCACATCAGGCTCTGTGCCCACAGCTCAGAGAGCCTGAAGTCTGCTTTGGATTCTGTGTCCCCCTCTCTCTCTCTGCCCTTCCCCACTTGTGCTCTCTCTCTCTCACTCTCTCTCTCTCTCTCTCAAAAATAAACATTAAATTTTTTTTTAATATTTACCACACACAAAATATGTGCAAAGTACTGATTGGGTATATTGATAATTTTGGAGGGGATGAGTACAGGTGAACAAGGAGAAAAAAGGAAGACGCAGAGCCTAAACCTAGCCTCTTTGTAAACGTAGTCTCTTCACATCCCTCAGGAGTACTTTCCCCCTACAGCAGTACATCAGTCTGTGTGTTTCAGGGGAAGAAGCAAATACAGTAGCCTCGTTTTTATTATATTGCTCCCAAAGTTTGGTGCCTGGGGAACCCAGAGCGAAGCATCTCATGTCATTGAGATAAAGAGACAAAGGTGAAGAAGGCAGGACTTTGGGCGGGACGAAGATGCTGGCTTGTTTACAAATAACATGCTCTCTCTTCTCAAGCTAGAGGAACCAGCACGACCTTCTCTTTTATTTTTGGGTTTGTCAAGGGCAATATTGTTTCCTTTCAGGAAGAGACAATACCAACATAAAGGGGAAAAAAAATCTGGCTTAGAAAATAGCAACAGCAAAGAAGTGTGATAGGGAGGAGGTGCAAAGGGAACACAGGAAGATAGACGCAAGAGCAGTACATTGTATATTTAGAGGCAATTCTAGTCTGATCCACCACCTTTCAAATTATACTAAAAGCATGGTTAAAATAGCACTTTTGGCAGTAAGTCTCAAATGCATGGTACTCTAGGATAAGGCCTAGTGGAATCATCAGGAATGAGGCCGCCAAATGGACATGAGGCAGGAAGAGAAACCCCAGGTTTGCTTCCAGCGAGGCGTCTTCACAGGAATACTCCACAGGGAGCTTGGCCTGACTCAGGTATTACTCTCACAAACAACAGCAGTTGTAAGACTGACTCTCATCATTTAAGGGTATAATTGCGGGGGCAGAAAACCAATCTACAGACTCAGGTTCTTTTGTGGCCTGTAAAATATCCGTTGGTGTCCTACATACTATTTTCAACATGAACCAAATCATGCCCAACACTTGAACAATCAAACGTATTTTCCTTTCTCACAACAACATAAAAATTGTATGTCCTTTTGTTTTCCTCACCTCCGTAACTCATATTTTTCTTTAATTTTTAATTTCTTTAAATTTTCTTTAGAAAGGTCTCTCTCCGTGGATTGTTCTGCAAGCCTATAGTGAAGTATATATATAATAGATTATTCTGATGCTTCTATTAAATTCTTTGTCTCCATTCTTTGGAGACACTGACTCCTTCTATCATTCTCTGAAGCCAAGGCAACAGGGAAGAATAAAATAATGTTTTTTCTTTCATCATGATGTCTTTAGTCTAAAACTCGGCTGCCGTCCCAATGCCAGAGTCATTATAAGGGTAACTTTGAATTTACAGATTTTTCTGAAAAATCCAAGAAAATAGTGATCTTTACTAAGTTGTCAAAAACAGTTTCTTATATGGTTTCTTTAAAAAAGGAGAGCTCTGACTCCTTTATGAAGATAATCTTCATTACATAAAAGAAACATAATGATAGGGGGAGCAAAGGGCTCAACCCACCAAATATTCCAATACAACACAAGACTAAGTGAGTTGAGGCAGTTTGATAACAGAGGAGAGAACTGCATAATGGAATGGAAAACATAGTCCAGAAAGAGACCCAGTCTATCTGAACAAAAATGAGAAAGATTATTTAGTGAATGGCTTAGGCAAAACTAGTAGGCAAATTAAGAAAGAAAAATCAACTTAGGGGCGCCTGGGTGTCTCAGTTGGTTAAGAATCCAACTTTGGCTCAGGTCGTGATCTCACAGTTCATGAGTTCAAGCCCCACATTGGGCTCTGTGCTGCTTTGAATCCTGTGTCTCCATCTCTCTCTGCCCCTCCCCCACTGGTTCTCTCTCTTTCTCTCTTTCTCAAAATAAATAAATAAACTTTTAAAAAAAGAAAGAAAAATCAATTTAGAGCCTCACTGCACACCAAAATAAATTCCAATGGTTTAAGGAATTAAAATAAAGTAACTATAACAAGTACTTGAAAATAAAGTCAGTATCTATGTTTACTGAAGACAATTTAGGCCTAAAAATAACAGAGGACTATATTTCATTGCATAAAAATAAAAACTACACACTTGACAAATTTTAAACATAATTAAACATGAAGACTATATGGGTAACATATTTGCAAAAATATAATAAAGAGTTAGAATTTCAAATAAAATCAATGAGAAAAACCTTAAGATGTATTACGTTGTTAAAGATATGAGCAGGCAACTCACAAAATGGCTTTTAAAATATGTAAAATAAGGTTTGAAGTTATTTCAGTAAAAAAATGGATATTAAAACAATGAGATAAGCATAAAATCCAGGAGTAATTAAAAGAGAGAGTCTGAGCCACAAATAGCTCCTATTTTCTTTTTTCTTTTTAATTTTTTTTAATGTTTATTCATTTGAGAGAGAGAGAGAGAGAGAGAGAGAGAGAGCATGAGAAAGGGAGAGAGGGCAGAGAGAGAGAGGGAGACACAGAATCCAAAACGGGCTCCAGGCTCTGCGCTGTCCGCACAGAGCCCAACGCGGGGCTCGAACTCACAAACCGCGAGATCGTGACCTGAGCCCAAGTCAGACGCTTAACCAACTGAGCCACCCACGCACCCCCCAAAGCTCCTATTTTCAATTATTACCATGAAAACAAAACAGCATGGATAAATTAGCTATTTATTTCCCATAACCTCAATATTATGACAACTCAGGTGATTCTCAAAGTGTCTGGACCAGCATCACCAGGGAACTTGGAACAAATGTAGATTATTACCCAGGCCCAGCCGAGACATACAGAATCAGATCACTAATCTGTTTTAACCAGACTGGTGCCTCTCAGGCACAATCGACAAGTACGGGGATCCCCGTATGGATCACACACTGTATAAACTCTGTAACGTTGTGGTTAAAGGCATGCATCCCAAGGGCCTGGTTTAAGTTCCAGCTCCACCTCTTGGGCAAATTACCCACACGCTCCATCTTTCAGTTGCCTCATCTGTAAAGTGGGGATGCTAATGAAGCACACCACATATGGTTGTTAGGAGGGTAACAGGAGTTAACATCTGGAAAGCACACAAGAGGGTGCTCAGTATATAGTTTAGCTCTGTTGGTAAATAGAAATAAAAGACAAATTATTTTCTATTTAAAAGTTGTTTCGCGATAATCAGTAATTACACGATTAAAAATGACAAGTCAGTTTGTCGATCTGTAACAGAAAACTAGGGAAGCCAACAGCTTTACAAACGAGATGAATATAGAGAAAGAAAAGAGAATATATACAGTCTGCATCGCAAGTACTCTGACGATGGAGGGCCACACACGTAAGTAATTCAGGGATCTTTGTGGAGAAAACCCTGGGAGTGTGAATTCTTGTGCTATCTGAAACAATGTGGGAATATAAAACTCCTCTCTTTGATGGCAAAGATGTGTTTGTTTGATTTTCTATGCTAATAAAGTAGCTGTGGGGGGCGCCTGGGTGGTGCAGTCGGTTGAGCGTCCGACTTCAGCCAGGTCACCATCTCGCGGTCCGTGAGTTCAAGCCCCGTGTCAGGCTCTGGGCTGATGGCTCAGAGCCTGGAGCCTGCTTCCGATTCTGTGTCTCCCTCTCTCTCTGCCCCTCCCCCGTTCATGCTCTGTCTCTCTCTCTGTCCCAAAAATAAATAAAAAACGTTGAAAAAAAAAAAATTAAAAAAAAAAATAAATAAATAAATAAATAAATAAATAAATAAATAAAGTAGCTGTGGAAATGTGGCTTGAGGCCATACTTTGATATAATAAATAACCCTTTATTAATTTACAAGTGATCCAAATGTGATCTTAGCCTACCATTAAGATGTGATCTTAGTGGTTTCGGTCTATCATCGGTCGCTCACCTGATTTACAACGCAGTGCCGACTTCATTTAAGAACAACAAGCACAAGTCTAGTAATTATTTCAGTACTGTCTAGACCCTGTCTGACAGCTCCACCAAATTCTTCAATTATTTCGTTGTTAATAATAACTAAATCATCACGAAGTCACAACAAAATAAATGAAAAACACAATGTTGTATTTTCTTTTAAACATTCTTGCTCAAGACTAAGTAAGATAACATAAAATTTAAATTCTTAACACTTTCCCTACGTTGTGTAGATATCTGATTGTCCAAACATTGTAATATCTTTTGTTGTGCCTTCCAAATATTCTTTTGAATATCTTCCTATACAAAGTTTCTTCTATCGCATTCCAAATATGTGCTCTCCCATCTCTGCGTATAATACTCAGCTTCTTTCATGGGAACAGAGTAACGAAGGAGTTCCCTGTGCCTTTAGGATCAGGCAGATGGGGAAGTCACTGAGGCCCACAAAAAAACAGAGGTTGTTGAAGAGCAAAGTGGTCAACTTAAACTTTTTGGTGAGGCCCAGACTTGTCATCATTAGAGGCAAGACTCAATGAGGCCATCTTGAATCTTTAGTCTCTCCTCACAGCACAAGAAATGGTGCTGGGTTCTTCCTGCCCTTTCCCTTAACAAATATAGGATGGGTGGTCCTCCACCTGCTACCACCATGAAGTCAGACTTCCTGTCTAATAATTGTTCCCACCATCAGAGGCAACTGACATGATGAGATTCGTTTCCTCCTACAAATTCACAAAGTGCTATCTAGGAAGGTTCAGACCCTAGGACCACGCCAAGAAAGCTTTTCTTTGTTGCCTACATCACTGACAAGGAAAAAGCCAAACTCATACCCACAGCAGAATGGAGACTGTCAGTAGGTGAGCCTCTGCCCAGGACACTGTGCCGTAACCCCAGGCCCAATCTGGAAGGATTTGTGTGGCACCCCTGTGCCCAGTCTCAAGAAGAGATGGAAACGGGGTGATTCATGCCTTTGGTTGAAAAACTAGAAGGAAGGGACTGACTCAGAAATCAAACCACCTCTTTAATCTGATTCTTAATCTGGTCTTCTTTTTTTAATGTTTATTTATTTTTGAGAGAGAGAGAGAGAGAAAGAGAGAGGGAATGCAAGTGGGGAAGGGGCAGAGAGAGAGGGAGACACAGAATCCGAAGCAGGCTCCAGGCTCTGAGCTGTCAGCACAGAACTCAATGAGGGGCTCGAACTCATGAACTGTGAGATCATGACCTGAGCCTATGTCAGACATTTAACCCACTGAGTCACCCAAGTGCCCCTTAATCTGTTCTTTTTTGACCCAGGTAGGAATACAGAGATTTTGGAATCTGTAAACTGCAGGAATACAATTTCTCTCAGTGACTTAGTTTCAATGAATTTAACCCATAAGTTTTACCTTATAATGTGTTCAGTTCTGAGGCTCCTCTTAACCCAAGAGGTTAAGGCTATTTTTGTTTTGTTTTGTTTTGTTTTGTTTTTGTTTTTGTCTTGAGATTGCTTAAGAACAGCAAACAAAGTACTCATGACTAGACTTGCTTTTTAAACAACAGCCTTGGCAATGAGCTCTAGCTGAGAACTGGCACTTCTGTTGAATCTGAGTATTCAAGGAAAGAAAATCAAGAGAAGAAAGAAAAACATAATGTGTAGAAACAAAAAAGATCCAAGAGATTCCTTAAAAAATGCAGCATTTATGTGTGTGTACATGAACCCACTGCACACTGAATCACATAAGAACAGTCCTTTAGAGGCATTTCATAATAGCTGCAGGATGAAGGGGAGAATGTATACACACACACATATATATACATACACACATATATATATACGTATATACACATATATATGTGTATATATATATACGTATATACACATATATATGTGTATATATATATATACGTATATACACATATATATATGTGTGTGTATATATATATATATATATATATATATATATATATATATATATACCCTAACCAAAAAAGAAAAAAAAGGAGCATGCATGCATATTACCTTTTCGTGAAAACAGTGCCATTTAACTTGTTTGCAAATCTGTGACTGTAAATGCCGACAAGGAGGAAAGAAGGGAAACTGGTCTTAGAAACAAGACTGTCATAATGATAGCTGTATTTGTACTGGACCAATTACTATGACTGAAGGGGCATTTTCTATGGTAGAAAGAATATCAGCATTTTATTTTCTCAAATAATTTAAAGACTAACATGTGGCTCAACTTTTAAATTGCTTACTTGCTGTGTGCAACTAACTTATTATTTTTAATGGTTTTTAAAAACTTAATGGTAGTTTGTGCATCATCACAAATGTTCACGATGCCCTTGAGAAGAGATTACCACATTTGCAGGTACACCGACAAAATTCTTTCCAGTCACTTCCTGACTGAGGCAGATGAGGAGGGCAGCTTCCAAGCCACAATCCTGGACTGGCCTTTTGCCTTAAGCATTTTAGAAGGTGAGCAGAAATCGATATTTTTAAAAATAGGATGTCTAGATCTTTCATGACATTCTTTAATGTCTGGGTGATATTGCTATTATCATCACATAATACTTAGCATTTTACTGTCATGGCTATAACAACCGAGGTAATTTTTACTACAATCTGCATAAACTGAAGTTTCTACAAAATATTTTCATATTTTTGCCAGTTTTGTGAATTAATGTTCAGTTGTTGTCACTCGCGTTACAGGTGAAGTCCATGAATTATACACATTCAAAATGGGTAACAATCTAGTTAGCTGTTAGAACAACTGCCTTGAGTTGTAGACGTCTTGCTTTTGCCCAACTGTTCACTTCATATGCCTCATGGAGAAATTATTCAGATCGGAAGGGCTTCAAAACAAATAAACAGAATAAAGGAACTCATAGGATAGCAGAATTCCAGAATCAGAGCACTTTCTACAGGTTAGGAACTGTAGGATAGTTGGAATCTGTGACCTGCCCCATGTCAAAAAAGCAGTTAGCAACAAGAAGTCAGAAATCATGCTTCTAACCATCAGATACCCAGAAGCTCTTTTCTCTATAGGTGGAAAGATTAGCTACAGAAAACCTCTTTCCCTAAAGATGACTCACTTGCTGCTAGGGGATGAAGAGTCTCTTAGAAGGTGACAGAAGAGAAGTAAAGAAAATGAAGTCGTGGAAAGCCCCAAACCTATAAAATAAAACAGATCCCATGAATTTTGTTCATTGGTGTTTTGACGTGTGTTGTTCTATTTTCCTGGTCATTTGGCTTACTAGGGTAGGCAGGGAAAGGACACCAGAATAAAAAAAAATATATCTCAGCCACAAATTCTGAAGCAGGGAGTCGCCTTTGGTCTAATAACCATTTCAGGATTGTAAACACCTACCCGGAAGGTTAAGTCTTTTGTCATTCACATCTCACTGTCAGGCTGTTCTAATTAGAGGTAGCCTTGCTGAATAGCCCCAGGCGGTGAAAATTAAGAAGTGAAGAAAGAAAAAGGAGTATGTTTCCAAGGGCGAGACACTTGGAGGTGGTTTAAATCCCTATAGAGAAAAGCTGGAGAGAAAAGGTTTAAAAAGTAGATTGAATTCCATTTCTCACAACTGTCCTTCCCTTAGATGGCTCCACATTGTCATTCTCCAATTGTGAATATGGAAATAGATGTTCAAGGAGCTTTCAGAAAACTCATCCTCAAGAAATGCTAAGCATGTAACCTTGGGACTCTCATAAGTCATAACTTTCCCTGGACGAATGTGCTCAAAATTTCCCTATATAAAAGTGCATGACCTGGGCACTCTAATATAGATGTTCGAGAATGAGGTCAATCATTTTTTTAAAAAAATCTGATGATCAAACAAATTGTGATAATAGCATCGACATATCCTAAAATGACATTTATCTCAGAAGGAAAACTATGATGAAGAAAGAGAATGGGTTCATTTGCAAAAGCAGACTATCACTGAAGCCCTGTTTCACCTGTTGGAACCACAGAATATATTTTAACTTAAAAAAAAAAAAAAGGCAAAAACATTAGCAACAGTCATCCAAGATCCGCGTTATCTCTTTATCAGATATAATTCTCAAAAACAAATGACAAGACCCAGGCATGCAAGAATTTCCTCATTCCAACCTGTGAAAATGGACACTGATACCATTTTGTAATTATAATTTAAACCTCAAACCAGGGTTAAGAATGAAGACGAGAGACAAGACCTACTATGTGGAAATATATACACACATATATTTGCAGGAGACTCTTGAAGAGTCGTCTAAGACGTGTGCCTACCCCCGTGTATAGCAAAGTCTCAATTCTGCATTGTCACCTCCTCTTTGTTTTTATACCTGTCCTTCCTTTTCTGACTGCTAATTGCTTAGGTTGGACAGAAAGAGTTGGGATGCCTCTCCTCCTCCCTCACTCTCGCTGCCTTCTGGACTTTCTTCAGGTCTTGGTTAGTTGATTTATCTTGAACAGTCTGGTCACCAGTCCAAATCTCCCCTCATTAATTGGACTAAATGAACCCTTGAGGGCAGAGAAGGGGGTGAGTCTGACAGGTGAAGAGTATATGCATTAGAGTTGTTTCACAGCCACAAAGTCGCTTCTTGAGTGGATATGCTGGCCATCACCTGAAGGCATGCTCTTTAACTACATTCATAAGCAATTATTTAAGGTATTTTGGGTAATCAAAATGATGCATAGGCCAACTTCTGGTTTTATCAGGAACACGAATGCTTTCAGTTCCTTCAAGCAGACACCATTCAGTGCACTACTCTGGGATCCACCTGTCAAGTCTTTCTAGGACAGGGCTTGGGCTGGATTTTGTTTGTTTGTTCTGTTGTTTTATTTTGTTTCCCTGTGGCTTTGGATGCTTTTAAGCCACCATGGAAGTATTCTAAGAGAATAATCCTTGGAATCATGCTCTTGTAAGAAAAATATGAGTGAGCATATCAAAATCTTAAATGTTAAGAGTTCCTAATTTATCTGAGGAATAAATTATATCCCTGAAAACACTTGGTGGTATAACCAGTTGATGGGTTATTTCTGGCCCCATTTTGGGAACGCAACAAACGTCCTCAAGAAGGACATTTCAAGAAGGACTATTTCAAGAAGACCCACTTGATAAGGTTTTTCCTAATGCAATACTACGTTGAGCAGAACAATTTTACTTATTTATTTATTTATTTATGAGCAGGACAATTTTTTTTTTCAACTTTTTTTTTTTGGGGGGGGGGGGACAGAGAGAGACAGAGCATGAACGGGGGAGGGGCAGAGAGAGAGGGAGACACAGAATCGGAACCAGGCTCCAGGCTCCGAGCCCATCAGCCCAGAGCCCGACGCGGGGCTCGAACCCACGGACCGCGAGATCGTGACCTGGCTGAAGTCGGACGCTTAACCGACTGCGCCACCCAGGCGCCCCGAGCAGGACAATTTTAAAAGAAGCTCTTTTGTGATGCTTTGGGCTGAATTACATTTCTTTAGGTTTTTATCGACAAATGCTATTCATGGACCAATGTCATCAGACTGTGGTGCTTGTTGGAGGTATAGATTCCTGGGTTCTGCAGCAGATCTTCTGAATGAGAATCTCAGACAAGGCTTAGAAGTCTTCTTTGGACACACTCCTCACGGTAATTGTACCCAAACTAAGGTTTATTTTATTTTTTTATTTTACAGAAAGACAGTGAGCGGCAGAGAGGGGCAGAAGGAGAGACAGCCAATCCCAAGCAGGCTCCATGTTTGATCCCATGATGCTGGGATCACAACCTGAGCCTAAATCAAGGGTCAGATGCTCAGTACACCTGGGTGGCTCAGTTGGCTAAGCATCTGACTTCATCTCAGGTCATGATCTTGTGGTTCATGAGTTCAGGACCCACATCGGGCCATGGGGCTCTGTGCTGACACCTTGGGGCCTGGAACCTGCTTCGCACTCTGTATCTCTCTCTGCCCCTCCCCCGCTCTTTCTCAAAGACAAACTTTTTTTTTTTTTTTTAAAGAATAGATTAAAAACAAAAAGTCGGATGCTCAACCAACTTGAGCCATCCACGCGCACCTAAACTAAGGTTTAAAAACCAGTGCTTCAGATCCATAGAATATCTGTATGATACTGTAATTATGTTAATTGCTGACCACATTCAAGAGAGCAGTGATATTGCACTCAACACAGCTCAGTAATCATCTAAGATGTTTTTCTGTTTTAAGAGTGTGCTGTCATGAGAATAAACATGATCTTGTAAGTCAGAACGACCTAAGTTTGCTGCCCCTTACAAGCTGTATGACATTGAGCAAGTGTCTTAACCTATCTGAACATCAGTTTCCTTTCGTCTAAAATGGAGAAACTGACAGCTACCTCACAGGGCTGCTGGGGAGTTAAAGAGCATCATATATATAAAACATACAGCACTGGGCCTGGAACATAATAGGCACTTAATCTGTGTTACATCGTATTGTTATTATTATTGTTACCTTCCCTTTTAGCAACTTGATGTGCATACCTCTCTTGAAAAATATTTAGGTTAACAAAGTTTCTTTTGTCATTCTTGCAGCATTATCAGTAGCGTTCTGGGAAACAACTGTTGCATAATCTGCTAACAAAGACAGAGTGGACCTTGACTACCCGGCAAACATGCCTGTGCATGCCTTTCCATTAAATGGCTCCTATTGAGATTTCTTTTCTTTTTTAATAGGTACCAACCCATCTTTGCTAACAAATGGTAAATCTAATCCAATCCGCATTAGCTGCTTGCTTCAGGCAGTTACTGGTATGTATTCCCATTCTGTGGCGATACGATATATCCAAAAGAAATAACAATTGTTATGCATAAGCAGATTCTCAAGTGGTCCAGAGCAAGCAAAATATTACTGTGCCACAGCTCCCAAGTACAGACTGGGAATAACTGATTAGGAGGCATTTAAGGCAGAAATGCTAGGACATATTTAGCCTTGATTTTTGAGTCCTGCTATACCAACTCTACAACACTCTCCTGTATGGTGCTATTTTTTTGTTTTGATAAATCCGTGTCTGAGAGTACATTATACTCAGGGTTCTTTATGATTAATCATTTGCAACTTGGTGTGTTCCCGTGTCTAAACTTCGTCCTTTTTCCATCAAAATAACTTCAAAGGTATACATTATTAGGTATTTGGTATTGTTATTTTAAATTTGTCAGAGGTAGCTAAAGAAGCATGACTATGAAATGGTGACTCACCCCAAAAGACACAGGTATTTCCAAGTGAGACAGTGACACATGGACCAAAGGGCTTTGCAAACCTTGGCAAGAGACTTGGGGCCACAGCAGGTGTAAGAATTAATAGCCAGATTTTTGACCTTCCTATTAAAATCAGCTAGACAAAGTACACAGATTATTTGACGTCCTCCCAAATCTAGCTGTCAAAAAAATAGTGGAAAAATCCAGTTTCTTCCTTTGTGCTTCCCAAATCTAATCTCATGTAGTCCCATTAGATTAAAGAAGAGTAAATAACCCTCAAAGCAAGCAGAGGAAATGGAGATACAATTTCACTTAATGATTGAGCATTAACAAAAGATCTATGGAAAACAGATTGTGAGCCAAAGCAAAACTGTTTCACACTGATCATTTTACGCAAGAAGGGCTTTTAAAAACAAAATGGAGGAACACATAAAATGCCAGCTTTTAATTGTAAGACAATAATAATTGTTCATACATTAAAAAGAGATGTTCTTGTCTTTTCTTCAAATTAAATCAAGCTACTCACAGTGATGGGGCTTATTAAGTGTTTATTTTTTTTTTTTTTATTCTCTACCAATAGTTTAGTAATAGTTGCAAATGGTTTAGTAATAGAATTTTTTTAGGGCCTAAAATTAATGTAGGGCGTTAGAGAAGTCACCCAGCTGAGCAAGAGCCTTGTTTGCAGGCAGAAATATGGACAAACCACCACACGCTTTGCAAAAGGCTGTGTATCCTGCGGTTCGTAAAGAAAATTCGCTAAGAGCCATAAAAACAAACTGAATCTGCAACTGACATAGTTGTGGTATTTGAAATCAAAAACGTTTCTAACACTGAAATGTTTCTAATCATTATGGCCATTGTTCAGATCAGATTTAGAGTGAAAAGCTACAATACTGGTTTCACATCTCCCCGTTATTACAGACTTACGTGGAGGTTTTTGTGTGTGTGTGTTTTTGTTTTGTTTTGTTTCGGTTTTAGCTTTGCAAGCAATATGGCAATAAAATCATTTACTTATTTCTTACACGAAATTTTACCTACTTACAAGAAGACTTCTAGCATCTACTAGGGCTCTCTTAGGAAGTAAACACCAGAAACAAACAGTGCTTGGGACAAGACCCACATCTTTACTTCCTGCATTTCCCTTCCCTGTATAAACTATAATGTGACACAGTGTGTGGGTGTGGGCGTGTATATGTGTGTCTGTGTATGTGTGTGTATTTGTAAAGTGTCGTTCTTTCTATTAAATATGCAAATCTAGATAGCAGAAACACTTCTTGCCTGTCTTCAGCCCCCAAACAATAGCAAACTATTGTTCTTGTGTTAAACTCATCAGATGAAAAATTTCATATTCTTTAATTCTAATGCCCTGACTTTGATTCCAAGGTTCCTGACTTCGGGTGCTTGTAGGCTAGTTAACCCTGTGACAGTGACAACCTTGCCTTCCTGCTAACCTTCATAATTAAGAATTTTGGTCTCTAAGTACTGTGCATATATCTCTTCCATGAATTCATCTAATAATATTCTATATCATTGCCACTTCTATGTTCCTTTCATTAACATTTTTTAACAGTGAGAGCCACATCTTATTTCTAAGTCATCCACCTAAAAATCCATTAAGTCTTTGGAAACAGATATTAATTTAATATTCCAGTTTGTTTCCGAACAGACTGGATTTCATAATGTCTATAACCATGCAATGTAAATCCACGGGTATGATAATACTTAACCAGCTGCTTTCCCCTAAGTAGGCTCCATTGGTTTACGTTTTGCAACATAAGGGATTTGCTTTTTTAAACCATATTTTCTGAAGAAGACAACAACACCATTTCTGGTCCTACATGCTCTTTCAGAACCTCACCGCTACCTGCACCATGAGGGGATAGAGACTGTCTTCCTTTCTCTTGAAACTGGTTGGGATTTGGGCACCATAGGAGAGTCAAGTAGGATGGGTCAGAGAGATGGTGTGTGACTTCTGAGGCTAGGTCTCAAAGGCAAAAAGGCTTCTGCCTGGCTCTCTCGGGTCACTTGCCCTTGTCTAGCAGGGACTTCTGGGTAGGCAATCACCCCATAAATACAGTTGTCTTCGGAGGTAAGCCTCTCTCTTGCACCAATTCTCAACTTCACGTCACAGTCACCGTCACCGCTGATCATTGTCATTCCTTCCACCCTCAGGCTTCTCCCATTCCAGTTTTAATTCAAATACCTCTCAGCTCTTCCTTGATGTTTCTTTCTTTCTTTCTTTCTTTCTTTCTTTCTTTCTTTCTTTCTTTCTTTCTTTCTTTCTTTTTTAAGTGTATTTGTTTTTTAGAGAGAGACAGCAAGCTGGGGAGGGGCAAAGAGAGGAGAGAGGATCTGAAACGGACTCTGTGCTAACAGCATAGTTTCTAACATGGGGCTCGAACTCACAAACCAAACCAAGAGATCATGACCTGAGACGAACGCTGGTGGTCAACTTACTGAGCCACACACGTGCCCCTTCCTTGATGTTTCTTAAAGGGTACACAGCACCCCACCGGTCTAAGAATCACTTGGAGACCCTGTTCATATTGCAGACCCCTGGGCCCCTCCAGACTTACTGAATCAGAATCACTACTGGTGGGACCTGGGCTTGGAATTTTTGTGAAGACTCGATTCTGACGCGTCTGTCTGGCCTCCCCAGACTCCAGTCTCTCTGCTACCTGATTTATACTACTCACTAACATTAGACTGATTTTTCAGAGCGTAACTCTGATAACATCATTCCCTTGCCACCTTAAAATGGGTTACCACTGCCTGGCAGGGTTCTTATTCCAGATCCCAGGACTCCAAACTTTTTCCAATCTGGCCTCAACCTACTTTCTAGTCATGTCACCAATAACCCACATAGCAACTTATACTGCACCGCAGCTTGCTTCTGCCAGACTCGACCCTCTCCGCACTTCATACACCCAGCCTCGGTTCCTCCCCCCTCCAGCTGCCTCTGTCCCATCTTTATGCAGCTTGGCCCTGCCACCTTGGGTACCTCCTCTTTGCTTCTGGGAAAATTCTCCTCCTTAGCACCTAGTTCAGAAGCAAGCTCTCCCATGATATCGTCATACCCGGAAGTTCGCCTTCTCTCCTCTCATAATCAGTAGCACCTTGTCTTAAACACGTCCACAGTAGTTCTCGTACTATGCAGAGTACTACTAAGTAGGACGCCTTTCCTTGCAGTAATAATGACAATTTTCTTCCCCTTTTGCTGCATAAAAGTGCTTACAGATAAGTGTTACAGACGCACACACACACACAGACACATACACACACACGCAGAGTTAACTTGAAAAAAAGATCAAACATAATTTATGGCAGTCCTGGACAGCTGTAAATATAAAGTAATCTCAGCAGGAAACTCAGACACAAATCATGTTCTATCACCTTGTGATAACGTATTCTATTAATGTCTAGTTTCAAAGGGCTTTTGAAATGTAAATGGCTATCTCGATTCACAAATAATACAGCGTAAAATATAATTTAGTGTTGCAGTAACGCTAATAAGAAACTGGCTTTTATTTATTAATTTCTAGACAATATACTTCTTTTTTTGACAAAATAAATGACTCGTTATTATTTATTAATAGTCTCAAACACAAAGTTTGTACTTTTCATTTTAGCACAACTGTGTTATATCAGCTTCTTGCACTCCAAATACTACCGGCCACTTATCCCATGGCCTTTTCAACATTTGCTGATATTCCTAATTCTGCAATAAAGTTTTGTTTCTTAGTTTCTAAGTACTTGGTGGATGGTTGCAATCATTCAGTATTTTAAATTGTTTTCTATCAAATTATTATATTCAGCATTTGGTTATAAACATGGACAAAATCATGGAGTGCTAGTATAATAAATACTTTTATTAGAGTCGAGGGCTTTTGAAGTGTTACAAATCTTATCATACATTTTATCATTATTGATAAAGAACAATAAATAAGCTGTTCCCTGGTAATATATTTACCAAACTAAAAGTTATTTTTCAGGGGCGCCTGGGTGGCTCAGTAGGTTGAGCGTCCGATTTGGCTCAGATCATGATGTCACAGTTCACGAGTTCAAGCCCCACATTGGGTTCATTGCTGTCAGTGCAGGGTCCGCGTCAGGTCCTCTGTCCCCCTCTCTCTGCCCCTCCCCTGCCTGCACATGCTCTCCCTCTCTCAAAAATAAACATTTAGGGGCACCTGGGTGGCTCAGTCGGTTAAGCGTCCGACTTCGGTTCAGGTCATGATCTCACAGTTCGTGAGTTCAAGCCCCATGTCAGGCTCTGTGCTGACAGCTCAGAGCCGGGAGCCTGCCTCGGATTCTGTGTCTCCCTCTCTCTCTGCCCCTTCCCTGCTCATGCTCTGTCTCTCTCTGTCTCAAAAATAAATAAACATTAAAAAAAATTTTTTTTAATAAACATTTAAAACAAGTTATTTTTCAGTAAAAGAGAATACATTAAAATATATTATTAATTATCTCCACTCAGATTCTAAATAATGACCCTCATTAAAGAACCACCATAAGCCAGGTCTTCTGGAACACACTGGCCTCATGGGTCACAACCCCAAATCAAGGACTCTCAGAGGCAAGCGGCCTGAAAGACCATCACAATCAACATTCTCTTTCTCACCCCCCCCCCACCCCTCCACCCCCCGATCCATAGTTGTCCACTTAGTGTGACATTTCCATTACTAGTTTAGTGGCCTTGAGTAGGTTACCTCACTGCTCTAAATCTCCATTTCCTCACCCTAAAATGGTGATCGTAACAGTGTCTACCAGCGGCCTAAGGATATTGTGAGGATTGTATAAGACAATAACAAATCTATAAATGGTATCTATTTTATTACAACAATCCCAACATGTGGTCTTAAAGTTTTTATGCCCCCTCCCAAAAAAAAAAGAGGAGAAACGGAACTCCCTACCTCCAGAAACTGGGACTGGGAAATGGGCTATATATGATTTTATAGGTTTCAGGAACTCTCCTGTCTCGTACCGCACAAATCCCCACTGCCAGCCTCCAGCTCCATGAAAACTTCTACTGACTCAGTAGAGCCTTTCAGTCCATAATTTGTGATTCATGCCCTCCTTAAAGAGGATGATGGCTACTGAGATCTACACAACTTTTGCAGGAGAACACCAGCCTTATTTGCCATTTGTTCTTCTGCAGGACTGAATTTACTTGGTGTTTTCCCGAGAGCAGATGTGGGTAGGTTAGGCAACGCAGGAGCCCTGAGGCAGAGCAGAAAGGAGAGATGGATTAGAGGTAGGGATTGTCAAAAACACATTCCCACCACTCAGAATTGCCTCAAAAATAGACATTACCACCCAACAAAGGAGAAAAACATAAAACATGCTCCCTGGGCAGCCAGCGGGGGTGGGTGGGGGAGAAGTAGTGAGGAAAAACATACATAGTATCTTATCTTTCTTAGTAATTAAATTCTAAAGCAAGACAAATAAAACCCAAGAATTTTCCAGCTGAGCACTCAATAACTTATTAGGTTGAACCATACGAAACCGCCAATTTTGTAGGTCAAAATGGTCACATGAAGGCAATTTCATAGACTGATGCACTGAGCCTGTGTTAGCCACCTCACGTGAAAATCTGATCTTTAAGCCTAGAACTATACTTAGGGAGGTGAGGTGCCTGCCTTGGGAGGCAGGTGGGTGTCAAGACCAACTGAGGGAAGAGTCAGCTTTGGGCTCCCCTGTCAATTCTTCTCTAACATGCTCTAGGGCCAAGGGAAAATGCAGAAACATCTGGACAAATTTCCATCCTCTTTTTTCCAACCATTGAGTGTTCAGTGGATACAGCTGAATTTACTTGTGTCCGTGTAATGCAGTAGCCAACACTGATTGAACACAGTGCTTACGAGTTCCGGGTACCTGACACAGATAAGCATTTAATCCTCATAACAAATCAAGAAGTCTACCCTTAACATAACACACGTGCCTTACATGGCCAAACAAAGGTAAAGAGAGGTTGGCTAAGTCATCCAAAGTTGTGCAACTAAGTAGCAAAGGACAGAATCACACTCTGGTAGGGTGGCCCCAAAGCCTGAATTCTTAACCATGACCCCGTGGCACCCCTCTAACACTAGGGAGACAGAAAAGGCAGGAGGAAAAGCATAGAAGTATGGCTTACACATACAGGAATTTCTGAAACAAACAATAATGATGTACTGGCATTTTATAAAGATCCATGTTACTTATTTATTTTCCTAGTTAAGCTTCTCTCACCTGCTAAAAACTGATCTTCAAAGATTGATACAAATTACCTAAGTAAACTGTCTGTTTTCTATTTAGTTATTTTGTATTTAGTTAAAACTTTTCCTTGGGACTGGAGTAGAACATCTACAGTACTTCCCCCTTATCCACCTTGCATGACCCCCAGTGGATGTCTGAAACTATATATAAAAAAACCTTATTTAACTATGTTTTTTCCTATACACACACACCCATGATAAAGCTTAATTTATAAGTCAGGCTCCATAAAAGATTAATAATAATAATAACAGAATACAACAAGAATCACAATATATTGTAGTAAAAGTTACAGGAGTGTGGTGTCTCTCTGACAATATCTTACTGTACCGTCTGTACTGTTCTTCGGACAATGTGAGATGATAAAATGCCTTCGCGATGAGATGAGGTCGAGTGAATGACAAAAGCAGTGTGATAAAGCTTTAGGCTGCTACCGAGCCTCTGACACCTGTCAGAAGGTGGACCATCTGTTTCTGGACCGTGGTTGACCACGGGTAACTGAAAGTGCAGAAAGCAAAACTGTGGGTAGGGGGAAATTTGTATATTTTTGTCAACCAGTGGGGTACTATTTATGATTCCCTTCTAGTTCCTCCTGGGGTATAAAACAAAAACGTAATATGATTATATAAGAATTCATAAAAGCTTTAAAAAAATAAACACATGACATTCGTATGGACGTATGGCTCTGGCCAGCTATTCATTCCCACAACCAACCAACCAACCAACCAAATACACAAACAAACAAATAAAACAACACTTCGTTGTAGCCCTGTGACGCAAAATGATTTTGTCTCAAACACTGAGTTAGTATTACCCATGATGTGTAGCCAAGTATACGACTCAAGCTACAACCACACAGGCATACCTTTAGGTGCCTGCTACGGAATCAGTATAAGCTTTTGGAATACAAAGTGGCTTGAAGTAGGTGAAAAGTAGCTTTACATATTCCACGACAAGCAAAAACACAGCTTCTATCTTCGTGCCAATCTAAAGTTCAAAAATTCATCTAAAAATAACTACGTAATAATTCCACTGGCAAAATTAAAAAAAAAAATTCACGTGCTACGGAATTCCTACAATACTTCCTCTAAGATTAGAAGTTTTGAAGATCTCTGGATACGAGTTATGTGAGCAAGAACCAGGAGCACCCTGGCTATGAGTAATGCCCAGGAAACAGTCAGGAAGGAGTTCATCTGTAAAACAGTCCAGAAAACTTGGAAATATAAGTTCTTTTTTTTTAAATGTTTATTTTATTTTTGAGAGAGAGAGAGAGAGAGCACAAGCAGGGGAGGGGTAGAGAGAGACGGAGACATAAAATCCGAAGCAGGCTCCAGGCTCCGAGCCATCAGCACAGAGCCCGACGCGGGGCTCAAACTCACAAACTGAGATCATGACCTGAGCCGAAGTCAGATGCTTAACTGACTGAGCCACCCAGGCGCCCCAGGGCATAAGACTTCTAAATGATGAAATTTCGCCACCTCTGACAACATTCTATACATCATCACAGAAAATCACAACACAGAGAAATGTCTGCCAATAAACATAATTTTGACAGTGATGAACCAAGATGGGTCCATCATCAGGCCTTGGAAAGCAGTATGAACGTGAAACGAATCAAAATGTTTCTATTCCACTGAGTCTCAAAGTTAAAATTAGTATTTTTAGAAAATCAGGAATGGTGAGCAACGAGAAAAGCCGAAGTATAGGCAGAAACGTAAATTAAGGAAACTGCACTTGGCATGGACTGTCTAAACACTTAGTAAGGATAAAACTCAGCCTGAAGCAAGCAACAAAAACATTCCCAGACACCCTTAAGAGGGAGACAGTTGTTTTTCGTGCAGTTTTTCCCCAAGAAAACAGAGACTGATAAAAGGCATGTGGGAATGCCAACATAAGAAGGCATTGATCTGATCACTTTCTTCGTGTAAAGTATAAACCTAAAATACCACAACGAGCTGCCAGGTAACATACTAGAATTCACCGCTAGAGGACAAGGAAGGCCCGGCTGCATCAGTTTTTCACAGTATACAATAGAGGGATTTGAAATGCCTGATTCAAAAGACAAAACTCTAGCAGCACAGTAAAACTGCATAATGGCCACAGGAGGTACACTTTACACACGGAAGTATGGTTTAAATCAAACCACCCTGTTGAAAATGTCATGCTGAAGATGCACGTGTTGTGGAACAAAATATATAGAAAAATGAGAAGTTAAAAGAATTACTTACACTATCCCATCCAGAGACTATCACGCTACGTTCTTCCAAACACTTTTTACATGTGAATCTGTGTGACGTATGTCCATGCATTTATGTACCGGACGACCTCACTGCCCAAAGGTTTTGAGCATAAGCTCTCTTGAAGCCCAGACTGCCTGGCTTCGACTCCTGGCTGTGGCATTCGCTAGCTCTGTGATCTCTGGCAAAGTCCGAAACTCTATGCCTCAATATCCTCATTGGCTAAAATGGGGACAAATGATAACAAACAACAACAATAACAGCAAAAGCTTTCTTTAAGGTTGTCATGAGGTTTGAACAAGAGAATCCGTGTAAAGCACTTAATAGTGCCTGACACAGTGTTAATAAATTTGATGAGCAAGTGAGAGAGAAGAAAACTGAGACCACAAATAGGGTCATATTATATTTTATCTTTTTTCTACTTGATTTAGCTTGATAAATGTATCTAAATGTTAAAATAGCCTCTTGGTTATCCTTACATTTTTACTGTAATGTTTAACGTAATGAGTTAATATTTATATATGCTCACACATTCTTATATATGCAGAGACTACTTTAAGAATGAAGTATATATATCTTTCACATCTTCATATTGCACTGCATATAAAGCTTCCTCACTTTTTTAAATAGATGCATAGTATTTCATCGTATGGATGCATTTTACTATCTGTGAAGTGTTCCCTATAGGGAAGCTTAGGATGATTTTAGGTTTAAAACATATATATGTGTCTACCAAAAGGCTGCAATCAATAACTTTGTAATCTAATTTTGCATACAAGTGCAAATAGATCCATGGGATAAAAACAACTGACTGGACATTTGCATGCACCTTCACTTGGAGGAATGCTGCCTACATACACGTGTTTTCTTATACCCTTTGCCCATTTTCTACTGTTTGATTTTCTTTCCTACTGATTTATAAAGATCTTTGTCTATTACAAAATGGTATCGCTTGGGGCACCTGGGTGGCTCAGTCAGTTAAGCGTCCGACTTCGGCTCAGGTCATGATCTCGCGGTCCGTGAGTTCGAGCCCCGTGTCAGGCTCTGTGCTGACCGCTCAGAGCCTGGAGCCTGTTTCAGATTCTGTGTCTCCCTCTCTCTGACCCTCCCCCATTCATGCTCTGTCTCTCTCTGTCTCAAAAATAAATAAATAAACGGTAAAAAAAAAAATGATATAGCTTGTGTCATATATGTGACACCCATTTTTCTCTAATTTTTCATTTGTCTTTTATTTAGTTTTTATATATACATTTTGTCTCATTGATGTTTTCATATCTACAAATGTATAATTCAATCCCTTTTTAATTCTGGGTTTTTGACAAGCCCAAAGGATTTCCCCACTACCAGGTTATAAAGGAGAAAAAAATAACCTCTATAATTTCTTTAATTTTGTGGTTTTATGTTTTAAAATATGCTTTAAACCAGGGCGCCTGAGTTTCTCAGTCAGTTAAGTGTCTGACTTTGGCTCAGGTCATGATCTCAGGGTTCGTGGACTCGAGCTCCACATGGGGCTCTGTGCTTGACAGCTCAGAGCCTGGAGCCTGCTTTGGATTCTCTCTCTGCCCGCCCTGCCCCATGCTCTGTCTCTCTCTATCTCTCAAAAATAAATAAATCTTTTTCAAAATTAAATAAATAAATGAAATACACTTTAAACCATGTAAAATCACGAATAATCAAGTGGCGTTAGCTTACAAAATATCAACTTCAAACAAACATATTTAATTCTTGGTCCAGTTGAAACTGTGTGTGTGTGTGTGTGTGTGTGTGTGTGTGTGTGTGTGAGAGAGAGAGAGAGAGAGAGAGAGAGAGAGAGAGAGAGAGAATATGTGTAATTATGCCTGTGTGAGACGTGAGGACATGTGGTAATAAGTCAGCTGCTTCCCTGCCCGTTCCCACGGTCATCCAATTGTCTCCAAATGATTTTGTGAATATTCATCTCCTACGTCTATGGGCTTATTTCGGACTGCATATTCTGCTCCAAGAACGTATCTGTCTAAATTACTGAGGTTGTTAAATATATCCCAATGTCTGATAGAATCAATGTTGTCTTGTAACTCTTTCGTAGATTTTTTTTCTGTATATTACCTGATGCATATTTTTCTAAATGAACATAATCATGGGGAAAAACTAAATATAGAGCTCTCTTTGAGCTTTGGAGAAGTGCTATAATAAAACCTCATCGCACCAAAACGTCTCAAGAATTCCTTCTTAGGGGTGCCTGGGTGGCGCAGTCGGTTAAGCGTCCGACTTCAGCCAGGTCACGATCTCGCGGTCCGTGAGTTCGAGCCCCGCGTCAGGCTCTGGGCTGATGGCTTGGAGCCTGGAGCCTGTTTCCGATTCTGTGTCTCCCTCTTTCTCTGCCCCTCCCCCGTTCATGCTCTGTCTCTCTCTGTCCCAAAAATAAATTAAAAAAAAAAAAAGTTAAAAAAATATATATATATATTTAAAAAAAAAAAAAAAAAAAAGAATTCCTTCTTAGCCGTTCGCTCACAAACCCCACTTCAAATTTCATCACTAGAGAAGACTTTTTTTCTCACCATTTTTTCATTCTTTTTCATTGTTTTTGATAAATCTCAGGGAGACATATAAAATAAAAACACCCTTTCTCCCAGTCTACTACCAGAACCCCTACACCATTGCTCTAAAGGCTGTCCATTGTCCCAGGGTATGGCTGTATTAATTGTCTGAACAGTCTCCTACTTGCAGGCATTCAAGTTGTTCCAAATGTTCACTGTGATAAATATCACTGAAAGGAAGAAATTTTAGAAAGACCAGGATTGGAGCAAATCCAATTCAATCACACAAAATAATGAGTACCAGAAAAGTAGAGGATGCCTATAGAATAATGAAAAAGGTGTGCTACTTTTAAGGGCTGCTCAGGAAGAAAGGAGTAAAAAGGGAACTTCATCTCTTTAGCAAGTTCCTCTTATTTAGTGTCTTCCCTTTTTCCTTCCCACATCCTCTCATACAAAATCTCTGTGGCAATACTGCTACGGGGGGTTAGAACACCTCTCTCACTCAATGCTAAAATACTCCGGTTGTCATTAGTAATGTGTGTTAGGTCAGACCTGTTGTCTGGAGTGAATTCCTTTTATGATATGGAATTCAACTATCATAAATTATGATTATGATAATAATAGTACATCAATATAAAGTCAGGTGGATAGGCACTCTGAATAAAAGAGGCAAACTCCTACCTTGGGCTTGTATATGCTGTTCTGTTTAGGAATAATGATGCCAAAATTTTACTGGCCACCTCTCTTAGACATAGAGGCCACAAATTTTTAAAATGTTTCATTTTTCCTTTATTCAAAGAACTTAAACAGTCTTTATTCAAAGACTTAAACAGTGCAGCTGGCCTTCAAGATTTTCCAACACTGACCCTCCACCTACCTCATCGGATACAGATGCCTCAAATTAGATGGAGGGCTAAGGCAGACAGTAGGGACTAAAACAAGATCAATGTCGACAACAAGAACCACAGAAACTGTTCAAAAACTGCAAAGTTGAGGCTCTGCGCTAGGCAATAAGGGCAAAGAAGTTTATTACATAATCTATGCCTAGAAGAGTCTTACACTGTCCTGTGTTAAATAGGTCATTAACATACAGTTGACAATTTGCAGCACGTAAAATATTCTAAGATTGAAATGATCAGTGATACGGTACCCTATAGAAAGGCAGGAACTATTCTCCAGATTCTCTTATGGTTTCAGCTCCTAAGTAGATACAAATTGGCAAGCCAGTGACACCCCTGGCCAGTGGCTGACTTGGTTTTAAGACAAGAAGGCCAAGATTAAACTTGGAGAAGGAAAAAGAATCCTCTCAGAAGGCCTGGCTACACCTACATGGATGCTAGTGACTGGGGAGGAGGGAGAAGTAGGTTAGTTACATCAGACTTATCAAAGCTCTTTTGAAACACACATGCCCACCCTCCCTCCCCTGGTAGTTCCGGGAGGACAGGAGGAGATAATGCACAGGTTTTTAGAAGCTTCCTAGCTGACTTTTTCCCCCTCCCTATTCTGCATCCACATAGGCCTGCGGGGACCACTGTCCTGGAAAGATTCACCCTGCGAGGTCCTTGGGAGGGCACCCAGCACTTAACAGCACCTTCTGAGACAGCTGGCTCACCCCTCTGCAGCTACACAGGAGGAGAGTTACTCAGCTAGTAGACTGCAAAAGCAAAACGGGGAAAACCCAGAATTTTAAATGCTTGTATTTCAATCCTTCCTTTTACAAGAGATTTGTTAGCTATTTGTTAGCATGGGATTATTGAAGAAACATGTGATAAACGAAATATTCTATTAATAGTTCTGGTTATCTAGGAAAGACTACTAGTAATCTCAGAAAGCCATTCGGTACTAGGAAATTTAATATAAATCTAGTTTCTTTTAAATATTTAGTTTCCATGAGCTTTAAATAAAAACCCATTAATGTGAAAAAAATGTCATCCTCTTACCAGAAAATCAATCAAAAAAATGAGTTTGGGTAATAAATGGGTCTAAATAGATAGAGGTGCAGGGCATAAATTACCATCTGAAAAGTACAAAAATAGAACCGAAGGGGGACTTTTTGTCTCAGTCCGCAGTGCACATTTTATCCATCAATTTATATCAGCATTAATATTTGACAGCTTTGAGTCAAGCAAGAATCATTAATCCTGAGGGACATCAGGGGGACAGCAAAGGACCAGTATGACAACCTAGTGTGAGCTTCGTAAACTAAACATGAATTACATTTATTCACTTGTAATATTAACTCAAAATGAAATAATAACTTAGCAAATCTTAGCTGAATCGATTATTTTTTCTTATACACAGTCTTTCATATTTCACCAGTCTGTTTATTTAAACTCATAGTCTTGATATATAAAAACCATACTTTGCTTAAGAGGGGAATTAGAACTAATTCCTCTAAAATTTCACTTATTTCTTATTACCAATAACTTTGTTAATTGTATTCATCTGATAAATTAATCACCTGAAGATATAAAACAACCTCTCATATGGGAAAAAAGCTTATAAATTAAGTAATTCATGGGGCAAATCCATCAATTCCCAATATGTCTTACTTTGAATAGGTTGTAGCATATTACCTGTTCTTCTATGTTAAATGGTTTCTGCACAGTATCAAACAGGCAAAAACAATTACTCTTAAAATAATTACAAATATAATTTCTCTCAACGACCAAAACAGAACCAACCCCCATCCCAAATTAGCCTCCTACATGTAGCAAAATTGTTACTTTTCTTAAAAAATAAATCCTGAATGGCTTCCTTGTTGCCAGGTGCAAAAGAAAAGTCATACCGTGGTCAATATGCTCCTGGCTTTCCTCACTGGTCTGCCATTGATCTCTCCCATAGGCACCCTTTCCCCCGGCCGAACTAAATCACAAACTGTCCTCTGAGTTTTCTTAGGCTTTCCTACCTCCACCCCATTGTTTAAGCTGTTCACAAGATGCATAATGTATCTTCCTGTGAACAATCTTACTCACTCATGCTTTCACATTCATCTGACATTTTAACTTTCTCATGTCAAGAATGTCAAGAACTTCCAGTTGATCATGTTCTCCCAATTCCATGCATAGATCCAGAGACCAGAGAATTTATTAGTGCCTCTCTGCCCGATCACACATCATATTTCACCTTAGGTAATTATTTGTGTATTTATATTATCTTTTCTACAGAACTATCAACTTCTTAAGGACAGGAATTGAGTTTCTCCCAGCTTAGCATCTTCTAACAAGCCTTGAATAGTACCAGACCAGAGAAGATACTCAATAGAAGAATACAATATAATATTTTATAAAATAAAACATCTGAAGAGTATAGTACAATGAAAGTCACACTATAATGGAAAGTATCATATGGTGAAATGTATTAAGAAATGACACTTCTTGGGGCGCCTGGGTGGCTCAGTCGGTTGGGCGTCCGACTTCGGCTCAGGTCAAGATCTCGCAGTCCGTGGGTTCGAGCCCCGCGTCGGGCTCTGGGCTGATGGCTCAGAGCCTGGAGCCTGCTTCCGGTTCTGTGTCTCCCTCTCTCTCTGCCCCTCCCCCGTCCATGCTCTGTCTCTCTCTGTCTCAAAAATAAATAAACGTTAAAAAAAAAAAATTAAAAAAAAAAAAAAAGAAATGACACTTCTTCAAGAACCATCTTCAAAGAGCAAGGAGCTCAAGGAGCTTCCAAGGAGCTCCTGGGATCTGAGTACATTGAGAAGTACCCAGGTCATGCCTAAAAGAAACCTCTGAGGTCAAACAGACTTTGGTTTTAATGTCAAAGGGGCCACTTGCAAATAATGTTGCTTTCGACAATTTATTTAGAGTCTCTGGGCCTTTATTTTCTCATTTACTAAACAGGGATAGACAAACCTGCTTAGAGCACTGAGAAAATGTAGGACACCACTAAGCAGAGTGCCTAGATGTGTTCTCAGCATATACATAAATTGAGACTCCACAAACAAGTATTCTTTCATCACTCAGGTCAGAAGACAACAGGGACTCTTCCCGTGCACCAAACTCTCCTTATCATTAACTTCTTTTAGCAATATTTTGGACCAGGAAAATACGCTCTTTTTTTGCATTCTGCTCAATTGCTATTCACTTGGATTCTGGAGAGGCATAAGGGGCTGAATAAGGGAGTCATTTTCCGGAGCTGAAGTCCACACAGGAAATCTGCTGTTAATAGTGTTTTATGGGGGACGGAGGCCACTGGAAATGAACTGCTGTCAGATTGGAAAAGGGATGTGAATATTATACAAGGAGTGGACAGGGAGAATGGAAGCATCGACCTGGAAAAAAGAAATACCAAAAAGACCAGGACCTCATGTGCATGCAGTAAGAGCTAGACAAGGTTTGTGTGGCCTGTTGGGATCACCAGGGCACCCGCATGAAGTTATAAGAAGACATTTCTGCTGGGTACACACGAAGAACTTGGTTTTGACTGCTCAGTCTATCCAAAGATGGAATGCGTTGCCTTACTGACAGAGTTGCTGATCTGAGAAGAGATCAGACTATACTGTCTGTAAGGTTTATATTAAACTTGACATCAATAAATATATCTATGACATCTTCGAGAAGCTTGTGTTTGGTGATGCATGGGACTCAGTTATACAAACCAGAGTCATTATTTTAAATTATTGAATCGTGCAATAAATCTATTCTAAAAATAACTAAAATCTGTTCATTAAGTAAATACCTCCCATGACATGACGTCATGTCTCCTTCCAGTTACCAAATTTCCCTACTCTCTTGCACTGAAAAAGCTCCAAGGAATTTCTAATACACCAACCCAGATTTCCTTACTTCCCAGTCTCTCTTGAGCCTACTCCAGTCAGACTTTCGTCCTCAGTAGTGTCATGAAAACATTCTTACCAGTGCCACATCTACACCTACCAAACCCTAAGCTGAATTCACAGACAGCAGATTACATGACCTCTCAGCACACTAGCATTGCTGGTTACACTCTGATGCTTGAAATTCCATTGACATGGATTCCAAGTCGTCTCTCTTGTTTTGTTGTGTTTTCTTGCCTTCCTTTCTTGTTTCCACTCTTATCTCCTGTCCTTCCGTTAAACTACAAATACTGCGGAGGACCAAATGAGCAATGATCCCTTCTTTCTCTGCTGGCAGTTTTCCTTCAGGAGATCTCCTCCAGATAAATGTCATCTTTATGCCCCTAAATCACAAACATCTATCCCCAGTCTTGAATTCCCCCCTGAGCTGCAGTCTGTTTGATGAAACAGCATTTTCAATGTTGCCACTGGATATCTCATAACATCTCAACATGAACATTTCTAGAGCACAAGACTTAGCTCCATGCCTCCAAATATACTGGCAAAACTTGTTCCACAAAGCTTGATGTTTGCTGTTTATGTTCTTCTGCATTTCAAGGACCCATCCTTCTTATTCAAGTCTCTGGTCAAATGTTAACCCTTACACAAGCCTTCGCTGACAAGCTCATCTCCAGTAGCATTGTAGACATTTATTAAATACTGATCAAGTGAATAAACGAGCAATCACTGATCTCTTTTTATCATCATACTTAAAAATGCTGCCCAAGCTATTCCAAACTGTCTTGCCAGAAACTGTATATTCTTTCCTGAAGCTGGAATCACTAGAACAGAAATCTGTTAACAGAGCTGTTGCAGAAAAATGTACTTGGCTCTGTATTTGCCCCCAGTGGGAACTTTGGAAACTTTATAAAGGGGGTGTAATAGCAGGAGCTCACCCAAAGGTTAGGTTTTGACAAAGCTTAAACTTTATTTCACCTGTAAGATGCTGCTGTTGGGTCCGTGATCTCGACAGTCCCATCCAGTTCTGAAATTCTAGGCTTTTATGCTTTAAAGATTTTATAGCCTGCGCAACTAACTGGGGAGTTTGGCTTATATATATGCACCTTGGAATGAGATGAGGGGCTGAGCTGGCTGGCCTAATCATGGCCAACACAGGTAAAGAGCTGACGCGGGCCCAACGGGTTTTTTCAGTGTTCCTTGGGCTTCTCTTCCAAAAGGGTGCACCTGGAGCAAAAGGAGGACTTAAAAAAACAAAAACAAAAACAAAAAAACAAAACAAAACAAAAAAATCCTCTGATCTGGGTCTTCCATAAAGAAGAATTTATTATTGATTTTTTTTTTTTTTTTTTTTTTTTTTTTTTTTTTTTTTTTTTTTTTACAACAGCCAAGATACAGAAACAACTGAAATACCAATCAACAGATGAATGGATAATGAGGGCTCCTGGGTGGCTTAGTCGGTTAAGCATCCGACTTCAGCTCAGGTCATGATCTCACGGTTTGGGAGTTCAAGCCCCAAGTCTGATAGCTCAGAGCCTGGAGCCTGCTTCGGATTCTGTCTCCCTCTTTCTCTGCTCCTCCCCCACTCATGTTCTGTCTCTCTCTGTTTCTCAAAAATAAATAAACATTAAAAATTTTAAAAAACAAAAACCAAAACCAGATGAATGGATAATGAAAATGTGGTATAAATATTATGGAATATTATGCAGCCATAAAAAAGAATGACATCTTGTCATTTGCAACAGCATGGATGAAACTTGAGCACATCACACTAAGTGAAATAGGTCAGAGAAAGAAAGACAAATACCACATGATTTCACTTACATGTGAAATCTAAAAATCCCAAAAACCAAAACAAGCTCACAGATACAGAGAACAGATTGGTGGTTGTCAGAGACAAGGGTTGGGCAGTGAGCCAACATGAGTCAAAAGGTACACTGCCAATTATAAAATAAATAAGTCCTGGGAATATAATGTATTGCATGGTGACTACAGTTAATAATACTGCATTGTATATTTGAAAGTTGCTAAAAGAGTAGATCTTAAAAGTTCTCATCACAAGAAAAAAATTCTGTAACTCTGTATAGTGACAGATATTAACTAGGCATACTGTGGTGATCATTTCACAATATATATAAATATCAAATCGTTTACATTGTATACCCGAAACTGACATAATGTCATATGTCAATTATACTTCAGTAAAAAACAAAAACAAATAATTGTTGATATATACCTAAAGGCCAACTTTGCATGAAGAGATACTTTTTGATTATTTTCTTATTTTAAAAATGTTATATATAGTTTTAACTTGATTCTCCTTCACTATTATTTCTTTTTTGTTTAATTTTTTTTTAACGTTTATTTATTTTTGAGACAGAGAGAGAGAAAGAGCATGAATGGGGGAGGGTCAGAGAGAGAGGGAGACACAGAATCCGAAACAGGCTCCAGGCTCTGAGTGGTCAGCACAGAGCCTGACGCGGGGCTAGAACTCACGGACTGTGAGATCATGACCTGAGCCGAAGTCGGCCGCTTAACCAACTGAGCCACCCAGGTGCCCCTCACTATTATTTCTTTAAGCCTTCCACTACATATGGTGCCCGGAATTAACTGTGTAGTTATACTCAAGGTAAGTGTTATATATAGGCTGAAAAGGAAAGTGTACAAGAAGCATGATTTTTTAAAAAATTTTAATGTTTATTTATTTTTGAGAGAGAGAGAGAAGCAGAGAGAGGGAGACACAGAATCAGAAGCAGGCTCCAGGCTCTGAGCTGTCAGCACAGAGCCCGACGCGGGGCTCGATCTCACAGACGGTGAGATCATGACCTGAGCTGAAGGCGGATGCTTAACCGACAGAGCCACCCAGGTGCCCCTGGATGATTTTTTCTTAAATTGAATGTAAAATGGTGCATTTCATTTGCATGCACTGTTCTGGAGAGTTCCATATATTTTAATGAAGAAACAGACATTTGAGTTTTGAGCAGCATGTTTTCCCATTAAGCATATGCAGGCAAATTTATCTTTAAACATCAAATACACAGACATGAATGCTACAATAATTAAACTAAGTATCTTCCTCCCTTCCCTCAAATTTTCTATCTTATAAATTAATATGGTTTAGCAAGTTCAAGATAAATACCTGTTAAGCCAGATTTAACTCAGCAGCTCAGACAGCTGTTGTGGTCAGAGTAAGTGTGCATAAGCTCCAGGGGCCACATCAACTATTATCCAATCGTAGAGTGGGTGTCTAATGAGAAACTAGCCACATGCGAGGAATTCTTTCTTTTGTTGTAATTATTATGAATATATTCGGAAGGGAAAAAACGTAAAATACATGCTTGAATATGTAATATAATTTGCAGTTAAATGGAAAGTTTTTCTCCTTTTTCTTTCATAGTGCCAATGGCAACTATGGTATTGAGTATCATTTACACTTTATATGGAGATGATTCTTTTATATGCATGTTTTTTTTTGTTTTGTCTTGCTTTTCCTGAGACTGAGACTTCATCCATGAGCTCCAACTCAGTAGAAGCACTGGGTTCACAAAGTGGTAACAAATGCACTGTCCTTTTATTATAATCAAACAAAACAAGAGACAGAAAATATTTCCTAGCCTTAGGCTATCACACACCTTCCAGGAAGAAGCTCAGGCTTGGAGCTCAGATTCAGGAACTGAATGTACACATGGAAATTTTAAGATTATTCTTCTTTAAATAACTTAGTTAATTAAATCACTGTGGTCAATTTTTCACCAACTCAATGGTCTCTTAGCAGTGTCTCCCCAAAATAAACATGGTTTCTGGCTCAGCATTTTCAGAACAGCATCGTGCGGACATGTTATACTCTGAATGTGTAAGGTTAAAAGAAAGCTTACTCTTTGTAGAGCACAAGAGGAAGGGACAATCAATGACTCACCACTGTTGAGAGCTAATGACAGTTTTTAAGAGTCTGGGTAAATCTGCTCTTTACACAGAAAGAGAATCAGGTAGACCAAGCAGCAGTAATATATACGTATACATTCAATAACTGATCCATATCTGACAGGTAAGACACTGACCAACAAGAGGTTTTATAAGATAATTAACAGTGCTATTGCTCATGTAGCTGTTCTCTGTTAACCCACATGTTTTGCTGCTGTTCATCTGTGTCACAGAGAGCAGCAGAATAATTAGTTATTTCAAGTGATGTCATAGTCTTTTGTAAGAGATCAGAGGCCTCTTCTGAGTCTTCCACGATATTCAAAAAATAAAAAGAGAACATACGGATTTGATTTTCAAGCTTCATAGAAGATAAATAAATAAGTGACCCAATCTAGGAAAGTTTACTGTTTGATAATTTCAATAATGAAAATTCCTAGGGGACAAAAAACATCATTCTGAATGTATTTAAAGCTGTAAGTCCACACCCTTGTGAGTCTCTCGAACGGTCATAAATTTTAGACTGATAAATGCTCTGTACGCCTGCCAAGGAAAACATCACTGTGGGTTGCTGTACTAAGTGCTTGGAATACAGAGGAAGAATGGGTTTTTGGGGATTTGGGTTTTTTTGGTTTTGTTTTGTTTTTGCAATCTTATTTGGATCTACTTATCTGATGCCCTTAGGTTATCACACACCCACAGGCTTTCCAGAACTTCCCTCTCTTGACATACAGCGCAGTTCTACACAGGTGACACTTTCAGATCAAAGAACTAAAAATACCTTGGGTTCCTAAAGGAGTAAGACAAGGAATTTTATTAAATTGAATGTGAAATGGTGGATCTCATTTAAATGCACTGTGCTGGAAGATTCTAGATATTTTAGTAAACCAACAGACTTTTGAGTTTTGAACAACATGATGTTTTCCCTTTAAGCATATGGAGGTAAATTTATCTTTCAACATCAGACAGACATGCATCTTGGCATTAGTACTCTGGACATCATTTACGGCAACCAGATACATCAGTGTTTTTCCTCTGAATTTGCAGAAAGGATGAATAAAGTGCAAATAGTTACATGAGGCTTGGTCAATTCCTTTGGTGACAATCTCCAAACTATTGATCACAATATTGATAATTTACATAACTGAATTTCTACTGCTTGTCTACGGTAAGAATTAAAATCCGTTGGTCAGGTTCATTTGAGTCAAGTAAGTGTATCTAGGGTTATTATTTTTATTTATCACCATGTCTTCTATGGTCTGCTTATCCCCAGAAAGCAACAGCAAGCATTCAGTCGTGTATTTGGCACTCTAATAAGGTATTACAGGTCAACAGATGAGTGTTAAATACACAGAACAATAACCAGTAGGTAAAAAGTGGAAGATAAAGTAAGTACAGACATAAGAACCAATAGGATAATGGAAAGTATTAGTTGGGTTGAATCCCAAAATAATGTGAGCTTGAGAACATTCCGTTACTTATTTGAAAAGTCTCTCCTTTAGTAGCAGCAAAGGCAAACTTAGGCAAGTAATATTACCTAGGACTGACCAGTATATTAAATGGAGTAGCAGTTGACAAGCCCTGAGACTTCACATATAGCAACAAAGATGAACAGTTTAACAGCAAGAGGATAGACGTGTTGTGGTGAAAACCTTGTTGTGGAAACTGGTCTGGATCAGCCCACGGAAGAACCAGGCGACATTCGGCGATCTCGGAAGGCAGGAGGTTTATTTTACACCGGTGGGCTCCGAGGAGATCGCTCTCCAGAGGCCTGAGCCTCAAGCATAAGCAGAGGGGACGATTTATAGTCTCTAACTTCCGCATTCCTCATTAGTAGTAATTTGGTGCCAGCTGCAAGCAGGGTGGGAAGAAGAACCCAGGAGGGGCGTCTTCAGGCAGGGACTAGAGATCCCCTATCAGTCCTGTCGGCCATCTTGTAATAGATTTTTCCCTATCAACCTTAGCAGAGGTGACAAAACAAAACAACAGATGGCGAGAGGCAACAAGGAACAGCTGCTACCACCCATGTGAGAAGGAACTGATAGTCCAAACAAATCTCACCTTTGCATAGCTTTCTTTCAGACACAAGAATACAAAATGTACCATCGAAGCAATATTTTTTATTTAAGTGGCTAGTAAATGGGAATAATTGGGTAAAATAAAAATGTGTCCTAATAAGAAACCAAAAACAAACGAAAATCTCCTTTTAGCATCTCCTTTATCTTGTATGGAGAATGGGATGCAGAAGTTTCGAATCAGACGTGATCAGGTAACTTTTCTGGTCTTTTCTCCTCTGTGGGAAAAGTGCTGACAAATAGTTCAAAAAGAAGAAGAAGAAGAAGAAGAAGAAGAAGAAGAAGAAGAAGAAGAAGAAGGAGAAGAAGAAGAAGAAGAAGAAGAAGAAGAAGAAGAAGAAGAAGAAGAAGAAGAAGAAGAAGAAGAAGAAGAAAAAGAAGAAGAAGAAGAAGAGGCAGCAAATGAATCTGCTGAAAGTTTGCCTCTGTGTTTTTCTTTGAACTGATGACAATCTTTTAGCTCTGTCTCTTAGGATTGCTTCCCTCTTCTTGGTTTTGCCTTCTAGCAGTCTAAATTTCTCCTTGAAATTGAGAGGGGAAGGAGTTGGAATCAATGGAGGAAAGTTTTTCTCTCTAGATGGCTCTTTATTTCAAAAAGGAAAAAAAATGTAATCTGTAAAGCGTTCAGAAATTCTGAATATGAATTGACACACCATGACATTAAAAGCTCTTACTTAAATATAGCCATGGTAAAGTATCAAAATGATAATTCACTAAGGAACGCACCACCCAGGGAAGGTATGAACACATAGTTTCCCTCTTAATAGAAACTGTACTATGAATCTTCACATGTATTTATGTGGCCTTACAGTTGCAAGCCGAAAATCAAATAATTGGGGAGGATATGTTCACCTCCCAAATCTAAGACACCAAAGAGAAATTGTGAATAAGAGGGTCATCATTGGCCTGAGGTTATCTGAAACTGTCCAAGGTGAGGAAGCCTTGTTCATTCAACTGTTCATTTAACATACGAGGTATCTTCTAATGATTTACACCAAGCTAGGGAGCATTCACTTATACCAAAAACAGGAACGAAGTTCAACAGGGAGTGAAATGTCTCAAACAGAAGGAAGACAAGCATGTGCTGATTATCAAGACAGAATTTACGATAACTGTTGTGCCAGCTGTCAAGACCAAGAACAGTAGACCTAGCTGGGCACAGGGTTAACTTAATTGAAGAAACTGAGGTTCGCCTAAGTGGGTATCCATCCTTAATCATCCCTAATCTTAGACAAACCACAGAAAAGGGAGCAATGGGTTGAGGTGGAATTTTGATAACCAACGCCATTGAGATCCCTGGTAGGGGCAACAGAAGCAAATAAAAGACAACAGCCTCAACTAGGTCAGAAAACCGCAGCAGGAGAAGGATGTAAATGCTTTCCTTTCCCAAAGGACAAAGAACCTGGAGATACAGTCCTTCCTGCTGAACTGCTACGGAGTAAAGATGAAATGCAAGCCACGAGCAGAGGGGCACCTTGGACACCCATAGAAAAGATTACAGATCATGACCTCAAGTGATTTGAGAGTCACTAGACTTAGCAATAGTTCCAGTAAGGACGGAATGTAAACAGCACTGGCAGAAATGGTTGACAGAATGAAATCTCAGCACTGGGCAATGTGAGAACGTGTCAAAAATGAGCGTGTATGCGTGATGGGTTATCTGTTCCTTACTCATGCCATACCATCCCCTTTATAATCAGTCACATGCTGTGTGCAAAAAGCTACTCGTACTTTGGAGATTCATCTCCAGGGCTCTCTGGCCACTTTCAGTTTGTCTGGGGTTGTCTTACCCCTCGATTCCCACTCCTTCTGGTCAGTGCTTATGCGCCTTAGATTGATGTCAAAGTCAGCAGTAAGGAACTTGGAAATAAGATACTGAGTGGATCTTCTTCCCCTTCCATTCCTCCACCACCCCAACTCTCTCAACTCTCAGCTTTAGAAAAATCTGGACACGTCTGTGTTAAGCCAAGAATGGAGGCAATGCTAATTAGTACTTTCCACGGGCCCAAGTTGCTCACTTCCTCATTTAAAAACAAACTGCATCTGGTTGTATGCATTTTTGTTATCTTTCAATCCTATCTGGAACAAGTTGGATATAAAGAAAGATTCCTCATGATCTGAAACCAGACCCAGAGCTGTTTGTTTGTTTGCTTGTTTTTGTTCATACCTGTCGAGCTTTAAATAGTTACTATTTGGACAGACGGAAGGGAGGGAGGACCGAGTCCTACTATGAGCGCTAACTTGGAGGGAGAGTCGCCTCCCTGGTGACCATTAATCATAAGCTAAGGGACAAAAAAGAAGTAAACGTGAGAGAGGTCAGAACGCAGGGGCGGCCACAGCAGGGCCAGAGGGGAGAGGATCCGTGTACTTCAGACCCAAGCAACTATTCTGCAGGTGAAACAACTGTTGCCAGGAACATGAGGCAAAACGTTAGCATCTTGGCGCCTAGTATTTTCATGACTTCCCACAACTTCTCACTCCCACTCCCAGCATGAAACTGAGAGCTCAGACAGTTAGCTGACCTGCCTATCACATCGGAGTTGGAGACTTGTTTGGGCCAGCATCCTTGATTTCAGTGTTCGTTCTGCACGGAAGGACTAAATTCAGCTTCAGAACAACACGGGTGGTGTTATTTTGCACCAGTGTTTGTGTCATTTTAAATGAAATGCTGCTGACGGCTCTGCCCTTAGCTCCATGGGAATCGGTCTGATCAAAGGAAAGGAAGCGTCAGCTCCTGACAGAAACGTTCCCATTTTGAGTGGGTGCAGACACCAGAGCTACGCTTTCAGGTTAGGTAGTGTGACCGTTTCTGGGGGAAAAAGTGTGGGGACTTCATTGGAAAAATGCCCCACAAGGAATCGAAAATTTATCCTAACTTGTATTCAAACTTTTAAGTCACTGATAATGATTATTAGACTTTCACAATCTCATTTTCAGGGTGGGGAGGGAACTTGTTCATTAAAATTATTATAAACCTGATTTTTTTTTTAAGCTTGTTATTTATTTTGGGAGAGAGGAAAAGTGCAAGTGGGGGAGGGGCAGAGAGACAGGGAGAAAGAATCCCAAGCAGGCTCCACGCTGACAGCACAGAGCCCGAGGCATGAACTCATGAACCATGAGATCAGGACCTGAGCCGAAACCAAGAGTCAGACGTTTAACCAACTGAGCCACCCAGGCGCCCCATAAACTGATTCTTAAAAGTCATAAACTACCTCATATTCACTGTTTCTGAAAATAAAATTCAATGCAGAAGGAAAAGCATCCTGTTTTAAAGGATTAGCAGTCTTACCTAAAATACTGAAAAGCTAGACAGAGCAGAAGATTGGTTAAACCAACAGCAGTGCTTATCTAAAACAGAATATTCTTTAGCCATTCGATGTCACTGTAGATTACTGATGTGTGAAGATGTGTGCAATATATTGCCCCATTAAAAACCCCATAGAGAATAAAACAGCATTCACAGTAAAAGACCTTCCCCTCATTTGAATGTGAGTACATTGATAGTGGGGTGGGGGGAAATGTCCACCAAAATCCTTTCTTCCTTCTTCCCTTCCTTCCTTCCTTCCTTCCTTCCTTCCTTCCTTCCTTCCTCCCTCCCTCCCTCCCTCTCTTTCTTCTTCCTTCTTTCCTTCCGTCCTTCTTTCCTTCCTCCCTCCCTTCTTTCTTTCTTCCTTTCTTTCTCTCTATTATGTATCTATCTATCTATCTATCTATCTATCTATCTATCTATGTAGTGATACTGGAAAGACTATCACTTCATTCTTTATACTTTTCTATGTTGGATGAACTTTAATAAACAGTTATTTGTATAATTTGGGAAAATCAAGCTATTTACATTTTGGAAAACAATTCAGAAACCTCTCTAATATATTTTTTAGTTAATCTCACTGACAGAATGCTAAAAACAACCACTATACTGTATGAAGAATATGTATGTTTGCTTAACTACAGAAATCTTACTAGCTTTCCATTTGGAGTCATTGCTTTTAGCCTACGTGGCTAAAAAAAGGGATGATAAAATATTTTCTAGGCATCACATTTTCTATGTTAAATTATTAAGCAGCTAACTAGCAATGAAGAATTGGACTCGTGTCTCCTTCCTTAAACTAGAAACAAAGGCCACTTGGTACTTCAAAGCACCGACTGTCCTTGAAACGAAAAGGGGGTGTCTAGGGTGTCTAACATTCTGCATCAATAATCTGACCCACATTAGAAGCTATTCTGGATAACAGGAAATTGTTTTCTTTATCAAACACATAAAAGCTCACATTAATGTGTAGCTGGTTGTAAAGCAAGTATGCCGAGAAGAAATGCATTACAGCACTTCAGTCCAGTGGTCTGCACTTAAGTCTGATTCCTTATTTCTCTCTTAAAACCCCATTTTTTGAGGCATCAGTAACTCAGCCAGTTAAAACCAATTTTAAGTTGAAACCATACAGAGCTTTCTGGGCAGAAAGGCTCTCTTTATAGTTTGGAACGTAAGAACAATTTTACTTTTCTAAAGGCAGATGTTCAAAGACATTTTTATAGTTGCGATTAAGTCTTGGGGCTTTTACGAATTCAAAAAGGTTTGTTTTCTTTTTTTTTAATTACTCTTGGAACTATGTGTATGTGTGTTTATTAGAGTAGTGCTTGGTTTTAAGTAAAATGGGCAGAGTGTGCTAGTCAACTAGTCCATACCTTCCCCTAACCAAAATTAAAACAGGAAGCTCGGGAAAGTAATAATTAATAATCACTATTCCTAAATTTCTTGGACCCGGAACAACAGCCAACTCTCCGTCGTATAATGAAGAATAGGTTAACATTATGGATGCGCCACGGGGAAGGAAGTGAGCATCCTTTAACCCACCATCTTCACAGTCTGTGGCCTGGCAGTGCTTAGAGAGAAGGAGCCACAGTTTGTTGTCCATAACCCAACGGCCCATCTGGAGTGTGGCAAGAAGGGGAGCTCATTGGCAGTTCTGTCAGAACGTGGCCTAGTTCCTAAAACCTGGCATGCGAATTAACATGAGGAAGGGCCAGTGCCCAAGCCGGAGGACAAGCACAGCAGTAGCTGGGGAGGCTCCTGGGACCGCCTGACTGACGCTAGTGAAGGAAAGATCTCAACCAACTCCCTGAGGGTCCTCCGCCCCCTGTTCAAAAGTGACTCATTGCAAAACTCTTCAATGGAGGCTACAACCTAGTCGCTAGCTTTGAAGTTCCTGAAGGGGCAGGACACCACTGTCAGTTTCAGAGTCAGATCTCTGATGTTTAACACAGTATCTGGAGCACAGGAGGTGTTCAATTCACATTTGCTGTAGGAATGGAATATCTACTGAACTGTCACTCATTCCTGCATTCACAGCACGACAAAGGGTCACACACATGCAAATAAATTAACATGTGACAATATTTTCAGAAGAAACCGCATCCTTCAGAACAGCACTGTATTTTATAGTCTAGTAATTGATATTTATCAGCTCAAGTGACTATAGCAAGTCAGTTGTACCGACAGAGAAATCTTTGCAACACCCACTGAAGCACAGTTGAAAAATGAAGTGATGAGCTAAAGATCCCTCTCTCTCTTTCTCTTTCCCTCTCTCCCTCCTCCCCCCTCATCTCTCTCTTTTACCGTCTGAATTTACTAACCTGACATCCATTCAACAAATATTTAGTGAATATTTACCATGTTTTGCCAAGTTGAAAGATATTGGCTACAGCTCTGAACAGCTCCAATTATTCGTAATTAAGTGATCTAGTTAGAGATAAATACAAAGCATATAACGTTATATAAAGTAAGCATACGCTAAATACCAATCTTGCTTTTCAACTCATAACCAAGCTAAAAAGGCAATGCTTAGTAACGAACCATATTAATTTTATCATGAGGGGAAAATGCCACAAAATTTCATAATTCTGGAGAGAATCAGAGAATCTAAGTTCTAGTACTATTTTGCCTCAACTAAATGCATGACTTTGCCTAAGTCATTTAATCTTTAGGAATCTCAAACACTTATTTTTAAAATCAGAATTAGACAACTTGATCATTTAAGATTTTTCCCTCAAACATTGTGAGATTCTGTAAGTCTTCCAGAACACTTAGATTTCAACTATTACGTATCGCTTAGGAAACCTAAAAAATGCAGATCTTTTTATGGGTAATAGTTAAATAGCCACTGTTAGATTTTTACTATAACTAGCCATCGTCCAAATATTTATAGACAGTAATGAAGTTTCATGTGACCACTGCTGTCATTATATTAAACTCATAAAAATATCTTTAAGACTCAATATTGTTGGGGCACCTGGGCGGCTCAGTCAGTTAAGCATCCAATTTCAGCTCAGGTCATGATCTCACGGTCTGTGAGTTAGAGTGCCGTGTCAGGCTCTGTGCTGACAGCTCAGAGCCTGGAGCCTGCTTTGGATTCTGTGTCTCCCTCTCTCTCTGCCCCTGCCCTGCTCACTCAATCTCTCTCTCTCTCTCTCTCTCTCAAAAATAAATAACATTAAAAAATTTTTTAAAAATTCAAAAGAAAAAGACTCAATATTGTCATAAAACTATTTGTTTTAAAAGTACAAAGTATTGAAACATGAAAATATGAAAAGCTTTAAAATATATCAGAAATAACACTCCTTATTTATCTATTATTGTGCTGGTGAAAGATATTATTTTGAAAAGGAGCCATCTGTCATAGAGATGAGATGCATGTATTTCACAGAAAACAGATACAGTAAAACCAAACAGAAAGTGTTAAAGAGTGCTATTTGTATATACATGTTCTAGTCAGATGTAAAGGCACTTTATATTCATTTATTAAATTTGTTAAGTATACATAGGTGTCTACCTACCAAAATTATATAAATAGAGAAGTGTCATGGGTGCCTGGGTGGCTCAGTCCATTAAGCATCTGACTTCAGCTCAGGTCATGATCTCACAGCTCCTGCATTGGACCCTGCATCAGGCTCTGTGCTGACAGCTCAGCTTTGGATCTTCTGTCCCCCTCTCTCTCTTTCCCTACTCCACTTACTCTGTCTCTCTCTCAAAAATAAATATAGATAAAAAAAGAAGTATCATAACATTCAAATGGAAAATGATCTCAAAATATCTAACTCTTTAAGACTCTAATATCTTGTATGAGACCCATGAACTTGGCAATGCTTTCACAAACTAAATGTTTTCACACCTTTTGACTTGTAAACACAAGAGCAATGCACTCTTTAAGGACTTTTCACAACTTCACTGAATAAAATGCAATCAAAACAAAACATTTCCAACAAAACTTTTTGTATGCCATATATCACATTTCTTACAAATATGACTGCATGTTACTAATGATAAGGACAGAGAAATTAAAGGGATATAATTGGCATGAGTATATGCCCAGAAATAAGAAAAATAATTGCTAGTTTCTTATCATAACTATTTAGTATGACCTAAATGTTTTTGGTAGAAAACTGGATATTAAAATAATTAGTATTCAAAACGATCTTTCCTTTGATGAAACGTATGGGCAAATTCAATTCACTAGAAGACCATGGATTCATTTTGGTGGGAAGTTACTGTGAACCTAGAAAGATAAGGTTGCAAGTGACAGGAAGGCTTCCTGGGCCCCGGCGTGTTAATCCAGAGAGCAGGTGACTAAGAATACCAGTAATGCCTGAGGACTAGCCTTGCGCTGAGCTGAGGATGAGCGGGCCCTCCTCTTCTCTCCTGCCTTTTAGACACGATTGTTCCCAGGTACTATGTTGAAATAGCTAACGGCTCTCTGATGTTTTGCCGCCTCTCTTCATCTTTTCCCACTTCTTAATTTCTCGTTCATGATGGCCCTAAAGTCTTCAGGGTCTCACGTGTTCCAAAGTCTCCTCCATCCATACCAGCCTCATGGGTGTGGGACTTGACTATCACACAGGGCTCTGCACTAAGATGGGCTCCACACATGGCTTAATGCCCTGCTGCATATTAGTTATTCTTACTAACCGTTGAACAAAGGGGCCACAGTTCTATTTTACTCGGGGCCAAATAGCAAAATCACATAGCCAGTCTTGCCTCCTACCCATCACGATCCAGTGATCATTAGCAACCGTGCAAAAGAATAACCTTGTATGAATATCGAGTTACCCCTCAATTCTGTCAGAGATGGGAGTTCCTCAAATACCTACTTAGGACCTTTGCTTATCACTTCACTGCTCTAGAATTCTGTTACTTCATTTACAAAATAAGAACATCAAATTATGAACTATAAGTCCCTTTCCTATCTAAATAACGACACTACATACGTAAAACCAAAAACAAACCAAAAAACTAAGGGTTTTCAACCCAGGTAGAGTAAAAGATAACATGAAAATAATTTAGACCATTAAATAGTGTGCTACCACGGTCAATTTACTTAATTCCAACTGCATGTTTTTGTGGAAATTAAATTTATTCATCAAACACGTACTTACTCTCATGATACCTATCGCCAAGTTTATAGAATTTTCATTAATTATCACGTCACTCCAGTAGACTACAGCCCCAGGAGGACAGGAACTCTGTACATGTTCACATCTGTAGTCAGAGGACTTGGACACGGTAAATGCTCAAAACATATTAGTTAAATGCGGGAATGTACACTTGAAAGAACTGAGTATCTACTAAATGTTAAGTTAGTGTGCTCAGTACTGGATATCCAAAGTTGCATAAGATAGAAGCCTCTACCCTCAAGGTTCTAATATTCAAATGGGACACAGAAAGAAAGAAACCATCATAAACTGCTGTAATCAATACTTGAACGGAAGCATGTTCAGAGTACAAAGAAGGAATCCTTTCATTTTGGCTGGTGGTATTGGGATGGGCTTCAGTGAGGAGACAATGTCTGAACTAAGTCTTGCAGCCCGAGTAGAAGCCCAGGTAAGTGAAAGGAAAGGGAGAGGGGGTGCAGTGGGGGACGTGAAAAGACATGGCAATGAGAGAGAAGTTTGCCTGAACAAAACTAGAAGCGTTTCAGATGACTGAATGCCACAATTTAATCTGTGGAAGATAATCCCAAACAAAGATTGGAAGATGAAAAGGAGCCAGAGGATGAAGATCCTTTTTGTGTGACGAATTTATTTGGAAGTTTATGATGAGTCATTGTAGGCTTTTAAACAGGGAAAAGGCCACAATCAGAGTTGTATTTGAAAGATCTCTCTTGTTACAATGTCAAGGGTGCAGTCTAGTTTAATGCCCAGGCTTCTGGCTAAGAAGTCTACATTTTCTGTTCAATACTGAGGCAATGAATGCCTATATCAACCACAGTTGGATAAAACGATACAATCTACAAGAAGTCTGAGAAAAGCAAAGGACCTGGAAATGTAGGCCATGAATATATAACTAGCATAATTGTCAGCAAAAGAAACACTGTGGCTCATAAAATAATAATAGCAGCAACAACAAAAACACAAGATAAGTCCTGGAAATCTGAAACTTCTTCCCAAATTAGTAAACAAGTCAATAGTATAATAAAGAATAAACAGATAAAAGGGATCAAAATGCCATGTGAATAATGTTGGTGACACTTGAAGAGAAAGAAACTGAAAGAATAGAGAACTATTGTGTAATTCAAGGTAAATAATTTGTTTTAAACATGGGTGGAGACCAGTGTTTACTAAACATGAAAGATTAAAATCAGTAGAGGAAGGAATTGTTTTTTTTTTTTTATGCAAGAGGTCATTGTGAATAATGCAAAAAAAAAAGAACACAAGTTACCATAGAAACCATTTTAAAAATACTGAAGCAAACTTCAATATAAGGAATTTAAAATCTTACATAAATCATTTGGCCCAGACCCTATTTTAGGCAGTTGCCAATTTCTCCTTTTTCCAGATATTTCCATTCATTTGACTACAGACAAATAAAAAAATTATGATTTGCCTATTCTCAACATTATGACAAAGCTGAATATATTCTTATACCATAACTTCTTAACTGTCCAAATGAGTACATGATTACCTGAACACCTGAGTAATGACTGCTTGATTAAATTGTAGGATGTCATACAAAGATCAGGAGCTTTGTATTTAGGTGCGAACACCATGTAAAGAATCTGTCAATATTCTCATCAGCCCCGATTAGAAAGAAAATAAAAGAGAAAAATAACTGCTCAGAATATGAACTATTTTTGTAAGGCTCTTAAGATATAGGAGATAGGGGCACATGGATGGCTTGGTCAATTAAGCATCTGACTCTTGATTTGGGATCAGGTCTTGGATCAGGTCAAGATCTTACAGTTCTTGAAACTGATCCTGCATTGGGCCCCAAGTCAGGCTCTGCACTTAGGATTCTCTCTCTCTCTCTCTCTCTCTCTCTGACCCTTCCCTGCTCTCTCTCTCTCTTTCAAAATAAATAAATAAACATTTTTAAAAGATACAGGAGAAATTTATCACATGAAATTTAAAGTCCAGTATGTTTTTCCCCTTTATAGGTATCTATTACCCTAAATTACACATTAATGGAACTAAAGTTCATGGGCACCAGTGTGGTCTTCCTCCTTCTGGGTTACCCCAAGAACCCATTCTGATCCAACACAAGCAGGGTTAAATAGCCATCAGCACAGTGAGTTTTCCTCAATGCAAATGCAGTTTTCCCAAATTCAAGTCCTTTTGGGAAGGGTACCATCCAGTCTTGGGAAGGGTACCTCCCAGATTTCTGGGAGGAAATCCCAGAGTCCTCCCCATCTTTCAGATAACCCAAACACTTAGTGTCATACCTTCTCTTTTCTTTTCAAGAAACTACGCCCTAGAGGAACTAATTAAACAATGACCAAAGCAATGAAAATACATGACACTGACTCCATGAAGATTTTCTCCAAAACACAAGAGGAATGCTATTAATTTTGCTACGTGGAAAGAACCTAGAAAAATGATGTCAAGGGGTGCAAGCGGAGATTTTGGAGGGCAGGAGGTGCACAAGGAAGGAAGGCACTGAGATGCGACAGTCACACACAAAAGGGCATTAGTGGGAGCACTGTTCTCATGAGGACCATGGGCTCCATAAGAATGCAGGACTTGTTAGAGCCAGAGTGAGAGGCATTTTATTCTTAAGATGCATTTTTGACTGGGCTCTACATGAAGTACAGAATTACACTTAATAAATTCTTAAGGAATTGCTCTTATCCAATTAACTTCCAAGAATCTTGCAACTCTTTATGGGGAATGCACAGGGCTATTCTTTTATTCTTCCAGAAATGAATTTGAAACTATATGCACATGTACTTGGCTCACTCAGGCCTGATATTTATATATATAAACACATAATCTTTTTATATACTATAAACATTTGGAAGCATGAACATAAAAAGAATGTTAACAGCATTAACATAATTGATCACTCCCTCCTTGAATTCTTTCTTCTCTTGGCTTCCAGATCTTCCTTCTTTTTCTTACCACATAGGCTGCAGCTTCTCAATCTCATATATGAGACCCTCCTCATTCCTTCACCACCTCATCGACCAATGGTGGATGATTTTTCAAACCTATGTTCCCTATGTGTCCTTGTTCTCCAGGTGGTGTCAATCAACCCCACAGTTTTAAATACTGTCTGTGCGCTCAGGATCTCCAAATACTTTCTCCAGCTGTGTCCTCTCCCTTGATGTCTACAGTCATATACACTCAGCCACTTTTTGGGCTATCCACCAGCCTTCTAAAATGGAACACATCCAAAAAAAGCTCTTGAGTTTCCTCAACCCTGTTCCCAATAGTCTTTTGTCTTATCTCATTTCAAAATGAAAAATGAGGGGGCCAACTTTCTTTCCTCTCTCTCATACACCACATTCAATCCATCAGAAAATTATTTCAGCTTTACTTTCAAAATAAATCTAGATTTTTACCACTTTTCTCCCCCTCCACTGTTTAGTATCTAGTCCAAGCTACTCTAATCTCTCTTGGTGATTTACCCAAATTACCTCCTTCTGGGTCACCCTGCTTCCACCACTGAAAATCAGTATGATATTACATATTTATATTGTATTCACTCAACAAATACTTATGAAGAATCCACATTATGAAATGCACTGCCTAGTCAATCTGTAGGGCACCGATGTGAAATTGACCCAATTTTTGCCTTCAATGTGTTTATATTCTGAGTGGTTGGATTAGCCACACGCACATAACATAACGCAAAGCAATACTAGATAATTCCTATTATAGTGCTACAAAGTGCTAAAGGGCTTTAGACAGAATTTCTGATTTTATCAGCAACAGAGACTTCATGGAGGAGGCTGAATTTAAGTTGAGCCTTGAAGATAAGTCGGGTTTTAGGAGGAGCCAAGAAAGTTCATTCCCAAAAGCTCCCTAGAAGATCACAGAAGAGTCAGGGCATCTTGAAAGCATTGCAAATAGTGGCATTTGGTAGATATCTAGGGCTAGGTAGGAGAGCAAGAGGAGACAAATGCTGGGCAGTTAAGACGCAACTTGAATAAGGAAGCCAAGCCAAGAAGTTGGGATTTAATAAGGAGGTCAAGAGGTCAAGGAAGATTTTCATCACGGGAGTGACAAAATTAAGTGGTATATTAAAAGGAATTAATTTGAAAGCGATGTGTAGGAATGCTTTATGTTTTATTTGTAGGCCTCAATTGCTCTTAGGCCTAGAGGCCAGCCACATACTATATCAACAGCAATATAGAGTACCCAAACTGCATATTTAAATATATTAACCCGTATATAATTTTTGAATTGATTTGATTTACATTTGACTAGTTGAAATGATTATACATTTGTAAACCTCTATTAATTTTTTTTAAGTTTATTTATTTATTTTTGAGAGAGAGACAGAGAGGCAGAGAGAGAATTAAACCTCTGTGAATTTTGATTTAGCAGTTTTCTTTTTCTATTTGAGAGCCAATATTTTTGCAGGCCTTTGAAGATCCTGAAGGCCTTCAGGTACCTTCTCCATAACCCAGGATAGGTAAAACGGCTCTGCAAACAGACAGGTTTGGAGGACAGGGCATTCATTATATGAATGTATAATGTATACACTTTATTGCGTTTAAAAGTAATATGAACGTGTAATATACCGTTAGGAAGGAAAAATATCTTTAAAGCATGAAAGTTAAAAAAAACAACACATGCATCTGAGAGCTGAGCATAGGCACTGGTTCGGCTGGATGTGTGTCCTTAACATGATTTTACGATCATAACCTAAGTTTGATTAAAAATAAAATTCAGATAAAAAAAATATTTTGAAGGGGCAAATACAGTGGGATTCCATTTAACTGGTTTCTTCCTTTGCTTTTACATTATGTCTTGACTAATTTCATCTTCAATTCGTTAATTTAGGGATTGTGATTTATCCATTTATTCATTAAAGATTTATTTAACCATGATGTTCCAAAACATAAATAAATGATCACTGTTTTGTGCTGCATTTTGCTTAGTATTTAAATTTGAGATAGTAGCACACAACATTCGTTGTAGGGAGAAAGAGATTAAACCAAATAGAGAATTTCATCCTAAATACAATAAATGGATTTTTGGCAATATAAGAAGAGTCATTAAGTCAGAGTAATAAAATTTAGAAGTTAATCTCTCAAGGCACTGTAAAAAAATGAGAATCCTCATAAATGACAAACCTTTCCTTCTCCGATGTTTATTTAATGTTACACTAAAGGAAATTATGCCATTTATTTATTAATGTTGATTCTACTATCTTATTTTATTATTTCATTTCATTTCATTTCATTTCATTTCATTTCATTTCATGTATTATTTATTTTTGACAGAGAGAGAAAGAAGTTTAAGTCCAGAAGGGGCAGAGAGCAAGGAAGACACAGAATCTGAAGCAGGCTCCAGGCTCTGAGCTGTCAGCACAGAGCCCAATGTGGGGCTCGAACTCATGAGCTGTGAGATCATGACCTGAGCTGAAGTCAGACGCCCAACTGACTGAGCCACCCAGGTGCCCCTGATTCTACTTTTCAGTTAACTTTTTTGTTAGCTGAGGTTTTATTTTACAGTATAATAGATTTATAGGGAATGTCATATTTAACCCAAAAAGAGTTTAACCATAAAAGCCATTTTAGAGGGAGGCATGATTAGGTTTTACTGAACAGTTAGCAAATTTCATAGGTACGTCTCCAAGAATACGTATTTATCCCTTTTCTCATTTCTTTCGCCTTGAATTTATTCACAGGTTTAAAAATAAAAACTCGACCTTGCAATCAGTAATCCTCCTTTTTTATCAAAGTAATCTCCATATAACACCTTCGCATGCACATTTTGAATCTTCTCTGGCATTTACCACTCATTTTATAAGTTTACACTGATGCCGCCCCGGCTTACAGTAACAAACACTGATATGTCCATTTAAAACTCCTTAAACTTTGAGAGACTATCTTCAAATGAAAAAAAATGTATTTGATAAAAGCCATTCAACAAATCTTTTTTAAGCTAATGTTATGCAGCAGCATGATGACATTTACAAAGATATTGTCATTGTCTTAAAGAAATTTATATTCTTAAGAGTTTAGACACGTACCTTTTTTCAGATGTGACTAACAACTGAAATGACTCCATAAGCCACCTGTGAAATGGAACCCCTTAGCCGTTAAAGAGCTGAAAAGATATATATTAACAATGTGCTTTTAAAATTTTAATATTCTTGTATCATACTATTGTCTTGTATTTGCTTTTAAGGTTATATTTAAACTGATGGAAGTTACAGAAACCTTCATTATTCTCAGGAGCAAACGAAAGTCTGCATTGCAGTCTGTCTGCTCATCCATAATTCAGGATCCCAGCCTAAAACATTATGCTCAAACAAGCACAAATATTGGCAAAGGTGAAATATTGAACTACTACAGTAGCAGCTAAATTATGTAGCAATCTGTGTATGTGTTTCAATTTCCTAGCACTAGAAATAAAAATTAAAAGCAGAAAAACAGTCAACAATTATGGTTATAAACTAAATAAGCAAGTGAGCAAAGCCAAGTTGCCATTATGCAAAGCTACATGATTTTTATTAGTTATACACAGATCCAATAGGACAATAAAACTCAAGAGGGGGAAAAATAACACAGTTCCTTGGATTATCTAAGAAAAAAAAAGGGGGGATTCTAGAAAAATGTCCTCATGGATTTGAACTTTGAAAATAGCAACTCTGGTTCTATTTTAAGTTAACAGATTTATTTTTCCTCAAATATATTCTCTCATTTGTCTTCATTATCTGGACAATAATGCTAGCCCTCCATTAATTAGCACCATGGTCACTGGTTTGGAGGTTCCAGCAGGTAAGAACAGACACTAAGTACCCTTGACAGAAAATAGATCTCCTCTGTCTGGGGAGGTTGACTCTTGTTTGGGCTCAAAGCATCAGCAGGATGCACAATGAGAACTGAGATGCAGTGGAGACACAAACCTTGCCAGCTAATTCAGCACAAGAAACCCAGCAGATCAATATGCTAACAGATATATCCACCATATCACCTTCTGTTACATTCTGTTTCCACTGCTGTAGGCTAGGTCCACTGCACCTTGTGGGAGTGCAGACCTTTCATTTTGCTGCCATTAATAACGTGTGTGTGTGTGTGTATGTGTGTGTGTATGTATGTATATATACAGTAGAGAAAATTCCTGAGCATTAGATATTTATCATTAGTTTTTAGCATCAATTATATATATATATATAATACACATATATATACACGTGTATATATATAATTGATGCATCTATGTATATATATAATTGATGCTAAAAACTATATGTATATATATGTATATATATATATAATTGATACTAAAAACTAATGATAAATATCTAGTGCTCAGGAATTTTGTCTACTGTCGAATGGTAGAAGGTTTATTGTTCTGAGTTTGTCAGATACCCATATCACATGTTATAATTCTTCCTTTTACTAGAAAGGAAAAAGTAATTAATACAGTGAGTATAGTCACTTTATTATGTAATAAAATTACTAGTTTTATACAGCACAGGATATATAAAACTACTAACATTCCTTCTCAAATCTGCATGGCTAGAAAAATTTGCAACAAATTATCAAACCTATGCCTCTTCATCCAATTTTCTTCCATGGCTATTTGAACAGCTCATTAGATGAGAGTAGAGTTTTTAAAGCACTTTTTGTCATCATCTTGCTGAACTTGAAACAATCCAGAGTGTGAGCAGTCTGCATTTTACAGGTGGGGTCTCGAAATGCACAGATGTTAAAATGGGACAGCCACTGGGACAAGCCAGGCGTGGGATGGGAGTGAGGGGCTCCAGTCCTTCCCCTACTCCACACACTTCTCAGGAAAAACCATATATCTATACACTACAGAAATAATAAGAGACTGAGGCACAGTACTCTTCCCTCCCCTCTTAACCTAACCACTACCTTACTAAAAAAATTTCAAAGCAAAATAAGAATAAAAAGTAAACACTTTGTACAATCATAATCTGATTCTTATTTAATCTTTATCAAATTACCCTGTACAATTTTCCTTTATTGTGTGTGTGTATATACATATATGTGTATATATATATACACACACACATATATGTACATATATATGTATATATATGTGTGTATATATGCACATATACATATATATACACATACATACATATGTAGATATATATATATGATCCAGGGAATTTTCATATTTAATAAACTCAAAGGAAAATCTGCTTTATTACCTAATTATCTTCCTTATCTTTTGTAAGGGACCTCTGGTTTCCTTTCCATCTTTTTGTAAATGAGGTCACTGAGGCACAACATGGCTCAGGAATTTGTGCCCAGGAAACAACAAAGACAGACACAGACAGAAAAATGGAACTCTAAGTTCAGTATTCCATCTACCCAAAAAAAGATGTACAATTTAAACTGGAGATCCTTAGCACTGTGTAGACATAATCAGGGTTTGTTTGTTTGTTTGTTTGTTTGTTTTTGGCCTATGGAGGAGGTCTATGCCCACATATTCAGCAAGGATCTGTTTTGTTTTGTTTCCAACGTTTTTTATTTATTTTTGGGACAGAGAGAGACAGAGCATGAACGGGGGAGGGGCAGAGAGAGACGGAGACACAGAATCGGAAACAGGCTCCAGGCTCCGAGCCATCAGCCCAGAGCCTGACGCGGGGCTCGAACTCACGGACCGCGAGATCGTGACCTGGCTGAAGTCGGACGCTTAACCGACTGCGCCACCCAGGCGCCCCAGGATCTGTTCTTTTATTTAACCAAGCTCTTTCTGGTGTGACGATGAGATCTTCCAGCAATAAGCTTGAAATAAGTGCCACTGGCACTGAAGCATCAAAAACCAGCCCAGGACAATCAACACGCATGGGAGCCTTGTGATTGCAGGGGTGTCAGGGACAGTGGTGGCCTCCGGTCTGACATGGAGAAACGCACAGCTCCACTAAGCTCGTGCCTTTCTGTAGCTGAGAGCACGCCCTGGGCCACGAATGTCCAGAGTTTCACCTGTATTTGAAAGCCAAGAGGGCTTACCTGGAAATGACTGCTATGCACATCAAATACACTATAAGTGAGGAAGGTGGGATTGTAAGAGATTATTATGATGGTCGCGGTGGAAAACCACAGCAATCGCTTTCTTGCTGGAGATACTCGAAGAGCAAAAAGCCAACCTGTAACATTACTTTAGGCGCTCCTGACAAATACCAGGAAAAAAACCCTATAAAATTTGAATATTTTTATATCCGTTTCAAGTTGGGGAGAGGTAGCATTAGGACTGTGACAAGGAAGCAATATTTTCATAGTCTTCTAAGATGATTATTTTTATGGTTTAAAGAATATACATGTTTCAATGCATGTGTAATTCACAATTACAAATTAATCTATAAGCTGCTATAACATTTCACTGCGAATTGTCTTCTAGAAAAGTTGGCTATTAGAGAAAGAACAGTGGGGAGGAAGGTGGTTCTAGTCCACCCACTGCCACTCGCCATTAATCCCGTCATGTCTTAAACCCTCTGCACCTCTTTGCCCCTCATTTTGCTAAAAGACTTTCTAGGTCTCTGAGGGCTTCCTAGTTGGGATATTTAAACTATTAGTTGACTTATCTGACCACAGCATACAATTTTTTGTCACCGTCGTCATGATACCCTTGTGCACTGTCACGGCACTGTATTGTCATTGGTGACTGAAGGGCAGTTTGGCGATAACTGAATTCCCAGCTAAACACTGAATAACCACTAAAGATCACACTAATGCAGACATAAAACCAAACAAAGAGGTTGGTCTTTGTCTCTTTTCTACGTGAAAAAGATAGCATCTTCAAACACCATGACTAGTCTGAAAACGCTAGCATGAGAGACGTCCTTTTGTGATCCCTTGCTGTAGTTCCATAAAATTGAATAAAAGTGCAAGCAAATTGAAAAGATCCTGAGTTAAGTTGGTATTTAAAGTGTACTTAAAAAATACAGAACAAACCCTGACATTTCTGACCCTTACCTTGCAACCTTTGCATCACATTGGCGATGTCCCGGGGAGACCGTGAGGTCCTGGAGGCAGCCATGCTGTCTCCCCCAGCAGGAAACCAACAGCAGACACTCTTGTCCCAGGGCGATGTAGCACCATATCACTCACGAAAACATACCGGAGCTTTCTGGATCTGTTCGGTCGTAAACGAATCCCCAGCGCTTGCAGCAGCTGGCAAGGAGATGGCACTTCCAAGACTGAACCACTTCTTTTCTTTCTTTTATTTTAAGACTGTTCTCTTAAATGAACTCAGGAATCTGAAAAACAAATAGAAAAGGTACCATATTAAAAAAAAAAAAAAAAAAAAACTACATACGTCATCCTAGTGCTAAAAAGAAAACCATCTGTATTCAATTCGAATAGATCATTCATTGCCAGGTAAAATATTTACAAAGCACTATGCAAATGCTAGGAATTCTTATATTTGACAAAATAAATACGTACATGAGATACACATAATAAAGTTGGTTGCTAAAAAGGAAATGTTCACGTATCCCATGTTTTCTCTTTAAACTATAATCTTTCTCCATTGATCTATGAAAGTGAATGTACTATGAAGTCCAATACTGAATCTTATTTCTTAATCACACTAATGCAGACATAGTTCTCTTATATATGCTATTTCAGCCTGCTTTGTGCATATATTTTGCTGTTTCATTTGTACAATTTCCAGGAATGAGATTAAATCTTAGCTCCTAGATGGGCACTAAGTAATGTACAGAATTGTTCAATAACTGTATTTTATACCTGAAACCCATACAACACTGTATGTTAACTACACTGGGATCAAAATTTAAAAATAAAAAGTTAAAAAAAAATCTTAGCTTCTAATAACTATTTGATAAGTTAAAACAGTATAAATGGAAAAGTATTTCATTCTAAAAATGTGAGTTTCAAATATTCTGTCTTCAGACGTCAACACGGATTTGATTTAGCTTCTTTCTTTCCCATACAGAAAGACTCCAAAACAGGTTGTAAGGCTAGGGTTAGGGGTGGCTTGAGCAGAAAGGCCATTTTCTTTCTAACCCCATCCTGAATTCTCAGCTTTGGTCAAGTTTAATTCATCATCCTGGACTGGGCAAGGAGACAGAAAGGTTAAGAGAGTAGTTGAAATCCTGACATTGAGACATTTAGTTTGAAGAAGGATTTCCTAACCCTAAGGTTAGGTGAAGAGAAGGTTTCGCCGGAAGTAGGATAAATAATGAAGAAAGGAGCGGAGGTTGAACATGCACCCAGAGACAGAAACTTAACCAAGGGGCCGCACACCAAGGCATTAATGCACACCTGTGCATTATGAAGAGGAAGGTGAAGAAAAAGAACGGGCCAGGGGCAGGGAAGGATGGTATAGACACACCTGTAGGGAAAGCACATCGATGTGGGACGGGCCACCTGCCAGAAGGAAAAAGAAAGAAACCAAGAGGAATCGATGAGTGCTATCAACAACTGTATTATAACCTGAATGTGTGGTCATTCAAACAGTATGATTTAGGAGACAGGGGCTGTGTGATAGAGTATATTATAAATTACGACTAATTTTAAGATGGCATTATTAATATTAGCATGCATGGGTATCTGGTTAGAACGCATGAATGCAAAGCTGATAACACCGTTTTAGAACACTATCTCAAAAAGGATGCAAAACATTGCATATTGCTGCTGCCCTATGGAAAAAGCATCCGAAAGGTATAATGGAGCGAGAAGAATGTAGTTGGTCACTTAACAAGTTAGGGTGAGATGGTGCAGTGAAGTAGCCTTAACTGGTAAGAAGACACAGGCAGACTTCTCTTGGCTACTTGAAAGGGTATTTAGTAGAAGGAGGACCCAAAACTTGGCAGCTTCTGGGCTAGAGAGGTACCTTTCAACGTGTGGCTTTCCAAGGGATCCTCAGAGGAGAAATAATTGTTTATGGCTGGCCTGGCATGCATCAAGGCCTTTAGCCTTGCTGGAATTATGTGCCTATCAGCAGCCCTCGTCTCCTGGGGGAAAATATTCCACTTGCCCACAGGCAAAAGCTACCATAGTTTGAAGACTAGTAAGCAGTGGGAAGTGCCTTGAGGATATTACAAATGGGTCCTTTAAACTGTTAGAAAGTGAACTTCCCCAAATGTAAGAATATAACTTTCTCTAGCTGGCTAGAAAACTACATATATACTAAGTAGAGATGAAGGAAGAAATTCATGTTAATTCAGTTATCCCAAGGCAGCTTCTGATCAGCACTGGAGTTCATAAAAGTCATGACTCCCACCATCAATCAAGAATTATGGAATTAAAAAGGATTTCTGTAAGTCACTGCATTACAGATCACCATGTTTCTACCCTCTTCTCATTCACATTTATGTTATATAATAGATTAATCTCCAACTCTCCTCTCCCTCTCTTTTATACATATAAATATATATGTACATATATATACATATAAATGTATATATATAAATATATATGTACATATATACATATAAATATATATATACTTGATACAAATACTTGAGATATATATATATACATATATATATATGATATATTTATCTTTTGAAGGCCATGTCAAACTCAGAATTTCTCTACTTATGTCTAAATTCAGGTTACGTATTCAGTCTTACTTCTATAGTATAACAAATCCATTCTGAGTCTCAGAGGTCAAGGCTGGGGGTACCAAGATGAACATGACATAGTTTCTATTTTTGAGGAGCTTAGAACATAGTGGGAGATAGAACATATTAAAAAAAAACAACAATATAACAATACCACGGGCAAGTCCAAATACAGAGATGGAAAATACAAAGGGTGGGCGCTAAGCCAATCGGAAGGTTCTGGAAAAGTGTCCTGGGAGGGAGCTCACCCCTGAACTGAATCTTGGTAAATGAGCTAGTCAGGAAAAAAATATGAAAGACACATGCCAGGTGGAGTGAATAACTTGAGCAAAGTCATGGACACAAGAAATGATGATTCTATGTGGGAAGCACCAAGAGTTGGATCACGAAGGACTCTCCCAGGTGACATTCTGGAGCTGAGGCTGGAGAAGGAGGTAGCACCGGACGGTTGAGGGCCCTGTGTGCTATGCTCAGAAGCTTCGTCCTGATTCTCTGTGGGAGGCAACAGGAAACCACTGGATTTTAAGCTACAAGTGCCCAAGTATAATTGAGATTATTCTAGGTACAGTTTTTAAGGGTATATTTGAAGGAGACAAGACTGAAAGATTCAGAAAGATCCCTAAGGAAAGTATCTCAGGAGTCAAGATGATGACAGACTAAAATAAGACAGTGAGTACAGGGTAAGATCTGAAAAATCTCTAGGAGGCAAATGTGTAGGGAGGGGAGATAGGAAACGGGCAATGGGGTTGTCAAAGTGTCTCGGATAACTCTCAGGATTCTGCCTTGAGACTGCGTGGGTCGTGGTACCATCAACTGAGCTCAGCAGCCAGAGGGGCTGTGCAGATCTTACTTCCAATACCTTCACCTCATGCACTCGTATGCTTGCGGTAACAACTTCACCCTTGTGTGGGGCACTGTTAGCTGAGCAGATCCCAAGGATCACTAAATACCTGGCCCAGGCCCCCCACCCTGCTTGAAGCCATCCTTAAATGCTCCTGTACACACTGAGCACTAACAACCCATGTTATTATAAGTATAATTTGTCTTATATTCACCACCACTGTTAGTCTCACACTCTAAGTAGACTGTGAACATTCTGCAAGGGTAGAGTCTATAACTGTTCTCACTTTGACATCTCACCATCGATGCCAAATGGATCCCTGAGAACATCCCAGGCCCTCAACAGGCATTTTTGTTTTACAGAAAACCCCTCCCTCCTCACTGCAAAAGGAGTAAATGCAATATCCTTCCTTTTTCAGACAGAAGATAAAATATTTTGTTTTCATCATATGTGCATTTCCTCCTTTGTGAAATTCTGATAGTCTTGCTGTTTACTGATACTTTCAGGGGAATATATAAGAAATTTCTAATTAATCAAACAAATAAAATAAAAAGAAAATAAAAGGAAACTGGGGGTCAGAAGATATGAGTCTAGGCTTAGCTTTGTTCCAACTGGCTGACTGAGTGTGAGCTGGAAGTCCCCAGTAACGACCTACCACAGGGAGTATGGTACCACGACATCCACACACTATGGACTAAGAAAGATCTGGGGCAGAGTCTTAACTCCATCCATGCGACCTGAAGAAAAGTAAACTTTTCTGAGCACTTGTGGCTTCATCTGTAAAATGAAGTCATTTTATGCTAAATTATTGGTTTAATTTTATCCTGCATAAATTTAAAAAGATAAATATGTAATATGCTTAGCAGACTGTTTGGCATGTAGCAGAGGTCCAGCAAATAACTGGTTTCCATTTTCCTTCCCCTGGCCTCAGTTTCTCTACCTGCAATATGAGAAGTGGAGAGGTGCCCTCAAGCATGCTCCCCAGGTCCAAAACCAATGGCAGCACAAGTGACCACTAAAATAGCTGGTCAGAGGTCACAAAAGCTTGAAATTCACGCCTGGAACTGAGCGATTGTGGGCAGTTGAGGTTGTGGGCAGAGGAAGGTCCAGCAGCAACAACGAGCTCACTATTCCCAGGGAAATTAAAAGAGTTTTTAATAGGTGCAGGATATCGTGGGCAGTGAGGGGGACCGGTACTGGGATGGAAAGAGAGAATCAGGTAGACATTGATGGGTTGTGTATGAATTAGCAGTCCCGGCACCGTCTCCAAATCCTTCCAGGAGAAGATCCGTCTGTAGCTAAAGCCATCCACCACTCCAGGCAGAGAAGTAAGAGCCCAGTACATTTCATACAGCAAAAGGGTATTGAGAAACTATTTGTAAAGGACAATGGTACTGAGTAAATAGCAGTAAACAAGACAGATAAGCCCCTCGTAGAGCTTCCGCATCAGAGGGGGAGATGAAATCGATAATATGACAACAAAGCAGGGTGAGTTCTCTCATGGAGAAATCCAGGGAACTGTTCGAGCAAACTGAATACCCAATCGATAACCATCTGCTGCAATTATTGTGCAGAATGCAGTGGGAATTTACACTGTCTGCTATTTGGGATTCTCCTATCTGAACCACACTCTTCTAACACCAGCCCCCGTGAAAAAAGCACAGGAGTGAATCATCAAACCTGGACTTCTCTAGTCTCTAAGCAGAATGGACAACTCGCGGCTAAGGCAGTTTTTTGTTTGTGCTCCTAAAAAAAAAAACGCGTTAGGAAAAACATTAGGAGGAACACTGCTAGGCCCTAAGAACACATCTTAAAGCAATGCAACTACAATTTTAGGTACTAGGAAACGATAACAGAAAATTCCAAACCCTGCAACCACCAGAGATGATGTGGTTCATTTCTCACTGAGAAAGATGCACTGAGACCATAAGACACAAACAGGGTCACAGCCGTATGAAATATAAATATTACTGAAGTAGACATCTAAATATGTATAAGAATAGAGCCCCTACTAAAATTCACTATTAAGCAAAAATAAAAAAGCTAATAAATACACATCCACCCCTTCTAAGTCCTTTGCTGGAGTGAGTCATGTAAGTGTCTAATTTTAAAGTTAATTATTGTTTTTCTCTATTCATCCTTTAGCAATGGTGCTAATTAATAAACACTAAGATGGCTAAGCAGTAGGGAGAAAAGGGACATCTGGAGTTAATACAGATATATTACTAATGTATGTGTACGGGCTACCAGTGAATAGTACTGTTAATTATTCACTACTATGAAATGTACAGGGTAACAAATAAGAATCGGTCCTTTCTCTGGAAGAACAAACATGGAAACAGGTAACCAAAAGACTAAGTACAGAGCGGATCAGTATGACAAATATGACGTGTCATGATTCAACTTTTTGGGGGAAGGTTGCAGTATAAATCAGGCCCAAAGATATCTACTACCTTCCTCCCATACTTTGCTAGAGTATATGTTGCACTTCTTGCCAAACACTGGTTCTGGTTGGATTACATCACAAGGAAGGACGCCTAAGACAGCGAAGAGGGGGAGAAACACGATTCCCTCACAGGGGAGTCTTGGGCCCTGTGTGATTCTCAAGGTCAGGCCACGGGGTGTGGCTGCACTATCTAGAGCTGAGAAAACGCCAGCAACTTGGCCCAGTCACGGGCTTCCTACATCCTGTTCAATTTACACCGCCTGTCATTTCCAAGAAGCTATGTGTGCTGCCTACTTTCAGAGAGCAGGTCCCAGTGTGGTGCCCTCCACATTTAAGACAAGCAAGTCTTGAAAAATCCTGAATGGTAAACTACCTTTTCCCAACCTCGGCTCCCTTGCAAGAAAGAATCCGGGGACAAGAATTTGTATGCGGGGACAGTGAGAACAGAAACAAACCAGTTTGTGAAAAATCATTAGTCAAGAAAGATAACAATGAGTCTATAATGTAATAGCTGAGCAAACATTTTCAAAGGCTAGCAATATTATTATCTGAGTCAGTCTGAAGATGTGCCTTTATCTTCAGCATGAAACATATTAAATTAGCATTGATCTGGTACATTTTGTTCTCAATTTGCCACCAAGTAAGGAACAGACTCAAAAACACAAGAAAAAAAAAAATAGCTATGTGTTTTATTACAACGTTCTGGCAATATTAGGAACTTTTTACCCATACTATTAATCTTTTTCATCATGGGGAACAGCAGGCCTCTTAAAAAACAATCCTCACGACTAATTAAATCAGCATTTTATGCAGATGTGGGTCATATTAATAACTGTTGCTTAACTGAAAATTACTACATTTGTCTCTTGCACAAGTCTGGCTTTTGTCTACAAATACTTCCTTTCGTAAAGCGGATCTCAGATGAAGACAAAACTACACTCAAAAAGAGAAAAATAATCCGTTTAGAACTTTCTTAACGTTCACAGATGAATTTCAGATACAGACAGGTTTCCCACCCCAAGCTGCAAAGCTGAGAAAGAACATTCCAGGATGCTAACAGCGGTTTCACAGCCGGTGTTTCTCCCTGGGCTGGGCCTGAACTTGCAGCCTCCAAGCTCTTGGCACCCCAGGCGGCACACGTCACCGCGGTTCCCACCGGGCTTTCTTTGCTTGGCGGCCGAGAGCTGCTTTACTCTGCACTACTTTCCTGCCCTTTCGCCATGCACCTGCCGCCCTGTGAACCACCATTTCACCGAACTCCTCGGGCAGCAATGCAAAATTTCTGAAATGTGTCTTTCCGGGGAGGAGATGAAAGTTATCTTGCCCTCTAGCGTAGGCTCTGCCTGGAAGCAATTGCAAGGTGACTGTCTGAAGCCCGGCCTCTGCGAGGTCTTCCAGCCCTCGGCCGAGGCTACCTATTTCCCCTCCCCCCCCCTCCCGCCCCCCTCAGCCCTTCCTAAAATAGTCGAGGGTGGAGGAAGGGAGGCTCCTAGAATTTGCCCAACGCCCTGCATCTCCCATCCGATAGTAGCAACAGTACCGACCAGCACAACAAGAGGGTGGCTGCCTTTTGCTTCTGCATCACTGGAGCCCAAGAGAAGTGCCACAAGCGGAAATGACAACGCGAGCGGGGGATATTAATAGGGATATCTACGTACGAGAAGCAGGGAGGACGCTCTCCACCTCCTTATCTCCTCATCCCTGAGTGTCACACACGTACGCACACCAGCACCGCCGCCACCATCGCCGCCCTCTCCCTCCCGTGAAGCACGCACAACCCCGGCATGCAAGTACAAACTTGCTCACAATTGCCTCTGCAATTTGTTCGGCGAGCACCCACATCAGCGCGCTCGCTCGCTCGCCCGCTCGCTTTCTCTCCCCTCTCCCTCTCCCCTGCCCTCCATCTCTCCTCCTCTTTCCTTTCACCTTCGCTCTCCCGGGCTTGTCCAGGTTCCCGGCAGCGAGGCGAGCGCGCGGCCAGCGGCGGGCCCCGGGAGCTCGGGCGCCGCGGCGGGGCTGCAGGGAGCCGGGCCGCCCGGGTTACAGAGTGCACAACACGCCGGCCGGCTCCCGCCCGCGGCAGATCCGCAGCCGCGCTCCCCCCCCCACCCGGGCCGCTCGCACGCGCGCTCACTCCTGCGCCCAGCTGCTCGGCGACTCTGCCCTCCCTCTGCAGTCGGGTCCTCCCCTCGGATGCACCCTGGGGTTTTAGGCCTCCCCCCACTCTCCCCCCCCCCTTCCCGCCCCCCGCACGAGTGATCCTTTCGGAGGGGAAGGTCGGCCCGGGGGCGGGGGCGGGGGGGGGGAGGGGGGGAAGGGGGTTCAGCGCCCCTGGCAGGTTGCCTTTGCTACCCTGGCGCCGCCACACCCCTCCCCGGCCCCGCGCCCCGCGCCCCTGGAAGAGCCGGTGGCTGGAAGAGCCGGGGGCGGGGGCCTGGAGGCTCTCTCGCAGGCTTCCCCTACCTCCCGGAGATGTACGGCCTCCGGCGCTTCTCCGCAGCTGCAAACCCGAGCTGTGACCCACCCTCTCGGCGAATCTTTCCACGGGGTCCACCTCCCGGGGGGGAGAGGAGGAGAAGGAATGGCCGAGAGCTCCGAGGAGATGTGCTGCCCTAGCCGCTAACTTTTGCCTGGGGTTCCCACTGCCCGGTTGACCTTTCTAAGCAGAACCTGTCTCGAAAGGCTGGGGAGGTTCCCTGATGGTCCCAGGAAGGAAGTGATGCAGTTCAACGAGGACATTTAGCAGGCTCCTTTTAAATCAACTTTCACAAAGATCATAACAGCTGACTTTTCTGGCTGTCAGAACAGTAGCAAATAATTTTAGGGAGACTGGTCAGACTAGAGGCTTTTGCTGTTGTTTATAAAGCTTGGATTTCCTGAGAGGGCACTTGACACCTTAAATTCTTATATTCTTGGTTACTCATTAAGATGATTCTGAAGAACCACCTTCAGTTTCTTCAGACGCACTGTATCCATGCCGTTCGTTGTGGAGCCGTGTGTCTTTCATCACAAGTCCCTCTCACGGTGTAGAGGAGGTCCTGGTGTTGCCTAGGTAGCATCCAGGAGAATCTATTTTGTTGTGGTTTTATGGTCTCTAAGCAAAGTCAAACACAGTCTCCCTCCACCGACAACAAAACCCAAGTCCAACAGGATTATGGCAACTCAAATAATGAAAACTATGTTGCAAGAATCTTAAAAATAACAATTATCCCTTGGGGGTGCCTGGGTGGTTCAGTTGGTTAAGTGTTCCACTTTGGCTCGGGTCATGATCTCAAGGTTTGTGGGTTTTAGCCCCATGTGGGCTCTGTGCTGACAGCCCAGAGCCTGGAGCCTGCTTCAGATTCTGTGTCTCCCTCCCTCTCTGCCCCTCCCCCACTCGTGCTCGCTTGCGCGCGCGCGCGCTCTCTCTCTTTCTTTCTCTCGAAAATAAATAAACATTAAAAAATTTTTAATAATAATAATTATCCCTTAGATTTTTAATCCAAACAAAACAGTTTCCTATTCTCTAAATTTGCTAAATGCAGGGACTGTCCTAAGTTGATGAAGTTTCTCGTTGCTTCCTGCCTTTTGCTCACTTGCCACCAACACTCCACGATTTAGCTGTGTATTTTCTTCAAATTCCTTCTTCTTCCAGACCCCATCAAAACCACAATATCTGAAAGGAATCTGATCTGATGTGCTGTTTTTCCTTGTATTTACATTTTTTTAGAGACCAGAGAATTTCTAATGGTGGAATTCCTTACACCAGAAAGTTGGGTCTGGAGAGGGTGCTGTTTGGGTGAATCACTCTCAGTGTATACCCTGCCTCTACCTCAGGGTGACCATCATCCCAGAACTCATCATGGAGATAACCCATCACAGCCCAGTCATTCCAGATAACACCCTCTTCCTGTGTGGTCACCAGACTTAGATCCAACTTCCAGGCCTACCACTCACGAGGAAAGGATCAGATTCGGTTCTCCTCTCAGTCTCTACCTTTATCGAACCAATTCACCCTGAAGCCTGTTGAAGACAGGATAAGAAGGTATTTTACATACTCACTGCTCAGTGTGTTAAGCAATTGCTTCCTTTTTTTTTTAATTGTATTTAAATCCAAGTTAGTTAGCATATAGTGTAATAAAGACTTAAGGAGTAGAATTTAGTGATGCATCACTTCCATATAACGCCCAGTGCTCATCTCAACAAGTGCCTTCCTTAATGTCCATCACTCATTCGACCCATCCCCCAACCCACCTCCCCTCCAGCAACCCTCGGTTTGTTCTCTTTTAAGAGTCTCTTAGGGATTAAGCAGTTGCCTCTTTAGGTTGACCCACTTGAGAAGTTGTGAGACAAACATTGCTCCCACCAACTGAAACTCCTTGATGAGACCTAACTACTCTCTTCCTAGGCTCAGGCGGTGAGAATCTGGGGCCATCTGGCCGGCGCTGGTTGCCTGATGAGCCGACCTTCCACTCTCAGCTGATCTTCATCCTCCACACAAGGGCCAAGCACATTATAGACTTTTGGAAAGGCTCGTCTTTCTCGTATCCCCCTGTAGAGGTTTGCTGTAGCCCCATTATTCAACAACTTTGGCTTAACTGCCTATCAAATGCCAAATGTTGTCCTAAGTACTGTGGCTACTTCCTGGTTCCTGCCTTCATGGAGGCAACATGATCAGGAATATAGACATGCATCAAAGAACCATGCGAATAACTATAAAACCCCAACCTTGAAGAAAAGGCAAGTGTTACGAGAGCCTTCAGAGAATAGTTTAATTAAGGGATTAAATTAACTTAGTTTAATGATCAGAAAGACTGGTAGGAAGTGATGGGCAGAAGAAGGGGTATTAACTAGGCGAAAAAGGGGTGGGGTGTGGTGTGCAAACGCATGCCAAAGGAAAGAGCTCTTGGAAAGGCTCCATGGAAGAAAAGGACACAGTGCATTTGGAGAACTGAGGAAGACCAGTGTAGCTGCAGAAGAGACAGCAAGGGAGGGGGAGGAGCTTCGGGAACAATGGGCCCCAGGAGGTTCCAAAGGAATGGACACACCGTGCAGGCCTGAAAGAGCAGCCTGCATTGATGAGTCTTTACGTGGAGCCATTAAAGCATTTTCAGTAGGGTGGTGCAACATGATCAGATTCATGTTTTGAAATTTTCCCATTGGCTGTAATATGAAAACGGGTTGGGCATTGGAGCCAAAATGAGTACAGGTAGATGAGTTAGAAAGCTGCTACAGTGACCCTTTAGGAAGATCATAGCATTCATTATTAGAACCATGGTGGTGGGTTTGAGGGGAGTTTAATAGCTAAAATATATGGGACGTCAGGCCATGTGTGGCCAAAGGAAATCAGAATAGTATAGGGGTTAAAGTCTTGGGTTTGGGGGCAAGAAAGGCCTGGGTTTGGATCCCAGCTCCATCATTAGCTACCAATGTGATGTGTAGCTAGTAATTTAACCTCTCTCAAGTTCAGATTTTACAAACCCACAAGTGGGATTATAACAGTATATCTCATTCATAGCGCTATTGCAGGGACTAAATGAGCTGATACCTGGAAAGCACTTCTCACTTCAGTGCCTGGCATGTGGTCAGGATATGCAATATAATTACAATCCATCATTATTATAGTTATTACTACTATTCCAGATGCTTCTGAGGTTGTCAAATAAAGGGAAAACAGTGTCTACTTCACTTTGCAACAGGCTGATTGCTTTAGAGGTTTTTTTTTTTTTTTTTAACATTTTTTATTTATTTTTGGGACAGAGAGAGACAGAGCATGAACGGGGGAGGGGCAGAGAGAGAGGGAGACACAGAATCGGAAACAGGCTCCAGGCTCCGAGCCATCAGCCCAGAGCCTGACGCGGGGCTCAAACTCACGGACCGCGAGATCGTGACCTGGCTGAAGTCGGACGCTTAACCGACTGCGCCACCCAGGCGCCCCAGGCTGATTGCTTTAGGATACCAGTTCCTAAGGGCAGAAAAATATAATCACAGGACCATCACAGGCCAAGAAACAGTTGCCAGGGTTGCAATCTCCAATTTCCTCTTCCACCAAGGCCAAGGCCTGTCCTCCTCATCTGTCTTCTTTTCATACTCTTTCAGTTTACATGGAGTCCCATTCTCATGCAGCTTGGCAGCTAGACCCCCAATATCCCTTCTCTCCATTAGTAGGATGTGCCAGAGAACGGCAAAAACTCACAGACTGGGTTCAGTTCAGCTTTACCCCAGTGGCTGCATCACTGTGTCTATGTATTTGTAAATTTAGAGTTCTGGTACCGTATGAAATCTGAAAATAATCATTTACGTTTCTATCATTTCTCTTTTATGTAAGTGCGCTAATACTTGCCATAATTAAAATATGTCGTTTATTTGTCAAAAGGATCAGCGGAGGGCCTTACAAGAAGTGTATCTTTATGGTATGAGAACATATGCAACTCAAAACTGGATTTTCCCTTCCACCTCCCTCCCTTAGTCTGAAGTCTCTTTAAAACACACTTCTGTGTACAAACGAGAAAACTCTAAACCAAACAGCTTTCTTACTTTTCAAAAGTCAAGGGACTTGTTACAGTCAAGGTCTCGAGGCAGTCAGTAATGGTCTGGTTGGGTCTTAAGAGATTGGCAGGCCCTTACTAGGTAATTTCTGCTTGTGGAGTTTTCTAACAAGGGATGAAGGACAGACCAGGGAGGAAGGGCTCACTTCAGCTGGCAAGGAAGCCTCAGAAGGATTTGGGGTTTGAAGTACTAAGTTCACCCAAATCCTCCAAAATGGTTCTTTCCCAATTCACATAGCCCACTTTTCACAATAAAAGCCCTGGTTTTCACGTAAGAGACCTAGCAAGGCTCCGAATTCATCTTGCATTATAAAGTTGCAGCCTGCAACAACAAACCTTAGGTCTGATTTTTGGTTGTACCAACAATGTGGCTACAAGAATAAGGGTCCTTTAGAAGCCTTATGGGTCTCTGGCCATGCCTTGATCCAAGGTTGTGAAGTTCTTGGGCTTGTCATTTTCTTTCTCTATGGTCTCGATTGTAATCAAAAGTAGCTGACATACTCCATAGTCCTCTATTCTCTTTTCTATTGCACAGCAGTAGCCAACTTGGGTTCCTGAATTCTTGACTTCAATAGGCCCTTAACTTGAGCCATCAATATGTGATACTTTAAGTAAGTTAGCCACTGCATGCCCTGTCTCCTTAGAATTCTATTTTACATTGGAAAGAGATCATCACTGTATGCAAACCCAACCAGATCAACTAACCAACGTGAGATTCCCGTCTTTGTAGGTCTGGAACAGTCTTGGTGTGAAATATTGTGCCGATCAGGATTCGTTAAAGAAAAATCAAAACGTGAGGATTTGACACAGGGATTTAGGGGCTCAGAAGTTGTTGGTAAAGCTTGAGAAGTCACCATTAGCATGACTAATGTCAGATGACACCCCTGCAGGGGCAGCCCAGAACTCAGCAACTTGCTGCTGCCACCTAGAGGTCAAGATACTGCCGCAAATGGCCCGCAGTATCACAATGCCCCTGCTCTGAGGCTCCTCCTGGTGGTGAAGGTTGGCATTCCACCAGCCGCTGTGGAACTAATTGCCGTCCAGGTTGGAGGGGGAATTGTTGTGTGTCCCCTTTGCTTTCAGATCTCACGTGAGATCACTGGCAGAATGCAAATTTCATCCATCCTCCCCAAGGAAAGGGATCCTGGGAAATGTAATTCACAAACTCCCAGCCCCAGAACATAGAACAGATTGTGAATGAAGGCTGTTTGCCAACAAAACAGTATTCAATACAGCCACAGACTTGGGGTAAACAGGAGAATGCAAACATTTATTTCGATCAAAACTCAGAAAAATTGCAGCTTAAGACATTGAATCTATTTTAACTCATATTTAATATTGTTCTAGAATTCTAAAAGTTAGGATTTTAAGACAATTTTTTTAAAAAAATATAAAACCTTTAGCTTACTGATACATTTTAAGATAAGAACATTAATTCCCAAATGTGATTTTCTTGTCACTTTCTCCCAATGGTTCCTTCAGAAGCTGTTCTTCTTAGATCACTGTTGTGCTTCCCTTACGTTAGCCATCCACTCCCAGGATCATAATTTTGACCTTGTCATTATCAATAATGACAACTATCCCATAATGATAATCTCAGCTGTTAACACCCCACTTTCTGACCACTTCTTTTGTTTCCAGCCCACACCCTCCAGTGCCCCAATTCCAATAATCCCTTAGTCAAGCAGGACCTCATATCCACTGGTAGGGCCACTACTAACCCCTATGATGTCTTAGAATTAGTGAGTCTTCAAGATATTTCACTTGAATCTTTTGGAAACTGCTATAATAAACCATGCTTTCATAAAACAAGACATCTGAGTGCCGTCTTCAGAAAATTATTAGAATAAATATACAATTCCAGATATTAATGGCACACACCTGAAAGGGGTACTCTAAGGTATATACAGTGCATAAACGATATTAACCATATGTGGATCCCACCATTGTTTTTCATTGCCCATCGTCCCTTTTATGTTTATTGCTCTTAAACTGGTCTAAATTCCATGTTTAATCCTTGTATTCACCTCCTTGCATTTATCCTCAACTACTTTTCCTCTCACTTTGCTCTACTCACTTGGCTAAACCACATACCTTGTTAAATTCAACTCTGCCTACTCAGCGCCTACACTCACACTGCTGAACGTGGCTGGAGAAAAACTCCATCATCCTGACTGGACTTTTGTATTCACGATCACTAAATCAAATGCCCCAGAATACTCTGTTTCTCTAACCAGTACACCTCTCCACTTCCCTATGCAAATTTCATACTTTTTCCTGTTTCCTCAAACTTCCAACATCTTTCCCCGCATCTAAATTTTCAACTGCTAACTTTTCTTCCTCTTTCCCTTGAACATTTTAAGTAATCAAGAGAGAATTTTGACAGGCTCCCACCACCGTCTGCACTATCTGCATCAGTGCTGTGTATAATATGCAAACTTGTCTTTTATTGCTACTAATGAACTCCTCTCTTGATATTTTCTCTTCTCAGAACCATTAATTTATTTTATCTTCTTAGTTGATTACCATAAACATGTAAATATGCTGCTACTTATCTCATATTACAAAACAACAACAACAACAACAACAACAACAACAACAACACCTTGATCATGGCCTGAACTCTAAATACCACCCCTATTTTAAGTCAACTCTGAAAGAGTTGTCTATATTCTGCTGGCATTTCTCTTGTCCCCTTGTTCTTGAACTCACAGCACCCACTTATCTAGTTCTTCTTTGCTAAATTAAATGGGCTGTTCCTATCTTGGCCTATCAGAACCATTTGACAAGAGTTGTCTCCTCTCTACTCCTTAAAATGTTTTCCTCACTTACCTTCTAAACCCACCACACATTGGCTTCATCTTATTGCTTCTTCTGGCTACTCCTTCTTGGGATCCTTTGCTACTTCCTTGTCATCCCCCCACCCCCACCTCTGGACTTTGAAGGACCAAGAGCTCCATCTTTGGAACTTTTCTGTCTTCCAGCTACCCCAGCTCCTAGGGGGTCTTAAGCAATTTCATACTGTTAAGTATCTCGTAGCTACTATGAGTTCCTAAATTTAGGTCTCTAGCCTGGACCTCATTCCTGAACTCCAGACTTGAATATCCAATCATCTACCCGGGATCTCCACTGGGAAGTTTAAAAGGTATCCCAAATAAAATATGCCCACAATTTGTAATCTTCTTTTCCAGACTTGCTCTTGATTCTTCCTTCCTCACATTAGTCAGTGGTAATTCCATCCTCTCAGTGGCTCAAGCTAAAGCTTTGGTGTCACACTTAACAATTCTTTTTTCCATTTCTCACCTTTGGTCAATCAGCAAATCATGTTGATTCCATCCTAAACATATATATCTATAGAACTATCCATGGTTCTTCAGAACCAACCTCTGCAATATTTACTAGTAGTAGGACATGGTGTGCCCAACATACTCTCAAGTGATCCAGAAAAAAATGTGACGAGGGACACCTGGGTGGTTCAGTCAGTTAAGTGTCCAACTTCGGCTCAGGTCATCATCTTCCAGTTCATGAGTTCGAGCCCCTCGTCAGGCCCCGTGCTGACAGCTCAGAGCCTAGAGTCTGCTTCAGATTCCTTGTCTCCTTTCTCTGCCATTCCCCTGCTTGCACTCCCTCTCTCTCTTTCTCTCTCTCTCTCTCTCTCTCAAAAATAAACATTAAAAAAAAATAAATAATGTGATGAAAGATAGATTTGGAGAAAGTAAATGGGACAAAATGCAAACAATTATATGAGAGTTCTATGCAATATTCTTTTTTTTTTAATTTTTTAAATTTTTATTTATTTTTGAGAGAGAGAGACAGAGTGAGAGCAGGGGAGGAACAGAGAGAGAGGGAGACACAGAATCCAAAGCAGGCTCCAGGCTCCAAGCTGTTAGCACAGAGCCTCGTGCGGGGCTCAAACCCATGAACCGTGAGATCATGACCTGAGCAGAAGTCGACACTCAACCGACTGAGCCACCCAGGCTCCCTGCAATATTCTTAAAATTTTTCCCTGGATTACCAAAAAAATATCTAAAATCCATTACTTATTAGCTCTACACCTGCCACCATAAATAATCATCTCTTGACTATTTTTTTTAGCACATTCTCAAGTTTATTTTTATTTATTTTTGAGAAAGAGAGAGAGAGTGAGAGAGAGCAAGCACGAGTGGGGGAGGGACAGAGAGAGAAAGGGAGAGATAGAATCCCAAACAGGCTCCTCGCTGTCAGTGTGGAGCCCGTCTCGGGACTCGATCTCACAAACTGTGAGCTCATGACCTGAGCCAATAATCAACAGTCCAATGCTTAACTGACTGAGCTACCCACCGGTATATTCTTAATATGACAGCCAATTGCATCTTATTACAGCATAAATCAGGTGCTGTCACCCTTTGCTCAAAACCCTTCAATAGTATTCCATTTAACTTAGAGGGAAGACTCAAGTTATTTTATGATCTGTGAGGGCTACATGATTTGCTCCTACTTCCCCATTAGTTATCTAGTCTCAAATACCACTCTTTGCTCAGTCACTGTACCGCAGGCCACATGAGCTCCTCGGTGCTCCTGAAGAACCAGACAGCACCTGCTTTGGGACCTTTCCATATAATATCCCTTCTGCCAAGAAATACAACTCTGAAAATTATTCACAGGGCTTATCCCTTAAGTTTTTTTTAGGTCTTTTACCAAATGTCACTTTCTTCTAAGCGTTTCTTGGATGCCCTATATTAAATTCTTAAATACCCTCCTCTCTGCAATGACATTTCTAGACTTCTTCTCCATTTTTCTTTCTCCAGCACTGGGCACCAACATTGTATATATATTTACTTACTTATCTAGTTTATTTTCTGTCTACCCTTAGGATGAAAGCTCCATGAGGGCAGATAGTTTTGTGTTTCTTAACTCTTATATTCTCAACGTTTAAAACAGATACATAAAAGGTACTAAATAAGTATTTGTTGAGTAGATAAATGGATAATGTACCAATCTTACTATCCCTTATGGATTTCCACAAATCATCAATTAAACAATTATACCTGATGTGTTATAATCAAACCCAGTGGAAATGGGTTACCCAAGTCTCCAGAACAGCTGGATCGTCGATGGGTCACCAGCACAGGATAATCTCTATGTTTCATGATGGAAAGGTAAAAACCAATGTTTTTCTTTCTTTTCAGCTCTTAATTCTATCTTTTCTTACTGGTTCACAAATTTGTAACTACTCTAAAGCATTTCTTCTGTTACTGTACTTTTGCTTTATTTAGATATATCTTTTTTGGTCTGAAATGGCTTCTGATCTCTAAACTCTCCTAATAAATTCACTTCTGATATTTTGTGCTCTTTTCATATTTCCTTTGAGTTTGTGTCACAGTCTAGGCATATTGGAGTCTGTTCTTCATCATATATTAATATCTTCTACCTTTTCTCTGTCCTTGTTTCTATCTTTTTCAAAGGACCTTAACAGTTTCTGGATACTTTAAAAATTAATGTCATTGGCCACCACCATTCTGCCTCACTTGTGTGTAATGATTTTCCTAAATACTGTTCTGAACTGAGCTTTTGTTTACAAGATAATTGTGCCAGTAATGACATCAGGTTGTAGATGAGTTTGCAATTGGGAAAGGATATGTGGATTGAAGAACTTCTTAATTGGATTCCTACAAAGAGTGTCCCAGAGTGGCTGAATAAACTCACTGGTACACACAGTTTTATTGGTTACTTGGAAATACTTCAAGGAGCCCCCAGAAAGGAAAAGAGATCCTTACTTGTCAATTTCTTCTTCCTGGTTTATTTCACTACCCATACCTATTTGCAGCTGGAAAATTTGTGAGAAGTCATCAGAATCAAGTTTCTGTGGGAACATGTGTTAGTTTAGACTCATAGACTTATTATGATGCAAGCTACAGAAAAGTCAGCTGAAATTGGCAAAAACAATACGGAAGATTTATTAGCTCATGAAAGTCTGAAAAAATAGATTTCCGGATTCACTGAAAGTTTCAGTCAAGGATTTGGTTTCAATCTTCTACTTTCTATTATCCTGCCCACATGTTGGCTTCATTGTAAGGCTGATTGCCCTATAGTTGTAGGACAGCTAACAAATAATAGGCTACATACTTCTTGGCTTACCCATTGGGAAAGAAAGTACTTGTGTCCAAAAGTTCCAGGCAAAGTTTATAATATTTATTCCAATTGAATCATCTTAGGTTATGTGCCTAATACTGTCCTTCCAACCAAGCCAACAGGAATTAAATGTTCTCATTGGTTTCAACCAATCAGGACCCATCCCTGGCATTTTACTTGACACAATATTTTCCCAAAGCAAGGAGCTAACATGAACAAGTTATAGATGTCTGTATTTGTTAGCATTCCAAAAGAATCAGAAATCATACATACTCGGGGTGCCTGGGTTGCTCAGTAAGTTAAGCGTCCAACTTCAGCTCAGGTCATGTTCTCACGGTTCGTGGGTTTGAGCCCCACATCGGGCTCTGTGCTGACAGCTCACAGCCTGAAGCCTGTTTCAAGTTCTGTGTCTCCCTCTCTCTCTATCCCTCCCCTGCTCACACTCTCACTCCTCTCTCTCTCTCTCTCTCTCTCTCAAAAATAAAATAAAAACATAAACAAATTTTTTAAAGAAATCATACATACTAAATTAGGATATTTTGAGGTGAGATATATTTGCTCTTGTTTTTGTTTTACTCAAAGGGCCAAATTACAAAGGTGTGGATGGGGTATACTCGAATTATAAGGCATATCACAGGAACTTGGAGAAAGCAACAGCAGAACAACCACCAATCTCACACCCAAAGGGAAAAGAGGACAGAGAGATTACTAGAACCTGAAAGAGGAGTCCTGTGGAGGATAGCATGTTAAAAAGAGATGTGACCCATTTAGGAACACAGATCATTTCATAGGAGGTTGGGAGGGAGCTCGTGAAAGTAAGAATCTTATATTCTTGTTCTCTGCTGGTTTTACTGTAGCTCGTCATTGTTCCAGCCAAACCAGAAACCTGAAAATGCCAGAGCCCCGCTGATGTGGCCCATGCTGGTCAGCCTTCCAGGGCAGAGGGCAGAGAACAGAGCTGGGAAGGTAAATGACATGTACTCTGTACAGTAACTGAATCAAAATGGTGCTGTGAGGAAGGTGGGGGAGGGGCGATAAATCCTGAGCAGACAGTCAATGTTTCCTACAGACCAGAAGTATTTTGCTCACTAATATTACTAAGGACTCTTAAGGTATGTAAGCAGCCACTTGTGTTCCAAAGGCAGACAAAGCCTCTGAAAAATACTTATCATATCATATCATTATCATACACATATCACTATATGTGTATGAGTGTTTTCTTACCTAAGACTAGTAGCATGAACCAACTATTTATCTTAATTAACCATATTTATTGTCATCACCTGTATTAAGAACTACAGACAGGGGCGCCTGGGTGGCTCAGTCGGTTAAGCGGCCGACTTCGGCTCAGGTCATGATCTCGCGGTCCGTGAGTTCGAGCCCCGCGTCGGGCTCTGTGCTGACGGCTCAGAGCCTGGAGCCTGTTTCAGATTCTGTGTCTGCCTCTCTCTGACTCTCCCCTGTTCATGCTCTGTCTCTCTCTGTCTCAAAAAAGTGAATAAACGTTAAAAAAAAAAAAAAAGAAAAGAAAAAAAGAACTACAGACAGAATGAATAATAGCTATTTGGTGGGACAAAGTGTTTAATTTCTAGGAATACTTCCCAGACAAAACAATTTTTCACATATAAGATTATCATGTGGATGACAGAGATCCTCTATTTTCTTTCTTGAGCATAAAATAACTATGCTTTACTACTAGCGCAAAATATTTAGATTAACTAGAAGGAGAATTTCTTGATACTAGGATATGTTAAACTCCAAAGTATTTTCCCTGTCGAATGTTTTTGAGCACAGTTTTGGGAGTCCGCTATGTTCTAAGATAAACCTGAAAAACAACAAGTCTTTGAATGGATATAAAAAATTGATTTTGCCTCTCCAGTCACAGAGCTGCAATGTGTCCAGAGTGACAGCTGTTTTGGTTGTAGAGCCAGTGAACTATTTTTCCATTTTCACCTAGAGCTAATTTAGAGTGATTCAGATCACCAAGGCATTGCACTGCACATTTAGGTCCTCAGATTCCCCTCCAGCCTTCATATGTCATGACAAGGACACAAGTATGGAATGATAGGCTAGAACAGAAAAGGCAGGACTCAAAATCCAGGCAGATATGCAGAGTTAAGTCTCATAACATTCATTCATTCATTCATTCATCCATTCATTCAGTGTTTACTGGGTACCTACTATGTACATTCCATGCAATATTCTTTGCATTAATTAGAGCTGTGAACAAAACAGAAAACGTTCTTGCATACATGACGTTTATCTTCTAGAAAGGAAAGCAGACAATAAATGATACACATACAAATATATACTACATTGAACAATGATAGCTGCTAAGGAGAAAAAAATAAAGCAGAGAAAAGACAAAAATATGTCCAGTAAATGTTTGAAATATTAAGTAATGTGGCCAGAGAAAACAGCACTGAGACTGTAACTTTTGAGAAAAATAGCGAAGGAAGTAAATGAGGAAGCAATAGGGATATCTGGAGAAAATATTGTGGGGGAAAGAAAAGAGAAAATGAAAAGGCCCTGAGGTTGAAAGCTCCCTGTTCTATTTGAGGAATAGGAAGGAAGTTGTCATGGCTAGAGCTCAATGAGTGATGGGGATAGTCATAGAAGATGAGGTCAGAGAAATAGCAGCTAGTAGTGAAAGACAGATCCGTTAGTCTTGGGAGATCATTGCAGGGACTTTGGTGCTAATCTCAATGATGTGGAAATCCACTGGAGAGTCCTGAGCACAAGAATGGTACTATGTAACTTGAATTTTAAGAAAATCCTGGCTAATACGTTGATCGTAGCCTGAATTATCAAAGGCAGAAGCAGGAAGACTAATTAGGAGCCCATTGTAGTAACACCAGTGAGAAAAGATTGTGAGTGGATTGGACTATGGTGATGACAGAGCAGATGCTGTGAATATATCTGTAAGTGAGAGATTATAGGATTTATTGACACATGAGAGATAGACACATTAAGACTGGCAGAGTGTTTCTAAAGGATTCCATGAAAACATCATTTCAGTTTTAACAGGTCTAAGTGGGCCATTTTCATGGGGCATGTAGCAAGTGAAATTCTGGGCCAATCAAGATGGATAGAATAATGTTTCTCAACTCAGAATGAGATCCAAAGTGAATCAAGGTGGTGCCAGAGTGACTGAGAAAAAATGATTGGCAGATCTATGACAGATGATCAGCACAGATCTAGACAGAGAGGCATCAGGGATACCTAGGAGTGTGGATCATAATATGGATTCTAATGGGCTTTCATATTGGGCAGTAATTTGATCATTGTGGAAGAAGGCAGCAACTTATTGGTTCAGAGTGGGATCTAGTTAGAGAGAGTCAAGGCACTAACACATCACCAAGATATTCTGGAGAGTCAGAATAACGTCTCTTAAGCCAGAGCTGGTCTCAGAGATGGAGGCAAAACTCAACTGAGGAGTAGAGCAGTTCATATGACTGGAAGCCAGGCAAGCTAAGACCCTGAAACAATGCACCCAGAGGCTATCTCTGTCAAAGACTCAAGTGCTAACAGGACCTGAATGTCAATAATAAAATATAGAAGGTGTTTTTTATCTACTTGGGTCTTCTGTAGCCTCTGTAGCTTAAGGGGCTGTTCCAATGACTTTCTGATGAAGCATTGAGTCTGGTCACTATACTGGAGGTTGCTCCCTAGGACTTCTTCAGACAAGATTCCTGCTGTTCCTGACTGTTACTGGGGTTGGAGAAAAGGTGTGCCTCCCCAGATAGAGAAGCACAGACTGTACAAGACATGGAAATGAGACATTATTTGGGATGTGTAGAAATGGTGAGGAGACCTGCTTTTTGAAACATGGGAATGGCATAAGGTAAACCCGGGAAGAATGCCCCTAAAGACCAGAGTAAGACATCTCTATAGGGAGTGATTAACAATTTGCAGGAAGGAGAGTAACCATAGGTGTCACATTTTAAAAAGTTTTTTGCCACCTTCACCGTGAAGGCATATTAGTCATCTAAGGCTGCCATAACAGAACACCACAGACTGGGTGGTTTAAACAACGGAGATGTATTTTCTCATAATTCTGGAGGCTGCAAGTCTCCAGATCGAGACTGGTTTCTGCTGAGGCCTCTCTCCTCAGCTTGCAGACAGCCACCTTCTCACTGTGTCTACACACACACACACACACACACACACACACACACACACACCTCTGGTATCTCCTCATCTTCTTATAAGGACACCACCAATCATATTGGATTAGGGACCCATCCCCCTATGACCTCATATAACATTAATTTACTCTTGAAACATCCTATTTCCAAAATGACATGAGTCATGTGAGTTAGGGCTTCAACATACGAATTTTGAGGAGGCACATTTTAGCCCATAACAGAGGGGTATGAAATCAAAGGCAAGAATATTGTTCTAAGAGTCTAGGTAGGAGGAAATTGAGACCTGCACTAAGGTGCTGGTAGTGACAAGGAAAAGAAGATGGATAAGAGAGACATTTTAGGGGAATCTGGGTGGCTCAGTCACTTAATCGTCTGACTCTTGACTTCAGCTCAGGTCATGATCTCATGGTTTGTGGGCTCAAGCCCCGTGTTGGGCTCCATGCTGACAATATGGAGCCTGCTTGGGATTCTCTCTTTCCCTCTCTCTCTCTGCCCTTCCCCTGCTCGTGTGTGCTCTCTCTCTCTCTCTCTCTCTCTCAAAATAAATCAATAAACTTAAAAAAAAGACATTTCATAGAGAAAAGCCACAATTACTAAGCAACTGATTGAATATAGAGACTGAGAGAGAAGAATCAATAAATCAGCAGTCTTGAGCCTGAGTGACAAGCAGAATAATATTGTCCTTTAACAAAAAGAAGGCCTTTTTCTACATGTGGTTGTTTCTTTCACTTTGTCCTTCCTTCATTTTCTCTGGATACCAGCACCACTCCTGTTTCTTTCTCTGCCTCCCGTCTCCTCCAATTTGCAGCTGCAGCAGAAAGTCTGACATTCTCCACTAAGTTAATCTTTTGCAATACAATTCCAGGAAACAAATCTTTCTTGTCACTTCCACTGTGCCCTGCTCTGTCCCTCTTCCTACATTTTCAGGCATTGCAGTGATTTGCTTTGATTACTTCATTTGTTTGCTGTTTGTCTGTTTTTCTTGGTTAACTTCCTCCATGCTCATTTCTGGTGCTCTTTCTCTTGGGATCTCAATTACTGCCCTCGAGAATCACCATGTCTGAGTTATTACTTGATGATGTGCATGTGTAGAGATCATTTTAAAGCTTTTGTTTTTACTTCTATATATATTTTTATTTTGAGAGACAGAGAGAGTGCAAGTGGGGGAGGGGCAGAAAGAGGGGGAGAGAGAGAATCCCAAGCAGGTTTCCAGGTCAGTGCACAGAGCCCAACATGTGGCTCGATCTCATGAACCATGAGATTATGACCTGAGCCAAAATCAAGGGTTGGATGCTAAACTTACTGAGCCACCCAGGCACCCCATAAAGGGATTATTTTAAAGGCAATTTATTTTGAAGGAGGGAAACATAACAGAAATTTTAAAAAAGCACTACTTTACAAACTGTATAGCTTTTGGAATTCAGTTCCCCAAAGTGAGAATATAGTATTTAAAATCATTGCTATTACGTAAATCACAAAACTTAGAAAAATACACTCGAATAATACAATTTCTATCTTAATTTATTTATTGCTAAAAATACATTTTCTTGGCCCCCAACCTCCTACATTTTGATTCTTCAGGCCTTAGATAAGGTATTGACATTTGTATTTTAAATAAACTCAGGTGATGGGGCGCCTGGGTGGCTCAGTCGGTTGGGCATCCGACTTCGGCTCAGGTCATGATCTCAGTCTGTGGGTTCGAGCCCCGCATCGGGCTCTGTGCTGACAGCTCAGAGCCTGGAGCCTGTTTCCGATTCTGTGTGTCCCTCTTTCTCTGACCTTCCCCTGTTCATGCTCTGTCTCTCTCTCTGTCTCAAAAATAAATAAATGTTAAAAAAAATTAAAAAAAAAAAAAAATAAATAAATAAATAAATAAATAAACTCAGGTGATGAGGACATCCAGCCAGTTTTAAAGAGGACAACCATACCTTCTTTGGCCCACATAAGAGCTGAACACTGACAATGCAGATTTGGATCAGACAAGTTTTGAAACTATTGTAGATTCTTTTACATTTTTTTTTAATTAAAAAAAATTTTTTTAATGTTTATTTACTTTTGAGAGAGAGAGAGAGAGAGAGAGCACAAGCGGGGGAGGGACAGAGAGAGCGAGGGAGACACAGAATCCGAAGTGGGCTCCAGGCTCTGAGCTGTCAGCCAGAGCCCGACTAGGGACTTGAACTCACAAACCATGAGATCATGACCTGAACTGAAGTCGGATGCTTAACTGACTGACCCAGCCAGGCACCCCATAAACTATTACAGTTTCTTTTAAATAAAAAAGGACAGATGAGATATTCGGTTGACTTTGCTATTTGAATTTGATGAAATGGGAACATCTATAGGTAATTTTAAGGGAAAATGTCATGCCAATAGAGTTAAAGATGAGATCCAGACCTCCAAACAAATACAACAAAACAACAAAAAATTTAAAACCTGTTGGACATTGGTAAAAATACTTTCTCATTATATCCTGAAAATCCTTATCACAGTAGACATACAAAAATACTTATTTGTTTACCTAGTGTTCGTCAGGAACTAAAGATAAAAATTAATAAGTAAGTCCCAACTTCACATCTAAACCAATCCAACCACCTGTGTGTTTATTTGATAGGGGTTTACAATGAGAAATTAACATTGATAATAAATCTTACAATTAATTTTAACTTCTTTTTCTATTGTTATACCAAAATCTATGCCCATTAACACTTAGCAAATTAGGAAAGAAACATGAAAATGAATACAGTTGGACTAACTTGAAAATTTGCTGGGTCAAACATTGGTAAAGAGTAAAAGCCAAATGATTACTTTGAAAGTCATTGTTGTTCCAACTGCATGTGTTTTTTTTCCAGGATGATTCGATTGAGTGTGAGGGGAATCACCCAAATCAGCTTACAGTCTGAAGATACCTTTATTTCCTGCTTAATGTCCTGTGTCCTTTAAAGCAAAATGAAAAGAAAACTCAAATCCTCAGAAGTATTACTTCCTGTTGTTCTCTCTCCCCAAAGGCATCAAATTGGAATACTTATAGGTATGTGTGATTTGTATTTACCTTCATATCTTTAAATAACATGCTTCCTGATTTGGATACTGGGGCATTATCTGTTGACTTCTCACCATGGAAAATGAGCATTTAACTCTATCTTAGAGAGGTTTTCACCTCTCTTATATTCACATACACTTCCTGTCTTTCATGTTCGTAATGGCATATAATCTGAATTCTAGTTTGGTAAATATCCAGTATTTATATTACTATGACCAGATGAATGGAGTATACAGTTGAGTCATAGATTACTCTGTGACTACTCATCATTCCCCATACAATTCCCTGGTTTCTCAGGAATCAACAATTTCCTTGATATTTTGTTAGCTTTTTTTAAAAAAAATTTTTAATGTTTATTTATTTTTGACAGAGAGAGAGAGAGAGAGAGAGAGAGAGAGAGAGCGAGCATGAATGGGGGAGGGGCAGAGAGAGGGAGGCAGGATCTGACCTGGCAGCACAGAGCCCAATTCGGGGCTGGAGCAGTTAAGTCAGAGGCTTAACTGACTAAGCCACCCAGGCGCCCCCTGTTAGCTTGTTTTTTTGTTGTTGTTTGTTTATTTATTTTTTATTTATTTTTAATTTTTTTTAACGTTTATTTTATTTTTGAGACAGAGAGAGACAGAGCATGAACGGGGGAGGGTCAGAGAGAGGGAGACACAGAATCTGAAACAGGCTCCAGGCTCTGAGCTGTCAGCACAGAGCCCGACGCGGGGCTTGAACTCACGGAACGCGAGATCGTGACCTGAGCCGAAGTCGGCTGCTTAACCGACTGAGCCACCCAGGTGCCCCTGTTTGTTTATTTTTTATGAGACTTTCACAGACTCAACAGCCAGATTTCCCTGCCTAAGAGTCTAAATCTCCTCTCAATGTGGACAAATGAATCAGGTATCCCACCAGCTACCATATTGAGTGTGAGGTGATGTCAATCCAGTCAGACTCTTCTGAAACCTACGTGTTAGCTAGACTTGTGTTCTTCGTAAAAAGTACCTGGGGGGCAAAAGTAGGGGAAGAAGCTTTGGTAACATAGCTGCTACAGCCATGAGACCTAAGTCCTTTTCCTCTGCCAGCACCTTAGCTGGATGGGTTTTTCTCGGGAAGGTGACCCAAACCCTCATTCCTGAAGAATCTGAGTACTTGATGGGCTTGTCTTGTCCAGCTGAAGGACTCAATTTAGGACTACTGGGTGAGTGTGTATTAAAGGATTCCAGTTAATCCCCTCCTAGGTTCCAATTATAGCTCATCACATCCCATTGAACAATAGAAACCCAAATGCCCTCTGGAATTGGGACAATTATAATGCTCAGTTGGAGAAACCCTTTTCTTTGCCCCTTTTTTACAGAAGCATGAGGAGCCCACAATGGCCAGTAATCAGTTTCCAGTTCATTGTATCACAACCTGGTAGACACTTTCTTTTTCCAGGCCGTAAGAGTTTCAAAGCAACAGTATCTAAGGCTATAAAGACTTTCAGCAGAAATTCTTTCAGTGGAAATTAGATTATAGTAAGGGGAATTGCTGCCTCGATTTCCAGACCTGTGCACCATGGCTATGCTATAGGGGAGAATGTAGCATCTGTTGATCTCTGGTTTAAGGCACAGACTGCATTCTGTAAGACAATACCTCAGTCTCAGGATATTGTCTCCCAGCTCATGTGGTACTAGGACTTTAGCATTTCATATCACTGTTTGATCAAGACAACTACATCTGGGGGGTGTCTGGGTGGCTCAGCCAGTTAAAGCATCTGCCTTCGGCTCAGGTCATGATCTCGCAGTTCATGACTTTGAGCGGCACGTTGGGTTCTCTGCTGACAGCTCAGAGCCTGGAGCCTGCTTCAGATTCTGTGTCTCCCTCCCTCTCTGCTCCTTCCCTGCTCACACACACACACACTTTCTCTCTCTCTCTCAAAAATAAATAAACATTAAAAAAAAAAAAGACTGCTACATTTGGGTGATGAAGCACATTGAAAGTTAATGGATTTCATGGGTATGAAGTGATTATCAATTTTCTTTGCTACAAATTGTGCCCCCTAATCACAGATGCCATGTCAGACTTATCAGAGATATCAGAGTTGGCTGCTGCCATTTGCAGATTGGGCACTCAACAGTTGTAGTCAACAGGCTGGCCTTAGTGCGGGAAGCCCATGCTATTGCCTTCATGCATAGCCTCTCTTTCTGCCATCTGATCACTTTGCACATAGAATAGATCATTAAGCAAGCACAAGGCAAGGGAAAGAGACTCACTACCTCCACAGGAAAACCAATTTTGTCTATTCGGCTACCGAAAACCTTCACCAGCTATGCCCTCTGGTAGGCATTTGGTAGAAAACAAATACTTTCACACTTTCTTCGTTTTCCAAAGAATTCATCTACATGGCTCTTGTCCAGATTTTCTTGTCATCATTTTTTTTTATGTTTATTTATTTTTTGAGAGAGAAAGATACACACACAGAGAATGTGAGCTGTCCACACAGAGCCCGACATGGGGCTCAAACTCATGGACCGCGAGATCATGACCTGAGCTGAAATTGGACCCTTAATCAACTGAGCCACCCAGGCATCCCTCTAGTCATCAGTTGTCCAACTTGGTTCTTTGCAAGTTCCACACCAGCTGACCCATCTATTCATTTGTCCATAAATCAGTGTAGTTCGACAGCCCGGGCCATCTCTCCTTCCACACAAAGCAAATGTATGTAGCACTCCAATGTCTGCCGACGGGGAGGATTTTCCTTCCCCCCTGAGTGGGCTTAAGTACAGTGGCTGCTCCTTTCACCTGTGCTGGCATATCAGCAATTGATCTTGGAAGTAGGCCCAAGTTTTTCCTTTAACGTGTTAGAAAATTCCCCATGACGTCATAGGTGTGGGATGAGGAAACGACAGCAAAGCGATAGGAGCAGGTGGGACGAGACGCCGAGCCACGTGCATTTGATAGTGCCCTCCAGAGCTCTTGGAGCCGGATCTGTCTCACAGGTAACACTTCCATTTCACAATGACACGCTGCTGTTCACACACAGGTTTATGGCTGCATCCAAGGTGTGTAACAGATTGTGTGCTTGTCTATAGTATTAGTTTCTTGGAGCTGCTGCAACAAAACACCCACAAACCAGGTGGCCTCATAAAACAGAAATGTATTGTCTCAGAGTCTGGAGATAAGAAGTTTCAAATCAAGGTGTTGGCAGGGCCATGTTCTCTCTGAAAGCTCTAAGGAAGCATCTATTCTATGCCTTTTCCTTAGCTTCTGGTGTGGACAACAATCCTTGGCATTTCTTGGCTTGTAAACACATATTCTAACTTCTACCTCTGCTGTCACATGGTGTCCCTCCCTGTGTGTCTTTGTCCCTTTTCTCCACTCACAAGGGCACCGGTCATATTGGATAAGGATCCACTATGCTCAAGTATAACCCCATCTTAACTAATTACATCTGCAATGTCCCTGTTTCCAAGTAAAGTCATATTCTGAAGTCTAGGAAGGACACGGGTTTGGGGGACGCTATCCAACCTTGTATATATCTGGTCCCCTGGTGTGATGTTCAGTTTCTATCAGAGCCAAGAAAATTCTTTTCCAACCAAGAATGGTGGTTGGGAGAAGGAGGCGTGACCTTCCTCCCAAACCCTAAGAGTCTGTACTATCATTCTCTTACTGGGACTTTTCAGAGACTCCATACAGCATCTCTGTCAGCCCTGGATACTTCTACTACCTACTGCATCATAAAGCTCACAGATCAGGGCAACTGTCATGGCCTGGACCTGCCATAGATCTTCTTTTTCTCTGAGCCCTACTCAACACAAGCAACATTATAGGTTACATAAAGTAAATGGGCTGGAGAAGCTTGACCGAATGAGATGTGTATTACCTCTAAAATCTAAGGCTCAGCACATATTACTCTCCTTGCTCCATATTGGGCTGTGCAACATGTCTCTTACTCTGGAAGAGAGACTCTGATGTGCCTCATATCACCGGACCCATAGAAACTTAACCAGTGAGGCAGGACGCAGAGCTTACAGTAACGTTTATCTCCCATCTCAGGCTAATTAATAGGTGTTACTAAGGAATTTAAGGTGCTGGCTACTTCCTTCTCACCAGGTCCAGTTAGAATAATGTCACCAATGTAATGGATCAATGTGGTATTCCGAATGTCCCCTTGAGTCACATATTATGATAGCAGAAGAATGGATAAGATCCATTAAAAGTATACTCTGGCCTGTACGATATAAATGCAAATTGCTTCTACTCTTCCCTCACTGATGAGATGGGAAAAATTGCCAAGCCAGTACCTTCATATCAAGGGCTGTTTTTATTTGCTCCAGCAGATACCACATCTGGAAATGCAGCAGTGATTAGTTTTGCTACTTGATTAAAGTAGCGATAACCTACTGCCACTCTGTGTAACCCATCTGGCTTTTGCTCAGCTAAATCAGATTTGTTAGATGAGGATATGGTAGGAATCACTAGCCTTGCACCTCGCAAGTCTTTAATGGTGGCACTAATCTTGACAATTCTCCAGGTACGTGGCATTCCTACTGTTCACCATCTTGGAGGAGAGTGTGAGGATGTGGGAGCCATTCAATTCTAGCACTTTCCAGTCTTCCTTTTCTTCCAAAATGGACTTCATTCCATGTATCAGGGAATGAGTTTGAGATTCTACCAAATGCTAATTATATCTGTTTCCACTGGACATTTTGGAACTTTGGGATAATATTTAAATATGTTATTAGGAAAGCTCATAAATATATACAGAAGTAGAGCAAACTCCTGTATACCTATCATGCCCTCGAAGATAGACATAGACAAGACTGTCACTGACTCCATAAGTCCCTGCTCTGACTATGGGATCAAGTGTTTTGGGGTCCCCAGATTCAGGACAGAATCAAATCTCTTCTGAAAGGACTGGCTATTCAACTTTCTCCAGTAATCTGGGGAGTAAATAGCCTCAGGTTCTCTGGAGAAATTTCAGGGAATGATTCACAGTTTTTACTTATGGCCAACTATACGTATAAGGCCCTTCTTCAAAGAAACCCTTTATAGACTCTCAGTCTAAAGACTCAGAGTTAACAAAGTGGTTTAGATTTGAAAACTAATTAAGAGGCTATGAATCCCCACTTTGGCAACTGCATTATGTTTCTGCCCAACACACCTAAAACATTTCTCTTAATGTAATTTTTCCATGAAATTTTGAAATAAATTGTCTTAAAAATTTTGGTAACATAAAGGAGGAATCTAATAAAGCTCCAGTCTTAGTCTGAGTCTCTGTTCTTTGTGGGTGTTGTTTCCTCTTTCAAATAACGTTTAAAATCTTTTCTTTTTTCTTCAATCTTTTGGAATTTCAATAGGATAATGTATTTATTTAATACATTTTATTTTTTTTTAATTAATTGCGTCTTTCTTATTACTGAGACATTCTATTCTACCTTTTTACTGAACACTTACACATCTACATTATCTTTGTTCCCTTTTTCTGGGAGAATATTTATTGAATATTAGATCTTCTGCTTGCTTGGCTTCTGTGTCTCTTCTGCTCTTTTTCTTTTTCTTTTTTTAAATTCTCTTTAACAGACATTCTGCAAGATTATCTGACGCTATTTTTGGTCTTTAATTTTTTATTTCAGCAATCATAATTTTAACCTTTAAGCGTTCTTTCTTCCATTTTGCTTTTCATGCTCTTCTGGTTTTATTTATAGACACAATAACTTCTTAAACCTCTCTCCGAATATTAATCTGGCCTTCTGAATTATCTTGGTCACCTCTGAGCACAGTTTTTGCTTATTTATGTACTTATGTTGGTTCTTCTACTTTAAACTGCCAATCCTCATATAGCTGGAAATTCATTCTCAAACAGCTGGAAATTCTTTACATTGAAGAAAAGAGACCGAAGACGTGGTGTGGGTTTCCTTTCCGTTGAATATAAATGTCTTTATTCTTGCTACTCTTTTTCCTGAATGGTAATTTTTACTGAGAGCTCTCTGTGAGGAAGCATGGGCTGTGTGTCACTGAACAGCCATTACTTCGAGTGATTGTCCAGTTCCAGGTTACTCAATTACCTATTTGAGGAGACCTTTGTTCTTGGGCACCAACATTGACACTAGAAACCATAGCCTCCTCCGAAAGGCTCATTAAAATTCTTTAGGAAGAGTCATAACATTTGTTTCTCCTCCCTTCCCCCCGCTCCTCCCTCCAGTCCTAGGCAAACTGGGACAATGACCCTCAGTGGGCTATCTACATGAGCTCAGTGAGATGGCAAAGAAGCAAAGAAGTGTCTTTGTTGTACATATAGATCATCAATTAACCTCCTCTTTCCAGCAATAGTTCTCTCCCCTACTCTGCTCACCTTCCTGACTTGGGGCAGGAATCCCTATACGGTATGTCGTTTGCTCTGTAGAAACCACATAGGGTATTTCTGCTCTGGTTTTCTTTGTTGGTTTCATCCATTAACACACATCCTTCGGTCTTCCAGAAATCTGTTACAGTCTCTCCTATACTAAAGATACTCTCTCCTATTATCTGTCTCATTTTGCAGTCATCCTTTTTTTGTGCTTGTTTTGTTCTTTTTATTCTTTTATTTCATTCAGGGTCAGTGTGGATGGATGGAAGACAAATGAGTGAGCTGTTTGCTGTCTTGAACTAGATACTTTTTTTCTGTTATATTGACAAGATATTATTTGTGACTTTCTACATTTCACATGGAAAAAACTTTAAACAAATCCAGAAGTAGACAGAATGCTTCACCTAATTTTATACACATCTGTCTTACAATTTTCAAGATTTTGCTATATTTGCTTTATCCAATATTTTAAACATTATTTTTCTTTTGATGAAGTATTTTATGGAAAATCTTAGATGTCAAGTTATTTCATAATTACATACTTTAGTATACATGTCTTTTAAAAAAATGACATTTTCTTACATAACTGCAGTACATTGTCAGTGACAAAATCAATAATAGCACTTTGAGGCACCTAATATTCAATATATCCATCTATACTTAAATGCTCACAATTGTCCCCCAAATTATTTCTTACAGTATTCTTTCTTCCTCTCCTTCTTTCTTTCTCTGTTTGTTTGTTTCTTTCTTTCTTTTGAACTCAGGATTCAAACATGGTCCACACTTGGCCCTTAATTGCTAAATCTCTTAAGCATATTTATACCTAAAGCAATTGTCCTCCCCCTCCCCCCTTATTTCTCCTGCCATTGATTTCTTAAATTTTTTTTTTTTTTTTTTTGCAACGTTTTTTATTTATTTTTGGGACAGAGAGAGACAGAGCATGAACGGGGGAGGGGCAGAGAGAGAGGGAGACACAGAATCGGAAACAGGCTCCAGGCTCCGAGCCATCAGCCCAGAGCCTGACGCGGGGCTCGAACTCACAGACCGCGAGATCGTGACCTGGCTGAAGTCGGACGCTTAACCGACTGCGCCACCCAGGCGCCCCTCCTGCCATTGATTTCTTACTGAAATGGAGCCAATTGTCTTACATGACATCTGACATTCTAGATTTATCTCTTTGTTTTTTCATGGTGTCATACTTCATATAAACGGGAGTTCATTCTAACATTTTTTATTAAATCAGGCACACTTTCTTTTTTCTTTTTTCTTTTGAGACAAGAACAGAGGAGAGGCAGAGAGAGAGGGAGAGAGAACCCAAGCAGGCTCTGTGTTGTCAGCGCAGAGTCTGATGCTGGGTTGAATCTCAGGAAAGATCAACACCTGAGCAGAGTCAGATGCTTAACCGGACTGAGCCACCCAGATGCCCCAGATACACTTTCTTGTTAGGAATTCTTAGTGCTATGGAGAGCTTGACATTGGCTCATACTAGGAGGCGTGTGTTCGGTTGTTCTTTTCATGATGCTAAATTGCTTAGAGGGCTCTGGTGATGACAGCCCAATACCTTTATTGTAATGTTCCCTTTTAACCTGTGTTTCCACGAGTCTACTCAGTGATAACCTGTGCTTAATTAGCTATTTCATTAGGTGTCACAAAATGGTGATTAAAAAAAAAAAACTCTATCATTTCTTCTATGTTGAGTACTTGGAAATATTCTGTAAGAAAAGCTTTGCTTCCTCAGCTGGGGTTACCCAGAGATAGTCTGTTTATGAAAGATGGGATAAACATTTTTCTTTCCTCTTAGTTTTTAATGTTCAGAGTATGCAGCATCCGGCAGTAGTCATCATTTCTATAAGAATTATTGTTATTATTGGGGCGCCTGGGTGGCTCAGTCGGTTGAGCATCTGACTTTGGCTCAGGTCATGATCTTGCAATCTGTGAGTTCAAGCCCCACATCCGGCTCTGTGCTGACAGCTCAGAGCCAGGATCCTGCTTTGGATTCTGTTTCTCCCTCTCTCTCTGCCCCTCTCCTGCTCATGCTCTGTCTCTCCCTCTGTCAAAAATAAGTAAACATTAAAAAAAAATTTTTTTAAGAATTATTGTTATTATTGTAATAATTATTATCTAATTGTTCTTTAGGTTTCTCCAAATGCCCTGTACATTTGTTTTTGGCAGAATCATTGTTTAAAAGAGTATAAAAATTGCCAGGTGGCAGGGTATTTTGATGTCTGGTGTGTTGTTTATTTCTAGTTTCATTTCTTACTTATTAATTTTTCAAAAACTTCATTAGAGTCTAAATGAAATGTGATCGATTTCACAGATTTATAGTGTTTACTTTGACATACCCATATGTCAAACCTTCACAACAATCACGGTAAACAAATAGTTCCATTACTTCCAAACAATTCCTCCTGTGCCCCTTGGTAATCCACTCTTACCTCTCTTGGCAACCACTGTTCTTGTAATCATTAAGAACTAGTTTGCATTTTCTAGAATTTGATAGAAGTTGATACATATCATCTGTTGCCTGGCTTCTTTCACACAGCATAGTGATTTGGAGATTCATTCACATTGTTGTTTATATCAATAGCTTGTTCCTTTTCATTGCTGAGCTGCATGAACACATCACAACTTGTTTATCCATTTGCCAGTTGATAGACGTTTGGGTTGCTTCCAGTTTGAGCAATTACAAATAAAGCTGCCATGATTATTCTGGTGCAAGTATTTTTAAAGACCGATAAGGTCTTTTTTTTTTTTTTTAATCTACTCTGTGGATGTCAATTTTAGTTGGTATGTTCAGAGCTCTGTTGTCCAATACAGTAGCTACTGGCTACGCATAGCTATTGAGCTATTAAGCCTCATCTGACCTGATACATACTTTAAGTGCAAAATACGTACTAGATTTCAAAGATAGTACCAAAAAAGAATGTGATATATGTCATTAATATTTTGTGTATTAGAAATATAAATTATGTTATGTATAATATATATAATTTATATATTATATAATATATAATTTATATTATTATATATTATATATAAATTATATTATGGATTGCATGTTGAAATTACAATATTTCATGATAAGGGTTTCTTTTTATTTGTTTACTGTGACTGCTAGGAAATTCTGAATGACATAGATTGGCAGTGTTTGTTTAGAACCTTACCATTTAATGTAGTTATATAGTTGGATTTAAGTCTGCCATTTTGTTGTTTTCTATTTGTTTCTCTCTGTTTCTTACTTCTCTGGTCAGTATTTTTCATAGCCCTTAGGTAGTTGCTTTGGCTGGAGGCGGGCAGGTATTTTACCAAAAGTTTTAGTTATAATTAGCAGAAGAAATGGGTTGCAGTGAGATTACATCCCCAAAACACAACTGGAACTAGCATGATTACATTTTTAAAAAAAAGGAATATTGCTCGTTGTACTTCTGCTTATTTTAACTGATTGGGTTCCTTACCGCCCCCCCCCCACCACCTAATACAGAATTCTACTTTTCTCATGTAGTGGTTGAATGGTGGTCCTCAACCCCCTCCAAAATATGTCATTTATACCTATGCATGTGACCTTTTTGGGGGAAAAAGAAAGAGTTTTTGCAGATGTAACAGTTTAGGAGGTGAAGATGAGATCATCCTGGATTATCCATGGGCCCTAAGTCCACTGGCTAGTATCCTTATCAGAAGCAGGAAAGACACAGAGATACAGAGAAGAAGGGAAGTCAAGATGGAGGCAGAGATTGAAGTAATGTGTCTATAAGCCCAAAACGCCAGATTGCTGGCAGCTACCAGAAGCTGGGATAAAAGCATGAAATAGATTCTCCCCTAGAGATCTCAGAAGAAACTAACACAGCTGATAGCTGGATTTTGGACTTTTGGCCCCCAGAACTTTGAGAGAATGAAGTAATTCTTCGTGTTTCAAGCCACCCAGTTAGTGGCAATTTGTTACATTAGCCCTAGAAGACTAATATACCTTATTATTTCTTTCCACTTGCTCTGTCACGGACTGACATAGGCTTGCGAGTTAATAAACTATTTAAGTTTCAGGTGTACTATTCTCTTCTCAGATTTGTAATCTGGGACCTCTTAGGCAACATAAGAACCTTGTATCCTTGATAGTGCCTGTGTTTTTGTTGTTGTTTATTGAAGGTAATTAGGTAATTATGTGTGAGGAAAGTATAATATTTACTCTTTGAATTCAACATATTAAAAAAAGAAGGGGAAAAATCAGATCTTTAAAATATTTTCCTGCAGGGGCGCCTGGGTGGCTCAGTCGGTTGGGCATCCGACTTTGGCTCAGGTCATGATCTCGCGGTCTGTGAGTTTGAGCCCCGCGTCGGGCTCTGGGCTGACAGCTCAGAGCCTGGAGCCTGTTTCGGATTCTGTGTCTCCCTCTCTCTCTGCCCTTCCCCTGCTCATGCTCTGTCTCTCTCTCTGTCAAAAATAAATAAACATTAGAAAAAAATTTTTTAAATATTTTCCTGCAGGTAGCGATCTAGATGACCTTCTGGTGTTTTAAAGAAGGCATGTTATTGTTTTTGGAAAGGTTCTTAAACATTAAGGTATTAACTCTGTAACCCACTTTTCTCTAAACATTTAGTTGGTTGACAAAAATTTAGATTCAGTGGTGACTTACATTTAATGAGGTTGAGCTGCCTGAATGCCCCAGTTATATAAGAGGACCTTCACTAAGGCATTGAGAAACACCTTGGTGAGGGGAACAGGAGCAACCTTGAAAAGCTCTGTGACGGCTGTTCTCTGTCCACTGAATATGATGGTGAGAGGTGGGCTCATTCATTTCATTGGAGACGGTGGAGCGGCAGAGGCTGGGGCAGCTCCTGATCACCAAAGACAAGGTGGACACATTTACCCTAATAGATACCAGGTTTCAAAGTTTCAGCACATTTTGTCCTGAAGGGATCTTTGGTGGAAGCTATTTGATCACAGTGTCCTTCGGACTAAAATAGATTGACAGCCTACTTACATGTTTTAGATCCAAATGGCAGAAAAAAGTATTTCTAAATCTGGTTTCCTAGGAGGCGATTGCAATGCTCAGAGTCTCTTACGGAGGGGAGATCAGACTCTTCTTCTAAGGAAGGATTCTGCACAACTGACACAAGATTATATTGTAAAATTCCCCCCGAGTCATTCGCCAGAGTGCCTATGTACAGGGAAAGAAGGAAATAGCCTGGCTTTCCAAGAATTATCAGGCACATAGCTCTAAACTGATGTTCGTGTCTAAGAATTCGAAATGCTGTTTTGTTCCACCTTTCAGAGTGAGGGTCATGGTCAGATGAGAGATGGAGCTTTGTCCCAAGTTTGAATCACAGTGGCGCCTTGATTCATCTCGTGGTTAGTTCCGCATTTATGGAATGCATAATTGGAATATGCAAGTGGCACAGCTGGCAGGACCCAGCTCTCTGATATGCGGAGGAAGGGACATTATGGTAGAAGGAATCAAGTGGAAGCCACTGCAACTTCCTCTTGCTGTCCCAATAGTAAGCCCTGTCCCTCTCCGGAAGGTGTGACCAGAATAGAGAAAATCGAGGGTGCCGAAACCTAACGATTCCTACTGGCTCTTTTGGAGGTCCTGGTACTATCCCTATGGCCTTTCTCCAAGGTGAGAGATAGCAGCACCAGTCAAGCAGACACCCCTACTCAGAGTTTCAGCTCCACGGAGCCCTTCTTTTTTCTTTCTTTCTTTTTTAATGTTTATTTATTTTTGAGATAGAGACAGAGTGTGAGCAGGGGAGGGGCAGAGAGAGAGAGGGAGACACAGACTCCGAAGCAGGCACACAGAGCCCGACATGGGGCTCAAACCCACGAGCCGTGAGATCATGACCTGAGCTGAAGTCCGATGCCCAACTGACTGAGCCACCCCAGGGCCCCTCCACGGACCCTTTCTTGGAAGCATCTAAGTTTCATAATTCCAACTTCTTGCTTTCGTTTCTCCAGCTTCAGAAGCGGTAGCTGTTTCCTGAAGTTGCCATTGTTATAATTCCTTGATGCTCGGTTTAGCTGTTCAGTTCTTTAATACTACAATAAAGAGGCTGACTGCATACATTTTGGTGTGTGTTACCTCTCCTCCTTCTGCTTGAATCTGGACAAGCTGATAAGAAAGCCCGTGCTCCCTCCTTTGGTTCTGGTGGGAAGTTGAAACCACATCAACTCCTGCCTCCAGGGAGCCCTCACCTTGGTTCCACTCCATCTCTGGCCACACTGAAACCCCCAAACCTGTGTCCTGTCTGTTCTGACTTTTTTTAGACACGCCTGGGAAACTTTGCTCTACCTAGAAAACCTCACTTTTTAAGTGATAAAACTTTCATACCTTCTTGGTATGTCAGCGGGGCGTTGGGGGGAAGGGTATCATCAGTCTTGACATTGGAAACAAATTTTGGATGGATGTCCTATAGTTCACATGTTGATAAATGAATTTGTATGCTATGATAGTTGATAAATATCCACAGTTATTAGTGTGCATTTATTCTCTATAATTTTTAAGTGGTTTAATGCTTTTTTAAATGCTTTCTCTTTTAAAAAAATTAAACAATATAAATGCTTTCTCTCTCTCTCTCTCTCTCTTTTTTTTGCTTTTAACATACTCCATCTGATATTGAGAATGTGACCTATTATTTTTGTGCTTGTTGTTTGGTATTTTTAGATCTTAGTAAAAATATTTCAAACTTTAAGAGTCATTGTACCATAGATGTATTTCTTGTACATAGCAGAGAGTTGAGTCTGCTTTGAGATACAATCAGAAAGTCTTTTCTTAATGAGTTTAGTCCATTTGTGTTTCCCAATATGATAGACACGTTTAGTGTTAACTCTGTCATCATAGTTTGTTATGCTCCTTGTTTTCTCTGTGTATGTGTTAATATATTTCATTATACAGCTTGGTTTTCTTTTATTTTTCATGTAGGTGTAATTAATTGCTAATTTGATAGCTTCATATTTTTATTTTAGTGGTTGTCTTTATCCAGTACCTACTTCTAATTCAGTTTAGTGTCTCTGCATGTTCTATATATTTAGATGGTATTTACTGACTCTTAAATATTAGCAATGCATATTTGTTGTTCTTCCTCTTTCTTTCTTCCCCTACTTTTCCTACTCAAATCAATATTATTTAATCGTATTCTTTTTCTTACTGTTTATGCTTAGATATTTTATAAATGTATATTACTTGAATTATTAGCTCCTATATAAAGATTGATAGAGACTGCTCATCAAAGTCACCATGATTTATGAATTCAGTTTATAACTGAAAATGTTTTTTTCTTAATGTTTATTTTATTTTTGAGAGAGGGAAAGACAGAGTATGAGTGGGAGATGGGCAGAGAGAGAGGGACATACAGAATCTGAAGGAGGCTCCAGGCTCTGAGCTGTCAGCACAGAGCCCGGCGTAGGGCTTGAACCCATGAACCATGAGATCATGAACTGAGCCAAAGCTTAACTGACTGAGCCAGCCAGGTGCCCCCTATAATTGAAAATGTTTTAAAGGATTTCTAGAAATATTTGTAGGAGGGAAAACCATAAAATTCATGGATTTTTGCTGATTAGAGGTGGTGTGGACAGACCTCAAAGATATGGAATATTAGTCTTTTTTAAAAAAAAATTTTAATGTTTAGTTTTAAGAGTGGGAGACAGAATGCAAGAAGGGGAGGGGCAGAGAGAGAGAGAGAGAGAGAGAGAGAGATACAGAATCCAAAGTGGGCTCCAAGTTCTGAGCTGTCAGCACAAAGCTGATGTGGGGCTTGAACTCATAAGCCATGAGACCATAACCTGAGCCTAAGTTGGATGCTCAACAGACTGAGCCACCCAGGCACCCTGATATGGAATATTAGTCTTAATGATCCAAATATATATACATTATTAAAAATCAGGACGTCTGGATTGCAATTGTAAAAAATATGCACTTTTGATCTACCTAGTTTTTTTCAAACCTGTAAAATTTTCTTGCCATTATTATTATTACTCCCATTATCAATGCATGTCTGGGTTTCTGGATTCATCACAAAAGGAGAGCGTCAGCTAGTAGAGGGGAGAATAAATTTTCTTTCTATTCTTTGTGTAGCAGAACATGGCTTATCACTGATTCCATTTCCTACCCAGTTCTATCACCTTTATAGCTAATAAGATTCCTCCTAGATTTTGCAAGTTGCTTAAATTTCAATATTACTGAAATTTAAATTTTCTTTTTTAGTCTTTTTATATATTTTAGTGATGAATTTAGAAAGAATACAATGGTTTTCCTTGACTATTTGGTCCTTTTCCTAAACTTGATCATTAGCACATTGATCTTTGACAAACAGCCTGTTTGACCTATATACTAGGAGCTATAGTGTATTTTTCACTTCTGCAAAAAGCAAACATCTACAGTTTTTATTATGTCTTTCTTTTTATCAGAGGTTTAACTTTAAGCAACCATAGCACCCTCTGGAATTAAATATGAATCCTTATTTTCCAATTACTTTTAGATTTCTAGAGTAGTGAGTAGTACTTATGCTGCTTAGATAGAGAGCAAGGTACTCCCACATTTTTATGAATGAGACTGACCAATTCATAATTTTAAATTACCAGTGTTATATCTATTATCAAGTAAACCCAGCTGATTAAAAATTGAGCAGCTGAATATTTAGCTGGTCCCATTCAAAAAAGTAGAGCAAGCAACTTGAAATATTTTTATGTTGAATTTCAGTTGGAGAGGTAAACTTTTTTTTGCATAACTAATGAAGGCCAAAACCAGAACTTTTTTCAGGAAACATAAAATATACTGGAAAATTTGTATAATACAACAAGCAAATAACTGCATTTCAAGGCAAGAATTCTAATTCAAAAAATAAGCAACTAATTTCGATAGAAGAATTCTACCTTATGCTCATAAATCTTGCTCTGCACCTTTTTGAAAATGGGTAAAGGATGAAGAGGTTAAGTAACTGCAAAAGATGTCTTCCTATGGGCCTTGAGAACTGAGATTTTTATGGCATTGCACTTTTTAAAAAAAATGTTTATTTTTGAGGGAGGCAGTATGAGTGGGGGAGGGGCAGAGAGAGAAGAGGACAGAGGATTAGAAGTGGGCTCTGTGCTGATAACAGTGAGTCCGATGTGGGGCTTGAACTCCCAAAATGTGAGATCATGATCTGAACCAAAGTTAGATACGCCCAAGCTACCCAGGCACCCCTATAACATTGCAGTTTTAAGCTAGCTGATTATCAATAAAAAAGTATAAATCTGACAATGCCTATACTGTCTGGTAATCAAAATACACATAGCATGCCTAATGCAAATGACTAAAATGAAAAGTATGATTTGCACTTGTAACGGGGGTGTTGTAGGCTAGATACAAGCAATGTGGTTTTTTTGGCCACAGTAGTTTGGACAGCAGAGAGAGAGGAGTTCTGTATTGCCATCTTCTGGTCAGTTTCATCAACTTCTTCTGGTCAGTTTCATCAACCCCTCCCAGTGCTTCATCACATGGTGGATGAGGTTTAACAATAGACCCTTAAGGAGGCTGACTTTTCTAAACTAATGCTTTTATCGGCACAAATATATGTGTTTATTAAACTGACTGTGTACATTGTGACAAATGAAATGCCCTAATTTTAGACATGGATGGTTTGTAAGTTTCAAAGGGCTGGGATTGTAATTGTTTTGTTCATCATGGCATTCCAAGTACCTACCACTACTTATGCATGGCACACGTGGGTGGTCAGTGTATAGATGTTGAATACTAATAAAAGGTTTTGTTACTGTCTTTATATAGTCTTGACTTCATTTTTCAGAATCAAATGGAAATTGATTCCTGACTCTGAGGCCTCTGGGCCACCTCAACGGTTTTCTAAGTTCTTCACCTTGTTTCTCGTTTCATTCAATATATTCCTACTACTAGTGGGCATTAAAAAGCCCCAGTCTTCTGTGACAGAGGTGAGTTTCTTCCTCTTCCACACATCCTGTCTTTCCAAGTGTCCACGTTAATTTCGGACACTGGATGCTTTCTCCATGGAATATACAGACAACACCGGAGATCCCTTGCTAGCTCTGAAATTTTGTCTTTTTGATTCCTTTATTCTCTACTATGGAGAATATGGTTTGGCCATAGTGACATTTGGGTTATCTGTAACATATGTGCCACCAGAAATTGGGCCATATGCCTTTTTTTGGAATGCCTCTTTCCGATGAATGGTCTCAGAGAATGCAAATTTTGGCTTCAGAACCAAATGACCTACTGTAAATTTTGCTTACTGAATCTGGAGGGACTAAGCATCATGTGGTCCAACCTATGCAATCTGTGTATCACAAACAGCGGCACAGCAATTTTGAGCGACTTGTTTAAAGTTATAAAGCACCCCAGGAGTAGATGTTCTTTAGCAGTTTTGCCACCTTTTTTTCCGTTGAATCGTTGAGACACATTTGCTTCTCTGGCACAGGACAAATAGTTTTATAGAAAAACTCTTTCCTCACAGTCTTATAAGTGAGAAGTGACTTTTCTTTCCTTATTTGATTATGTCATTATGCTTCATACTTATTCCTGGTATATTTCTGGGAGACACTTCATGTGAGATTAGCTTTCTCCTTTCAGCCCCTGGATATATGCACCCTTCTTTTATCATCGCTTACTTTTCCTTTCATACCAGTTTATTCTTTCACTATCCTCCTCCAGACTCACTGATTTCTTTGAGGCTTTGTATCTTCCTGTCTTGGCTTGGTCATTTCCTCCCTGTCCTGTGATTACTGTGATCACAAATATTTCTTGGTGTAAAACTTCTGAAATTAACTGAGGCTTTATGAAAAAACGTTTCCTAGCAAAGAAACTCACATTTTACTGAAAAGTATAATTTTTGTGTATGATCAGCTGCATTGTTCTTTTAACATTTTTAAATAAAAATAATAACTACCATAGTTGAATACCTACTATGTGTCAGCCACTATAGGAAGCACTTTCCATACATAATTTTCTAATACTTATAAACTTCTTATGATGTCAGCATCATGTTATCCTATTTTGGAAATAAAAAGATAAAGACTTAGAAACTAAAAGCAATGGGTCTAAGGTCATTTACCAGAGGTGATATTTGAATCCAGAATTCTCTGAGGCCAAATTTTGTGTTCTTCTCATAAGACTATATTACCTTTTAATACTATAGGTGCTTATTTCTACCGATAGGGAAAAATTCATGATAGGGTAATTCCAGTCCCCTCCCGAAGACTCCCCTTCCTACCCCGCTTGCCTCAGGTGCCAAATTACTAGGAATGCGGAAGTAACAGACTTTAAATTGTCCCCTCTGCCTAAGCTCTGGTGGCGCAGACCTGGCTCCACCTCTGGAGAGTGATCTCCTCTGAGCCCGCCAGAAATAGACCTTCTGCCTTCCACGATCTCCAAGTGCCACTTGGTTCTTCTGCCAGGTGCTCCAGATCAAGTTCCGTAACACTACTATGTCATCACTACTTTATAAAATCTGAATAGCCCTGGGGCTATTTGAAAATAATCCACATTTTCATGGATGCCTTTTCCAAATCTGGCAATTATAGGACACTACTATCCAATAAAGCTTTCCATGGTGATGGAAATTGTACCTTTGGTGCCCAATATGGCAGCCCCCAGCCTCCATGCAGGTATTGAACACATGAAATGTGGCTGGTGTGACTGACAAATTCAACCTCTAATGTAATGTTACCTTAGTTAATTTTAAATGGCCAAAACTGGCTACCGTTTTGAAAAGAGTGACTATAGAATATACAAACTTTCTTGCAATTGTTTCCTATGGTACCAGTGTTTCAGCATCCTTTGCCCACTCTTATATCCTCTGTTCTGTTTGGCCACTTTGAAATCATGTGAGAAAGGCAAAAAAAGTAATTCGCATCCTTGATTATAATTTTGGTAACGGGTGTTACTGGATACTACTCTTAAATGTTATTTTCTAATAAAAACATTATGGTATCACACATCTTTGCTCTTGCTTAGCTTCTTTTCAATGAATGTTAAAAACTTAACACTTTTCTTCTTAATTGGGACTTAATTAACTTTAATGTGTAATGTAAAGGTTTTCCTTTAACACCACTAATTCACAGTTTCTTTTCAACGCGGCACAACTTCATTTCTTGTATGTATGCTCTATTCTCATGCATTCAGTGATTATGGTGCAAAAAAGCTGAGGCTATATCCTCTACATTATAGGGTAGCATCTCTGTGTCATATAATTTACATACCAAAACATTTTTATTTTATTTTTTTTTTTATTTTTTTATTTTTTATTTTTTTTTTCAACGTTTTTTATTTATTTTTGGGACAGAGAGAGACAGAGCATGAACGGAGGAGGGGCAGAGAGAGAGGGAGACACAGAATCTGAAACAGGCTCCAGGCTCCGAGCTGTCAGCACTGAGCCCGACGCGGGGCTCGAACTCACGGACCGCGAGATCGTGACCTGGCTGAAGTCGGACGCTTAACCGACTGCGCCACCCAGGCGCCCCCAAAACATTTTTAAAAACTCAAAATGAATTTGGGATAAGCTGGTTTTCATGTATGCTTTTTTAAAAAATATGTTTTAATGTTTATTTATTTTTGAGAGACAGACAGAGAGAGACAGAGCATGAGCAGGGGAGGGGCAGAGAGAGAGAGGGAGACACAGAATCAGGCTCTGTCAGCACAGAGCCTGATGTGGTCTTGAACCCACGAGCTGTGAAATCATGGCCTGAGTCAAAGTCGGACGCTCAATTGACTGAGCCACATAGGCACCCCTCATGTATGCTTTTAAAAAGATATTATTCACAAAATATATTTGTTTAACAAGCTAAAACATACAGTTAAATAGATTTAAAATAAATAAAAACTTAAAAATTTGTAAATATATAATATGAACTCATATAATAGATATCTACCTTGTTTCTAAAATACGACTCATTGCTTGATTTTTTATAGTATAAAATAAATCATGACTTTACCAAAAATACTCCTCTAGAGGTTTCTTTAAGTCATGAACTCACATGTTGTATTAAAAAGATATTATAATTATCTTTTGAGGAGTGTATCTATTGCCTATGTATGATAAAATAAAATTATTTTGATAAGGGCAAATTCAGGTTACGATAATAATAAAACAGTTGTATGAAGCAAACATTTGTACTTTAGAGTGTGTAAAACAGTTTCAATTACAAGATAAAAGTATTTGGACATTGATAACTTTGGCTGTATGGGCATTTGTTATCCGCTAAAGTAAACTGTGCATGATAAAAAAAAAAAAAAAAAAAAAAGAAAAGAAAAGAATCACTCCTAGGGGAATACAATTCTACTGATTATACAAAGATTTTCAAGGACATTGCTCAACTGTCTCCTCCCAAGGAATTCTTCTCTTAGGGTGTGAACCAAGTAAGAGGAAATGAGCCTTTAATAAAACTTAAAAACAACCACTACAGTGCTAGCTTGCTTTTTGTTTTCAAATTTTTAATGGCCTTAAGAGACAGGGAAAGAGGCTGATGGAAGAAAAAGTTGGAGAAAAAAAATTAGTTATTTACAGCATTATATTTCTCTTAATATAATAACACCATTCTCAATCTTAGACAGCATTTTATTTGTTTTTGTTTTTGTTTGTTTTGTTTTCTTTTATTCTTAGACAACATTTTATTTGTAACCAACAAGTACATTGGGTAGAGAATACTACTGAGAATATTTTCTATCTGGACAATGTATTTGAATGCTTAGCCATAGCCTGCCATGAGTCATGAATGCCACCAAGACCGGTAGGTGTGATAAGATTTTTTTTTTCCACCTATAGGAGAGTACAGACTATCTTTCTCCTTTTATTGGTTAGGTATATTTCTTCAAGGTAAAATTTATTTTAAATTATTCAAAATTATAAAAGCATGCCACTGTCACAATGACAATAAATATATCCAAGATTTAATATTCACTGAAAAATATTTTCTATCTTTGTTTTGCTGTTTGTCTTTTCTGTTTCTTTTAGTCATTTAATTTTAAAGTTACTTTATATAACCACAGTTTCTACTAAAATGAGTATTTGGGCACTTAATAAAACCAGTTTCGTCCTTGTGGAAGGCCACCACCACTGCATCATTTTAACGTTATTACATTATCTTCTCAGGTTAATAACCTGCCATTAAAAAAAATGAGATTCCATACAACACCCAGTGCTCAAAAAAAAAAAAAAATGAGAGCTCATTATAATGTAAGAACTCATTAAAATTATGAAATAATCACCATTAAATTAGATTAAAATAATAGCTGGCACACCTCTTAGAGATTTTCTAGTCCAAGTTGTTATTTATAAGACATTAATAATAGGTCAGGCATAATGATAGTTACCATATATTGATCTCAGGATCTAAATACTTTACAGGAGTCCATTCATTACATCACTTCTCAACTGGAGCACCTGGGTGGCTCAGTCAGTTAAGCACCTGACTTTTGTTTTTGGCTCAGGTCCTGATTTCACAGTTCTGTTCATTAGTTCGAGCCTCACACTGGGCTCTGTGCTGACACTGCAGCTCCTGCTTGGGGTTCTCTGTGTTCCTCTCTCTCTCTCTCTCTCTCTCTCTCTCAAAACAAATAAATAAACTTAAAAAAATAACTTCTCAGCTCTGTGGGGTATTATCCTCTCACTACATTCAAAAAAATAATAAGTTCAGAGAGAGAAAGATAGGAAGGTGTGGGAGGAGCGGAAGAAGGAAATCAACAGGCAAGCAACCAAGGGGGTAGAATGCCCGCAGTGCATGATGGGCAAGGCACACAGAGGAACATGAAGGAACTTGCTCAGTAAGGGGGATAGGAATATAATCAGGAAATTAACAAAAAAGTATGGGTTATTGGAAAACATATTGTGGAAAGAATGCAAATTCTAATTATAACCAAACTGTTATATTTAAGAGGGAATACCATTTCTTATCTATCAAATTAGAAATGATTGGAAAGATAAAAATGAAGCTCTCCTGTTTCCCACAGGAGTGTTATCTTGTAAGATCTTTTTAGCACTGGACAACTGATTATCATGTAAAATAAGCTTTGCAGGCAAATGGTACACTGGCTTTAGGTTAAGTCCTTGAGCTGCATTATAAAGGTGAGGAAAAAAGATCAATGTAGTTAAAAGAGTTGGTCAAGGTCACAAAATGACATTTTTAGTGCCTGAATGTTGATAAGAAAGTCTCAAGCCTGGGGCCTGAGAGGAGGAGATTTTGGAAGGGGAAAATCAGAGAAGAATGCTTTCCTCCTCACTTTTGTAGTCATTTTCAATGCTCCAATTATTTGAGAGCAGAAAAGAGCTTCCTGGTTCTAATTGTTAACAATTGCCTTGCTGTCAAGGCAGACAAGACCAGAAGGTGATGTTCTGACTGCGTCTCAGTGGAACCTGAGACTATGGAGTGTTTTGCGGTCAGGTGAAAACCTGCATGAGGGCAGGAGGGGCAGACAGAGAGGGAGGTGATTTGCTGAGAAGAAAAGTCTCCAGTGTGCAGTGCCTTTATCACTAATGCACCACACCTCACCCCACCCCCCCCAATCTTCAGCCCTCCTCGCCATTTGCTCTTTCCTTCTTAAATTTGCTAAGAACAACAAACCCCTAAACAAAACCCTCATACACACACAAACTAAGGCATATCAAAAAGTACAAGTGTTTGGGGCGCGTGGATGGCTCAGTCAGTTGAGCGTCTGATTTCGGCCCAGGTCATGACCCTGTGCTTTGTGAGTTCAGGCCCCACGTGAGGCTCTGTGCCACCGCTCAGAGCCTGGAGCCTGCCTCAGATTCTGTGTCTCCTCCTCTCTCTGCCCCTCCCCCACTCTGTCTCTGTATCCCCAAAATAAACATTAAAAAAAATTTTTTAAAAGCATAAGAGTTTAGGGGTGCTTGGGTAGCTCAGTCGGTTAAAAGGCTGACTCTTGATTTCAGTTCAGGTCAGGATCTCAGGATCATGGGATCGAGCCCATGTAGGCTCTGTGCTGACAGCATAGAGCCTGCTTGGAATTCTCTCTCTCCCTCTGCCCCTTTCCCTCCCACTCACACTTATTTTCTCTCTCTTTCTCTAAAATACAAAGAATTAAAAATTGTAAGAGTTTATTTGAGCAGAAAACAATTCCAATGGGGCAGCACCAAACAGAAAGTGGTTATCTTGCATCCACACGACTCCCGAAACAGAATGCTACGGGCACCAGTGACAGTCACAGCAAAGTTTATTGCAATGAGAGGCAAGGCCAACCGATCACGACCAACACTCTTGACCAGAGTGCGGTCTCGAACAGCCGGGGTAAAAACAGAGTTTTTAGAGCCGACCACATCACCTGGGAACAGAACAAAGAAATAGTTCCCAGATGGGGGTGGAAACGGTTCAGACATGCCCTTGCCCCAATCCAATCAAACACTAATCCAGTTGATTTTCCTTGAACTTTTGTTCCCTTGATTGATAGGACAAGGCTGTTATCTCTTAATCTACAGTGTTAAAACCTAGCTGATATTTCTTAAGGCTACAGGCTAGCCCTACACTACAATTTAACCCTTACGGGGCAAAGTGGGCAGTGTGCTGCACAAGTACGTACTTATCATTAATCTCTCCGTGTTGTTATTCCCACTTCTCTTATACGTTTATGCAAACTAGGCGTTTTCAGGTTCCAATAGTCTCTGAAGTTTGTCGAGGCAGAGAGACTCCATTCCTAGAGACCTCCTTCTGTGTCTTCTTTCCTATTCATTCCCTTAGACGAATCTCCTGTACACTTTATCTGGTATTTCCCAGTGGAACATCTGGCAAAACTATAATACAGCATCACAACCAAGATACTGACATTGATACATCCATTGATCTTATGTAGATTTCTCCAGTTTTACATGCATTCAGGGGTGTGTGTGTGTGTGCTTATTTCTTTGCAATTTTGTCACAAATGTAGGCTCATGGGTGCCTCGGTGGCACAGTTTGATGAAGGAAACAAAGGCAAGAAAAATGTAGCTGAAATTAAATCTCCTTACAGCCTGCAGTCCACTGATAGACATTTAAAACATGCAGAACATGACCTTCCTCAAGGACGGCTGCCTTACTGCCTTAATGTTTTGTTTTATTAAAGATTAAAGTAACCTTATCTTAGCAGCAGCTAGTCCTTCAAGGTCCTAAAAGCCTTGCTTCCAAATTCCTTAGAAACTTACTTTATCTCTATCCTCCTCCCTCCATAAACTTAAAAATATATAATCAGTCACTCCTCACAACCCCAGTTCAGCTCTTTCTGTCCACGGGTTCTGTCCCTGTGGTTTAATAAAATCACCTTTTTGCACCAAACATGTCTCAAGAATTCTTTCTTAGGTATTTGCTCAAGAACCTCATCAGGTTGGGCATCTGACTCCTGGTTTTGGCTCAGGTCATGATCCCAGGGTCGTGGGATGAGCCCCATGTCAGGCTCTATACTGAGCCTGGAGGCTACTTGAGATTCTCTCTCTTCCTCTGCCCTCTTCTCTGCTTGCATGCACATGCTCTGTTTCTCTCTCTCCCTCTCTCCCTCTCAAGCAAACCAAAGGTTGTTTCCCAAAAACCTTTGGTAAACTTACACCTCAATTTAGACAGAAATAACACCCTTACTATACTGTGATCCCTTTCTTTTGAAAATACACTTTCTTCTTAGCTTTCGGAACAGTATACCCTTCTGGTTTTCTCTCTTTTGCCACCAATTTTATCCGCTCTTTTAGCCTCATCTTCATTTACCTAGATGTTAAATACTAAAGCTTCTTAAATTTTGATCCTAATCTCATCTTTTTTCCCTCTGTATGCTTCAAAAGATGAACTCATCAACATCCATCCCTTCAATGACCAACGGAAACACGAAACGAAAAAGGCTCATACGTGATTATGTCCGCCACCAACTTCTCTTCAGAAACCCAGGCCCTGTACCCAGTTGCCTAACTGAAATCTCTACTTGAATATCTCAGAGACATCTCAAAGTCAATTTACCCAGAATTAAACCCTGATCCTTCCCACTAATTTACCTTCATTCCTGTTTCCCTGTCACTTGCATGTGCCAGGAAACCTGTTTAACCCCACCCAATTTTCCATTTTTATCTCCCAACAGCTTTTGAATTTAGTGCTTTTTACAGCCCTATTTCCAGTACTTTAGAATAAGTTACCATAATACTCTTCCTAGATTGGTGAGATAGCCTCTTAATTTACCTATTTTTCTCAGCTTCCCCCCTCAATCTGTTTTCCATTCTACAACGAAGTTTTTTGAAGTGAAATTATGTTCATCTCTCCTCACACACACTGTTTGCACTCCCTTACTTCTCCAAATCGATAGACATTTCTCTTAGGAACAAAATAAAATCAATATTTTTAAATGAGTCTCCGAGCTCTCTGGAAAGTAAGAGCCATGTCCAAAGGCAAAAACAAAAACAAGCAGCAACCACAAACTTGACAAACATCATGGAATTGTGACTGGAGAAGGAGGCAAAACAGGATGCTGAAACCAGGAATTCCCAGTTTGGGATTTGGAATCTGAGGAGAGAGAAAAGAAAACTAGGCCTAGGGCCCACTTTGCAGGAGGAGATAAGCCTGAAACCTTTGCTTAAAACTACAGCTCTTAAAAGGATTACATTTTAGTGAAAGCATTAGATATAAAAGAAATCTGCCCTTGGGCAAAGAGAGTTAAGAGGAAAAAATGTCTGCCTTGCCAAAGCTCTCACATTTCAAGAGACATAATTGTTTCTTTGGAGCATTTGTAATCACTGACTGCCCTCATGTATGTATGGGATTGAAATGTATAGTACCTCAAGGGAAACCTCACACTATAATAATTCTAGTGGTCCCAGGCTGAAAGTGTCCCCACTGACCAGCAAAACAAACAAACAAAACTCCCAAAACAAACAAAAAAAATCCCAAATATGTTCTAGAAGAAAGCACCCTTAATCCTACCTCTCAAGATTCCCATAGATTATCTTCTGCCAAATATAAACTCACACACACAAAATTAACATATACATGAGGAAATAAACAACTATGAGTGCAACCCAATTAAGAAAATAACAGAAACACATTTAGGTTCTAGGAACTTGGACTTAATAAAATTCAATTCAAAATAGTAAGTAATTAGGGGCACCTGGGTGGCTCAGTCAGTTGTAAGTGTCCAACTTTTTGTTTCAGCTCAAGTCATAATCTGGAGGTTCGTGGGTTCAAGCCGCGCATCGGGTTCTGCATTGACAGCGAGGAGCCTGCTTGGGATTCTCTCTCTCTCTCTCTCTCTCTCTCTCTGCCCCTCCCCCTCTCATGTTGTCTCTGTCTCTTTCAAAATAATTAATTAATTAATTAATTAAAGCAATAATAATAATACTAATCAAAAAACAAATGACTGTAAATGTGACCTAGTGTGTGTCTATGAGAGAGACCTTTAAAATGTGTTTCTTATGAATAAGTAAAAAGGGGTAACTCCCCACAGAGCACTATAATGCATATACTGCTGACAACAGACCAGATGTTCACACAGCAAAATGGATAGGACTTAAAAAATGTGTTATATGCGAAAACAAAAGAAATAGAATGAGGTCTACAGCACAACCCTTTTTGTTAAAAATATATGTATTTAAATACTGTGTGTTTTACCAGGATACGTCTAAATAAATGATGGCTGGGTAACACACTGGAACAGTTGTCATCGGGGGGGGGGGGGATAGGAGAGTGGTGAAGGAGTATGACAGAGTAAATAAATAAAATAAATAACAAATAACAGAAGTGCAAATAAACACAAAAGTTAGGAGGCACAGACAGATGATGAAACAGTGTTGAAATGGAAGAGTATGGCCAACACAATCCTCTAGTACCTAAGGACTCCATCCCTTCCCCTCCCCCCTCAAAAGGCAATAAAATACAAGGACATTCCTAGAATGATCAGGCCAACCCATTATTTTATTGGTTCTTACTCTGTGACAAGTGTGCAATTACCTAGAGAAACAGGTCATATAAACAAGTCAGATAAGCAATTCTTCAGGGCGCCTGGATGGCTCAGTCAGTTTAATGTCTGACATCGGTTCGCGTCATGATCTCAGGGTCCCTGAGCTTGAGTCCCACATCGGGCTTTGTGCTGACAGCTCAGAGCCTGGAGCCTGCTCTGGATTCTGTTCTCCCTCTCTCTCTGCTCCTCCCTACTCATGCTCTGTCTCTCTTTCAAAAATAAACATTAAAAGAAATTTTTTTAGATAAAAAAATTTAAAAAAATTAGCAATTCTTAGCTGATAGATTCCATTTATGGAAGTATGAGCATATATAGTAAATTATGAAATAAAATTATATTTTATGAGTTTATTATCAATTCAAGACATTTTCACAGTTTGCTTTAATATCTCGCTCAGAAGCCTTCAAATAGTCAATAAGGAAATAATCAATACACAAAAAATCACCAACATTTATCATGCATTATTAAATATGCATGAAATATATTGTTATGTCTATGATAATGCATAATAGTAAAATACAAATATTGATTTTACTAGGTTAACTGACATCTAATGATTAAAATAGTTAATTAATAAGTCATATATCGGTCATTGAGTATTCTAGGTAAATATAATAGTTATTAAGTACCTATGTTTTGTCCACAGAGATGGTATAAGATTTTAAAATATGAGGGACGTAAATACCATGCATCATGATCAAAGGGAAAAAACTAAATATCAGGCATTTAGAAAATAATAAATTATAGAATTTTACACTTGACTAAAATTGCAGTGGAATTCAGAAATAGATGAGAAATGGTTTTATAGAGCTGCAGCTGAGTCAAGAAAAAGGCAATATGTGAAAAAAGTGGTAGGAAAAATCATTTGTAGTACAAGTGGCTCTGAAATATGTATTTTAAGAGAAATGTGCAAGACAAAAAAGACTATATGGGAACATAATATATATTTGTAGGAATGTAAAAAGCACTAAATGAAATTTGCAAATGTATTACCATCAGCCATATACATGGTTTTTAAAATTATGATTAGAGCCCGAAGATCAAAATGAAAAATGACATTACTTCTTTCTTTTCAGTTAGGGATGACGATATTTAGATTGAAAGAAGGAACCAAGAATTGCAAAGAAAGAATTGAAGTCATTGGTCACTAAAAAGATTGTAAATTAACATATACTTTTAAATAAGTAAAATCTCCAGGTTTGGGCAATTTGGATTCTAGTGTAATGGGAGTTTGAATATTAATTTATCAAATGTGGGTTTAGAAAATCATGGAGAATAGGAAAGGCTTTTAATTTTACAAGGAACAAAATTGGTTCCTAAAATTTATGATAAATATTTGCCAAAAACCCTAATAGATCTTAGAATGGGTTTTTGAATGAACGATTTGGTGGGCGAGAGGTTCGGGGACAGGGCGATAGATACTCAAGAATTAACACTGATCATTTTAGGATCCTGGATTATTGCAATAATAACAAGCCATGCCATGCTAAATTAATTTTCTTATTAAAATGTTGAAGTTTTAGGACCCTTATTCTAAACTGTAGTTGTATCAACCAAAGGGAATTATTCTCATGAGTGACATAAAATCAGCAAAACGTCACCGTCTTCTCCAAAGTACTGAATTGTTCAGGCACATGTGGGTTGGTTCTGAATGTGACAGGCATAAATAGATTTGAATACGTTGCAAAGGAAAAATGCTAGTAGGCAATTTATGGTAGCTACAATTATCAGGGACTCGGGTCCTTTTTGGGGACTCTACCGTTCTTTGTTTTTTTAATTGAGATATAATTGACACGTAACTTCATATTAGTGTCAAGTGTACAAAATAATGATTCAGCATTTGTACATATTGCAGAATGATCACCACAATAAGTCTAGCTAACATCTGTCACCATGCATAGTTAACAAATTTGTGTGCGTGTGATGCGAACTTTTAAAATCTTTCTTAGCAACTTTCAAATAAGCAATATGGTATTACTAGCTATAGTCACCATAGTACATATTATGTCCCCATGACTTTAACCACCAATCTGTTCTCTGTATCTAGAGCTTGCTTTCTTTCTTTCTTTCTTTCTTTCTTTCTTTCTTTCTTCTTTCTTTCTTTCTTTCCTTCTTTCTTTCTTCTTTCTTTCTTCTTTCTTTCTTTCTTTCTTTCCACATATAAGTGAGATCATGCAGAATTTGTCTTCCTCTGTTTGACTTATTTCAGTTAGCGTAAGGCCCTCAAGATGCATCCATGTCACAAACGGCAAGCTTTTTTTTGGTTTTAGTATTTTTAAAAAGTTTATTTATTTATTTTTTTGATAGCACAAGCAGGAGAGGGGCAGAGGGAGAGGGAGACAGAGGGTCCAAAGTGGGCTGGGAGCTGACAGCAGCAAGCCCCATGTGGGGCTCGAACTCACAAACCCCAAGATCATGAACTGAGCTGAATTGGAGGCTTGGCCCCTGGTTCTACCATTCTTGATTGTGGTTTTCATCTCCTGATCCAAGGTGGCTGCTCCAGCAACTTGCACATCATCTGCTTTCCAGCAAGAAGAAAGGAAAATGGAGAGAGAGAGAGATGACATTTATACCTGACTCTAAGGCAGGGGCCGGAAGCGGCCCTTTTCACTTCCGTTCGCATCTAATTGGTCAGCCCTTAATTGCCTGCACACACCTGGTTAGTAGGATTTAGCGGGGTCACTAGGTGAGAGTTAAAAATTCTTTTTCTGAGGTAAGAAGAGAATATTTATTGGAGAGACAACAAGCAATTAAACCTTCTTAACTAGTACATCACAGTTTCCCTTTGAAGATAATTATGCAATCCGCACATTAAAATCTATTTGTAAAAATGTTAAATATAGAGCAAAGTAAAAGTCCTCTTTATGTCCTGCTCTGTATCCATTTCTCTCCAAAGCTTAACCATTGCCAACATGTGATTCTTTCTTCTATGCATTTCAGGTAAATTACGTATATATTATACGTATTTATATCTAGCCCTGTTTTGTTAACCAAAATGAAATATTACTACCCTTGTTTTGCAGCTTGATTTTTTTCTCTAATTATATCTCTTAGAGATTGTTTTATTTCATTTCACATACATTTATCTAAATTTGGTAAGTAAATGCATAGTATTCCATAGTATGAAAATGTTTAATTGATCTTATTAAGGACTTTTAGGCTGTTACCAACTTTTTTGCTAATTCAAAGTTTTTCCACAAAAATATTGCATTTTGCGATCATGGCCTGTGCTGCAGTGAACTATGGATATATATCTATAAAATGAGTCCTTATTTGTCTAAATATATATTCATTTATACCTCTTGCACATTTACACTTCCATGAAAATTTTAGGACCAGCTAATAAAATCCAATAAAATAAATCTTATTAATAAGATATTTCAAAATAGATATTGTACATCAATCTTCGGTATTGCATAGAATATTAGAAATAACTGATATCTTTATATTATATGGTCTTCCTATTCCAAGAGCATGATGTTTATTTCCAGTATTTATTTTTTCTTCAATGAACAAACTCAATTTTATAATTTCTTTAACATAGCTATTGTACAATGCTTCTTATTATATCCTAGTGTGTTCTTTTATAGGTTTTTTTTTTCATGAAGATGACTGCATTCTACTACATTTTCATTGGTTATTTATGACATATAAGGAAACTGCTGATTTTTGGTATTTTGGTGTTTTATTCTATAAAATTACTGCTCTCATTGCTTCTTATAGTTTAATAGTAAAAGCTCTTGGTTGATATCTGTCACTGAAAAATCATGATCCCTCCTCTAGTTTCCAGACTTGACTTAGTTTTAGGCCCAAAGTCTATCAACTAAAGCACAGTCAAGGACCTCTGAGGATGCAACCTGTATGTAATGCCGTAGTGGGTAGGAATTATTATGGTAGGAATTGCCTCAATTCTCCCACACAGTCACCTATGGCTTCCAAAATAAAGGGTGAGTTATCACATCTTGTGCCTGACGTATGACATTTCATTATATACTACAGTGTCTTTGGAAACATCAAAATAAAACTGTAGTTATTTGCAGATGGAGTAATTGTCTATATGCAAAATTCCGAAGAATCTATTGACTAGTTATTAGAAATAATAAGAGCCTGACAAAAGTTTGCTGGATGTAAAATCAATATACGAAGTCAATTAAATTTCTATACCAGTTTGTGGCTTGTATTATACTTTTCTTTCTGAAGTTCCTTGAGGGACACCAGTTCTTCATTCTAATATCATCAGCTTATTCAATCTTTTCTTTTAGGTCTGTGTTTTTGGTGTGTTTTCGTTATCAGGTTCTTCCTTATTTTGATTTCTAAAGGTACCTATCTGGAACTCTTATTTTTGTATGGCACAAATTACGAATCCATTTCCCCCCCACCCCCACCCCCCTCACCCCCCACCTTGGATGCTCAGTTGTACAACCATGTGGTTTTTTGAACAGATCATCTTTCTACACAGATTTAGGTTCTACCACTTGTTGGTCTGGTGTGTATCAAGGTTCCATTTATCCTGGATCCATTTCTGGATTCTCTGTTCTGCATCTCTGATCTGCTCCTCTACCCCTGAATCAAAACCACACTGTACTGAATACCATAGCAGTATAATAAGTCATGATATCTATAAGTCCCCTAACCTAGCTTTCTTTCTTAAGTGCCTTGGCCATTTTGGACCCTTTGATCCTCTGTATATATTTTAGAATCAACTTGCCAAATTTCTTGAATTAAGATGGTAATATTTTTTTTTTTTTTTTTAGGAATTAAAAGAAATTTGTAGGTTGAGGAGAACTGATATCTTTTCAGTGCTGAATGTTCCCATCTATGAACATATTATACAAAGTGTTCTTTCATGGGGGCGCCTGGTGGCTCAGTCAGTTGACCAACTGACTCTTGATTTCGGCTCAGGTCATGATCTCATGGTTCATGGGATCAAGCCCTGCATCGGGCTCTGGACTGACAGCACAGAGCCAGAGCCTGCTTAGAATTCTCTCTCTCTGCCCCTCCACCGTTCATGCTCGCTTGCTCTCTCCCTCTGTCTCAAAACAAAAAAATATTAAAAAACAAGTTTTGTTTCATGTCCTTCAATAAAATATAATCATTTTCCATATAAATCTTACACATTTTTGTTGTATTTTTCTTGTTTGTTTATTTTGTTGCTAATAATGACTTCTTTCTTTTATACATTTTATTTTGTGGTAATGTAGACAATCATATAATCTACAACAAATTATCCTTTTATTTTTATCTTTCTAATCCTTTTATATTGTATACTTATTTATTTTTATTATTGTACTACCAAGATTGTTCAGTCTGATGTTGACTAGAAATAGTCATGGTGGTCAAATTTGTCTTGTTTCTAGAGGAAATATTTACAAAAAATTACAAAGGGAATATTTAATATTTCTTTGATGATTATGATATCTGCTGAATGCTTTAAAAAAATTTTTTTAATGTTTATTTTTGAGACAGAGAGAGACAGAGCATGAACGGGGGAGGGGCAGAGAGAGAGGGAGACACAGAATCAGAAGCAGGCTCCAGGCACTGAACCATCAGCCCAGAGCCCGATGTGGGGCTCGAACCCACGGACTGGGAGATCTTGACCTGTGCTGAAGTTAGACGCTTTACCGACTGAGCCACCCAGGCGCCCCAATATCTGCTGAATGCTTTTAATGCATACTATATTTCAGGTTAAGGAAGTTCCATTATTTTCTTCAGACTATAATTCATCATCAATATCTTTATCCTATCAGTGAAGAATTAAGACACTTGAATGCTTTTGCTCTTTTGAACCTTTTACTTATAATCTGTATTCTCCTATAGGCTTTTAGCCCTGTTTTGATTTTTTTTTTTACTCTAACAATTTAGAATTTATTATTATGATTCTCATAAACATTTGGATTTATTTGCATATTTATCAGGGTTTGGGGGTTTCATCAAATTTTCTATCAAGAATAATTTTCCTTCTTTCTGAACAAAATTCTATAGTAATTAATTTAGGATAACAAAATCGTTCAATTTTTATTTTCCTAAAAGCATATTTCACTTTTATCTTTAAAACATAGACTCATTAAATGGGGCACCTGGGTGGCTCAGTCAGTTAAGTGTCTGACTCCTGATCTCGGCTCAGGTCATGGTCTCATGGTTCATGAGTTCATACTGAGAATGTGGAGCCTGCTTGGAATTCTCTATCTGCCCTTCCCCCATGCACACACTCTCTGGTGCACGTGCTCTCCCTCTCAAAATAAATAATTAAACTTAAAAACATAAATGAACAAAGGATAGGTTCATTAATACTCAGATGCCTAAGTAGACAGGTGATTTTTTTATCTCAGCACATTGAAGATATTATTTCTCCTGGTTTCCACTGTTACCATTACAGGTCACCTTTCAGAGGAGTTCATTCCTTTGGAAATAATCTACTTCCGTGGGCTGGAAGTCCAGCCACCGTGCGGTTTAGCTAATTTCTCTGTCCCAGACCTCATCCAACTGAAACCAAAACCTTAGCAGGGCTACTTCCCTTGTTTGAGGCTCTGGGGGAGAACCCTCCCTGAGCTTGTACAGGTCATTGGCTGCTAAATTCAGTTCCTTGCAGTTGCATAGGACTGAGTTCCCCATTTCCTGGCTGGCTTTCAGCTGGCTAAGGGCTACCCTTGGCTTCTAGAAGCCTCCACTGGTCCTCGGACATGGTCCCCACATCTCAGAGGCAACAAAGGCAAGTTAATCTTGCTCAAACTGGGGTCTCTCTGACCTAGTCTTGGTTGCATCTCTCATGTTGTGTCTCTTCCACCACATTTCTCCGACTCCGGGCAGAACAAGTTGGTTTTAAGATCTTATGTGACTGCATCGGGCCCACTCAATTAATCCAAGATAATCTCCCTTACTTACCTTGCCACATGATGTAACATTCCATCAGGGACCAGGGTGTGGGCATCTTTGTGGAGATGGGCTTTTTGATGTTTGTCTCCTTATGTTTTGTAAGCCCTTGTTTCTTACAACTATCTCTGGGCATTCTTGGTTTAAAGCCTGTTCCTTTAGCAAGTTTGTTTCTCTAAGCATGTAGGTTATTGCTAATACACCTAAATAATGTAAATTTCCAGTGTGATGTTTTCTGATCCTCAGCACAGGATTTTCTTGAGGAATTCTCAGAGGTGCCTAGTTTCCTCCTCCCATTTCCCTGAGTGGAGGCAAGGTGAGCAAATCTTTTACAGGACAATTCCTTTTTCTTCTCTGGTTTGTATTGTATTGATCAGCGAGGGGCTGACAGCATCCTAACCTGGACATCAACTCCAGGCTCCCACCCTGTGGCTCCAGCTTCTCACTGTTCATGTCTGTCAGCTCCCCACCTCTCTCCCATTATCACCAACCGTAGCATCACTCAGACATTCAGGAAGACATATCTACTTAGAAAAAAATACCCCCCTCCCCCAGTCCCAGAAAAGCATCTTTATTTACCCTGCAGTTTGTAAAACCCTAAGCCCCAGCAGTGAGATGTTCACACACCTGACCTGACCTCTACTACTTTGTCTTTTTCTGTTCTGTCATCACCCTCCAGGAGGAAATGAGTGTAAGGAGAAAGGAGAAAGAAGACCAACTTTATTCCATGTAAACAAGAAATTAAAAAGGCATAGATATGTTAAAATAGCATGTTTACATTTTAACTTACCCTCCAAGTGACTTTTTAAAAACCCGGATATGTTTTTCAACTAGATTTAAATATTCATTTTTTGTGGGTAGTTCTTGTATGTTCTGACACTTTTCTCCATTTAACAAAATTGTTTGGATCAATTTAATACAGGGAAGACAAAACACAGCATAATTTTAAAAGATGAAGCTAAAAATGAAAGTTTAAAGTCAAATACAATATCTTCTCTTAAGTGTGACAATGTCCTTTGTGTCATTTGATTCTGTATCAAGTTGCATGTCAAATTTTTAAAATATTGAAATGCCTATTAATAGAGGTTGTTAACTTTTGCTTTTAAGTGCAAATGACATTTTTTTATTAACCTGACTGGGAATGTCTAAAATACTTTCATCTTCAGATTCCTTGGAATCCTTTCCTTTATTGGATAAATATTTATTAAGAGCCTATTATTAAGAGCTTGTTGTGTTATTTAGTAACATCAATAACTCTTATTAAGAACACTCTGGGGGCGCCTGGGTGGCGCAGTCGGTTAAGCGTCCGACTTCAGCCAGGTCACGATCTCGCGGTCCGTGAGTTCGAGCCCCGCGTCAGGCTCTGGGCTGATGGCTCGGAGCCTGGAGCCTGTTTCCGATTCTGTGTCTCCCTCTCTCTCTGCCCCTCCCCCGTTCATGCTCTGTCTCTCTCTGTCCAAAAATAAATTAAAAAAACGTTGAAAAAAAAAAAAAAAAAAAAAAAAAGAACACTCTGTTAGCCACAGGAGAAACAGAGATGAGCAAATCAAGAAAGTTCCTGTTCCCATGGAACTCAACTTCTGCTGGAAGAGACCCCAAAAAAAAAAGCAAAAGAATGTATAGCAGAGAATCAGGGAGTGATAAGTGTTCTGAAGGAAATGAGGATGCAGGGAGCAGTGGTTAGAGTGGGGACGTTCCAAGCAAAAGAAGCAAGGTGGCTAATGAATGCCTGGTAAGGAAGTGACCTGAGCAGACCCGAATGGGGGAAGTAAGTCCCATGCCTAGCTTACCGAAGAACAAACTTCCAGTGTATTCTATGACTCCTGGATGCAGATAGATCTAAAGACCCAACTTGTGAAATAATGAACAGTAGAAAAGCAGACCTAACGTTGTTGTAAAGACAAAAATCAACTGCCTGTTTTGGCATTACAAGCCACGGGACTCAAAAATCCCATAGACATAGATACTCAGTTATATGGAACTCTGCCAAGGAAAAGTACAAATCCTTACCAAGCAAATTACATGCACAGATAAGAACTCATGCTACCAATAAGCTGTTAACAGAAAATATATATATATATATATATATATATATATATATATATATATATACACTTAGGTCATAAACTGCTAGAAATCAAGTTTTCTTCAGAGTTTTGACCGGGTTCTGACCATCTGCAAAAGTGAAAACTTAGGAGGAAAAAATCTAGGTGATTAAACATGAAACAATGAAAGGAAGTCTCAGACTACATCCCTGCCCCGAAATGGAGCGAGCTCCGCGTCTTACACAGAAGGCAGTTTCAACAAACCCCAACTCATCTGTTCCACTTACTGGGTTTGTTGTTTTAGGGCAAATGTGCTCCACGTGACTCTTTATAAAAATTTATCCATTTTTAAAAAAAAATTTTTAAAAAAATTATCCATTTTTGAAATTAATATTTATTGAGTCAGACAGGCCATATTAACACATAATGTGTATTTAAAAATACATATAATAATGGAAAAATCCCACTCTGTTTTTATAAGAATTTAGAAGTATTTCAGTGTACTTTCACTGTATTATAGATTTTCCAATATCAGATGGTCTTTTAATTTTCTATTTTTAAATTTTGCCAAAAAATATCGAAAAGTAAAGGTAACTATTAAAATGTGAATCCTTTCTCTTTTCTTCAGCAAAAATGGATATTTTATTTACTCAATAATAATAACTTATATGGGAATAAACCATAGCAAGAATATTATAGAGATGAGTCTTCACATTTGCTCAGTGAAATCTCTAAATTTTCTATGACATTCTATTATTCTCCTTTAGAGTGTCTATATTCTAACTTCCAGTAAACTTATACTTAATGTAAATCTATCAAAATTAAGAAAATGAGCAGAAGCAACAAAAATTAATATGGGGTAAACTTAATGTTATTTTTTCCCCAGATGTTCCTAGAACTATTCAGAAATCTATGACAAACCTTGGAAAGATGAGTACTGCTCCATTAAGAATCACAGTCTACTGACAATTAGGGTGAATGCAAGAGTTAATGGCTGATTTAATCAAAGATTGAGGAAACCAGGTCTGAACGGGGTTTAGGGCAGTTAAGTGCATTCTGGCACTTTGACTTTTACTTCCAAAGGTTCCCCAGTGCTAGAGGAACTAGTCTAAACTAATAAAGCTAAGGGTGCTTGGGTGGCTCAGTCATTAAGTATAGGGCGTAGGCTCCCATGGTTCATGAGCTGGAGCCCCACATTGGGTGAACAGGACCCTGCTTCTCCTCTCTCTGCCCCCTCGCTCACTTGCGCCCTCTCTCTCTCTCAAAAATAATAATAATAATTAAAATAATAATAAGCGAATAAAGCTAAAACTAATAAAGACTCTTAAAATTTTAACTTATCTACATCTCCTGAAAAATTTCATATAACTCTTTCCTATAGTCACACCCACGATATCCCCTGTGTGAATTGTGATGATTCTTCTCTGTTTATATCGTCCTTTCTGCCTTCTTACTCTCTCCTCTTGGTAAAATTATGTTCATACTTTCCCACAGAGTTCTTAGACATCTCCATGAAAACAACTACTGTGATCATTGTACTCTTCGTTATAGCGCTTATCTTTCTGCTCTAATTCCGTGTTTGCATGTATGTTTCTCTTGCTTGGTTTTAAACAGGCTCCTTCTGTGTGGAAATCATCCTATTCATACTTAAGTACCAATTCAAGAGTAATACAAATTAAATGTAAGTTACATTTTAGGTAGCTATTTATGAAAGGAAGCAGATAACTTTTCAAAATTAATATGCCAAATGGAGAAAGAGACAGGTTACGAATTTTAATAAATGAGATTTATAAAATTAATTGTACTTGAATGGAGTATGAATTTCCAAAGGGTGGGGTGGAGAACCCCCCTCCCCCAATTTGCTGAATAAATCTAATTGTGAAATGTTGGAAAGTAGTCTCTTTCTCTATCCTATAGAAATTTAACCCAAAGTGCTATAGCTTAGATTTTGGAATCTTCCTATATATGTTGGTAGGAGCTGGAGAAAGAAGAAATGGACCCTCTCAGCCCAAAAGCAGCCAGAGAGGAAGAAACTTGGTAATTTAGCTGAGGAAATGACGAGAAGGAAATTGTTTCGTGTCTCAGGAACCATGTGGAGTTCCGAGATAGGAAAAACAGTTGCTAATTTGAGTATAAAAGCAGGAAACATGATACACTTGTTTCCTTTTATGCAAACCCAAGTATATGAGGGGTTATGTGAAAATTATTTTTCTCTTGCTGAACCACAAAGACATAGAATCAAAGTGCTTCTTTCGAACATACTGGCTTTTCTTTTTTTTTTTTTTCTGTCTCTTCTATTTCTTGTGGATACTATGGCTAATAACACAACAAGTTTAGGAAGTCCATGGCCAGAAAACTTTTGGGGTAAGATATTTTCTTTAACTGTTTTTAATTTAAAATTAGGACGCAGAAAAGGTCCTGCATAATTTATTGAGTGAAAATCTCTGAGTTAGTTTGTTTACCATAAACTGGTTACTTAACTTTTCATAAGTTTATTATAATAAATATATTCATATAATGTGTTTAAGGTGGGTTTTGGAGACACTCAAGAAGAATCTGGGCAACAAGTATAGATTTTGTTTGGTGTTACAAAATATAATTAGAAAATAATGAGAATAAAAATGTGAAAAAAGAAAAGATGGAAATAATTGCTGTTTAGAATACGATAATGTGGATTTTGTTGGAAAATTAAGTTTTATTTGTCTTAAGGTTATAAAGTATATGTTTTATTTAATGAAATCAAGAATTGCTGAAGAGGTTATTTTTTCATTGTCAATGTCATACTCTTTATTTTCCAAAGGAAATCAAAACAACAAAATCTATACTTAAGGACTGTGATGTCATAGATAAAATAAGGAATCTTATTGTGAAATTAAAGGAAGAAAAAACTATAATAAAAAAAGTTCACTTGAAATAACATTACATATAACATTAAAAGGAAGCCTATCACAGAGGAAAAAAGAAACAATACAAAAGTACTTTTTGGCTGAGTTCAGGCACAGCTACTGGTTAAATATCAGTAATGGAGTAGAGCTGAGGTCAAAATTACCAGCTGTTCAAGGCTAAAGAAGGAAAATGCTAAGGAACATGGACTAAGATGTAAATTGACGAGTATTCTTGGATTCAGGGATATTTTAAAAATAAGGGGGACTATTTCAGTTAAATTCAGAAGAAAAATTTAAAGGAATCATGGAGTTTATGAAGAGATCAATAGCCTTATTTTTTGTCTAGAACAGATTTTTAATTCCCTCAGAGAATTATTTCATACTCTCTTTTGTGATTTGTGGGGATGCTTTGGGAGCTATCAGTGAAACGGAACAGCAATATTGACTGTCCCTAACAACCTCACCTAGCACCTAGCTGTCCGCCATCACAAAAATGTGCATGAAGGGAAATAATTCTTTTTTTTTTTTCTTTTTTACCATCAACCCCTTTATGTTTGCTTCAGGCCTGGAAAGGAGGGTTATTAGTGAACACCCTAACATAATCATTAAAAAATAAGAAGAAAGTAAATTATGTTTGCATACTGTTAAGAATGGCTTTGGTAATAAGTAATTCTTGGAAAACCCAACAGCCAATAAGCCTTAAAACTGTGGGAGTCTTAATTATATATATTTGTTACAATACTGCTTGCTGTCTTCATTTATAAGAAAAGTGAATGCATTAAACACACACTGAAAAATAGCTAGAATTTGTTTACACCAAATTCATCATTACAAAATTAACTATACAAATTATTAAAAGTAAAGTAGCTCTTACTACAAAAATTAATCTGTGAAAGCCAGATCGATTTTTTTTTCAGACCATTTGAAGTTAAATTTCAAGTTTACTTAAGTGAAAGGAATCACTAGCCACTGACTAAAACATGGGTAATAATCATAAAATAAACCTGAATTAATAACACAATGCTTAATTGAAGTCTATTTACCAATCCTAAAAACACTGATTTTTTTTGTGTGTTATTTGTGCTTGAGAAGGAATTCAAACTTACTGTTTCAAAGAGTTCCTAGGTTGTTTTTTTTTTTGTTTTGTTTTTTTTTTTTTTTGTCTTAGTAGGTGAATGCAATGGAAATAATGAAAACCAGGAAGGGGAGTGTTACATTGATAAGCATTAACAAAACCAATGCAACCATGTTGAGCAGATATAGTGTTTGATGATTTGGGGGAAATATATGAAAGATCACATTATTTCTTCTGGGGTAAAAAATACTAAGTGTAAAATATAAAAATCTAAACATAAATATAGTAAATGTAGAAATTTCCTAAAATATAAATGTAGACCTTTTAAATTTTATTTCTTTTTTATATCTAAATTGGTATCTATTTTGATCACTGATTCCGCAAAAATATTATTTTGAAAATCTTATCAAGTACATTACCATGCATTTTCTATTGTGTCCAATTTCGAATTTAGAGAATAAAGATGAATTGCTGAGAAAAGGAAAACTTGCACATTGAACTATATAAATTTCTCGAACTTAACGCACTTAAGATGTATGGAAAGTTGTTTTCCAAATATCAGTTTTTGGGGGGTTACTTTAATGAATGCTGAAAAATAAGATAATGATACCAGGTTGTTACCAATAATAATAGCTTGCATTTTCATAGTAGTCACCCACTAGGACTTATTAATGTTGTACAAGCATTACAGTCATTAGTGCAAGAGGAAGCAAAAAAATTGGTTTGAGGCCAACAACACAGCTGAAGGCCACCTGTATTTCTCTCTTTTGCTTCCTTTAATGCATTTTTCTTCTCTGGGAACATTCCCCACCAAAGCAGCAGGAACCAGAACCTGTAAAATTTGCGGCATCCTGCCTCCATGAAACAGTAGACACGTATCCTTAAACTTGGGATTCTCTCTCTCCCTCTCTCTCTGCCCCTCTCCCACTTGCTCTCTCTGTCTCTCTCTCAAAATAAATAAGTAAACATATACAATTTTTTTAGATGGCAAAAATGGTCCCAAAATCTTTCTTAGAGAAAAAAAAAAAAATGATGCTTTATCCGTTCCTGTAAGTCGGAGAAGGGAGAAGATTCACAGAAGGAGATAATCCTAGGAAGGACATGTTAATCATCATTTTCCCCACATTAACTTATTAACTCACTCATTCATTCACCTATCAGTTTATTGGTTTACTCAGAAGCATTGACTGGCCACCCATTATATATTAGTCAATGTGTTAGGTGTTAGTGATATAAGCAAGGCGTAGTTGGACAATTTCAGGGAGTTCAGGAGAAATGCTACCAACATATATGTAGAAGCAAAAGCACACAAACCACATCTGTAGAGGTGAATGTCTTGAAGCAGATATTTTTATTTTTATTTTTTTTTAATTTTTTTTTTTTAACGTTTATTTACTTTTGAGACAGAGAGAGACAGAGGATGAATGGGGGAGGGTCAGAGAGAGAGGGAGACACAGAATCTGAAACAGGCTCCAGGCTCTGAGCTGTCAGCACAGAGCCCGACGCGGTGCTCGAACTCACGAGCCGTGAGATCATGACCCGGGCCGAAGTCGGACGCTTAACCGACTGAGCCACCCAGGCGCCCCATGGCAGATATTTTTGAAGTTTTGTGTACTTTCAGTGTAAAAATTTGACCTGATTTAACATAATAATGTTCAATCTTGTGACTTTAGATCTTCCTGTTTTCCTCTTTCTTAGGACCTTTCCCTAAGTTTGGAAAGGGCCTCAGGTGGGGGCATTATAGACTATTAGGGGTATTGGAAGGAGATGGCCTTTGATTCTTGATCTCATGTTCTGGTCTCTGCTGATATCTACCAATAACTATTTCTCATCTGTTTTTAGGGCATTGCCCTTTCCTCCCTTGCTTCCACTGCTGAGGGCTCTTACTGTAGAATCCGGTTCATGTGGTCTATGCAAATTTTGTTAATGGCATGGTTTCTCCTTTTTTTTATGTCCCCTTTAGTCTACTGCTGCCTTTTATTCAGGGACTTTTCCATCTATCTCAGTGGTATAGAACAGTATTGAATGCTCTCCCATAATCCGAGGGTTGTGAAAGTCTCTTGCGGTTAAGCTGTTTATCAAGTGCCCTAAGCCCAGATGTACCAATGTCTACCATCCCCATTTCCACTCTGCCTGTCAGGCACCCAGGGTTTCTCAGAGGGAAAACCCCATTTGGACCGCATTTGGACCCCAGGAAGCTGAGAATGGATACCAGTTTCTCTGGGATTCCCTAAATCAATCTATAACTCATCATGAGCAGAGATGGAGTGATGATCCCTTCTAGTCCCTTACTAGTCACATACTAGGTCAGGAGGGTGGGGGCTACATGGAAGGTTTAATGGCCTGGTAAGAAAAGGAAGAGAGATTGCTCTCTCTCCCACTCTCTGTGAGCATGCACTGAGAAAAGGTCAAGTGAGGTCACAGTGAGAAATAGGTCACCTGCAAGCTATGAAGCTTTCACCAGACCCTGATCATGCTGACACCTTGATCTTGGACTTTCTAGCTCAAAGAACTAAGAGAAATAAAGGCCTGTTGTTTAAGCCATACAGGCTATAGTATTTTGTATGGCAACCCACATTGACAAGGACATGACTCGTAGACTATGGTTCATTTTTCCCAATACCGTTCTTAGAGTAAAAAGGTATGTTTTTGAGCCCTTTAGACTCTTAGCATTTTGAAATTCCAGCAAACAAACAGAACACTCTTATCTCTCTCAAAATATCTAGTGATTGCAGTAAAGCAACTGTTTTTCAAGGTTTTTACCTATTTGGTTTTCATCCATGCTACATATTTGATAATCCAATTAGAAATTCCAAGGATCAACTTTTTCTTTTTCTATGCATGCTTGCTAACCGTACGAATCCTCTCCAAAGTAATTGAAGAGATGAAGGGTTGTGAACTGATTTATTGGGTAGTCAAGTGTCAAGGGGAGAAAACCTTGGTTAATAGCTGAAAGTTCTATTTCCTGTAGAAATATGTCTACATTTAATACATTAAATTAAATGTCACAGGTCTACTCTCTGTAGATAGGAGCAGGATGTTCTCAGAGAAACTGGAGACAGTCAGAGTTTATTGAACACAAACCCCAATGATGTCCTCTATATTCCCTCCTCCTAAATAGCAAGCCAATGTTATTATATTTCAAATGCGTCTTTAATTTGTATTTGTAAAACAAATTAAACATGTGTCCATCATTGGACACGTGTGCATCATTGCACATTAATGGCCTACCAATTATTTCCCTTATCTCAGTTACCCAGAAAGCTTGAAAAACAAGTGTTTACAAATTGCTGTCTTTAAAGCAGCTGCATCTGAATTATATAAATAAATTTGAAAATGCATCTCTCACTGGGCTCCATGATCAGAGATTATGATTCAGTAAGCATGAGCCTAGAAGGCTGCACCGTTTAATAGGTCCCTGACCTTAGAACTCCTGTATCTACATTCAAGAGAGAAATTTGCCTATAATAGTCTTTTCTTGCGATAGTCTTGTCGGGCTTTGGTACTAGTGTTAGGCTGGTCTCATAAAACAAGTTAGGAAGCGTTTTCTTCTATGAGTTATGGAAGTTTGTGTTTTCTAAAACTTTTCCCACTTAAATTAAATTTCCATATATATTGCCTTAAAGTTGTTTGGGATACTCTCTCATATGTTTTTCCAACATTTTATTATAAAAATGTTCAAATAGGGGCGCCTGGGTGGCTCAGTCGGTTGGGTGTCCGACTTCGGCTCAGGTCACGATCTCACAATCCATGAGTTCAAGCCCCGCGTCGGGCTCTGTGCTGACAGCTCAGAGCCTGGAGCCTGTTTCAGATTCTGTGTCTCCCTCTCTCTCTGACCTTCCCCCATTCATGCTCTGTCTCTCTCTGTCTCAAAAATGAATAAATGTTAAAAAAAAAATTAAAAAAAAATGTTCAAATATAGAGAAACATCAAAGGATGCTTACAGTGAATACCCATACCCATACCCCTTAGGTTCTATCATTTACATTTTTTCTAAATTATTTTTTTAATGTTTTTTTCATTTTTTGAGGGAGAGAGAGAGAGAGGGAGAGAGAGCGCGAGCATGAGTGGGGGAGGGGCAGAGAGAGGGAGACACAGAATCTGAAGCAGGCTCCAAGCTCTGAGCTGTCAGCACAGAGGCCGACAAGGGGCTCGAACTCACAAAGGGTGACATCATGACCTGGCTGAAGTCAGATGCTCAACCAACGGAGCCACCCTAGTGCCCCTATCATTTAGGTTCTTACAATAGTTATTTTATTCACCTACCTATTCACTTGCATTTCTTTCTTTTTTTTGTTTTTAATGTTTCTTATTTTTGAGAGACAGAGACAGAGCGTGAGCAGGGGAGGGGCAGAGAGAGAGGGAGACATAGAATCTGAAGTAGTCTCCAGGCTCTGAGCTGCCAGCACAGAGCCCGATGCGGGGTTCGAACTCACAGACTGCGAGATCATGACCTGAGCTGAAGTCGACCACTTACCGAGCTGAGCCACCCAGGTGCCCCTATTCACTTCCATTTCAACGTAGGCTGAAGATGTTAGTATACTTCTTCCTAATTACTTCAGCATGTATATCATTAATCAGAATTCAATATTTTTTTATGTTTTTTTCCTTTAAAGTCAAATTTACCTACAATGGAATGTGTAAAATAAATAATAATGAAGTGCACAGATTGAAACTGAACATTTGCTGAATTTTTACAAACATGTACACATCTGAATCACTCTGTCTTCAATCATAGATATTAAATATTATCACAAACCTAAAAAGTTCCCTAATTCCACATCCCAGTCAGTTCCTGTCTGCAACATCCCCAGAAGAAACCATTATTTTTATTTTCTTTTCTAGAACAGATTAGCTTTGCCTGTTCTAGAACTTCTGATAAATGAAATAATATAGGATCTACTCTTTTGGCTATAAGAATAGAGCTGTAACAGATATTCTTCTAAGACTCTTTTGTTGATACATGTTTTCCTTATTCTTCGTAACTTCCTAGAAGTGGAAGAGCTGGTCATAGCTTTAGTGTAGGTTTGATTTTATAAAAAAATTGTCAGGCCTTTTTCCAAAGTGGTTATGCAATTTACTTTTTGCAAAAATATATGAGGGCTCCAGTTGCTTCAGATCTTTTCCAACAGCTCTTTTTTTATTTTCAACCCTTTATATTGTAGCCTTTCTGGTCAGTATTTAGTTTTATCTTATTGTGGTTTTAGTTCGTATCTTCCTGATGCCTGATGATGGTGAGCAGAGGTTGACAAAGTATGGCTTACTGGCTAAATATGATGCATGACTTGTTTTTATAAATAAAGTTTTATTGGGACAATTGTGTGTTTATGATGTTTTGTGCTACAATAATAAAGTTGAGTAGTTTCAATAACTTATGACCTGAAAAGCCCAAAATATTTGCTCCCTGGGCCTTTAAAGACAAAAATTTGCTGATTGTGACATTGAACATCTTCTCTTGTGCTTATGGGAATTTGAATATATATTTTGAAGAAGAATCTGTTCATTTCTTTGGCGCATTTTTATTTTCTTTATCTTTCTCCTCCTTCTCCTTCTCCTTCTTCTTCTCTTTCCCCTTCCCCTTCCCCTTCCCCTTCCCCTTCCCCTTCTTCTGTCTTTTTATTATTGATTATAAAAGTCCTTTATATATTCTGGTGTCAGTCAGTTGTCAGATATATATTTGCAAAGTTTTTTTTTTTTTAAGTTTATTTATTTATTTTAGAGAGAGAGGGAGGTGGAGCAGAGAGAGGAAGAGAGAGAAAATCCGAAGCAGACAGAGCCCATGTGGGGCTTGAAAGATGAAGCTGAAATCAAGAATCCAAAGCTTGGGGCACCTGGGTGGCTCAGTCAGTTAAGTGTCCGACTTAGGCTTGGGTCATGATCTCACAGCTCATGATCTCACAGCTCATGATCTCACAGCTCGTGAGTTCAAGCCCCGCGTCAGGCTCTGTGCTGACTGCTCAGAGCCTGGAGCCTGCTTCAGATTCTGTGTCTCCCTCTCTTTCTGCCCCCTCCCCCACTCATGCTCTGTCTCTCTCTGCCTCTCAAAATACAGAAATATAAAAAAAAAAAAAAAAGAATACGAAGCTTAACCAACACACCATCCAGGCAATGTTTATTACCTGTAATGTGGCTTGTAAATGTTTGCTACCTGTCTGTGGCTTGCTTATTTATTTTCTTTTTTTTTTTTTTTTTTTAAATTTTTTTTTTTTCAACGTTTTTAATTTATTTTTGGGACAGAGAGAGACATAGCATGAACGTGGGAGGGGCAGAGAGAGAGGGAGACACAGAATCGGAAACAGGCTCCAGGCTCCGAGCCATCAGCCCAGAGCCTGACGCGGGGCTCGAACTCACGGACCGCGAGATCGTGACCTGGCTGAAGTCGGACGCTTAACCGACTGCGCCACCCAGGCGCCCCTTGCTTATTTATTTTCTAAAGTGTCTTTTGCTGAGCAGATTTAAAAACTTTTAAGTCTAATCTGTATATCTAGGTATCACCTATCTACTGTGTTTGTGCTTATTTTAAAGAAATTAAAAGAAAATAGTCTTATATTTATACTGATACTATTTCTGATGTTCTTTATTTCTTCCTGAAGCTCTAAGTCTTTTAGCTGATATCATTCCTCCTCAATCTGAGGGTTTCCTTTAGCAAAGCTTTTATTTTTTTTATTTTTATTTTTTTCATTTGAGATTTTTTTTTTTCAATATATGAAGTTTATTGTCAAATTGGTTTCCATACAACACCCAGGGCTCATCCCAACAGGTGCCCTCCTTAATACCCATCACCCACCCTCCCTCCCCTCCCACCCCCCATCAACCCTCAGTTTGTTCTCAGTTTTTTAAGAGTCTCTTATGCTTTGGCTTTCTCCCACTCTAACCTCTTTTTTTTTTTCCTTCCCCTCCCCCATGGGTTTCTGTTAAGTTTCTCAGGATCCACATAGGAGTGAAACCATATGGTATCTGTCTTTCTCTGTATGGCTTATTTCACTTAGCATCACACTCTCCAGTTCCATCCATGTTAGCAAAGCTTTTAATGTAGTTCTGCTAGTCATGAGTTTTTTTCTAAACCTGGAAGATTATTTATTTCTCCATTATTCTTAACAGATAATTTTCAAGATATAGAAAATCTAGTTTGATTGATTTTTTTGTTGCTTTGAAATATGATGGTATCCAATTGGGGATTAGTAGTTGTTCAAATAATTGTTTTTCTGAATGTAATTATGTCATTTTAATTTTTAATTTGGCTGCTGCCAGTTTACCTTTGATCTCCAGCTGTTTGATTATGATGTGCCTGTGTACAGTTCTTTACATATTTCCTGCTTGATATTTCAAGACTCTTGAATCTGTAAACTCATTTCTTTCATTAAGTTTGAAATTTTTCAGTCTTATTTCTTCAATTAGTTTTTAGCTCCATTATATTAAATATTTGTAAATTGTTCCATAGTTCCCTGAGGCTCTTCTCTTTTTCAAAATGGATAATTTCTATTAACCTATTTCTTTTTTTTTTAATTTTTTTTTTACATTTATTTATTTTTGAGAGACAGAGAGAGACAGTGTGAATAGGGGAGGGGCAGAGAGAGAGGGAGACACAGAATCTGAAGCAGGTTCCAGGCTCTGAGCTGTCAGCACAGAGCCCATGCGGGGCTCAAACCCATGAACCGTGAGATCATGACCTGAGCCGAAGTCGACCACTTAACCATCTGAGCCACCCAGGTGCCCTGTCTATTAACCTATTTCTAAGTTTATTGAATCTTTTCGTTGTCTTCTTAAGTGTAATGTTAGACGCATTGAGTGATTTTTTTTTTTTTTTTAGTTTTGATATTCTTTTTAGTTCCATTTGGTTCTTTCTTAGAATTTGTATTTTCTGTTGATATTTCTCACTTTTCACTCTTTTTTTTAAAAAAAAAGTGTTTTTTAATGTTTATTTTTGAGAGAGAGAGAGAAAGGCAGAGTGGGCAGGGGAGGGGCAGAGATAGAAGGAGACACAGAATCCGAAGCAGGCTCCAGGCTCTGAGTTGTCAGCACAGAGCCCCATGGGGGGCTCAAACTCATGGGCAGTGAGATCATGACCTGAGCCGAAATTAGCAGCTTAACTGTCTGGGCCACTCAGGCACTCCTCCGACTTTTCATTCTTTATGAACACTGTCCTTCACATCATTGAACATAAATATACAAGTTGCTTTAAATTTTTTGTGTGCTAATTCCAACATCTGGGCATTTTAGGCTATGTCGTTTGTTTATTATTATTTATTTTTATTTTTTAATTTACATACAAGTTAGCATATAGTGCAATAATGATTTCAGGAGTAGAATCCAGTAATTCATCCCCTACGTATAACATCCAGTGCTCATCCCAACAAGTGTCTTCCTTAATACCCCTTTTCCCATTTAGCCATCCCTTCACCCCCATCCCCTCCAGCAGCCCTCAGTTTGTTGTCTATATTTAAGAGTCTCTTATGTTTTGTCTCCCTCCCTGTTTTTATATTATTTTTGCTTCCCTTCCTTTATGGTCATCTGTATTGTACCTTAAAGTCCTCACATGAGTGAAGTCATATGATATTTGTCTTTTTCTTTTTTTTTATATTGTAGTATTTATTTATTTATTTATTTATTTATTTTTAATATGAAATTTATTGTCAAATTGGTTTCCATACAACACCCAGTGCTCATCCCAACAGGTGCCCTCCTCAATACCCATCACCCACCCTCCCCTCCCTCCCACCCACCATCAACCCTCAGTTTGTTCTCAGTTTTTAAGAGTCTCTTATGGTTTGGCTCCCTCCCTCTCTCACTTTTTTTTTTTCCCCTTCCCCTCCCCCATGGTCTTCTGTTAAGTTTCTCAGGATCCACATAAGAGTGAAACCATATGGTATCTGTCTTTCTCTGTATGACTTATTTCACTTAGCATAACACTCTCCAATTTCATCCATGTTGCTACAAAAAGCTATATTTCATTCTTTCTCATTGCCACGTAGTATTCCATTGTGTAAATAAACCACAATTTCTTTATCCATTCATCAGTTGTTGGACATTTAGGCTCTTTCCATAATTTGGCTACTGTTGAAAGTGCTGCTATAAACATTGGGGTACAAGTGCCCCTAAGCATCAGCACTTCTATATCACTTGGGTAAGTTCCTAGCAGTGCTATTGCTGGGTCATAGGGTAGATCTATTTTTAATTTTTTGAGGAACCTCCACACTGTTTTCCAGAGTGGCTGCACCAGTTTGCATTCCCAACAGTGCAAGAGGGTTCCCATTTCTCCACATCCTCTCCAGCATCTATAGTCTCCTGATTTGTTCATTTTAGCCCCTCTGACTTTTTCTAATTTCGCTTAGCATAATACCCTCTAGTTCCATCCATGTAGTTGCAAATGGCAAAATTTCATTCTTTTTGATTGCCTAGTAATACTCCATTGTATATATATACCACATCTTCTTTATCCATTCATCCATCGATGGACATTTGGGCTCTTTCCATACTTTGGCTATCGTTGATAGTGCTGCTATAAACATGGGGGTGCATGTGTCCCTTTGAAACAGCACATCTGAATCCCGTGGATAAATGCCTAGTAGTGCAATTGCTGGGTCATAGGGTAGCTCTATTTTTAGTTTTTGAGGAACCTCCATCCTGTTTTCCAGAGTGGCTACACCAGCTTGCATTGCCACCAACAATGCAAAAGAGATCCTCTTTCTCCGCATCCTCACCAACATCTGTCGTTGCCTGAGTTGTTAATGTTAGCCATTCTAACAGGTGTGAGGTGGTATCTCATTGTGGTTTTGATTTGTATTTCCCTGATGATGAGTGATGTTGAGCATTTTTTCATGTGTCGATTGGCCATCTGGGTGTCTTCTTTGGAGAAGTGTCTAATCATGTCTTTTGCCCATTTCTTCACTGGATTATTTGTTTTTTGGGTGTTGAGTTTGAGAAGTTCTTTATAGATTTTGGATACTAACCCTTTATCTAATATGTCATTTGCAAACATTTTCTCCCATTCCATCAGCTGCCTTTTAGTTTTGTTGATTGTTTCCTTTGCTGTGCAGAAGTTTTTATTTTTTTTTAAATTTTTTTTTTCAACGTTTTTTATTTATTTTTGGGACAGAGAGAGACAGAGCATGAACGGGGGAGGGGCAGAGAGAGAGGGAGACACAGAATCGGAAACAGGCTCCAGGCTCCGAGCCATCAGCCCAGAGCCTGACGCGGGGCTCGAACTCACGGACCGTGAGATCGTGACCTGGCTGAAGTCGGACGCTTAACTGACTGCACCACCCAGGCGCCCCCAGAAGTTTTTATTTTGATGAGGTCCCAATAATTCAATTTTGCTTTTGTTTCCCTTGTTTCCTGAGACATGTTGAGTAAGAAGTTGCTGCAGTCAAGTTCAAAGAGGTTTTTGCCTACTTTCTCCTCAAGGATTTTGATGGTTTCCAGTCTTATGTTTAGGTCTTTCATCCATTTTGAGTTTATTTTTGTGGATGGTGTAAGAAAGTGGTCCAGGTTCATTTTTCTGCATGTTGCCGTCCAGTTTTCCCAGCACCACTTGCTGAAGAGACTGTCATTATTCCATTGGATATTCTTTCCTGTTTGTCAAAGATTAGTTGGCCATACGTTTGTGGGTCCATTTCTGGGTGCTGTATTCTGTTCCATTGATCTGAGTGTCTGTTCTTGTGCCAGTACCATACTGTCTTGATGATTACAGCTTTGTAATATAGTTTGAAGTCCAGGATTGTGATGCCTCCAGGCTATGCCTTTGTTGACTACCTTTTCTCCTGAGAATGGGTCACATTTTCCTGTTTCTTCATATGTCAAGTAATTTCATATTGTATCTTTAACATTTAGAATGGGCTTTTGGATTTGGCTATATTACCCTGAAGACTACTTTTTTTCTCATTTGTTTTCATGGGAAAATAACATAGTAGGAACTCAAACCACAAAAACCTATAAAGCCTGTCCTTTAACAAGCAGTTCAGGTCTCAGTTTGGTTCAGTTAATTTCTTTATTTTCTCTAGTCATTCTAAATGAAACATGCAGTGTGGTTCTGGAGTTGGGCACAGTTACAGGATATGTTTATCCATAAAATTTTGAGACTCTTCTCTCTGGTATTCTCTTTTCTAAAATTTCTCTCTCATACTCAAACAGCTCTGGTTGCCACAACCTCTGTCCTGTATTTCTCCAGATTGGAAATACTGCAGATGTTCAGTTGGTGTTTTACCTGCCCACATAATTCAGACTGGAAACTGTCCTCGGGCTAGAAGTTTTTCAAACTAGGAAATTCACCTACTGCCTGCTATTTGAGGCTTCCTTCTTTTTAATTTTTTTTAATGTTTCTTTAATTTTGGGAGAGAGAGAGAAAGAGAGAGAGAGAGGGCGGGGGGAGGAGCAGAGGGAAAGGGAGACACAGAATCTGAAGCAGTCCAGTCTCTGAGCTGTCAGCACAGAGCCTGATGCAGGGCTAAAACCCACAAACTGTGAGATCATGACCTGAGCTTAAGTCGGATGCTTAACCAAATGAACCTGGCTATATAATCTGTTCTAATGCCATCTTGTTAATTTCTGATATTGGTAATTCTCTCTCTCTCGTTTTCTTCTTCCTTCCCTTCTTCCCATTTGGTCATTCTTATCAGCAGTTAATCAATTTTTTATTAGATTTTTTTTCATGGAAACCACTTTTTATTAGGCTTTGATAATTCTCCCTCTTTGTTTCTTTTCTTTTTTTCTATGTCTTTACATTCTGCTTTCTCTTATTTATTTCTCTTACTTATTTATTTCTCTTATTATTTACTGTATTATTCCATTTTACTTGTGTTTGATTTAGTTTTTTTTTTTGCTAGCTTTTTGATATGGAAGATTATATAATTGATTTTTCAGCCTTTCTTCTTTTTATTTTTTTAAATTTTTTAAGTTTTTAAATTTATTTTGAGAGAGACAAAGACAGCACCAGTGGGGAATGGGCAGAGAGAAAAAGAGAGAGAATCTCAAGCAGGCTTTGCACAGTCACTGCAAAGCCCCACACGGAGCTTAAACTCACAAAACCATGATTTCATGACCTGAGCAGCAATCGAATCAGATACTTAACCGACTGAGCCATATAGGCACCCCAGCCTTTCTACTTTTTAAATTTATGCCTCCAAAGGTACACATTTTCTTCTAAGCACAGCTTTAAGTGCATATCATGTGTTTTGATATTTCATATTTTTAATATAACTGTTAAAATATTTTCTAATTTTCATCAGATATTTTTATTCAAATATTTTTATAAGTCCCATTCTTTCTTGAAATTGTTCAACTTGTTATGTATTTTCTTTAACATATGAATTCATGGTTATTTTAATAATTGTGTTTGATAACTGTAATATCTTGATAATTTATGGTTATTTTTCTATGATATAGCCGTTCTCTTGGTTTTTGTTCATTTGGTCTTGTCTCTTGGAATGCTTTGTAATTTGTTATTTATGCTTAGTAATGGCTGAAGCATTGTAGAAACAATTTTAGACTCTAAGTAAGTTTACCTTTTTCTAGAAAGGATTAATTTTTCTTCTGGAATTAGTTGGGGTTAGATCTATTTTCATTTTATTTTATTTTATTATTAAGATGAAATTTTAAATAGGGTAATCAGGTTAAGTCTATATAAGAAGGTGACGTATGAATGAAGACCTGAAGTTAGCCACGGAGATACCTGGGGAAAGAATTTCAGAAATAGGTTACAACCAGCGCAAGGTTCTGAGTCAGGAGCATATCCAGTATGTTGAAGGAACAGAAAAGAGGGTAGTGTGGATGGAGCTAAGACAGAGGAAGGGTAAAAATGAGCAAAGATAATTGGGAACAGGTCAATTTGGAACTTTAAGAACATTTTTAGGAGTTTTCTTTTGCTCTGGGAGAAGTGGAGGGTTTAGAACAGAATAGTGTGATTTGACTTCTATTTTCAAAGGTTCACCTTGGCTACTGTATTGGAATAGAGGGTTAGGGAATGGTGGGAATGATAGGGTCAGAGGTGGTGGTCATGTTGGACTAGGGAGGCAACAGAGTAGATAGAAGTTGAATTCTGCATATATTGTGGGAAAAAAAACATATAGGATTTTCTGGAAGATAAGCTACACATAGAAAATACCAACACTTTGTTTATTTTATTATGATTAATCAAGTTTTCTGTGCCCTATTATTCTCTCAAAATATTTTTGTCAAATTCTTCTTATTGCATGAACCATCCTCCTGTATACTCTAAGGTACCAAGAACAGAAGAGCTTTATTTGGCATTAGCTGGGCTTCTGATTCTTAAAATTGCAAAGGGTATTGTGAATTGATCCATGTTCCTTTCTGTTGACACTGATAAAATCACTCTTCAGATTTGGAACAGTTCAACTCAAAGCCACTAGATGGTGACCTCTACTAAATTTTAATACTAATGGACAGACTGAAGCATTGATGTACTGAAAACCAGATTCAATATTAGAATCTTAGAATTCAAAGATACTATACTGGCCATTATTTATAGGTCAGCAAGTACCAAATGACTTGAGTAAGTCATACAACCATTAGTAGAAATAGTTATTATTCACTGAAGACTTATATACCAGCCCCTTGCTAGTTGTATAGATATACATTACAAAATCAGGATAAGGATATCTAATTTGTATTTTTACCTTACTGAGGTTAGAATGTGCACCTTTTGCCTTCAAAGGGAGATCTTAAGATTATTGATAAATAAGAAGGTAAATTGTCCTTCAAAAAGGAGTATCTGTGCCAATATGTGTGTATTTTTTGGGTATATTGTTTTAATAGTACATTTAAAAAAAAAGACTTCCAGAATTTGTTATCAAAAATCTGCCAGAATGGAATCACATATATGAAAATTTAAAGCTACATGGCCAAGAGATGCTGTTTTCATTATATGTTTTCTGTATTCCAGTTTGGTTCAGAAAAATCATTAACTACAGTTGAATTAAAAAAAATTCCTATGGAAGACCATTCTGGAACAGGCTATACTAAGATTATGGCTTGAACAGATAAAGGGGATTAAGAGTACATTGATCTTGATGAGGACTGAGAAATGTTTGGAATTGTTGAATCATTATTTTGTACACCTGAAACTAATAGAACATTGTGTGTTAATTAAACTTGAATAAAAAATTCAAAAATATGACTTGACATTTCTTTCTTATTGCTTTTCTGGATTTTTACACTGTTTATGCAGTTTGGATGTAAGGGAGCTTAAGAAGATAGATAAGGGGAGCCTGGGTGGCTCAGTCAGTTGTGTCCGACTTCAGCTCAGGTCATGATCTTGTGGTTTGTGAGTTTGAGCCCCACGTTGGGCTCTGTGCTGACAGCTCAGAGCCTGGAGCCTGTTTCGGATTCTGCATCTCCCTCTCTCTCTGCCCCTCCCTTGCTTGTTCTCACTCTCTTTCTCTCAAAAATAAATAAACACTAAAAAATTAAAAAAAAAAAAAAGAAGATAGATAAGCTTTTTACCATATAGTTCAGCAAGTCTTAGACATTCTTATGTCATTATTATAGTTCATAGTTATTAAAAAAATCTGCAAGTATGGTAGCAGCATAGGAATTAGTACGATTGGGGCCCCTGGGTGGCTCAGTCGGTTAAGCTTTTGGCTCAGGTCACGATCTCGTGGTTTGTGAGTTCGAGCCCCGGGTGGGGCTCTGTGCTGACAGCTCGGAGCCTGGAGCCTGCTTTGGATTTTGTGTCTCCCTCTCTCTCTCTCTGCCCCTCCCCTGCTTACGCTCTGTCTGTCTCTGTCTCTCAATAATAAATACACGTTAAAAAAAATACTAAGAATTAGTACGGTAATTTCTAATATGAATATTTGACTAACTTCACGGGTTAGGAAGCCATTTTCATGGTATGTGCACTCAAGTGAACAACAAAAATTAAGCAAATCCATATAAAAGCAGCATGATTTTTTTCTGTCATTTTTATAACTTCTGCTCCATCTTATCTTAATTTATATTCATTCAAAATGTAACTGGTTTATTACTAATGTATATATGTTATTCTCATGATTCTCATGTACATTTAAAATTTATCATTTAATCTTTTCATATATCTCTATAACCCTATACAGTCTTCTATTTATAATAGTAATAAAATATTTTGAGTTATTATTACCTATACTGCCTGCCATTTCCCTAAATTTCAGGCATAGATGGTACATCTACAGTGTTAAATACGATATTTAATATGATAACATCATAAATATTATAATATAGAAATATTATAAAGCCATAAAGAAGAATCATTTAAAACAGATTTATTGTCAAATTGCACTCCTAGAAATATTGTTCTAGTTTTAGTGCCACAAAAAATGCTTTTATTCACAAACTGAAATTTTTCATTTAAGAAAATTTTGATGAATGAATATATTCTATAACACTGGTCTGCTACAGTTTGGATATTACCCTTGTTTTCTTATATCAGAATAGTATATTTTGGAAATTAGTCATCTGGCACATAAATATATTTCTTACTCTGCGTATTTTGGTTGCCTTTGCTAATTTTCTCCATCAATTTCAGAGACAAGACATTATTTTCCCTTGATTGTACATTTGAAAAGTATCTAACTTTTTTCTTGAAATTAAACCTTATGTTATTTTTCTCTTTTTTAAATGTTTTTAGTTATTTTGAGAGAGAGAGACAGAGATAGAGACAGAGGGAGACACAGAATCTGAAGCAGGCTCCAGACTCAGAGCTGTCATCACAGAGCCTGATGCAGGGCTCAAACTCATGAACCGTGAGATCATGACCTGAGCCGAAGTCTGATGCTTACCCAGCTGAGCCACTTACGCGCCCCAGACCTTATGCTGTTTTTCAATAAAGATAAACCACTGAGAACATTTTATTTGTCAGAAGAGACAGCAATAGAGAGGCTCAAAGGATACAAACACTGAGACCATCTATAGGAACTCCTATAACCCTTAAAGGCCCTTATTGGGTAACTGAATCTATTTTCTCTTTAAAGATTCTAGTTTTATCCCCATTTAGTTGAAGTGAAGTGAATATATCTATTTAATATCATCTATTATATCTGCTTATAGCCTGAGATATTTAGAATCCTCGATCAGACCATAGTGGTAACATTGGTTTACAGAAAAACAGGGGCATGTACTCTGTAAACTTGAATATTTGCCTTCTCATTTTATTCCATTTATGAGTGAAAGCAATAGTCCCTGACCAATGCTAGCTGTCAGTATTCAATCATCGAAACAAATCGAGTGTTAGTTCTACCACATAAAACTGAGACTCTGTTTCAGTATCATTAAAATGAGGATTCTGAACCAAGGCATTTTTAAGAGTTAGTTTTAGCTGACACCCCTTACCTATAATTCTATATCTGAAGTTAATATTTCTTTTTTTTTAATTAAAACTTTTTTTTAATGTTTTACTTAGTTTTGAGAGAGAGAGACAGAGTACAAGCAGGGGAGGGGCAGAGAGAGAGGGAGACATAGAATCTCAGGCAGGCTCCAGGCTCTGAGCTATCAGCACAGAGCCCGATGTGGGGCTTGAACTCGTGAACCACAAGATCATGACCTGAGCCAAAATTGGATGCTTAACCGACTGAGCCACCCAGGTGCCCCTGAAGTTGTTAATATTTCAAATTCTCCAGTAGAGGCTGTTGATTCAGGAGAATGTTATCTATAGAATGCATAATATTGCCTTAACACAATTTCCCCAAGTATTTCTTTTTGTAACAGGCTATCAAATCTGGTATTAAATTGGTACATTTTTTATGCATTTTAAGTTCTTCACTTACGTTTTAGATTAATATTTTCTTACAACACACCTAAGAAATAAAGTATTCCCCTTATGGGTTTGCTTGAGAATTAAGTGGTATGATACATGCAAAACAGTGCCTGAGACCTATAAATTAAATTAATTACATAGAAACATACTATAGTGTTTAACAAAATAATGAAATAAAAATAAGATTGCTTGTTTTATAAATTATATTCCTCCAAATATCGAAATTACCTAAAGTATTTTTTTAATTTTTCTTAATGTTTATTTATTTTTGAGACAGAGAGAGACAAAGCATGAGCAGGGGAGGGTCAGAGAGAGAGGGAGACACAGAATCTGAAGCAGGCTCCAAGCTCTGAGCTGTCAGCACAGAGCCTGACACAGGGCTCGAACTCATGGACCGTGAGATCATGACCTGAGCCGAAGTCGGATGCTTAACTGACTGAGCCACCCAGGCTGCCCAAGTTTTTTTTTCATGTTGATTTATTTTGACACAGAGAGAGAGAGAGAGAGAGAGAGAGAGAGAGAGAGAGTATGAGCAGGGGAGGGGCAGAGAGAGAGGGGGAGAAGAGAGAGAATCTTAAGCAAGTTCCATGCTCAGTGCAGAGCCTGATGCTGGCCTCGATCTCACAACCATGGAATCAAGACCTGAGTAGAAATCAAGAGTCACATGATCAAGCGACTGAGCCACCCAGGTGTCCCAAAATTACCTAAAGGTTTAATGAAAACTTTCTGGGATGGAATAATAGAACTTCAAGGAGCTAATAGTTTACCTACTAGATCTCTACCTAATGCTTTATTCTCCTATTCAAAAGTACAACATCTAGATGAACCTTGGTATATCTTTCATTCATTGTTCTAAATAGGAAGATAGCCTTTCTGAGTAATTTTGTCCAGATTCTTTGATTAATGTGTTTCTCATCGTAATTAACTCATGGATTCTCCAGGGTATAAACTATTCTATAAAGAAACTCTTTTAGGGATGACTGATCACTTAATAACATTTAATAATGAATTATTAAAATTATATGTAATACATCTCACAAAAAACAAGATTGACAAAAATTCACTGAAATAGGTAACATTAGGGTTTTTTTTAAGCCAAAGTACCAAACTGAGTAAACTGCCTGGACTCAGAGACCTACTTATTTGAGAAGAAGGCAAAAGACTTAGTTCTATCGAGTATTTGAGTAGCTCGTGATTTTTCTTTATTTTCTAGAGCAATTTTTCAGTGAGGGGTGCCTGGGTCGCTCAGTCAGTTGAGTGTCAGACTCTTTGATTTCTGCTCGGGTCATGATCCCGGGGTTGTGAGACTGAGCCCCGTGTCAGGCTCTGCACGGTGTAGAAATTCTCTCTCTCCCTCTGCCCTTCTCCCCCACTCGTGCCTGCTCTCTCTCTCTAAAATTAAACAAACAAACAAACAAGCCAAAAAAAAAAATAAATAAAACCCAACAACAACAGCAAAAAACACATTTTCAGTGAGGTACAGAATTTATGCAGCCAAAACTTAAAGGAACTTTAGTGTTAATGATTATGAAACAATAAAAATTTGAGCAAATCTATTGTCTCGTAAACTTACATAAAATAGTAAAGGCATATAAATCTCACGAAGTAAGAAGATATTGAAATTTTTCTAAAACATTATGATTTAATCCAATTATTAAATCACTGCTAGAAAATAACATCATAATCAAGATCTTAGGAGCAAGAACCTTTAAACCTCAGTTTGTAGCCCCACTCCCCCCATGTCTTATTTCTAGTGTTTTAGACGGTGTAATCCTTTGGAATAATTTTTAGGTTCTTTTGACTTTGGGTCTCTTGTGACTAAGTGTTTTCTTTCCTATTCTTATGGTTACTTCCCACATTAAGTCATTATTATTATCGGGTATCTGGATCATGGCAGGAATGTTCAGACCTGTTTCAACTATCTTCCCTTCTCTGGGCCTTGGTCTGTCTCATTTATCATGGTTAGCTCTGTATTCTATCCTTCCTATTAGGTCACTTTGTTCAAGGCTCTCTCTGCCCACAGTAGAGAGATTGAATTTTTTAGAGATGCCCTCATAATCCTCCATCATCTGACCTCAATCTGCTCTAGGCAAAGTGGCCAACGGCTCCCTTATTGCAGGCTTAGAGGACATTTTCTTACCTTCATTGAAGTTTTATAGCATGTAAACTCCACCAGGGCTAACATTTTGTTTTCTTCACTCTTGCCTATAAATTTAGCCCTGCTTGGTATCTAGTGGGTGTTTTATATGTTAAATAAATGAATAGATAAATGTCTCTGGGGCAAGTAGCCGGTAATCACTTCCATCTAAAATTGTTACTTAGAATCAGTGCTAGTATATTTTTTGTCTGATCAGACCTCCCAAATTAGTCCTTCTTTGTTTCTTTGTTTACTTCTGCCACCTGTTAAGTTGTGATTTTCCTGGAAATCTATTCTCAACTCCCTTCTAAACACACTCTTGCTTTTAGTGTAAGTGCTTTCCATGATGGCTACAAGTCTCTTGTACTATAAAGATTCCTAATTCTGCTCCTCTTTAAGCTCCATATTTATTTAACTCTGATTCCAAATGAGTATCTCAGGGGCACTCAAGTTCAGCATCTTCCACAATCTTACATTTCTTCTTAGTTTGGATGAATGATGCTAATATCTACCCTTGCTTGCCCATGCCAGAATCCCGGGAGTCATTGTAAATTCCTCCTTTCCTCAATGTAGCAACGTATGGTGTATGGTGTTTTTACTGGTTGACTTTTAGAGGACAGAGGTGGGGAGGAATTATGTGTCCTTTGTTTTTTATTTTATTTCATTTTTTGTCTTGAAGGACTCTAAAATTTTCCCCTCACTCTTCCCTCTTTTCTTTTTCATTGTGTGGTTTCCAAAAAGCACCTCTCTTTCTCTGTCATTTCTCTTTTTAACACCTTTATTGAGATAATTCACATACCATAGGATTCACCCATTAAAGGGTACAATAAATGGTTTTGTTATAGTCACAGAGTTGTGTGACCATTGCCACCATCTAATATGAGAACACTCTGGCCTTCAAAAAGAAACCCATGGCCATTAGTATTCCCTCCCGTTCCCTCCCACCCCACCCACCAGCCGTAGGCAATCACTTATCTGCTTGTTCTCACCATAGTTTCCCTACCCCTCTTCTGGACACTTCCTGTAAATAGAATTTTACAAGATGAGATCTTTTGACTGCACACTTTACCCTCTTCTTCCTATGGGAAGGATTACTTTCCAAGGCTGCCTTTTCACATTCTTTTTTTTTCTTTCTTTTTTTTTTTTTTAATATTTATTTATTATTGAGAGACAGAGAGACACTGAGCATGAGCAGCGAAGGGCCAGAGAGAGGGGGAGACACAGAATGCGAAGCAGGCTCCAGGCTCTGAGCTGTCAGCACAGAGCCTAATGCGGGGCTCGAACTCACAAACTGCGAGATCATGACCTGAGCTGAAGTCGGACCCTCAACTGACAGAGCCACCCAGGCACCCCTGCCTTTTCACATTCTTGCATGCACTTGTAAATCCCTTTACTATAGTCGGGTGTGCTTATGGAACAGAATACCTTTTCATTATTTTTACACTTTTTCTGGAACCGTCCTTTTTCTCCATGAAGACTTGAGATAGAAGCATGGGAGAGAAGGTATTGATATCTGTTTTATCAGTTTACTTTCTTGGTAATTGAAGTTTGGATGTTCTTTGTCTTCTAATTATGCTGAAGGCATGGGTTTTGTATCATTTTATTTGTGCATCTTGTTTTCTATTGTTTTTTTGGAAGAAATTCTGGGACATTCTGATTTACACAGCTATCATTGCCTTGGCAGCCCAGAATTCCTATAACTTCTTTTTTAGGTTCCCAATATTTGGGGGCACTGACAGTTACAAGTGAATTTTGAATTTTACTATATAATCAATGAGTCTGATTTTATTTTCTGACTGTATTTATTATTTATTTGCTGTTTCCAGATAAAGCCTAATTTTCTAAAATCTCTGTCGCAAGAGATTGAATTTTAAGGCTATGAGTCAATATTATTTTTATGAGACATTTTGGGAGAACAATGCTTGGTCCAGCAGAGCTGTTCTAAATCATCTTATCATTTAGAGTCCTCTTCCTATTACAAAGAATTTATTGTTTAGATTTGATATAAGCGACTGTTTTGGAGGATTTTGATCTAAGCATTTGTGGAGGTAATTGTGAAAGTAGAACAAAACATACATAGTCTTGACACAGGAGATAAATGTGAACATAAGGTAGAAGGACACCAATTGCTTCTATATCTTAAGATTAAGGAACAATGAGTAGTCTTATGTATTTATCAGCATTGGTTTGTTTTGCTATTTCTGCATTATATGTTTTCTATATATTATCATAGATTGCAACAATAACCTGAAAAGAACCTTGATAACCATAAAATCTAACTTCTTCATTTTAAAACATAATAAAATGAGGGGTGCCTGGGTGGCTCAGTCGGTTAAGCATTTGACTTCGGCTCAGGTCATGATCTCACGGTTCATGATTTCGAGCCCCACACTGGGCTCTGTGCTGACAGCTTGGAGCCTAGAGCTTGCTTCAGATTCTGTGTCTCCCTCTCGCTCTGGCCCTCTCCTGCTCATGCTCTGTCTCTCAAAAATAAATAAATAAATGTCAAAAAATAAAAAATAAAGAAAACATAATAAAATGAGTCCAAACAAATTTCCTAAAAAATCATACAATATGCTAAAGATAAAGCTGAGTTGGGAATCTTGAATCAGTTAGCTTTTGCTGTATAACAATCTACCCCAAAACATAGTGTGGTAGGGTCCCCTCCCTAAAGAGAAAAAAGAGAGAGAAAGAGAGAGAGAGAGAGAGAGAGAGAAAAGGAGAAGCCCAGAACAAAACAACCCACAAAACTTCAAGATAACCTGGCTATGCACCTATGTGACAACATCCCTCATGACCTCGTAAACTGAGACCACTTAATCAGACTACATGTTTGTGTGTGTTACCATATATGGGAGACAAAGAAATAGAAAATGCATTAAAAAAGCTATGCCACGTGACGTTCAGTGCTCAGTTCTTTCGGGTACGAACCCAAATGAGCGGTGCCCACAGGAATAAAGTTGCTTTCTGGAAGTTAAAAGGCCTCGGTGTCACGACTCTCTGTGCGAGAATCCTGCTACAATAGCAGCTTAAAAATATCATCTATTCAGCTCACAATTCTGTGGGTTAGTAGTTTGGACGGGGATCAGTCAGCTAGATAGATTTTCTGCTGGTCTTCTCTCATGTGTCACACTTAGTTGTTAGGCTGACTAACACCTGAATGATCTAGGAAGACCCCATTCATGTGTTTGGAGGTAGCCGTGTCTTGGCCGGAGCAATGGGGTAACTGGCCCAATGTGTCTCTCATCATCCGGTAGGCAAGCCTGGGTTTGTCGGGCGCTGGCAATTACAGGGCTTCTGACAACAGCTGGGGTGGAAGCTGAAAGGCCTCTTGGAGTTTAGGCTGCATTTTGCACAGCTTGATCTCCATTGCATCCCATTGGTAAAAGCAGGCTGTGAAGCCAGCCCAGCTTCAAGGGCAGGGAAGTAGATTCTACCTCTCAAAGGGAGGAACTTCAAAGCATTTGCAGCCTCTCTGTTTATTTGTTTGTTTTGTTTTTTCACAATCTCAAAACCTCATTGAGCTAATTTCCAGTCCATGGCCCTCTCAGTACAGAATCCCTAGATAAGCAATGAGATAAGATACCTCTTTACTTCACGGTAACTAATTTTTGTTCATGAAACAGTAACTAATGTTTGTTGATGAAACCAAAAAGTGATACTTGAAATGGATCTTGAAGAACAGGTTTTTCAGACAGAAATTTAAAAGTTGTGTCCAGATGTAAGGAAAAATACGTGGAAACGCACAGAGCTTGAGAGAAAAAGACAGGCTCTGGGATAGTGAGAAAATCAGCATGACTTGTGGGTTAGATGATGGGGAAATGTGGTGGGGTCTTCCAAGGCTGGTGATAAGACATGGGAAGTCTTCTGATGTGCAGAATGTCTTTACATTCAAAGCAGGGGCTCTGCTCCCCAGTTTTCTTCAAAAAGGGGTTTTTAGTTCACAAGAAAAAGCATTAAGATAGAATTTCCATTTGGGGAAAACCAACTCCCCTACCCCCTGAACAGGAAATCTGAACAAATACAAGTTCTGTGAATGGAAGGATACTGGTGTATAGCAGAGATTCTATGGATCCAGGGGACAAAACTGTCATTATCACAGTGAGGGCATGACAGCAGCATGGACTGGAAATGATGGTCCAAGAAAGAGCACAGTAGTCTGCATGGGTCATGTCATCAATGAGTCAGAGATACAGGTTACAATCCAGGAGTTCAGGAAATAGAACATAAATCAGTCAGCCCACCAGATGGCTCTAGCTCAGCACTTCCTGTTACAAAATGACCACAGGAAGTGCGATGTCATGAAGCCTGCAGGTGGGAGACATCGCTGGGGTTGATGAAAGCAGAGGCAGGAAAAGGCAAAGTCAATTTGACTACAAAATCCTTTATCAATTTCTGGAACGTTATTACTGCCGTAGCGCAAGAGGAAATAATCTTAGGACTATATTTGCAACCTTATAAACATTTATGAACTGAAGAATCACCTTTAAAAAAACAAAAAGACTATTCTCATTTATTACGGGTGATAAAAGAGCATCAGCAAGGTGTAATGCTACAGCTAAAAATGTTGCTTTAGATCCTTTTGCTTTAAAAAATAGAAGCATATCAGCTGACATTCATATATGGACCTAGCGCAGTCTTTTATTTCCCTAATTCAAAATCGCTTTCAATTAATCATGTACTCCATAGTTACTGTTGGTGCTCTGTCCTGTGGTTTTAGTTGAACACCCATTTGCAAATGAAATTACCTATTTGATTTTGTTTGTTTGTTTCAGAGGATGTTATCACGTCCTTCTCAGTGTCCATTACAATTGTGCTCGTAATTGGAGGGTTTATTTGGGCTCTGTGTGTCTGTTTGTCTCGAAGAAGAGCCAGTGCCCCCATCTCGCAGTGGAGTTCAAGCCGGCGGTCTAGGTCTTACAACCATGGCCTCAACAGAACTGGATTTTACCGCCACAGTGGCTGCGAACGGCGAAGCAACCTCAGCCTGGCCAGCCTCACTTTCCAGCGACAAGCTTCCCTGGAGCAGGCAAATTCCTTTCCAAGAAAATCAAGCTTCAGGGCTTCAACTTTCCATCCCTTCCTGCAAAGTCCACCACTTCCGGTGGAAACTGACAGTCAGCTGGTGACTCTCCCTTCCTCCAGCTCGGTTCACACTGTCAGCACTTCGCACAGTCTGAGCCGCCCGGATTTCCACTGGTCCAACAACAGTCTTCGAGTGGGCTTTTCCACACCGCCCCCACCTGCCTATGACTCAATTATAAAAGCATTCCCAGATTCCTGAAGAGGGTGCTTTTGTTTTTAATTTGTTTCTTCCCTTTCTTGGCTTTTCCCGAAAGAAAATTACAGACAGGCTAAACGGAATTTTGAGGGCATGGCCCAAACAGCTGATGAGTTTCCAAGTTGAATTATGTTCATGCACTATAATTCAAGGCAGAAAATGTAAAACACATTTTCTTTGAATACACTTTTTCCTTTTGTCTTACAGAATAGTAATGTTTTCCAAAAAGGTATATATTTATGTTTGGTTTTTTTTAACTCAACCTGAAGGTTATTAAAGACAGTGGTTCTTATCTGAGACTTGGCTGTGATACAGTATATAAATATTTTAGACTAAAATTAAAACTTTAGATATTTGTGGTTTACAATCCTCATTCACTGTCCAATGTGACTATAAAGGGGGAAAAAATCACTATGTCACTTTTAAAAAAAAAATCTATCCTAAAGAATTTTAATTTTACCTTCCTCGGAATGACATGAATCATTTTATAGTCTTGGATTTTTAATGGATTATATGAGCACAAAAGTGACAGAACAGAGATTTTAAAGTTCGTTGATGGCACTCATTTATGACAAGTGTGGGAACCAAGCAAAGGAAGAGAAACTCTGTGGGCGTTATAGGACACTTCAATTTTGACACTTATTTTCCCCCCACCCCAGCCTCTTTTGGTGCCTTCCCCAAGAATAGTTATCTACATCATTGAGGCAAAATCCTTGGGTTTACTAAGATCATCTAACTCTCCTTCACTGTTATAGTTATGTTGTTAGACAAGCAATACCAGCAAACCCAATTCTTTGACCTAAAAAACAAACTTTAATAACACCAAGCTTACATTTTTCCTTGGATATATTTTATTTCTTAGATATAAAGTTAGCCATTGGGGAAAGCACTTTATCTAGGGACCATCTCTTGTGACTTCACAGACAAATGGGGGTCAGTAGGGAGGAAGTCTATCATTGTGACAACCATGAAGATTGCTCCTTCCTGGATCGACTCATCAGATATCATCCCTTGTTTGCTTTTCTACGAATTTCAACCTCACATTCTATGAAGAGTCTTTGTACAATGATTAAACCATGTCATATGGTCTTTGGTGCAGACACTTATTTAAGGAGTCCACTTCCACAGAGGACCACCCTCTTAAAACAAGGTACATTCCCACATATGGGCACCAGAGAGCTTCAGTGGCCAGATGCTTATGGCTGTCCCTCTTCATGTAAGGACACAAGTTCACTGGAGTATTATTCAAAAGGCCTATAGTTCATTTCTGATATAGTGACTATTTAGCTTATGTTGCTGTTTGTTTGTTTCTCTGAACACTGGGATTTTTCATGAAGAAGAATGTACTCTTATTTTAGCTTCTGCAGTGCAGTGCTCACAGCTAATAGAGTCTGAGTATGTTTCGAGAACATCATAATTTTTACATAGTAAGAGATTCTGTATGGCATTCTGTTTTTTATTTTTGTTTAGCATTTATTTTCCATTGTTCCTCAAGGACAGTTATTCTTAATGAGGTCTATAGATTGATGCTGTCTAATGTAATATACCAACAAGAAAGAAAGAAAGAAAGGAAGAAAGAAAGGCAAGGAAAGGAGGGAGGCAAAAAAGCAGTTAGGAAGAAGGGAAGAGAGGAGGAAGAAAGGTATTAAGAAAAAATTCTCACAGGATAACCAATTTGTTATAAGTTGGTTTCTAACAAATCTGGCAATTGTCATGTAGCCAGTTAAGATTTCAGGAGAGCATTAACTTAGTAACAAAGCTATCGTTTACTTCCAGGTCATCCTTAATGTTTCACATGAGAAGTAAACAAAGTGTATGGCTTTTATCTAGAATTTATACTGGGATAAAAATTGCTTTATAGCTTTCAAATTAGGAAAATGGGAGCAGAAATCCCGCGGTGAATTTAACCATCTGGCAGAATTGTTGCCTCCTCTTTCCTCAATTATGAAACAATCAAAATGAGTATCTTATAAATATTGTGCAATTTATGAAATGTGAAATTTAAGCAAAAACTAGAGACTTTTTAAGTTGTATCTGTTTAATTTGAAATGTTTAGTTGATTATGCAATAAAATTAAACTGATGTCAATTTCGGTTCACAGTTTGTTTATTGAGTGACCTGTGACTATCTCACATTTACTTTGGTATTTTAATTCAGTCTAGGCCATTCTTTACCTATTCTTGAGAAACAAACTTTATTTTATATAGAAATGGGTAACAAAAAAGGTTACATCATAAAAAATGGAACGAGGTGTTTTAATTAATAACGCAGATGTAAAATGAGTACTTTTTAAAAAAAATTAATTAAAAAAAATTTTTAATGTTTTATTTATTTTTGAGACAGAGAGAGACAGAGCATGAGCAGGGGAGGGCAGAGAGAGAGGGAGACACAGATTCCGAAGCAGGGTCCAGGCTCTGAGCTGTCAGTACAGAGCCCGACACAGGGCTCAAACTCACAAACCACGAGATCATGACCTGAGCCAAAGTCAGTGGCTCAACCGACCAAGCCACCCAGGTGCCCCCCCCAAAAAAATATTAATTTAGACTCTTACTTCACTAAACAAATAATTCCAGAATTACTTAATTAAAATTGTAGAGAATAAGCTTTTTTCCTGAGATATAGTTGATATGTAACATTATATTTATTTAGGTGAAAACATAATGATTCAATATAAGTATATATTGCAAAATGATCACCACAAGTGCCGTGAGCATCCATCACCACGTATAGTTACAAATTCTTTTTTCTTATGATGAAAGTTTTCAACGTCTACTCTCCTGTAATTTTTAAATATACAATTCATTATTATTAACTACAGTCACCATGCTGCACATTACATCCCTGGAAATTATGTATTTTGTGACTGGAAGTTTGTATATTTTGACCACCACCCATTTCACCACCCCCACTTCTGGCAGCCACCAAAGTGTTCTCTGTATGCATGAGTTTAAACAAACATTTTAAATAAAATCAATATTAAAATGAGAGGAACTTAAAATGTTTAGCAAACCCATGACCAGAAAAGGAACACTTTTTAAGAGCCAAAGGGGTGGAATAAATTACAAAGGAAAATATTAACAGGTTTGATTATTTGAAAAATTCTGAAATTATGTTCATCAAAAGATAAACTTAGCCAAAATTTAAAAGCAAGGAGGAGGAGTAGAGACTTACCATAAACATAGCAAACAGATGGCCAGTATCTCTAGGTTATGGTTTGTTCATACAAATAGACATGGAAAACATTCCATTCTAAGTTGATAAAGGAGTAAAGGACCAAAGCGATTATTTATCAAAGAGAAAATTTAGTTAATTAACAAGTATATGGTGAAATAGCCAATACTACAGCTAAGAAATTGCATTTGTTTTTGTTTTTGCTTTGTTTTTGTTTTTTTTTTCTGTATCCACCCAGAGGTACAGATTTTATTTTATTTTATTTTATTTTATTTTATTTTATTTTTTAAATATGAAATTTATTGTCAAATTGGTTTCCATACAACACCCAGGGCTCATCCCAACAGGTGCCCTGCTCAATACCCATCACCCACCCTCCCCGCCCTCCCACCCCCCATCAACCCTCAGTTTGTTCTCAGTTTTTAAGAGTCTCTAATGCTCTGGCTCTCTCCCACTCTAACCTCTTTTTTTTTTTCTTCCCCTCCCTCATGGACTTCTGTTATATGTTAACAATATTCTAGCATTTTTGTCTACCACCTTAGATGATCATTTATAAAAGAATGAAATCCCCTCACTGTTGACAAATGTGCTGAGGGAGTAATGCTCTCACACATTTCTGGTGGCAAGGTAAATTGGGACTACAGTTTGGTAAAATGTATCAAGAGTCTTGCACTGGACAGATCATGAAATCTCATAGTGTCTGCTAGGTACACAATTTCCTTTGAGAAAGATGGCAGGGGGCATTTAGGGAGACCAGTCTTGTTATATTGACCATGCGCGACTGAACTAGAGTATCTCAGAGCAGATGGTAACTGACCAAATTAGATCTTTCCTGCTTTGGGCTGACAAGGTTGAGATGAAGGGAGAGCGAGGGAGAATTCCCTGCAGCACGACCTCTAAGGGGAAGGAGCTACATGAATAGCAAAGGCCTGGGGCAAAAACACAGCAGCAGCCTTTTAATAAACCCCCATTACTTAAGGTTACATATTTATATTTATGATTCCAATACTTGAAAGAAATTAACCCCCAAACCAGTTCAAGGAGTCGGTGATGAGAAATAGACTCTTAGCCTGTCTTTACTGGGATAATTCTGCCCTGGCCCAGGCAGGTGGATCACTGCTCGGGGGGCTGTATGTCTCACAAGACTCCACACTTTGGATTACTTTCTTGAAATTTTCCAAGTCACAAATCAGTGTGTTGTATGGGCCATTACTGGCAATGCTATTTGGATAAGGTGTCTTAAGCCTGGATCAGAACCCAGGTGGGTCTTGTCCCCTGTTTCTTCTTTCTGGGGTGCTCTTTGATCCTTTATACTATGTGTGGGATTGACCAGATGTCCCGGGAGTTTTACAGCTTTTATCTTTGGGTTTTTCTGCCTTGTTATGGCTGGGTCCCAGTTCAAGGAGGCAGTCTAGGCAACCACACCACTTTTGCTGAATGGGGCCTGTTTCTGTTGTAGAATCAAAATTCGATAGATAACCAGAATGGGACTAACATGCTAATTTGGGGCAACTAACTCAGAATGAAGAATTTTTATGTGCTTTGAATTTTTATACATTATTTGATTTTATAACACTATTTAAGTGTTATTTCTGAACACATTAAATATTTATGGAAAGATCTCTATGCTTCACATGTGCCCATGAATTTTGTAAAACATTTTGTTTGTCATATTTTTCTAATCGGCTTTATTAAGTGATTCATGAATGGGGCGAGCAGAGGGGGAAAAGTAGAGGGGGTTCCTGTAAAACATTTTAAGTCAATTTTTTTTAATAGAATAGGGCCCTACAAAAAATATTAACCAGAGTCTCATATACCCTAGGTGTGCTGAGATAATGTAGACAGACATAAGACATTTGCCTCACCCGGTTTGGAAAGTAAATAGTTCAAGTTTTGAGGTGATAAATGGTTACCATTTCTGACTCTGGTGGTTCAGACATTATAGTTACCGAAGAGCTTTGAGTCTTATAGCTCTAGAGTGAATCCAAGGGGTGCAGGAAGAACAGGTGTCTGATCTCTCTTAGAAAGCAGCCATTTAAGTACACTGTCATACATGGTGGCTCTTGCAAGGTATGTTGTGGAAAAACTAGATCCTAGTGCCAACACAGCTGACCAGGAGGTAGAACTCCAGGGCTAGTATGCACCACGGCAGCCAGAAGCCCTTGCTGCTTATAGCCTTCACTTTGAGACTACTCAAAACCAGCTGCAGAAATGGGTATGTTCATGAATTGTGCGATTTCCAGCATGCCAGACACTCCATGATTAAAGAGGGTCTTTACTGGAAAAAAGCCAGGCTTGTCGATAAACCTTAGCAGAGCAAATGGTAGGCAGTGGGAATGCTGAAACTTATTTTGTGTTATTGACTTCAGTTAGGGGAGGAGAAGCTAGGGCTGGTGGCTAGTAAGTAACCAGAAGCCAAACGGCCAAATGGTCATGGGAATCCCAGGGTAAAGGTGTTCAGAGTTTGATGTTTGTTCCAAAGTAAAGAGCAAATTGAGAGGCCATATTGACACAATGCGTGCCAATGAGTTAATGATGTTTACGTAAAGCACTCATATGATCAGTGGGAAATGAGGAAATTCACAGCTGAAAATGAAAATAAAAAATCCTGAATAGAAAACAAAACTCCGTTTATGCTGAAAATAAGGAAAACTAAAAACTCCTTTTAAGAACCCACAGAGAACAGGGAGTGAGGAGGGTGGGAGGGGGGCCTGGATGGCTCAGTCAGTTAAGTGATTGACTCTTGGTTTCAGCTCAGGTCATGATCTCACGTTTTGTGAGTTCAAGCCCCTCTGTGCTGACAACATGGAGCCTGCTTGGAATTCTCCCTCTCTGCCCCTTCCCCATTCACTCTCTCTCTCTTTCTCTCTCAATACATACATACATACATACATAAACAAACAAACAAACATTAAAAAAATAAAATGAAAAAGAAAACCAAACAATCCACAAAGAATAGCAACAATCAATAAACTTCTGATGAGATTGACAAGGGACACCAAGAAAAACATGCACTTTCCAGCTCAGGGATACAATGTGATATTTAGAGAATCAGGTAAATGGAAGAAACTCTACCAGGCAATGTGAATACCCAATGTGAAGAGACACAGGCCGGAGACGGTGAGTGTGTGGTGGGAAAAGTTAACCACTCCTTGCTCCAAACAGCGACCAATCCACAGATTTGACAAAGCTCAAGATAATTACTCTGTCCAACAGGGGGGGGTGTTTGTTTATTTGTTTGTTTGTTTCTTCCTCTAAGCAGGTTTTCCATCAGAGACTGTTGAAGTCTCAAGATAAACTCTTTGTACCCGCAGAGAAATATATTTGTAAAGTTCCTTCTGCTACTTTGATGTGATGAACCTCATACACGATTGGTAGGTGGAATAATATCAGTAGAAAGTCTTATGAGATCATTTGGGATTTTCCCCAGCATATTCATGTTTTGAAGCAATCAGGAAGAAACGTTCTCAAATTAAGAAAAAAAAAGACCTCTATCAACATCTAAAAATCACAAGAAAAACAGTAAAAATCTGCAGAAGTGCCTGATTTTAGTGCAAGTAGTGGCTGACTTATTGGCATCACAAAGCACTGGATTTTCCATATGTTGAGCTATCTGGTAATGCTGTGATTATAGATGAAGAAGTTGCAAAACTGTTTCTCCTATATTGAAACAATGGTTTATGAAGACAACTATCTCCTGGATCAGATCTTTAATGTATACGAAAATAGAGAATTAAATGTCCTCCAAGACTGAAGCTTCTGCTTTAGGCTTCAAGTTATGATAGATTGACTTACTCTGATGCTAGGTACAAATACTGTTTAGACATTCAACTGCCATAGTAATATTATTAGGATTGTTATTGCTTTTGCTAGCGCTCTAGTTACAAACTTCCACAGGTCTTTTAGGTTTTGGAGTGGCTTGCCCCTAAACTTATCTTGTCTATAAGCAATATTATTTGTAGTGCTTAGTTTTGTAGAACCTGGGATTTTTCAGGAATGCATCATATAGTCTTAGAGCAAAAATGTACACACACATATGTACATATGATAAGTTTCAAGAAGTTAAAGGATCTTCCTCCAATATGAATGTCTTATCACGAAAGTATCTGGCTAAACATGAGGCAGTGAACTAAGTTCAATCCAAGGTATTTTTACCACACAAGGCAGGAGATCCTCCCAATGTGATAGAAACGACCACAGTTGAGGGAAATGTTATAAATGAGGGAGAAAGTGTAGAGTCAAATCTCAGACTGAAGACTTCCCTCCTGCTTTATCCACAAGGCATGTTAAATATTCATTCAGAACCTATTCTGTTCTCCATCTTGGGTGCTCAGCAAAAGATCAAAGGGCCCCAAGTAAAGAAGTAAGGAACACAAGAGATTCTACCACCACACTATAATTGGGCACAGAGCAGATCTGGATAGAACATTCCCTATGTTAGTTCTCAACAATAATTCATTTGAGCCAGCTTTCAAATATGATTGTAGGAGTTGATTATAGTAGTATCTCAGGGAAGCCCCCACAGGGAAGAAGCCAGGCTTTAGAGGCAAATGAAACAAGCTGCAATCATGGATTCAAATACCAGGTCTCTTTCCCTCTTTCTCTTTTTTTTTTTTTAAAATTAATTAAATTTTTAAAAAATTTAAATCCAAGTTAGTTAATATATAGTGTGATAATGATTTCAGGGATAGAATTTAGTTATTCATCATTTACACATAACGCCCAGTGATCATCCCAAGTGTCCTCCTTAATGCCCCTCGCCCATGTAGCCCATCCCCCTGCCCAGCACCCCGCCAGCAACCCTCAGTTTGTTCTCTGTATTTAAGAGTCTCTCACGGTTTGTCCCCCTCCCTGTTTTTGTATTATTTCTGCTTCCCTTCTCTTATATTCATCTGTTTTGTATCTTAAATTCCACATATGAGTGAAATCACATATTTGCCTTTCTCTGACTGACTTATTTCACTTAGCATAATACCCTCCAGTTCCATCCACATAGTTGCAAACGGCAACATTCATTTTTTTTTTTGATTGCCAAGTAATATTTTAATATTCCATTGTACATATATACCACATCCTCTTTATCCATTCATCAATCGATGGACATTTGGGCTCTTTCCATACTTTGGCTACTGTCTATAGTGCTGCTATAAACATTGGGGTGCATGTATCCCTTCGAATTAGCACTCCTGTATCCTTTGGATAAATACCTAGTAGTGCAATTGCTGGGTCATAAGGTAGTTCTATTTTTAACTTTTTTGAGGAACCTCCATACTGTTTTCCAGAATGTTTTTCCCTCCCTCTCTTATGTTTGCTTGTCTCTACAAGTAATGCAGCTCTTTTTTTTTTTTTTTTTTTTATAATGTAAAAAAGAATGTCAATCACACATTAGGGGAAAAAGTAAAGCCAAAAATTTCCAAATTAATTAGCTACTGGGGGATGGGAGCAAAAGAGGGATACTTTCCTTACTTTTCATAGCATGAATGTATAGGACACAGCATTTTGCCAACAAAACCCCTACTGTTCTGAAAATGACATTCTCAGGGCGCCTGGGTGGCTCAGTCAGGTAAGCATCTGACTCTTGATTTCTGCTCAGGTCATGATCTCCTGGTTCGTGAGATCGAGCCCCATATCAGGCTCCGTGCTGACAGAGATCTGAGCCTGCTTGGGATTCTTTCTCCCCTCTCTCTCTGCTCCTGTCCTGCTCATGCGCACGCACTCTTTCTCTGTCTCTCTCAAAATAAATAAATAAACATTAAAAACATAACTATAGTCCATGTCTGGATGGCTGGACTATGGAATATATACGAAAACCACATTCTCTCCCCTGACTAATCTACTCACATGATTATGGCGGGAACACTGCATCAAATATCACCTCAACGATTGCTCTAGGAGAACGTATCTGATCAAGTAAATCCAGTGGCCCTTTCCAAAGGATTTTGTCGGGGAGGATCCTGAGAGAGATGGGCCAATATCTCTCAGATGGCTAAAAGTGTAAGAAGTAAAATTTAAAAGTTCTTTTCTGTCGGGGCGTCTGGGCGGCTCAGTCTGCTAAGTGTCAGACTCTTGATCTCAGCTCAGGTCATGATCTCACGGTTGGTTGGATCAAGCCCCATGTCTGGCTCTGCACTGACAGTGAGGAGCCTGTGTGGGATTCTCTCTCTGAAATCCCCCCTTCCCCTTCCCTGCGGGCACATACATGCTTGTGCTCTCTTTCTCAAAATAAATGAATAAACTTTAAAATAAATAAATAAATAAATAAATAAATAAATAAAAGCTCTCTTCTGTCATATGGTAAGGAAGAAATTCAACTGATTCACAGAGAGAAGCAGAATAAAATAAAAGTGCTAATCGCTTTGAAATTCTCAGTTCTGGTAGTTCCTGAAGCCTGGTTGCATAGATCCCTCTCCTTCCTATGGCATGAGCAATTAAATCTTTCTAAAGTTTCACCAGGTACCACAAAAACTTTCCAGCAAATTCCCATTTTTATACAAAAGAAATTGATTTAGATTACAGTATTTTGCCAAAAATATTCTAACTAAATAAGTATTTAATATATACTGCTTTATTTTTGAAGCATACATTGAGAAATCGGGGTATAAGCATAAAATGAGAAATTATATCAGCAACTGCTAGTAACATGAAGTATGGAATATCTAGCTTAGGAAAATTGGCATGTTGAGAAAGAACAGATTATGTAGAAAATGGTAGAATACAAAGGAAATCATAATTCAAAGTAAAAAGTGAAAGCATTAAGATGTCAGAATTAATATCAAATCAATTGCATTGTTTACAAAAATAAATACAAATGAGATAAACACACACAAAGTAACAGGCTTCAGTTGGATCAAAAAATCCAACTGTCAGTTGTAAATCTTGCCCAAAATGCAGTGTTTCAGGAAAGTTGAATGTAAAAGGGTAGGCAAATGTATATTAGACTATAGCTATTATCAGTATGAGAAAAAGTCAAACTCAAGATGAAACATGAGACTAGGATAAAACGTCTTACTTGACAATATTAAGGAACGTAATCCCAATAAGGATATAAGTCATTTTCTGTCTTAGGTAGCAAGGCACCAGAAATGTCTTTATAAAAACAAACTGTAAGCATAGTGGACGATGTAAAAGAATATTTGAATATTATGTGCAGGACATGCCTTCTGTATGCATAAGAGGCCACAATATTTTAAGATGTTTTCTATGTAACTTAATTTTTACATTCAGCATTGTTTTAGTCAGAATCCCATCTTGGCGACTTATGTTTTGTGGTGTTTTGTTTTTGTGTTTGTTTGTCTTTTAATTTAGATGAAAATAGAAAGTCATGTGGAAATAAAAGGTAAGAAACAAAGTCATTAAAATTCTGGGAAAGGAGAATTAGCCTACCAGATATCAAAGCATTCTTGGGGTTAAAATAATAATTAAAATACCATGCAAACAAAATCAAAGAAAAATTGTGTACAGATCAACTGAACAGAATAACAGTACAGAAGTAGAAGCCAGGTATTATGTGAAAAATTACTTGTGATAGGGTGGAATTTCTAATAAGTGAAAAATGATTTTATAAATGTTTTGGGGGAAACTGGATGGCCAAAGAAAAAATCTTTCTCATTCATCGAAAAATAAATCCCGGATGCCTGGGTGGCTCAGTCGGTTAAGCTTCCGACTTGGGCTCAGGTCATGATCTCATGGTTTGTGGGTTTGAGTCCAGCATCAGGCTCTGTGCCGACAGCTCAGAACCTGGAGCCTGCTTCCAATTCTGTGTCACCCTCTCTGCCCCTTCCCTGCTTGTGCTCTGTCCCTCAAAAATAAATAAACATTAAAAAGATTAAAAAATAAATAAAAATAAATTAAACATGGCTAAGAAATGTAAACATTAGCATGAAATAAGAAATAAACACATACTATGGGGCACCTGGGTGGCTCAGTCGGTTGAGCATCCGACTTCGGCTCAGGTCATGATCTCCCAGCTCATGAGTTTGAGCCCCTCGTAGGGCTATGTGCTGATAGCTTGGAGTCTGGAGCCTGCTTTGGATTCTGTGTCTCCCTCTCTCTCTGCCCCTAACCCACTCACATTCTGTCTCTGTCTCTCTAGTAATTAGATAAACATTAAAAAAAGAAAAAAAGAAACACATATTAAAAAATAACTTCTCTAAGCGAATTTGGATGGGAACATATAGGATTTTGTTTTCCATTCTGAAGTTTAATTTTTATATTTTTTAAAGTTTTTAAAAATTTTGTTTAACTTTTTTTTAAAGTTTATTTAAGAGAGAGAGAGAGAGCAAGAGAGAGAGTGAGGAAGGGACAGGGAGAGGGGGAGAGAGACAATTCCAAGCAGGTTCCGTACTGCCAGTGCAGAATCCAACGCCAGCCAGCCTCGATATCACGAACCGTGAGATCATGACCTGAGCTGAAATCAAGGCTGAACCACCCAGGCACCCGAAGAAGTTTAATTTTTAAAATGAACAAATCTTATTAAAGTCCATAATTGAAATAAACTTCACTGAGATTTAATTCCTATACAATAAGATGCATAGCATTTGAAGTGTGATCAGTTTTGACATATGTACACACCCATGGTATCATCACCATAACCAGTATATATATCCTTCCATCATCACAACATGCTCTCTGATACTCCCTCATGATCAATTCCCATTTTCTACCTCAAGCCCCAAGCAAACATGGGGCTTCCTGTCATTATAGATTAGTTTTATTCGTTCTGGAGTTTTGTGCAAATGGGATCCCACACTATGTACTATTTTGAGGCTGATTTCTTTCACTCAAGAAAAGTACTTTGAGATTCATCCATGATGTTGCATGTTTCGCTAATTCATTTCATTTTTTTTATTAAAAAAATTTTTTTTTGAAGTTTTTGTTTATTTTGAGAGACAGAGAGAGACAGAGCGCAAGCAGGGAAGGGACAGAGAGAGAGGGAGACACTGAATCTGAAACAGGCTCCAGGCTCTGAGCTGACAGCACAGAGCCTGACGCGGGGCTTGAACTCATGAAGCGTGAGATCACGACCTAAGCTGAAGTCAGACGCTTAGCCGACTGAGCCACCCAGGCTCCCCAATTCATTTCTTTTTATAGCTGAATAATAGCCCATTGAATGCCTATATTATAATTTATTTATTTGTTAACTTTTTGGGCATTTTATTCCCTGTTCTCGATTATTACGTATAAGATTTCTATGAATGTTTGTGTACAAATTTTTGTATGGACCTGCAGTAATCTGAACATTGGCCTCCCAAAGTATCCTAATCCTTAGAACCTATAAATGCTACCTTATTTGGAGACAGGGCTTTTTCAGCTGTGACTAAATTAAAGATTTTGAGAGGGGGGAGGGGAGATTATCCTGAATTATCTCAGTGGGCTCTCAAATGCCATCACGAGTGCCCTTATAAGGGAGGTGGAGGGAGTTCTGACACACAGGGAGGAGAAGGTGATGTGCAGACAGAGGAGAGAGTCGTGAAGATGCTGGCCTTAAAACCGGAAGTAATACTGCCACAAGCCAAGGAATGGTAGCAGCCCCCAGAACCTGGAAGACACAAGGAACACATTCTTCCCTAGGGCTTTGAAAGAGGAGCAGCCGGGCCAGCACCTGGTTTTTAGCCTACTAGAAAGATGCTGGATTTTCAGCCCCCTCTCTGTGAGAGTACATTCCTGTTGTAGCAAGCCACCGTGCCTAGGGCCACTTGTTACAGCAGCCATAGGAAACTATTACAAGACCTATGTCGTGAGCTTCCTTGGGAAAATACTGGGGAATAGCATTGCTGGATTGCACGGTAAGCCTGTGTTTAAGACACCGCAAAATTCCTTTCCAAAGTGACTGCACCATTTTATTTATTTATTTATTTATTTATTTATTTATTTATTATTTGAACATTTATTTATTTTTGAGAGACAGAGAGAGACAGACCGCAAGCGGGGAAGAGGCAGGGAGAGAGGGAGACACAGAATCTGAAGCAGGCTTCAGGCTCTGAGCTGTCTGGGCTGTCCTTTATTCGACATCCTCGTGAATGCTTGCTGTTTTCTGTGTTTTTAAAAATGTCATTGATTCTAGTAGATGTACGGTGTTGTCGTCGCAGTTTTCATTTACATTTTTCTCAGGCTAAAGACTCTGAGCGGCTTTCATGGTGTTTATTAGCTATTTATGTTCTTTCTTTTGCGAAATATCTTCGCAAATACTTTGCCACTTTTAAAAAACTGTGTTGTCTTCTTATTATTGAGATTTTAGTGGTCTTTGTGTAATCTAGGTAAAAGTCCCGTATCAGATGCATGTGTTGGCAAATGTTTTCTCCCAACTGTGGCTTGCCTTTTCATTTTTTTAATGTGTATTTTGAAGAACACAAGGTCTTAATTTTTATGAAATCAATTTTATCAGTGTGTCATGTTTCTTTTCTTTTTTTTTTAATTTAAATCCAAGTTAGTTGACCTACATTTTATGATTTTTATACACCCCGAAGTCAGAAAGGCTTTGTTAAGCCGGTTGTTTCCTGCTGTGCAATAACTGTGTAGCAACTTGTAGCTACCTCAGCCCCCTGAACTCTGCACTCTCCTCAAGTCCCTAGACCAGTATGCTCTGGTTGGGATCCCTCTCCCTACTCTGGAATGTGTCCTCTCCCCAGATTTGATTGTAGGGCTATCCTCCTTTATTTTCCTTCTTTAAGGAATCAAACTCACCGCGCTGCCTATTTCCCAATGCCTGGATTTACCACTCTGCCGTCCAGCTCTATTTTTTACTGGGACAAGACCCGTTTTGACTTCCCCACTGACCGATAGGTTGTTTTTCACAGACACTGTGGTTGCAGGGCTGCTGACGACACCGCCACGGAGCCGGAAAGAACAGGCTGGGAAGAAGCAAGTTAAAATGCCACCTAGCCCACCGTTCGTACCGAGATTCAGTTGTTTTGCTTGAACAGCTGCTCCTTGGGTTGCTTCAAGCCTTTAGTTAATTTCCAGAGTACTGGAAAAGTCTCATTTTTCGCCTGAATTCTCATTGGTTTTATGAAGGAGTAAAATTTCAGAGGCCTTTATCACTCCAGAAGTGTTTCTGCTTACTGACATGTTGGTATTTAGACAATCTTGCTAGGAAAGTCTACTGACATAAAGTGCATAGGTCCTAAAAATGAGAACTCGATCCCACCACTCCTTCACCAGAATACTGTAGTGATTTCTCCTGGGTTTGCTTTTCTTACGATATGAAATAGTAGGTGGGAACGAAGACCACCCTCTCTAAGGAGTTGATAGATTTTACTGGCATATCCTTCTTCAACCATGAATCTCTTGTAAATGGGAACAAAATGTATGATGCCTACTGATGACCAATAGACTGCCATGTCAATGTATCAATTTCAAAATCTGCACCATATAAGGCAAGGCTTTCAGTCCTCCAATGCTCCAGAATAAATCTGCAACTTTATTAAATCTATGTCTTCTGGACGGTGTAGAATTTATTGTTCTTTACCTTCCTGAAAGGTCTTGGAATGAGGAGATGCTCATGTGCGATAAACATCAAGATCAAATATATTGCTTGAGGAAATTTTAATCTTTGTGTTTAGACACTTCCATTCACCTGGCCACAGAGAAATCCAGTCTTCAGTAGTGTTTTCTCTAGGTAGAAATAAATAATGGGACCTGTGTAGGGACTGATTTGTCCTCTGCCATATCCCAAAAGGCATGCATTTCCCCAGTTTATTCCTCACTGAAATTTTCATTAGAGGAGACACTTCAGTAACATTTCCCACATGCTTTGACTTTTTTTTTTTTTTTTTTTGAAGCACAAGTTTCATTCTATTAGATTAATTTCGCCCTAAGGTATTTGCATAAGTGATGCGGGCCTGGCCTTTGACGTTATCTTCCTGAATGATCTCTGATTGCTCACTCAGGCATATCTTAGACACAGGGTCTCATTGAATCTTGTGCTATCTTTACCAAATCAAATCTGTAAAGTTCATTTGTAATTTAATGTATTGTTTTTGAGTCATCTTGACATTTTGACTTCATAAGTATAAACTGAAAACTACATTTACTGGAAGTTTGTTTTTAAAAATAAAACAACATATGCCAGATCCCTGATCTACAGATGCTTTATAAAATTAGGCAATGCTTATGATGAGGTAATGCTACCAAAAGAAAATTTTTAAAAAGAAATTTATGCCAATAATTCTAAAGCACATAAAAGAACGAGACTATGTTCAATGGTGGAATATACAAGGACTGGTGTAAATTATTAGTATTGAATCCAGTTTTTTTGTTTTTTTAAGGGAGACAGAGTATAATCAAATGTTAACAGGGCGACAATATTTAGCATTACTGAAAGAATCGGAAGAAAAGCTTTTTATATTTCAAAGGTATATATATTGTAAATAAATAAGCTTTTTAATATGGTGAGCTTATATTAAAAATCAATGCATATTGATTTTAATTAACAGAATCTTTGATTATTTTATATTAAATGATACCTTATTTTATAATAATATTGAAAGTTGAAATTTTCCTAGAGAGTAATTTTTATTAATGACTGAAATAGTCTAGAGTTAACTCTTGCTGCTGAATGGAATCACAACAAGATTGTTCCATCATTACATTTTTACTAGCCAGTTAGTGGGATCCACGTGCATTGGTGTTTAGAAGTAAAGGAAATGGCTAAACACAGCGGAAGAGGAACTTTGAGTATGCTTACTTCACCCCTTCTGAGGCTAAGAAGTTTGGCAGTTGTAAGAGATATTTTTAGGAGGAGGAGAACTGGGAAATTTGAATGCAGACTAGGTATCCAGTGCTATTGGGAGATTATTATGACATTTGTTAGGTAGGAAGAGTGCTATGTGATTATGTAGAGACATGTCCTCACTTTTCAGAGACACATTAACATCTATAGAGGTGAGATATTGTAATTGTTATCTACTCTAAACTACTTTAGCAGAAAAAAAGGAAAAGAAGCGATACAGCATAATATTAACAGTTTTGAAATCTGGGTGATGTGAATGTTCATGACACCATTTTCTTAACTCTCTGTATGTTTGGAAGTTTTTTTTTTTTATGTTTATTTATTTTTGAAGGAGAGAGAGACAGAGTGTGAGTGGGGGAGGGGCAGAGAGAGAGGGAGACACAGAATCCCAAGCAGGCTCCAGGCTCTGAGCTGTCAGCACAGAGCCCGATGCGGGGCTCGAACCCATGAACTGTGAGATCATGACCTGAGCTGAAGTCGGACGCTCAACCAACTGAGCCACCCAGGTGCCCCTTGGAAGTTTTAATAATAAAGATGTTTAAAATGTTTTGCAGTTAAAAAAAGAAAATAAAGTTTTGGCCGTTGAGATTTAGCAACCAGCACTGGAACATATCGATTGTCAAAAGAATGATTACTTGTTTCTATTTTGTTCTAAATTTTCTTTCTTTAAAATTTGTTAATGTTTATTTATTTTTGAGAGAGAGAGAGAGAGAGAGACAGAGCAGGAGCAGGGGAGGGGCAGAGAGAGAGGGAGACGCAGAATCCAAAGCAGGCTCCAGGCTCTGAGCTGTCAGCACAGAGCCTGACATGGGGCTCGAACTCACAAACTCGAACTCACATGTGAGATCATGACCTGAGCCCACGGTGGACGTTTACCCCACTGAGCCATCAAGGTATCCCTTTTCTAAATTTTCTAAAGTTTCTTATAAAACTTTAAACTATAAACAGAATTAAATATTTAATTAATTGCTTGCTTTGAAAGAACTGAAATATAAAAAAATATAACAGGTAAAAAAACCTTTGTTTTCCTTCTTTTTTCTATCTTTTATGTCTTCCCTCTTTGCATTGTTACATAACATTCATGAAAGGACTTCTAAACAAGAAAATGTCAATAAGAAATGATGATGGGGTGCCTGGGTGGCTCATTTGGTTGGGTGTCCAACTTCAGCTCAGGTCACGATCTTGCGGTTTGTGAGTTCAAGCCCGGCATCTGGCTCTGTGCTGACAGTTCAGAACCTGGAGTCTGCTTCAGATTCTGTGTCTCCCTCTCTAGCTGCCTCTCCCCCACTTGTGCTCTGTCTCTCAAAAATAAATAAACACTAAAAAAAAAAAAAAAAAAAAAGAAACAGATGATAAAGCTAAGGAGAAATAAAGTACAGCCAGTAATTAGGTTCGTGTTAAAAAAAATAAAAAAAACAGTCTTACATTCCAAACCTAGCTTGGCTGGGGGCCACAGAATTGGCTCTTAACTTTCTAGCTGTAAGGGTTTTTTTTTTTTTTTTTTTTTTTTTAAGTTTATTTATTTTGAAAGAGAAGAGAGCAAGTGGGGGAGGGGAAGATAGAGGGAGAGAGAGAATTCCAGGCAGGCTCCATGCTGTCAGCACAGTAGCTGTAAATTTTTAAACAGGAACATGAGGGGCACTTGGGTGGCTCAGTCAGTTAAGCCTCTGACTTCGGCTCAGGTCATAATCTCATGGTTTGTGAGTTCCAGCTCCGTGTTGCACTCTGTGCTGACAGCTCAGAGCCCCGGAGCTGCCTTGGATTCTGTGTTTCCCTCTCTTTCTGCTCCTTCCCTGCTCGTGCTCTGCCTCTGCCTCTATGTCTCTCTCTCTCTCAAAAACAAATAAAAACATTAAAAAAAAAAAGAACACGAACAATGATCTTATTTGAAGTGCTCTTAAAATAAAGAGAAAGCGTTCATCCAAGAGAAGCAAAATAATTTCTAATTTTAAGTCCTAATGATCATTCATTTGAAGTTTATCCTAAAGAGGATCCTGTATCATGTAACGAGCAAAACCCTAAACAACAGCCTTAGGATAGCTAAAGCAAGGAGGTTTATGGAGATGTGTCTTAATTTAGGCATTTGTCATCTTGACCAAGAAAAAATCTGTGAAAATTCAGGTATTGGGGTAAATGCCACAGTATCTTCAAGGTAATCAGCACTTCAATGGTACTGCGAAGAGATTTTGGAAATACCTTGAACAAACCTTATTAACCAGTTTCTAGAACCCAAAGGGAGTTGACACGTAAACTTTGAAGGAAGAGTTCTAGGAATCCTGTAAATTGTGTACATTAGTGGGCATTTATGAACATGGATGCACTTTTCTGACAAGGTTTGTATTTTTTTTAATTTCTTCATTAAAAATTTTTTTTAAATGTTTATTTATTTTTGAGAGAGACAGAGCACGAGCAGGGGAGGGGCAGAAGGAGAGGGAGACACAGAATCTGAAGCAGGCTCCAGACTCTGAGCTGTCAGCACAGAGCCTGCTGCAGGGCTGGAGCCCAGAACCCCGAGACCATGACCTGAGCCAAAGTTGGATGCTCAACCGACTGAGCCACCCGGGTGCCCCAGGGTTTGTATCTTTTATCAGAAGGTTATTTGCTTCAGAAAAAATTGAGAACCACTGATTCACAGAAACAAAGAGACTGCTCATCTGTTATGAATATCTTTTTCTTAATGAGCTTTTTGAAAATATATATGATAATGAGTTTTAAGATTATGCTCTCTACCCACTTCTCAGAATGAAAAATATTCTGTACGTTCCCTAAAGAAAGAAAATGTATGCTCTGAGTCAGCTCTCCAGGGCAGACTTGGCTTCTTGTCATGATAGTTGAGGTACTGACTTAGGGCTAATTGGTAGAGAAATCTACTTCATGTATGCTTAGAGATGAGCCCAGAGTATATTCTTTAGGTAAGATAAAGATTTTTACGGAAAATCATTTGGGGTGTATTTCAAACAAAATTAAAAAAATAACTTTATATAGTGTGCTAATAAGTTTAACATGAGTATTTTAAAAGCAGGTGTAACCAAAGGCTTATTTTGAACATTACCAAAGAAAAGTTGAATAAATCACCGTTAGGCTGTCTGGCTTTGAGCAAAACAATTTCCTGGAACAACATACTAATATAAATTGCTTGCAAAATGTATTCCTCTGTAACTGAATAAGATACCTTGCTGAATATGATTGTTAGCTATAAATGGGTTAAAAGTTTTCTTTCTGGCAATAAGGAGTCAGGTCCTAAGTTTCTTAAGGTCTTAGGTAGATAATATAAAAGGTAATATAAAAATTTATTATACATCTTGTGTATGTCTTTGTGTGTTATTGAATTTATGTATGAATTAAGATTTCCTAACTATATATTATATATTAAGAAAAATATATTAAGCATATATATGTATGTAAACGTGTGTATGTGAATTTATACATATGTAAACGGCAGAGCTTGCATTCAATCCATCCACAATGTATGCCTTAGCCACTAAGCTAGCCTCCCTCCATGCGCAATAGTACAATTACATTATTTGCTAATAAAAGAATGTTACTTTTGCACTGTCTGTAAAGGGATTTAATAAAGAAACAAGGCATCTATTTCACGCAAAATACTATTCCGTCATTAAGGAGCAAGGAAACATAAAAAAAAAAAATCCCTGTTATTTTCTCCTGGAAGTAATTAACTGCTCTGTCAAGACCATTCGTATAGCGAACACTTTGTTTAGGGTTTCACAACAGCTAATGTAATAGCTGGATGTCTTCTCTTACACAGCTACTGTTTAAGCATAGGAAGGATGGCTGCATTTGTACATAATTAAGAGAGTCCACTTAAATGATTTATCCTCCTCTCAAATCTCTCTAGCCAGCTTCATGATTGCTTATACAAGTTAACACAGCAATTCCTACTACAAGGAATTCATCCCAATAAAATTACTTAGGGAAAGCAAAAAGCTATATTCATGGAGAAACTCCATCTGTCTTTATTTATAATCAAATATAAGAAAACATCAGAGTGTGAGGGAACCCGAGAGGTCTCCTATTAAGGGGGATAAAGAAAGTTGTCTCAACACAATGGAATACTTTAAAAATATTATAAGGAACCATAGTGATTCTATAAAATCATGAAGAATGTTTGGCTAAGTGTCCAGAAAAGATAGCAAATACTAATTTATAAATATACATCTAACATCTATTATAATTTTAACAATAAAAATTATAAACGGGTAAAGGAAATGGGAAAAAAATGAAGTCATATTGCAATGGAATTATACATTTTTTGTTATTCTTTCCTTAACATTGTGATTTTTTTTTTCTTTCCGATTAACATTTGAAAATTCCTAGACAGGTTTCTAGGTTTTCATTAGAAGTCTTCAAAGTTTCACCAGTTATTAATAAACTTCTTGCCTTTCATATACTGGCTTCTCCACTCATTAGTGGGATAATATTGTGCCAATTAATTAACTTCTCTATACCACCTTTTCCCGCTTCTGAAGATGGAGAAAACAATACCTCATAGGATTATTTAGGTCAAAGGAAATTATGCAAATCAAGCCTTAAGACTTTGTTTGCTACTACATAGTATGTGCTTAAAAAGAACAAACCCAGGGGCGCCTGGGTGGCGCAGTCGGTTAAGCGTCCGACTTCAGCCAGGTCACGATCTCGCAGTCCGTGAGTTCGAGCCCCGCGTCAGGCTCTGGGCTGATGGCTCGGAGCCTGGAGCCTGTTTCCGATTCTGTGTCTCCCTCTCTCTCTGCCCCTCCCCCGTTCATGCTCTGTCTCTCTCTGTCCCAAAAATAAATAAAAAACGTTGAAAAAAAAAATTTAAAAAAAAAAAAAAAAAAAAAAAAAGAACAAACCCAGCGGGCACCTGGGTGGCTCAGTTGGTTGAGGGTCAGACTTCAGCTCAGGTCATGATCTTGAGGTCCGTGAGTTCCAGCCCTGCGTCAGGCTCTGTGCTGACAGCTCAGACCCTGGACCCTGCTTCAGATTCTGTGTCCCCCTCTCTCTCTGCCCCACCCCTACTTGTGCTGTCTCTGTCTTTCAAAAATGAGTAAACATAAAAAAAAAAAAAAAAACCTAAAAAAAAAAAGAACAAACCCAAGTTGGTTGACAAACTCAGCTACTATATTAGGTGTTTAGAATTTCCCACTAATGTGTGGAATACTACCATTTTAATGGTGAGAGAAAAAAGATGAAATTCAGATGTCAGAACAAAACTTAGTTTGTTTTTAAACTTGTCTCCATAGAAAACAAACCATATTCTATCACATGTCAGACACAATTTAATTTTTTTCTGATGTTTTGGGGGAAAAAGACATTTCAATTAAAAGCAACTTAAATTCATTAATAAAAATTTGAAAAATTGAGAAAAACAAGAAAAAGAGAAAGCATTATCAATGGCTTCCTCCAAAAATACAGCTCCTTTTAACATTTGTAGGGGGGGAGGAAGTTACTATCAGCATTGCTGTTTCCTACACATAAGGTATTTCTCACAAGGTAATAAAATTATCTTTGCAATTTCCACCTAACATTAGAAGTGGCTTTCTTTGTTGCTAGACTCCTTAAACAGAATACTAATGACTACATAATATTGCATTAATTGGATAGTTAATTATTGAAAGAGTTTATAATGGTGTACTTGTTTTCACTATTTTAAAAAAAGAGTTTTTTAATCTTTATTTATTTTTGAGAGAGAGACAGTGTGAGCAGGGGAGGAGCAGAGAGAGAGGGAGACACAGAATCCAAAGCAGCTTCAGGCTCTGAGCTCTCAGCACAGAGACTGACGCGGGGCTTGAACTCACAAACCGTGAGATCATGACCTGAGCCGAAGTCGGACGCTCAACCGACTGAGACACCCAGGTGCCCCTGATTTTCACTATTAAAAATAAAACATAAAATAAACAAATAAAAACATAAATAAAAATTATTGTGCAATAATAATTTTTGCTTTTAAGATTATTTCATTACTTTCTTAGAATGGTTTTCTAGAGGTAGAAATGAATCATGAATATTTTTAACAGTTTTGATATAGATTGATGTACCTCATTGCTGGCAAAGAATAAATGGGGAATAAAGAATAAGACAAAAAAGAAAAAACCCAAAAACCTAGACTCTTTGAAAGATGAGTTTCTCTTATTTCAATTAAAGTCTTTCATTTTTCATAAATACAGGGTAGAATATTTTTCGGTATTTATTAACCATCTTAGTTTTTCTATGTGTGAATTGTCTATTCATATTGTTTACTTACTTTTCTTTTAGGCACTTTGTATTTCATTACCATTTTGTATGAATGCTTTGGTTTAGGAAACTATTAACTTTTGGCCATATTTCAAGTATTTTTCCAGCGTCTTTCCATTTTAAATTTGATTTTTTGTGGGGGTAGAGGGATAGAGAGAGGGAGCATACATGCAGGGGAGGGGCAGTGGGAGAAGGAGAGAAAGAATCTTAAGCAGGCTCCTGCTTAAGAGATCATGACCTGAGCCAAAATCAGGAGTAGGATGCTTGATCTACTGAGCCACCCAGATGCCCCTAAATTTGATATTTTTAAACAGATACAAATTTTAAATGCATATGTATTCAAATGAGCATATGACATCCTTTGCAATTTTTATTTCATTTCAAATGTTACATCTTTCAAGTTCTTTTCCTTTTAGAATTCATGCCTTCCTTAGGGAAAGAAAAAGAAAATTGAAGAAATAAAGACATTCTGAAATGCTATAATTATTATTTCCTTTATAAAAAAATGATAACTTTCATTTAAGTAACTGGAAGAAAATTTCAGAATGTACATGTTTTCTGATAAGTGCTTGGAAATTTATTTCTTTTCTTACTGTTGAGCCAGACGGAATCTAGGCAATCAGGCAAAAAAGTCTAAAATACTCAAAAGTAGACATAATACATAAAGAGATGCCTAAACTTGAAAAGTAAGCACAAAGGAATAAAATAGTTCTAACTTACAAAATGATGTAAATCTTTTTTTAATGATGTAAATCTTATAAATAAGTAGAAATTTGAAGTAAGTGCAAATTAGTTTTTATGTTAATAATTACTCTGCTCCTCTGAGAGGACTTCTCTCAGAGGAAGTAATTTTCTAGAATTGAGGTATCTTACGAGGAAGTAAGAACAAAAGGATAGATGTTCTTTATGTTCGAAAGCTAATATTTTATATAAAAATGAAAGTATATTTACTCATATCTGATTTATAGATCTATTTTTCCTTTAATCATAAGCACATTCTTTTTTTTTTTTTTTTTAATTTTTTTTTTCAACATTTTTTATTTATTTTTGGGACAGAGAGAGACAGAGCATGAACGGGGGAGGGGCAGAGAGAGAGGGAGACACAGAATCAGAAACAGGCTCCAGGCTCCGAGCCATCAGCCCAGAGCCTGACGCGGGGCTCGAACTCACGGACCGTGAGATCGTGACCTGGCTGAAGTCGGACGCCTAACCGACTGCGCCACCCAGGCGCCCCTCATAAGCACATTCTTAAGAAGAATGGTTTTAGGGATGCAAAAGTTAATTTTGAAAGGTCTTTATAGGTTAAGGTTGTAAGGGCACTTCAAAAAAATGTCTTCCTTTTTCTAGATCTTTCCATTCAGATTAGTCACAAGTCCACCTTCACCTTCACCCCCACCTTCCTCAGAGGACACAAGCAAGCAGGTGATTATCTTGCAACTCAGAGGCACCAGTTTTAGACTATTTAATGTGGCCTCCATTGGTGTAGCTTTTGTGAATACATTTCACTTTTCTCTAGTTTATGATTTTCCATATTTAGTGACGATCTTATTTGATTTATTATAATTATATATCCTGTCTTTCATTTATTAGCTATTTTTCAAGCTATTTCTAGGTCCTTCAAATAGTTTCTAAGAATGAGAGAAAATATTCAAAATTAAAACTATTGAGGAACAGCTAAGATATATTTTTCTCATTTGACTTCATAAAGCATATGGCTTCTTCATGTCTGTCAGCTATCATCTGATGCCACGTAAGTTAACAAAGCTAAAAGGAAAGTTTTAGAAAGACCTTGGCCATTTTTTACTCGCTGTGAAAATGGATATGGGATAGGAATGGAAAAGGGTGTAGTTAGTATAACAAATCTAAAGCCCAAGTTAAGTAATTTGTCCCTAGTTTAGTACATTAACTTCAAGCTGTTTCAGAGGACAAAGTGACCAAGAAACTTTGACATCTAATATGTCTGCTTGTTCTAAAGAAAACTTTCAGCTTAAAAAACCCCAGTTTGGAAGGTTTTAAGTTCTGGAATTATCTTGATTCTCTACACTTTAAATCATACTTTATGGGTGAATTGACACTTGGGGGTTTTTGTAAAGACACAGTAATCCTAATACATTTGAAATCTGCTATTTCTTGGAAGAAGCTACAATTGATTAGAGCCTCCAATTTCTAACTTTTCATCTATCAAAATCTTTGAAAGAGCATCTCTCCTCACTATATCCCAAGAATTGTTTTTTTCTCCTTTGGTTTTAAGAAAGAATAGAAACATCACTCAAAAGATTTATCTTTGAAATGTATTTGTACCACTCAATTATTTTTGGGTACCTCTTTACAATTTCGCGTACTCCCTAAAAATAGTACATATTAAATGCAGGTACATTAAAATTTAGAAAAGTAGATGAAAAGAAAGAGTTATCAGTAACATGCTCCCACACACAGATGATTATCATTGTGATATTGATGTATACCATGTAAGAGCTTTTTATATAACACATTCAGGAAGAAGCTCTTCAAAAGTATACATCAATATCATCATAATAATTATCTGTGTGTGGGAGCATGTTACTGATAATTCTTTCTTCTCAGGAAAATTGTAAAAGGATAATGGAACAAAACATAGCCTCTGCTGTTGCACCTGGTCTGTATGTAACTCACAATTGAGACTGAAATTCATAGTCACCACTATAGGAGTCCCCCCTTGTTCACACAGATACATTCCAAGACCCCCAGTGGATGTCTGAAACAGTGCCTACTACCAAACCCCATACATGCTGTGTTTATTCCTATACATGCAAACTAATGATAAAGTTTAATTTATAAATTAAGCACAGTAAGAGATTAACAATAGTAACTAATAATAAAATAGAGCAATTATAACAACATACTGTAATAAAAGTTATGTGGTCTCGGTCTCTCAATTTATCTTATTCTACTGCACTCACCCTTCTTCCTGTGATGGTGTGAGATGATACAACGCTGACATGATGAAATGAAGTGAGGTAGATGACGTAGGCACCGTGACATAGCACTAGGTTACTATTGACCTTCGGACGCTACGTCAGAAAAAGGATCATCTGCTTCCAGACCGCTGTTGATTGCAGGGAACTGAAACCATGGAAGGCAAAACCATGTATAATGGAGGACTACTGTACTACTCATTCTAGATTCCCCTCATTCTTGACTATCGATCAACTCGACAGCACACCTACGGGGCGGGATGAAACAGACTCTTACCTGTGAGATGTCTGAGTCTCTGGCCACCATTCTCTCCTCAGGCTGTGACTCCTGTATTTGTCCATTTAATATACATGATGGAAAAAGAGCACTAAAAGATAGCATAGCCTAAAACTGAATGGGACTCTTGCCATGCTCCTAGGTGGAAACCTGTTCCCTCTATGTACTCAATACCAAAATAAACTTATAAGCCCAGATTTGCAGAAATGGGAACCACAAATTCTTTAAGTGGGTCACTGAGAATAATGGATGATGGTGATGAGCAAGATTATTCTTACTTTTATTCCTTAGTTTCTGAGCTCAAGTATTATATCTATTGGCCAGCAGCTTCTGGGAGGAGCAACATGTAATTGTGGAATGTGTCCCATAGATATGTGCCATTGTTGCACCTCCATTGCTGTAAAGGAACCTCTTGATTCTCATGGGATCCAGTTTTGGTAGATTGAGCAGTCTGTAAATCCGTGGACAGTAGAGCTGGCTGAGGTCCAGTTGTCAGAAAAGGCAAAGATATATCTGGAATCTGTGCCAATTTCATATAAACTTCTACCCCTTCCATAGTCTTATTTACTATTAGTTTCATTCAATTTTCTGTTTTTGTTAATTTTCTTCTGTTCTTGCTTTATTTTAATTTAGTTTTCTTTTTTTTTAGTTCTATATTTGCAATATAGTTTTCTCCTATTTTTCCCACATCTTCCCCAATTTAATTAACGTATCTTATTAATGAGCAGCTACACTAGAAATCAAAATTCTTTATTTTTATTTATTTATTTTTATTATCTTTTTACGTTTATTTTTGAGAGAGAGAGAGAGAGAGAGAGAGAGAGAGAGAGAGAGACAGAGCGTGAGCAGAGGAGGGGCAGAGAGAGAAGGAGACAGAATCTGAAGCAGGTTCCAGGCTCTGATCTTTCAGCACAGACCCCGATGTGGGGCTCAAACCCACCAACTGTGAGATCATGATGTGAGCCAAAGTTGGATGCTTAACCAACTGAGACACCCAGAGGCCCGCAAATCAAAAATCTTTAAATAGTGCTTCTCAGTGCTTTATAGCATTAAAAATGTTAAGATGATGATCCATTAATATCTTATTGTAGACTAATGTGGACTAATGTAAATGTAGACTGTTTATTGGTTGGTATTTTTCACTAACTCATATTGAGTAGAAATAAGTAATAGAAAAAACAGTTGATTCTTTATAATTTTTGGCAGAATTACTATCATACAAGAACAAATTATAATTTTGTTTTCATTGGCTAATTGTACTTCTTTATGGCAAATTTGTCATAGGTTCTCTTCAAGTTGTCTTTTTTTTTTAAATGTTTGTTTTGAGAGAGAGAGAAGACAGCATGAGCGGGGGAAGGGCAAAGAGAGAGGGAGAGAGAAAATCCCAAGCAGGCTTTGCACTATGCAGAGCCCAATTTGGGGCTCTATCTCACGAACTGTGAGATCATGACCTGAGCCGAAATCAAGAGTCAGGTGCTTAACCGACTGAGCTACCCAGGCGCCTCTAAGTTGGCTTAGAGCATACTAGATGTCATAACAGATAAATATTTCTTCTGGGGACCTGACTCTGTGCATTAACCACATTAGGTCAGTATTCCTCCTTGGTCTAGGAAGCCTCCAGGCTTGCCAAGAGGGATGCCCTAGCTGCCTTCAGTGGACAGAGGACAGCTGACACACAACTCCCCACCTTCCTGGTGACCCCCAGGAGCTTAGACCACCTCCAGAAAAAAAAGGGGAGAAACAGGCAGTGGAAGGGTCTGAACCCTGGAGGTGACTAAATCTTGATCTAAAATGTCTTTATTTATCTAAGAAATATCTGTGAACTTACAACAGCAAATTTGGACTCTGTTATCAGCAGAAATAAGAACTCTTAGAGCTAACTGAAATTTTATAGAAATAAAATGACATTCCTTTCCCCCTTTAGAAATAGCTGTTAAAAATGCTCAGGTTTTCTTCTATTTAAAAAAAAAAACAAAACAAAAACCTCTTTATTTTAATTTCTCTTGAAGTAATGTCATATGTGTCTCCTTCATGACAAAATCAAACTTCTGGAAAGCCTTCTTTTTTCAATTTCTCCACTTTCAATTTCATCACCCAGAAGCTATTGTAGTCTGACTTCTGCCCCTTCAGCCCCACTGAAATGACTCTTGCCAACGACACTTCATGTTTGTCCGATCCAGGGAACTCTTCAGGCCCTACCTTTCCAATGCTCCAGAGATCTGATTGGCCATTCTCCCCACCTTAATCTCTCCCCTTTGCTTCCTTAGGACTATTCTGCTGTTCTCCTACTTTTGTGCTGTTCTTTCTCAATCTTATTTGGGTATTTTTCTTCTGTCTATGCCTTAAACATTGTTATTCCCTTGAAAAGTCTATTCTAGACCTGTTCTCACTCTGCTCTCTCTTCCTGGGCAAGCTCAGCTACTCACTTGATTTCAGCTATTATATCAATGCTGGTGATTCTCAAATCCATATCTCCAGCCCAGATTCTTATCCTAGACTATAGACCCTTATGAGCTACTGCTTTCTTTTTTTTTTTTTTTTTAATTTTTTTTTTAACGTTTATTTTTGAGACAGAGAGAGTCAGAGCATGAACGGGGGAGGGGCAGAGAGAGAGGGAGACACAGAATCTGAAGCAGGCTCCAGGCTCTGAGCCATCAGCCCAGAGCCCGACGCGGGGCTCGAACTCATGGACTGCGAGATCGTGACCTGAGCCGAAGTCGGACGCCCAACCGACTGAGCCACCCAAGCGCCCCTGAGCTACTGCTTTCTAAATATCTGCATTGGGATGGCTGATACAGCCTCTCCAACACAGAATGAATGAAGCATCATCCATTTAACATCTGTTCCCCTTCCTGGATTTCTCATTTTCCACCAAAGGACAAATGATTAAAATCCTGATCATTGGGATTCTCAACATTTCCTATATATTCCACTGTGTATTTCTAATTATCTTAAATTTTTAATGCATATTTTCAACCTTCTGTCTCACAAAATTATCTTTCATCATTAAAAATATTATACCTCTGCCAGTTCTCAGATTAAGATTTCACTTTCTATTTTCCATAGAAGCCACCAAATGTAATTTGCTCAACTTCCTACCAAAACATTCTCACATCTACATCAGACCTTTTTTCCTTTTCTGCGGGTTCCATGGAGTAAATAGGCCGTAATGACTTCTCAGAAACCCAGAGCTATCAATTAGCCTACCCTGTCTCACATCTTCAACATCCCGCTTTCCACTGGTTCCTTTCCATCATCACTAAAATATATGGAAGCTCCTTCATGGTGAAAAGCCTCTTCTTTTCAATTACTATGCTGTCGTCCTCCTCCCTTTTGAAGGCCAGAATTTTCAGTAGAGTTTCTGGCTTCTTTTACTCTCTTCTGACATTCCAACAAATCCCAAGATTTGTCTCTTCCCATCTCCCCAAGTTCACTTTTGTTGAGGACACCATGGTAAACAGTTTTATGTAAAACTTCAATTACCCTCAGGAAGATTCATTACTGCTGATCACCTTGAAAACAGTCCTTCCATTTACAACCCCTATTCTTGGCTTTATCCTGGGCCACCAATAGCCTTCTTTTCACTTGTCCTATGCCTAGTGGTAAAGCATGTTCTGATCTTTCTTGTCTCTCTTCTACACTTTGTCCTTAGGCAATCCAACCTAGCCCTTTGGTTTCTTTTACCTTAGTCAGGTTGATGAACCTGACATATTTCTTACTTCTACATTTCTTTTGAATTCTTAAGTTATATGCCCCTCCATCACCTCATTAGGGGATTTATAGCTCCTTAAATTGAACATCTGGGCCTTACTTTATAATCATTCTCCTCATCTAATTGTACCGATCACTAGTTGAGTCTTCTTCCCTATTTCCTCTTCTATCAAGCCTATCAACACCTACTTATTTCAAGCTAGAAATCTAAGAAACCTCTTAGTCTTCCCTCTCACATCCCCCATTTCCAGAGTCACTAAGCAACCCATCCACTGCTACTCATTTAAGCCAAACCACTACTGTATTTTCACTTGCACCACCTCTTAAGTAGTTGCTTTAATAGGATTTTGCTGGGAAAAACCCACCTGGGGGTCTATGCCCTTTTAAGCAACTTTCATCTATGCATTCTCATTACCATCCAAAACCGTTGTCTTGAAATATTCTTTCATTGTTTTATATGATTATTGAATACTCAGATCGTACAGCCATTAGCTGTAAAGGCTGCTACTATAGTTTGACTGAAGCAGAACAATTCAGATTTAAGCACCAGTACCATGGCTATGAATTATAAGCATGTACTGACATGTTAGACTGGTGCCTTCAGAGAACTGGTGAGCTGTTCTTGGACAGGGTACTCCAGACATTGAATATCTGGCCAGTATAATGACTTAATGTCCAATCATCTTCAAATCAGTTAACTCCCCAACTGCTGCAAGTCCTTCTACCTGAGAAAAGAGTAAGAACTTTACCCATTTGGGCCTTTAAAAAGGCACACTAGGCCTATGCAGATTCTGTTGTGCATCCTAAAAAATGTCCTGTTTACCAGACAAGAGACCCAATTTTCTGAGGAACAATGGGTACTGACAGTATGCCCACCCACTCAACACTGCACAATTACTATCTCTTTTCTACCAAAACTAAAGAGCCTGGAACTTAATTCTCTTTATGACCAAAATGTCTCCACTTTTATTCCTACTATGTACTGTGAGGCAACATTAAGTTTGCTTACATTTTTCTCACAGTCTGTGAATTGAAGCATCTATGAAAGATCTCTTCATTCTAAGAAACAAATCTGCTTTAATATTCTTTTTAAAACTTGAACTCCAGTCTTTCTCAGACTGATTGGTTGGTCTTTATGCAGTCTGTATTTAACCTGTACTCCATGCAGCGGCCAGAATGATCTTTTAGAAACAAATATCCACTCATATCATATCTCTACTTACGGGCTTTTTTCTCTTTTAGCGTAAGAAAATTTATCAATTTCTTATTTATGCCATACCTCCAGGCCTTCTCAAATATTCTTTGTTAAACCTAGAATATTCTTCCCTATTTCCCTCTTTTACTATTTTTTAAGGTGTTCTACGGTCTCAATAAATCTCAGTGTCACTATAACTTGCACAGAAATACTTGTTCCAGTTCTCATAATACACTTAGGTCAATCCGCCTTATAATTACTTATGCAATATCTGTATTTTCAGTTTGTTTTTCTTGAAAGCTGAGAGTATTTAGTGCTTTCAACTTTATGTTCTTAAATAAAATAGAAAATGAAAGTACTACTTTTCTTCCATGGTTAAAAGGAACAGGTTACTTTTTTAAAATTTTTTTTGAAATTTATTCATTTTTGAGAAGAGAAAGAGAGAAAGAGTATGAGCAGGAGAGGGGCAGAGAGAGACTGGGACACAGAATCTGAAGCAGGCTCCAGGCTCTGCGCTGTCAGCACAGAGCCTGATTCGGGGCTTGAACTCACAAACTGCAAGATCATGACCTGAGCCAAAGTTGGATGCTTAACTGACTGAGCCACCCAGGTGCCCCTAAAAGCAACAGTTTATCTACTATTGTATCAGGTTTGTCTAGCAAATAAATATGCTTTTCATTTTATTTATTCACTCACCTTTTAGAAAAAGATAGCTTGGCCTTTCTTTGAATGCCTCAAACATGGAGTGCATGAACGTTTTAGTAAAGCCAGAAAGGAGTATTTCACAATTGTTGTCCATGAGACAATTTCCATAAAGGTAGTACAGGAGTAACTAACTTCAAGATTTCCACTAAGAAGAAGAAAAATTAATGGATGTTAAAAAGCTTTTGGTTGATACAGAGCCAAGATTGACAAGTTTTTTTCTGTAAATGGCCTGTAGTAAATATTTGCACCTTTGTGGGCCACGCAATTTCTGCCATAATGACTCCACTCTGCCATTGTAGCACAAAAGCAGGCATAGACAATATTTAAACAAATGGGTATGGCTCTGCTTCAATAAAACTTTGTGTATAGACACTACAACTTGAATTTCATTTCATTGTCATGTGTCGCAAAATACTATTTGTCTTTTGACTTTGTCAACCATTTAAAGTGTTTGGACCATTCTTGTCTTGTAGGACATACAAAACAGGTGGCAGGCTGGACTTGGTCATGGGTGATAGTTTCCCAACTCTTGAAGTGGTTTCAGTACAACCACATAGCTGAAGAGCTAGTTTTTTGGAACACTAGTCTGCAAACAACTTGTTCTATAAATCCAATGAATGCAACTCTAGAGGTTTTATAAATTAAAAACAATAATTGGAACTCTTTTATAGAAGAGAATTTCTGGGTTTTTTTTTTTTTTTCGTTTTTCTTCAGCCTTAGAAGCAGAAGAGATGCAAAATTAAGATTAAATAATGCCAGATGTAATTAATTTTTTTTTTTAATTAGAAACACCTTTCCATTTTTCCCATTTAAATTATTAAGTTCTTTCTGATCAGTAAGCATTTGGGGGAAACTTATAATGTATCAGGTGTTAGGGATATAATGATGCATAGAACTCAGTTTCAGTAGAGATATAGTTAAATTAATAGCCATTTGAGTGCAATGTGGAAAATACTATGAAAGAAAAATACAGATTAGGTGCTACAAAAGCAAGTCTAGCTGGGTGAGGAAAGACACTCTAAAAGAATGATGAATCATTCACTTTTTAGAAAAACATTCCCTTTTCTTTTGTGAAAATATGTTATTCTTAAAAAAACTTCTTTTTAATGTTTACTTATTTTAAGGGAGAGAGAAACAGAGTGTGAACAGGGGAGGGGCAGAGAGAGAGGGAGACATAGAATTTGAAGCAGGCTCCGGGCTCTGAGCTGTCAGCACAGAACCTGATGCAGGGCTCGCACTCATGAACTACAAGATCATGACCTGAGCTGAAGTCGGACACTTAACTGACTGAGCCACTCAGGTGCCCCATGAAAATATATTATTTTTATAAGAATTTTACTGGCTTGGGTCAATGTTTATCCAAGTTGAAATACTCACCAGTATACTAATCAACCATTAGTCATAAAGCTGCTAAAACCTAGTATTTCTTTTCAAGATTAAAATGCAACCTATTTGTTATTTAGTGAGACTTAGCCCTAGAGAAATAATAGATACGGCTGAGAATTTTTTAAAAAGATAAAATTGGTAATATCAGGGAAAAAATAACATCCTGTACTGAAGACTAGGTTGAATTTGAGGATGGGAAAGAAATATTGGACATTGGGCCAAGAGAACCAAAAAATAATAAAAATAAAGATATTTGAAATCCAAACCAAATAAAGTTGAAATGAACACAACTTCAATCTCATCTACTTATCTAAAATAGCGACTGAGCACTTATTATGTGTCAGGCTCTGTGCTTGCATGTGTTAAAATTGTCTCAGGGTGTATGAAATGTAATACTCTACAATAACACAGTGCACTCAGTGTTATATTGTGGGGAAATACAGAATTAATGGGAACCCCAAAGCAGAGCACCTGGCCCAGATTTAATGGAAGAGTGGTTTGAGATCTTTCTGGGAAAGTGTCCTATAAACTGAGACCTGAAGGAAGGGAGATTGGATTGGATATTTCTGAGGGAGAAAATGGTACATGTGAGTAGTAGAGGCAACAGAGAATATGATAGTTCTGAAGAACTGAAGGTTGTTCAGCATGGCTTGAGAATATGGCCGGATTGGGTGGGCTCAGCAAGAAGACATTGAGAGTAGCATGTACCAGGCTTGCATGCCTCTGCTGGGTCAATACTTTGAGAACAATGGGAAAGCCATAGAAAAGCTTAGACAGGGGAAAGATATGATCAGAGATATGTTTTGTAAAGATCACTTTGGCAACCTTGTAAAGAAGGGTTTAAAAGGAAGGCTGGAGGCAGTAGGGCCACACTGGAGACTAAGACAGTAGCATAGGAGAGGGAGAATGGAGACCCAGCCTTCTTCAGCGGTTCCTCAGTTTTGTTTCCAGAGAACCTGGATTCTCACATTGGACTTTTCCCCCCTCCTCAAATGATGAGAGCTCCCACATATATACATATAAGTACAATCGTCAGTTCTTTGAGATCTGTGCCTAGAAACACAGAAAACTTTAAAAGTGTCTAATTCTTATTCCCTTTTCAAGAAAAATGCCTAGGACAACTCTTCTTACTGTGAAGAAGAATAAGAAACACTACATGCTTTTTCTATCTAATATTTAAGCTCAGAACTATTTTGACACGAAAAACTGGCAGGGATGGGCTTTCTCTTTCTGTGCCTGGTGTTTCTTTGAGGTAATCTAGAGACCTTGGAGCCACAAAGAGACTAGTGTGGACCCAGGAAGCCATTCCCTGTTGTGATTTCACTCAACACAGTTTCCTTTGGTTATTATTTTGGGGGAGAACTCTTTCCAAACAAATGAAAATCACTGGATGTTAACTATCTGTTGATATCATCAATGCTGTCAAGTGTCTCTGGTAAACCCACATTATTCACAGCAGCAAAGGTAGTCATGGTGTCTTCCCTTCTCTTCCCTCTCACTTTGGCTCATAACAACCCATTCTCTATTCTACGGGTTGCTAATCTGCTGGCTTCACAGTCCAGTGAAAAGTCAGTGAATTTGGAGAGAGAAAAGAAAGGGTCCTAATCCCAGCTTTGCTAGGCATTTGAAGTCACTTGCCTCTTTGGGACATAGAATTGTTACAATTTCTCAAAACAAAGGAGCAGGGCTAAATTATCTTAAATTCTTGTCACTGAAAATTATGGTTTCATGAGTCAGATAGAACATCAGTTTCCTAGACTGGAAAGTACAGTGAAATGACTACAAATACAGGATATTAGAGTGATGATTAAGAAAGAAAAAAACAAAACAACAGCAACAAATTTATCAAATAGCCAGAGCTCCTGCTTCCTAGACAGTGAGGTTTTCTTTCCTGAAGATGAGGCGCCAGGATCCTGGAGAGGTGGCAGGCCATGTTTGCTTCAGATCTCCTTCCCCAGGGCCGTTCTGCTACTTATTCCCGGAAAAGATCCCCATCAGGGTTTGATGTTTAGCTTCTGGCAGCACATTGATCTTTCCTCCCCACAAGGACTCACAATGGATCCAGCCTCTTTTCTTCGAGGGGCTTGAGTAGCATCAAGGGTCTGAATGGGCTTCTAGTTTATTTGTGTTTCAGCTACAGTCTTCAAAAACCAACTGTTCACCAATCTGACAGACCTGCTCAGGGTGACAGTGACATTCCTCTAAGCTTCCACATTAATTATTCTAAGAGTTCTCCCAACTTGAATTAAAAATACTACAACTTTAAAAAATGAGCAGAACTTCTAAAACTATTGAATCCTGAAATGAAATGTGTCCAGTTATTCTTAGAAGTGTGAGGTTCTGGTGCAGAAGTAGGAGTGCACAGGACAGGACACAAATGGCTGTCTCCAAAGGTGAATGGAAGTGAGTTTAATAAAGATGTTAAGAACCAATGAAGTGGCAAAGGACTCATGGACTAGCCTCACCAGGAAGCTGTTGGCACCTGTAGGGTTGCAGTTGAGGGAATACCTACAAAATGTTGGTCTTGGTGGAGGAATGTAGCCTCTACCAAACCGTGGTCTATGGGGAGTAAATATTCAGAGCTCTCTTTCCTTTAATCTTCTGTCCTTTTAATTTCCTACTAGTGCCTTCTTTTGGCTTAACCAGAGACCCCATGGCATGGATGCATCTGGAGGTCAGCCTCTAGGGAATGAAAAGCAGTGTGGAGAAGAACAAATAGAAGATCCAAAGGGGCAATTGGAGAGTATCCAACAGAGAGGAGCATATGGGTTTGCAGCCTGTGGGATCAGATCTGTCCTGACAGCAAGTCAAAACTCGGGTATACTAGAAGGTCATAGAAGGACTGAGGCAAAATGAAAGAAAGAGGGTGAGAGCTTGAAAGCCAAAGAATAAGATGGGGAAGCCTAAGGAGGGAAACAGAGTTGAAGCTGGAGATCAACTTCATGACCAAGGGGACATGACCAAGGGGACAAGGGGGTAGGGGGAAGACTCAAGGGCACGCCTTGTTATTCTAAGATGGGTCAATGGCCTGTCTCACAGTCTTTTATAAAGTGATTTTGATACTAAGTAGGATACAAGGTTCTGGACAGGCTCCTCCTATGCAGATCATGATCATATAAAACTCAAGGTCATTTGTAAAGCAATAGCAAGAATAGATTTTCACAGACCACATAGTAGGACATACAAAAAAATTTAGTTTTAAAATATTTCCTCTATTTTGATCTCCCATTCCACAGACAATGTACAATGTATAAACAATTATTGTATTTACCAAGAAATTACTAAGATTTAAAATTCTGCCAATTCAGGATTTGCTCTACTTTTCTTTTTTCTCAGAGTAGCATCTAAGTTTCTGAGAGTGTATATAACAACATGAAATCTGGGAAGCTGCTTTTTGGCCCTTGGGAGACGCTCTGTGCCATACTGTCATCTGCTCAGATGTTTGTTCATCCCTGGATATAATCTGGCCTTGGTAGACTGGTGGGCCTTTCCACTCTTTACCCCTTGACAGCATTTAGGGTTTTACCAAGCAGGGCATGGTGGGGGTTTTTTTGTCCTCTAGGTTTTTCAGCTTCTTCTGATACCATTGCAAAGAGTGCTTCTCCATGGTTTGCTGTAGCAATCAGATAAGAAAAGAAGCCAAGTTAGTTTCTACTATTTAGTCCCCTGTCTTTAATAGGACAGGGTTCTGTTACCCATTCCTTCAAATCTACCATAAACTCTCACCAACCTACGGGCAAAAATTTCCTCTCCATCTTGAATAATCTCTTCTCCCCATCTCAGAGGCTTTTTCCTCTTTGGGGAGGATGGATATAGTGATGAAGGGGACATGAGAACTCATTCAGTAAATATTTTTGTTGATTCTTTCATTCCAACATCCAGACTTATTGTTATTTAAGAGCCAGGAGCTGGACACTGTTGTTTTTCATTTCTTCCACTGTAAATTTCTCCCTCTCCTTGTGGACCTCACATATTCTGATCCCCAAGTTGAGAGCGTCAGCGAGTTGGTTACATGGAATGTTCTATGGGGGAGTACATGCAGGACATATGACAATGGGAAGCAGATAGATTTGTTCTTAAATCTTTAATACTTTATTTGTAAATATTCTTATCTTAGAATACTGTGGGTTTTTTTTTATTTTTCTACAGCTTTCCTCCAAAATTTACTTTCAAAAAATTATTTCATAAACACAACCCTAAAGTAAGCTATAAATAAATGGCTCATAGCATTTAATACATTACTTTTACTACACGTGTCTTGGTTAAAACAAGAACATTCTGAAATACAGGAATGATTTTCTATAAAATTCTTGGCATCAGTAAGTGGGATAGGTGATGGCATTGTAGAGTTCAAAGAAAAGTTGTCCTCTGCTTATCATTTAAATAATTAAGTGTCCAATTGCTTAATATTTAGTAACACATTTTTTGACTCCAGAATGAATTGTAGTAGTAGCTTTAAAGGGAAAATTTACTTCCGTCTTAATTTTCTTCCCCATCAAATCATTGATATGAAAATATAAGAACCATGGAAGTAAACCCAAATTTTCTAAGTTAAAGGGATTAAAAGTATATATACTCTGGGGTGCCTGGGTGACCCAGTCGGTTAAACGTCTGACTTTGGCTTAGGTCATGATCTTGCGGTTCGTGAGTTTGAGCCTGGCGTCGGGCTGTGTGCTGGCAGCTCAGAGCCTGGAGCCTGCTTTAGATTCTGTGTCTCCCTCTCTCTCTGCCCCTACCCTGCTTGTGCTCTGTCTCTGTCTCTCAAAAAATGAATACACACTAAAAAAAATTTTTTAAAGTATATATATTCTTAGAAAGAATATAGAAAATACATTTTACAAATTACAAAATTGTAAACAATTGTATATAATATTTAAAGTATATATGTACTGGGGCGCCTGGGTGGCTCAGTCGGTTGAGCGTCCGGCTTCGGCTCAGGTCATGATCTCGCAGTCTGTCAGTTCGAGCCCCAGCTGTCTCAGCTATGCTGACAGCTCAGAGCCTGGAGCCTGCTTCAGATTCTGTGCCCCCCTCTCTCTCTCTGCCCCCCCCCCACTCATGCTCTGTCTCTCTCTGTCTCAGAAATAAATAAACATTAAAAAAATTTTTTAAGTATATCTGTACTTATATACTTTTAATATATAACACAAATATTATATACAGGTGTATGTATACAAATACTTTTAATATGAAAATTATACAGGTGTGTATAATGTATATTAAACATGCATAAATATATATTACACATAATATATACATATTATATGTATGTTATACATAGTATATGTTAAAAGTGTATATATGTATGTATTTCCCAGTTGAAAGCTAGAGGACTGGGGCATCTGGGTGGCTTGGTCGGTTAAGCATCTGACTTCAGCTCAGGTCATGATCTCGCAATTGGTGAGTTTGAGCCCTGCGTCCGGCACAGTGCTGACAGCTTGGAGCCTGGAGCCTGCTTCCAAATTCTGTGTCTCCCTCTCTCTCTGCCCCTCTCCTGCTCATGCTCTGTCTCTGTCTCTCAAAATTAAATAAATACTAAAAAAAAATTTTTTTAAAAAGATAGCTAGAGGACTTAAGGATATTAAAACAAACATGACTTCTTAAATAATTCCTCAGACAGGAGACTCCAGACCAGACATTGACAAAGCTTTTCTGTGAAGGGCCAACTAGTAAACATTTTAGGTGTTTTGGTCTATGTTGATTTTGTCACAACCATTCAACTTGAGCATTGCAGCACAAGAGCAGCCATTGATGATGCATATGTGATGAGCATTTCTATGTTCCAATAAAACTTTATTTATGGACACTGAGATTTAAATTTCATATATTTTTTTCAAATATGTTTCACCTGTCACAAAATATTTTTAAAAAAATTTTTCCAGCCTTTTAAACATGCAAACATCATTTTTAGTTTGAGAGATGTAAAAATCATAGGGATAAGCCATATGTGGCTCATAACAAGTGGTTTACAGACTTCTCATCTTGACATAACCCCTTAGGATTACCCAGGCAGGATGGCCAGGTCTCAGGCTGGGTGTGGATTGGGGTGAGTTAGGAAAACAAAGCTGTCACACCAAGAGGCCAAAGGGGACACAATGGGCATATCATCCACGGCAGCAATGAGGACTCTCTATTAGCTCTTCGCACTACGGAAAAAAGAGTGAATCTGGATTTCTGCCTATCTCCTGAGCTTGAAAATTCCTTCCATCTGACTTCTCTACGTTTAGTATATTTTAGTTTGGGATGCCAGTTTTCTTTCTCTACTCTTGGTCCTGTTGATGAAAAAAGGAGAGAGGGATGCCAATATTTTTATATGTTTTTATTTTCCTTCTATGATGCGTTAGCATTGATAATGGTGGTAACAACCGTTATAGAGAATCACCAGTTCTTAACAGAAAGAAAGCTATTATCAAGATCCAAAGAGCTATCTTTCAATTCTATATTTGTTATTAACCACCTGAGTGATGTCAGTTTACCTATTTGTAAAGGGAGGATCTTGGAGATTTGTTCTAACTGTATGAATGAATGACAGTTCTTATAAACATCACTTCATTGAAAAGCCTTAAGGTGGGAAATAAGTTTCATTAAATATGTTGGAAAGTTATGGAAAGATATGTTAAAGTAGGGAAAAAGCAGTTTAAAAGAATAAATTCCTGTTGGTATTTTTGTATTTACTGAGTTTTTTTCGTAAAATGTTCAGGACAAATTCAGCTACAGTATTATTTTATGTTTATTTTTCTGTAAGCATCCATAATTTAATTAAAGGACCTCTGCTTTGCATTCGTTTCCTTGAAAGAAAAGGTAAGAAACACGTTTTTTAAAAAAACACCAAAAAAACCCAAACCTGTGAATTAAGACCTTGAACCTGCAGATGGTGCCATGATCCCATCATGAAATTCGGTTACGCTTTTCTAGTTTACAGTCATAGGGAAAACATGCGGTCCTGTGATTTGGTTTATCTTCAGCCAGAAGTAATAAAATTGAATTACTTCTCTTACTTTTGTGTTTTAAATTTTTTTTTCAATGTTTTTTTTTTTTTTTAATTTATTTGTGGGACAGAGAGAGACAGAGCATGAACGAGGGAGGGGCAGAGAGAGGGAGACACAGAATGGGAAACAGGCTCCAGGCTCCGAGCCATCAGCCCAGAGCCTGACGCGGGGCTCGAACTCACGGACCGTGAGATCGTGACCTGGCTGAAGTCGGACGCTTAACCGACTGCGCCACCCAGGCGCCCCTTACTTTTGTGTTTTATTATCATAATGGGACAAACTGTTTTTGCCACTGGAAAAAGCTAATGCAGTTACTCTTTGTGAATGCTAAATGCTTCCCTAGACCAAATAATAATCAACTTTTATGTCTTTTTTCATTTACATTTTTCTGCTTATCGTTCAGCATTAGTTTTTCTGTTACTTTCAATCAACTTACTTTGCTGTTTCTGGTTTTTTTTTTGTTTTTTTTTTAAATTTTATTTTTTAATATATGAAATTTACTGTCAAATTGGTTTCCATACAACACCCAGCGCTCATCCCAAAAGGTGCCCTCCTCAATACGCTGTTTCTGTTCTTAAATAAAGCTGCTTCACTGAGAATTGAGTGACGAAGAGCTAAGGATAAAACATTCCACATGAGAACCGTTTCAACCTCTAGTTTGTAATAATCGGGTAAAAAAAGATTTCCTGGAATTAAGCCCCAGGAACTCTGGCTTAAGTCAGAGCTGTCAACTGGGAAACAAATTTCCAGACATTTTGAAATTTAATTCATTTAATTTTTCTTGTAACTGGATTAGAAAATATGATTAAGCATAGCAGGATATTCTCTACTGGATCAGTCTGGCTTTGAATTAAGCTGTAGATACTAAATTTTGAAAGCAGAAGAAAGAAAGGGGGCTTCAGAGTCTTTCTCCCTTGAGGAACTTAGGAACAAAAATGTAAAAGAATACACACACTGGAAATTTAAAAGAAAATTATGCGAAAGATGTATTTTACTTTGTTGTCCATGAAGTTGTTCATGTGGCTGTATTTTTACCTGAAACTCTGATTGAATGTAGGATAGTCTAATTTGCATTAAAACCCCGCAAACAGAAATGAAGAATTTATCAAAGTACTCCACAGATGCTTTCCAACTAGTTCTCTGAAACCTGCCAGTTGACTAAGTTGGAAATGTTCAAAAAGCTGGTGTGGCTGTGTATTTAGGGATGAAGGGCAGAAACAAAATAATTCTATATGGTGCAAAGACTTATTATACAAATGATGAAAATTTCTTCCTTTATGAAAGAAGGAAAATTGAGATATATCTATATACTGCCTGATAGCTTATTTTTTGGATTATTTGAGATCATGTATGTGAAAGTGCATTGGAATTGTGATATTTTGTACAAATGGAAAATAGCAGTACTACGACTACTTTTGACAACATTGTGCATATGGCACTATTTTAGAGTCTTTCAGAAACTTTTATCTTGGGATTAGTTTCAACACAAAGGAAATGTAATAATAGAAAAATGGAAAATTATTTCTAGATACTTTTAAAACTAGGATAGATCTCAAGAAAGACTAAATCGGGATCTATGTGAATAGCATAAAAAATTTTAAAGGCTTTAGAACTGACATTTAATAATAAAGGGGAATTATGAATTTGTAGACAAAATTAACATAAGTATTTGGTTTTTTTCTGCATTTGTTTCTACACATAAAACTCTTGTTTTCTGAAGGAACCCCAGTGGCCCTGGCTATAACACTAACCATTTTTCTTATTTCATTACTACTAATCAAAGATTAAAACATTTCATATTAAGCTTGGTACCTTTTTTTGTTGTTCACATAAAGAAAAGTAAATTTCCTCTTTATATCTTACATCTTGAAGTTACTCACTATAAATTTATATAAATCAGACGTAATGACAATTTAATAAGAACACAAGCCCTATTCATCCTGTGGGAGTACTACTGTGACGTCTTTCAGAGAGCTTTGTGATTGCTCAGCCCTAAGTGTAAGCCCTATAAAATGATGGGCTTTGAAATGCTGGTCAGAGTGGAGTGAAAGGCAGTTGCCTGCAATAATAGCCAACCAGTACCAAGTTCTGGTTCAGCTCTGAGAGCAGAGAACTGGTGGAAACTTTCTCGGCCTCAGAGGACTTCAGCACCTAAGACAGCTCCAAGAATCTCCTTCGATTATAGAAAGCTCCCAAGGAACACTACTTGGCAAGGTGAGTGAAAACTTTACCTTTCTTTTTCTTTTTTTCCCTCCTCCTGCTTTCAACCTTTTCTCAGGGTATATTGAATATTTCTTTCCCTTGAAAAGAATTTTATAGTGTTCCTCCTTTAAAAAAACAAAAGACAAGTTTTTTAAGTCACCTGGTAAGTGTAGATAGATGCTTCAACTTCTTATATATCAGTGGATTTTTTTAATTCTTTTAGTTGGAAGATATTTTGCCTGGATCACTGTATACTTTTACTCAATGCTGTCTTTTTAAAAATGAATTAAAGTATTTTTTGGCTTGTATATACATTTTTGACTGAAGGGTTCAGTGGGTACATTTGTTTTAGATTTTCAGCTTCTTTTTTTTTAGTGTTGTTCTATTTCATATGTTAGTTATGTGAATCAAGGAAGCATTTATTTTCCTCTTTAAGTCTAAATTCTGCGATTTTTATAGACAAGACAAACAAAGCCAAAATTCCTAAATTTCTATCTAGAAACTTTGGAAATGACACATGTAAGTGGGTTAGCTGTATAAAAGCACAAACCTTAATTTTAGTATCTTTTTCCTTTTATGGCAAAAATTATTTCAATGATAATATGTGGTTTAATAATTTTTGGTATTAATTTTAACGATTAAGTTAAGTTGTTCGAACCCAGGCATAAGGAAATAAGTTTTTAACAATATCTACAAGAGGAAAAAGAAATTCATGTATAACATTTACACTGATATGTATATATAGATGTCTATACATACATGTATAGACACAGGCATTATTAAATAGATGATACTCCGGTGTTATATTAATTAGACATTAGAAACTTAAACTGTTTCTTTAGTTAGAAAAGATACTAAACATGGGTGCTACAACTCTGCTGTATGGATACTTCCAGCACTATAAAAGTATGGCATTCCACATACACTCAGCCCCACTATGTGCCTGGTAAGTGATAGGCAGCAGTTGAAAAGGATTCCAATTTTTATTCAAACACCTGCCACCAAAACAAAATCTTTTTGACTTAAAAAGTTATTATATTGCAGTTTAACTCCTTCTACCAGATAAAAATTACTTTTTCCAAACTCTGCAGGAGCCTTCATAAATTACTGCTAGACACTCAGAATTACTTTGAGATATCTTTGGTTGGAAAAGCTGATGTGATTCTCTCCCTTTCAAGGTACAAAGATGGAAACCAGAAGTAAGTCCCAGCTCCTTGTGCTGCTAATGCTGGTCAGCATGCTCTTCTCACAAATGTTGGCGTGGCCTCTTTTTGGAGCACCCTCTTCTCTGAGGTAAGTATTCCTTCAATGCATGCAGTTGAACATTCCTTCTTCATCTGTATGGGAATTTCCTACATGTTATTTTGGACAACTCAATTTTTTAGGTTATGTATCATTTGTTTAAATCTTTTGGTTGGTGTGTTAAGCAAGTTTTTTCAACATCAGGTCAACATGACTGTTCTGCATCTTGGAATCCACTCTCGGGGCATGAGAGACAGTGTCAATGGCTAGTTTTAAGCTTAGGGTGGATCACCTTTCCAAACAAGGAGGAAGAAGGATTTGACTTTCTTTCAATTCAAAACTGGTTTTAGATAAGTAATAAGATTTTATCCTCTGTCATCTCAGTTCAGTTTCTGATGGAAAAAAAAATAGATGTTTAGTTGCCTGCTTCATTGAAGTTCCTTTTCAAGATCAATCAGTAAATAACCTTAAGGTTAGTAGCTAATTAGTGAAACATATTGCTGTGAATAATCATGCTGGACAGACCTACCTATCTAGCCAGACTCAATTTATCAATATTATAAATTGTGGAATAACTGATCTACCAGTTAGTGAATTTTAATGTATCTTGTTTCAACCATAAATCCTTAGTTTTACTGTTCTCTATGTTATATTTCATTTTTCAAATTCATAAATTATAACATAACTCTTATTTAAAGCTTTATCTGAAATAAATTTATGTTAAAGAAGTAAACACTAAATAAAAACTACATTAGTTTGATTTTTTCCTTCCACTTTATAGGCACCACTATATCTACAGGCAAAATCATCATTTCTTTGCTCATTTTCCCATTTCTTATTCTTTTTTCAAGGTAGAATTATACTCAATAGAGTGAATTATCTCTTAGCTATTAGTGTTTGTGAAAACTGCTTAAAGCCAGATCTTATGTTGCTCTGATAACTAAATAGAATGATTCTATCTGAATTGTTATGTTATGTATCACAACACACAATCACAAGAATGCTGAAGTTTGCATTGATTGCTAGGTTTCATGCAAAGACTGCTTGTTACTTCCCCCAACTACTACATCACCAGAAGATACATAAGTCCCCAGGAGCTGACATACTCCTTGGAGGTTTACTCTAACCGTGAAAAAATACACATTTATAATTTTAATAGTGTGCAGGTGTTCAAAATGTGCATGCATTAAAAAATATAGTCACAGTCCATGTATAGGCATGATTATTCTTAGTCATTCAGTGAAGCATTGTACATTCTTCACTAAAATTGTATTAATACATAATACTAGAAATAAGAAGCCCTCACAAAATGTATTGAATTTGAGTTACTATTCAGAGATGGAGAGATTCTTTGTACTTGGTTAATATAGAGAAATTTATCACACTAAGGTGAATCTTTGAAAAAGATCTTAGAGACCTAGAGAAGGAAAAGCAGTTAATATTCACCTAGTGAGAAATGTTTGACAAATGATGCTAAACACCAATAAATACATGAATTTTTCCTAGTTTTCATATTGAATATTTGAAATTTTTTGAAGTTTCTATTTTGTACAAAATTTTTCCACCTGTGAATAACTTTGCAAAGTGAAGATATTCCTAATGAAGTATACTTTACTTAATGCACTAACACGATTGAACTAAATAACTCTTATGCTTGTAAAAGTTGTATGGCATCTGTTTTATGGGATAATCAAAAATTTCACTACTTATACTCTAAACCACAGAAGTCAGTAAGTCTAACTATGCTATCCATATATTGTGAATGGGTAATATTGCTCAAGAATACTGAGTATCTTATTCCCAATGATTATAAAACCATAAGCACTATATTCTGTGAAAGGAATATATTACACTTCTACCATATTTTTCCCTAAAAGGTTAGATGACAGAATACCACTTGAAGGAGCAAATGAACCTGAACAGGTTTCTTTAAAAGTAGACACTGACATCTTGCAAAATGCATTAGCTGAAAATGACACACCCTATTACGACGTGTCCAGGTGAGTTTGTGTTTATTGAGTTTTATTTTAGAAAACATGTTTTTGAAAAAAATATATATATATTTTTGAAATATAAATGCTTTACATTTTGTGTCACCATGAAGCTATTTTTACAGCACACTACAGGTTTCCATGTGCTGTGGCTTCATGCAGCCTGATTTATTGCAGCTCTAGCAACTGTACATGATTTTCATATAGAGAAGTTGTAAAAAGCCAGGACCAATAAATCATTCACTTACACAGAACCCTTTGTCTAGAACAGCATTCAAGTATAGACAGAGTAGCTCTATACTGAAGACAAAACATAAAAGTTCCTGATTTGGATGGGAAAGATGATTGATAGTCCCCAAGGGCCTCTTTATCTTAAGAGATTGTTTTGTTTCCAAATGTTTTAACAGAAGAAATAGCAAAAAGTATAATAAGGTTTTTGCTAAAAATCAAGATTGTTTCCTCTTGTATATATCTTTATTCAAGGTAGAAGAAACAAAGCACCATAAATAAATACACAGAAACTAACTTAAATATATTATTTTTCCCATCAATATTTATTGAAGAAGAATTAGTTTTATAGACTCTACCAGGAAGCATTACTTAATATTGAGATATACTTCTAAAAATTTAATTTCTTTAATTTTTCAAAGTGTGAGCTACAATTTGGAGTATATCTTAATATAAGTGACAAGAAAATACCTCATTAGGTTGTCAGGAAGCCTTCTTTTGGAAGTTTGCATGAGAAGCTTTCAAAGAAGCTGAGAAGTTTCTTTCTTGTTTAATGAGGCAAAATAATATCTTAGAAAAACATTTACAAAATAATGGCTATTCTTCTTTATTTTAGGAATGCCAGGCATGCTGATGGAGTGTTCACCAGTGACTTTAGTAGACTCTTGGGTCAACTTTCTGCCAAAAAATACCTTGAATCCCTTATTGGAAAACGGGTTGGGTAAAGAGAATTTATCATCTTATAATTATTTAATCTGCAAGTTATTTTTTCACTGTTAGCAATTTATTTACTTTGCTCAAAATTGATAACTCTGATGATGTACAATTTGGTTGAAAAATAATCTATATTATGTTTAATGTTTATTTATTTGTTTTGAGAGAGAGTGTGTGAGCCTGAGTGGGGGAGGGACAGAGAGAGGAGAGAGAGAATCCCAAGCTGGCTCAGTGTTGTCGGTGCAGAGCTCAATGCAGGCTCAATCTCACAAACCATGACATCACGATCTGAGCCGAAATCAAGAGTTGGAAGCTTAATGACTGAGCCACCCAGGCACCCCCAAAATTATATTCTTATATAAAATATACCATGCCCATGGATTAGGGACATAGGTTTTTAGTGATATCCTACTCATTGGCTACAGACACACTTATTTTTCTTAAGTGGCAATCATTTATCAATCTGCAATCAAATTGAACTAGACACAGTAAAAAAATAAGACATACACTGAAGCAAATTTTAATGTTTACTATAGTATTTGTTTTTTTAATTCCTGATCAAACCAAGCATATGAAGTTTCTTTCTTTAAATGGCCAATTGTTGAATATTTAGATGGCACTATTCAGGGTGACAAAGCTTCTAAAGAATTAACTTTTAAAGAAATATTCCTCCCAATGGCAGAACACAACATCAACTATCCCTCCATCTTTTTATGTTAATTATTTGCTCAGCTGATATACAATGTGTATGAAGGCTCCCAGTAAATGCCAAAATATGTTGGATTATTCCTTGCTCCCCTATCCTTGGGCTTAGATGTATTTTTCTCTTAGTCTTTTTGTGATAGAAAAGAAGTTGGGCATTAGAATTCTTTTTTATCTAATTTTATCCAAATTATTCCAAGAAATTTGGAACTTTGGCACATTTATTATTTCTTGTTAAAATCCCTTGCTTTCCTTTCCCCTGCATTCTTCAGCAATAGCATCACAGAAGACCAGGGGCCAATCAAGCGCCACTCTGATGCAGTCTTCACCGACAACTATACCCGCCTTCGAAAACAAATGGCTGTAAAGAAGTACTTGAACTCCATTCTCAATGGGAAGAGGAGGTAAAGAAACAGAGAACTTGCTAAAATGAGAAATTATAAATGAGTTCAAAAATAGAAGCTACATATGAAGACTTATTTCTCTATCTCACTCTCTATACTCTGTGAAACAGTAATTCTCAACCTTGGCTGACATTTGACTACCCTGGAGAATTTTTAAAATACTGATGTGTGGGCCTTACCCAAAACCAATTGTCAGGTAATTAGTGCCTCTAGAGGTGTGAGGCATGGCTCTAGGCATTGGTGCTTTGTTTTTGTTTGTTTTGTTGTTTGTTTGTTTGTTTGTTTTTGTTTCTAGGAGCTCCCCACTTGATTCTACTGTGTGTCCAGGGTTAAAAGTAATGACTGTAGAGACATCTACTCTAAATCTGGGAACTTTATCAGAAGTTTAAACTTTTTAAACATGTAAAGTGCAGTCAATTAGCAGTTTGGTACCATATGTGACTCCCTTCATATACATACTCAGTATCTTTATTTTACCAAATCAAACCACGAGTACTGCTGTATTCTAAGATTCTGTAAGACTTATGTCTCTCTAATGGAGTGCAAATATTGGATTATAATAAGTAGGAAGTGGGGTGCTCTCTTTTTTTTTTTCTAATTATTTTTGTTTCAATGGTCAGTATTAAGGGCAATCTTGCTTGGGCAAGATCAGACAAGATGAATGCCTTTGCCCACCACTATTATAATTCTGTACAAATAATTTGAGATACCTTACGATTCAGGAAAAATTCATATGTAATAACGAACCTCAAAGATAATTGGCTAGCCCTCAGTGCACTTTCCAGAGCACAGAGAACAGCGTAAGTCACACATCATCATTTCTTTGGAAGCTTGCTCATCTAAGGCCTTTAACATATACGATGTTCTTTTTCTATCTGCAGCAGTGAGGGAGAATCACCTGACTTTCCCGAAGAGCTAGAAAAATAATGGAAAAGCCCTTGGAAGAAAGCTGTTGACAGCTTCCCAGTGGTGGGTATATTCTGTCCATTCTTGTTTTATTCTTATAGCAAACATCTAATTACTGGAATAGGGAAGAATCACTTAGTAAAAAACATCTCAGAGTTCTCACAATGAGACCTCATGGAAAAGGACACTTCTATCCGAAGTGGACCCCAGCCCAGTAAACACTTAAAATGATTCATGCAGTGCTCTGATAGAAAAAAGGAGAGAGCTCACAATGGGCAAACAGTTTGCCACCTGCATGGTACCCCTCGTTTACTCAGACTTATTCCTCTCCTTGTTGAGATCTCAAACAGAGGAATCTGACTCACATAATGAGAAAAACTGGCTTTCTTTTTGAGACTTGAGCCACACTGCTTTTATTAATTTAAGGTTTAGCCCCACGATTGTTAGCACGGCATTTAATTTAGGTGCAGAAAAATACCACCAAATTACAGCATGGTTCATTATTATGAAAACACCAAGGCACTCTGGTTCTAATTGTATTTCTTGAACCATACCAAGCTTCATGCCGCAAGGTAAAATTTAGCTTCTTGCACCTATTGAGTGAGTGTAGGTGCTTTGATCTCATAGTATTTACGGTAAAATAGTTTTGGAAAAGAGAAAACATATGCAGGCTTTTCCCTTTGCTGTTAAGTGATAAGCTTGTTATCCCAGTTGCTTTTATGCACATGTGGATACAAGACATAATTCCTTCCTGAGTTACATTCAGGCTTACATTCGCTCATAAAAATATTGGGCAAGTGCTTAAAGGAATTGCATATCATCAGTGTATCAGAGGTTGGTAAACTTTTTCCCTAAAGGGCTACAGAGTGAATATATTTTGGCTTTGTGGGTTAATATGGAACCCCCAGGATAACATGTAAAATGAATGGGAGCTGCTGTCTCACTATAACATTGTATTTGTGAAACCTAAAGATAGGCTGGACTACAACCACTGAGTGGCTCGAGGAGACTAAACTAGCCCCACGCTCAGACTGAAGGCAATCCTTGGTCTTGCTGAAGTTCCTGGAGCAGATGGCTCAGGTTTTTGTGAGAGTGATCAAGGGGGGGCTAGTGTCTCTGAAGACATCTGCCCCATTGGTTACTTTTTGTCCACAAGAGAGACGTATGCTAAGGGTCTTGCACACGCCCGTTCTTTATCACATCAGAGAAACAAGTCCCTTTGCTCAAAGAAGAAAAATTACATAGAGCTTCTTGAAAAAAAAAAGTTTACAAGAAGAAGCTATTTCATTTAATCAAGAAATACAACGGGCACTGAACTATAAAGGAGGATTAATCCCTCTGTCTTTTGTAAGATCACATGAGATTCTGTCCTCCCTTCTTCTCTTTTCTGAATGGGTAACTTTGGACAAACCCTTTTAATGGGAAATCCTGCATGCCAACCATTTGCGAAAATTACAAATGGGTAATTATAATGACTAATTAAAGTGCCTCTTCACATTTTAATTCCCTTTCTGACAATCAGTCCTTTGGAAGATACCTTCCTGATATCCCAGACCATGATTTCCTGTCATAACAAGCTGTTCTCAAGGGGCACAGGGGTACAGATGTTATCAAATGAGTGGATGAGTGAGTGAAACTAAGAAGCTGTAAATAAAAATATGTTTACGCTTAAAACACCAATTCTTTCTTTTTCAGAACTCGTGAAGGAAAACGATAGGCGAAGTGATTATATTTTGAGTTCTACATAAGTAATTCAAGAACACAACTTCAGTATCAAAACCAAATAAAATATATAGTGTTGTGAATGTTGTGATTTGCTTCATCCTGATGTAATAACTGTGATGTTTACACTGTAAATATTATTTGAGTGTTCTAAAATTTGTCTTTAATTCATGAAAATCCTGTAATTTCATATGCTGTGTATCCTTTCTAACAAAAATATATTTAGTGATAAGTAAATACTAGGTTAATTCCAATTATGTGGAGCTTTGGGGGAGTGTAGTAATAGAACACAAATGATGTGTTTATTTATAGAGCATACTTAACTATTCAGAAGCGTGGAGCACATAATCAGTGTGTCTAAATTTGAATGTTAAGCAGCTAGAATGCTGAGTTAAATAAACTGCAAAATGTCTAAGAGAAAGCCAACCACAAAGATAAAAAGGCATTCTTCAAAACAGACTTTCAGAAAATGGTATGCGTTTTTGCATTTTTAGGCAACGTTTATTTTGAATGAGATTTAAAATCTCTCAAATTCAGATCTCTAATTGATGAAGGCTCTTTTCTGCAGTGGTGTTTCAGTGAAAGAGAATGGTCTCTATTTCTGACATTGGACCTTTCCTTCCTCCTTGTGTTAAGTATGTGTAAAATGTAAACTGAATGGAACATTTGTTTTTTCGGTAATAAATTTTTTCCCCATAATTACTCAAATAATGCTTTGGTCATCAGCTTCCTTCAGTGAAAGTACATTTGGAGACACAGCTATTTTGCCAAAATATAGGAAATTAATAGAGAAAATAAAGAACTTTGATTATCATTGCAGACACTTTCTATTGTTTTGATTTTGTTAAATGATACATCAGTAACCTCATTTTAGCTCTCAAGTTCCAGGCGCTAGATAGGTTTTGTGATGTTTGAGGTAGGACTATGTTTGATTTTGTGTGAGTTCTAAAACAACAGTGACTTAAATATGAGAGAAATTTCTTTCTCATTTAAGGCCAGAAGTAAAATGTCAAGGGTTAGTAAGATGGTTCTGCTCCATGAAGCCCTCAGAAAGCTAAACCTCTCCTCGTGATCCAAAATTGCAGCTAGAGTTCCAGCCATCATATCTGCATTAAGTAGTAGGATGGAAGAAAGAGCATAGAAAAAAAGGGGAAGGGGCAAAGAGCACATGCAGGCTCTCTTTTAACTGATATTTTGTGCTAATATCCCATTGACTAGAACATAGTTTTATGGTCAGAGTCATTTGGAAAACAGGTTAGAAAATGTTTTATTTTTGTTCTGGATAGGCATGTGCCCAACTAAAAACTGGGGTTCTGGTAATATAAAACAAGGAAAGAATAGACTTATGTGGGGATTTTTTTTTTTTTTTAGTCTCAAACTGTGGATCTTAAATTCTTATCAAAAAGACTTACAGAAATGATAAAGAAAGTGAGAGTCGATAGACCCTAACCATTAATGAGGAACCACCATCACAAGGCAAAATTTTGCTCAGGTTCATTTACTACGATTAGAACAAATGGCTCTATAAGGAGAGACTAACCTAGAACTACTGGTGAATGCAAAGGAAATTACACAAATTGAAGTGAATTGGACTAACTATATCTTTTGTTCATACCTGATTTCATAAATCATCAAATATTTGTTAAGTGAATTTTCTATGCAAAGTTCTATGCAAAGCACTGCCATGAAAACTGAAAACTTCTAGATGTTATTTGCACATAAGAAGCTTATAAAGATCAAATGGGGGTAGGGGTGCTTATAAAGATCAAATGGGGATAGGGGTACCTGGGTGGCTCAGTCAGTTGAGTGTCCGGCTTGGGATCAGGTCATGATCTCACGGTTCATGAGTTCAAGCCCAGCATCGGGCTCTCTGCTATCACGACAGACCCCAGTTCAGATCCTCTGTTCCCATCTCTCGCTGCCCCTTCCCCCCTCTTAAAAATAAATAGATATAAAAAAAAAAGATCAAGGACTCCTGGGAGGCTCAGTCGGTTGAGTGTCTGACTTAGGCCTAGGTCCTGATCTTGAGGTTCATGAGTTGGAACCCCGCGTTGGGCTCCGTGCTGACAGCTCAGAGCCTGGAGCCTGCTTTGGGTTCTGTGTTTCCCTCTCTCTCTGCCCCTCCCCAGCTCATGCTCTGTCTCTCTCCTTCCCTCTCAGAACAAATTTTAAAAAACCAACATCAAATGGGGGTGTAATTGCAGTGCAATTCGAATATGAATCTGCAGAGTTTTAATTTTACCTTATTAATGTAAGTCTTTGCAATTTAGTCCCTATTCCTTCACGAAATAATTATTGAATGACACTGATGTGCAATTTAGATATCTGAGGGATGAATGTTTTGGGCAGGAGCAAGTGAGGGGAAAATCCTGGCATACTTGGACAGCAAGGAAGCCAGTGTGGGCAGAGCAGGTGAGCTGGATGAGGCAGAGCAGGAGATGAGGTCAGGGAGGCTATCTAGTCCTTGGTAACACAGGCCACCATAAGGACTTAGCAGTGAATTGGGGAGATGTGGCAGAGTTTCAGACAGTGGTGTGACAGTATCTGAACTGCATTGCAACATAACGATTCTGGCTGCTGTGTTGGCAATAGGGTGCGGGGGTGCTGCAGGTGGGAGCAGGGAGAGGAGCGAGGAGGCTCTAGCTATAAATCAGGTGAATGATGATGGTGCTGGCCAGGTCCACACAGTACAGGTGGTGAGAAGTGGAGTCTGCATGTGTCTCAAAAGTAGAGCCGGGGCGCCTGGGTGGCTCAGTCGGTTGAGCGTCCGACTTCGGCTCAGGTCACGATCTCGCGGTCCGTGAGTTCGAGCCCCGCGTCGGGCTCTGGGCTGACGGCTCGGAGCCTGGAGCCTGCTTCCGATTCTGTGTCTCCCGCTCTCTCTGACCCTCCCCCGTTCATGCTCTGTCTCTCTCTGTCTCAAAAATAAATAAACTTTAAAAAAAAAAATTAAAAAAAAAAAAAAAAGTAGAGTCAAATTTTTTGCGGATAGTTTGAAGATATGGAAAAGTCCAGAATAATTCTAAGGTAAGTCACCTGAGCAACTTGAAGAAGAATGTGGCTATTAACTAAGTCGAAAAAGACTTGGGGTGGGGGAGGCGGTTCCAGGGGAGGGTGGGTTTAGCTTTGGACAAGTTAAGTAAGTGACAGGTTCTGAGGAGATTTGGGGCTGCAGGTCAACAGTTGGAAGTCTTCAGTGTAGAGGTGAGGATTAAAATTTTTTTAACGTTTTATTTATTTTTGAGAGACAGAGAGAGACAGAGCATAAGTGGGGGAGGGGCAGAGAGAGAGAGGGAGACAGAATTCAAAGTGGGTCTCCAGGTTCTGAACTGTCAGCACAGAGCCTGACATGGGGCTCAAACTCCCAAACTGTGAGATTATGACCTGACCCCAAGTCAGACACTCAACGGACCGAGGCACCCAGGCACCTCTAGAGATGAGATTTAAAGGTACAAGCCATGAGATCACCAAGGGACTAAATGTAGCTAAAAAGGAAGCTCAACACACAACCCCTGGGTGTATCAATTTACTTGGGCTGCCATAACAAGGTGCCACCGACTGGGGAATAAACAACAGAAATTTATTGTCTCATAGTTCTGGAGGCAAAAGTCTGAATCCAAGGCGTCAATGTGGTTGGTTCCTTCTGAACACTGTGAGGGAGAATCTGATCTATGTCTCTCCCTGGCATCTGGTGTTTTGCTGGCAATCGTTGGTTTATAGAAGCATCACCCAGATCTCTGTCTGTCCTCAGATGGTGTTGTCCCTGTGTGTCTGTGTCTCCAAAGTTCCCCTTTTTATAAGGACATGGGTCACATTGGATTAGAGCCCATGTTAATGACCTCATTTAAACCTGGTTACCTCTGTAAAAACCCTGTCTCCAAATAAGGTCACACTCTGAAGTACTGGGGGTTAGGACTCCAACAGATGAATTTAGGAGTGGGGAGCATACAATTTTCAACTCTAACTCTGATGCACTCCAACATCAATGGGTTGGGATGTTGAGGAACAAAGGGGATAAAAACTGAAAGGAGAAGCTAGGAAAAGAGGAGAAAAATAGGAAAGAAAATCCGGAAAACAAGTAAAGAAAGTCTTTCAAGGAAGAAGGCATCATTAACAGTTTTATTTGTGCTGCTATATAAAACAGCATTCATTTACTGATGATATAACAGTGAACAAAACAGACACCAATTCCTGCCCACATAGAACTTACATTCGATGGAGGAAAACATATAATAAACAACCTAGTTAAATAAAATACACATTGTGGTAGAAAGTGCTAAGTGCTAAGGGAAAAAAAAATATGCAGGGAAGCAGGATAGGAAGTATTGGAAAAGAGGGTTGAAATTTTAGATGAAGTTTCTATAGGAGACCTCACAAGAAGGTGAATTTGAGGAAGAGCCCTGAAAGAAACAACAAAATCAGCTATGAGTCTCTATGGGAAGAACATTCTAGACAAAGGGAATTTGAGATGCAGAAGCCCTCAGGTGGGACTTACCTAACATTTTAGGCAGAGAAGAGGCTAATTTGGCTTAAATGGTGAAAATGACCAAGATATAATGTAAGAGAGAAGTCAGAGAAGTTATGAGGAACCAAGCCACATAGGACATCCCGGGTCATAGCAAAATTCTGATTTTATTTTGAATCAGATGAGAAACCATGACCAGAATTGACTGTTATCAGTAACCATCACAATAATATTATTGGTGGAGCAATGTGGACAAAAGCTGGGTTGGAATGGGTCCAAGAGAATGAGGAAGGGAGCGCCTGTACTATGAATGCCGATGATTCTTTGAGGTGTTTTCCTGCGTAAGAGAACAAAGAAGAGGGAAGGAATCTGGTGGGAAAAGAGAGATGAAGTAATTTGTTTTCATGTGGGAGAAATATCAAAACTGTGTTTGCATGCTGAAGGAAAAGATGTAAGAACGGGAAATCTGGTGATGCTGTAGGTAAAGCTTTTGCTTGAGTGATATCCTTAAGAAGAAGCGCAAATGAATGATATACCAGCGGTGGGCTTGACATTTGCATGACACAGAACTGTTCAACAGACAGAGTGTTTGGGTCAAAGGTGGATGAATGGATGGATGAGGTGGTAGTGTTACCGGTTCCAAACTCAGGTTCAGCTGCTCACCACTCAAAAATCAATACTCGAGAGACAAGTGAGGGCAGAAAGGAAGGTTTGCTTTATTCAGGAAGTCAGCACCCTGACAGATGGTGGTCTAATGTCCCAATGACCATCTTCCCTGGCCAGGCAAAGTTGAAAGGTTTTAAAGGGGAAGGTATAGGAAAAGGGAGGGGGGCTACATGCAGGAGAAGCAGGTGTCCAGGCGGCTACTTGTATGTTGACATGACCCTGAACAGAATTGCTGGCAGCATTGGCAGCTGTTTTTAAATGGGGTCAGGTCTTATCTTCTGGGAAAGTTTGGTCCTTCGCTCCTCAAGGTCTGTGGTCTGCAAGTCTTAAGGAAAGTAGGTTAGTTCTGCTACCGACCAAGGGACTCAGGTCAGCAAGCAGTGAGTGCAAACATTTGAAGCAAGTGAACCCTTAAGACCAACCAGTTGGGGTGCTGTTACTGTAGAAGCTGATGAAATGCATCTTGATTACATCCATTTTCTCTGGAAATGGCTAAAAGTAGAGATAAGTCAGGAGATGTTGGGGATGTGAGAAAAGTTAAAAAAGGAAGAAATAGTGTAGTAGGTGAGTGGGTAAGTAAACGAACTAGGAAAAGTTCTTTTCTAATCTGAACAACTCAATGATAAATGGGGTGATTCAGAAACATGGGTCAATTTAAGTAGTCTGAGATTATTTTTTTATTATTGTGAAACTTTAATGAAAACTAAGCGGCTTTCCCCAGAAATATGCACATATTCATTTTTGTGCTTTCAGAGCAGTCCCTGAATCTTGTTTGTGCTTGGAATTTTAGTGGGTTCATTGATTGATCTTTAAGAATTGCTATGCTTGGGCGCCTGGGTGGCTCAGTCAGTTGAGCGTCTGACTTCAGCTCAAGTCATGATCTCACAGTTCATGGGTTTGAGCCCCGTGTCGGGCTCTGTGCTGACAGCTCAGAGCCTGGAGCCTGCTTCAGATTCTGTGTGTGTCTTTCTTTCTGCCCCTCCCCTGCTTGTGCTCTGTCTTCCAAAAATAAATAAATGTTAAAAAAGAAGTTTTATTAAAAACAAATTTCTCTGTTGGTAGTCGTGCTGGTTGGAGTCACGTGGAGGAGACCCTGTAAATAGGGAGCATGGTGTGTGCACTGCTGAAGTCATCCAAAGGTGAGACAGTAAGGATTTAGACTGCCTCAGTGGTAATGAGAAATGAAAGGAATTATAGTAATAGCCAAAACTTATTACAGAGCAGGTACTTTCCTAGGCACTTTATATCGTTAAATCATATCAAATACATGAGGTATGTACTGTTCTTCAACCCACTTTTCAGATGAGGAAGCAGACATATAAAGTAGATAGCAAAAGCCAGGACCCTGGAAGCTCATGTAGAAAAGTTCCATGCAGTCCCCAAGTCCCCAAAGACTAAGTGATTTTCCCAAGGTGACATAATTATTTAGTGGCAGAGAAGGGAATAGAGTTCTTAATCACATTCTCTTTCATGGTGTCTAAGATGGACCTTGACCATGAACATTGCTCTTGCCCCTCCTTTCCCTCCTCCATCCCATCTGTCTCTTCAGAACTCCATCTCTGATCCAGAATTGGGCAGAAGTTGCAAAGGGTCACAAAGACTTTGTGATTGCAGGTCCCCTTCTCAGTAGCCTGTGCTATTTCCTCCTTGTAATATTCTCACTTCCCATTTGTTCCCTCCCTCCGACTTGTTCTCTCTTTGTTCCCTGCATATTCTTTGTCATTGCAGACTAGAGAGTTCCGTAGACCAGAAATCTCTTAGGGGTTTATGTTTTGAGATGTTTCAAATAATTAAAAATGCCTACCATTTAACACATCAGCCTATTCGGCCTGAAACAATACGAATAGCTTTTTTAGCAACAATCTCTAAAATGATAATGTCTAAATAAGTTGACTCTTGATTTCCATATGACTTGAATTCAAAAGGACTTGTTTTGGGTTGCCTGGGTGCCTCAGTAGGTTAAGTGTCTGACTTTGGATCATGTCATGATCTCATGGTTTGTGAGTTTGAGCCCCACATTGGGCTCTGTGCTGACAGCTCGGAGCCTGGAGTCTGCTTCAGATTCTGTGTTCCCTCTCTCTCTGCCCCTCCCCGCTTGTGTTCTCTCTCTCTCTCAAGAATAAGTAAACATTAAAAAAAAAATTAAGAGGACTTGCTCTAATGCATTCATCTTAGTGCTTTGGGCATTGAGTGAGGTCCTTTCTGTGGCTTTGATGCTTGTGACTGACTTGGAAAAAGAAGAACTTTGATTTTTATCCTGGCTTACATTTACAAATTAAATATGTAATGCACAATTAGCAATACATTATTCCTTTGCAATTGAATTACATCTTAAGGCACCTGCAATATGAAAGTTATTTTTGGTTTACTCTGTAGTAGAATGAATTCTTGAAATATTAACTGCTGTTAGTATTTTATACACCACAGGTTAAATTTGCCACTTCATTGTGCTAGGCAGAATAATGGTCCCTGAAGATGTCCATCTCTTAATCTCTGAAACCTACGAATATGTTACTTTACATGGCAAAAGAGACTTTGCCGATATGATTAATTTCAAGATTTTAAAGTAGGAAGATTATCCTGGATTATTCAAGCATCCCAGTGTAAACACAAGGGTCCCTAAAAGAATGAAGTAGAAATCAGTTAGAGTCAGAGAAGGGGATATGATAATAAAGCAGAGATTGGAGAGATGTCACTACTTGAAGTAGATCAGGAATCAGAGAATGCAAGAGGTTTCTGGAAGCTGGCAAAGGCAAGGAAAAAGTTCTCGCCGAGAGCCAATATGTTGAGATTAGCCCCATCAGGCCAATTTTTGGATTTTTGAGATCCAGAACTATGAAATCATAAGCCAGGAGGCTTGTGGTAACTTGTTACAGCAGCAATAGGTTACGAATACAACCGTCCTCCAATTACAATAGAACTTGAGTCTGGCATCCATTGCTTTAGGGAAAGTTGATATAAGAACCACTGAAATTAAATTTTTCTTTGGATTTATAGTATCATCACAAGGGAAAAGCCAGTGTAAAACCTGAATTTGCTGAGGTAATCTTGAAGTGACTCAGATGATAACAAATTGCGATTTTAAAATAATAAACATAATAACTGCCTGATACAAATTAATTTCAGTTATAAAAAATAGAGTCATATTCATGGACACCTGAGTTCAAAATGAGGTTAAGATTGATGTCACCTAAAATTATATTAGAAACCATTCTTGGGGCACCTGGGTGGCTCAGTCGGGTAAGCGTCTGACTTCGGCTCAGGTCATGATCTCATGGTTGGTGAGTTTGAGCCCCACATCAGATTCCATGCTGACAGCTCAGAACCTGGAGCCTGCTTTGGATTCTGTGTCTCCCTATCTCTCTCTGAACCTCTCCCACTCGTGCTCTGTCTCTGTCTCTCAAAAATGAATAAACATTAAAAAATTTTATTTTAAGAAATCATTCTTTATAGACCTGGAAAAAAATACTTATTTCTTCCTTTGCTTTCAGTTGACATGTACAAAATCTACCAAAAAAATGACATAATATTTCCAGAATTTTTCAGATCCAAAATGGTAGACTGAACCCATGAATGTGTCTCTCCTTACTCCCAAAATACCATTCACCTAATGGAAAGAGTTAAGAAATATTAGTTCATATAACAAAGATAAGTAAAAAGGAGCCATGAGTGGTCTAGAGATAGCTGTATATTTTGGGGAGAAGATGAGCAATGTATTTAAGAGTGGATCCATGGAAAAACTATGGGATCCTCAATACTGAACCGATGTGGACAGTCTGCAGCTGATGATTTACCCTACAGACGAGCTCAGATGTCCTTGCGTTTTGACAAGTACAGTAACCATTGTTTTCATGTTGAAATTTCTTCCTGGCATTTTTGGGAAAACTTGTATGTTTCGGCAAATGCTGAATCTCAAGAAAAATTAGTTGAGAAATTGGGAATGCGAGAATTAGAGTTTAATAATCTACACAGAAATGTTCCTTGTTTGAAGGAATTCACTTGTGTTAGTTAGCTAGGGCTGCCATAACAAAATGCATAGACTGACTGGTTTTAATGCTTATTTATTTTTGAGAGACACAGAGACAGAATACGAGTGGGTTAGGGGCAGAGAGAGAGGGAGACACAGAATCCAAAGCAGGCTCCAGGCTCTGAGCTGTCAGCACAGAGCCCGACATGGGGCTCGAACTCATGAGCTATGAGATCATGGCCTGAGCCGAAGTTGAATGCTCAACTGACTGAGCCACCCAGGTGCCCCTAGACTGGCTGGTTTAAACAACAGAACTTCAATGTCTCACAGTTCTGAGGGCTAGACTGTCTAAGATCAAGGTTTCAGCAGGGTGGTTCCTTTTGAGGCTTCTTTCCTTAGCTTGTAGATGGCCATTTTCTCCCTGTGTCTTCAGGTGGCCTTCCCTCTGTACACACACACATCTGTGTCCAAATTTCCTCTTCTTATAAGGACACATATGGGATTAGGACATATGAGATTAGGGCCCTCCCTAATGATCTCATTTTAACTTATTTTCCTCCTTAAAGGTCCTATCTCCAAATATGGTCACATTCTGTGGTACTGGGGAGTTAGTACTTCAATATGTGAATTTTAGAAGGACATAATTCAGCCCATGATACCACTGATGTGAAGCCAAAAGCAAGAACAGGAAATGCTAATACATGGAGTTCACATCTCTGAGTGATTCTCATTACCAAATATTTATATCAGGAATAAAAATGTTTTACATGTTACTGAAATATATAATTTTGTCACAATGTACCAGTATAAAATAATAACAAACTATGCATTCATTATTATGTTATTTTTTGTTATAGAAGATCTCTGAAACTTTTGGTATGATCTAACCACAGAAAAATCACCACCTTTATTATGATTATTCATCATTGTTTCAGAAATATGTAAATAATTGTTAGGAAAAATACAAAACAACCTATAATTTCAGAAATTCCTGAGAATCTCGGCCAGTGCTGATTGATCTTTCCTGAATACCAAAGATTAATAGTTGTCAGGAATTTGACAACACTACAACTGAGGGCAAGATTCTGGAAGAGCTGAATAGAGGGACATAAATAGGTTTATATACAGGATTGTTGCCTTCCCATGCTTGGTAGAGAATGCTGATGTCTCTGGAAGCTCCAGGGATAAAAATTAGAGAGTTATTCTTGAAAGAAATGGAAGAAAAAAAAAAACCTTCATGGGGAGAACTAGGATGGCTCGTGTGGGAGTTGATGCCCCCGAGTTAAGTTTTCTTTCATTTGAGCTCATCTGAGTTACATTGGGCTCCCTCCCTGCTCAACCTCGAAAGAAGCCAGCCTTCAATTAACATCATCCACATACAGTGATCCCAGTCAGAGTTTCTAGCTTCTCCTCTTGTGTTTCCTCCCTTTCTATCTTTAATAATTTATTCAAGTAGATCTTACATTAATGGTGGCAGGTGTTATTACAAATGCTGAATAGGAGTGAAAAACCAAAGATCTCTAGACAGCTAGGAAAACTTGAAGAAGGAAAGACCAAAGTTCATAGATAGATAGATGGATGAAGAAGAAATGTCAGAGAAGAAAAGATAAAATCTAAGAGATAGAAGAATTAAAACAAAATTTAACAGAAGAGTGGTATGTCAAAATCAAGAAAATTGCCTAAAATATTAGAGATAAATTTCGAAATGAAAAAAATTAGTCATGGATAATCAATATGTGAAGTCTTGCATCTAATAAGTGGGAATTTCAGGAAAAGAAAATGGAGGAAAGGGATGGGGGAAAAATCAAATAAATATCAGAAAAGTCTTTCTTACCTTTTGTATATTGTGAGATCTGACTACGAGCCTCATCGATTTATCGGTGAATGCACACTGTGTACCATATGAACTATCCCAGAATGTCTAGTTTGTTGAATTTGTCAATTTAGGGCTACACGCTTTTGTGACAGCATCAAATTTCCCCCAATAATGAGTTATGAATACGTCAAAAGAACTCTTAACCATGTTTCTAGACATCTTAAACATGTTTATATTTACAACTTCTGGGGGCGGGGGGGGGGGATAAATTCCAGATGTTTTGTTTCCTAACAACTCCATGCAAATTAAAGTGAATCTATCCAATCTAGCAAACAAAGTTACTTCTTTTCTTCTGTAAGTTTTAATATAAAAATCTCTATAGATTACGATTAATATAACTATATTAATAGTTATACTAACACATATACACACTCTTTCTGGGTTTTTGAAACAGGAACTCTATTCGGCAGGATATCTCAAAGACAGAGGCTAAGAATTCTATAATCATATCTATGAATTCCTGAGAATCCCTTGCAGGGACATGTTTTAGTAGATCTAGATTTGAGAAAAACATACTCTAATTATTTATCTGCCTATTCTTGCTTGGTATTCCGAACTCAGATGGTACCCTCTCTGGTTAACCGATAGCAGCTGCAATTGTTTGAAAGAGAGAGGGAAAGACACATTAAAAGCATCTGCTTTTTCACAACGTCTGTTAACAGCTTTCCTCCCTATTACAAGGACCACATTTCCTTGGTCCTTCTCTTTTGCCTTATGTAATTGCAAGTTTCTTGCAAGATGTATCTCCTTTCACACGTTAACTTTTCTCATTTTTCCCCCTCACAATTGTGCTCTTTCCTTTTCCTTGGAAACTCGCCCTGGTTTCATAATTTTGTTTCTTTCTGTCTTGCTCTTCTGTTCTCTATAGAGTTGTGGGTTCATTCACTTGGGCATCTTGCTCAGCCCCTTGCCTCACCCCATGTTAACCTCATTTGTTCCAAAATGCACACAGGTCTCCCAAGATTTCTCTTTGTCTCTTAGATTATTTTTGGATTAGGCCTTAGGCCCACAGGTGACACTTTTATTTTTTTAACTTTTTTGAGAAAGAGGGTGCAAGTGAGGGAGGGTGGGGAGAGAGAGGGAGAGAAAGAGAGAGGGAGAGTGAGAAAGAGAAGCAGGGCTCACCCGAAGCAACACTCGAGCTCACCCCATTCAGGACTTGAACTCATGAACCATGAGATCATGACTTGAGACGAAGTCAGATGCTTAACCAGCTGAGCCACCCAGGTACCCGAAGTGACTCTTTCAAAGATAGATTTTGTAATTTGCAATTTTATTTACCTTTTTGGTTAAAAAAAACCCCAGAATCTTTGAGTTGGAAGTTGCCATTGCATGTAAGATTGGAATTTACTGCTAGGGCATAGTAATTTAATGCCATCATTCTCTTTTTTTTTCCCACTGAATTCCCTTTTACTATACAATGTATCATACATGCAAAAATGTATAGAATATGTTATACATGTATATATATATATATATATATATATATATATATATGTAAAAGAATATGAATAAGAAGAGCATGTTTTTTTGTACAGGCCTTTTTTTTTTTGTATGCCATTACTTTTAACGTTTACTCCAAGGAATTTTCTCCTCACCTTGATACTTACAGAGGTGAAGAAACTTTAGCCATATTCTTGCAAGCTTGAGTAGAGATTAATGAGACAAAAGTTTGGAGCAGCAGGTATATTTCAGAAAAAGAGAATTTATCATGGAAGGGTAAATTTAAAATTGTGTGCAGGTAGTAAAGATAAGACTAATGGACTGGAACTGAGAAAATTCCCATTTTAAGGTTTTAGCTCTTTTTACGCACCTGCTTAGAGAGGCGTTGGCCTGAAAATATACTTGCAAAGTAAAGGCACATGGTAAATCGGAGGCGATAGCAAACATCGAGTTCAACGTAGAGGCTAGTGTAGTAATGTTATTTTAAAACATTGTGATGCAGGTATATAATGATTTTTAAAATGAAATAGGTGAGTATTTCATTTCCCAAATTGAATTGCATTTACTAAACGATGGGACATAACTGCCAAGTTATTTGCAACTAGGAAACTAAATACTAATGACTAATTTTTATTGAAATAATATTACACAGATCATTTGAATTCAGGGAATTCTAGGTGAAAAGGTAAATTTGAGTTTTTGCCAAGGTTCACACTTTCTTTTGGGAAGGAATGCATAAGCATCTATGATAAAAGATGTGTTAGAAGAAACAATAAGCAGAAATAGTGTATTTGTTCTGTGTGCTGATGGCTCTCAGCGGGGTACTAACAGCAGGGGCTAAATAGAAAAGACTGTTTCTGGGATAATACCCAGGTGACCAATGCCTTCTACATGTTAGCTTGAATAAACTAGAAAATCAGTGTCATTAGTCGCTGTGTGTTTGGAATAAGCAAAATGGCTAACCGGTGACTCTTCCTTGCAGGCTATGCTGTGAGAAGGAAAACACGACTCTAAAGAGACCAGTGACTAACACATAACACATCCAAGTGTTCTTTAGGTCTCTCGGTGCTGAAAAAGTGCTCGCCCATGAAATTAAATGGCTTGGGAAGGTAAAGATGGACGCCCTAGGGGTTTCCCTTTTTTATAACTTCTGATGTCTCTATATATCCTCGTTGGGACCCAGGAACTCATTCTTGGGTTTGACAGTGAAGTGTGGGTCCCTCACTATTAAAATCAAGTATCAGAATAGAACTGAGAGGCAGAGCCCTTACAGGACCACAATGAACTTCACATCAGAGCAACCTAAGTGCCCGCATATAATTTGAGCACGGGAGCCGTGGTTGATGCCATTTTTGTGCCTAATTTATTTTTGCCTCCTTAAAGTTTTGAATTACTACAAGAAAAAGCAGGCCAGCTTTCCCCCCTGAATGAGGCGTGGTGAGGACATAAGTCTCACTGCCCAGAATGCACAAGAATAGCTTTAGCTTCAGGATATTGAAATTAATGTTTAGGCACTGGACTGTACATCTACCGCTACAGGCAGGCCAAGAAGCGAGATTAACTTTTCCAGGAATCAAACACTAAGAGTATTAAATCGGGAGCCTGTTTGCATCAAGGCTCCTTCCCCAGGGCCATTCGGCAGCCCCGGAGCTGCCGGAGTCAGGGATTGTATTTGGTCTCCTCAGGCCCAGTGACCTTTCTCTGGTCCATCCGCTAGTGCAGGGCCAGCACCTCCGCTCTGAAGGGGGTTGAATGGCCTCAAGAGCCTGCCTCAACCTTGGTCAACAATTCATTCCTGCTCAGCGCCAAGCTGCAAAGATCAGTTGCTTACTGTTCCGACCCGCAGATCAATTCAGAGACAGAAATAGCTCTTCCAGGCTGCAGTTTAACTAACACACAAAGAATATTGACTCTCAGCCTTTATTTTTCCCTGAAACATCGCTACAAGAGTTCACCCAAATGGATCTCTGGTCCATGCTTAGTTTCCCACATTTCTTTAGCTGTCTTCACTTGTTATGCCAGAAATGCTGACAAGGAAGTCGCCAAATAGGATTTTGGGAAAAGGAATCTATCAGTGAAAGTAGTTCATGTATAAAATGTAATAATAACACATATTACTATAATTATCATAATAATATATAATTCAGTTCAAATCAGAAGGAGTCCAGTCTCAAATTCTAACCACGATTCAGAGCACAGAGAATTGTTTGGGAATTTTGGATTATTCAATGTGAGTTAATCCTGCTCTATCTCACTATAATGAGCTCATTTTAATTCAGAAATTGTTACCACAGCCAAAGTTAAAATGAAATTTTATGGGACACATGTGATAAGTAGGACATTAAAAGTATGCAGACGCTTTCCTGTAGTCAAAACCCAGTGTTCTCACCAGCAACAGAGTGGACCAGGGCCCTCCCAACCTCCAAATTCCCTATTAAAATAAAATAAAGTAGGAATTAATTAACTTTGTTATCATGTGAGTTTAGAACTACACGTCTGCTGATACCACTACTGTAAAAACGGCGTCTTTGTCGATCTTCTCAGACACTTAACGGTCTTCAAAAATACCACAAAACAACAAAAACACAAAACATGTGATCCACTAAGAGCACAAATTAAAAAAATTAAAAGGATTTGGGAAAAGGGTGGCAATAACTGGATTTTCACAGCTGCTACACAGTCTTCCTACCTGTCCCTGTTCTCTGAGGCTATTCATGAATATAGAATTAACATGAAGGAGTGTCTGTGTGGCTCAGTCGGTTAAGCATCTGACTCTTGATTTCAGCTCAGGTCATGATCTCACAGTTTGTGAGATCGAGTCTTGTATTAGGCTCTGTGCGGATGGCACGTAACCTGCTTGGGATGCTCTCTCTCCTCTGTCTGCCCCTCCCCTGTTCACGTGTTTGGGCGTGTGTTCTCTCTCCCAAAATAAATAAACACTCAAACTAGCCTCGGACTTCCCCATAACAATTCATGGAAAACAACACCTAGAGAATTAGGAATGAAAAAAAGAGAATAGAATCACACATTTAGCCAACTAAATATTCACCTATGAATATACACAAAATCTATATGGGGCCATTAAGAAAACCACTCAAGGAATTTCTTTTTCCAAGTGAAAATTGGATCGGAATAAACAATTCAATATAGAAAGGGATCACATGGAAGAAACAATATTAAGTCAAGAACTTATATAGATTTCCAAATTATAGAAAGTTAAAAGAATAGTACAAGAAACTCCTATATATACTCCACTCAGATTCACTAATTATTTATACTCGCCTTATTTGCTATTTGAAAGCATGCTTCTTTACCATTAAATATGTCAGCATATATTTCCCAGGATTAAGGATATTCTCTTACATAAGTATAGAACAATTATCAAAATTAAAAAAAAACTAAGTATTATGCAATCTTATTATTTCGTCCATAACCTATATTTAAAATGTTGTCCATTGTCCCAGTAAAGGTCTTTAGAGTTATTCTCACCAACCTCCAGGCCAAAGATTCAACCTAGGACCATGAAATAGTTCCTTGATTTTTCTTTGTCCTTCTTGACCTTGACATTTTTAAGAGGAGGAAAATCATTTTCATAGAATATCCCCCAATTTGGGTTTGATATTTTTCATAATTAAATTCAAGTTTAATAAAGATAAGAAGCACCCCTATGTTTATAGCAGCACTATCAACAATAACCAAAGTATGGAAAGAGCCCAAATGTCCATCGATGGATGAATGGATAAAGAAGAAATGGTATATATATGCAATGGAGTATTACTTGACAATCCAAAAGAATGAAATCTTGCCATTTGCAACTACGTGGATGGAACTGGAGGGTATTGTGCTAAGTGAAATTAGTCAGAGAAAGACAAAAATCATATGACTTCACTCATATGAGGAGACAAAACAGATGAACATAAGGGAAGGGAAAAATATATATATAAAAACAGGGAGGGGGACAAAGCATAAGAGACCCATAAATATGGAGAACAAACTGAGGGTTACGTGAGGGGTTGGGGGAGGAGGGATGAGCTAAATGGTCAAGGGGCACTAAGAAATCTACTCCTGAAATCATTGTTGCACTATATGCTAAATAATTTGGATGTAAATTAAAAAAAATAAAAAATAAAACAAGTTAAAATAAAAAAAAGATAAGAAAAGGTAAAAACCTGAGTGAAGGTAGTTACTGTAGAAATAGGTAAGACGTATATTTTAAATATATAAAAAATGACAGAACTGACATAACTTGATGGTTAAGAAAGCGTAGAGGGGGAGGAAGGCAATAGGGACAAGTTGTCTAATAATAAATATCATGTGCTGAATCATTACCAGGTTCAAGGCACGCTGCTAAGTGCTCTACATACACTTTTCTCAGGTAAGTGTTAAAACCTTAAAAGTACGTATTATGTCCAACCCAGAAAAAGAAAAAGAAAAATAGGGACCTACAGAGATTACGTAACTGGCATAAGAGCACATCGCTTGGAAGAGAATCTGTAAGCAGCCCAGTTAACTCCAGAGCCCTTATTTTTGCCCGCTGTGCCATATCAGTTACAGATTTCTACCAGTGGTGAGTCAGGCTTATACATCAAATATAGGATAAGGAGAAAGGTTTGAAGGGAAAGATTGTGATTCAAGTGATAAAGAGGTTGAACTTGAAGTGTACAGGATATTCATGTAGAAATATGTAGCAGCTCAGAAGAGGTAACTGGGCTAGACACACATTTTGGATTCATCAATTTATAAGAAGGAGACAATGCTATGAAAACCCGCAAGCTACCATGGGAAGACTCAGACAGTGAAAGTGAGAATGTGACAATATAACTTTGGACAACACCAACTTTGAACGGACTGGCAGAGGAAGGAGGTTACATACCATTTTTTTCCCGCCTTTCATACTGAAGTAAGATATAAATAGAGAAATACACAAGTCATAACTGTACAACCTCTGCGTTTTCACCAAGTGCATGCACCCAAATAGCAGCACTGAGATAGAGAAACAGGAGGTTACCAGCACCCCAGTAGCCCCAAGGATAACCTGTGCTAATTCTTGACAACATAAATTAGTTTTGCCAGTTTCTGAAATTGATACAAATGGAATTTCACAGTATATACTCTTCCATATCTGGTTTCTTTCATTCAGTATTATTTTTGTTCATCCATGTTATTTCAGTAGATGTAGTTTGCTAATTGCCGTTGCCGTAAAGCATTCCACTGTGTAACAGACACACCCTCCAAAGACCCACGATGAGTCATGCCTTTGTAAAATCCCTTCCCCTTGAGTGACGGCAGACCCGTGACTTGCTTTTAAACAAGGGAATGTCAAAGTGGTATAACGTCACTTCCATAATCATGCTTGTGTAAGATGCCATCTTGGCTGACTGGAGTGAGAGTCTCCTGCTTGCCTTGAAGAAGTAAATGGCACATTGTGAACCTCGTATGGAGAGGCCACGTAGCAGGAGCTGCAGGCTGACAGTAAGAGGCCAGATCCCTCAGTCACACAGCCCCAAGAAAACGAATTCTGTCAACAAACAAATATACTTAGAAGCAGATTCATCCCTAGTTGAGCCTCTAGATGAGAAGGCAGTTTTGACAAAGCTTGATTACAGTCTGTGAGGCCATGGGAAAGGGACTGAGTTACGCTGTGCCCAGACTCCTGACCCACAGAAAATATGTAATCATAACTGTGTATTGTATTAAGTGGCTGAGCTTGTGGTAATTTGTTACACGGCAACAAAACACTAATATATTCTGTATAAATATACTACAGTTAACTTATCATTCTATTGTTGATAAGTATTTCAGTAGTTTCCTTTTTTTTGTCTAGTATAGTCTAGTGATGCTATAAAGTCTTATATACGTCTTGCATGTATTTTATGTGTGTGTGTGTGTGTGTGTGTGTGTGTGTGTGTGTTTGTGTGAGGGAGGTGTTGAATCAGTCAAGTTCCAGTTGGAAGACAGAACTAACACAGTAATTTAAATAGGGAAAGTTTGACACAAAGATTTAAGACAAAGTTTCAATATTTACTATAAAAATATAGACTATAGATTGTCTACTAAGAGGGGATAAGAGAACTCTAAAAAAATATTTAATGGTGAAGGAGACTGCTCAAGGTAGGCATAAACTTGGAAGAGGGCCCCGCCCTAAGACGGAGATTCAGAGCCCTAGGAAGGGGATGTGATTACAACTCAATGGATGCTGGAGAAGTTAGCTGAGCTGCCCCTGACCTGAGTTGCTTTATAATCTGCAGGCTGAAGCAGACAGTCAGGGAAATGAGGACCAGGACTGGGAAGGTAGAGGTCTCCTCCTGGGGTTTTGATAGGCAGAAAAACCTGAGCTGGAGTGCCTATGAAATGTATTAAGAATCTGAGAGGACAATGAACTCTCTGGGAAGTTGGCTGCATCCTTGCAAGACCCACTGAAAAGTCAGTCACGGGGGATGCTGGGATATTCCCACAGGGAATGCTGGGAAGTCATCCATAGGGAAAGCTGGGAAATGCCCACGGGGGTGTTGCTGAAACTAGCTGAGGGTGAGCTCCACTGGATGTCCCACAGGCTAGCCTAGCACTGCGCGGGCAAAAGGAAAGAAGGCATACCACACCCACGGAAAAAATCCTTTCCGCCTGTGGTGTTCCTTCCAGTATCCACTAACCCAGTATCTCACACAAAGCAATGAACACTGGTTTTGGAGATACAGGAAATAACTTAACAACTGATACAGGTATATACCCAGAAGAGATTCATTGTCTTTTTATTCTCTTCTAAATTAGTCTGAAAATAGGAAAACAACAAAAAAAAGATGGAAATATTTACTTATTAATATCTCAACAAAATCTTTAATTTTTTATTCATAATATTTGAAAGATACCTTTAGAACAAAGATATCAGATATTAGAAAAAAAATAAAGGCAAGTGCAGAAATCAGTGAAGTAGAAAATAAAGAAATATACAGAGAAGGTCTACAAAACTCTGTATAACCCTTCTTGTTATTTGAAAGTATTCATGAAAATTTTTTTAAATCTCTGGCCATACTAATCCAGAAAAGAAGACATAGAGTGCAAGTCATATTACAAGATATTAGGCATGCAAATGGGAAACTAATTGCACATAAGAAAGTGATTAAAAATATGCTAAGATATATTGAAAATATGAGCATTTTCTATGCCAATAAATTTGAAATTATACACACAATGGACAAATTCCTGGAAAAAATATAACTGACCAAAATATATCCAAGTAGGAATAAAAGAGTAAATAACCTTATATCTATTAAGGCAATTAAAATCATTTTTAACATTGTGGTGGACTGAATGTTCCCTGGCCCCACCCCATTCATATGTTGAAGCAATATACCCCATTGTGAGAATATTTGGAGATGGAGCCTTTGGGAGGTAATTAGTGTTAGATGAGGTTATGAGGGTGGGACCATGATGATGAGATTAGTGCCCTGATAAGAAAAGATACAGAAGAGATTACTCTTTTTTTTCCCTGTCACGTAAGGACAGCAAGAAGATTGTGTACAAGCCGGGAAAAGTGCACTCACCAGAATCTGACCATGCTGGCACCTTGATCTTGCTCTTCTAGACTTCAAAACTATGAGAAAATAAATTTCTGCTGTTTATGCTACCGACTCTGTGGTATTTGCTATGGCAGCCCCAGATGACTAAGACAAAAATAATTTCACAAAGAAAATTCCAGACCCAGTGTCTTGGATATTTGCATTCTATCATTCAGTCCAATCTTTTTTTTTATAATATACGAAATTTATTGTCAAATTTGTTTCCATACAACACCCAGTGCTCATCCCAAAAGGTGCCCTCCTCAATACCCATCACCCACCCTCCCCTCCTCCCCAACCCCCATCAACCCTCAGTTTGTTCTCAGTTTTTAAGAGTCTCTTATGCTTTGGCTCTCTTCCACTCTAACCTCTTTTTTTTTTTTCCTTCCCCTCCCCCATGGGTTTCTGTTAAGTTTCTCAGGATCCACATAAGAGTGAAAATATATGGTACCTGTCCTTCTCTGTATGGCTTATTTCACTTAGCATCACACTCTCCAGTTCCATCCACGTTGCTACAAAGGACCATATTTCATTCTTTCTCATTGCCATGTAGTACTCCATTGTGTATATAAACCACAATTTCTTTATCCATTCATCAGTTGATGGACATTTAGGCTCTTTCCGTAATTTGGCTATTGTTGAGAGTGCTGCTAGAAACATTGGGGTACAAGTGCCCCTATGCATCAGTACTCCTGTATCCCTTGGGTAAATTCCTAGCAGTGCTACTGCTGGGTCATAGGGTAGGTCTATTTTTAATTTTTTGAGGAACCTCCACACTGCTTTCCAGAGCGGCTGCACCAATTTGCATTCCCACCAACAGTGCAAGAGGGTTCCCGTTTCTCCACATCCTCTCCAGCATCTATAGTCTCCTGATTTGTTCATTTTGGCCACTCTGACTGGCGTGAGGTGATATCTGAGTGTGGTTTTGATTTGTATTTCCCTGATAAGGAGCGACGTTGAGCATCTTTTCATGTGCCTGTTGGCCATCCAGATGTCTTCTTTAGAGAAGTGTCTATTCATGTTTTCTGCCCATTTCTTCACTGGGTAATTTGTTTTCTGGGTGTGGAGTTTGGTGAGCTCTTTATAGATTTTGGATACTAGCCCTTTGTCCGATATGTCATTTGCAAATATCTTTTCCCATTCCGTTGGTTGCCTTTTAGTTTTGTTGGTTGTTTCCTTTGCTGTGCAGAAGCTTTTTATCTTCATAAGGTCCCAGTAATTCATTTTTGCTTTTAATTCCCTTGCCTTTGGGGATGTGTCAAGTAAGAGATTACTACGGCTGAAGTCAGAGAGGCCTTTTCCTGCTTTCTCCTCTAGGGTTTTGATGATTTCCTGTCTCACATTCAGGTCCTTTATCCATTTTGAGTTTATTTTTGTGAATGATGTGAGAAAGTGGTCTAGTTTCAACCTTCTGCATGTTGCTGTCCAGTTCTCTCAGCACCATTTGTTAAAGAGACTGTCTTTTTTCCATTGGATGTTCTTCTCTGCTTTGTCAAAGATTAGTTGGCCATACGTTTGTGGGTCTAGTTCTGGGGTTTCTATTCTATTCCATTGGTCTATGTGTCTGTTTTTGTGCCAATACCATGCTGTCTTGATGATGACAGCTTTGTAGTAGTGGCTAAAGTCTGGGGTTGTGATGCCTCCTGCTTTGGTCTTCTTCTTCAAAAGGCTATTTGGGGCCTTTTGTGGTTCCATATGAATTTTAGGATTGCTTGTTCTAGTTTCGAGAAGAATGCTGGTGCAATTTTGATTGGTATTGCATTGAATGTGTAGATAGCTTTGGGTAGTATTGACATTTTGACAATATTTATTCTTCCAATCCATGAGCACGGAATGTTTTTCCATTTCTTTATGTCTTCTTCAATTTCCTTCATAAGCTTTCTATAGTTTTCAGCATACAGATCTTTTACATCTTTGGTTAGATTTATTCCTAGGTATTTTATGCTTCTTGGTGCAATTGTGAATGGGATCATAATCTTTATTTGTCTTTCTGTTGCTTCATTATTAGTGTATAAGAATGCAACTGATTTCTGTACATTGATTTTGTATCCTGCGACTTTGCTGAATTCATGTATCAGTTCTAGCAGACTTTTGGTGGAGTCTATAGGATTTTCCATGTAGAGTATCATGTCATCTGCAAAAAGTGAACGCTTGACTTCATCTTTGCCAATTTTGATGCCTTTGATTTCCTTTTGTTGTCTGATTGCTGATGCTAGAACTTCCAACACTATGTTAAACAACAGCGGTGAGAGTGGACACCCCTGTCGTGTTCCTGATCTCAGGGGAAAAGCTCTCAGTTTTTTCCCATTGAGGATGATGTTAGCTGTGGGCTTTTCATAAATGGCTTTTATGATGTTTAAGTATGTTCCTTCTATCCCGACTTTCTCAAGGGTTTTTATTAAGAAAGTTGCTGAATTTTGTGAAATGCCTTTTCTGCATCGATTGACAGGATCATGTGGTTCTTATCTTTTCTTTCATTAATGTGATGTATCACATTGATTGATTTGCGAATGTTGAACCAACCCTGCATCCCAGGAATGAATCCCACTTGATCATGGTGAATAATTCTTTTTATATGCTGTTGAATTCGATTTGCTAGTATCTTATTGAGAATTTTTGCATCCATATTCATCAGGGATATTGGCCTGTAGTTCTCTTTTTTTACTGGGTCTCTGTCTGGTTTAGGAATCAAAGTAATACTGGCTTCATAGAATGAGTCTGGAAGTTTTCCTTCCCTTTCTATTTCTTGGAATAGCTTGAGAAGGATAGGTATTATCTCTGCTTTGAACGTCTGGTAGAACTCCCCTGGGAAGCCATCTGGTCCTGGACTCTTATTTGTTGGGAGATTTTTGATAACCGATTCAATTTCTTCGCTGGTTATGGGTCTATTTAAGCTTTCTATTTCCTCCTGATTGAGTTTTGGAAGCGTGTGGATGTTTAGGAATTTGTCCATTTCTTCCAGGTTGTCCAGTTAGTTGGCATATAATTTTTCATAGTATTCCCTGATAATTGTTTGTATCTCTGAGGGATTGGTTGTAATAATTCCATTTTCATTCATGATTTTATCTATTTGGGTCATCTCCCTTTTCTTTTTGAGAAGCCTGGCTAGAGGTTTATCAATTTTGTTTATTTTTTCAAAAAACCAACTCTTGGTTTTGTTGATCTGCTCTACAGTTTTTTTAGATTCTATATTGTTTATTTCTGCTCTGCTCTTTATTATTTCTCTTCTTCTGCTGGGTTTAGGCTGCCTTTGCTGTTCTGCTTCTATTTCCTTTAGGTGTGCTGTTAGATTTTGTATTTGGGATTTTCTTGTTTCTTGAAATAAGCCTGGATTGCAATGTATTTTCCTCTCAGGACTGCCTTCGCTGCGTCCCAAAGCGTTTGGATTGTTGTATTTTCATTTTCATTTGTTTCCATATATTTTTTAATTTCTTCTCTAATTGCCTGGTTGACCCACTCATTCGTTAGTAGGGTGTTCTTTAACCTCCATGCTTTTGGAGGTTTTCCAGACTTTTTCCTGTGGTTGATTTCAAGCTTCATAGCATTGTGGTCTGAAAGTATGCATGGTATAATTTCAATTCTTGTATACTTATGAAGGGCTGTTTTGTGACCCAGTATGTGATCTATCTTGGAGAATGTTCCATGCGCACTCGAGAAGAAAGTATATTCTGTTGCTTTGGGATGCAGAGTTCTAAATATATCTGTCAAGTCCATCTGATCCAATGTATCATTCAGGGCCCTTGTTTCTTTATTGACCGTGTGTCTAGATGATCTATCCATTTCTGTAAGTGGGGTGTTAAAGTCCCCTGCAATTACCACATTCTTATCAATAAGGTTGCTTATGTTTATGAGTAATTGTTTTATATATTTGGGGGTTTTTGTATTCAGCGCATAGACATTTATAATTGTTAGCTCTTCCTGATGGATAGACCCTGTAATTATTATATAATGCCCTTCTTCATCTCTTGTTACAGCCTCTAATTTAAAGTCTAGTTTGTCTGATATAAGTATGGCTACTCCAGCTTTCTTTAGACTTCCAGTAGCATGATAAATAGTTCTCCATCCCCTCACTCTCAATCTGAAGGTGTCCTCAGGTCTAAAATGAGTCTGTTGTAGGGGCGCCTGGGTGGCGCAGTCGGTTAAGCGTCCGACTTCAGCCAGGTCACGATCTCGCCGTCCGTGAGTTCGAGCCCCGCGTCAGGCTCTGGGCTGATGGCTCGGAGCCTGGAGCCTGTTTCCGATTCTGTGTCTCCCTCTCTCTCTGCCCCTCCCCCGTTCATGCTCTGTCTCTCTCTGTCCCAAAAATAAATAGAAAACGTTGAAAAAAAAAATTAAAAAAAAAAATAAAAAATAAAATGAGTCTGTTGTAGACAGCAAATAGATGGGTCTTGTTTTTTTATCCATTCTGATACCCTATGTCTTTTGGTTGGCGCATTTAATCCATTTACATTCATTGTTATTATAGAAAGATATGGGTTTAGAGTCATTGTGATGTCCGTAGGTTTCATGCTTGTAGCGATGTCTCTGGTACTTTGTCTCACAGGATCCCCCTTAGGATCTCTTGTAGGGCTGGTTTAGTGGTGACAAATTCCTTCAGTGTTTGTTTGTTTGGGAAGACCTTTATCTGTCCTTCTATTCTAAATGACAGACTTGCTGGATAAAGGATTCTCGGCTTTTTTCTGTTCTGTTCTGTTCTGTATTTTTCTGTTCATCACATTGAAGATCTCCTGCCAATCCTTTCTGGCCTGGCAAGTTTCAGAAGAGAGATCAGTCACGAGTCTTATAGGTCTCCCCTTATATGTTAGGGCACATTTATCCCTCGCTGCTTTCAGAATTTTCTCTTTATCCTTGTATTTTGCCAGTTTCACTATATGTCATGCAGAAGATCGATTCAAGTTACGTCTGAAGGGAGTTCACTGTGCCTCTTGGATTTCAATGCCTTTTTTCTTTCCCAGTTCAGGGAAGTTCTCAGCTATTATTTCTTCAAGTACCCCTTCAGCACCTTTCCCTCTCTCTTCCTCCTCTGGGATACCAATTATGCGTATATTATTTCTCTTTAGTGAGTCACTTAGTTCTCTAATTTTCCCCTCATACTCCTGGATTTTTTTATCTCTCTTTTTCTCAGCTTCCTCTTTTTCCATAACTTTATCTTCTAGTTCACCTATTCTCTCCTCTCCCTCTTCATCCGAGCCATGGTCGTTTCCATTTTATTTTGCATCTCGTTTATAACGTTTTTTAACTCCTCCTGACTATTTCTTAGTCCCTTGAACTCTGTAGCAATAGATTCTCTGCTGTCCTCTATACTGTTTTCAAGCCCAGGGATTAATTTTATGACTATTATTCTAAATTCACTTTCTGTTATGTTGTTTAAATCCTTTTTGATCAATTCATTAGCTTGTGTTATTTCCTGGAGATTCTTTTGAGGGGAATTCTTCTGTTTGGTCATTTTGGATAGTCCCTGGGGGTGGTGTGGACCTGCAGGGCACTTCCCCTGTGCTGTCTTGAATAACTGGAGTTGGTGGGCGGGGCCGCAGTCAGACCCAATGTCTGCCCCCAGCCCACCACTGGGGCCACAGTCAGACTGGTGTGTACCTTCTCTTCCCCTCTCCTAGGGACGGGATTCACTGTGGGGTGACGTGGCCCATCTGGCTACTTGCACACTGCCAGGTTGTGGTGCTGGGGATCTGGCATATTAGCTGGGGTGGATCGGCAAGGTGCACAGGGGTGGGAGGGGCAGGCTCAGCTCGCTTTTCCTTCGGAGATCTGCTTCGGGAGGGGCCCTGCAGCACCGGGAGGGAGTCAGACCTGCCAGAGGGATGGATCTGCAGAAGCGTAGCGTTGGGTGTTTGTGCGGTGCAAGCAAGTTCCCTGGCAGGGACCGGTTCCCTTTGGGATTTTGGCTGGGGGATGGGTGAGGGAGATGGACCTGGCGAGCACCTTTGTTCCCCGCCAAGCTCAGGTCTGTTGTCCGGGGCTCAACAACTCTCTCTCCCGTTTTCCTCCAGCCCTCCCGTTCTCGGAGCCGAGCTGTTAGCTTATAACCTTCCAGATGTCAAGTCCTGCTTGCTGTCGGAACACAGTCCATCCGGCCCCTCCGCTTTTGCCAGCCAGACTCGGGGGCTCTGCTTGGCCGGAGGGCCGCCCCTCTGCCCTGGCTCCCTCCCGCCAGTCTGTGGAGCGTGCACCGCCTCTCCGCCCTTCCTACCCTCTTCCGTGGGCCTCTCGTCTGCGCTTGGCTCCGGAGACTCTGTTCTGCTAATCCTCTGGCGGTTTTCTGGGTTCTTTAGGCAGGTGTAGGTGGAATCTAAGTGATCAGCAGGACGCGCGGTGAGCCCAGCGTCCTCCTACGCCGCCATCTTCCCTAGAATCCTCAGTCCAATCTTAAATCAATTTCCAGAGAATTCAAAAAAGATCCACTATTCAATTCATTCTATAAAGTCACAACTTTTGATAACAAAACTAGATTAAAACACATGGAAAAAATAACAGTATAGGGCAATGTCACTCATGAACATAGATGCAAAATCCCAAACAAAATATTAGAAAGCCAAATTTGTTGCTGGGTGAATTGGGGACACCTGGGTCCTGAGGCCTTGATTTACCCCGTCCCAAAGATGTTGCCAAAGGCTCTTGGTCTCATCACAGGAAAGAATTAAAGGACAGACACAACACAGCAGATAAGGAACACAACAGGAAAGCTTATAAAAGCAAAGGACACTCTTGAGATATGAGAGCAGGCAAGCTCAAGAGAGAGAGAGCTGCGTACCTGGGTGTTTGGGTTTCTATCTTTTGTTGAGAGTTGTTAACTAAGGGGTGGAATATTCATTACTTGAGGCAGGATGTCTTGAAAGGAGGGTTTCAAACTTTTTCTTCTTTATTTGGTCAAGAGTCTGTCATGGCACCCGCCATCTTGGACTGATATGGTTTGATCTAGCTTCTGGTGGCTTTGTTTTTGAGTACTGCCATGACAGGTCTTTGACTTCTTCACAGCTGGTCTTGACTTCCTGTTTACTGGCCATCAGGCATCTCGTCAGAACCTAACAAACTGCCTCTATAACAAATTCATCTGTGTTTAATAAGATAAAACGAATAGATTATGTCATATTTATCCCAAGAATGCAGCAGTGTTAAATATTAACAAAAAAAATGCCATTCAGCACTAAAACTGTATGATAATAAATGCTCATAATCAATACCATTTTTGGTAAAAAAAAAATTAACACAATAAAAATATATAACTGAGTAAAAGCTGTATACTCAAAACCTACAATACATGGTATTCAGTGGGAAAACATTAGAAACATCCTCTTTAAAATTAAGAACGTGTCTGAGATGGTCAAAACCATTGCTTCTATTCAACTTTGTACTATAACCCCTGGTCAGAGAAAGACCATAAAAAAGAAACTCTTCTACATGTCCACCTGTATATATAAGAATGTTTTTTGCAGCATTGTTTGTAATATTCTCAAATTGGAAAGACAAACGTAAAATGCATATACTTTTTAACTTAACTTGCTTAGGATTTTGTATAGCTTAATCTACTTTTCTGGTTATATATGCATTATGTTATCTTTTCCATGTTTGTGGAAAAGAGATTGTTTCTTTGTGAATGCACAGTGCTTAGTAGCTAAATTAATATATTGTTTAAAGTATTTTTAACTAATTAGCAAATTAGTGGATTAATAACAGTAATAACTAGATATAGTAAAGTTATTATTTTCATACTTTATGTAAACTCGTGTATGTGTATATTTTTAGAGTGTTTGTTTATAAAATGATCATATAACATTTAAAGCTAATGTCATTAAAGATTTTTTTTTTAATGTTTACTTTTGAGAAAGATCGAGTGTGAGCAGGGGAGGGAGAGAGAGAGAGGGAGACACAGAATCCGAAGCAGGCTGCAGGCTCTGAGCTGTCAGCACAGAGCCCAATGCAGGGCTTGAACTCACAAACCGTGAGATCATGACCTGAGCTGAAGTTGGATGCTTAACCGACTGAGCTATCCAGGCGCCCCAAAGCTAATGTCATTTTTAAAGAATTATACTTAATATTTTTGTTCTGTGACTAGTTTCCTATAATCCTCATTTGGATCTTAACAAACTTAAGAATGAATATAGATATTTTGAATGAAAATAAGTATAAACATATTTGAATATCTTTGGTTCTTTGTAGATGTATGGGATATAAAATTACTCACATAGGGAAACATAATTATGCCTAAAAGGAACATAAATATTGTAGATCATAGCTAATTATATTCTCAAATGCTCATGGAATTGGTTAATCATATTCATGACTAGCAACGAACTCACTAAAATTTCTAATGTGCTCTCTACGTTAGTGAACAATTACTGTGTTCTCAACACAACAATTCAGTGCCAGGAATGTAGGTGATTTTAGCTGACTTGCATGGAGGAAGGTTTAATGTAATTCATGTGCAATTAAGATATCCTACAGAGCCTAAGAAGATAAGAAAACAGAATGCTCTTGAGATGGCTCACTTTCTTTTCAGTGGACAGCATATATCAAGCTGAGACCACAATTCAAATTATGAAACAATGTGATGTTAGCTCCCCCGCTTTACTGTTTTTCAGCCCCCAGCCCTAGTGTCTAGAGCCTGCAGGCTGCCCAGGGCCACCCTACTAGGGGCATGCTGTTAGTTGTCTCCCCTACATCATACAACAAGGTGTAGTAGAGCTAAGTTTTGAATTATTAAAATCTCATGATTTGGGGAACCTGGGTGGCTCAGTCAGTTAAGCATCTGACTTTGACCCAGGTCATGATCTCACGGTTCATGAGTTTGAGCCACGTGTTGGGTAAGCTTGTGCCCAGCTTTGGGTGAGCAAGAGCCGTACTTTGGGTGAGTCTGGCGTCTCTCTCTCTCTCTCTCTCTCTCTGGGATTCTCTCTCTCTCCCTCTGCCCCTGACTCACTTGCACCCTCTCTCTCTCTCTCTAAAAAAGCCTCATGATTTTAAGCATTCTCTTGTTCTTCAAAATGGTCTCTGAATTCATCTGTGAGAGTCAGAGACACATGCCTTTACAAGAGATGATGAATGCGTTATCTCTGGGGAAATTTAATAGAATGCCTCAGGCCCAGCACTGAAACGACATACAGAAGCCATTTGTTTTTAATCGCTCTGGAACTAAGATTTTGAGTTGTCAGCTCCACCAAAGCCTGATTGTATCTCTGAAATCTGATTTTAGAAATAATGAAAGAAAACGAAGTGGAAATGTTACATTAGAATGTAATCTCTATGATTACATTAAAAAATAAGGTTTTTTTTTTTCCTTCCCCAATCTGTTTTGTTCACTGCTGTATCTTCAAGGCGTAGAAAAATGTCTGGTACATATTCATTCAGTAAATATTTGTGAAAGAAAAGAAGGAAGAAAGGAAGAGAAAGAATGGGAGGACAGAAACACAAATGTTAGCAAATTTCTCTATGCAGATCACCCACCACACTTGCCTCTCCCTTGGCTGACTTGGCTTCCTATTTTTAAAAGGCCTTTTTTTTTTAGTACCCAGATACCTCCAAAGGGTGAGTCAAACATCAGATCGGCCCTGCTTGCGAAGCCATTTTGAAAATGTGCTCCAGTGAAGACTTCTGATCAGCAATTTAACATTTAATTAAGTGGCGTGAACTACGTGATCGGCTGATGTAATTAAGCCTTTCAGTGGAATTAGTTATAAGTGCTGAAACTCCAAAACAATGTAAAGCCATTGGACAACAACGAGATGCCACAGGTAGTGTGATGCAACTACACCCAAGAGAATTTAAGGGAAGAGAACATGAAAAAACAGCAGAAAATCGTATTGTAGGTATAAATTTAATGGATTAGTCTTCTGTTTTTCTTTCTACAGGTGGAGCTATCCCTTACAGAATCCTAAAAGTTGAAAACCTGTCTTGTTTAAGGGAGTTGGAAGGTAATTTGGCCAACTTCTCAGCTCTGGTCATGGAAAGGCTACAGAGGTTAGGGAGCACACAATCTTTTGGTCTGCAAAGCTAACAACTACCCTCTGGCATATATTGCCAAGGCAATTGACAAGGCAATTCTCAGTTGCATCATGTCAAAGAAAAAGTGCCCAGGAAGTTAAACAGGCAAGGGAGACTTTATTCAAGACTATTGCAATAAGGAAAAGAGACTGAACTCTGCTGAAACAAAAGGCAGGAAGGTTTTTAAGTGCTGAGGTGAGCTAGTGGAGAAAGACTAGAACATTAGGAACAGACTGATCAATGTGATTAGGCCATCTGTGTTTAGGCTCCTACTTTCCCACTGACACTGGCAGACAGAGGCACTATCTCCTTCCATGATTAGATTTCAAGGGATGGCTCTCCAGGCCTTGTTAAAGACACTCCCTGGTTATAAATCCGGCAAGAGGCTGGGAAAAGATGTGTGTGCATTTCAAAGGGGCAGAGAAAGAATCCAATGGCAAAATTTCTAGGTAAGAAGTCTGTTAAAAGAGCATCTAGTCAGGAGGAAATGTCTAAAATTGAGTCTGGCTGAGTTCATATGAGGCTCCCATGTAACTTCATTTCTCTTTGCTTCTCTGACAGATGTACAATGAATCATTCATGTACCCCACAAATTTTCCTCCTGTACCTACCCCATGCCAGGCATTGGGCCCTGGGAATAGAATGGGGAATGTGGGTTTGTGACACAATGAGAAAACAGAAGATAAATAACCAAGTACATAAATAGAAATTGCAAATAAGGCAAGTGTCATCATTAAAGACCTATCGTGGTCTGAGAATCTGTAACAGGGTAACCTGACATAGTTTGAGTGGCGGGGAAGAATTCCTTCAGGAAGTGGCATTTGAGCTGAGATTGGAAGGACATATAGGAAGTAAATAAAGGAGGGAAATTTGTAAGGTGAGTTGTGAGCCAGTGGAAAGGCTCTGAGAATGTGGGTGGAAAAGGAATGGAAAATAGAGAAAAATGAAAAAGACCAGAGTGGCTGCAGCAAACGTTGCCAGAGGAATCACAGCACTGAGGAAGTGAACTAGAGGCCTTGAGAGCCTGTTAAGGGTTGTCACTTAAGATGGTTAAAGAGAGGCCAGGGGGTGCCTGGGTGGCTCAGTCTGTTAAGCATCAGACTCGATCTCAGCTCGGGTCATGACCTCTGGTTCATGGGATCGAGCCCCATGTCAGGCTCTGCAATGACTGTGTGGAGTCTGCTTGGGAATTCTCTCCCTCTCTCCCTCTGTCTCTGCCCCTCCCCTGCTTACACGCACACGCTCTCTCTCTCTCTCTCAAATAAATAAATAAACTTAAAAAGAGAGAGAGAGAGAGAGGTAAGCACATGAGCCAGAGAAGACTGTCTCATGTAAACATGTGGCTTTATCTCCCACACGTTGGCACAGTCTGGAGTGTCTTTGTCTAGAACCAACTTCTCTGACTCTGGAGCAGCAGGAGATGATTCCACTCACTTTTCTCTTCCACCACCTCTCCAAGATAACTCACTGATGTTTTGGATCTTGATCTCACACGTCCTATAGCCAGATAGAGAGTCATGTCAGTGTTAAGTGGCTGAACCATGATCACATCCACTGCAAAGTTCACACGCAGAGGGGGGCCCTTCTGCGTAAGAGCAACAACCAGATATTCTCCTGTATCTCCCCATTCCACTTTGGCTCAGAGGCACCTTCTCAGTCCTGTGGCATCTACATAATCTTGGGCTTTCTGAAAAACCTAGAAGTCAGACTACGGATACTCACTAACATGTTAGGCCTAACCAGTTATTTTAGGTGAGGAAGATAGTTTCAAGTTATATTCATCAAAAGCACTGTGAAGCTCTTAAGAAGGTATACATGGGACCCATAGCATGTGCTAAAACAGAGCGTGCAATAGTTCAAAGAAATAAAAATATTTCAAGGAATTGTTCAAGGTCACCTTTTCTAGATGGCAGACTGATGCCTTGGAAGAAATAGGGTTCTTTGTTGAGAAATGCGAGGACTTTGTTGAGTCTCAGGGCACAGCTCCTGGCCTATAATGAGCATGCAATAATATCAGGGTTTTTAAAAATTATTATCATTATTATTAATTATGTTCTTCATCTATACTCATGGTATTCTCATTAGGCTTATTGGTGGTCAGATGTGACAATTTCCTGCAGAACAATGAAAGATGTACTTACAACTAAATACTAAAAACTATTCTGTGTGTTATAATGGAAAACATACCAAACTTCTTGTTGGTCTGTCTGAAAATGTCACATTAAAAGCCATAAGCTCAGGGGAAGGCAGAAGTGCCCACATGTTTTTAGAAAGTTTTAACAAGCAAAACTTTGCTATAAGACTCAAAATGGTATAATCTCACGCCAAAGATTTTGATCACATAGGATTACATTATCAGAGTCTTTCTCTTTTCCTTTCCTGAAATAGACAATCTTCAAAGATTTCACTGTCAGTGCAGAGCCCGACATGGGGCTCGATTCCACGAACTGTGAGATGATGACCTAAGCTGAGTTCAACTTTTAAAACATAAGAATGATCTTTGCTGAGCTGTGACAATTTCACCAAGATGTCAGTGAATGAGTTGGATCAATGTATTGTTTGCCATTTCCTGTCAGAGCTCAGATGTACTTTGAATGTTTTTATGGTATTATTCTAGCTATCACTCTAGAAAGCCTTCTGGGGGGAAACAACAAACAAAATGGGTAGGCATCTACTGTAGATGATTTTAGAAGATGAAATAATTTTGGCATGTTTTGGGTCATTTTCCAAAGCCATTTCATTGTAGTCATGATCCCTCAGTAACACTAGTTGTGTGAAGCTGACTGACTGTTCTCTGAGTACACAAAATCAAAGAAAATTGGACTCTTTAATTTTTAGAAGACATCTTAAGAATTTAGATATGGATCATGAGATGCCTTGTACCTAATCTAATGGCCCCACTTAATTATTGGATCTCTTCTCCAACAGGGACAAACTAGCCTAGTTCCCATATATTTCTATTAGTACCCTCTATTTCTATTGGAAGGTTGTTAGATTTCACCAAATTAGCATTATTTATCCATCTATTTTCAACTTCTTCAACCACCCACCCATTTGCTCATATATTTATTCACTTAGTCATTAATTCAGCACACCTTTGTAGAACACCTATCTATTACGTAATTGGGAGAGACTAAACTGTGAAAATAAGTATGAATAAAAAATGGTCCCTGTCTTCAAAGATATCACTTTTTTTTAATTTTCAAGCTTGAACAAAACTAGTTTCCAGTTCTGTTTTTTTGCTCTCCACCTACAACCTATTGTTCCCAGCCTCACCTATCTTTCCCAGACACTGACCTCATTTCCCGACACATTGGTCATTTTGAGGTCTAGTCTTTGTGCTTTTACATTAGTGTTTCATGACAATTTTTTAAAGGTTACTTATTTATTTTTGAGAAAGAGAGGGCACACAGGAGAATCTGAGAGGGGGGGAGAGAGAATCTCAAGCAGGCTCCATGCTGTCAGCACAGAGCCCGGGATAGGGCTCGAACTCACGAACCATGAGATCATGACCTGAGCAGAAATCAAGAGTCAGTTGCTTAACTGGCTGAGCCACCCCAGCGCCCCCTCATGCAAATTTAAGTGTACTAACAGTTAAATAAACAGTGGTTCTACCATCCTCCCTCCACCCTGAAATGTCTAATACTAGAACAACACCCCAATTTCCTTTCAGGAGAAGTGTTTTTGCCCCATTGAATCATCTATTTAATGTCCTGTTAAATACAATCTGCCAAACAAGGTACTTGGCTTTCTCCTAGCCAGACTGTGCACGTGACGGAAACTAGACTAATCAGTTGTTCTTCCTGGAATTGATGCCACTAACAGAGTGAAAACGGGACTGAAGGTAGCGCTGAAGTTCATGTAGGCAAGTCTGTCTGTAGGCACCCATAGCTATACCGGATCCTGCCCAGTTCTCCTACTTTGCCTTTGAATCTGTGAGGAGCCCCTCCCCTTCCCCACGCCCTGCACCCTGCTCCCCATTGCCGTTGCTCTAATGAGTTTCTTTACTGTTGAATCACCAGAGGTGCTTTCTGTAGTTTCCAAAGAAAATCCCTAATATAGTCTCTATTTGTGAAATCTTTGTATCCCAGGATTATGTGCAGAGTCTTGCCACCAACATTTTCATGCAAACCCTGAAAAATATTTCTGATGTGCTCCTTATTCAGTCTTCTCGAGTTTATAATAGTGCTTTGGGGCATGATGAGCACACTGAAGTGTGGTCACTGCCACTGAAGCTGACCTCGGCTGTTCAGCTACACTCCTCATGTGTCCCAGCTGGTTCTGACCTCCTGGGATCTTCATATGCTGAAGCTGAGCTGTGTTCTTTGGCAACATGGCATGAAACTCTTCGCTGATAGTGCAGTTTTGCTACGTGGGTTTGAGTTGTGCTGGCTCAGGTGCTTAAATTGAATAGCGCTTCCTATTTTCCCATAAATTTGTCTGGATAACTGAAGTTATCAGTTACCCATGGACAGAAGTCCATGGGAGCTGGACCGTGGAAAGACAGTAACTGAACAAAACTTTATTTGCGTGGTGACATCATGATAGGGTGATTAAAACTGTTCTTTGTGAGCTAAACATGTTTCCTTTTATTCTACACTGAGAGGTTTTGAAACAACTCTGCAGAAATAAACACCTGCTCACTTGAATAATGCATTTGCGTCTCATTGAAGGTTTGCCTCCATGTCTAAAATATTTAACTGTTTAAAAGGTCAGGTGGGAAACACTTGCAAATTACTTGATTGTATTTAGAATTTTTCCCTTTTATGAAATTGAATAACGCCCATTCCTTCTAGTTTACAGGTGTGACAATTACAAGAGTCTTCTGGAACATTATTATTCTTTCTCTCAATTGCCTTATGTATTTGGATCATCACCAATTTCTATTTGCTTTGTTTAAAAATATAGTTACTACTTCTGATTACTTTCTTATCTTTTGTTCACCACTGGAAAGAAAATCTATGGCTGTTGTCTTAATCAAATACAAGCAATTATAAAACACACAATGTTTTTAGATTTTTATTATTTATTTATTTAAAAAAATTTTTTGAAGCTTATTTTCTTATTTTGAGAGACAGAAAGGGTGAGTGGGGGAGGGGCAGAGAGAGAGGGGGAGAGAGAATCCCAAGCAGGCTCCACACTGACACTGTGGAGCCCAATGTGGGGCTTGAACGCACAAACCTTGATATCACACGGCCTGAGCCAAAACCAAGAGTCAGATAGATGCTTAACCAACTGAGCCACCCAGGTGTCCCTATGTTTTTAGATTTTTAAAAGTATAAAATCTCTTACTCTTTTTCTCTTACAGTTTGCCTAATGAAGCATAGTAGATAGTTTCCTGTGTCTCTTGTTCAAATATTTTAACTTCTGTATAAAATATTGATCCTTACCAATATAGTTTCCATTATTCATTCATATTTTCTTATTGATTCTCCATTGAATTTTTAAATTTTCCATTGATTTTTAATTTTCAATTTCTTTTTTTATTTTTGATGAGGTTTCATTTTATTTATAAAATGCATAAAATTTTTAATTAAAGTAAAAGTTTTAGAGGGACCTGAGTGGCTCAGTTGGTTAAGTGTCCAACTCTTGATTTTGGCTCAGCTCACGATTTCATGGTTCATGGGATGGAGCCCTGTGTTGACCTCTGTGCTGATGGTGTGGAGCCTACTTGGGATTCTTTCTCTCCCTTTCTCTCTGCCCCTTCCCTGCTCACACACACACTCTCTCTCTCAAAATAAATAAATTTAAAAAATAAAATAAATGCTTTATTTTAAAGTTTATTGTTTGTAGTAAGTTGAACAAATATGAAGATTGCTCTTTTGTATCTCTTGTCTTAAGAAGCCGAAGGGAATCCGCTGGGGTGCTGGTGAGAAATAGACAGCTTGATACAATTTATTTCTACTTCATCCAGTGGTCTCTAATCAGTATAGTATTTACTGTAAGCTTAGAAGAAATACAGCATTAATTATATTATTTTTTTAATGCTTATTCATTCTTGAGAGACAGAGAGACAGAGCATGAGAGGGGGAGGGGCAGAGAGAGAGGGAGACACAGAATCCCAAGCAGGCTCCAGGCTCTGAGCTGTCAGCACAGAGCCTGACGCGGGGCTAGAACCACGAACCGTGAGATCATGACCTGAGCCAAAGTCGGACGCTTACCCGACTGAGCCACCCAGGTGCCCCGATAGTTAATTATATACCGTAGATTCTTTGTCAACTCCTCTTAATCACCCAGTGTTCATTATGTTTCAACCAAGGGCTCAACACTGTGACTTAAACTGTGAGAAAAATCCAACCTGTTACCCAACTCTTATCCTTCAAATGCCAAGAAATAGAGTTGGAGAGACAAATTATCATATATATAATTATTGATGTACATATAAAAAAATGCACAAATTTAAATTCCCTGTGAGGAATGAACTCTAAGGGTAGAGGAGTTATGAATGAGGGGGGACATCAGTGAAGAGTGGAATAGTGTCAGGTTGACCTCATGGAATCTGTTCGATGCAATGTTGTTGGGGTCCACCCAGATCACCTTCACCAGTACAATTACTCATCTCCCCACCCCCCACCCCGCCACTGCTGAATGGGCACTTCCTCTTCTACCAGGCCATTGCTCCCTACTCTCAGAAAACTGCTAGAGGTTAATGACTGACTGATCCAAGAAGACAAAAAATCAGCTCCTTTGTGTTAAGAGGGAACCAAGTCTTGGGTGCCTGGGTGGATCAGTTGGTTAAATGTCCAACTTTTGACTTTGGCTCAGGTCATGATCTCATGGTTCATGAGTTCAAGCCCTGCATCAGGCTCCTTGCTGACAGTGTGGAGCCTGCTTGGGATTCTTGTTTCTTCTCTCTCTGCCTCTCTCTCTCTCTCCCTCTCAAAATTAATTAATTAATTAATTAATTAATTAAAAAAAAAAAGAGGGAACCAACTCTGGAGTATCATTCCTGATTTATAGCTCCTCATTGGAATGGATAGCCTGAGTCCCATTTCCAGCCAAGATGACCGCCTTGTTTACTTTCTTACTGTTCTGCTTCCCTTACTCCCCTTCTGGAGCACTCCTCAACAGATCACTCATGCAAGAATCTTTCTCTCAGGATTTGATCTGAGGAATGTCTACCTAAGGGAGTTGGTATTAGAAGAGGACCTGAGAAGCAGACTCTAAGAATGGAATTCTAGATGTCGACCAATCACTGGCCAGATGGCAATCAGGGCGCCATCCCTGGTGAAAAGCAGGCTTTCGATAGCACCAGCATACTACAGCAGAGTGATTGCTAATACTTTCACTTGTGGTGAACTTTGGCAGGACAGAGATGGGAGAAGGTGCACTAGCTGGTAAAAAGTCTTTAGCATTTGAGAATTTCAAGGGAATTTCAAGACTACAGAATTGAATGGCTCTAAAAAGTGCCATTGATGTGTTGAAGAGGGCAGGCTCAGGCATACTGACCCCCAATTTAAAACAAAGTATGAGTGGTTGGGAGCCTCCTTAGCTGCATTGACAGAAACAGTGATGTCCTGCAGATGGGAGGCCAACAGAGCTGAGACCAGACACTTGTTCTAATTGGATGAATGACAGATTTTTCAAAGAAGACTGAATTCTGAACCTAGAAAATTCTCCCAAGCCAAAGCCCTGCCCTGACAGGAAAGTGGGATCTGAGACTTACGACAATGTTGTTCCTGAGGACCTTGACTCTCCTGATTACCACCCCCCTCTGAAGGAGCTTTCATTGAAAGCCATGCAGAAATCTCAAATGAGACATTTCACAAGGCAGTCAATGTTTGCTGTACTCTGGATCTGCCCTGACTTCTCATGGCCACCAGAGAGAAAACCCAGGTTAAGGATCCACATGACCTTACTGGGAAGTCGGGGGGCAGGGGGGTCTACACAAGGAGGAAAGAGTTCATACACTAACAGAGCCACCGAGTCTCACTTCACATATGGGCAGGAGCTAGAAGGCAGATTTTCAGAGAAAAATTCTCTCCTAAGATGTAAATGAAGCAGACTAACTCATGAGGGAATTTAGGTCCGGCAAGGCAATTATCATCGTCTCTGCTATGATTGTGCAAGTTCCTTTCGGTGTGATGTTCTGTGGATCATAGTGTCTTTCTGACTTAAAAAAAGTTTTGCATTAGGAGCTACTTCGTTCGCACAACAATAGTGCCTGTTTTATAGTCTGTGAGAGACCTATGTGACACCACTGTTTACCTGTGTGGCTAATGGTATTCTTCTGGATAAACACAAAACAAAATAAAGCCATACTTTATAACTTGCATAATTATATAATCTGGCTATATTTTTGTTATTGGAACCAGAATAATAATAATATTTTTGAATTCTCCCTGGTTCCCAATTCTTGCTTAACACTTCATTCGCATTGCTTATTTCATCTATAAGGGAGGTCTTATTATTGCCTCCATTTTGCAGATGAAGAAACTGAGCCACTGAGAAGTAAGTTAAGCTGCCCCCAGTCACCCTGCTCATAACTGCTGGGGTCAGAAGGGAAATCGAAGCCACCTTCCCCCCAAATTGTGCTTTTAAACACTACTCATACAGCAAATGTTTTTATGTTCTTAATTTTATATACTCTTTTAATTGTGCCTGTGTTTTCAATCATTTCTTTCATGTCTTATTTTTCATAGCCACACTCTCTTTTCATTGTTCCTCTCCATAGCCTTGATCCATTCTAATTGCTCTCACCCTCTTTGGTTTCTCTTCGGCCATCAGCAAAGCTTCTGTGTTGTCCCTGAACAGAAAAATATGAGCAGGTACTTCTGAGTGCTTCTCGATGATGATAAAACAGGCACATGAAAATATCATTTCCTGTGTACCTGGATGAGGCAATTTCCTGTAGGTTTATCTGTACAAATGCTGTCTTTCAAACTGTGATGTAGCAGGGCCCTCTTGTCCAGTTTAAAGAATAGTCATGGAATATGAGAAAATAATATGAATACAAGGAATTGTATCTGCCCTTGAGGTAGTCATAACTGAAAATAGGTTTGGTAAATATTGACCATCTACACTGAATAAATCCTGTGAATATACTATTTGTGAGGGATGTGAAGTGAGATATTTTACTTTTTAGCCAATTCTTCATATATGATTACCATTCCCTATATATTGTTAAATTCAAATGAAAACAACAGTCACACATCTGAAGGTAATATTTGGAACTGACTCTTATTAACAATCCATTTATTTACAAACTAAAAGATCTGAGATGGGGCACCTGGGTAGCTCAGTCGGTTAAACGTCTGACTTTGGCTCAGGTCATGATCTCACAGTCTGTGAGTTCAAGCCCCGCGTCAGGCTCTGTGTTGACAGATCAGAACCTGGACCTGGTTTCAGATTCTGTGTCTCCCTCTCTCTCAGCCCCTCTCCTGCTCGTGCTCTGTCTCTCTTGCTCTCAAAAATAAATAAAACATAAAAAAATTTTTTTAAAAGACCTGAGAAAATTCTGTTAACCATCTTAATTTGGAAAACTCTCATGTTATCCAGAGTTGATCTATATAAGACAGAGCAGGGGAGAGAAGTATTTACTGGCAAAATTTTTACAACCTTAATTTGGTATACGGATTCTTTTCAGGGCAGTGACACTCTTTGTAGAGACGAATGCCTTAAACAGCCTTGATAAAAGTTCAGACCTCCAGGATGTAGGTACCATCAGGGGTCAAGGCAACATAAGAAATAATAGCCAAACAGTTTTGTAACTGAGTGATACAGATTTTGGGGGGTTTGTTTTTGTTCTTCTTTTGTTTTGTTTGTTTTGTTTATACGTTGAGAGAGGGAATAAATGACAACGATGAAAAGAGCCATAGAAAAGAGAGCAAAGAGCCGTGAACTTGGGCACTGCTTAGAGAACAACAAGCAGAAGGCACATCCAAGATGCACAATTGAAGGACTTGAGAACCGAGTGACTAGCATTCATGTTGTTCTGTAACCCTGTGCCTTCCTCTGTCCTCTTCTACCAAATTACTATGTCTGTTCTATTTCCAAATGTCTGGGCAACAGTTTGGGGGGGGGCGGGAATCACAGATAGGCTTTGTATGATAAATTTCATTTTTGATTCAGCGTGTTGCTCAAATAGAAACCAAACATCTAAACCTGAATTAATTTGACTAGGGCAGACGTTTGAAGCCAGAGGTATACGTATATTCTACCCATTATCAACTCACACTCTAGTAAGAATTCACAGAAATATGGGGGGGAACTTTGGACTTTTAAAAGGCATACATTAGGGTGCCGTAGAATTCAAGGCAATCTTTTCTATATTTCAAAGATCAAAGAGTCATCAATTGAAATTTCATCACAGGAATACTCAGGATGGATAAAATGGGGTAAGTGGTGTTTATGCAGAAAAGAATAATAAACGCAAATATTTAGTCAACGTGTTGCGCGTGTTTATCTCATTGTCATTCATTGACTAATGGCTAAAATAAACATATAATAAAGTTGATATTAATATTCCGCTAATGGATCCTTTATAAGAGATTCCACAGCCCTCTACCTTCCTCTCTACTCTCAACATTAACATTCTTTTCCTGTAAAATGAAGAGCATTTCTTTTCCAGTGATGCTGACTTCTTAAAGGGAGACTTCCAACCTAAGTCTATGATAAATGAATAAGAAAACTGTGGTGTACGTATATACAATGAAATACTATTCAGCCTTAAAAAGGGAGATTTTGCCTTTTGTGATAACAGGGATGTGCCGGGAGGACATTATGCTAAGTGAGATAAGTCAGACACAGAAAGAAAATAATGCGTGTTCTCACTTATATGTAGAATAGAAAATGGAATACACAGAAGTAAAGAGTAAACTCTCTTATAAATGTAGCTGTGAAGTAGAAACTGTATAAACCATTTGCAAGGGTACACTTGCAGTAGGGTTATAGCTGACTTAAAGATTATTTCTTAAAGGTAGAAAATAAGCTCAAAATAGGATTACGTCAAAATTCCTCTTAAAAAATCCCTTAATATGCCCATAATGTACTTTACACATGATTCATTATATTTACATATAATACACACCTATGCCTAAAAATGGATTTATCAATGTACAATATTTACCAAAACATGGAGTACATACGTGGAATGTATTCTATAGTATTTTAATTGCCCAAAAGAGAGAACAAGTAAAATTGAATTTGTGTAAGTTAAATGTTCAAAAAAACTGTAAATCGTTTTATGTGTATAAATATTATATATGTAGATCATATATTTGTATACTTTTTCCCCAAGAAACCCACTGAAGATATATTTTTCTAGTAAAGTATTCTGGAATGGATAAGTTAGAAAGAAAAGTCCAAGCTGTGATTCTCATGATCAATTACGGAAATGTGGGAAAGCGCATTGGGTTGAAATCACATTTGGAAACTTGCATGAAAAAATGATTCCATGTTCTGTGACCTCAAAATTTAATCTTCTCCCAATTCAGACTTTTCTGAGCCAACACAATACAGTTCCTGCTATTCAGTTCCAAGTATTCTGTTTATAATGTGTTAGGTTAACCATTTTAAATTCTCCATCCTTGTTTCAAATGTCAGTGAACTAATTTGGCAGTAACGGACTTCTTTCACAGATGAATGCTATTTCCTGGCTCCATTTAAGTCAGAAATACAGGGCCATAACCATGACCCTTTGTGTGGCTCTTCTTCTGATTCATAGCAAAAAATAAAGGCAAAAAAATTAATATTCCCCAAATAGAGGAATTTTTGTTGTTTTAAAGAAACAAGTCTTAACTCATATCATCATTTAATCTTTGACCTTAAACATGCCTTCCCTATGAATACAACTTGGCATATAACACTGCTCACTAAGGGAGAAATATTATTCTAAGCTTATTTATTTATTTTGAGAGAGAGAGAGAATCCACACTGCCAGTGCAGAGCCCCAGTGCAGGGCTCGATCTCCCAAACAGTGAGATCATGACCTGAGCCAAGATAAAGAATCGGATGCTAACTGACTGAACCACCCATGTGCCCCAAAGAAGAAATATTTTTAAGGATTCATAGTAGGTTTTAAAATGTAGACTAAAGTTAGGTGATGAGAGGGATAAGCCACTGTTTTGCTCGAAAGTGTTCATGCCATGAGCACAAACCAAGCACTGTGAGGGCAAACTGATCTTTCAAAATGGTTGGGTGTGAATGACATGGTCAAAGACACAGGATGGTAGCTGGAAATGAGTGTGGAGTGTAGGGACAGTTTCTGAGCTTTGAGTTTTGTTTTTCATTTGATTTTTTTTAGACATGGAGGTTGAACTAGTAAAGAAGTGAGGTCAAGGTAAAGACTCTCAGACTCATTTCACAAACAGCTAGCTTTGAAAGGGCCCAAATTCTTTCGGGTTTCCATTCAGAATTAGACATATTCAGAGAGCCACACAATATTTCCTGATAACTTTCTGAGATTGTCTGTTGCATTTTGATAGTATCCGTGGTCTTGCAACTCCTTGTTATTGTGGGAGACAGCTTGCCTTGTGGAAAATGTTGAATTCTTAGTCTGTTTACCATCCCCTGGCCCAGAGAATCTCACCTCTGAGATTTTCTCAGAGTTTTGAACCTGGGTCCTGTTTGAGAGTAGTGTTTGTTTAATCAAGAGGGAATCCAGATGGGATTTCTAACACAACATTTAGTCCCTTCCCACAAGAAATTGTTCCAGCTGGCAAGAAAGAAATATTTTCCTAAACTAAGATTTCTTTCCCTTGTCTAGGAAGTATGATGCATGAGTCAAGATGGTGACTTTGTGGATGCCAAATGGGTCCATATTCAAAAGAATTCTCAAGATAAAGAGGCATTGTTTGGCTTTTGAGCTTAGATGATTCAAAAATGACAGCAAATCTTCTGTTTGTATTCCTTCAGTTCTCTAGAGGATTCAAAAAGGATAAACATTTATATTTATCATTCGTTCTGGGCTTATAGGGTCTTAGGAAGCTAGCCTTCCTACCTGACATTCCTCAAGCCTGACACAAAACTAACCTGTCACCCCACCTACGCAACCACCTAAGACTGACATCTTGGACCTATACATCTAAAGGTCAAAACCCAGAACAGAACACAAGCAAATTTGGTACATGTCACTTATTTGCTAATGTAACTTGGTAAATTACATTAAGAAATTTGGTTTAAAGAATGCATGGTATATGTTTTTCTTTCTTAAGGATCTAAGGGTAGGAAATGTGAAATAACTTTGAGAAACATGATGATCTTTAAGGAGTTTACCTTTGCCCACTCAGCTGGGAATATGCTCCCTGATGGGCAGAAGAAACGCACTGGATTTCCCCTGCTCAGTGAGAGAAAAGAAACAAATTCGCTACCCTCAGCTAAGAGGAGCATTCTCCCCAGAAGGTGCTACCTGTGATGTTTGAATTTAAAGAGAAAGGTCTGCCAGGTCAGTAGCCTGCACCACATATGCCCTATGCCAAAAGGCACCATTGTCATTCGTGCAAGCACAATGCTCTTCTTTGGATTACTCTGTTTTGGATCCACATGTGTTTAATCCTCAGAGAAAGTCCACTTATCCTGCTCTCCTTCCTATCAAGGACCAAGTTGTCACTTAATTCTTGGTATTTTCTTTCTGAACTCTTGTAGCTAATTAAATCTGTTAATGGACAAGTAATATGTTTTCTATAGAACACTGTGGTTCTACATGTTTTAAATTCCTAAGTTCTGCAGTCTTTCTTTTGGTGTGTTTTTTAAGATAGACAATAGCAGCTTGAACTTCCATACTTCCATCTACTTGCTTCCTGGCCTCTCATGTGCTGGTATAATCCTTAGCACAGAGGAAATTCTCAATATAAAGTTATTAACATATTGATATGTGATTTGAGAAACAGGTTCAAATGTAGAAATGCAAATAAGGAAGTTAAGGGAATGAATAATTGTGGGTAGTGTCAGGCTCATGAGCAGTTTTACTAGGGCTCTGCTCCCCCAATATTGTCCTATAATGATTAGCGTATTTCCATTAAAAAGTCATTTGGGAGGTGCCTGGGTGGCTCAGCCGGTTGAGTGGCAGACTTTGGCTCAGGTCATGATCTTGTGGTTTGTGAGTTCAAGTTCCAAGTTGGGCTCTCTGCTGTCAGCACAGAGCCCACTTTGAGTCTTTTCTCCCCCTTGCTCTGCCCATTCCCCACTCACACTCACTCTCTCTTTCTCAAAAATAAACAGACATTTTCTTTAAAAAGTAATTTTGGAAATTGCTACAATTCTCTGTGTTTGTATAGTTGCTCCTTGAACAATGCAGGTGTTAGGGGCTCTGATCCTGCATACATAGCTTCCTTCTGTTGACTGGAAGCCTTACTGATAACCTAAACAGTCAATCAACACCTGTTTTGTATGTTACATGTATTAAATACTATATTCTCACAATAAAGTAAGCTAGATAAAAGAAAGAGTTACTAAGGAAATCATAAGAAAGAGAATATACACTTACAATAGTGTACTGTATTCACAGGAAAAATTCATGTGTAAATGGACCCAAGCAGTTCAAACCTGTGCTGTTCAAGGATCAGCTGTAACACTCTAGCTAAAAACAGAAATGATTTTAATTAAGCCATTAGGAAAAATCAGTAACAATCTCAAAAGAGAAGAGGACCACTGACATATTATGTAAAATGATAAAATTAGTTAAGAAACCCAAACTCCTCCTTGAAGCAATTTTATCCTCCTCTCTCCTTCCCATGACTAACTTCCTGTGATGAATCATCTCTACCTTCTCTCCTGTTTCCTTTGAGCATATTTCTTCTTTGGCTCTTTTCAGTACTGCTTTTGCTCCTATGCACAGTCCTTGCATAGACTAACTGTTCAGGGACAGCCGGAAAGTGAAATCTAGTCTAAATCCATTACTGAAAATCCATCCCTGCTCTACTTGACCACTCTCTGGTAAATGCTACTGAATAATACTTTCTCAAACCTCCTCCTTCCTTAGGTCCAGCACACAATTATCCCATGTCCTTTTCATGCTTCTAAAATTATTAGTTCTTACTCTCTTTTGGGCATCCTTGTTCTTGAATTTAAGCTGAGGCAGAAACAATATCTTATTAATCATAACACACCCTACTATATCTAGTACGCTGTCTAGCAAAATGAGTCCATTTTCATTTTTATTGTTTTAATGTTTATTTTTGAAAAAGCACCAGCAAGGGAGGGACAGAAAGAGGGGAACAGAGGATCTGAAGCGGGCTCCATGCTGACATCAGTGAGCCTGATGTGGGGCTTGAACTCATGAACCGGGAGATCATGACCTGAGCTGAAGTGGGACACTCAACCATCTGAGCCACCCAGGTGGCCCATGAATCGATTTTTAAAAAATGGATTAACTAGGGTGCCTAGGTGGCTCAGTTGGTTAAGCCTCTGACTCTGTTCGGACCATGACTGCATGACTGTGGGACTAAGCTCCAAGCATGATTGTGGGATGGAGCTCCAAGATGGGCTCAGCACTGGGCATGGAGACCACTTAAGATTCCATCTCCCTCTCCCTCTGCCTCTCTGCCCCTCTTGCTCACCCTCTATTCTCTCGTGTATAAATAAAATAAAATAAAATATAGATTAACATTAGCACTAAAAGGAAAATAACATTATTTAGCCCATTCTTGAGATATGGAGACTGAGATCAATGAAAATTCAGACTTGTCCATGGTCACAGAGTCAGTTAACAACAGAACTGGAGCAGGAATTGAGTTCTCTTTCCTGTAAATCCTGCATTCTGTTCTTTACACTATTTGCTAAATGCTTCTTTGCTATTAACAAGTAATAGAGTTAGAGTCACAGCTATTTTATCGAAAATCCCATGGAAGCCTAGGGACAGAAGGAGCCTAAAGGGGCCACACCACCTAAATCACTCCTTATTCATACAAATATACATACTAAAAATATACCACTAAAATCCCTAATTCATAATGTCATTATAAATAAAGTCTCTCAAACTATTCCTCCAAATGCTTTTTCCTTATTTTCCTTGAATATTCTTCAATATGAGCCTACATTTGCCAAACAGTGAAAGGGTTGCAATGAATCAGAAAACGATTTTGTCCCTAAGCCAGTGAGTCTTAAGTCTTAAAGATGGTTGAATTCTAGAATCTTCTAATTCAAAGGGACTGGAGAGGTCATCTATTCTGAAATGTCCTAAAGCAATAATTCGCTCCCAATTGATCTGTAATAGAACATTGTTCTGAAGCCTTGCTACGTTTATTATCCTGTCAGAAGTAGGTAAACGATGATGATATCTGCTCTTTCCGTGATCAAGGGTTCCTGACTTTCTAATAATTATTATAAATCTCTACATGCTGCATGGAATGTATTTTTTTTTCTTAGAAATTTCAGTATTTCACAGGAGTCGTGAATGGACTCGTTAGAGCAAAACGGTCTGAGCTCAAATCCCTCTGTTGTCACTTAATAGCTATGTGATCTTATATTAACCAATACCTTTGAATCTTGGTTTCCTGGTTTCTGAAAAAAAAGATGCTTAATCACAGAACTAAATGAAGGAGAGGTTATGATCATGCAACACGGGGATAAGTGTTCAGTAAGTAGTAGCTATTAAAATCATCATTATCTAGTAAAAAATGGAGAGTCCTCTCTCCTCTGTCATGTTCTATTGCTGACGATTTCTTGATGCAGATTTTGAGTCCCTAACTTCCTTTTGGTTCATTTCTTTTGTCTAGAGACCTTTTACTCTTTTCAAGATGAGTGAACACAGAGGAAAGGTTTTGTAAGCCCTTTATGTTCTCTACTCTGAGTCTCGCCAGCTTCCATGAGCCTACATCTCATCTCAGGCACAGTGACAAGGCATCTTTGGTACTCATACTTCGTACTCCCTGGGTATTAAATCAAACGAATTCCCTCATGATCCTCTTTGAAAATTCCACACGGCAATTTCCATAAGCGCTCTGAATGTGTGAAGAAGCCTCAAATTTTTTATTTTAAATCTACTAGATGGCTCTCCTTACCTTGATGCTTCCTGCTGATAATCAGCTGACAAGCCTAGCCTCCTTAGGAAAAACTTAAGAGCACACGCCTATCAGCTCCATCACCCTGGACAGAAATGTTGCTTTTTTTAGAATGTTTCCCTAGGGCTTGGGATTTCAATTGAATGGCCTCACTTTCAATAAAACTTCCTATTTTTTCCTTCTTCCTAATTACAACCTATTACCTGATGTGTTTTTATTTTGCTATATATTTTAGTAAGAATTTATCAGTCAGTGCTTAGGCATTATACATCTACTTTGCTTCCTGAATGTCCCATAGCTTTGTGAATTTCTTTGATCATTGCCCAGTTCTTTCAACTCAAAGTTCATCATTTCTTTCTACCAAAAGTCCTGTGATCCTAGTTTTATTCCTGGTATGAATGCTAGTTATGAACTAATTAATATCCTGGAGAAAGAAAGCTTGTAGCTAACCCATTGCAAAATGGCAAAGAGTTCTGTCTCTCTTTATACTTTATACTTCGTGTGCATGGCCTTTCTTTCTTTCTTTTTTTTTTTTATTTTTTTTTTTCAACATTTTTTATTTATTTTTGGGACAGAGAGAGACAGAGCATGAACGGGGGAGGGGCAGAGAGAGAGGGAGACACAGAATCGGAAACAGGCTCCAGGCTCCGAGCCATCAGCCCAGAGCCAGACGCGGGGCTCGAACTCACGGACCGCGAGATCGTGACCTGGCTGAAGTCGGATGCTTAACCGACTGCGCCACCCAGGCGCCCCGGCCTTTCTTTCTTTCTTATCCCCTTCCCAGTGTATCCTAACCTGAGGAACACTTTTCTTCCTCCTCCCTGGGACCCAGCCTCACCCTTCCCTAGCCCATATGTTTCTACTCTGCTGTGGTTACATTCTTGAGCACAATTTGGAAATAGAAGAAATTTTGTCCATGCCCCTTGGCTCAGCAATACCACACCTGGGAATTTACTTTAAAGAAGCAAGAAGAGTAAAATGTCAAATTCACAAAGAAATCCATAGTATTTACAATGATAAACTGTAACAATCAAAATACTATAGATTTACTAGGTTGAATAATATGTAAAGTCACAAGATTAAAGACTTTGCAGTGACTTGGAAAACTCTGGTATAATATTAAGAGAATTATAAAATTAAAAATATGGATGATAGGCAAGATAATTATGAAGTGCAATATCACATAACATTTAATTCTCATGAAGTAAGACAAGTAATATTTTTTTATTGTTTACTTGTAAGTAGAGTCATTTATTGCCCATTCATTAAAAGATTACCACTTTTAACTTTTTCCATTCACTAAGAATACTTGAAATTATTTTTTAAGCCATAATGGAATTTTAAAAAATTAGTTTCTACTATTTTCTAACCTCTTTAGGTTAAATTGAACATGTATGCAATGGAAATTTCTGTTAAATTTAGAATTTACAAAATATTGCATCTTAACTTGCTAAGAGAATCTAGAGAATCTTTCCTGAATGCATGTATTCACCACTGTCTTAATACTTTTTAATGCTTATGTTGCATAATTTCCCCAGTGAAAATTGCACAAGTTATGTAATCATAAATGAACCTATCCTTATCCTTCTGTACTTTCTGATTGAGTCACAGTGAGCAAAAATAATTCTAGACCCCTTCTACTGTTGAGCTCCTAGTACCTACTAGACAGGTGTGGGAATTGGAGAAAGGATTATGGGTCCACTCTAACAGCCTGGAAACAGACACATTATTATAGCGGAAATGTTTGCCATGAATCTGAACTGTCAGGGTATAAAGCTAAAAGTTTGAAACAACGGAGTGCTGAATACTTTGCTGCTTATTTCTTTGAATAATCTAGCTTTTTTGAAACCTGAGAACAAAGCCATACTTGGTAAAACCAGATCAAAGAGGAGGTCACGGTTTGATATGTTTCTGGAAAAAAATAAAGGGAAAATGAAGGAATCCCTGAATTAGGTAATCAATCATGAATATAAGAAAACAACAGGGAGAATAGGCTCAAGTAGAGGCTAACTTGGCTCTTGTAGAGAGTACAGCTGAAAAATCATAATTTTAATTTGTTAGAGGAAAACATCGTGCATTGGTTCGTCGCACAAACTCAAAATTTCATTACAGCCAAGAGAAAACTGAATTTCTCATTGTTCTTAGAGCTGCTGCCACTGAATTAGATTTATGGTATTGAAGATTGGTTTTAACTTTTTTATTAATAAAAAGCTTACATCATAACCATGAACACTGAATCAACACATTATACATTTCACTAGATTTTTCTAAGCATTTCAAAAGCTTAAAAGATTGTGTGAAACCTGGAAGTACTGAGTAAAGTTTTGGAGTTTGGCACTTCTTTCTCTGTCATCTGGCTTGTGTTGTTCTGTTAAGAAATCATCCATTGATTTGTTGTTATTCCTTTGAAGATAATCTATTCTTTGCCTTTGTCGAATCTTTTTGTTTCTCTCTTGCTCCCCTCTCTCCTTTTGTTTTTAAAAATATATTAGGGGTTCTGGGTGGCTCAGTCAGTTAAGCGTCTGACTCTTGGTTTTGGTTCAGGTCATGATCTCTCAGTTCATAAACCCACATGGGGCTCTGCATTGACAGTGAGGAGCCTGCTTGGGATTCTCTCTCTCCCTCCCTCTCTGTCCCTCCCTTGCTCGAATGCTCGTGCTCTGTCTCTCTGTCTTCTCTCTCTGTTTTTTTTTTTTTCTCTCTCTCTCTCAAAAGTAAATAAATAGGGGTGCCTGGGTGGCTCAGTCAGTTAAGCCTCTGACTTCTGCTCAGGTCATGATCTCCCGGTTCATGAGTTTGAGCCCCATGTCTGGCTCTGTGCTGACAGCTCAGAGCCTAGAGTCTGTTTCAGATTTTGTGTCTCCCTCTTTCTGTGTCCCTCCTCCGCTCCTGCTCTGTCTCTCTGTCTTTCAGAAATCAATAAACATTTAAAAATAAATAAATCAACATTTTAAAAAAGAAATATAAAATATATTGAACTTTTCTATATTATGTTCTTGATCAGAAGAAACAATATTTGAAAGCTTATTCTTCAGTCTTTTATTTCTACAGATTCTCACTCATATTGCCTTGTGATTTGCTTTTGGTTTTTTTCTTTGAGATTTTATCTACTGGAATTTCACGTGTGAGAAAGTTAGGCTTGGAATGATTTAGGGCTCATTCTGAGGGCATTTGCATTTGCTTTTGGCTGACTTATTGGGACAGTAAGGGTGGATTATGTGTGAGCAGGGGAGGGGCAGAGAGAGAGAAGGAGAGAGAGAATCCCAAGCAGGCTCTGTGCTATCAGTGCAGAGCCCTACGTGGGGCTCAATCTCTAGAACCATGAGATCATAACCTGAGCCAAAATCAAGAGTCAGATGCTTAATAGACTGAGCCACCCAGGCCTCCCAGTGGGGACCACTTTATATGTTTGGATCCCCCTATGCTGTGTCTTCATGTGGCAAGCCTCCATTAGAGTTGATGTCACTTCCTATCACACCCAGGATTGAGAAACCACTTGTGTTTCTTCAGACTCCTTCTCTACAGTGGGTCTATTTCTTGTTCATCTTTACATAATAGATGTAGTATTCAGAGTTCAATCATTTATTTTTATTTTTTCTGATTATCCTCATAGTTTCACAAGTTTTAGTGGTCTTTGGGCTTTATCTCCTGACCTTTCTGTCCCCCAAACCACCATATCCAAAGTTCATGTTAATCCAGGATCCCAAATGTCCTCAAGGCAAGAGCTTTCTTCCATTTAAGAGCTGTTCCACTCACCCCTCTGACTTGTCTAATTCACTTAAGTTTTGGCCTTTCAAGATTTCTGTCTCTTTTTTTCAGCTCCTCAATGTACTTGACACATCTTAAAAATTTTTAGCCTGTCATTTTAGTTTTCTTCTTTATTTCTTTCAGTGCAAGAGCTAATGAAATATGTAGAATAACTAAGCTGTTAGAAATAGAAATAGGACTTAAGTTTCTTGACTTAACTACAAACATTTATATGTCCAATAAACTTAGTCTCTTACAGGCCCTATCACGGTATCACCTAAGTCTGTACACCTTCTGAAAATTTATTTATTTAAAAAAATTTTTTTTAACATTTATTTATTTGTGAGAGACAGAGCATGAGCAGGGAATGGGGCAGAGAGAGAGGGAGACACAGAATCCGAAGCAGGCTCCAGGCTCTGGAGCTCTTAGTGCAACTTCTCATCCTTCCATTTCTCCTTGACGTCAATTCCATACACATTCACTATCACTTTCTCTGTTACCCTGTGGTTTTCAAACCTGTTCCTATTCTGTACTTTTCCCCCTCAGCTGGACCTGTATTGAATCACGTAGACATTCTCTGATCAAGAAAGTCATGTTCCTGAATTCCTTCTTACTTTGTGGTACAGACCTCCATCTCTGGACCTGTTGTCCTGGCCCTGCTTCCACGCTCACACTGGTGAAAATGATGGGGCAGCACACTGAGACTGTGAACATGGAATATCATGGTTTCCAACCGTAGGCTCAAACTGAATAACTTTCCAACCCCTTTCACATAGTCCTCAATGACGAGTCATAGCTACATAACCATCATCAAGCCATTCATCTTACCTCTACTTTTATTTTCTCAGCAGGCAATTTTACTTCATATTTCATAGGAAAATGTCCTCAACTTCCGTCCCTTCCCACTGAACATGTTTAATGCCACAATAATCACTCACAGCAGGACATTCTTCCTGTTCATAGTTAAATCTATCTGTGCTGATGCTCACTTGCTTTCCATTTCCTCAGAAGCATCCGTATGTTATTCCTTGGATTATTAACACATGTTCTCCCTGTTCTCTATCTGACTGTATTTATGTAAGCTTCTTCAAGACTGTTTCTCTTAAAAAACACTTCTTGTCTCCACATTCGCCTCACACCGAACTATATTTTGTATCCTTTACCTCCCTCCACCCCAATGCAAAGCAATATTTTCTTCATTTCCTCATTTTTCCATTCACTCTTCTACCCTCTTCAAGCTGGCTATCTTCACAACCCCACACTGAGATGTCTTGTGGAATAAGTTCACAGATGACCAACTAATTTTAAAATCCAATGGATTCTTTTCAATGAAACCTCTTTGTGTTTGAAGATAGGCATTCCTTTCTCTTGATTTCATACCTTTTTCTCTCTTAAAACTTCCGTAGTTTACTTTATTACCTACTAACTACACCTTAAATTTTGGTTTTCCTTAGAGTTTCATCTTGTACTCTTCTATTTTAGTTTTATATATACTCTCTCTGGTTGATGTCATCGACTCCAGGATTCCCAAATGTAGTTCTTTGGTCTTTACCTTTCTGTAGAGATTCGGGTCCGTACATTTAATGTCCACCTGACATTTCCACTTGTATATCCTGCATTCACTTCAAACCCAACAACGTACCCTAAGTACCCAGAAGAAAGATGAGTAATAGTTGCATTATTATGAATGAATCAAAATGGCGAATATTTGGGGTTCTAGGCCACTTACACTCTGGTGTCCTTGCCTTTTTAGAGTGAAATCATCCAGTGTGACTCATGCCTATGTACCACAGAGATAGCATCTAAGGCTATCGACTTCTCATTGTCTGGACTCTTAAAAGTGCTTTTAAATGAACTCAGATAAGAAACACTGCCATTAATTGGTGAGAGCTGTATGCTAGCCAGGCATAGATACTAAGCAGATCTCTCAGCAAAGAGATGGATGGTATCAGCCTTTTCATGCCATTATTACCAATAGTTCGCCCAAATCATGTCTAGATTCATTATCTCTCTCTGTTGCTATTTAATTGCAAGGGTAGATTACTTGTTAAATAACACTTCATGAAGAAAAGTTTCACAGAATCCCATAAAAGTCTTTTAAATTAAAATTTGACTTTTATATTAGATTCACTTTAAAAACAAATATCCGTATTTGTTAAGTTTCTCAGGATAAGAGTGAAAACATATGGTATCTGTCTTTGTCTGTATGACTTATTTCACTTACAGAAGACCATGGGGGAGGGGAAGGAAAAAAAAAAAGGTTAGAGAGGGAGGGAGCCAAAGCATTAGAGACTCTTAAAAACTGAGAACAAACTGAGGGTTGATGGGGGTGGGAGGGAGAGGAGGGTGGGTGATGGGTATTGAGGAGGGCACCTGTTGGGATGAGCAATGGGTGTTGTATGGAAACTAATTTGACAATAAATTTCATATTAAAAAAATAAATAAATTAAAAAAATAAATAAATTAAAAAATAAAAACAAATATCCATATTTGACTCTTGTTTACAAGGAAATTGCACAATGACTTTACAAACTGATTCCTAGATGAAATAAAGGTGCTTTCCAACACACAGTAAAACCAGTATCTTAAAATACTATTATTTTTGTAAAAATTCTTACATATCCAAGATTTTTCAAGAGAATAATGGAAACATATCACGGCAGCAGGACTTAAAATGGTGTGGTACTGATAACAAAAGAGAAGGACTGATTGAACAGAGTTCAAAAAGCCAACTATACACAAATTAAATACGTAATGGAGGTGGCACTTCAAATCAGTAGGTGGAGTATTTAATAAGTTACTTTTCAATCCCTACCTCATACTGTACAGGCAAATAATTGACAAAAAGATTAAAAAATCGATGTAAAAATAAAACAAATAGGAAATCAATTCACATAAACTTAAAATAACAACTAAAAGAAAACACAAACCGGACACTGTTACCCATTTTGCTAAGAGTTTTCATTAACTGCAAGGGGCTTAGTACTGAAATCCCAAGTTTCAGAATGTCTGCCATGTTCGCCATCCCTTCCTAAAGGATGTGCACGTCCATTTTTCTTCTACATAACATGCCATATTGGAGCAATCCAATCCTGCCACCTTAGTCTCATAACTGATTTTCCATGAAATATTATATAATCCAAATCCCAATTATAAGCTAGACCAACAGCCTTTGAGGTGAAGCAACATGAGAGCTTTGCTCAACAGAATGACAATGATTGAATAATCCAGTTGGATATTGAGGGGTTTTTTGGCTGAAGACACAGAGAAAGGACAAACCCAGATACTGTGACAGTAGAAGTCATGATTAAGGAAACAAACAAACAAACAAAAACCCATGTGTAAGTAGAAGTTATTGGCAAGCAGAAGTTTAAAGTAAACAGAAGCCAAGGATACAGAAAGATAGAAAATTTTTGCAATGTGTAAAATCAAGAGAAAATAATATTGGAATAAAAAAGTGCTCCTAAGAGTCAACAAGAATATGTCAGGATATTTCATGGGAAAGTGGCTGAAGAACAATTCAAATAACACTGAGGTCACATTTTACACCTGTCAGACGCTATCAAGGACATTGGGAATTGACAACAGTCAGGCGCTTTTATGAGGAGCGAACTGGTGCAACCACTTTGAATAACAATCTGAAGACTTGAGTAAAATCAAGTATTCATACACTTTACATCCAAGGTTCAGACAGAGATATAACCCATGGGAGTGTTCGTAGGCACAATGCCCGCAGCATGAAGGAGTTAGTGGTAATCTATGTATCCAGGGGAATGGAGAAGTAAATATGATATATGAGTACAATGAAAACAATACAGCCAGAACTAATAAGCTAATACAAAAATAATAACATGAATAGCTCTTAGAATCATAAGGCTAAGTAAAAAGTAAAATTAGAAAGATAATTAATTTATAAATTCAGAGTGCTATGTGTGAGACACTGTTTTAGGGTCTGGGGACAAATCAGTAAACAAAATAACCAAGTTACTAATAGACATTACATTCTAAAGATGAGATTTATAACAAATATACCTATCTATCTTTCAGACCCCCATGACACAACACTATATATATATATATATATATACACACATATATAAATATAAATATATGTAAATATAAATATATGTATATATATATATAATAGAATATCTAATGAAATAAAAACACATGGAAGGTGGAATTTTTTCTCTCTCCTGCCTTAGCAACTGGGGAGGAGATCTTGTGTTGAAATGATAGAGCCAAGATCTCTTTCAGGAGTGAAGTTTACCAGTAGGCAAAGCTCTAAACCAGAGCTTCTTCTAATACAAGGCCACATATTTTTTTCCTTATCTATCACTCACCATACTTCTGTAATATAAAATATTAATAAATATTATACTAAAGATGCGATTATTATTTACATGTAACAGGTATGGACCAGGTGTTTTTCTAAAGATAATTTTTTTAAAATGTTTATTTATTTTGAGAGAGAGAGATTGAGAATGCACAAGCAGGGGAAGAGCAGAAGGAGAAGGAGAGAGGGAATCCCAAGCAGGCGCCATGCTGCCAGTGCAGAACCCGACATGGGGCTCAATCTCACAAAGTGTGAGATCACAACCTGAGCTGAAATCAAGAGTCAGACGCGCAACTGACCGAACCACCCAGGTGCTCTTAAAGATAAACTAAAAAAAAAAAATCCAAAATACACTCCCGTATTTTTTATTATTAGATTCAACAAATATAGGAGTGTCCTCTCAAATTTTTATAAAATTTCTAAAACTGAACTGTTATATCATGTAATTATCTTGCAGTCAGTGTATAAAAAGCAGTTCATGGACCAGCATGGGACCAAGTCCCTTTTCCAGCGACTTCTCCCTGCTAGTGATATGAGTCATTAGAGGGGATACTTTAACATTATCACATTCAGTGGAATGTTTTAATAAATTCATGGAAATCCAGGCCACCAAACTGATGGCTTCACCTTGTCTCATTATAAGATGAAAGATAGGCCCTATATTCTGTTATTATAAATTTCATCTGTTATTTGTTTGATGGATTTCAACAAAATAAAAAAGGGGCCCAGTACATTAATTTTCTTTTTTATGTTTGAAACCATCAGAGCAGGTAGGTGGGCAATTGTCAGAACTATTTGTATGTAGCTCTTTCAGTTCTGGTCCTCCATTCTGAGATTCAACTGTTTGTTCTGTTAAACTTACACAAGGAGGCTACAGAGGTGAGGACAGAATTGGATAGAATCCCAGCTCACATATTTATTAGCTGCGTAATCTTGGCAAGTTATTCTGAGCCTCCATTTTCTCTACCATGAAATCATGATAATAACACCTTCGTGGTGATGGTGTAAGGATCAAATGATAAATGGTATAGAAGCACAGAACATCACACCAGCTACGAGGTCAAAAGATTGAACAAATACTAATTTTCCCAACCTCAATGGAATCTAAGATGATTTTCAAGATAGAGCTCACACTTAAAAGTTATTCAGATTTTTCCTTATGGAAAACAAAACTATTTCAAAAAATGCTCATTTATTTATTTTGAGAGAGAGAGACAGAGAATACAAGTGGGAAAGAGGCAGTGAGAGAGAAAGAGCAAGAAATCCAAGCAGACTCCTCATTGTCAGTGCAGAGCCTGACGTGGGCTTGATCCCATGAACCATGAGATCATGACTTGAGCAGAAATCAAGAGTCAGAGGCTTAACCGACTGAGCCACCCAGGCACCCCAGAAAACAAAATTATTTTATGTTTGCTAAACAAAAATATTATCTCTTTTTTAAAAAGAAAGGAACTCTTTTTAAAAAAATGTTTATTTTTGAGAGAAGAAGAGTATGCATGCACATGCATGCTTAGGGGAGGGGAGAGAGAGAGAAAGAGAGACAGAGAGAGCCTAAGCAGGCTCCACACTCAGTGTGGAGCCCAAAGTGGGGCTTGATCCCACCGCCTCAAGATCACAGCCTGAGCTGATATCAAGAGTCAGATGCTTAACCAACTGAGCCACCCAGGTGGTGGCTCTTGAAAATACAATCCAGGGGCGCCTGGGTGGCGCAGTCGGTTAAGCGTCCGACTTCAGCCAGGTCACGATCTCGCGGTCCGTGAGTTCGAGCCCCGCGTCAGGCTCTGGGCTGATGGCTCGGAGCCTGGAGCCTGTTTCCGATTCTGTGTCTCCCTCTCTCTCTGCCCCTCCCCCGTTCATGCTGTGTCTCTCTCTGTCCAAAAATAAATAAAAAACGTTGAAAAAAAAAATTTAAAAAAAAAAGAAAATACAATCCAGAACTTAGGTAGGAATGGATTATTTCTTTCAATATCACTAAGTTGTTTTTTATCTATTCCCCATTCATTTTTAGTAAATTAGGGCTGTGTATTATTGGAAAGAATTAACAGGATAAAAAATCAGAGTGTTCTGGAAGGAGATTAGAATGAATAAAAGTTTGAGGATCATCTCGTTAATAAGCCCCATTAGAATACAGGCGATGATGTGCAGACAGAAAATGAATTATGAGTCACAGTTGCTACAACTGTGTTTATCTAGCTAAGACTACATAAATAATTAGCTACAACTAGTTAACAATTAACTTTTAAAACAATTTTTAATTCAAAAGACAGAAGATTTTTATCTAAAGTATAATGTAGGCATTAACAAATAAAAACCCTAGTGGAGAAAAAGGTAACTGACAATTCATCAAAGACCAAATCCAATGTCTAATAAACTTGAAGAAATACTCGAACTAAAAGTCACAGAAATGCAATATTAGTAAGATATATTTTCTATTGGTTAGACAATTAAGAAAACTTTACAAGAACCTTATGGCTGACAGGGATCAGAGAAAGAGTATTCTAATACATTACTGTTACATGATATATAATGTCTTTTAAGACAGTAATATGCAATCATCTATTCAATTAAAAATACTTTGTCCCTTAGGGGCGCCTGGGTGGTTCAGTCGGTTGAGTGTCCGACTTCAGCTCAGGTCATGATCTCACAGCTCGTGAGTTCGAGCCCCACGTCGGGCTCTGTGCTGACAGCTCAAAGCCTGGAGCCTGTTTCAGATTCGTCTCCCTCTCTCTCTGTCCCAACCCACTCGTATTCTGTCTCTGTCTCTCTCAAAAATAAATAAATGTTAAAAAAAATTAAAAAAAAATACTTTGTCCTTTGATCCAAAAGTCCACTTGGAAATCTATCCCACAGAAGTCAAAATACCAGCATAAAAATGCTCAGATGGTAAAACACATCAATAAGGGAATAAAACTGGGTAAATGATGGTATACCCATGCCATGAAGCATTATATACTCTTTATATTATGCACCCATTAAAAAGCATAAATCATGCCACTTAGATAGGTTGCCACTAGAAGTTGCTGAGTGTGTAATGATGCAGATAAGTGTGTAAAATATCATCCCACTTTTATTTATTTAATTTTTTTTGAGAGAGAGAGAAAGAGAAAGTGGGGGAGGAGGCAGAGGTATAGAGAGGAGAGAGAGAATCTCAAGCAGGCTCCAAGCTTAGCATGGAGCCCAAAGCAGGGCTTGATCTTCCAACCCTAAGATCATGATCTGACCTGAAATCAAGAGTCAGACGCTCAACTGACTGAGCCACTCAGATGCCCCATTCATCCCAATTTAAAAAAGAAAACATGGAGAAAGTATGAATTGATATGTACTAAGTTGTGAATATGACTTAGCTGTGTGAAGTTGGTGGGATAAGAAAAGAGACAAGGTGGAGGAAGCCAAGTAAAAAGGGAGAAAGGAAAAAGCTTATGGCCATTTCTCTGAATGTGTATAATCACAGTTATGTAAAGTTATAGCATGTGTAAATAATAAAAAATTTTTAAATTCATTAGAAACAGTTCTTGAATCCAAAGTTATCTCTTTCCTGAATCTGGAAGTCTTACGTGGTTAAGCTGGTCACAAGCACCCATTTAGTCTTTTCCAATATAAGATCTTGGAGAAGCACTTTGTGATAATAATGGTGGAAGGTAAATCTCTGTGTTCCTCAATTTTGAATTCAAGAAATATGTTTTTCAACTTCTTTCTCCATTACAATCATGTCATTAATTCATACTCTAAAAATGTCACTAACAACTCTGAGCCTAACAAGGAACCTAGAGGATGGGATGGAAGTGCATTCTGTTGTTAACTGGTCAAAGAAACAGGCTTTTGAAGCAAGGGCCCATGTTGCCTTTTCCTCTAAGAATTAATCAGATTTATAAATGAAACATGAATAAGGCAGGAATAAATGTTCTGGATCAATGTGAAAATTCTGGGGAAAAAGGAAAGAAAGAAGGAAGAAAAATCCTGGAGCTAATATTCACTCTAGAAATAGGTCCAATATACAAGATGCAGTATTTTAGAGCAAAAATATGATGTATTTTCAGGACAATAAAACAGCTATGAAAAGAAATTGCAATTAATTTTGCAAAAGAGCAAGTAAGATTTCCATTGGAAGTGGTATGTAGAGGAATCAATTCCACCAAAGAGAAAGAAAATGGTAAAAGGAAAAGCTAAGAACAAATAGGGAAAAAAATAATTGGTGAAAAGAACAAGACAGAAAAAATGGCAGGTGTAGAAGATAAAATGTAGAAAGCCAACATGCAAATTGTAGGAATTATCATGGAAGAAAACAGAATATGAAAAAGATTTTATAGTCAGTATGCAAACTAAAAAATATTGTTGGCTATTCAAAGTGTTTCTGATATTGCAAGCAAAATCAATTGTAAGTCAGCACATATACATAATCTGGTGAAATGTTCACACTTGAAAGATTTTAAAAAATTCTTCAAATCCTTATGCAAAGAAAATGTACTTTCAAGACCATTAAAATTAGGACGCTTTTGAACCTCATCACAGATATCAATGTTGGTTCATGGCCTGGTATCTGAAAGGAAACAGATCTTAACTAAAACACTCAGCCATGTGTCATTTGTATGTGAAAGCAGTAGGTAGGTATTCTTGAACTGCAAGATCTCAGACAACTACTCACCCAAGAATTCTTTTTCTAAAATACACAGATTGGTGTAATCCAGAACCCCAAACCTAAATAATATATAAACTCTCCAATTATATTATGGATCAGGGGGAAAAACCAATACCTTTGATGACCACTGGAACCATGTCCTCATTATAGAACAAAGTCACTGAAGTGCATGGTTATTGCTTAATAAAATAAGGGTCCTACAAGGATAAGAGGTGCTGGTGATTAGTCTAAATAAACCAAAGCTTGTTTAAGAATAAAAACAGAGGCACCTGGGTGGCTCAGTTGGTTAAGCATCTGACTCTTGATTTCATCTCAGATCATGTTTCCAGGGCTATGGGATTGAGTCCTGAGTTGGGCTTCATGCTCAGCCTGAGATATTCTCTCTCTCTCTCTCTCTCTCTCTCTCTGCCTCTACCCACCTTCCTATCATATTCATGCACTCTCTCTCTCAAATTTAAAATTTTTTTTAATTTTTAATAATTTAAATGAAAGAATAAAATAATTGGGGTTTCAGATTCTGGGATTTAATTAATAAACTATGAGAAGACATATAGCTTTGAGATCACACCTTATCTTCTCTAGAAGAGAATTGAAAGTAACCTAAAAAATAAAATATAAATACGTAATTGTAGCATTGAAAAAATATTAGGAATTGAATTAAGCATTATAAAAGCAAAAATGAGTGAAAACAGTACAATCAGTGCTTCAAAATTATTGAGGAAGTTTAAAAGAAGCACTTAAAAATATGATAGCTATTTTTAAAACTATAGAATTATGGGAAAATATTTATCATATGGTGTCATATGGTGAAAGAACAAACTGGCAAATTGTACGTGTATTATAGATGCACGTAGATAAATCAAAATGGGAATAAACAGAAAGAGGAATAGGCATATCCTAATGTGAAATTATGGGTAATTGCTTTACTTATCCATTCATTTCTTCATCAGCCTTAAAAGCATGTAAAGAATTGCTAACCCACTGCCTTACCATATCTTAACATTAGGCGAGAGGAATATATTTGATGAGTCTATACAACCCATATCGCAACTAAGGATATTTTTGCACTAGGGTAAATAAATCTTTCAAAGTTGGAGGGGATTCTAACTAAATATGCACTATGTGCAGGTGACAGAAGTAAAAACAAAAGGTCTGCATGACATTTGCAGATACTAAAAATGATACTTATATACAAACACGATTTTCCCACTGGAGATGAAGGCTTACTACTAAGAACACTGTTCTCAGAATTCCCTTCTGAACTCTAGGCAAGACTCTACGATTAGGCTGCATCTTCCAAAATCAGATAAATCATTGAATTTAAGGCGATCCACGACTGTAAATCATTGGTCCCCACAACGTTAGAGATCATAGGGAAACTTAACACTTAGGAAAAAAGAGGGTATCTGTAATATTGAAGAAGGCTTTAAATTATAACGGTGTTTGCTCCTTCATTTTATTCATGATCTTATTTTAAAAAATCAATCTTGCCTCCCCTTCCCCGTCCCCATGCATCTCCGGTTCTAACCAGACTGTCCTACTCTCTGGTAACCCAAACGAAACCATCAAATCCAACATCCACACCTTTCTTACGCTGTCTTTTCCATCCCCCATTTTTGCAACCCTAATAATTCTGGTCATTCTACAAAGTCCACATTAAACCAGAGGGCCTCGTGGAGGGAGCCCAGGGATCATTCTCCTCTAACTGCTATAATCCTCAATGTACACTCAGTGCAACACTGCTCTACTCTACTAGCTACCTTCTGTCGTTCCCACAGCTTTCTATGAATTCTCCCACGGCTAGGAATCATAACTTCCCCTTCTCTGTAGACCCAGAGCACTAAGAGCTATTCTGCTTTATCCTACTAATATTGAAGGGGTGATTTGCAGACACATTTTAACTTAGTGTTCAAGCATATATGAGAAACAAAAAGATAGATTTGGGGAATATTGTAATACAGGAGATTTAGAAATAGAGGTTTTGAGGTTTTCACAACTTGAAGTCTCGTCCAATGTGAAAACTAGTTCCTTACACCCAACAGTGAAAGATAAACCAAGATTCACTAAAATGTACTTTTCCTGCTAATCAATCTTAGTTTAAATTTTATTCTTCAACGTGCCTTGTACCACCAGTCAAAACTATGGAACGTACACATGGGCTTTTACTTGTTGAAAATACTTTGTTAGCTTTCTTCTATTTTTTTTTATTTTTTATTTGTTGTTGTTGTTGACTTTCTTTTTAAAAAAATTACCTAAAAATAAGAAGTAGTCCTCATTCTACACTCTTCATGGAGTTGTTTGTACTTGTGTGTGCATTTAGTTGCCTTTATCCTCACCTGGGTTTCTCCTTTCTGATTTCAGTGGTATTAATCAAAAGCATTGTGCCAGGCGGCTGTATATTCTCTTGGATAAGCAAAAAGGCTGCTGGACTTGTACAATTGTGTGCCTCTGATCACATACATCTTTAAATAAATGTGAGGGGCATGGCTTTGTAAAGAGCCTTTGAATTTTCTGACTTCAAGTCTCACTTCCAATCATTCAGGCAATTGGAATTCTCTTTCTGGTCATTTCAGAGACTATTATAAACTGTTACTATCTCCCTGCTTTTCAGGCTTAAAGCACTTGAAGTTTTCCCCTTTATCTTTGAAAGAAGGCAAACATCTCTATTATTATAACCTGCCTCCACACAGCGTGATGGCGATGGCCATTATTTTCTTCAGGGAGTACTGCATTGTCATTTGATCTCCCCAAGATTTGGGATGTGATGTTTGTAATCTGAACTTCCAGGAGCCAACAAATACAATTAAATAATTCTGATGAAGCCAAGCCACAAAGATCTGGGCTATGACATTTGCTCCATCATTTAATTATATAGTGTAACAAATATTAATAGGATAAGTTGAGATCTTAATCATACAAACATGCCGATATGGAAAATATCTGCACATTCTCCTGAACATCCCGTCTTCATTTTTGCCTGTGTCTTTGCTTTTGTCATTTCTCTACCATTAACCTAGAAATGTCTTCCTAAATCCTTTCTGTTATCCAAATTTCAGACATATTTATTTATTTTCTGGACCCAATAACCCACAAGAGAACACTCGAGAAAGGCTGTTCTTTCTTCTCTAGTTTCATACATGTGTCTTCTGTTTCCAAATAGTTAAGTTTCTGAAGGCTAGATCCCATGAAACAGAAGTCCACAACTCTCTCTCTATTATACATACAGAGAAACTGAGGTCTGGAAAACTTTAATTTATTCAGTCACGTATTCAGCAAATATTTGAGCTGTGCCTGGATCTGTGCTAAATGCTGGGTATACAACACACAGTGATACCTAGCAATGCTCCTGTTCTCATGGGCTTCAGTCTGGCTGAGGGATTCAGCCATTAATCAAACAGTTTCTTAAAATGTGAGATTTGTAATTGTGGTAAGCATCTTGAGGTAAAGTCTATGGTGACATAAAAGGATATAATAAGCGAGACAATCATTCCATAAGTTCCACCATCAGCTAAAACAAAGTATAAAATATAACCCGGATCTTCTGCTTCACAAAATAATCTACCACATGGTGCATGTTAGATAGATTCTTCCTAATGAGTTGGTTTGCTACTGTTCAGGCGATCTAGAATTGAAGATAGGAGTGTTATACAAATCTGAGGTCATTTTTCACTTTATCAATGACTTCATATGACTGATTTTCCGCCTTTTTGGAAAGAGTTTTGAGAAAAACAGAGATGTCATTGTTTATACTGAATATTGCCAGCATAGCCCAGACAGATCGATTAGACTTACAGTTTCTGTGTTCGGTGACTAGGTTCTCACCAGTGGGACTGATAAGTCAGCCAAAACATGTTTCACCATCACCTAGGGCCTGAAACTCCAATTCGACATCACAGTTACATCTAGCGTGTAGACGGAATACCTCTATCTACAGTATGCTACCGTTATCTAGAGTATAGTGGAATACCTCTAGTGTTGAAAAGAGCCTTCTTAAGGCAGCACATTCCGTATTCAGTGAGTTCTTTAGAGTGGAAAACATGTTTGTTTGATACTGGTTTACAGTGCAGCTACCTCTTGAGAGTTAAAACTCACTATTAGCACCATAGTCTAAAACCCCAAGGTATGTGACAATAGGTGAATAAGTGAGGCACACCTCTGTATTCCCGGTGGAGACAGGATTTTTCACGTTTCTGACTTTAATCTTGTGATTGTGTACTTGACAATGCCAATTCACGGGGCGGGGGGAGGGGGGAAACCATCAAAGCTTGTTGTGTGTATTAAAACCTTGATTGAAAAATACTTAGAAATAGCCACCAAACACCTGTAAGCGTATGCGCCTATACAAACAGTTCTTTTTGGTCTGGAAAATACTCAAGTGGAAAGCTACTGCTCTGTTTCAAAAGTAACAGCAATTTGAGACAATCATGGAATATGCTGGGCATCATCAGCTGCTTTGTTATCTGCTGCAGTACAATTTAATTAGCAAGCCTTAGCTGATTATCGGCCAGTGCCTGCTACCTTAACTGCTCTGTTCCAGTTTGAGGACTAAAATTTTATCTTATCATGTTAATATATTTGAGAGGATACCTAAACATTCTCAAGTGTTTTGTTTGTCATATTATACTTCCCCCATCAAGAAAATTATATTACAATGCTTGACGTCAGCTTAAAATGTTCTCTAATAAATTAAATATATATCTCTGGATGTAAGAATACTTTGATTTAATTTTAGATATGATCTCCTAACCTACAGTGTTGTTTATATGAGGAAAATATAAGAGAATATTTTGATCACTATAATCTCAAGAGTTTTTATGTGTGTGTGTGCGTTTTTTGGGTTTTTTTTAGGTTTTTCTGTGGTGTTTGTGTGTACGTGTGGGGTTTCAGAATGAGTGGTTATATTTTAGAAATTAACCCCTTATCAGATATATTACTTGCAAGTGTTTTCTCCCATTCCATGGGCTGCCTTTTCATTCTATTGATTACTTCCTTTGCTCTGCAAGAGGTTGTTAGTTTGATATAGTCCCACTTGTCTGTTTTTCTTTGTTGTCTGTGCTTTTGCTGTCATATCCAAAAATTCATTGCTAATTCCATGTCAAGAATCTCTCCCCCTAAAAGTAGATTAATTCTGGCTTCAAATAAAGAAAAGAAGTCTAGGCTGAGAAGAGAACATAGTAGCAAAAAGGCCATGGGAAAAATAATAAGAGGTTGTCCAGGCAGTAAAAAATAAGGAAGTCAAGAAGAGGCTAACAGGTGTCTTCCGAAGCAAAAAGGAACTAAGGTAGATAGTCACATCAACAAGGATTGGTCAATGTAGTAGCTTTTGTCTGAACTTCAGATGGTAGAAGCAATAAACAAGAGGGCTTAGAGCTTTTCAGTTCGGCTCTTGTTGGAGGCTAAGGAATCTTCAAGTTGATCTAATCTCACCACATATTGGTGGTAGGGAGGCAACTCTGGTCCCATTATGATTTCGTAGACACCTGGTCTCACTCTCGTGCAAGCTGTTCTTTTCTGCCATGGGCATACCAGAAGCTCTTAATAAACAGTAGTTGTCTTTGTTATTGTGGTGACTAAAATATCCTCTATCCTTGATTTGTAGATATAATGGAGAGAATTCCTTATAATAATTCTTCCAAATGTAGATATTTCTTTATGAAAAAGGTTGGAAGTTATTCTTCCATTTTAAACTTAAGAACTCATTCTCTTAACAATAAACGTTTCATCCAAGGAAATATTAAGATAAGATAAATATACAGAATGTCAACATTTTACTGAAATAATGTGTTCCACTAAGGCACTTGCATTATATAACAGAAGACACAGTCTTTTAGATGGGAAATTAGAAACAAAATTACACTGTTGATGAATTTAAGAATTTCAACCCCACAGTTGATATAGAAGTCAAGTTTTACAGAGGCAACTGGGTGGCTCACTCGGTTAAGCGTTCGACTTCAGCTCAGGTCATGATCTCACCGTTTGTGAGTTCAAGCCCTGCTTCAGGCTCTGTGCTGATAGCTCAGAGCCTGAAGCCTGCTTCAGATTCTGTGTCTCCCTCTCTCTCTCTCTGCCCCTCACTCACTCATACTCTCTTTCTCTCAAAAATAAACATTAAAAAAAAAGAAGTGTTAGATATGCTGAGGCTCACAGTTGTTACGACCAACGTCTACCTTAACTACTGTATGCTTGTGTGTGATCTCACTGCCACTCAAACACAAGGTAGGTGTAAAACCAAGCAATTTTTAAGATTCCTTCATGCTCTAAATTTCCATGATTAGGTAAATGAAATTCTGTTGAATGTAGTTTTTCCAAGGTTAAATTTCATTCTTGTCCAGACTTCTAAAGCAAAAATTATCTTGTCCAACCTCCAAATTTCAAAGACTATAAAATGGCTTTTCTTAGTCAGAAAAGACATACCCAGAACTCTAGAATTTTGTGTCCTATCTCCTTCTAAATGCATATTTTGACTGTTAATCAGTAGTTCCTATCTATTCCACCTAAAAAAGACGTTATAATAAAAAGAACACCCTAAACCCTGTACTTCTTATCTCTATTCTCTAATAATACAAACTCATCACACTTGGGACTCTATGTACTCCAGAAAATCCTGGTCTTCAATAAAAAAGTAAGAGAAACCCTATTTTTGGATAAGTTATGACATGTCTTTTTATTAATTCATTTCACAAGGCAGAAAGATTAATACGATAATTGAGATCTGTTTTGAATTCAAAACAGTACAATTTATTCAACACGAGAAACAATTTAGACAAGAAAAGACCAACGAACTTTGACACGAAAGAACCCCATACATATTAATAATGATAATGATGGTGGTTAACACTTGCTGGGTTGGGCACTTCTGTGTAACAGGCAGTGTTCTGGGCACTTGGCACATGTTGACTCACTGGATCCCTCAGTAGCCCGTGAGGTGGATATTAATCATGTCCTCATTATTGTAGTGGGGAAACTAAACAAAAAAAAACAAAAAACAAAAAAAAAAACAAAAACCAAACAAACCCAGAAACTTTAGTCACTTAACAGGTTTGTCCAGCTGATTATTAACACAGCTAATATACTGGAAGAAAAAACAGTAGTGAAAATTATTTACATCTGATCCTGAGCTGTGAATAATTTTTGAATTGCACAACGTACTCAAAATTATGGGTAATAATAATTCACTTCAGCAATTATGTTGTAAAATACAATGCTTTTAAATTATACAAAATTAAAAATGTGAAGCAAATAACACATCATATGTGTATTAAAATGATGGAAGGGGTGTAAATATATTTACAATAAATAATGTGTAGAGTCTACAGGATTAGTCTGGTGTAGGAGTACTAAACCTCTTTATAGACTCAGGGGAAAGTCTGTTTTTCGAGACTCATTTGATTCAGGGGGAAAAAATAGTGTTTAGAAACAGCCATTCAGAAATTGTCCTCTGCTCTTACTCGGTAATCAAGTTCTGACTTCAAGTTATAAAATTGATACTAACAGCCCCTCCCCTTGCTTTAAAAAAAAAAAATAGGAAAGTAAGCTCATGATCTGGACCTCTCTGAAAGCAGGATAGTATTCTGATTAAATGTATACAAAAATTGATAATGTTAAGTTTCATTGCTCTCTTTTTAAAAAAATATTTATTTTTGGGAGAGCACAAGTGGGGGAGGGGCAGAGAAAAAGGGACAGAGGATTGGAAGCTGGCTCTGCATTGATAGCAGTGAGCCTGATGTGGGGCTTGAGCTCATCAACCATGAAATCATGACCTTGAGTTAAAACCAAGAGTCAGACTCTCAACCGACTGAGCCACCCAGGTGCCCCAAGTTGTATTGTTCTAGTCCCAAAGGATGAGAACTTGAAAGGGCATGGCTGCAATGAGAGGACAGCAGATGGCTACATAACGTCCTGAGGAGAAAGGAGGTCCAGAAAGCTGAGACAAAGGTGTAAAAAGGCTAGTGAGTCAGAGTAAGGGCGGGGGGTGGGAAGGGAGAAGAGGTCTGGAATGGAATCCTGGAACTCAACATTCACTGTCCAGGTTAGATGCGGTTGAGTATCTAAGGAGACTCAGGGAGAGAGGCCAGAAAGGGAGGAAAATGTTGGGACCACAGATAAGTAATTTGGTTGATGTACCAGGTGATATACCTTTTCCTCCTTTCCCACCTCCAACTTCTCCAAAGAGTAATGATGGTCAAGGAGCTGAACCCATTGAAATGTCAGGGAAAGAAATATGTGTTTTCTTCCCTCAAAGGGAAAGATTAAAGGCATGTACCATGCTGAATGCTCAGAGATTATTTTGAAGAAAATTTCAAGCTCAGAACAAAGATTAGGGTATGGTCAGGGACACACTTAGCTGGGCACAACACTTAAGAGAGTGCCACAAATCTCACTAATCAAGATAAATAATATTTTAATGCAGTGTTTTTTTTAACCTTTTTTTAAAGTTTATTTATTTTGAGAGAAAGAGACAGCACGAGCAGGGGAGGGACAGAGAAAGAGGGAGAGAGAATCTCAAGCAGGCTTCACACTGCCAATGAAGAGCCTGACGTGGGGCTCGAACCCACGAACTGTGAGATCATGACCTGAGCTGAAATCAAGAGTTGGACGCTTAACTGACTGAGCCATCCAGGCACCCCTAATGTAGTATTTTTTAAAAAATTAAAATTAATGAAAAAATCTGATAAGTAAGATATTGAAATTTTAAATAAGTTCAGATTGTTTTACATACAGCATTATTGCTCGGTGGGAAGTGTCTCAACCTAGGGCCGGGGAGTCTGAAGGTTGACAATGGTAAAAGAAAAAAAAAATATCAGGCAACACAGAAATTTAGATAGTCAAATTTTATTAAATTGTAGAGCTATTATTTATTAACTTTTCCATTTGGTTCAAATATAAGGCTATTCTTTTAAATGTAGATAGGGACACATCTTTTTCCTTTTGCTTAGGGCTCCAATATGGCTTGGAAGCACTGCTCCAGCCTGAAGATATTTGTCGGATGTGGCAAAATTCAAAAGGGAAGGCCAGGAGACTGAATACTTAAAGATGCCAATGGGAAAGAGGGAACACTCCTTAAACAGCATTCAAACATTGACAGGGTGACCCGGGAGAGGAATTTAGAACTATGTAAAACAAATGCAACCCAGTGTCCCCATTTTGCAAGATTATTACATTGGCAATAGACAGTAACAAAAGAGCAAGAGATTTGAACGAACTTCAGAAGTGACCTCGGAAGAAGACACGTCATAGGAAAAGCTATTGATAAAAGTCAAGGAAATAACATGCTCAGTAACATACCCAAAACCCAGACACTTGAGAGTTTAAGTGAGCTCAAAAAGAAGAGAATACAAAGGAATTAAATGTGGAAATTCTATACAAGTCCCACAGTGATGTTATCGCTCATATAGTAAATACAGAATAAAATTCAAAATAGAGAAGTGGAACTGGGTCAGCCTCCCTAAAATGATCAGTAAGAAATTAATATTTTATCCTGAATCAGTATCACTGATATTGGACGGTACTCCATTATGAGAGAAAATATATCTATTAACTCGTTACCTTCAGGACTTGTAATCTCACATTTTCATCTGTTTGAGTCAAAAGTCTTTGTAGATACTTTTCAAAGACTTAATATTTGTTTAAAATTTTTAATCCAAGTACAGTTGACACACGGTTACATTAGTTTCGCGTGTGCAATACAGTGATGCTATGTTCACAAGTGTAGCTACCATCTGTCACCATACAACACTATTACAATACCATTTACTACATTCCCTATGCTGTACACCCCTTCCCCATAACTTATTCATCCTATAACTAGTATTTATAATGCTTTTTATCATTTAATCTCAAAGTATAGTCTTATATATGTCATTAGATGGGTAATACTTCAAACACATGTCTCTCCAGAGATCTCTGCAGCAGAGATTTTGATAGGGATCTTGACTATTAGTTGCGTGGGCAGGTTGGTGATGCTTTTGGTCCCCATTAGTGTCTTTCCATAGTTTGCTTTCAAATATGAAAAGTTGTTCCAGGGTCACAGCAGACTTAATTGATGATAATAAGAAATGTTCATAATTAGATGAAAGGCTCCTGACTTCATTGGGTGCAACCTTTGTTAATCAGCAGTTTCCTGTGTACAAATGGCTTGGAAATTGGAAATTATTCAGGAAATTGCTCAAAAATGACAGAATGCTTTCATATTTTAATGTCAAGTAGTTTAAATAATTGTACTGGAGACATACAAAACCCAGAGGTCAATTCTGAGTTGCACAATTGAGTTATATACTTCAGTGTCTAAAATCTATTCTACTAGAAGAGGTTGAGAATTTAATCATGTATCTAGGAAGACAGATTTAAAAATAATTTGATAGAAAAAACACCTGGTTACAAAAAAAATGAGATCTGTAAAAGGGAGTAGATACTGTGAAAGATACAGTCTTCACATCCTATATTAAGGGACTATTTCAAAGGCAAAAAGCCTATGACTGTGGAGTAGAAACAAGATTATTGGAAATTCTGGAAAAGTTTGAGTCTGCATTTCTAAATTTAGCATGGTAAACCTCAGGTACATTCTTGACCATGACAACTGGAGTTACCTAGGCAGGATTTATCCAACTTCTAAGTGATCTGACACAAACTTGCCTTGAATTGCTCGATTGTAAGATGAAGATTGTTCCCTAAGTTTTAGGTAGGTCCCACTTACTCATTTTAATATAGGTTCATTTATTTCAAGAGAATTCTTTCCTACGAGTCACGACATACATTATAAATACGAAGTATTTGAGACAAGCAGAAGGATCTAGATTTCCTGGTTCAATGCTATAAATTATGAAAAAAAGTTTTCAAACAGGACATCCTTACCTTGTTTGCACTACCGATGTTCAGCTGACATATTAAATAGTGGACATTTGGATAGAATTGTACCTGGTGTTAGAAGATCAGTGGTAAGACATAGAAACCTGACTTTGACTCAAGGTTTACGTCTGGTGCCTGTTACAATCTTCTTCTTGGGGCAGGAGAGAGTAGAATTCTTAGAGAAGGATAGAGAGGCTGTTTAATTACCCCAAAATGTGTTGGAGGCAGGAGTAAAAGGGAACAAGTGGGAATACATCCAACTAGAAAGCTTCTGCACAACAAAGGAAACCGCCAACAAAATGAAAAGGCAGTCTACCGAATGGGAGAAAATATTTACAAATCATGTATCTCGATAAGGGGCTAATATCTAAAACATATAAGAACTCATACAACTCAATAGTAAAAAAACAAAAATCCAATTAAAAAGTGGGCAGAGGACCAGAAAAGACATTTTCCAAAGAAGTCATATAGATGGCCACGGTACATGAAAAGATGTTCAACATTACAAATCATCAGGAAAAGGTGAATCTAATCACAATGAGATATCACCTCACATCTGTTAGAATGGTTATTATCAAAAGACAAGAAATAACAGATGTTGGTGAGGATGTGGAGAAAAGGGAACCTTTGTACACTGTTGGTGAGAATGTAAATTGATGCATGGAAAACAACATGGCATTTTCTCAAAAACTAAGAATGGAAATACCATATGATCCAGCATTTCCACTTCTGGTATTTATCCAAAGAAAATGAAAACACTAATTCAAACAGATATAATCACCCACATGTTCACTGCAGCATTATTCACTGTAGCCAAGACACGGAGGTAGTGTAAGTGTCCACCAGTGGATGAATGGAAGAAGAAATTGTGGTACATATACTAGCTAATTCAATCATGGGAAAAAATGAAATCTTGCCATTTGTGACAACAGGGATGGATCTTGAGGGCATTATGCTAAGTGAAATGAATCATACAGAGAATGACAAACACAGTATGATCTCATATATATATATATATATATATACACATATATACACATCTACATATACATATATACATATACGTATACGTATACACATACATATATGTATGTGTATACGTATACGTATATGTATATATGTATATGTAGATGTGTATATATGTGTATATATATATGTAAAACCTAAAAAACAAAATAAAACATTAGCAACAAAAACACCAAACCAAGCTCATAGATACAGAGAACAGACTGGTGGTTGCCAGAAGCAGGGGGTGGGATATGAACTGAAAAATGGAGTCAAAAGGTACAAATTGACACTTACCTAAGAAATAAGTCATGGGAATATAAGGTACACCATGGCGACTACAGTTAATGATACTGCATTGCATATTTGAAAGTTGCTAAGAGAGTAGATCTTAAAAATTTTCATCACAAGACAAAAAACTTTGTGACTATGTATGGTGACGTATGTTAACTGAACTTAATATGGTGATCCTTTTGCAATACAAATATCAAATCATTATGTTGCACACCTGAAACTAATATAATGTTATATCTCGATTATACCTCAATTTAAAAAAGTATTGGAATATACTAGCTTAAACATATGGATGATCTTATAAATATCCACTTATCCAACAACTGGTAAAATGCTGAGGCCAATAGTGCTGACTGAGGCTGGTTTCCAGATTTATCTATTCTCATATTTTCGGAATTTCATTGAATATGCTTTCGTGTCTAAGGGTCTTGCTGGAATGCTTTCACCATGAATAACACAAATGTCTTTTGGGTGGCGTGGGTTCTATGAAGAGAAATGGCTGATGGATCTGACCGTGCAAATTTGAGTAGAAACTGGAGAGGGCTAAGGAGAAGGAAAAATCTGTAGTCGCCGAAGGAGAAATGGCCAATCTGAGAGGGAGAGAAGCAGGCACAAAAGGACCAAAGGGGAGAGAGACTCAATGAGACAGTGGAAGTCATACATTCAAAGGTGACCCATTCCTGTCCTCCCTTCAGTGAGGAATATCAGTCTCACAAAAGGCCATGTGCTGATTTCTTATGGAAAAACGTGAAGAGACTAAGACCTATGTCTGGGCTGCTATTAACAAAACAAACCAGTATATATGAGTCAAGGAGTCTGGCACAGAAGAGAGGGTAAGCTTCTAGCTATTGTGGATAATACTTTGAAGTCCCAAAGGAGATCTGAAGATATTAGACTTAGAGAGACAAGGGGGCTCCAGCTCATTTCTGGGTTACAAAAGAAATTTCCTCTGTGTACCTAATATTATGCATTTGTTAACAGCAAGACAACAGACCCCAAATGGAGTTGCTTACTCTAAGCTCCACATCACCAAGCCAAGACAGAGTTTCTGCTCTCCCAGAAATGGAACCTTACACCAGTCAGTCAGGAATCCCGTGATCAGCACTGATTAGGTAGGTAATCCACTTAACTACCAATGTACCCCTGTCATCCTCTAACAGACAGTAACCTTACAACAACCAATTTTTGCCTACTATGACTTCTGTCTTCCTGCTCCCTTCTGCCTATAGAAGTCTTTCATTTCCTGCAGTTCCCGGAGCTCCTATCTGCTAGATGGGATACTGCCTGACTTATGAATCATGGAATAAATAAAACCAATAAAATCTTAAAATTTTCTCAGTTGAATTTTCTTTTTTAACAGTTAAAAAAAAATAAATCACCTCTCTTTGTAAGTTACAGAAGAAACATGGCGCTGCAGATTCATAAGTGAATCTTTCTTAGCCTGTTCTAGTAACTTCAGGAAGCATCATGAGTCAATACAGCTCTCACTGTCTCTCTTCCCAGACTGATACACTTAAAAGCAACCTTTCGCCCTCAGTGAAGTTATATGTTGCATTATAAGTAAGTGCGATCTTGGCTATTAAAACACAGCTGGCGTGGATAATACAGGACCTAAAAGTAAAAGCAAAGTAAACATGTACCCGTGGAAATATGCGACCCTTATTTTGCTTTAGTTTGGTTTTGTTTTGCTTCAAAAGAATCGCCTGCAGGAACATTTTTATCATGTTATCCCAATGGCAGTTAAGATCTCAACAGGGAGAAATACCGTGTTTGGCAAATGAAAGAACTTCCCAGGGTAGAAGAATGAAAGTAGACTATTATAAGAACGCCTTACTTTTAGATATAGAAAATGTTTTTCCCTTCCAGTTGTTCTTTGACCAGAGGCAAGAGTACATCAAGGAAACTGGCCAGCCTACTCTCAGCCTTTCCTGCAAAACTCTTCACCCCTTCTGCTTTTATTTCAGACAGCTCCAATTCTTGCCTGAGGAATCCATGTGAGCCTTGGGTTTAGCCCTCTTATGTCAGTCTTGAAGTTTCTCTCTACGATTCACTATTATATTTTTGCTTTAATGCTTCTTTACCTCCAGATTATTCTGTGTAAAAAAAAAAAAAAAAAAAAAAAAAGACAAACGTTGCCGTGGTATAAATTCTTCAGCGTTCTGTCTTTACAAGTCTATATTCCATCTGCCCTGATTTTTCTTAGCTTTCATCTGTTCATTCCCTTCTATCTATTAAGGAATATTTTAAAAGCTGAGAAAGGTGTTTCAACTCAGTGGTTGATTATTTGGTTTGTAAGTTTATACCACATATATTTTTTTTATTTGCCATGTCACTTTATCTCAAACATATTATATCTAACAAAGTTTTTCTTCATATGTTCTGTTTTTTTAAATGTTTATTTATTTTGAGGGAGAGACAGAGAGTGAGAGAGCATGAGTCGGGGGAGGGGCGCAGAAAGAGAGGGAGAGAGAATCCCAAACAGACTCTGCTCTGTCAGCACAGAGCCCAACGCGGGACTCCATCCCACAAACTGTGAGATCATGATCTAAGCCAAGATCAAGAGTCAGACACTTAGACTGAGCCACCCAGGTGCCCCTCTTCATATATTCTGACCCGCGGAGTTTCTTTCACATTTTATTACTTTAATTTTAGAAAATTCTAATTTTATGCTTTGTCAGAATATGTTTTTTAAATTAGAAATATCTTGCATAGCCTGGAAGGGAGACCAGAGTCAAAGAAGTGTTCATTGTTAAATACGATAGATGTTAATGAACTTGGGGAGGGTGGCCAACCATGATTCACAAATAGGCATTTTAGTCCTATATAATTCAGGTTGACCTGACAAATTCAGAAAGAGTGGAATGGATTTTTTTTTTCCTTTGGGCTGGGAAGGGGGAGTGGAAGGTAGAGAGAAATAAAGTTACTATCCATTTCCATATATGTTTTTTTCACTTTTGACATTTACACATTTTGTGCAGCAGAGGGCACTTATAATGAATGTAATCATCTGAATTCGGGCTGACATCAGGTACAACCAAAAGTATTTTTATACTAGTAGGTCCTAAACAAGCAAATTAAGACAATAAGATCACAGTTATGCGCTATGAATGATAACCATGGCTCACAGAATTTTATTATAAAGTTCTACAAATATGAACATGTGGGCAGTCCTGTAATCTCCGAAGAGTAATGACAGTGATGTCAGCAGAGGTAACAGACCGCAGTGTGGTCAGGGAGATAAAGGACATTTGCCATATTGAATATAGCACTCTCCAGGGTGAAATAAAAGTGACTAGGTGGAGAAGGAATCTATTTAATACATTTAAGGATACGAAAGAAGCAGAAATTTGTTCTCATTTGTAGTGATTCTGCACGTATCTTAACGGTCAATTTTTTTGTAAAACAAGAAAGGAGATACCCATACAGAAAGAAATAAAACATAAATCCTTACCTTAACATAATGCACAAAAATTAACGTGAAATGGATGATGAGCTTAAATGTAAAATAAAAAAAAAAAACTAAAAAAAATTCAAAAAAGAAACAGGAGAAAATCCTGGCAAACTTGGAGTAGCAAAAGTTTTCTTAGATAACACCACCCCCCTAAAGCCAGAATCATAACAGAAAATTAACCAAAGATAACTTGGTCTACATCAATGTTAAAATTTTTGCTCATGGAAGAACATGATTAGTAAAATAGCAAAATACAGACTGGGACAAAATGTATGAAATGCATATATCAGACACTGGGCTTGTGTTGGAACAAAGGAAGACCACTTACAACTCAAAAACAAGAAAGCAAAATTTTTTTTACATGGGCCAAGTTTTGACTTCCAGAATGGCAAGGTAAGGACCTCTGAAAACCTGTTTCTCCATAAAAACAATGAGAACATTGGCCAAAAGTGTTAAAAATCAACACTTTCAGAACTTTGAAAATTCACCCAAGGCTTGCAAGAGTCTGCGGATTTATTCAAAAAGTGGCTGAATCTTAGTAAGAGTAGTGAACTTTGGGGCTTTTTAACTTGCTCTCATCCAGTTTCACACCTTCCCACCCGCCCCCCCCCCAAGTTCTGCAATAGCCCTGAAAACCTATTGGTGGGCTAACTGGATATGGATCTCTTTTCCAGAAGAAAATATATAAAGAGCTTTTATTAAATACACTTTAAAACTGGAAAGGTGTGTCTGTGGGAGATAGGTAGGGGGAAGGTGGCTTTGCTTCCTTATTGATTCATATGAATAAACAGTAAATCTCATACAAAACATATATATACTTGATAGTCTCCAATGAGGTTTGTAGCAAAAGGTGGACTGAAGTTTTGTAAGTAAAACATGGGGTGGTATTATTAAACATTTCAAAACAAATACAATAGTCACAAGTCACAATTAAAATTAGCATATTTCTTTTTAAAAATTGCAGTAAAAATGAACAGCTTAGCAGCCACTAGAACAAACAGAACAGGTTTGAAGTTCTTTTCAGGGCCCATCCCTGGAGAATCACCAATATTTGACTGTCTGGCAGTTCTTAAGAACCACCTACTTGTAGGGTTTGTTTTTATTTGGCCTGATTCAGAGCTCAGCCAGTGTGAACAGTTTTTCCCACTTTGCCCATTTTCCAAGACAATCGGTAGCAATTGCTTAATATTACAGCAGTCGGAGGTGGTCCCAAGAGTTGGGACAAAAAAAAGGTGGCCAAATAACTTAAAAGGAAACATTGGAAAGAAGTGAATATTTATAGAGGGTTTTGAAAATCCTCAAAGATTTCTGGGAATTTATAAGTCACATGCATGTCAAGGCTATGCACAGACTCAGAGAAAAATTCATCTCCTTGAGGCTCTCCCCAAGCAGGAATTGGAGGCTGGGGTAGAGTAAGCTGCCTTAGGAATTAAGACATGCCCAGCACAAACACACAGAACCCCTTGGTAAATCCTGGGAGACTTACTGGTTCTAGCATTTAAAGAAATCTCTGTGTAATCATTAACTGACCACTAGGTTAACTCAACAGAGGTTTCAGTGACCACAAGTGGCAAAGAATACATACTTTACAGAATTCATTAGAAAAGTTATTAAACTGGGGCGCCTGGGTGGCACAGTCGGTTAAGCATCCGACTTCGGCTCAGGTCATGATCTCACGGTCTGTGGGTTTGAGCCTCGCGTTGAGCTCTGTGCTGACAGCTTGGAACCTGGAGCTGCTTCAGATTCTGTGTCTCCCTCTGTCTGCCCCTCCCCTGCTCATGCTCTGTCTCTCTCTCTCTCTCTCTCTCTCAAAAAAAAAAAAAAAAAAAAAAGAAAAGAAAAGAAAAGAAAAAAAAGAAAAAGAAAACTATTAACAAAATTAATTTAAAAAAAGAATAGTTACTAACCAGACATCAAAAACAAACCTTGGGGGGGCACCTGGGTGGCTCAGTTGGTTAAGCGTCCGACTTTGGCTGGGGTCACGATCTCACGGTTCGTGAGTTCGAGCCCTGCGTCGGGCTCTGGGCTGACAGCTCGGAGCCTGGAGCCTGCTTCTGGTTCTGTGTCTCCCTCTCTCTCTGCCCCTCCCCCATTCATGCTCTGTCTCTGTCTCAAAAATAAATAAACGTTAAAAAAAAAAATTAAAAAAAAAAACAAAAAACAAACCTTGGGTAGGGAAGAAATCTGATTTTTGGAGTTGCCACATTATATTATTTTAAATAACCAGTTTTAACCAAAAAAAAAAAAAAAAGATAGAGAGAGACATGCAGAGAAACAGAAACATATCGCCCATTACAAAGAAGAAAAGCTGTCTTTAGAAACTGTCCCTAATGAAGACCAGACAATGGATTTACTGGGCAATGTCTTTAATTAGCTACTATAAATATGTCCGAAGATGTGAAGTAAACCATGTCTAAATAACTGAAGGAGGTATGAAATTACTGTCTCACCAAACAGAGAATATCAACAAAGAGACAGAAACTGTAAAAAAAAAAAAAGGGGGTAGAAATTTTGGAATTAAAAAGTATTTAAATAAGAAATTCACCAGAGGCTCTCAGCAGCAGATCTGAGCCGGCAGGAGAAATCAGCAAACTTCAATAGAGGCCAGTTGAAATTATTCAGTAGTGATATGAAGAAAAAAGGAGGAAAAATGAACGAAGCATCAGAGACCTGTGGAACATAAGCAAATAGAGCAACATGCACATAAGAATACCAGAGGAAAAGGAAGAAGGGGCAGAAAGCATGTTTCAAGATAGAATGGCTCAAAGCTGTCCAGATACAATGAAAAAAGATTAATCTACACATGTAAAAAGCTGAACAAATTCCAAATAACTCAGAGATAAACATCTAAACATTTGTCATGTACAAGAGATCCTCAATAAGATTAACAGCTGATTGGGAAGCCTGGGTGGCTCAGTTGGTTAAGCATCTGACTCTTGATCTCGGCTCAGGGCATTGTCCCATAGTTTGTGGGTTCAAGCCCCACATCAGGCTTCACATTGTCAGTACTTGGGATTCTCTCTCGCTCTCTGTCCCTACCCCTCACTCTCTCAAAATAAATAAACTTAAAAAAAAAAAAAGATTAACAGCTGATTTTTCAGCAGAAGACAGGAAGGCCACAGGCAGTGAAATAACTTTGATACTGAAAGAGAAATTGGGCATACACAGACAAACAGAAGTGGGTAATTTGTTAGCAGCAGACCTGCCTTACAAGAAATACTAATGAGAATCACTGAGGTAACATGAAAGGGCATGAGATAACAAATCAAATCCATATAAAGTAATAAAGGTAAAGGTAACCATATAGGAAAATATAAATGAAAGTAAGCATGTGTTTTTCTTTGTATCTCTTCTAATTTAAAAGACAGTGCGCTGGGGCACCTAGGTGGCTCAGTCAGTTAAGCATCTGACTTCAGCTCAGGTCATGATCTTAAGGTTCTTGAGTTTGAGCCCCACATCAGGCCCTGAGCTGTCAGCACAGGAGCGTGCTTCTGATTCTGTGTCTCCCTTTCTCTCTCTCTGCCCTTCCCCCACTCACACTCTGTCTCTCTCTCTCTCTCTCTCAAAAATAAATAAACATTAAAAAAAAATTTTTAGGGGCACCTGGGTGGCTCAGTCGGTTGAGCAACTGACTTCGGCTCAGGTCATGATCTCACGGTTTGTGAGTTCGAGCCCCGCGTTGGGCTCTGTGCTGAGAGCTCAGAGCCTGGAGCCTGTTTCAGATTCTGTGTCTCCCTCTCTCTCTGCCCCTCCCCCGCTCATGCTCTGTCTCTGTCTCTCTCTCTCTCTCTCTGTCAAAAGTAAATAAACATTAAAAAAAAAGGTTTAAAAAAATTTTTTTAAAAGACAGTGCACTGTTGATGGGAATGCAAACTGGTACAGCTGCTCTGGAAAACAGTGTGGAGGTTCCTCAAAAAATTAAAAATAGAACTACTGTATGACCCAGCAATAGCACTGCTAGGAACTTATCCAAAGGATACAGGAGTGCTGATTCATAGGGGCACAAGTACCCTAATGTTTATAGCATCACTTTCAACAATAACCAGATTATGGAAATGTCCATCAACTGATGATTAGATAAGGAATATGTGGTTTATATATGCAATGGAATACTACCTGGCAATGAGAAAAATGAAATCCTGCCATTTGCAGCAATGTGGATAGAACTGGAGGGTATTATGCTAAGTGAAATAAGTCAGTCAGACAAAGACAGATATATGTTTTCACTCATGTGGAACTTGAGAAACTTAACAGAAGACCATGAGGGAAGGGAAGGGAAAAATAATAGTTACAAACAGAGAGGGAGGGAGCCAAATCATAAGAGACTCTTAAATCCGGAGAAAAAACTGAGGGTTGATGGGGGGTGGGGGGTGGTTGGAGAGCGGAAAATGGGTGACGGGCATTGAGGAGGGAACTTGTTGGGATGAGCACTGGGTATGGTCTACAAGCAATGAATCACAGTAATCTACCCCCAATATATATATCATTATATTATACCCCCAATATATATTATTATATTATATTATTATGTTATATTATACATTAAAATATTATAAATAATATTATATTATTTAATATACTAAATTATATTAAAAATAAATAAATAAAAATAAAAGAGTGCATAAAGTGATCATAAAAGTATGTTGATATGCTTATAATGGATAAGGTGTAATTTGTACAACAATAATAGCATGAAGACAATGAAATTTATTTAGTATTAATCTGAGCCAGACTACTATATATTAAAATGTTTGTTGTGATCTCCAGGGCAAACACTAAGAAAATAAACTTTAAAATATAATGAAAAGAATTATACAGAGAGTAAATTGATATACTAGAGAATATCTTATCTATTAAATACAAAAGATAAGATAATGAAGGAATAGAGGAAGAAAAAAGTTTTAGACACTGTGGTAGGCAGAATAATGTCCTCCTAAAGATGTCCATGTCCTAAGGCCCACGGTCGTTGAGTATGTTCTGTAACATAAGGTGTGGAGAAATTATGATTCCAAGTGGAATTAAGGTTGGTAATCAGGTGACCTTTAAATAAGAAAATTATCCTATCCGGTGAGCCAAATATAATCACAAGGGTCCTTGAAAGTTGGAAGAAAGAAGTAGAAGAATCAGGAAAGTGTATATGACGACAGTAACAGAAGTCAGAGTGATTTGATGTGACAAGGACTCGGATGGTCATTGCTGGCTTTGAAGAGAGACTGAGGCCATGAGCCAAAAAACATGAAAAACCTAGACAAGATGGAAAAAGGCAAGGAATGGATTCTTCTCTGGAGCCCCCAGAACACATGAAGGTCTGTCAACCCCTTGATTTTAGCCCAGTGACACCCATTTCATGTTTCTGATCCACAAACCACAGGATAATAAATTTGCATTATTTTAAGCCACCAAAGTTTGTGGCCATTTGTTTTAACAGCAATAGGCTACTAAATAAGAGATATAGAAAATAGCCAGATAACAGACAAATTCTCATATCAGTAATTAAATTAAATGGAGCAAAGGCTCTTATCAAAAGGAAGAGATAGTATGAAGCAAAACTGGCAGAACTGAAATAAGAAATAGGTAACAAAACAAAATAGTTGGAAATTTCGATATCCTACTTTCAATAATGGGTAGAACATCTAGATAGAAGGTCGACCACAAAGTACAGACTTGAATGAGACTATAAGCCAACGAAACCTAACAGATGTTCATAGAAAATTCCACTCACCCATAGCAGAAAACACATTCTATAAAAGCACATGAAATATCTTCCAGGATAGATGATATGGCAGGCCAGTTAAAAAGTTTTAATAAATCTATAAAGATTGAAATCAAACAGCATGTATTTTCTGTTCATAAGGAAATGCAATCACAAAGAAATCAGTAACAGAGTGAAATCTAGGAAATTTAGAGACAAATGTAAATGAGGCAACAGGTTCCTAATCACAAAAGAAATTAGTAAATACTTTGAGCTGAATGAAAACACAAAAACAATATACCAAAACTTCTGGGATGTAGTAAGTGCAGTGCTAGAGGAAAATTTATAGAAGTAAATACCTACGTCAAAAAGAAGAAAAATCTCAAATCGACAACCTAAACTTGCATCTAAAGAAATTAAAAACAGAGCAAACTAAACCCAAAGTAAGCAGAGGAAGGAAATCATAAAGGTTAAAGCAGAGATAAATGAACTAGCTACCAATTGTCCCAATGTTATTCCAGCCACCAAACCTTTTTACTGTTACAGGAATACACCTGCTAGGCCCTTGACTCAGAATATTTATACTTTCTGCTTCTTCTGTCCATAACATTCTTCCTACAGACATGTACATGACTTGTTTCCTCACCTCTTTCGGATCTTTACTCAACCGTCACCATCTAGGTGACCTTGCATTCCTATTTAAAATGGCAGTCCACTTCTCTGCCATTTCTTTCCCCCTCCGGCTTTTTCTTCATATTGCTACCTCCATCTAATACACCATGTATTTCCTTGTTTATTCTATTCATTACTGACTTTTCCAAATAGAATGTAAAGTTTATAAAAGCTAGGTGTTATGTCCCCAGCACCTCAAACAGTGCAATGTTTCGATGAATTGTTGATGATCGAACAAATGCACATATACAGTACAATTGGGTTTGCAGTATACATGTATGTTCTCATAAATTAACTAGAGCTATGTGTGCCTGTATGCATCAATGACTCCAACATAATGTTGAGTAAGAGAATAGTTTCCAAAAATACACACAGTATAAAACATTTATATACAGTTAAAAACAGGGAAATAATACCATATATCGGTAATGATACATATTTAAATATTAAATGCAAAGGAATGAAAAACAAATTCAGGACAGTGGTTATATTTGGTGACAGAGTGATGTACTGTTACCCAGAAATATTAATAAATATTATATATATAATATATATTATATTATTAGCACTGACTTCAGAAATATAAATAAAAGATTTTTTCTAAGTTTGTTGAATTGTGGGTATAAATTCCATTGATTGCACATTTTTTTGCATGTCTTAGATGTTGAGTAACTTTTTTTTAATTTAAATTGTTCTAAGGAAGAATTAATCACATAGTTTTTTGCCCTAGCATGGTTTTCAGGCTGTATCTCCTTAGTACAGTTAAGCAGTGATTTTAAGCAAGTATCCTTTCTAGTGATAAAGTTTCTATCCTTTCTAGTGATATAATTAAAAATTATACTGTTATCTCCCATTAGTCATTTATTAAATAGACCTTTTATAATTGTACTGGATAACCTGAAGGGATTCCCCATATTTGATGAGGGCATAATCATAAGTATGTAATTAGTCAAGAAATTATTTAAGTTTCATGGAAGTTTTAAGCTCACAAACTGGGCACCAAAATATCCTTCTTATAGTCATTTCCATGTGATGACATCCATCTGAAAGAGTTAAGATTTAATTCACTTCTGTTAAAAAAAATTTAGTGCCCAGGTGTGTGCAGGTGTATCAGAGAGATTAAAGAAGGTCTTTAAAGTAGAGCTGACCTTCAGGTAAATTCTCAGGGAAGGAGTTTATGTTCAGTGCTTCGTCTCTTTCTTCTCTGTGCGACTTCCTTCCCACCCGGCAAATTCTCTTCCAAACTCTCAGCTGACCCTACACTTCAGAATCTACAAGAATTCCCTTTACTCTTTCAGAATTCAAGAGACAAGAATAGGACTCCTCCAAAGGAAAACAGAAAAGAAGAATCGAAAAGTAAGCCTGAAGCGAAGTGTGAGCCTGACCTTTTTCATATTTCAGCAAGAGCATCACACATCACTCCTCTGCACATAGTGAATTCTATGCTTCAGGCACACGCCATATCATTTGGGCTTCCCTTTCATTCCAGGTGTTTGAATGCCTCATCCTTATGCTTCAGTTCTATCGCTGTCAGAGTGGAAGTGCATGGACATGAAAAAAAAATGGTCAGAATTATTCCTCATCTGAGAAACCAAGGACAAAGCAGAGAATTCTCATCAAAGGCAGTTCTGGAATTCAGAGGAGTACACGATGAAGCCAAGATATACTGGGAACGTGGCGGGACTGAGTAACACAGGCACTAGGGTTCTCTCTGTGTTGGAGAAACAGTGAAATCAAATCAGGAACAGACAGGGAAGACCCAGAAAATGACTCAGAGTAGTTCTACAGTTTACCTGTATTGGATGGCAATTGACTGATAACTTGTACTGTTCTAAGGTCCAGAACCTTAACAGACAGAAACTTTATTTGTATTTTAGAGTGAATTGTGGTCAGTGTATTTATCACCTGCCCAGGAACAATTATATCCTTACACCCAAGTTTTGGGCATTATGACTTAAACGTGATTTTTATACAACCCTGTATCGCAAATGACTATCATAACTCTGTAAGTTATTACAGTTATTATTATTGACAATAGTGATAAAACAAACTTGAGGAGGTTAAATGAACTGACCAAGATCACACTCTACACAGTGCCTGCCCAAGCCTCCTGACTCCAAGTTCCTTTTATGTGTCAAATCAGCCTGCAAAACTTTGTTTCCCACTCAGTGTATTTCAGGCATCGTTTGGTAGGTTGGGGGGAGAGTCATTTTGTAGGTACAGAGGGTCTCCCTTGGTGGTCTGAAATCAAAACAATTAGTGGATGGTTTAATTTGTCACTTGTTCATTCCTCTATTCACTGCTGGAGTCGAGTCATATCCAAGAAAGTTTGTTCCAGAGTCCCAACATGCTGAGCACCGAGTCAAAGAAAGGAGCCAAGCAGGTGACTGGCAGGAGCAGCAACAACAAAAGAAGAAAACCAGGAGGATGGAATCTCAAAAGCTGAGAGTGAGTTTCAAAACACAGAAGAAGAGAAGGGTGTCAATGATGCTGCGAGTCAAATAAAATTATAACAAAACTGCGCTCGCTGGATTTGGCAACACGGAAGCAATTCTTGGTCTTAGAGAAAAGCTTCTGTAAATGTTTTTGGTCAGGAGCCAAACTACAGTGGATTAAGGAGTGCGTGGCTGTGATGGAGAAGGCACTATAGACACAGGCTACTGTCTCCAGTGGCTTGACTGTCAACAGGAGAGGTCGATAACGGCAGTTCTGGCGCTCCATGCTGCCCAGACCAGAGCCAGGTCGGCTTTGGTGACCTCTTCATGTCTGGTTATGGAAAAAAGCTGTTGTATTTTTTTTTAATAAATACATACAAAAAAAAGTTTTCTCAAATTCAAAACTTGCTTTTAGCTGACTTCTAAATTTATTTATTGTAAATAAACTATTTAGAAAGCAAGAGTTATTTCTAAACCTTTATATTATAAAGGATTTTGTCATTTAAGAGCAAAGTTTTCTAGATACAGTTTTATTAAAACATGACCATTTTCTCTCTTTGCTTCATTCTCAAATGTCAGTTGATTTTAAATGGTCCTAAAGAAAGAGCAGATGGTTTTTTTTCCTATGAACCTTTATTTTTCTACATCATGAAGGAGCAGACAACAGGAACACAGCACAATGTGAGGACATATAGCATTTTATGAGATGAATTCCAAAGCAGCACAAAATACAATTATCAGTGAGTAATGAAATAGAAAGAGAGAACTATGGATCTGTAGTTGCTGGTCAGAGATTCAGAAATCTAATCATCACAACTTAAGTGAAACAAATAAATCTTAATGAGTCATCTAGCATCCCCTTGACATTTCGTTATATAAATCTTTAAAAGCAGGTAACTTCAGCATCTGTATACCAGTTTTGGTTGTTTTTTTTTTTCCAGGCTGAAGTGTTGGAGAATCTAATACCTGTTATCTTCCTGCCTAAAAGTATTGGAAGATGATAACATAAGCTCATAATACAACCTCATTTCTTGTACATTTTCCATGGTGGTTCACTGGCCTGTTGAGGAGCAGATACATCCTTTGAAGGTCAACTCTTAAAGGACAGAGATGGTTTCTTTACATGAATGTCCAGTACATGCAAATCCCAGAAAGGTACACAGTAAATACATTAACATGAAAACTTTATAAGCTAGTCCTTATTTTCCACGTGGACTACGTTGTTAAAACACTGTGATTTTCTGAGGGGTGTGGGTGACTCAGTCGGTTAAGCATTGGATCATGATCTCACGGGTTTGTGAGTTAGAGTTCCGCATCATGCTCTGCACTGTCAGTGCAGGATTCTCTCTCTCTCTCTCTCTCTCTCTCTCTCTGCCCCTCCTTCCCTTCAGAACAAGTAAACTTTACAAAATTTTTTAAAAATGTGTGATTTTCTGAGATTATTTTGCAGCCCATTTTATTTTACTCGTAATATACTAAATCTACATGCAGCTAAATCTAATTATGAGTAAATAGGTTAAATTATTTCCTTGTAATGTACAGTGAAATTCTGAGCTAACTCTGTTTTGAAAATAATTCTCATACCTTTTACTTGCAGATGTTAGATCATTTGGTGGAAAACACATGATTAGGTTGGAAGACAGAAGTGCCGACACGACATGCTGATGACAATGGGGGTTAGTGATCCACTGGAAATGGGAAGAAGGTGCTGCTTAGATCCTGCCAAGAAAGGAACAAGTGAGAAAGAGAGAGTAACAGGAATTGATAAAGCACAGAACTTGAATAGGATCAACAACTTAGGGGAAAGGATGAGCCTTGCAAAGACGGGTATCTGCTTCTCTGAGAGAAGGAAGAGGGGAGGTGTTCCTATACAGGAGTTTTGAGAAGGACAGGAAAGACCTCAGGCAGTTTTCTGTGAATAACCTTGAATTTCTTAAAATCTCTGTAGGTGACTGACAAGAAGTGAGAGGCATAGTGGTGGAATTGAGGGGTTTGGAAACAAACAAACAAACAAAGGCAAGTTTAGAGAAGTTGCTATAGGTGATGCAACAGACTCCCAGAGAAACCTTTTCCAGCAGTAGAAAGGGTCCAGCTAAGCCTGCAAAGCATGACTCAAACCATTCAGGACAGTGTTGCAATTTGAACCCTTAGCTCTTATACCTGGACCCAAATATAGAAACAGAAAGCCGAACTCTGGATTAGGGGTTACCACGTTGCTTGTAGTAAAATGGACACAGGTGTGAACCTTCAGGGGCATTCAGTTTATGTGAACAACCACTGCAGGTACTCAGTGCACGTGTGTGGAATGAGTGAAGGAGAAAGTGAGTGAATAAATATATGTATTATATATGTTGTGTTCTCTCTCTCGGAGTTCATTATCAAGATGACCACAATAGCCTATTGTTTTGGCTTTTTGTTGAGAACGGTGCATAGAAAGATATGCCAACATTTTGCAGAATTGGTGGCCATCTGGAGAAAAATAGTCACTATTTCTTTGGGGTTTTTGTAAGTTTATTTATTTATTTGAGGGGGGAGGGAGGGGCAGAGAGAGGAGGAGAGAGAGAATCCCAAGTAGGCTCTGTCAGTGCTGGGCCCGTTGTGGGGCTTGAACTCATGAACCATGAGAACATGACCTAGCCAAAACCAAGAGTCCGACGTTTAACCAACTGAGACACCCAGGTGACCCCCTCTTTTTTTTTAATAGTCACTCTTTTTTTTAAATGTTTATTTTTCTCCTTGAAGATTTTGATGGCTTCCTGTCTTACATCTAGGTCTTTCATCCATTTTGAGTTTATTTTTGTGTCTGGTTTAAGAAAGTGGTCCAGGTTCATTCTTCTGCGTGTCGCTGTCCAGTTTTCCCAGCACCACTTGCTGAAGAGACTTTATTCCATTGGATATTCTTTCCTGCTTTGTCAAAGTTGGCCATACGTTTGTGGGTCCATTTCTGGGTTCTCTATTCTGTTCCATTGATCTGAGTGTCTGTTTCGTGCCATAATGTTGTTGTTGTTGTTGTTGTTGTTGTTGTTGTTGTTGTTTTTGTTTTGAGATAGAGAGAGACAGAGACATACCACGAGCAGGGGAGGGCCAGAGAGAGAAGGAGACACAGAATCCAAAGCAGGATCCAGGCTCTGAGCTGTCAGCACAAAACCCAACCTGGGGCTCGAATTCACAGACCACAAGATCATGACTTGAGCCAAAGTCAGACGCTTAACCGACTGAGCCACCCAGGCACTCCTAATAGTCACTATATCTTAATGGGAGAGTTCTAAATATGTATGGTTGTAATTTTTGGAAATTACTAAAAGCTTTATTGTAATTAGAACTTCTCCCCTTCTAGGGGCTCCTGGGTGGTTCAGTCAGTTAACTTCAGCTCAGGTCACGATCTCATGGTCCGTGGGTTCAAGCCCCACATCGGGCTCTGTGCTGACAGCTCAGAGCCTGGGGCCTGCTTCAGATTCTGTGTCTCCCTTTCTCTCTGCACCACCCCTCTGTCTCCCTCTCAAAAATAAACAAACATTAAAAAAAAATTTTGTTAAAAGAACTTCTCCCCTTCTGGCCTCAATTTTCTTATCTAAAAGACAGCTAACAATCTTGATAATTTGTGCTATTTCCAGGTACTATTCTAAGCATCTCACTTATAGTATTTCATGTCATTTTTATAATAACCCCAGAAGGTAGTTATTACATTCACCTCTATTTTATAGGTGAGTAAACTAAGGAATAGAGCAGTTAAGAAGCTCAAATTCACTTGTCAAAAAAATAAAGAAGCCAGGTTTCAAACCCAAATCACCTGACTTTCAAGCATACATACCTAAGAACTATGGTAAATATATACTTACATACTTCAAATAGTTAATTGGAATTCTGAAATTTAAAAGGTCATTGGAATATAAAATGACACATAGTCATCAAGAAGAATTTCTAAGAAAATCTTCAATATCTACCAAATTCAGAAAAAAACCCTAACTTCTCAAGAGGATAAAAGGAAAAGGGAAACTTTAATGGGATTCGAGACAACTGGAGTCATGGTTCCTTGTGAGGAATCTTTCTTGCTTTTCAAATCCGGAAAGCACGGAGCACAGGGATATGAGAGGATGTGCCAGGGTATTCTCAAATTCACAACGTAAACTTCACACAAGATTTTGCAACCTGATTCCCCCTCCTTAGACAGTGTTATGATGATATATAAAAATTATCTCTTTGATGGGAACATAAAACTAGTATATCTTTGTGGCGCCTGAGTGGTTCAGTAGGTTAAACGTCCAACTTCAGCTCAGGTCTTGATCTCACGGTTCGTGAGTTCGAGCCCCTCATCAGGCTCTGTGCTGACAGCTCAGAGCCTGGAGCCAGCTTCGGATTCTGTGTCTCCTTCTCTCTCTGCCCCTCCATTAAAAATATCTTTTTAAAAACCCAGTATATCTTTAAATTACAAACTTGGATTAACAAAAATTTTTCTCACCCTTTCCATGAGCTTATGCTCTGTCCCCAGCCTTCCAAGGATGAGTAGTATCTTTTCTCTACCACTAAAAGTATCCTATTGAAAAAATGGAAAAACACTGTTCAAGGCCAATAAGCATGTGCAGCAAATTTATCTCGGAATTAAGGATAAAATAATTCTATCTTTAGGGAAACATTTTAGAAGTCGCAAAGAATTTTAAAACATGGAAGCTATACTTTCTCCGTCTCTGCTTCTTGGTAGACAGAATCATCCGTGAGCTGGACGGGCTTCAGTGCGCTTTAGAGGGAAGGGAGGGCACAGTCCTGATCATTGTAATAATTAATTTGCCGTCGCTACTCTGAACTGAGAATACAAGTGCAGAAAGACTGAGATGTAATTGCTGACAAATACGCTGTGTGTATTGAAAACCAGAAAATTTGCAGCTGCCGCCCAGACTTCCCCATTGTGCAGATTGACAATGAGCCACAAAAGGAACATGAGGTAAATGTAGGGTGTATTCTGCAAGCCATTTTGATGAAATATCTGGGGGACAATTTAATATGAAATATCAGCTGGTAGAAGAGGGCAGCTGCCTATTTTGAGGGATGACTCAAGCTAGAAACTTTAGCTCCTGTTTTATAATGAGAGCTGCCAATATATAAAGGTGGGGAGGGGTGGGGACCGTGCTGGGTTTGCATGTGTTATGGGTATGCGTGCAAACTTCCAAAGATCTGAAACAACAGTTTTTCTGAATTTTATCAAAAGTCAAACCTATTTGGAAATCCAGTATGCAGAAACTTCCTTGGGTGACTTATCTTTATTCCTAAATCTTTCTGTATACGTTGCTTGGACTCTCAGAGTCAGAAATCTCAGTCTTTCTTCTGCACACAGCTACAGTCCTCTGGTTCCAGCCTCACATGAACCTCAGGTGTAGAGTGACCAGATGTATCCAATTCCTGCACTTTCTGAGGTTTTTGCAGCACAAGTGAACTGGCTTCTGGGCTCTAGCCCCCGCCAGCTTAGCTTGGAGCTTTCTGTGGCTTGCGGAGTTGATGACCACATGTCCATCTACTTCCCAGCTTCTAGAATTTTGTTTCTGTCACCTTCTCTTCTGGTCTTTTTGTTCCTATGGGCAAAAGCTGTTAATAATATATCTGCCCATTGGATCCACCAATGTTATCTAGAAGTTCTGCTAATTTTTAATGGAAAATATCTAAACAAGGGAAATCTGTTTTATTTTTTTAAGTTTATTTATTCAGACAGAGAGAGAGAGAGAGGGAGAGAGAGAATCCCAAGCAGGCTGTCAGCACAGAGCACCCACCCCCTCCCGCCGCCATGCGAGGCTCGAACTCATGAACTGTGAGGTCATGACATGAGCCAAAACCAAGAGTCAGACGCTTAACCAACTAAGCCCCCTAGGTGTCCCCAGGAAATCTGTTTTAAATGTCAAAATTCTGAATATCTGAAAATCAAACGATGAGGAAGGAGAGAATTTGAAGACTGAAGATCTCCTTGGAGTTCGTCAAGTTCCACTGTATCTAAGTGGAAATAAAATCACCCAGGATTTTAGGAGTCTCAGATTCCTGTGGGATGTGAGGCTTAGCTTATAGAGTTGCTTCTACTTTCACATTAGGAGTTTTCAACCCCTTTGAAAATTCACTTACCTCTGAATTTAGCCTCCTCCCTATGGAGTGGCTGGCTGCTGAGGCCGCCGGGCTGGCCTAGCACTCAGGCCCAACCACACTGACACCGCAGGAGTCCAGCTGGCTGTGCATCTGCTGCCACCTGAGGAGCTGGCCAAGCATGCGTATGTGAGGGTGCCAAGGCTGTCACCAAGTACACCAGCTCCAAGCGACCCAGGCCTAACAGTAATAAAGGGTGAACTGCTAGAAAGCAAGCAAGCAAGCAAGGAGAGAGGGGGGGACAGAGGGAAGGAAGGAAGGAAAGATGGAAGGAAGGAAGGAAGGAAGGAAGGAAGGAAGGAAGGAAGGAAGGAAGGAAAAGAAATTAAGAGAAGAAAGAAAGAGAGAAAGAGGGAAAGAAAGAAAGAAAGAAAGAAAGAAAGAAAGAAAGAAAGAAAGAAAGAAAGAAAAAGGAAGGGAGGGAGGGAGAGAGAAAGAGGAAGGAAGGAAGGAAGGAAGGAAGGAAGGAAAGAGAAAGAAAGAAATTAAGAGAAGAAAGAAAGAAAGAGAGAAAGAAAAAGGAAGGGAGGGAGGGAGAGAGAAAGAGGAAGGAAGGAAGGAAGGAAGGAAGGAAGGAAGGAAGGAAGGAAGGAAAAAAGAAAGGAAGAAGGAAAGAAATAAAGAGGAAGAAAGAAAGAAAGAAAGAACGAAAGAAAGAAAGAAAGAAAGAAAGAAAGAAAGAAAGAAAGAAAGAAAGAAACAGAAGGAAGGAAGGAAGGGAAGAAGGAAAGAAAGAAAGAGAAAGAAAGAAATTAAGAGAAGAAAGAAAGAAAGAGAAAGAAAGAAATTAAGAGAAGATAGAAAGAAAGAGAAAGAAAAAGGAAGGGAGGGAGGGAGAAAGAGGAAGGAAGGAAGGAAGGAAGGAAGGAAGGAAGGAAGGAAGGAAGGAAGGAAAAGAAGGAAGGAAGGAAGGAAGGAAGGAAGGAAGGAAGGAAGGAAGGAAAAGCAGGAAGGAGGGAAGGAAGGAAAAAAAGAAAGGAAGAAGGAAAGAAAGAAATAAAGAGGAAGAAAGAAAAGAAAGAAAGAAAGAAAGAAAGAAAGAAAGAAAGAAAGAAAGAAAGAAACAGAAGAAAGAAAGAAAGAAAGAAAGAAAGAAAGAAAGAAAGAAAGAAAGAAAGAAAGAAAGAAAGAAAGAAAAAGGAAGGAAGGAAGGAAGGAAGGAAGGAAGGAAGAAGGAAGGAAGGGAGAGTTGCTATACTATATTTTAGTTTATGCTTTTGGTACTGGATGTTAAACAAATTATAATTTGAGCAACAATCTCTTGAAGACAAATACATCTTTCCCCACCTCCTTTCCGTATCTTTGTTTCATTTGTCTTGAGTTAAATCAAACTATTAATTCATCTAATCCTTAAGGCATATCTTGCACAAACACTAACCTCCTGGGACTCTTCTCAGTTCTACAGGAATACTACTCTACCTTAACCTAAGCTAGCAGAAATAGAAGAACTCACCATCCCCCAAAACATCTCTGACAGAATTGAAGAGTTTCTACAGTCACTGTCACTTCTAAATCAGGTGTGTTCACAAGGGTCCCTGGTAGCTGAGATGCTTCCATTCCATTTCCCATTTTCTCCTTCCAGCCTTCTGTCTATAAAGTGCAAGCTCTCTTCGGTCTCTCCTTCCTCCCTTTCTTCCTTTCCTCCCTCCTTCCTTTCTTCCTTCTTTCTTCTATCCCTCCCTTTCTCTCTGTATTTCTTTCTTTCTATCAAATTGATATTGATCAAATTGATACTGATCATATTCTTCTGTGCACACATTTTGTTTCATTTCTGCCAAAGCGTTTTCCAATACCATCAACGCTTTAGTGAGAATACTATCTTAATGACTAATGTTTGACCATTTAAACTTTACACAATCCTTTTATTTCACACATTCCTTTCCTTTCCCTTCCCATTTTATTTTTATTTTTTTATTAGTTCTTTTCTTGGTTTTATGGTTTTTTTAATTTTATGTTTTATTTTTTAAAATGTACATCCAAATTAGTTAGCATCTAGTGCAACAATGATTTCAGGAGTAGATTCCTTAATGCCCCTTACCCATTTAGCCCATCCCCCCCTCCCACAACCCCTCCAGCAACCCTCAGTTTGTTCTCCATATTTATGAGTCTCTTCTGTTTGGTCCTTCTCCCTCTTTTGATATTATTTTTGTTTCCCTTCCCTTATGTTCATATGTTTTGTCTCTTAAAGTCCTCATATGAGTGAAGTCATGATTTTTGTCTTTCTCTGATTGACTAATTCCACTATTATGCTAAGTGAAATTAGCCAGTCCCCTCCCATTTTAAACCATACACGTTTGCTCCCCATTGCTTTTTCCCACCTCTCTGACAAGGATGTTTCTTCTCTCTTCAAGTATACATGTTCACTCTGGATTCCATAGTCCCCAAACTTCTCCTTCTCCTTTTCTTGGCCTCAATCCTGCTTTTCTTTCTTTTCTTTTTTTTTTTTTAATTTTTTTTAACGTTTATTTATTTTTGAGACAGAGAGAGACAGAGCATGAACGGGGGAGGGGCAGAGAGAGAGGGAGACACAGAATCTGAAACAGGCTCCAGGCTCTGAGCGGTCAGCACAGAACCTGGCACGGGGCTCGAACTCATGGACCGCGAGATCACGACCTGAGTGGAAGTCGGACGCTTAACCGACTGAGCCACCCAGGCACCCAATCCTCCTTTTCTTTCTACTCTTTGGTCTCTCAGTCTCTACATCTGACCCTTTCCCTAATAATCTTAGATATCTTCCCATAACTAAAACAAAAACAAAAACAAAAACAAAAACAAAAACAAAAACAAAAAACAAACTTTGACTTGGTTGTCCCCTCAAAGCAATGCTCTAACTTTTTGCCTCACCACTGACACTCACCGGATCTCATTTTCCGATCACCCCAACTACTCTTTAAAGCCTTTCAATCAGAATTTGGTTGTTTCCACTCAGTTGAAAATGAACTCAAAGGCAACCAGAAATGTCCTAGTAGGGCCAGGAGCTTGAAGCTGTCCAGTGGTCTTTTAACAGTCTTCCTCTTCTTCAGCCTCCTTCAAAATACTGTGATCCTTGGCTTTATGGCTTGTCTTCCTAGCTGACTATCCCTCACTGCCTTTACCTCTTCCTTTCTACTAAGTCCCATTTTAATTTCTATTCCATTCTGCTCATGCTTAGCTTCTCTCTGTGGCAACCAAGTAAAGTATCACGGAAATTTCTGAACTTGAATTCTAGTTTCCCCATCTGGGTCTAGTGCTCTGTTTACTATTATCTTCTACTTGCTACCATTTATAGTTGGAATGAGAAGTAGGTACCTGTAAAGTTGATTGGTGCATATCTATAATTAAATACCTTTCCGTTTCATGAAACCGATATATATCTGTCTATATCTATTTCCCTCTATCAAGACAGAGAAAACCATCCTGAGGTCTAGCAAATATAGCTAAAAAAAGAAGATTGATGAGAATCAAAAGGTTTATTTAACACACAGTTTTAAATGTGTGGGGAAAGAAGAGCATTAATAAGAGCCACCAAAAAAATTCTTTAGTAAATAGATTCCAATACATTTTTGTGTAATATACAAGTGAAATAATTAGTGAATCCCTTGTGAATTTATAGATTTGCGAAATTCAGCTTAAAGACGAAGTGAAAGATAAAATTAATTTAAAATATAATAAGCAGTTTGGAGTCAAGTAAAGTTTATAAGATAAACTGGATGTCTCTTAAGGTTGCTTTAACAGACAAAATAGGCTTTAATTTAATACCTAGTTGAATCTGTATCACTGAGCAGCTAGGTCCTAGGTAAATTCAGCATCACCATTTCCTGAGGCAGAATTTGTTGCCTTTGGAGCAAAGGTTAACGTCACTGTTACACCAAAATTATATTGCATTCTATAATGGGATCTTTTAGCCACATCTGTTATGAGAACAATTCAGTCTATTCTTTTCCCCTTTGCAGTTATTTATGTTTTATTATATCTCTTTAGTTTATCAAGTCCAAAAATATGAATAAAATATTTATAAAATAGATCACTTCTCCATAATAATGTAAACTCTGTGGGGATGCCTGGGTGGCTCAGTCGGTTAAGCATCCGACTCTTGATTTTGGCTCCGGTCATGATCTCATGGTTCATGGGACTGAGCCCCACATTGAGCTCTACGCTGACAGGGAGGGGCCTGCTTGGAATTCTTGATCTCCCTCTCTCCCTGCCCCTCCCCCACTCATGCTCTCTCTCCCTCAAAATAAATACATAAAAAAGACAACCCTGTGACTATCCCTAGAAATAAAAACATCGTGATGTTTATAACCTACACCTACTATCTCATCATACTATGCTTATAATGACATCTGCCTACAAATTAAATTTTTAGTGGCTATAAAATAAAGAATGTAGTTGAAAGGCTTATGCCCAGATGTTTCTGACTTGTAAGTAAAGCTATGAGTACTTATGTATTGGAAGTTTGTCTTAGAAAGGAGGGCAAAAATTGTTTGAGGTTGGGGTCTGGTCTAAGGAGTTAGTGTTCAGAGTATGGCCTTCAGGGAAGATTAGCCGTCCTTGTTCTCAAGGGTTTCTGTTTTCTTTGATCTTTCAACAAATCTCTTTGGAAAAATACATTGAAAAACATCCAGTAGCCCTTTGCCATTATGTTATCTTGTGATTCTTTTTTCTTTTTCCTTTTTAAAAAATGTTTTAAATTATTTTTTAGAGAGAGAAAGAGCAGGGGAGGGGCAGAGAGAGGAAGGCACATGATCCAAAGCAGGCTCTGTGCTGATAGCAGTGAGCTGATATGGGCTCAAACCCACCAATCGTGAGATCATGACCTGAATGGAAGTCGGACACTTAACCGACCGAGGCACCCAGGCACCCCATCATTCTTTTTTCTTGAAAAAAAGCCACTTGTGTCTTCATATGTTGAAGGGTATCACCCCAGTAAGTACTTATAACAAAGTGTATACAGAAGGTTACATAACTTAATTAAAAGAACATTAAGAGAAAAAACTTGCTTCAAAAGTTGAAACAGTATTAAATTTATCTTAAATATTTATTTACCTCAAAGCAGGTTGAAGACACATATCCAGAATCTGCACAGTGGTAGCTTTTTAATGTTCACTAGACACCGGCTGGTGCTCGTGAACGCCCTCTCTACTCCTCTTTTGAGATCCAAGACTGATCCTGGATGGGAGAAAAGACAGAAGGCGGGGCGATATCTCAGGAGCTGTGATGAGTGACCTGGCATCCGAGCACAGTAACTGCTACTGCAGACCTGATCGCGTGCCTCCTAGCTGATCCCCTAGTTTGGTATTCTGTACCTAAGCCTGTGTCTCAGGATCCTGTCTTGTCTCCTAGAGGGGAACTCTCATATTCATTAATTCATTTATTGATTCATTCAATAAACATTTTCAGTGCTTAGTATGTGCCAGATGCTAGGCTATTTGCTACAATAGAAAGATGAAGAGGTGTCTAACTGATAGAAGTCTACATAAGTAATTCTAACACCTCAGATGACTTTACCCCTTTTTGGCATTCTCCTATGACCAGACCCACTGTGCCCTGCCTAGCTGATACCGATCCCAAACTCCTACTTCTCCTTCTGCAAAGCAGACCCTTTCTGTCTTAAAGTCCTTTAACGATGGATGTCGATAGAAATTGGAGCCAAACTGAACATATACTCATTCGTTCATTAGTTATTCCCTGGGAATGTGTAACCTTTTGGAAGGAATGAAAATCCAAGAGACTAATAACAAGAATAATGACTTCATGATCGAGGTTGTCTAGTAGACAAGAATAACCCATTGAAGCAGTAAAGGTAGCCAAGCATGGCTTTTTCTCTCATTTTCTTTTCTATTCTTAATCTTAGTTCCTGATATCTAGTTTTCCTTCCTCTTACATAGATTCCCAGTGTCTTTATGTGTTTTATTACTAACCACAGCATGTTCACTCAAGTACACCCATTTTCTGGGAAAGATACACATCTAAAACTTTTTCCAACTTTGCTCTTCTTAATACCTATGATGGCATCAGAGAGTATACTCTACTCTGCCAATATGAGGTCTGTCACTCCTTTAAGTTTATTTAGTTGAAATACGGCAGCATTTTTTTTCTGACAAATATAAGTATTTCAAATTCATCAGAGAAAAATGGAAAATTAACAAAATTAGGGGGAAAATGACTATTCTACCTAATTTTCCTATAAACTAACCCTTAAACCATTAACCATTAACCATTAAAATTTTGATACATTTACTTTTAAACCTTAAAAAGTAGGATTTTTCAAACAAAAACATGGTCATTTTATATGTTATTTAGTATATCATATCTGCACATAATATATTTATTACATCAAGTAATCTTTTAGATGTAATTTTAATAGCATAAAATGCTATGTGATGGGTATTGAATAATTAGCTAATTCCACTTTCTAACTAACGTTTATTAAATTTTCTATTAAAAATTACTCTGTGATGAATATCTTTTAGATATCACTCCCCACCCTACCTCAGTTCTGTAGTGGTTTGGGATGGTCATTTGACTCAACACTGGCCAATAAGAAATAAGGAGAAGTGTACTAAGTAGTGCATCCAAATAAAAACAAACCAAATCAGACATCACAGGCCTTCTGTCTTTTCCTTTCTCCTTTATCTCTGTTTGGAGTATGAATATGATTCCTAGAGATGCAAGGCCAGCTTGCAAGCCTGCAGAAGGAAGCCATACCATAAGGAACGTATCAATCCTTGACGATGAATGTCCTTGAACTAGCCCTCAGCAGAGTTCCCCCATGCATCCTGTACCTGAGAAATACAAACCTTTTCTAATTTAATTTTGCTACAATTCTCCACATAACAATGTTTTTATTATTCTTCTTGAATGGTAGCTCAGTAAGATGCAAATATTTTTAGAATTTACCATTTAAAAATGTGTTTACTTACCACTCACTTATAAGACAAAGAACTCAAATAAAACATGGACAAAAGATTTAAATAGACTGTCTCCACAAAAGGAAAGAAAAAGATGTGCAAATTGGTAATAACCACAGAAGAACATAAGAAGATGTTGAACCTCATTAGTAATTAGGAAAATGCAAAACCAAATCACAATGAAATCGCAAAAATCACTAATGAATTCTCATCTATTAGAATGGCTATAATTAAAAAGATAGAAAATACCATGTGTTGGTGAGCATATGGAAAACTGGAGTTCTATTACAATACTAATAGGAACTGAACTGGCATAGCCACTTCGGAAAATAATTTGGCTGTTTCTTAAAAAATCAAACATAAATTACCATCTAACCCAGATATTCTGCTCCTAGAATCTATCAAGGAAATGAAAACATATTTTCACACAAAGACATGTACACTATGTTTATAGAAGCGTCATTCATCTAGCCCCAAAGTGATGTCCATCAGCTGCTATATGAATAAACAAAAAACATGTATGCTGTCTGCATACAATGACGTCTACACAGCAATAAAACAGAAGAGGGGTACTGATACATTTCACAACATGGATGAATCCCCCAAACAGTATGCTCAGTGAAAGAAGCCGGTGCAATAGTCTACATGTTGTATAATCCCATTTATATAAAATGTTAAAAGGTACATTTTAGAGACAAGATAGATCGGTGGATGTGGGGGCTGGTTGTTGGAACTGGCTTTAACTGCAAAAAGACATTAGCAGACTTGTAGGGGTGATGGAAATGTTTTAAAACACAATTGTGGTAATGATCGTACAACTGTAAATGTGCCAAAATCATTAAGCTGCCCACTTACATTGGGTGAATTTTATGGTATGTAAACTATACCTTAGTAAATCTGTTTTTTTGAATATATCCAAATATTCTCATTACAAGTTTACTATGTCAGCTAAATTATTCTGTGTTGTCAAAACATTAAAGCCTAATGGTCTACATAAAATAGTCTTGAGACAGCTTAAAAACTTCACTTAAGCATGAGACACTATTTGTACAGAAGAAAAAATCCCATACCGCAAACAGGAATAATTCAGAAGAGAATGAAGAAAAGACCCCTGCAACGTATGTGGGCCAGCATGTAAAAAGAAACTTCAGTTTAGGTCACTCTCTCTTGGAAAGCTGAAAAGATATTTTGAAACCTTCCCAAATGGACAGATGCCCTTAATCCTTGGTCCAAGAAAAAAATTATTTATTTCATTCTTACTAAGCATGTTAGACAGTTTCCAACATGTGTTCCTGATTAATTCACAACTCCAGGAAGTGTTAACAACTTCCACTTTGCAAATGAGAAGACTCCGCTCTGCCACACCCCCAGCAGCCGGTAAAGGCAAAGCAGGACCACAGGTCAAATCCAGTGTAATTCCAGACTGAAGCCCACAAGTTAACCTTTACAACACACTACTTCCTTCAATCTCCCGGACCCACCCTAGAGTTCCAGTGCTTGAAAGAGCAAAAGGCACTTAAAAACGAACTGATATGGGGCAACGGGGTGACTCGGTTAGGCATCCGACTCTTGATTTTGGCTCAGGTCATGATCTCATGGTTGTGGGATCAAGTCCCCCACCGGGCTCCTCACTGAGTGTAGCATCTGCTTGCAATTTTCTCTTTCCCTCTCTCTCTGCTCCTCCCCAGTGTGCATTTTCTCTTTCAAAGTAAATAAACATTAAAAAAAAAAGAGTAACATTTCTCAGATGAGTTTCAGTCTTCATATAAATGGAGATTATTATATTGTGTTCTTAATAATCTTGTAGGAATAGGCTGAAATTATTAACCATAATATTTTTCTTAAGATACATGGTTTCTTCCATTCTCAATTATTAACACGAATGCGAATATTTTATAATGTGGGTCCTACAGAAAGCATTCTTTTTTTATTGTTATTTTCACCCAAAACAGTGTTTTGGATTTTAGATCCTAACTCCTACTCCCTTAGAAGATTACCCTTTTTGATTTAGGAATGCACAATTGCATTGTCTCTGCCAAACTCCATCTCTACATTTCTAGAATTCTATTATCCTTTTCTCCTGGGTGTCCAGACAGAAGATCAAGTAATCCTTTCCACTGAATGTTGTCTTCCTCATTTTCTCATTTACATCAATAGGATGACATCATCCTTGTCACTCAGGCTTAGACATCTGAGTCTAGCCATATCCAGCAAATGTCCGATTTCTCTTATTTCTACCACCACAACATCTCTCAAACCATGTCCATCTGATTCCTGCCTGTAACCCTCTTGTCCTTGACAAAACATCACATTTCACTGGGTTCCTGTTACCAAGGCATTAATCCCTGCTTTGGTTTTTTTCTTTTTCTTTTACTTTCTTTTTTTTTTTTTTTTTTTTTTTTGTCTCACAAAGAATTCCCCCAAGGGAAAGTTCTTCATATCTCATTAACTCCAGCTTGGTTACCTATGAACATGGTTGGTTCAAACTCAAAATGAAGCCGGAAAGTGAAACATGGAGTGAACACAGGTGCAACCGTAAATCACAATGTCAAACATCAAGGAATTCACATGGCCTGTGCTGTGTGTCAGACCCAGGTTATTGTTGTTGTCGGTTTGAGTTTTTCTGTTTTTATTGGGGGAGAGGAGAAAGCTTTGATTAAATCTGTTGAACTGTGAGCTAGTTATGGATGACGGAAAAAAATGGAAACGCAAAAATTCCAAAGCAAATGTTTGCAAACAAGCTGGGAATATGTACTTGACACATGTTGTGCAGGATGTTGAAAGGCATGCTACAGAATTTGGACTTATTTCTACATACATATGTCATAAAAATGTAAGTCAGAAGCTATTATGTAAAACATTTAATAGTAATTATTATATTTTTATATTTATAGATTATTACCTATATATATACCTATAAATATCTATATCTGTATCTATCTATCTATCTATCTATCTATCTATCTATCTATTTCTATTTGAAAACTCATCATTTTACTCCAGAGAACTTGGAGTCAAAGTATTCAGAAAAATGAAACCTCAGGATTTAAGACACATGAACAATAAACACAGAGTTTCTGATTTTCAAAAGGTTTATCAATTACAAAATTTAGCTTGCTCATGTATTTGTACATACACAGCCCACAGAAACACTGCTCTTTAATATACATATTCACAAATAAAGTTTGGGTATGGTAGAACACTCAGAGCTCCCACTGTCATATCCCTTGAACATCTCAGAATTTCATTTTATTGGGCTTTTTATGTAAAATTCATATGAAGATACATAACATCCTGCCTCTGCATTTTCAGTGTATTATTAGCTTGTCCATTGGAGAATGTGTTTTACTTTCCAGGTGTACATATGAATTCACTTCTCCTAGATCAGACGAGATCGGGCGCGTTCAGGGTGGTATGGCCGTAGACTTGAATTCACTTCTCTGGAGTGCATTTATCTTGGTTTCTACCATCTAATCTCATCTTGCTGGAGTTCTCCATTTCTTTATTGATGGTAGGATATCATTCTCCAGGTACATGAAGTGGCATTCTACTCTTCAGCTTTCTTTGGCTTTTGGTAACTTCCTGTACATATTTATCACACCAGTTAATTGGTCTGCATTCCAATAATTTTGTAATGTAACTATTAAGACTGAACCAACTTTGACATACTATGAAAATAATTACTGTTACAAAATCATTATTGCAGTTTTTATGAATACTAATAGCTTTGACTACTATTATGGTCACATTAGCCTTTACTGGAACACTTTGGGTTATTGCTGAGAGTTTATTAATATGTTAACAACCTTAAAATAACATATTGAGCACTTACTTGGTGCCAAGCAGTTGGTTAGACCCAAGGAATTCAAAAGTAAAGAAGCCACAAATATTTACCACAGAGGGAATAAATACAGTAAGACAAAAAGGCTTTTCTTAAATAATTATGTGAACTAACCAACGATTATCAACTTAATCATTTCTTCTTTTTTGCTACAGACCTAGTAAATGATTGTTGTTTATTATCACATGGAAATCTATAAACAGAGACAACTATCTGAATTCACTGGTCTTATTGATCTAGTAAGACACAATAAATGGAGTGAATTACAACTAGAATTTAGAATTTTAGAATCTCAAAAACGTCTTTTAAATGAATTATTTCAGTTGTTCTTCATAAACTATTATAAGTTAAAGAAAACAAATCTTCTACATGCTTTTCTAGTGAGAAAAAAGTGAGTCGCAGAGGCCAATTTACTTGTTTGAAGATATACAAATAGAAGCCCCCAAATCATTTTATTCCAAGAGATTATATGGGAGTTGATAGTTACACATGGTACATACTTAACACACTTAAGAAATATACATTGAATGCATAATATGCTTTTGATATTTGATGCCACAATGTCATCCAGATCCAAAATGCTTACTGAGGTCTGCCTAGTTGAAAGGTTTTTCATCCGCAACCAATAAAAAGTAGGGCAAATCAGGTACAACAGAGTGTCAAGATATCAACAGGGAAAAATTTTATGATGTGTTAAGTCCAGATTAAATTAATGTCTCATAAAAAAATCATAATTAGATACACCTCACTATCACAAAAATACATAAATATTTATGGAAATTGCTCATCACCGCTATCATACAACAGAACCCTGCCATACCATTGTTTCTCCTTTCTCCTTTGTAATCTATAATGAGAGGAACTTTGATATCATAATGTTGTTAGAAAATTGGAATTATGTTAGACAATGTATAAAATATCACCTAGCTATATAGTTAATTTTCTAGGATTTTTATTCTTAATGTTCTGTATCTGTTAATTCCCAGTTGGTTACTCAGAATTCTTTCTGCTTCTGCCAAATATCAATTACTAAAGCCTCTTGATTTCCCAGTCCTGGCAGCTCTTCTCCTACTAAATTGAAAAATCTGAAAACCTACAGAAGGAATTACAATTACACCGCCTTAAAGTCATTGTGTCAAGACTAATGAAGTAATAGACTCTGAAATGTTTTGAACTTTCATAATAAAGTGAAATAATAAATGCAAAATTGTATTCATCACACCAAAGTGGCATTATTTTGCACTTTGTCAGAAATAAAAATGTGGTATAAAATTTCCTCACAAAATCCACTTGGTTGATCTGAAAAGAATGAGAATTGAGTTAATTTCTTACGACTGGGATAGAGCCACATACTGTGCAAGTTTTAACAACTGAAAATCTTCCTTTGGTGATGTAAGATATTAGCATGTATCATAACAGAGACTTCTAGGTCTATGTAACTAAATGAAGTATCATGCATTCAAAAACATATGCTCATGTCAAAGGTTGGCTTTTGGACAGACTTTATCAATGACCCATGATGCCCATCTCTACAACCCACAGGACGTTTAAGGAAGTACGTTATGTAGATAAAGATATAGATGATAGCCCTTTATCCCAACAGTCAACCTTGGCCATTTAAGGGATGCTCCTTGAACAATGGAAAATTTCAAGTTTCCTCTTTTGGCCCAGAAACATCTGTAGAGATGTAGAGATTAGTCAAAAGACTAATGATTCACGTCTATCTTTGTCTTAATACACCCAAGTCCAGCACTTTATCACTGCTTGTAGATCTTGCAATGTCTTAAAAAAAAAATCTACTTATAAAGTGGTAGTTTCCTCCCTTTGTTTAGAAAGACAGATTCTCTGGATTAATTTACCAAAAGCTTGATCTTCAAGGGGGAAATCTTAGTGACATATTTGGCAAAAACTAATTATTTCAAGAATGGTACAGGGGCGCCTGGGTGGCTCAGTCGGTTAAGCCTCCGACTTCGGCTCAGGTCACGATCTCGCGGTCCGTTGAGTTCGAGCCCCACATCGAGCCCCACATCGGGCCTCTGTGCTGACAGCTCAGAGCCTGGAGCCTGTTTCAGATTCTGTGTCTCCCTCTCTCTGACCCTCCCCCATTCATGCTCTGTCTCTCTCTGTCTCAAAAATAAATAAACGTTAAAAAAAAAAAAAAGAATGTTACATAATTGTAAAGCGTATTGCATAGATAATAGTCTTTTTTTTTTCTTTTTTAAAAAACATCCAGTGTTCCTCACAAGGATAATAGTCTTAAATTACTGTTTTCAAATGACCGCTTGAGGGCGCCAAAGCAGAAGCGAAGAGCGTCCTCAACCCAGCACTTCTGAGACCCGCTTTCTCTACACCTCTATATAAGGAGATGGTCCTTGCTTCAAACACCATAACAAGGTAAAGAATATCTTTTAAAAAAGCAGATATGGTGAGATGAATGCTTTCATGTTACTATATTTGGTTACTTCCAAATTCTTCAACAAATATAGGAGTCTTTGCCATCACATCCTTCATTCTCAACATGAACTTCCATGACACTAAGACTTCCATCCAAACCACTGGACAAAATTTAATTCATTTTCTCACATAGTTCTTACTTCATCTTCAATTCCATTATTAGTATTCTTTCTTACTAGCATTTTCCCCACTGCTCTGACTCCATCCTACCTTCAAAAGTTTAAATTCTACTATGACTTTAGTCTCAAAGCCATCTAAGTAAGGATTTTCTGTGCTTGCTGGATGCTGGAGTGGGTATTTCAGTCATTCCCTCTTCTATAGAGCCATAGTCCTTTGAACCTATATCTTTTAGCTCTTTCGTTTCCATATTTTGATGATTTATGTATATATGTTTTCCCATTTCACAATAAGTCCCATGTGCACAGGTGTGCAGAAATGGGTATTAATTGTATCTTCTATCCTCTGGGCAAAGTTCCCAGTAAAAGGTACATAAATGAAAAAGAAAAACTCGGTCCCTAATCTCAAGTAGAATGTAGTCTGGTAGGGAACATGAGTCAGGCACCTTAAAAAGTTAAATAACACTAAGGAATTAACAGTTAACACAATATTGTAATATGAGTTGTCTATAACAATATTGTCCAGTAGAAATTAGGTAATTAAGATTTTTTTTAGTAGCCACATTAAAAACCTAAAAGGAAACTAGTGGAATTAATTTTGACAATATATTTACTTAACCCAATATATCCAAAATATTATAATTTCAACCTGTGATCAATATAAAATATCTATTATGAGGTATTTTTACATGCTTTTTTTTCAAAACCCAATGTGCATTTTATGCCTATAAGACATTCTCAATAAATATGCTAAATTTTCATCAGAAATACTTAACCTGCATTTAGATTTCATAACACAGTTGAAAAATGAGATTCACATACTTAAGTTGTTCATAAATACGTGTAAATTTTCCAATAATTGAATTGAGTACCAAAAATTATTTTCCTTTAATATTAATATCCACATTAACAAAAAAAGGTTTATCTTTTTTAAAAAAATTAATTTAGGGGTGCCTGGGTGGCTGTCGGTTAAGTGTCCAACTCTTGATTTCGGTTCAGGTTATGATTTCATGGTTTGTGAGATCAAGGCCTGCCTGGGGCTCTGCAGTGACTGCTCAGAGCTTGCTTGGGATTCTCTCTATTTGCTCCTAACATGCTTGTGCTCTCTCACTCTCTCTCTCTCTCTGTCAAAATAAGTAAGTAAGTAAATAAATAAATAAATATTTTTAAAAATAAAAATAAATAAATTAGTTTGACTTTGAAGCGAAGTCTATTCGTTAAGTACATTCACTAACTCTATGTCAACTTGGTATTGTTAACATTAAATTCAAGGACTTATTGCATAAATAAAAAATCAACTCTAGGTTAATATCAAAAAGCATCCTTCAAATTCTTGTAGTTTCTGCAGTCAATTTGTATAACATTGTCAATTAAAAGTCAAATATTTTGGTGCTAGTTAATAAAAATGCATAAAATATTGTTGTTTTGTATAATGTACAGTTTTAATTTTAAAATATATTATATTAGGGGCGCCTGGGTGGCGCAGTCGGTTAAGCGTCTGACTTCAGCCAGGTCACGATCTCGCGGTCCGTGAGCTCGAGCCCCGCGTCGGGCTCTGGGCTGATGGCTCGGAGCCTGGAGCCTGCTTCCGATTCTGTGTCTCCCTCTCTCTCTGCCCCTCCCCCGTTCATACTCTGTCTCTCTCTGTCCCGAAAATAAATAAAAAACGTTGAAAAAAAAATTAAAAAATAAATAAATAAATAAATAAATAAAATATATTATATTATATTAAAATTATATTATATTAAAATAATAAAAATATATTAATTTTAAAATATATTTAAAATATATTATTAAAATACATTATCTACCTAGTCACAAATAAGCTTTTCTTTTCCTGGGAGCTTCAAATGTATATTATTCACTTATAGTGTAATATCAGTGAAGGAATATAAACCATACTGCCATTTTTATCTTTAATTATTAAATATTTGGCAAGAATTTCTTAGTTTCAAAAAAATCTTAAATTGGAATTAACCGAACAATAAATCTTTTTAAAACTCTCCATAATTCAACTTACCACCATTGGCAAAGAACTCAGGATCGTTAGATATCCTCGTCTTGTATTTCTTCAATAGTTTCCCAAACTGGCAGTGATTCATAGTATATACCCCCACATACACCGAGCAGGTGTACTCATGAAACATTTTGTAGAATCATAGAATGAAATCAAGGAATAAGGAAAGAAAATATCCTGTAAAATTTAAATATATTAGAGCACTTTCATCATAATAGAAATTAATTTTTTCATATATAGTTTTCATAAATAGCTTAAATTCTTCTTTGGAAATGCAGAAGATTCAAAAATATCTATTCCATTCAGCTGTGAATCAACAGTTCTTCCCATCTTTGGAAGTCTTTAGACAAAAGATACCCACAGGGCTAATTAAACCATGTCCCTTTCATTATAATACAATATAAACTAAAGGGAAAGAAAAAGACATCCAGTTTAGGTCCAATTGATCACTGATGCTGTTAGAAACTTCTTATATTATGGCTGTTTGCTGGCTTACCTGCGGATATTTCACTTTTCATAAAATATCCTTTTAAGGTTTTTCCTCAAGATTTCCTAATGAAATCTATACATCTGAAATAATAACTCCTCTTATATATTTCCATTCAAAATTGTTTTTTTTTTCTTTTATACAAAAACACAAGCCATTTCATAGCTTCTTTAATAGCCCAGAGTTAACAGGCTCAGATTCTGTTAAACTGTTAGTATTTTGGTGTTGGGATCAGAATATTAATTCTGATTTTAGGTGACTAGTTTTGTTGGTTCTTTTTCAGCTTTTCCCTGTTGAGAGGACAGTTATTAGTGAATTCACCATATATCTGCTGAAAATGTCTTTTCATACTATCCACGTTTTTATCTTTAAAACTCTTTTATGCAACAAACAGCATCTCCTTTTTTTTCTGCTGGGACAAACTGTAATTGTCATTCATTGGGAGATTCATGACATACTTCGCTGTAGCTTTTCTCTCTCTCTCTCTCTCTCTCTCTCTCTCTCTCTCACACACACACACACACACACACACACACACACACGCTATTCCAGGCAGAGTGCTAGCTTCTGCCAGTTCTTGATTCTACATCAGTAATATACCTTCATTTAAATTTTAAAAATATGGCCATAATGGGGTACCCGGTGGCTCAGTTGGTTAAAGGTCTGATTTCGGGTCAGGTCATGATGTGGTTCATGAGTTCAAGCTCCCTGTCGACCTCTGTGCTGACAGCTCAGAGCCTGGAGCCTGCTTTGGATTCTGTGTCTCTTTCTCTCTGCCCCTCCCCTGCTCACGCTCTGTCTGTCTGTCCCTCTCAAAAATAAATAAACATTAAAAATATTAAAAATATGGCCATATTTATTTTTTAACCAGAAAAAGAATTTAATTATAATATAACTAAAATAGTGGTGAGTGTTCCCATTGTATTATTAACTATAAGCTAAATAGATACCACATAACTTGTGCTGTCTGTGTTAGGATTTCAAATAAACACATTACAAATTACATCAGTACATAAAAAACAACATTTGAACTGAGTCGTTCCGTTAATACTGACTGGATGGATGATGTGTTTATTTGTAATACCAGGAACACACCTAGCGCTCCCCCCTCCACACACCCTGCAATGCAGTTGTGATACCTATGTGATGCAACAATTAAAGTACAAGATAATTCTACTGAAATAATACATTTATGTTTAACAGAAAAACCCTTCACTCTGCTTCTGATTTTAAATTAAAATGTAAATTAATTCAAATTAAATAAAATTGAAAACTTGATTCCTCAGTCACACTAGCCACATTTTCAAGTGCTTAATAGCCTCAGGTGACAACCAAATACCCTACTGATCTGGGGCACAGATCTAAACTGTATGTTTCCCAACATTATGGGTAAATTTACTATTTTTATTGTCCACAGTACCAAGTATATAAACAATTTTGGGTTGAATTTGATATCCTGAGTCATATATAATTGATGATGTTGTATAAACACATGTTCACAAATGCTACAAGTTCATAAAGAAGACTTCCCCCCAAATTGAGACTTTTCATGTATTAAATATGTAAAGGTAGAAAAGGACATGGAAAAGGCATTCCAGGCAGGAAGTAACAAGCCAAAACAAAGCACAGATGGAAGGTAGCGCAGCGGAAAAAAAAAAAAAAAATCAGAGAAAGAAAAATCCAGAAAGTTGAATTGAAGCCAGGAGTAGAAAGCCTCCAGGGCCAGGAGTAGACATTACCCAATAAGTAATGTGGAACTTTTGAGGACTATAAACAGGAAAGTTACTATGCAAGATGTATTTTAGGGAAACTCATCTGGCAACAGAATAAACAGTGCATGGGTGAAGAAGAAATTAGAAGGATATCACTATAATTAACCAAGAGTCAGGTGATAAGGATCTGGATTATGGCAGCTGGAATTGAAATGAACAAGAAATGTGAGCAAAGCATGACAAAGGAAGTCTCATTGGAGCTCAATGAATACAAAGACAGGGAATAAGCAAAATGTATTCTGAATTTTTAATATGGTATTAAGAGATTGGTTTATAGGGGCGCCTGGGTGGGTCAGTTGGTTAAGCCTCCGACACTTGGTTTTGGCCCAGGTCATGTTATCACAGTTCGTGAGTTTGAGCCCTGCATTGGGCTCCGCCCTGACAGTGCGGAGCCTGCTTGAGATTCTTTCTCTTTCCCCTTCTCTTTCTGCCCCTCCCCACCCCTTCTCAAAATAAATACATAAACTTAAAAAAAAAGCAAGATTCATTTACAGTAGTCTTTGTATTATTGCTAAAGAAGTATCATAATTGTTGAGAATTCTATCTGGAGAAAAATGATGGCTCTAAACATACTTGGAGGAGTCATCTATGCAGTAGTACAACTGAAAGGAGCTAAAAGAGGAAGATAAGTAAGAAAAGCAAGAGAACCAGAAAAATGCTGTGCCACTGAAGCCCAACCAGGAAAATAGTTTTCAAAGGGAATAAATTGTCAACAGTTTCAAAAGGGCTTTAGTAGTACCAAATAGTTTACAACTTCATTTCCTTTGACTACCATTTTGGCTTGTTCTCTGTTAGTGATATTTGCTGATGCTTTCTGCCCTGGCCAATCTTTCCAAATGCAATCCAGAGTACTTATCGATTTATCAATATATAGTGTAATCTCTCTTAATGAATAAAAGTAAATGCTCCGATTCCAATGATAAACTTTTAAGTTAAAAATGTTATGAAAAAATTTAAAATTTTTTACCATCTACTAAGATAAAAATACCTCAAGCAGAGAAAATATTGATTTTCTTCTCTACCCACCTTAGGCTAGACCATGCAATTACAAAGGAATTAGTGAGTATATGAACTAAACAAAAATGATTGAGATATGACGGCCAACATTTAAATACATACATTCTTGAAAAATAATCATTACCATTAGCTACTGAAGAAGAATATGTAAATCTGCCAGCCATTCGGGTGTATATTTTTTACTCTTAATAATACTACATGAGGGGCGCCTGGGTGGCGCAGTCGGTTAAGCGTCCGACTTCAGCCAGGTCACGATCTCGCGGTCCGTGAGTTCGAGCCCCGCATCAGGCTCTGGGCTGATGGCTCGGAGCCTGGAGCCTGTTTCCGATTCTGTGTCTCCCTCTCTCTGCCCCTCCCCCGTTCATGCTCTGTCTCTCTCTGTCCCAAAAATAAAATAAAAAACGTTGAAAAAAAATTAAAAAAAAAAATAATACATGAGACTAAATACATAAAATATGGCAATTAATTTTCCTCATCAATTTATCTGCTATTTAAATTTTTGATTGTACTTTCCTCTCTTCTATAGCTATTCCTACAAATATTTAAAGATTCAAATGAAAAGGTAGCATTTAATTAAAAAGTGAATTCAATTTAAAATATTGAAAAAATGCAGAAGTGTTATGTATTATTTTACATCTGGCAAAATCAAATATTGCACAGTATTATAAATGAAGAAATACGATGGAGGATACACATGTGTAAAAAAATAATATGTGCCTAAAGAATGTCTAATTACATATGGACTAATAGATAGGAAGCCACAGTAAAATGACAATGCCCTCTGTGTTTAATTCTGTTGGAACTTAGGAGATTTTTTTTCATCCTTTTCTTTTGTCCCAAAATGTCTATAATACAGTGGTTACATTTGGAATCAAACATAAATATGTACATTTAAAAAAAAAGTTCGAAGTAATTTTTCTAAGTTCATCAAATCTTCTGGGATCAGTTCTGTTCAACTTTTCTACTCATGCCGTTACTCTCACAGATCTAAGTGTTTAACATGGAATTTAAAAATGTAAGCACAAAGTTCTAGTACATTAAGTAGGTTTTTATGGCATTTATTTGTGTTTGGATAATTAATTGACAAATCAGAGGAGTGCATAAAGAATTCACTAAATTACTTAGATGAAGCCATAAAATACTTTAAAAATTATCAAGAGAATGAGAGGAAAGGAAACTAGTTTCATTAAATCCATCCTTTAAACACTGAGTGAAAAACCACTTGTTCTGACTGCAATGAATGTTGTCTTTTTACCTCCATTCTCTGAGGTACAAATATCCAATGCATTGTATAGTTCTTAAGCACTCAATCATATTCCTCACATACTTTTTAAATAAAAAATAAATGATGTGATAGTGAAACACATCTGTTTGCTACAAAAGTTGGAAGAAATAATTTAATGATCTTCATGAAATATTTATCTACTTGAGTGAATTAACTTAAGTAATCAGTGGAAATTGTTCTAGTTCTCCATGGCCATGTACTCATGTATTGTGTTGTCTGCACAGAATTCAAAAACAGTCCTTCATGGTGCAGAAAGCATTCTAGACACATTGAATGAAAACTCTGTTACAGCAACTGAACATTGTAAGTGAAGACTGTGTAAAATAACAAGCAAGGGGGGGGGGCGCGCCTGGGTGGCTCAGTTGGTTGGGCATCCAACTTCAGCTCAGGTCATGATCTCACAGTCCCTGAGTTCGAGCCCCGCGTTGGGCTCTGTGCTGACACCCCAGAGCCTGGAGCCTGCCTCGGATTCTGTGTCTCCCTCTCTCTCTGCTCCTCCCCTGCTCATGCTTGTCTCTCTCTGTCTCAAAAATAAATAAAAACATTTTTGAAAAATCAAACATCAAAAATCAAAATTTAAAAAAAAAAACAAGCAAGGGAAAAGGAAATACCAAAATCCCTTGATCACATGTCTCTTTTAGTCACAGTGATATATATTTTTTCCTTGGAGAATAATCTGGAAAGAATTTGAGAGACAAACTGAAGTTAAAGATACATGGCAATAAACAAACAAACAAATAAATAAATAGTAGATGGCAAAAACAAAAACAAAAACAAAAACAAAAAAAAACCTAACCAAACAAGCAAAAAACAGCACAAAGTCAAGGCAGATGACAAACTATAAGAACTAATCAGCAATGTATGTTATAAAGCTCTATGTCCTTGATACATAAATACTTAAAATATGAGCAAAGTATAAAAAACCAAACACAGAAATGGACAAAGTACACAAATAGTTCTCTCTCTGTCTCTTTCTCACACAAACACACAGACACAAAGAGATATAAATGGTCCATAAACATATGAAAAGATGTTCAACCTCATGCTTAATAAGAGAAATGCAAATTAAAAAAATAAACAGGTACCATTTATCATAGAATTATATTCTCCAAAATTCATACATTACTGATAATATTCAAGGTAAAATGTATATAGAGCAGATTTTGATAATAGCTCACAAAACAGCATATTAATTTACCTTTTGCTGCAACAATCTTATTTCTAAGATTTTATGCTAAAGATATATCTCAATAATACTAAAACATATGACCAAGGTTATTCACTGTGGCATTCTGTCTCATTACAAAATAGTGAAAACAGTGTCATTACTTATATATGCATACATAAGTATGTATGTCCACACCATGGAGTACTCTGCAACTGAAGAAGAAGTAGTTAGAAACATCCTTATAAACTGATGTGGAGTGATTTTTAAAATACATTGTTAAATGAAAAATTCAAGATGGAAGAATATTTTTTGTATAAAATATATTCTTGTATATATATTTTGTATGCATATACAATACATGTATTTTGTATGTTTTATATAAAATTGTATAAAAAAGAGAGGAGGGGGATATGTATGTATTTGCTTTTTGCGTGAAAAGATCCCCAGGAAGGCAGGATATATCCAAAGTAAGTGGCATCGCTTACAACAAAGGGTAGTGGGATAAGAAAAGAGATCAGAAAGAGAGATTTCTCTGAGTATATCTCTTTATATAATCTTTATTTTGAATAGCATTAGTATTTTCATGGTCAAAAAAAAAAAAAAAAAGCAAAATCCATAAGGACCAGAAGAAAGAGTAAAATAGAATACAATTAGAAAAAAAAAGTATATCTATATAAAATTAATAATATAACCATATAGAATCAAATTAAATCAAGTAACTTTTTAATATAGTGCTCTGTACCCTAAATGGGATATATTTTAAGGACACAAATAACTGCCGTGAAATTGTGAATTTTACTTGATTTGTTTGTTGTGGCAAGTGGTATCAGTGTAGCAGTTTTGAAAATATGTTTTGTAAAAGAGAGTGTTGACATTGTTGACATTGTTGAATAAGATACAAATATGAAATCGAGGGTGGAGAGGAAGATCTTAATGTGGAATTATATCTCAAGATATCGGTATGAGCTATCTCTCATTCTCTCTCTCTCTCTCTATATATATATAGATAAACATAAATATATACATATACATATATATACTTACATATATATTTGTCTGTGTGCACACACACACACACAGTCTAGAGGCAATGAGAACTCCAATAGCAATGAGCATATCCTCATAAATTGCAGCAAGGAAAGTACAAGAAGAGGATAGAATATTTTGTTTTGCCACAAAATAAGAAAATTCATTAAAAAGGATAGGCAAAAGATTCGGGAGTTATTATTGGTAAAATATGGATGTTGTTGAATTACAAAATTCATCAAAAAATGTATTATGAGATACTAAATTTTAAAAATGATTTGAGTTCCAAATTTTCTTAAGTGGGGGAGAAAAGAAGGAACAGTCTTCTTTACTGAAGAATGCCAGCTAATAAATCTAAAAGGAATTATAGAATTAGGAAATCACTGTTTTGGAACTATCAATGTAATAATTGATTCAGGCAAGAATTATCTATCAATAGATGCTAAAACCATTGGGTAAAATGTTTTTGTTTAACAAGATATTCTTGAAGTCTTAAATTATTGCTCCAAACACTGCTAATTGCACAGTATAGAAATACATCTTTTCATGGGAGAAAACCCAGAGATTAAACTTCACAGTAATAGGACAAACATACTAATCTGCTTACTAATGTGATGCATTGGAAACAATACAATTTCACCTATGTAGTAATCTTGCCAAAAAATGTTGCAAACAGAAACTCAAATCATGAGGATAAATCAGATAAACAATCAAATAAATCCTAATTAGGGACACATACAAATTGTAGGACATCATGCAAAAACAACTTGCTTGGATAATTCAACAATATCAGTGGCACAGAGGAAATATGTAGATTAACTATTCTAGATTAAAGGAATCTAAAAAGACATACAGTTGGTCAGTGATAGAATTAACACCTCTATGCAGAGAGTACATGCAGAGGTCTTAGGAGAAACACTTAATTAGCTCATTTGCTAATGTATCACAAGGATGTCTAACCTCTGAGTAAAGAAACTGACTCTACTCTGGCCACACCTACACTTAGCTAACTTTACCCTTTAGAGTCTATCCTTTGTAATACCCACTCTGGAGAACAAGTGATTGTTAGAACTCTATTGCAAGTGATGGGGGGAAAAGCTCATAATGGCTCAAAGGCACTTGTTGGTTCACATGACTGGAAAGTCAAGGGTACCTTTGGCTTGAATTCTAATGTCATAGGCTGGGCCTTATCTCTGCTTCCCTCTAGATTGATGGTCTCATTCTATGGGGCCAAGCACAAGAACCATCAACTCCTTAAGATTCGCAAAGTCTCAGTTTAACAACCACAGAAACAGCTTCTTATCTAGGATGCAAATACCACCTCCAGAGGACTCTGATTATCTGGTATCGATCAGGTGCCTGGTCATCTAATGGATCTCTGTGCTGTGTGTGTGTGTGTGTGTGTGTGTGTGTGTGTATGCTGCTGAAAGCAGAGAGTTCTTTGGCCAAATATCAGCTACTTTATATCCATCTCTATGATGATGGAGGACCAAGATTGACAGTCCCACCAGCACCAGACAGAATTGGAAAGGGGTGGTTCCCCAACAGAAGGGGTGTTGGACAGTCAAAAGACACATAAAATTATGTTTCCTGATATTGAATTTTCAAGCACTACTCACGGTGCCTAGGACTGGAAGTTTTTTGGGTTTTTTTTAAATGTTTGTTTATTTTTGAGACACAGAGACACAGAGCATGAACGGGGGAGGGGCAGACAGAGAGGGAGACACAGAATCCGAAACAGGCCCCAGGCTCTGAGCTGTCAGCACAGAGCCCGACGCGGGGCTCGAACTCACAAACTGTGGGATTATGACCTGAGCTGAAGTCGGAGGCTTAACCGACTGAGCCACCCAGGCGCCGGTTGTTTTTGTTTTAATTCTGATTCAATAGACTCTTCAAGTCACTTTTTCAGAATTCAGACTCCAATTTCCAATTGTTTTAGTATATTTCTTATTTTATGTTTCATTTCCAATTCAAGCTTACTTCTGAAAACACTTGATGTCAGGAAGACCTGGCCTTGAACCTTGGCTCACCCATGTGCTAACTGGGTATCTTCTAGTGATTTACTCAACCTTTCTACACCTCAGTTTTTCTAATCTATAGAATAGGAACAATAATAGGATCTTACTTGTAAATATGTTTTATGAAATGATATTAATCATGTAAAGGTTTTAGCAAATTATTGGTCACATAAGAAAGACTCAAAAAGGTTTATTATTAAGTATTACTATTACTAATCATAAAATTGCTCTTGGGAAGATGAAAACAATTACAAAAAGACCATAAATATTTTAAATATAGACTGTCTTTGTAATTTATAACATCTGATGAGTCATCTCATTAAGCTGCACAAGTAATTTTGGTGTCATTTATTTATATTTTAAATATAAGAAGGAGGAATCCAGAGACATACTGGGCTACATATGAGACGTATTGTTGAGTAACATATCACATTGATATAAAGTGTCACTTAAATTTTACCTGTTCGTCTTTTAATTATAACGACATTCAATGCATCAACCAAAACTTTGTAAGTGCTGCGTGCCAGGAAATGTGCTTTATTTTACAAAAGGTCTGGATTAAGAATCCAACTTTTGTTAAATGGTGAGAGCACTATTGCACATTCTGCTAACAGTGAAATATTATGCAATTAGCGTAAAGGACGATTTGAGTGGATTGAAGGGTGAGTTGCATAATGAGAAGCTAATTACAGGGAGAGATCCTGGCTGCAGATATTTGTAGAATCTTTCTTTGTTGACAAAATGCAGAGTATTTATGTAATGTTTATGTGAATCATCTGATTTCTGGGATGAAATGGTAAAGCAAAAGACTGTTATCTTAAATCAAGAGGAAATATTCTCCATGCCCATTATTTCATACTCAAATTTCATGTTTTTTCGTAATCAACCCAAACACAAATGTTGATTTTGCCACCTGTCTACAAGTAGATCTGAGAAAGGTTGATATGAAACTATTTTCTACCTGTAAGTGTATGTAATTTGTGGACTCTTGATGAACTGTTTTCTGACTCTTAAAGTTTTTGTAATAAACCATTTCTAACCTGGGAGGAGTGAGATGATTCATTTTCAGAAATACCAAATAAAAGCCATGCTGTCTAGTTAACCAGAGGTTTACAAACTATTGGAAATATGGACGGACCAGAGCCCCCCCAACAATGGAGTCCCAAACCCTGGTTCTTCTTCCCCTCTCCATTTCCTGGGCTTATTTTTCACGGGCTTTGCAATGAGCATGCACCAAAGAACTGAAGTCTGTGTGTCACCTCAAAGAATGTACATTTGTTCCAATCAGAGTACTTTTTGGCCTTACATGGGCATGGGCAACTTTTGAGTAAGGCTGTAACCTCTGTAGTACTCAGCCAATGAGGAATCAAGAGAGGGACATGCACGCTAGGAGATAAATTGCTGATGTAACTGCCCCCTGTGTGCACCCCCTCTTGCAAGAACTTAATTAAAGCCTGGCTTCTCAGCATCCCTACTTTGATTGGGTCAGTGGTTTATTTTTCATATAGCCATGAGACAAAATATAGAATGACAAAGAGTAAAACAGCTTACATTTTTTTGCCTGTATTTGATGACTCAATCCCTGCTTTGTGTGTCTAAACTATCTCAAAAGGTACCCAACAGCAACACTCCACAACTCCTCCCAACTCCACTGGGTCCAGCCTCCAAGAAGCTAATGTAGGCATGAGAACCATCCGAAGTTAACTCAACAAAGTTAGACTAGAGGGGCGTCTGGGTGGCTCAGTTGGTTGAGCAACCAACTTCAGCTCAGGTCATGATTTCATGGTTAGTAAGTTCGAGCCCTGCATTGGGCTTTGTGCTGACAGCTCAGAGCCTGGAGCCTGCTTCAGATTCTGTGTCTCCCTCTCTTTTTCTCCTCCCTCACTCGTGCTCTGTCTCTCCCTCTCTCTCAAAACTAATCATTAAAAAAAATTAAAAAAAAAAAAGAAAGACAGTTAGACTAGAATAAACAGATCTTGAATACCAGCAAGGTAAAGACTGAAATTTTTATGTTACATTTGATAAGTCTAGGTCATCATCAAGTATATTTAGAAGCTGATTACTATGTGTAGTATTATAGCTGATTATTGTATATTCTAAACCAAAAATCAAGTCCCACAGCTTAGCACATCATTTGACAATGGGACAGATGAAATCCAGGCTGCCCCAGAATATCTTATTTGAATGACCATGATAGATATACATATGACATGTATTGTAATAACTACAATAGAAATTTACCTTTTTGTAATACTTTGCAGTTTGCAAATTGCCTTCACATATATTATCATTACTTTCCTTATTACCTTATGAGCATCTCAAAAGCACAGATTTTGATACATTCATGTTGTAACCTTCAGGCCTCACATGTTCCATGGGTGTCCTCTCACAAATTACTAGGCTACTAATGACAGCCAGGAAGTCCCCTTCCCACAGGTCTGGGTCCTAATACCACCAATCTCCACTCTTAACATCTAAATTTAATAATCCTGGTGTTTTCTCTTTTATTCCAGTCATAAGGATGAACCTACTTCCTGCAGTTACTACCTCTGTAAATCACTAGTCCTACCTATTCAAATTTTCAGTTCCCTAATAACACCTATTGACAATTCTTCATATTAAGCCCTGTCAAATTAACTGGTGTGGTTTTTCTTTCTTGCTGGATCCTGATTATTAGAGGAAAGAGGATTGAAGTAATGTCAAGAAGACTGGATAAGCACATTGGCTGAGTTCATCATGTCGAAAGCTTACCTATATACTTTCTATCCAGATTTGGCTTTTTGTTGTTGTTTTTTTTCCTTTAGACCCAGATCTTTGTTATTGTATTTTATTTTATTTTATTTTATTTTATTTATTTATTTATTTATTTTTATTTTTTTAATTTTTTTTATTTTAATTTTTTTTGAGAGAGTGAGAGAGAGCTAGGGGGGAGTGAGAGGGAGCTTGGGGGGGAGAGAGAGAGAGAGAGAGAGAGAGAGAATCTTAAGCAGACTCGACACTCACTGTGGAGCATGATGCAGGGCTAGATCTCATGACTGTGAGATCATGACCTGAGCTGAAATTAAGAGTCAGACGCTTAAAAAACTGAGCCACCCAGGAGCCCCTATATCCAGGGGTTTTTTGATGGGAAAGAGAAAGAAAGAAAGAAAGAAAGAAAGAAAGAAAGAAAGAAAGAAAGAAAGAAAGAAAGAAAGGAAACTGAGAGTCCAAGTCTGGTTATCAACTGCACTGTAGGAAAAATGAGCAGGTGAATTGGTCTTTAGCTTCTTAGTTTTATTAAGCACTGTGAGAAAACGTAGGTCTCTTTGTGTTGAAATGCAACAGTGATGTCCAATATTGAGGTCTCTTTTGATAGAAAGTGTTTTACAAATTCTGAAAAGAAAAAAAATGTTTCTGAGAAGTCAATTTCTAAAGCTAGCTGATTTTGTTTGTTTTAACCTTAAAAAAAAAAAAGGCAACCACTATAGACACTAAGATATTGCACACCCTATTTTTAAGAACCCAGCTTTGTTGTCATATAACTCATATTCACTGAAGAATTTCCAAGTCCCACCCATCAACAACCTCCTAGTCAAAACTGTGACCAGACAGAAAGACCAAAGCTTGGTCATTTTACAGTTTTTCTTACAATATTCTTTCTCCCACTATTACAACCAGTCATTTGTTTTAGGAGGATTTTTCTTTTTCCTGACATTTTCTTTTTCTTTTCTTTCTTTCTTTTTTTCTTTTGACATTTTTAAATAAAGTCTTGAAATACTTTCAAATCACTCCCTTCTAAAAAGAGGGTAAATCTCTGGAAGTCACAAAGCTGCTTTATACCTGCAGTTCCCAGTCTAGTTCTCTTTTTCATCCAATAAGCTTTCCAATCACCCACTAGGTGCCAGGCCTTGTGTCACTGTGCCAAGCACTGGAAACACAGAGACTACTCAGAGCCAGAGGCTGCCCTGGAGGACATTACAATTTCTTAAATGTGTATAATACAAGATTGGATACAGGGACTAGCCAAAGAAGGAAACGACTGGAGAGCAATGGAAGTTCAGAAAAGGACAAGATTAATCTCAGATAGGAAGAGATAGCATTTGGATCTAACTCAATGTGGGTGTATTTCATCACACAGCCAGGTGGGTGGCATATTAACAGCGGCAGGGTGGATTGGACCTAAATGAATTAAGACTTGAATAAGATATACCCACAAAATAGGAACCAAAACTTAAGGAAATGAACCTAGCTGTGGGCTCTTTTTCTCAAAGTATTGTTCAGCAGTAACTCCATCAGAATTATCCAGGTCCTTCTAAAAATCTAGAATCCTAAGATCAATTCTCAAGGTTTCTGATTTATTAACAGGTAAATGAGTGCAAAAATCTATTTAACATACACTGCAGAGGACCCATATGCAAGCCTAAATTTGAGAATCCTGATGCAGGGACTTGATGTCAGGCAACAGTAGTGCAGAGAAGTAGCTGAAGATAAGGTCAGACAATATGGCAGTTGGACAAAGAAATAATAGCGTAGTGTCAGGAAACCCAAGAGCAGAAAAGACTGCAAATCCAGACAAACCTGCAACAGGGCATTCTGTCTACTTTTATATGGCCCAGGTTATTCGGGATTTAGAATTTAGGACTCTGTTCTATGTTAGAATATGGGAATAAAGCCAACTGGAAAGAGCAAAATAAAGCCCACAGTTTTAAAAGTGTTCTAAGTAGTGTAGCAAAGAAGGACTTGGACACTGACGAACATGTCCAAGATTTAGTTACTGGGAATGGGGGACAAGATAGAAAAGGCAGAAGCCTAGTTACTAGAAATACAACCAGAAGCACATTTGTCTCAACTATGTCTTAAATTCTGGTTCATTATCAGAATCTCCTAAGAAGTTTTATAATATGTGATCCTAAGCCCCACCCTGAACCTACAAAATCAGAATCTTGGCATGGAACCCAGAAATGTGCCTTTTTGTAGAAGCTCTTCTGGGTAATTCTGATATTATTCAGGTTTGAGGAGCACTAAACAAGCGGTCCTCAAGCTCCTTTTCTCTGACCACAACCATTATGGCAAAGCCCGCCAATCAAAGGTCATGGCTCAGCCTATCATTGCAATCTACTGGTAGATGCTGAGAAGAAAAGAATCCCGTGGACTGGCTAGCTGACACAGTGACAATTTCAGCTTGCAAGTTCTGTGGGTTTTGCAGCCAATTAGAGCACAGAAAGCCATTGAAGTTCGTTGTTGTTTCCTTTTGTAACAGTAGTTCAAATAGTTCTTTGGTGTGTCAGTACTTAAAACAGTAAAAAGAAAAATTCCTTTGACCAGTTCTCTTGCTCCATCTCAACAAAGAATATCATGTTCAGGTACCACTGAACCTTCTCCCCGTTTGAGATTTTTTTCACAGAGTGACAACTGATAGAGAGCAGTGTTGAATGCGATGTTAACTTAAGCCAAATGGCATTGGCAGCATTCGAAGTTTGTTCCATGGCTTCACATCACATGCTATTTTTAAAATGAATTTTACCTTTACTTTTAGTTTTGGTTCTCTCTCTACCTGAAACACAAATGGCATTGACCAATTACATAGAAGCAAAGTATGAGCTAGAAAGGAGGTAACCACACTAAGCTTCACAGCAGATGAACCCCCTCTTCCTAAAGAAAGAGCAGTAAAATCACAAGACAATCTGTTTCAAAAATCAGTAAATTTATGCTAAATAGTGTCCAATTCCATGAAGTGCCACCCAGTTGAAATTCAGCCAGGCCACCTGACTCCTTCTTCTACTGGTAAAGACCGTGTCATAGAAACCAGCTGCCATGGATGTTGTTCAGAAAGCTGTCCCTGAAAAGAACTCCAGGCCATCTGTGCTTGCAGTTCTATTAATAGAATGTTCTCCAAACCATAGACCTTCATCAAGTAACCTCACATCAAGACCTTTTCCAACATGAGATTTGGAGAACATCACTGTTCGGCGTTTCTTGTAATCCTTTGGGAGGGTGTTTTCCCAAGCGATGCTTTGAAGGAAAGAGGCGCCAGGGGCATGGTAGGAACCGAACGAGACCGTGAACTTCCTGCATCCAGGAGCCTGTCTTTGCACCTTCATCCTGCTAGGGTCAGCCACCATGCCTGACAAAACAGTGTGTATTGAACTGTATTGAAGTACCTTGGAAGTGCCAAGTACAGTGTAAGAAATTTTACAAAGTTATGTCACAATGGAAAAAAAATAGTTTTTATTGTCTTAATGAAAGATGAGGAATCTTAGGCTCCTCTCTTTAGTAACTTACCCAAGCTGACACAAATAGTGAGTGGCAGAACCAAGATTTATATACGACTGACTCCACGCCTCTATTTAGCAGTTTTCATTATTTTATGCTTTTTCTCTTTCTTTCTTCCTTTCTTTCATTTCTTTCTTTCATTATTATTTTTATTTTTTTATTTTATTTTTGAAACAGAGAGAGACAGAGCATGAATGGGGGAGGGCAGACAGAGAGGGAGACACAGAATCCGAAGCAGGCTCCAGGCTCTGAGCCATCATCCCAGAGCCCGACTCGGGGCTCGAACTCACAGACCGTGAGATCGTGACCTGAGCTGAAGTCGGATGCTTAACCGACTGAGCCACCCAGGCGCCCCTTTCTTTCTTTTTCTTTCTTTCTTTCTTTCTTTCTTTCTTTCTTTCTTTCTTTCTTTCTTTCTTTCTTTCTTTGTTGTACTCTGGAACATCAGCTGTCATTGTGATTTGTTTCTCCTGAGCAAAGCTTTGACACAAGTTTTCCATGGCTCTTGAGAGAAAGGTGAAATGACTAATACAATGAGGTTGAAGTAGCAGTGAGATTACTTTCTAAATTTTTCTTTAGGAAACAAAGAGGCTTAAAACATGTGGAAATAATACCAGAGGATATGAGACATAACATAGAGTCAAACCAAGCATAAAATGTATGTTTCATAAACTTAAGAGAAATTGTGGTATACATTAAAGGAAAGAATATTTATTATGTTTAAATATTTTTAATTAAAAAAATTGTTTTTAAAGTTTATTTATTTTTGAGAGAGAGGTAGACACACAGAGCACGAGCAGGGAGGGGCAGAGAGAGAGGGAGACACAGAATCTGAAGCAGGCTCCAGGCTCTGAGCTGTCAGCACAGAGCCCAACACGGGGCTCCAAACCATAAACCACAAGATCATGACCTGAGCCAAAGTCAGAAACTTAACAAACTGAGCCACCCAGGCACCCCTTTAAATATTTTTTAAAGATTTTTGTTAGGGGGTGCCTGGGTGGCTCAGTCAGTTAAGTGTCTGCCTCGGGTCATGACCTCACAGTTTCTGAGTTTGAGGCCCACGTCGGGCTCTCTGCTGTCAGCATGGAGCCTGCTTCAGATCCTCTGTCCCCCTCTCTCTCTGCTCCTGCCCCACTCACACACACTCTTTCTCTCTTAAAAATAAATAAATAAGCTTAAAAAATAAAAAATAAGAAAAAGACTTTTGCAAATGCCATTATTTTCTCTTCAAGACTGTAGTTAAGTGGATGCCAGAAACATTGGAAGGGTATCTAAGCACGTTGATGTGAAACGTGGGAGTAGCATCACCAGGCTTAATAAGCTGGTCAACAAAGTAGTATAAGTAAGCCACGGCTGACCCTGGCCACATGTCCTTTGTGCTACTGGTCCACCATGGCTCCACTCTTTTTTTTTTTTTTAATGTTTATTTATTTATTTTGAGAGAGAGAGAGAGGGAGCCGGGGAAGGCCAGAGAGAGAGAGGGAGAGAGGGAGGGAGAGAATCCTAAGTGGACTCCGCATGGTCAGCACCCAGAGCCTGACCTGAGGCTCGAACTTACGAACACAGAGATCATGACCTGAGCCAAAATCAAGAGTTGGAGGCTTAATCAACTGAACCACCCAGACACCCTGCGGGTCCCTGAAGTACATTTTGAAGAGTAAACACACACACACAACTCCACAAAGAAGGAAAAATTAGGAAGCAAGGAGGAAACAAAGGAGTAAAGGTTTATTTTAAAACATAGGATAAGAGTGATCAAGCTATTCCTGGGGTCAAATTTCAGTTTAGTACCTTGCATTATTACCACAATGCACCAGGAATTCTGGCCCCCTGAGGAAAGCCTTTCCATCACCCTTTAGAGGAAATTTAAAACTTCATTCAGTGCTAATGTGGTCAATACAAGATTACTTTATGGTTTTGCTTTGTTTTATTTGTTTGTCAGTATTAAAATTGAGAACAGTAACTGAAGTACTTGCCTCTAATTCTGTATTGGTGTAGAAACACTGTGTAGAAGAAAAAGAATTTCCAAAAATGGCAAAAAGAGACCATGTAAAGACAGGGATGCTCCAAGGAGTCGTACAAAATAGAAGTTTTTTATAGGAAGAAATTTGGAGCAAGAAGTTATTAGCAAAACAAAAGAAAAGACATCTCTTGTCTGGGAAGGAAAGGCAGAGCTTTTATCATGAAGACGACCTCACTAGTGCTGATCAGAAAATCCAGATTGACTTGTAAAAGGTTACATTCCTGGAATAGGATGAAATTGTAACTGAGCCTTGGTTTGTCTTTGGGGACAAATGATTCCAATTTGGGCTTGTTTTTCTCTTTTAACACTGTCTACACTATGGCCTTATTTCCTTACCATCTGAAATATTCCAAATTTGTGTCTTTCACTAGGTCCCGTTTCTTCAAAGCAAAGACAAGTTGAATGTAAATACTTAATATTGGGGGGGGGGGGAAACACTAAATTTTTAATGAATAGCATATTCATCTCTGGTCTCTCTTTGCTGAAATCACCTGCATGTATTTTTTTCAAACTACCGACGTTGCTTTAGGTTTTATTTTCCCAGCTACTGTTTTTTTTTCCCCCTTGAAGAAATCATTTGGGGAGAATGGGTAGTTTCATGTTTAAGGCTTATCAGAGCCTTTGATAGCACATGATGATGACAGAACCTGGCCTCGAGTTATCTTCTGATTCCCACAGCCTTCCCAAATTTGCACAAACACAACCTTCAGTGACCTTTGGAATTGTGAAACTGCATGAATCATCATTGGAAGGAAATTGGATAATGGCAGCAGTGTGGTTGGTTTTCAGAGGCTCCACTCCATCTTGGCTCACATATAAGCAACGAAGGTATGTATAGATCCAGATAATTTATCAAGTCAAGCAAGAGTTTCCCGTGATTTAGCAGTTAGAGTAAGCATATGATTTAAGACTCTATGCAGCTCACAAAGATCAAGAGGATGACTTACTTGAAATCACTTGTGTAAAAAAGTTAGTTTCCAAAATCTATTGTACCTTTGCCACTCCAAATGAAGATTCATATGATATATTGCACTCCCACACACGTGAATACTTCAAGATTGCATTTCCATAATTACATACTTACTCCATTATTAATTACTGACGTCCTTTCCTAGATGCTCTGATAGGGAAAGATAGGGTAAAATAGGCAAAGAGGGAAAGATTAGGAACTGGGGTCCCTGTGATGAAGTTTTGGGGTGAGGGTGGGGTGGTCCGGAGCTGACGGCCAAGAAAGAATTCTTGAAGACATCTTTGGTGCAAATGGTGATTGTATGAAAGGATGGGGACAGGACCCATGGGCAGGAAGAACTGCACTGGGGTTGTGATGGGTAACTCATTATATACCCTCAGGTTGGGAGGGGGTCAGGGATAGACTAAGTCTCTAAGGTATTTTGGAAGCAAGGTTTCCAGGACTTTGAGGGGCTAGCTGTTGCCAGGGAAATACCACTTATTACTGTTTAATAAAACCCCAGTTATGAGACCCTTCAGATGTATATGGGGGTGGGGCATAAGCTTGGAGTACGATTGCCAGCATATATCTTGGGGCAGTTGAGATAAAGGAAGTATATTTATAGTATCCTCTGGGACAATGTTAAGCCAAGGTTCTCTTTTGCCCCTAGCAAAGTGTCACCATCAAGGCGGCTGACTCTTTACACAATGGAATCGGGCCAATCAGGAATGGACAACCCAGGACCTAGAGTTATCAAGCCAATAAGTGAAGGACCTGAGAAGGAACAAGGGGGAAAGGGGAAGCGGGATGCCTGACCAGAACCTTATAAACCAAAGGCCAATGTGTATAGTTCTATGCATTCGCTTTCAAATGTAAATAGCCCTCTGTAAAGAGAACTTTCATACTATTCTTACTTTCTGATCTTAAACTCTAATAAACTTTTAACTGCTGCTCATTTTATTCTGTGTCCACCTTTTCATTCTGGAAGCCGCGAGACAACCAATCCTGGGGATTGAGGTAAAAAAAAATAAAAGAAATCCTGTAGCACTGCCATTTGTCCATTACATTAGTCTGCAAAGACAGAGATTGACTGACATTTCATGGGAAATAATTTATTTAATTTGAGTTATACTGAAGTTGGTGAAATACTTGGGCGTTAGGTAGATGAAGATGATTTTTCCTAAAAAAAAAAAAATCAATGAAAATGCCTCTATTACATAAGTATATCTTATTCGATACAAAATAACAATATAATATTTGCTCATAAATAATAGAGGAGCAACTTAGAAGTTCTCCCAAATTATTGACATATTAGCTGATATAAGAAATAAGATGAGGGGCACCTGGGTGTCTCAGTCAGTTGAACGTCTGACTCTTGATTTCGGTTCAGGTCATGATCTCATGGTTCATGGGATTGAGCCTTACCAGGCTCTGTGTTCATGGATTCATGCTAACAGCACAGGGACTGCTAGAGATTCTCTCTCTCCTTCTCTCTCTGCCCCTCCCCTGCTCATGCTCTCTCTCTCTCTCTCAAAATTAATAAACCTTAAAAAAAAAAAAAGATGAATACCTTAAAGGGTCAGTACAGAAATTTTATATAGTTTTCTCTGCATATAAATTGCATCCCTCCAGACCCTACTCCAATATCACCTCTGTGAAGGCTCGGTAATTGTCAGAGCATCCCTCAGCACATTGAAGGGGCTTCTCTCCCCCCGAGTCTCATTGGAAGCATGTTAAAAAGAAACAACAAGCCCCAAATGGAGTCACCGATGCCATGTTCCACCAAGACTTAATCCTAATGTTATTGCAGTTTCAGCTCTCCTAGAAGCAGAATTTTAAACCAATCAGTCTTCCTGATCAGCACTAATGAGGTAGTCTGCATGGTAAGACCTCCGCCCTTACTCTCAGGGAAGGTGACCTTGCCTGAAACCATTCTTTTTTTCTTTTCCTAATAACCCCCTTGTTTCGTTCCTTCTGCTTATAAAAATCTTCCATTTGTACCACTCCCCATGAGCTCCCTTCTATTTGCTAGATGGGACGTTGCCTAATCCCTGAAGAGCTGAATAAAACCAATTAGATCTCTAAATTTACCAAGTTGATTTCTGCTTTTTTTTTTTTTTAACACCTCTAAGCCAATCTTGTTGCATTTAATTTGTAGAATGGCAAATTTAGGATCCACATCAGTAGCAAGCCCTGGAACCCTAAATTCTGAGGGATGACAGTTGTGCCAGACCTATCACTCTATGGTACTAGAACAGGACCTCAATACAGTAGGTGTAGAGGCCACTTTTAAGCAACAGAGTTGAGCAATGGAAAGCTCAGTAAGGTAAAGGGGCCCTCAGGCTGATCACAAACAGGCTAATTAGGCGATCCATCTCAAAAACCCATAAGCCTTAGCTGACCAATGGGCTTCTTACAAGCAGGCACAGTTACCAAAAAAGGAAAATTCCATACCTTCCCATACCTCCTCACTTCCCCTCCTTAACAACAACCCCCTCCCACTTCCTCCTGGCCGACAGTCTCTGTTTTGCTGTTCTGCCCGCTGGTCCCTCACAGTGTATTCAATAAATTTCTATCTCCTTTGTTCTGATTTGGGCGAATCCTTTCACTGCCCACACTTCCAGTCTCCACCTGATCAGGTCGCTCCATAGTAAATGCTGAATATTTTCTTATGATAAACCAAAGTATACTAAATTTGTGACTTGCTGTTAAATACAAAGGCTTGCTTTTTATGTAACACCCATTAATGATGAAGTTGAAGTTAAAAAATCTTAAATTTAGAAAATTATTCTAATGGGTCATTTACTGAATAAAAGGAAGAATTTTATGAGTGTTTTTTTTTTTTTTTTTGTCAGTGTTCAAATAGGGGAATGGTCATATGCCTGAGAAAAATCCCAATGACAAGCTTCTTAAAGGCTTTGGGTTCCTGAGTTGCCTCTCAGACTTTCCAGAATCTTCAGGGCAAGGAGATGTACTCTCCACTGGCATCATGACAGGTAATAGAGCATTGTGTCGGGATTGATTTGACAAGTAGATTCTAAACTGCCCAAAGTTTCAGTTATGTGAATGGGGGCGGGGGGGGGTGGGGTGGGGGTGCAGAGAAGACTTCATGGAACACTGGGGACCATGGAGTAAAATTCAAAAGATTAGTTCACTCAGTGAAGTGTAAATTATATTATTGTCCCTTTCCCTGAACTCATCCTTGCTTAAGACATGTTATGTATTCATGATGTTAGTATTCATGAGACTGTCAGCTGGTAACTTTTGCTTGAGTTGTTTGCATCAAGTACAATGACAAATGCAATTTCATTGTCTTTTTGTTAAAAAGCTGATGCACAGGCAATAAATCAAGCAAAACACTGCATTATTTTCATCCGTCCCAATTGTTCATATGTGGATGGAATAAATTCCTTCATTATTCCAAATATTTTACCAATATTTAATTTTGGATAGTAAAAAAATTGAATATTTTCAACTTATTCTTTTATTCTTAATTTTTTCATTCTGACCAACTTTAGGAAAGCAGAAAAGCAATTTTCTTACCATACTTCAAATAACCCACAGGATTCATTTCTCTAACAAAAGCTACCAAAACACTACTAAAAGTATATCCAACAGAAACAGACAAAATTAGAGAAACAATAGCCAAACATTTGATGTAACACAATTTTCTTTATTCTTAGATACCCATTTATTAAGTGAATTGTTCTATTTGTGATGTATTAGTTAAGACTCTAAATCTACTTAGAAAGAAGTTTGGGATTTTACCTCCATGAATGGGCTAATTAGACATTAGATGATGCAATAGGAATTGTTATAACCATGGTCTCTGGAGACAGTAAATATACTTGTGAGAGGAGGAAGCTACACTCCCCTCCCTGTCCTCTTTCTACCAGCCAGAAAATGCATACAGGAAAAAATATTGGAGAATAAAAGGAAAGAAGAGGTGAATCAAAGGATTCCTTCACCCTAATGGATTTGCACAGTCTGCATATGAGGTTCAAATGATTAAATATGTTGCTTGTTAAGAAACTAATATTTAGAAGGGCCCCTGGGTGGCTCGGTCGGTTAAGCGCCCAACTTAGGCTCGGGCCAAGATCTCACAGTTCATAGGTTCAAGACCCACAATGGGCTCTGTGCTGGCCTTCAAAGCCTGGAGCCTGCTTCGGATTCTTTGTCTCTTTCTCTCTCTGCCCCTTCCCTGATCATGCTGTCTCTCTTGCTCAAAAGTAAATGAACGTTAAGAAAAACTAATATTTAGAGTGGATAAACTTTTTTACTTTCCTGTATACTATTTTAAGACATCTCAGAAAAGAGGACTGTAAATCCTAATTCTGCTGAGTTAATCAACATTGTGGGAACCTGTAAATCACACCTGTGGGAACCATGAGTGGTTACATGTCCAAAGTTCTTTGTTTCTTCTGTTGCCAGATGGAAGGATAGAATACTGCAAGATGCTCCAGGCCAAAAAAAAAAAAAAAAAAAAGTTCTTTCTAGGAAACAAAGCTGAAGAGGGGAAAAATGGAATTTCCAAAGGGACATCTGATTAAATGAAAGGAGCCAGAGCAGATAGAACCACACAGGATAACATAATGGCTTTTTGATCCAGTGAGCGTTGAGCACAGGGAGAAAAGGGATTTATTTATATTGTTAAACTTACTCCTATCTGACAAAGTCTGAAGGTTTCTAGGTCACCATGTACCAGTTTTATCAAAGTCACTTTCAGATGTCACATAACTATATAATTTATCTTTTGGCCGAAGTTAATCAAATAAACGAGGAGGTCTTTGAAGACCAGGTTGACTGGGAACTGGATGTATTCATTCTCCATAGTCTGTTCAATGAGGAAAGTATTCAGTCTTGGGCCATCTTAAAAATAACAGAAGGAACATTTTTGCCAGAACCTATACATTAGTTGGGGGTGGGAGGGAATTTTCAGATGGCTTTTCTTTCCAACACTTGATTATACACATTATGTTTTGATGTTAGACTTTCAAGCTGGCCAACATTTATAGTGACAAAAAAAGAAAGGCTGAAATGACTGGTCACAAACCCTACTCATTGAGAGGGAAGAATAATTTATAAAAATACAGTGAAATTCACACATCTATATTAGAGCATTGGGGATATCCAACTCCGACCTGGAGCATTATAAGATAAATTATGAGTGTCAGGATATAGGGGGAAGCCGCCCCCCATCAGACTACAGCAAATGATGATATCTGGAAAAATCATTCCCTGAGTATTTTGACAAAAAAAAAAAAAAAAAGATGGATGACTCAAAATAATTTTTCCCCTCTTGGTGTCATCTGTACATTATTAATGACTCACTCAAACTACTGAGTTTAAGATGAATAGCATTTAGGTTAAAGTATGTGAACCATAATATATTTGATTGCAATTATCCACTCACTTTTCCTGGTGTGTGGTTAATCTCCTAAATCTTCACTTAGGCATGATCAGAAATGTTTAATCATTTATGAATAAATTGTGTTTTTAATTTTTAAACTTTTCCCAAAGCTATATACACACATATTGAGTCCAACAGTTCTAGAAAGTTATTCAAGTACATATTTTAAGCAGATAGTTCTACATGGCTTACCAGAAAAAAAAAAAAAAAGTCTCCCTTATACCCTTCCCTTCCATCTCACCTTCCAGGCAAAAATATTAACTTGTCTGTTTTTTTACCTCTGTGGAATCTATTTAGACTGGCAGTCCCTAAATTTTCAGTTTTAGGCACAACCTATAAATTTGGCAGTATGAAAGCTGAGGACTGATTTATTTTTCTTTACCATTACCTACCCTGCAGGCATACTTATTCTCAATTATCCCAATATTGTACATAAACACTGTGGTCGGTGGATATTTAGTACCAAACCATGCAGTATACTATGGTGACTTGTAATTTTTTCTCCATGGAATTTTCTATTACTTGGTTACTTAGTTTACTATGTACTTATAATTAGTTCAACTCCCATATGTCCCCTATTTGTGTAACTCTTTTGTCATTGGGTTGAAACACATTAGATAGATTCTATTAATTTCATCTTTTGGAAGAAACTTTCCTGAAGTTTCCTGACCTCGTCCCATATGAACTGCTTCCCCTCTGGGTCCGCTTCCCATGTCATCATCCTAAAATCTTTTGGACCATAATCCTGAGGACTCCCTAAATGTCTCTTGTGTATTTCCTGTCTCTTTTTCTTTCTCTCTGGATGTCCGCTCATTTTAGTGGAATCCAGATAAAGGATGCATGGACCTTGATTCATTGTTGGCTTGCTTCAAGTGTTTCTAATGAGAAATCAATTCCATTTTGTCTTTTGATCATTTTAAACTGTTTTCTTTTTTCTTGGTGATAATTAGAATTTCTTGTCCTAAGTGTTCTGAAATGCCACAATGATATATATTCCTGTGGTTTTGTTTCATTTATTTTACAGGGCATCTCTGTGGGCATTTTCAATATGGAAACTTAGGTCATTCAGGTCTGGAAAATTTTCTTGAACTAGTTTTGACAATTTCTCCCTTTTGTTTTCTTTATTGTCTCTTTCTAATTTCCTATTATATGGAAATTTGTCCTACAGACCTAATCCTCTAGTTTTATATTTTTGCTTGTGTATAATATGTTGGCCTTTTTTGTCTGTTTTGTGGGATATTATTTTATCTTTCAAAATATTTTATAATTTTCCATTTCTGCTATTATGTGCTTAATTCTCATGAGCTCTTTCTTAATCTCTGACTGCTCCTTGTATAGTACTCCATTCTTGCTCCATGGATACATTATCTTTTTGTTTTTCTACTCTCTTCCATAATTTGTTTTTTTTCATTTATTTATTTTTGAGACAGAGAGAGACAGAGCATGAACGGGGGAGGGGCAGAGAGAGAGGGAGACACAGAATCGGAAGCAGGCTCCAGGCTCTGAGCCATCAGCCCAGAGCCCGTCACGGGGCTCGAACTCACGGACCATGAGATCGTGACCTGAGCTGAAGTCGGACGCTCAACCGACTGAGCCACCCAGGCGCCCCATAATTTGTTTTTTTTCAAATTGTTTTCATTTATGTTTTGTTTTTGTTGCTAATATTGGTTTGATTTCTTATTGTTTATTTAGTTTTTTTCTTTTTTAAATTTTTTAATACTTATTTATTTTTTTTTTTTTAATTTTTTTTTTTTCAACGTTTTTTATTTATTTTTGGGACAGAGAGAGACAGAGCATGAACGGGGGAGGGGCAGAGAGAGAAGGAGACACAGAATCGGAAACAGGCTCCAGGCTCCGAGCCATCAGCCCAGAGCCTGACGCGGGGCTCGAACTCACGGACCGCGAGATCGTGACCTGGCTGAAGTCGGACGCTTAACCGACTGCGCCACCCAGGCGCCCCAATACTTATTTATTTTTGAGAGAGAGAGAGAGAGAGAGAGAGAGAGAGAGAGCAAGCAGGAGAGGAGCAGAGAGAGAAGGAGCCACAGAATCTGAGACAGGTTCTAGGCTCTGAGCTGTCAGTGCAGAGCCTGATGTGGGGCTCAAACCCAAGAACCACATCATGACCCGAGCCTAAGCCAGATGCTTAACTGACTGAGCTACCCAGGCGTCCCTAGTTTTGTCTTTCATATAGGGTCTTTCTTAAGCTGTCTGGTGATCTGGGTTTCAGGTCATATATAAATGCAGAACAAAAGGAGCAGAGTGGGCATTTTGCACAGGAATGGAGCTTTCACTATGAACTTCACTCAGTCTGGACTGTGGTGGAAGGAAGTCTTGAGGGAATTAGAAGTCTGTGCAAGACATCTACCTCACGGGAGACCTGTACAGTTTCTACAGGCAAGGGCACATTACCTTTATAAAACAGGTGAGAAAGGGATGCTTACACTGGCAAAAGTGGCTTGACAGAATTTAGGGTTTGATTTTCTCAGCTTAGTCAGAACCTTCTCGAGTTTTATCATCCCAATTTTTCGGGAACCCAGTCTTTCATAACCAGTGCCCTAATGTTGACCTAAGAGACTCCATGAGAGTGGGGATTCATCTTGCATTATTATTTAGACTTCAGGTTTGGTTTTCAGAAATCCTGATCCTACAGGTCTAGTAAATAGAGATTTCTTTTATGGCAATCATGGAAGCTCTGGCCTTTTACTTAGACTTGATCCTGAACTCAAATTTTCTTTCTCTAAGTTGGTTTCCTTTAGAAACAACCAACAGGGGCACCTGGGTGGCTCAGACAGTTGAGTGTTCGACTCTTGGTTTCGGCTCAGGCCATGATCTCACAGTTCGTGGGTTTGGCCCTACGTTGGGTTCTGTGCTGACAGCATGGAGCCTGCTTGGGATTCTCTCTCTCTCTCTCTCTCTCTCTCTCTCCCTCTCTCTCTCTGGCCCTCCCCCACTTGTACTCTCTCTCTCTCTCAAAATAAATGAATAAATTTAAAAAACAAAAAAGATTAGAAACAATCAACAAACACTGTAGTTCTCATGTTCACTAAAAAGCTCTAAGGTGACAACTAAGGTGTCAACCAAGACTTACTTTCTCTAAGAATTTGATCCTAGATGACTCCAGATGATGATGGAAGCAAATCTTTTTTTTTTCTTAATGTTTATTTATTTGAGAGAGGCAGGGGAAGGGGCAGAGAGAGAGGGAGATGGAGGGTCTGAAGCAGGCTCTGTGCTGAGAGCAGAGAGCCAAGAAGGGGCTCGAACTCACAGACTGAACCTTGAGATCATGACCCAAGCTGAAGTTGGACACTTAACTGGCTGAGCCCCTAAAGTAAATCTTTTACCACCAAATGCCATGACCTTGAAAGAGGCAAATAAACAGGTTTGGGGGAAGGTGAACTCAGATTCCTTTTCAAGTGGTATACTTTCGGGGATAGTGGAGAAAGTGAATGAATAGGTAATATAAGTGAGAGAGAGAGAGAGACAGAGACAGAGCTTTAGTGGGGGAAGGGAAGAGAGTGAGGGAGACCTAGAATCCGAAGCAGACTCCAGGCTCTGAGCTGTCAGCAGAGAGCCCAACGTGGGGCTCGAACCCACAAACCCCATGAGATCATGAGCTGGGCCTAAGTCGCATGCTCAACCGACTGAGCCACCCAGGTGCCCTTGCTTTAAAAAATTTTTAAGGACATTCATATTTATATGAATTTACACCTGGATCTTGTAGTTTTTATAAAACTAATAAAGACAATGCTTGAGTTTATATAACACATTCATTTAATGTTTATTTATCTTGAAAGAGAGAGTGATAGTGAGTGGGGGAGGGGCAGAGAGAGAGGGGGAGAGAGAGAATCCCAAGCAGGCTCTGCACCATCCGCACAAAGCCCAACATGGGGCTCACCAACTGTGAGATCATGACCTGAGCCGAAATCAAGTTAGATACTTAACTGACTGACCAACCCAGGCACCTCTGTAAGAAGTGCATTTAAATTATGAACAAATTTTGCCAAATTTTGATGAACTCTTGTATAGTTTACTCTTTATTTCCAACCAACATTTTAATTTCTTCTTACTGATGGTCCAATTACTTCTTATTCTTCTGAAAATCTTTCTGCTTGATTTAAACTCTGATTCTTTTCTATTTGCTTCATTATTTCACATATTTCACCTGTCATAATTCTTGGATAGAAATTTGGCCTTTACTACTCACCCTCCGTTAGTGTCTCCCAAGAAAGGTTTTGAGGTAATTGTGTCAGTAATAAAGTCATTGAGATCTTTCGATGAGTTTGAATCAAATGCTGAAATGTTCTATTCTGGCCAAATAAATGTTGGGTGAGATGGAAGGTAAGATCTGCATTTATAATCCTTAAATATTTTAAAATGAAAACTTTTAATTTTTGTTACAATTAATTAATTCATTCTAATTAATGTTAATTTCTCCTTTGGAGAAGTAAAATACAGAATTATCACACTGGAACCAGAATAAAATTCATTCAGCATCTGTTACTGTGCTCCTCAAATTTTCACTTGAAAGCTCATTTAAAAGCCATGATAGATTGCTTTTTTTGTTGATAAATTGTTTTTTAATGCATCTGTGAGAAAACTGAAATTCAATTAGTTTTTATGTTGTAAGTGGCCATTAAACTATGAGTTCGGCTCTAGAGAGATTTATTTGGATTTATTATTATGTATGGCTTCTTTTGTGGTTGTTATCCTTGGGTAACACTTGTATGTTGTTGAATGCTAAGTACCTATAGCCATGCCTGCCTCAGTTTCACCAGTCCATGAACACATGTGAGAGGAAGGAAGGCAGGAAGGTATTTCCCTGTTATGCAGGTTTTTCTCAGAATATGGTGAGCTTTTGCATTGTATTAGTGAACATTCATAAACGGCTTTCATGTTTATCAATGTATTTCCATGCACGTTTGTAAATATACATTTTATGATGAGTCTTTTAACAACATAGAACGCTGATTTATTAATTTATTCCTAAAATATAACTGTTACATGGGCTGGAATACTTAGATTCCGTGAGCGCATTCTCTTCTCTACAATACAGTTTGCTTGGGAAGGGAGATTATAATCAGAAGGTGATTAAATAAACCTGAGGATAGAGCGAGGGGAGCGAATGGATGGTTTTCATTCCTACTGGCAGCCAGCGGGGAGAGTGGTGCACCCACTTCTTCAGGACAGATGGAGCTCCTGAGCCAACATCCACGTTGGTCCACAGCTACCTTTCTTCCTGGATTGAGTCTCTCTCGTACCCTTTCCCGATATTCATAATTCAAAACTGACCACCGCTCTTGTGTTAACAGAATCTTTAGCCTTGCTACTACCATCGGTTAGGCTTCAGTCTTGTACTCTCTTCAAACTTTTACCCTAGAAGACACTCTTTCTCTTGTGCTATCTGCCTATATCTGAGTTCATCCACTGTGTGTTGCCTTTGTCAGTGCAACTCAGTAGGAAAGGGGCCTCTCTGCTATTTCGGAGAGTGTTTGTATTGCAGTATCTATGGTGGTTTATACCCAAGAATATCTGCATTTTAAATGTATTAACACACATTTCAACAAGGACTCATATACTGGCACAGCACTGAGCCCTTCACATGCATTTTCTCACACCAACCTATGTGGCAGGGAGTTATTTATTCTCATTATTATAGATGAAGAACCCAAAGCACAGTGAGTTAAGAAAATTCCCCAAGGTCACACAGCAGGTATTTTAGGTGCTAACTCCTGCCTTTCTGACTCTGTGTACCACGGTGCATTTCTCCTTCATTCTTCATGAAGAATATATTCTTCATATGTATACACACCTCAGTACAACATATTATAGCTTTTGATTCAGGAATCTTTCTCTAAAAATTTATCTAAAGGAAATCATACAGGATAAATAGAAAGATTTACTTGGAAGGATGTTCACCACAGTGTTGTTTTGCTTCAAAAAATGAAAATTAACTACATGTACAATAAGAAAATTAAATATATTGTGGTACGTTCATACAATGAAGTACCATTAAAAGTAATAATGAATTCTATATTTATTGAATTAGGAAGATGTTCAAAATTTTGTATTAAGTGAAAAATTCAACTTTAAATCAATATATAGAAGGGTGACTGGCTGGGTCAGTCAGTAGAAGCGACTCTTGATCTCAGAGTCCTGAGTTCCAGCCCCCTGTTGAGTGTAGAGATTACTCACACACACACACACACACACACACATAATAATTAATTAACTAATTAATTAATTAAAAAATAAATCAGTATATGGAGCTGGATCTTTTTTTTTCTTTAGTCTCTTTTCCAACCAACTTTATTGAGATCTAATTGCATCATTACATTGTATGAGTTTAAGGCGTACAAAGTTGTGATATGATACACCTATATATTATGAAAGGATTACCACAATAGGCTTAGTTTTAACACCTCCATTGTCTCACATAATTACTTTTTGTGTGTGTGATGAGAACATTTAAGGTCTACTCTCTGTAACTTTCAAGTATGTAATACAGTCTCGCTATGCTGCACAGTAGATTCCCAGTTCTTACTCATCTTATACCTAGAAATTTGTATGTTTTAACATCTCTCCCACCTCCCTCCCCCCAGCCCCTGACAACCACCATTCTACTGTGTACTTCTATTATTTAACTTTTTAAGATTCCACATATAAGTGAACAACACACAGAATTTGCCTTTTTCTGACCTATTTCCCTTAACGTAATGCCTTCAAGGTGAATCCATGCTATTGCAAATTGCAGGATTTTTTCTTCTTTATGGCTGAGTAATATTCCATTGCATCTATATAGCACATTTTCTTTATCCATTTATCTATCGATGGATGTTTAGGTTATTTCCATGTCTCAGCTATTGTGAATAATGCTGCAGTGAACAATGAGTGTGGGACTGCAGAAAGCTCTTTGAGATAGTGATTTCATTTCCTTCAGATGTATACCCAGAAGTGAGATTGCTGGACTATACGATAGTTCTAATTTCAATTCTTTGAATAATCTCCAAAATGTTTTCCACAGTGGCTGAACCAATTTATTTTCCCATCAACAGTGCACAAGGGTTCCCTTTTCTCCATATCCTTGCCAAGACTTGTTACTTCTCAACTTTTTGATAACCATCCTAACCCAAATGACCCCCTCTTCATTTCTGTTCCTGAAGGGGCCCCATTTGACTTCCGAGTCCAGATCATTATTTTTACAAAGTACTCTTCCTAGTTACAGGGTGGTGCTACATTATATTGGAACTGCCAAAACCATTTAAAATGTACAAGGGGTCATTGACATGGTTTTGACATGGAAGAAATTCCACCAAAGTACCCAGATACTGCATTTATGCCCCTCTGCTTCTGTTGCACCAGAAGGGTTGCCATTACACAAATTTCCCCTAATAAAGAAGGATCCCTACTCCCTTTATAATAAATCCCTAGCTTAATTTTTCTCTCTATGAAAATACATAGGCAAACCTCTGCGGGGAATTATGAAATCTCAGAGTTCTTGGCTCCTTGATCTCTGGACACCTAGTATCTAAACTGCAGGTCCTAAAACTAGCATTCTCCCAGCTACAGCCCCCTTCTACAGCCTATCCACCTTCCACCTCCTCTGACCCCAGTTCAGTCCTCGATACTCCTCTGCCCTCTTCCGTAACCCCTGGGACTGGTAGCCACCTAAGCACCTACCCTAGGGAATTGGTGGCTCTTCAGGGCTTATCCCATCTCCTGGCAACAATCTCCCCTATACCACTCTGGTGGTCCATTGGAACAATAAAAATACAGTCCTCTTGGCCCTATTAGATTTGGGGGTCCAAGTCACTGCTATTCCAGGAAGTCCCTCTAAATTCATCCCTAAAGAGAGAGTCCTACGTACAGGGCATTGACAGTAAAGTAATCACAGGTGTACAAATCCATTTTGATGCAATTGTTGATACCACTTGCCTCAAATAGCTTCCTCCGGTGGTGGCCCCCTTGGCTCTTTCTTCCCTATTACAGGCATGGAGTCCTGGACATGACACTTTATGGAACAAGCCCCAGTCCTTGGCCTTCCTGGTAGAACCCACCAAACGAGCATTGATGCCTCTTTCTCCTCCAGTCAGGATGGTAAACACCCTCTAATACCAGCTTAAACAGAGCACTGAAGACCTACGCCCTGTTATTAAACAAATGCTTGAGACAAAATCATTAAGCCCACAATCTCCTCTTTCAACAGCCCCATTTGGCCAGGCACTAATGAGTGGTACCTCACCATTGATTACGGGAACCTCAGTGCTCATGTTCCACCTATTAAATCTCCAATTCCTCACGTTATAGAATTGATTGAAGAGCTACAGTAGGCCCAAGGAGTGTCCTGTGTGGTCACTAATCTAGCTAATGTGTTTGATTCTGTTCCCATCACAGAGAAATCCCAATTTGATTTCACTTTTGAGCGTGCTCAGTACACATTTAGGCAGCTCATAACGAGACATTTAAACAACCCTGCCATAGCATGTAGCCTCTGTTGCCAGGATTTCAATAGCTTACAGTCGGGAAATGGCCATTTGGGGCCATTTAATGACGACATATAGATGATATATAGACGACATTATGCTGAGGGGACCCTCTGAGGAAGTGGTACGGGAAGATTTGCACACCCTTACTCAGCACTTACCTCAGTGTGGCTAGGAAACTTCCCCCTATAAGAGCCAAGGGACAGCCTCACCTGTCAAGTTTCTGAGCATCAGCTTCTCTAGGCACTGAAAGATTCCCTGAGCCATCAAACATCAATTGCTCACTACTGAACCACCCACTATTCTCAGACAGGCACAACACATACTAGGCCTTTTCACGTTTTCTCCTAATTCTTTGCCTATATATGCAACCGTATGCAAGTCTGCCAGCTTCCATGGGGGTGAGGCCCAACAGGGCACTTTAGAAGCTGCTCAATGGATATTCCAACAAGCTTCACCTTTACTCCCAGTTGGCTTTACATCCTGAGTTGAGTCCTTGGCCACACCTGACTATACCTCCTGGAGTCTCTGGACCAAACATGAGTCTACCTGACTTCCTATGGGATTTTAGGCAAAGCACCCGCCTCAGGGGCAGCCCAGTATATTTATTTTGAGTGCCACCTTTTTGCATCCTATTGGGCTTTTTTAGGAACCAAGGTCTTAATGGGCCCCCATTTAGTACTAGTGCCCTGGGCTAGACATGCCTGCCAGCAGAAGCTCAGCAAAGCCTCTGATGCCCCTATTTTGCCTTCAGGAGAGGACTCATCCTGACATCAAACATCTTTCTAAATTACAGGAGGATGTGACTTCTTCCATGCTCAGCCCCTTGCCTGAGAGCCATGTGGAATTGGGAATGGTACCCCCACTTCTTCCTCCTCTGGCTACATGGTGAGCCCCTTGGGACCAACTGTCTGAGATGGACAAGGATTCAGTGTTCTTCACTGATGGCAGTGCCAGCATCATAAACAATGCAAGTCACTGGAGGGGTGCAGCACTCTGCTGGTCTCAGGCACCTCTCTGACAGAAGGGTGCTCCCAGCTCAGCCCAACTGGTGGACCTGTAGCTGTTCAACTAGCCCGTAAGAAAGAGTCTCGAAGATCCACATTTGCAGATTCCTGGACTTTTGCAAATGGCCTTGCAGTTTGGTCTAGCCTTCCATCTGTTTTCAGAAATGCCTAATGAACACACAGTCCAAACACAGATTTAGATGACATGTAGGCCATCCATGATGCTACTCTTCTAGGACAGTTTTCAAAATGCTCTCCCGAATCTTACATCCTACTAGAGTTCCGTCTATCTGAATTATATAAGAACATTAGTAAATAACTGGAAAAGAACCCCAAAGACTTATTTGTATCACAGCTAAAATATGTAATTAGAACTCAGTGATATAATACTCCAATGCAGCTACATGGGAAATGACAAAATCCAGATGTGTGCGTCCAAATGGTATCTTGGGGGTAAATAAGACTGCCTTCAAGATCACGGAGGAAATCATGAAGAATAAGTACAACCCTGCTAATGACTATTTACTCTCTTCAGCAGCTGCTCTTTAGAACTGGATGTTTCGTGTTGCCAAAAGACAACAGATATCGGAGTGGAGATAAACAATTCTATGTATACTTATTTTTCCCAGCACATAGAATTAGGGAAAACAACCCAGAAAATCATGGAATTAGTAATTTTCATTGTTCGAATGTTAACAAAATTATTGCTGTAATTATTTTGCATATTATTGTAGAAAATTTAGAAAGTAAGAGTATTGGAAAAAGATTGTCTATCATCCTATCATTGACTAATCACCATGTGTTGTATATTTCCTACTACTTTCCTTTTGTGCATAATTCAAATCATTTTTTAAAACTGTTTACTTCATTTGCATAAGAGACTGAAATACGGAGAACACGCAGAGGGTTGCTGGAGGGGGTGTTGGGTGGGTAGATGGGCTAGATGGGGGATGGGCTTTAAGAAGGGCACTTGTTGGAATGAGCACTGGGTGCCATATGTAAGAGATGAATCACTAAATTCTATTCCTGAAATCATTATTACACTCTATGTTAACTAACTTGGATTTAAATTAAAAACAAAAATGTTTACTGTATTTGCATACGTATCTGGTTCCAAGAAAAAAAGTGTGTATCTTTACATGCTTCTTGCCATTCTTTGTTACTGTGACCAAAGCAGCATGGCCTTTGGGGAACAGAAGGCTGGAGAAATTCAGAGCTTATCTGAGGCAGTGGTAGATGCATAGGTACCTTATCAGTGAGATGATTTATCTACATAATTCCTCACTTTCCTTCCTCTTGTTTTTAGAGGAAAGAGGGGGTTAGTAATGCACATTCTAAATGAATTTTAATGACAAACACAACTTCTTCTTTTCCTTTTTTTATTTTGTGTCATTTTTAGTAGTTCTCAAGTATCACACCAAGTACAGTAGGTAGTTTAAAAGGGAAAAGCAAGTGAATTGTTGCTATTGGTGGTTAAATTATGAGTGTATGTAAGTGACTCCCATTTTAATAAGTCAGAATGGATAAACTATGCTTGCCATCGATTTGAGTCCTCTTGTGCTCTCTAAACAGTAGAGATGGAAGGACTGAGTGGAAATGCGTGCGGTGGATTTGAACAGACCCCTGAGCATACCTGTGAATGGTGCCATGTGTACAAATGTCCCACAACATGAGTATCACCTCAGAGGAGAGAAGGAAACACCTGGTGTCTGACATCCTCCCTTTCTGTCCTTGCAAGGGCAAGTAGAAATTTAAAATAAAAGGTTTAGTTATACCTGTGGAAAATAAGGAAGAGACTCCCCCCTTCCCTTTTCTTTCAGCATTTACTTTAGAAATCTTACTGTAAATTCGTTTTTTGCTCCTTTGAGATGTACACAAATCTTTTTAAAAGGCTAAATAAGCCTCTGTCCAGTTTTACAGCCCAGGGATGTTTTTCTTATGGACCTGGAAGTCATCTTTTCAAAACACAACCATCAAGGAAGACAGAGCTCCCGGGTCTCAGTTGCTTTGGGAGGGTAGGAGCCTAACTTCCAACGGGTGCCTTACTCCAAGTTGCAAAAGTACCTCCTGTTGTAAAGATAAGAAAAATGTATCTTTTCTTTAGAAAAAGGAATTAGCAAGCACAGATGGCCACCTCACCAAGGGGATTTAGGATGGACTCTGTGCCAAATGGTGTGGTCCCCCCTCTCCGCTGAGGGCTGGCTGTTGCTTCTCTTAAGAATATGTATCGAGGGGCGCCTGGGTGGCTCAGTCGTTTAAGCGGCCGACTTCAGCTCAGGTCATGATCTCGCGGTCTGTGAGTTCGAGCCCCGCGTCGGGCTCTGTGCTGACAGCTCGGAGCCTGGAGCCTGTTTCAGATTCTGTGTCTCCCTCTCTCTGACCCTCCCCCGTTCATGCTCTGTCTCTCTCTGTCTCAAAAATAAATAAACGTAAACAAACAAACAAACAAAAAGAATATGTATCGAATGTGTTGTATCTGCTTGACCATACAAAAGGGGAAGTGTAGTCCTGTCTTTGCCATCTCTGTAGTGGATTACATGTGATGTGCATCAAATTCTGGTTTAATGTGTTTTCAATAATAAAGCTGCTCTCTTCTTTGATCTCTTCTACTTTCATCAAGGTAGACAGGTGTTATCAGCTGAATTATGTCCTCCTAAACTCCTATTTTGAAGTCCCAACCCTCAGTACTTCACAAAGTGACTATATTCTGATATGGGTTTTTTAAGTAGTAATTAATTTAAAATGAGGTCATTGGGGGGGGCTCTAATCCAATTTTCCTGGTATCCTTATAAGAAGAGGAAATTTGGACACACACACAGAGGTTAGACCATGTGAAGGCACAGGGAATAAGATGGCCATCTACAAGCCAAGGAGAAAAGCCGCAACCTGCTAGTACCTTGATGCCAGATTTCCATTCTCTAAGAACCGAGACTCAATAAATTTCTGTTGTTTTGAACTCCATTTCCCCAGCACCTTCCATTCTTACTTCCTGCTCTTGTTAATCGTTGCCTTCCACAAATATTTACTGAACATGGAGTATTAGTACACATCATGTTCTGGGCTAAGTTCTAGGGATGCAGTGTCTAATAAAACATGGCCTTTCCCACAGAGCTAAAGACAATACGAAGCTGCAAGTTTCATTCACAGCATTTTCCACCACATCTTCAGTGCTTTGCTCCGGGAATGATCCAGAATCATCACTAAATAACACTTGTTGAATGAACGAAGGGATGCCCAGAGGAGGAGCATCCAAATTGGACTTGTGGGTCAGAGAGGACTTCCAAGAGAAGGCGACATTTGAGCTGAATTTTAAAAGATGACTAGGAGTAAACTATTTGCAGGCAGGAAGAAAACTTCAGGCTGAGGAAATAGCATGCTTTATGACAATTAGGTAGGAATCATCAGAATGCAACGAAGGAATTTTGTGCTGCAAAGAATACCAGTGTGAGAGTGAAAAAGGAATGAGTGACGTTGGGTCTCTTCTTGATTAGCTGTTGACCTTGAGCGCTGTCCTTGGCTCACTTAGTCCAGTTTTAGCAAGGATTCTGCATAGTCAATTCAATGTCAACCTCCACCCTCAGGCCTATGAGGCCCTCTACACCTGATCAAATTCCTCATCTCCCACCTCAGTTCCATCTTCACCCTGGCCTGCCTTCAGCCAGAATCCAGCTGAGCCAGTCTAGCAAGAATCCTTGACGACTTGATGTTTCCTCTTAGTAATTTTCTATTCACTGACCCCCACCGCACTCCTTGGCTATAAATCCCTGCTTGTCCTTGTGTCTGGTAGGTGAGCCATATCTCTCTTCCCCACTCCCAAACACTCTGCATGGTCCCTCTTAAACAGAGTCTTCTATACCACCTCTAACGAGTGTCATGGATGTCGTGAATACTTTTTCTTTAACTAAGTGACAAGGAAATAAGATTTCAGAATGAGTTGGCCCTTTACAGTTTGAAGCCAATCTTACTGCTTGACTTTTGTCCTGCAAACTAAGAATTTTTGTACAGCAGGTGCCATTATGGGGTTAATTTAGAGGTGGAAAATCAGCTATCACAGATGAGTGAGATGAGAAGGGATGAAGGCACGGAATAAGACAAAGACAGAAAGAAAGGAGGTAAGCCTAAGATACAGGTGAGAACAATCTCCAAAGGGAATCCTATAGGATAGGAAAGTACAAGTTAGTAAGATAAGAAACAGTGAGCTGTATCCAATTGTTCCCAGGCACCTCAACAGAACACTCATAGAGATTGCTAATATAGTTTTATGAGTTCCTGGAATTAAAACCCGGTTGTTCTATTTCATTCGCTTAAAAAGGGCCCTTTCCAAATTGTTTTTATGAGTTTTTAAGCAGTCCTCACGAGATGCAATCCTCTGGCCATCTATAAGACAAAGGAAATAATCAACACATGCTTGGCTACTTGAAAATTATATTCATATTAACTTCAAAGGCAGCAGAGAAGAAATCACAGTGAGAACAACTGAGTGTGGTTGCTTGAGAACAGAACGTATCCAGTGTTGTAAGTCAGAGTTTTACAAAATATGTAAAACTGACAGGCAGTTCCTGCCTCAACGAAATCTCAAATGATGTGGAGACCGTGGTTGTTCCCGCTGGCACTAGTGTTGACTTGAAAGGAAGCAAATTGACACTGCCCACTCACAACAATCCCTTGTAAATGTTTGTTCCTCTTAGAGTTGAGTTACCCCAGCACTGAGCTTTTCTGCTTGCAGTGTGAATAGCATGCGGGGCTGAGGGAAGGAGGAGAAAGAATTCGTGGTTTCCTGAAAGTGGTGCTGCCTTTTTCCCTGGAGTGATAAGCTCCTTTTCCTTTCACTCAATGAGAGGTCAGATGGCAAATGACAAGGAAGGAAGGAGAAAGGAGAGAGAAAAGGATTTTCGCATCTCAGTAATTATATTAGGTATTTTGTTAGGTTCTCTAATTTAAATTGCAATCACAGTGATTCAGGCAGATTATCTTCCTCAACCAAACTTCCTTGCTTAGGGGCTCTATTGTCTAAATTAAAAAACAAATAGGTTCTCATTTTTTTCCTAAGATGTATCTAGTTCATTGTTTTAACGAGGAATATTTTTTCACTTTGAGAAATGAATGTAAATATCTCAGAGGTGTGCTGAGTTATTTTAATCCATTTCCATACTTTGGGTTTCATCCTCTAAAAAGCTTAAATCTAAAAGAAAAATTCTATCTCCCTTCCCCTACATATTCTTAAGCTCTTAAATTATTTTGGTTATGATTTACCCATCTTGAGGATAAAGTCATGTCCTCACTCTGAGACACAGAGAAGGACTGAGAATGTGCCTCTCGCACGACCCTACCCACACAGCCCCACGTCCCTCCACTCCTGGAGCCCACAACCTTATCCCTAACTGCTCTTCTCTACTCCTTTTGACCAAATCCAAATTGTGCAAACAATGGCTTTGGATTTGTAAGAAAAATCCTTTATACTTCACGAGAACTATCTTTGACCAGCTACAGTGGCCCCTGCCCTTAACTGGGTTTTGTTTTTCATGGTTTTGGCAGTCAACCTCGGTCTGGATGCAGATGATACTCCTCCTAACATAGTGTCAGACGACCAGTAGTGGCCTAATGTTATGTGACAATGCCTACCTCATTCACCTCCCTTCATTGCACCACACAGGCATTTTGTCATCTCACACTGTCACATGAAGGGTTTATTTTATTATTAATTATTGCTATTATTCTCTTACTATGCCTAATTTATAAACTAAACTTTATCACAGGTATGTATGTATAGGAAACAATATAATCCATTTAGGGCTTGGTACTATCTGGCTTCAGGGGGTTGTGAAACGTATCCTCCCACTGATAAGGGGGGACCACTATATTCCCCAAACCAGCTGAACTTTGGCTGACCCTTTCAGGTAAAATCTGATTAAAATTTCCATCATGTTTGGGGCGCCTGGGTGGCTCAGTCAGTTGAGTGTCTGACTTCGGCTCAGGTCAGGATCTCGCAGTCTGTGAGTTCGAGCCCCTCATTGGGCTCTGTGCTGACAGCTCAGAGCCTGGAGCCTGTTTCAGATTCTGTGTCTCCCTCTCTCTGCCCCTTCCCTGCTCATGCTCTGTCTCTCTCTGTCTCTCAAAAATGAATAAACGTTAAAAAAAATTAAAAAAAAATTTTTCGCCATGGTTGCCCATATTATAATGCTCCTTTGGAGCCTTCTCACATCCAGCATTTTGTAATAAAGGCTTATGCTAATGATGAACTGGTTTTCAAACATCGTTTCTGTTCTGTTGTGCAAGAGGATGATATGTGCTGTATGGCAGTTTTTCAACCTTGTGTTGTTGAATGGTTGATGATGGAAATTAGAACCAGTAAATGAAGAAAGATGTTTTCAAAATGACTTCAGTCAGGAGCCCAGGAAGAAATAGCCAGCGCACTTAAAAGACTGAATGGAAAAGAATTTTAATGAAATGACTATTTACAGAAATGTGGGCAGAGGATGGTATTAAACCAGCAATAAAAGGAAGCCCTTACTAACCCAAGGCCCAGAGACACGGATAAGAGGCTGACAGAATCTTGACCACGGAGTAACTCAGCTGCTATCAAAACCATGAAGCAGGAGGAGGATGGGGGTTAAATATCCAGGTCCCACTGTCCTCCTACCCTCTGATCCCCTGCCTTTATCTACTGATGGCTGGAGATGGTGGGATACCAGAAGGCAAGGTAGCCCAATGAAGCAGAATTAAGAGGTGAGCCTCCCAGGACAGAGATTGGCAGAGACGATCTGAGCGGGCAAATGGAAGTATTGTCTCCAGTTGGGCTCCTGGGAAACAGATTCCCGCAAACAGACAGGAGTGCGGGCAAAATAGGAAGGTACTCTCGAAGGAACTGTGATTGGACAGAGCAAAACTTGAGCTGTAATGCAGCGGCAACAAATGCCCCAGCCGATTCCTGCAAGTGTCTGCTGCTGAGACAGGTCTTTGGAGATGTCCTGAATTGGGACAAGTGGCCTGGGCTTTTGTTCTCAGCTTTACCAATCTTTGGATGCTGTCTGCCCCTGAGGAGAGGGCATCTCAGGTGAGGCAGCTCCCTTCAGCCAGGGGCAGTTCTCAGGTAGAGAGTTCTCAGGCTAGGAGCCCTCTGGCAGTCAACACAGGTGGCCTCTGAGGAGCGAGGACCCGATCCTGAAGGGGGACCCATGTGGTCATAACAGAGTCTATTATAAGCATCTCCTGGAAAAAAGCAATTCAGAAAAGTAGCTATTTGGGGCACTAGGGAGTTGAATATCCCGATTATTAAAAAAATGTGGTTAATAATTACTTGTAAAAATAATTTTAATTGTTTTTTAATCATTTTAACTCTACGAAACACCTTGAGAAAGCATTATCTTAGTTTCAGTTAAACTGCATCAACGCTGACTCGTTTTTCTGTGAAGCTGGACTTCTGAGGATTTACCAATAACTTCAAAACAAAACCTGTCAACCGATGAAAGACAAAATTGCAAAATAAAATGGGTGCATTTATTTGGGGTCTTAGGGATTGCAATCCCTAAGGTTAGGTTGAAATTGAGTGTGCTCCTGAGAGGAAAAGCAGTTAGAGTTTTTAAAAGGAAAGAGGGGATTTACATAAATTGCTTTTTCCCCCTTTTTAATGGTTAATTTATTGATTTTGAGAGAAAGAGAGAGGGGGCAGGGGAGGGGCAGAGAGAGAGGGAGAGAGAGAATCCCAAGCAGCCTCTGCACTGATAGCAGAACACGGGGCTGGATCTCAGGAACCGTAACATCATGACCTGAGCAGAAATCGTGAGTTGAACGGTTAACCGACTGAGCCACCCAGGAGCCCCTAAATTGTTGTGAACAAGATCGGATTGGTGCTGGTATAGCTATATTTACACTAACCTATATGTGATTGATTGCTAGGGCTAGTGACAGGGGGAAAGTCCATTTATGTCCAGTTTAACACATAACAGAAGCCTGAGTGCAGCAAAAATTTTGAGAATTTAACACAGAAGATGTACATAAGCCTCACTTCCTCAATGTCCTCCTGGCTCTTTTAAATAATCCTCTTAGCAATGCTTACTCCATTTTATTCTATTACCAAACCTAATCAGGAACAGACATCCAACCTCATGAGGATTCTTTTTCCAGGAGGCAGAGCTATGCCCTCTCACTACCCACCCCCCATTTCTATCTTTACTTCTTTTTTATTTTTATTTTTTCAAAAATTGTTTTAGACACTACAACTCCTAGTCCATGACCTGGGCAGAACACAATGTGACTGCAGTAACACCTTGCTCCTTGGAATGTATATGTAGACAAGTTACAAAGGTGAAAGGAGAGGTAACCACATAGGGAAATAAAATAACCAAATGCTTTACCCTTAAAAAAAATAAAACAGTCAGGACTGGAGCTGATTCTCTAGAGCAGTACAGTGACCCAAAAGGAAAGGCATATATCAGATTAGTCACACTAGATGAAAATCTACTAAAAAGTCGAAAGTCTAGGGCACTGGGTGGGTCAGTCGGTTAAGCATCCAACTTTGGCTTAGGTCATGATTGCAGTTTGTGAGTTCCTGAGTTTGGGCTCCAAGTAGGGCTCTGTGCTGACGGCTCAAAGCCTGGAGCCTTCAGATTGTCTCCCTCTCCTTCTGCCCCTCCCCTACTCATGCTCCCACGCTCGCTCACTCTCTCTCTCTCTGTCTTTCAAAAAATTAACATTAAAAAAATTTTTTTAAAAACAAAGTCTTTTTCAATTTGCATAATCAACCTGCAATTCTGGTACAGATCTGAGTAAGAAGCTGGACCCCTCAGGTGGTGGCGAGAAAACCAAGGACATTTCTCACACATTATTTAAAAGCTGAGCAAAAGCACAAGGCAGATCTGAGTGTTGTAGACACAAAGGTCTTGCCTCATGACGTTTCCTAAAAACACAGGGAAAAGTATCTCTAAAAAACAGTTTTCAGAAAGAACCAGGGGAATGTTTTCAAAAAGATTTCCTTGGTAAGCTCAAGAATGATGCATTGAGACAGAAGCAGAAAATCAAAAATAGTGTGAGATCAAGTGAAAAATGACTGACGTCAGAAGAGAATTAAAGAAAATCCAAACTGTAAGAGAAGAAGTAAAGCTGTAATGCTTGCCACTGACCCTGCAAAACTGAAACCAGTGACCAGGAAAACAAACAAATTTGTTCTTTAAGAACATAAAGAAAAGGGGGCAAAAACTGATGAAAGAGACAGTGACAGATGGAATGGAAATACTAAGGATGGAAATATTGGCTAAGGAAACCCAAGAATACTGAAAACATCAATTATCACCTAAATAATAAAGGCAAATTTATCTAAATTAAAAAAAAAAAGAGTCTGCAAATAAAACATATGGGGTATGCAGAAGCTTGTCACGGAGGTGGCCTTATATTTATTTCCGTCACTCTTGCTACAAGTCACAGAAAAGAAAGATAGTTAGAGAAAATGTAAGGAATGTTGAGCATCTAGACCTCTCAATGAACAGGAAGATTTATTTACATACACATAATAGTTTAGCGTGTAGATTTTAAGATTCTTCCTGAATTGGAAACCAGTTCAGTGAATTTTTAGCACTGTAACATTTAGAAAGTTTATCTCTGGAGACTTGTGGTTTCCATTCTGACATGTAAAGAGCTTGGAGGTCATCACTCTCCTCCCACAAGGAAACTGGGGATGAAAACAAATGCTTAAAAAAACAAAACAAAACAAAACAAAAAACCCTCCTCTTAGAGTCATGAGAGAATTGAGGTCACAGGGATGGCCACTGCCATGACAATTTGAGAGAGATGAACAAAGAGAATCACCTAGAGTATCACCTGCTGCACGAGCTAATAGCAGGAGCTCTAAACCGCAGTGGAGGGATTGCTGGAGGGTCAGAGTCGATGACCTTGAGAGCTAAAAGCTCTGGTGGCTTGTCTTAAGAGGGTCTCCACACTTTCATGAGTTTTGCCTCCTGGGGCTCCACCAGATTTTCCTTGTGAAAATTGGAAGAAAACCCCCTGTACTTCCAGCAGGGGGAAGAAGAAAAGTAACCACCTTGGAATATGCCCAGAGCATTCTGTTTTCCTTAACAAAGGTGTGTCCTCCGGGGAAACTATTTTACCAGAGCCTAACCAACATGGGGGAGGGGAAGTGCCCAAGCCTGGTACTTTCCAGCCTTCCTGTCTCACTTGAGGGGTAGGAAGAAGGAAAACAACTCTTGATTTTGGCTCAGGTCATGATCCCAGGGTCACAGGATCAAGCCCCATGTTGGGCTCTGTGCTGAGCATGGAGCCTGCTTAAGGTTCTCTTTCTCTCTCCTTCAGTCCCTCTCCCCAACTCACTCTCTCTCTATATGTAAAACTAAAAAAATAAAAGTAAATTAAAAAAAAGACTTAAAAAATATGGTGTGGGTTTCTCCAGGTATATAAGGGTTCTTTAAGGATGCTCAGAAGTGTTTTATAGATTTTTTCAAATACATTTTATAATTAAACAGAGAATTCCCTAGTAAGACTTCATTCTATAAATCATATATAGTTATATAAATGTAGATAAATTACTATAGATTATAGATACATAGATATATCTACTTATATATTATATTTAGATATATATGAAAAGAATCATTTATTTGCATCTGTTTACAACTTACTTATGTTGATTAGGTTTTTTTCTCTTACTTAAACTTTTGAAAATTTGACTCATATCTCCAAAAATTCTATTTTGTTATTTCTGCATCCATGATATCTTGGGTTTTTTGTTTGTGTTTGTTTTATTTTGTGTCTTCCTTTTCCTTTTTTAGTCAACATCTGTTATTTTCTGCCTTGCACCTCTCCCTTCTGAAAACACATTACTCCTTCATGTATCTTATAGAAAATTCTTCTTCTTTCACTGTAATTTCTTCATTCAAAGAGGAGATGTTACATTGCAACAGAACCCATACCACAGACGGTAGCTGATCAACCCAGAGTTATTGAAGAGGTGTCTGCAAAAATTTTCATTCTTGGCTTACTTTCTCTGACACTAGTGTCAATGAATTATGCAACATTTTTCCAGAATTATGTGCATATCAAATAGAAGTTATTTTTCCTGAAGAACATCAGAAAATGTACAGGGCATTTCTATGATTATAGGCAGCCCACAGTCCATAGTGAATGGGCTCAATTTGGAATTTTACAGATAAAAGATATTAACTAACCTTAAAAACTGCTCTAAAACTTTTGTATGTAAAATCTTGGACATGTATTTCAGTGAATTTGTTTTAGATGGTTTCTAGTCCAGACATCTTTCTTCCCACCTGGATTATACCTGCCTTGAATGAGGAATTAGAACACCACTGCACAAGGCTCTCAGTGGCTTTAAAAAAAATGACATACTTTCTTTGTTAAATTACAATTATATTTTGAATTTGAATGCTTTAATATATTAAAAGGAATAATTTGCATTTTCTAAATGAAAGAATATTATGATATTATCTGATGCATCACAATTCTCAATAGTTTAAAAAGATAAATAATTCATCATAATATTAAAAAAATAAGGTTAGAACTCAGAAAAAGAATTTTTAAAGTATAGCAGTAGTGTATTTACTACTAAGTCAAGAACTTAAAGATAAGTTATTAAGAATATACAATCTGCAGCCAATTAAACTGTGCTCTTTCCCCATGGGGGCCCAGTGTGCAATGGCTGCAAACAGCAGCCTCCTTGGTAGGGTATGCAGTCTATTGATTGTCTGGGTTGCCCTAAGGGACCTTGGAAACAGCCCTTTCCAGTGGACATTGATGTTTGACCTCATGATATCTCCAATCTAGGCTCCAGACAGGTACGTGGGGTGCCTTTGGAAAGCCCCAGGGCACAATGGCCAGGGTCCACATTGACCAAGCATCATGTCCATCTGTACCAAGTTGCAGAACAAGGAGCATGTGATTGACACCCTACACAGGGCCAAATTCAAGTTCCGTGGCCACCAGATGATCCACATTTCCAAGAAGTAGGGCTTTACTAAGCCCATTTAATGCAGATGAATTTGAAGACATGGTGGCTGAAAAGCGGCTCATCCCAGATGGCTGTGGGGTCAAATACATCCCTAATCGTGGCCCCTTGGATGAATAGAGCAGTCTCTGAACTGATGAGAACCTCAGCATGAGGTTCATGCTTGTTAAATTATTAACATGCTATTCATGCTTACCAATAAATCCTACTTCCTGGCAAAATATATATATATATATATATATATATATATATATATATATATATATATATATATATATATATATATGAATCAAGACCCTTGAAAAGAAATGATCTAGACTTCCTTACATATGAATGTGTACTTGATAAATGCTTATTATCATAATAAAACCATTCAACACTGAGTAAATGTTTACTCCAAAAATTTTATGGAAAATTATTCCTTGAAGTTTTGTAAAATTTGTACGAACTATTTTGATTAGTTGCTAAATAATATATACAACCAAATACTGTTTGAACATAAATATAAAAACACACCTGCAAATTATTTTAAAGCAGCAAAGGAAAGTTCAGTTATTACTGCAGACAGGAGCAAGTTACAAATCACTTAGGTTATCCAATGACTCTTCTGGTAACGGGGGACAGTAAAGAATCTTGAGGGGAGGTTAAATCAGAAGACAAGCAACCACTTTGTTGTGTATTTCCATTGTCACAAATAGATCTGGTGGGTCTCTAAATTCTTCAAACACTTAATTTAATTGATTGAGTTTAAGTGACTCATAAAATGCATCAAGCTGTATTTCATCCAACTTGTGAATCATGAGATCTATATTAGTTCTTAAAAAGCTCTGCAGAATATATCTGCCTCTATCCCATTTCGAATTCTTAACCTTAGACAATAACTAAAGTATTTTCCATAATTTTCATAAACTTCTGTTTACTGTTACTTCTTAAGCAATGGAATGTTTTGTTTTTTACAAAGAACCAAACCCTGAGCAAGGGGGAAAAAAATTCATTTCTTCATAAATGAGCCAAAGATGGCCTCGGCATATTGACTCCTAGATTGTTTATATCTTCACTTCAGACTGAGACCTGTTATTTCAAAAGTTCACAAAGCACAAAATGTAAACTTCTACGGATTCAATTATTTTAAAAATGGCACCAAAAAAGCAGATTTGAGTCATTTAGAACCCTTCTACTTTATATCATTGCAAAACTTCACCAGGCATCTGCTGGCCATTAAGATATAGCCACATGATGATAAGACCCCACATGCTGTAGCCCTTCTGACCCAGGGACTCCAAACGGTGCTGCTGAGTGATAGCACTTGAAAGCAAGAAGTCCTTTCTCTGATTCCCCCCTTGGCCCCACCTCCAGGAGTTCCCTTCCCTCCTCTCTCCTAGATAGTGGCCCCCTCTGTGAGCCTCTGGACAGCCTCCCACTGTGAGACACTTTCCCCTCTCAGGAAACCTTGTCCAAGCTCTGCCCAATTTTGTTGTGTAGGCATATCTTTTTCCTTGGATTAGTCCCCAAGTCTTTTAAACCCTGACACGCACTATCAGTTTAGCGCTGTTAAAAATCTTACTTGCAAGAAATCTAATTTCTGCTTTTAATGACTTGCCTTTTAGATTAGTGGAGAGTTTGAGCGGCCAGCCTCTGAGGAAGAAATTGCTGACACTGTTGGAAAAATGACTCTGGAGCATTGACAGGAAGACAATGGTATGTGTCACATCTGAAGGTGAAGGTCTCTTGTGTGTGACAAAAGTGACTAGCAGTAGTCTGTCCAATTGGGATATGGAATATGCTCTTTACTTGTCTATAACTTGTAAGTTAAACTCTACATCAAATCAGATAACCAAAAAAACTCTCAGCCTGACTATACGTCTTTATTTCCTGCAGCAACATCTTCATGGAGATACAACACAATATATGATTGTACTATCAACTATTGTCAAGTATTGATTTTAGAAAAACACACTATTTAAAAAATTTTGTATATTTATTGGTATAACTACATAAGTAGTACCAGTTTTGTTTTGCATTGCACTCATAGAAAGACAAGCATGATAAATTTAGTGCCATAAAAATAAGATAATTCTCCCAAGAAAATCTTAATGATTCCTCTTACTAGAGGAGAGCTCATTTATACCAGTGTTCTATTAGCCCAGGTTTTTGGGTTTTTTAAATTAATTAATTAATTAATTTTTATATGTTTGTTTATTTTTGAGAGCAAGAGAGCACAAGCAGGGGAGGGGCAGAGAGTGACAGAAGATCCAAAGCAGGCTCCGATCTGTCAGCACAAAGCTCCATGTGGGGCTCGAAACCACGAATTGTGACATCATGACCTGAGCTGAAGTCTAACGTTCAACCAACTGAGCCACCTAGGCACACCAAGGCCAGGTTTCTCAAATATCTGCCACCACCCAATGCAGGACTCTTGTTGTTTTATCAGAATTGTAATGATTTTCTGGTCTTACTGCATTTGTCTTATTGCATCAGAGCACTTTGCTCAGATCACCTTTGCAGTACTGATCGCATGAGTTATAGTTAATTGCTAGCCTCCAGAAGGCAGTGGGTTCCTTGGGTGCAGAGAAGACCACATCCATTCTGGTATCCCCATCACATCCTGCTGAGCCAGGCACACAGAAGCTACCAATATATTTTTACTGATTTGCTTCAGTGAATTGTTGTTAAGCTTCCTCAAGTCCTTTTTGGTAGTAAGTTATACAAAACATAAGTAGTAGAATAAATATTTTACTATCCTTCTTCTAGTAGAACATAGGAGCCTATACTATTTTTTATAACTAAGAATTTCATAAAGAATACTAAATGTCAATACATACTCATTCCCTCAACAAAATGTGCTGAAAACCTACTATTTATAAATGACTATTGTAAGTACTAGGGGGAAACGATAAATATGACAAAAGCTTAAGGAATAGTGAGAAAGAAATAATTGATCATATCAGGAGTCTATTGATTGGCTCTGACTTTCCTGTGCCTCCTCAGAGTATGATAAATCAGAAGAATGGTAGTGAATATGGTCACATTCTTTGTCCTTTAACTGAATCTCTTCAAGCACCCAAAGGAGGCCTGGAAATAAATGCCATTTAGGTAAATAGAGGTGAAGGTTGGAGTAAAGCACAAATCTATTTCCCATAATAAAAACAACAACAACAACCTCATTTTGATAGTAAGAGGCTTATGAAACTAAAGCCAAAGTTATTAGGGATCATGTAGAAAGTCTTTATTCAGGCACTAGGTTTGACTGGCTCCAGAAAATCTAGAAGATATCCGGGAATTCATGATTCCAGGGTTTGAGTCCATGTACTCCCCATGAGCTCAGGAGAGTCACTCTTTCTTGGTATTTTATGTGAAGCTGTAGACAATGTGCAAAAGAGATTGTAAGCACTAATATTTGGTAACCCCCTTCTTCTTTCCCTACCTTACTAAATATTAAATGATTATTTCATATCCATACTTTCCTACAAAAGAAGTACAGATTCAATACCTGATGTTAGAGAACAGATTTACACTGAAAATAAAATACAGTGGTTTTATTCAACGTAATGGTTAGTATTACTCACAAGGGAAAATTCAACGCCCAAATCATATTCTCTCTTATCTTAAAGCAATGGGAAATAGATGGAAAACACTGTCTGGGAATGGTATTTAGAAAGGATATCTAACTAGGCTCACAAGATAGCCAGATTCCTGTAGTCTTTTCAGACACAACATTTCTTTAATAGACTAAGATATTGTTTTTAGGATACTGAATTTAGTTGGGGACAACTAAATGCTTCTACATCTAAATTTAGAATAACTTCTTTTCTATGGAAGAAAAACAACTTTTTTTTAAAAACCAGCCTTTGGGTTGCTATTCTCAAGTCACAGTGGTAAAGCCAACTGAAAAGCCTGCCTATCCTACTTCTTTGCCCCGCAGCTGCCCTGTAGCGCTCCTCTGGGCTTGGAATAGCAGACAGGTTGCAGAGTCAGCCTCAACCACGTCACCCTTCCTTCCTTGCCTCCCCTCCTCCTCCTCACCTGTTCTCAGCACACGCAGGCCTTCTGCCTCCCAAGAGTCTCCTGTGTTTAAGCCCACCTCAGGGCCTTTGCATTTGCCATTCACCCTGCCTACACGCTTTTCTTCTAGATTTTGCACGTCTGTTTCCCTGTCATCAAGTCCCAGTGCCCATGTTGCCACCTCAGAAGAGTCATCCCTAACTTGCCAGTCTGTAGTACAAACTCCCAATGTGGCCACTTTCTTTCCATTGCTTTGTTTTGTTCTCTTCACGATACTTCCTAAGATCTGAAATTCTTAGCATATTACTTTATTTACCGTCTATTTCCCCTGCTATAATGTAAGATCTAAGAGACCAAGGATCTTGTCTATCTTGTACATTAGTTGCTTTTCAATAAATACTTGTTGAATGGATGAATGAATGAACATGATTCCATCTTACTTTAAAAAATCTCCAAAAAAAGATAACATTTTAACTGTCTAGTTGCACTAATTGTAAGGAAGTTTTTTTTTAAACAATTTTTTTAGGTTTATTTATTTATTTATTTATTTATTTATTTATTTATTTATTCTGAGAGAGAGAGAGAGAGAGAGCGTGTATGTGCACAAGCAGGGGGAAGGGCAGAGAGAGAGGGAGAGGGAATCCCAAGCAGGCTCTGCACTATCAGCACAGAGCCTGATGCGGGGCTCCAACTCCTAAGCTGGGATATCATGATCCCAGCCAGAACCAAGAGTCAGGCACTCAACCAGTTGGGCCACCCAGGCGCCCCAGGAAGGTTTTTCTGTTTTTGTTTTTTCCCAATACCTATTTCAAAATCTTTTTAGTTATTGCTTTTTTTTACTTATTCTGTTCTTAGAGAAAATATCACATATCTGAAAAAATTTTTCCCAGATTAAGTAATTTTAGTTTCTTTAGTCTCCTTTCTTGGGATTTATGCATTAATATTCTAACAATGCAGTTGTCTGGTTCTCCCCTGAATCCTATTCAAGTTTTATATCTTGCTTTAAAATTTAGAAGCCTGTAAAACTAGCCATTATATGAATAATGTTCTGACCAGTGTTGAATGCATATGAATTGTCATTTAATACACAAAAGGGGCAGACTGCTATCTAATAGCAATTGGTTTCCTTCATCTTTTTCTAGTAAAAATTAGAATTTATTACTACAGTATACTTTCATGTCAAAATATTAAATTAAAGTTGCATTCCTTATAGTCATAATTTCCTATTGTCCTCATTTTTGAAAAGAAATAAGGAATGCTTCATATTTCCAGACTTTTAAAATATAGCTAAGTAACCTTTAAAAATGTGAGTAACCATAAACAAATGTTTTCTTCAGATTCTAATTGACAATTAATCCCCTTTTGTCCTTCCTTCTTTGTCATGAGCTTCAACAATATTATGTTCAATTTGTTGAATGGTGTCTGTCATCTGGGCTGCACAAATCCAATCAACGGCATTTGACATTCTAGAGATGTTTGTGGCCTGCGAGACTCCACATCACCTTTGGAGCACAGTCTCTTAAAGAATCCAAAAGAGATTAAAGTCTCTGTTCATGAATATGGTTAGACAGTTATTTGCTCTGCATGTGGAAAGAATATCATCATGTGGTAACAAGACCTCTGATAGTAGCCACATTCTTTCTGATACTAAATAGATTGCACAGAAAAGAGTGAAAGGTTTTCTGAGAATGGTATTTCATTTGTCCCATTTTTTTGTTGAAAATGAGTATCTGTCTTGCCTTTTATATTTTTATCAGTCTTTACTGTATAACGCTTTTGAAGCGACCAGAATCTGAAGACTTATGGGTAAAAAGTATATAAGGCAGAGAGAGAAATCTTCCCATTATGCAAAAAAAAAAAAAAAAAAATGACTATCACTGATGCATCTTAATACGTGATTATTATTTAATGACATCTTTGCTCTTTTTCTTTGTTTACATGGAGGCTGTGTGTGTGTGTGTGTGTGTGTGTTTACGTACACAGGATTTCTGAGCAGATTCAAATGAGAAAAGAGAATGGCTCCCAAATGCAATCTTCCTGGTTGTATTTATTTGAACTACCATTGCATGATCCACCTTGTTTGAACACAGCCATCAACATTAATCCGTCTCACGCCCTCTGTGTCTAGCTAAACCATTTATTTACTTGGTTTCCAGAGTCTTTCATACTTGGGCCTTAAAGTATCCAAATTTAATTTTCCAATAAACTCACAATACATATTCTCCAGTAGTGTGCTGCACCCTGAGGTGGTCATTCCTATGAACATACTTCTTACTCCTTCTTTCTCCCCTGCTGTCTTATATACGCTTCCCCCTCTTGCCCAGAAAATGTCTCCTTCCCATCACAGTTCCCATCCCTCAAATTCCAGACCATGTTTCATTTCTTCCCTGATTTGCATCCTTCTCACTCCTAGTAACCCAACGTCCTCTACCCAGATCAAGTCCCTGTTAGTTTTCCTCTTCCTAGAATCTCAGAATAGTTTAAAATTCAGCATTTAGGTACATGTGTACTATTTGTTATTTCATACATACTATTCATATTATTCATATCCCTCAAATTTATCTATAAATTCCTAAAAATCAAAACACCATGTCTTAAACTTTTTCTCTTCCAAAACACACAACACAGGATGGCTTTTGGCCTGGAATGTGTAGAAGGGGGATTCCAAGCATCTCTCAAGCCTATGAGCACTATATAGAGAGTTGGTGGTAAAGAATGCATCTGTTGATCAATTTGTTATAAGTACATTTTAAATTATTACATTTTTAATGTTTACTTATTTTGAGAGAGTGCATGTGTAAGTGGGGGAGGGGCAGAGAGCGAGAGAAAATCCTCAACAGGCCCTACACTCAGCACAGAGCCTGATATGGGGCTCGATCCCATGAAATGTGAGATCATGACATGAGTGGAAATCAAGAGTCAGACGCTTAACCCACTGAGCCACCCAGGCACCCCTTAAATTATTATGTTTTAGGGGCACCTGGGTGGCTCAGTCGCTTGAGCGTCCGACTTCGGCTCAGGCCATGATCTCGCAGTCTGTGAGTTTGAGCCCCGCGTCGGACTCTGTGCTGACAGCTCAGAGCCTGGAGCCTGCTTCAGATTCTGTGTCTCCCTCTCTCTCTGCCCCTCCTGTGCTCATGCTTTGTCTCTGTCTCTGTCAAAAATAAATAAACATTAAAAAAAAATTATTATGTTTTAAGTGATGAAAAGAAATGACAACAATGGTGTGGAGAGAGGGGACACAGTACTTTGGACAAGGACATGGCAAAAATACAGAAGCCCAAAGTAGCAATTTTGGGGGCTTAATAATTTTTGAAAGTATTTGCAAGTATATAATGCACTATATTATCTGTTTAGAAACATTTAGTGATTGGTATAAATCACCTCCACAAGCCATTTATAAGCCTGCAAGCCAACGGTACGTGGTTTGTCTGGCCATGAGATGAAATGTTGGATATTAGTCCTCACCAGAAGGACTAGCATCTCCTGAACACAGACCAGCCAGAGCCTATCACACAGTTATTGTCTAATAAGTACTTAGTGAATTAATCAACTAATGAATTTCTAAATATTTAAACTAGGAGCATTGATACTGAATTGGTGCTAGCTATTTAGGCTTAACTTTATTTATTTTTTTGTTTTATTTATTTATTTTTTAATGTTCATTTTATTTTTGAGACAGAGAGACAGAGCAAGAGTGGGGGAGGGGCAGAGAGAGCAAACAAACAAACAAAGTTTCCGTTAGAAGAAAGAGTAACTCATTATCATTTAACACTGGACAATAACTTGAGCCTATGGTACTGTTACTCCAGAATGGACATGTCAATCCATAAGCCTGGGAGGCAGAACCAAAATAAGAGATGTGTTCAAGGACAGAACATTAAAAATGTAAGTGATATGAGCCAAGTGGTACGAGTAAAGGTAATAGCAGCTGATAAGGATGAGCTTGCAGTATATAATTGCTCCTCCAGCTACCACCATCATCATTATCATTACCACGTGGTTATCAACCATAGTGTCTATCTAGGTGGGGGACAACTGACCACTGACAGAAAACCAAGGCACTGGGAAGGTTGGGGGTCCAATTCTTCAAGTACAAACCAGGAAATCCCTTCAACAGGACTCATGGTACCAAGGACAGAGCAAGAGCCACAGCAAGATAGAGTTACTGACCCAGGGGTCCTCAATGCCCAGCACGAGGGTCCCTCCTGTAACACATGGCATGATTAACTCTGTGGGAAGAAGGGAATGCAGACATGGGGTTGGAGGTTAAATAGGCTCAGTGGCCAAAAGTTTTAGAACTGTGAAGAATGGCAAGTTGGGCAGGCCATTGCAATGAACAAAGTTATATGGCTGAGTTTAACATTTTTAAATTATTAACTTCTTGATTCAGAATGTATAGTCTACAAATTCCATGAGGGCAGATACCACATCCATTTTGTTCACTGTGCATCCCATGCCCAGAACTATGCTAGGTACAGAGAAGACATTAAATAAATATTTGTTAAAGGAATAAATAACCAACTGTTAATAATCACTGATTAATTCAACTCTAGTTTTCTTTGTACTCATATTGCATTGGGTATCAAAAAGCTTTAAGTTTAGTATATGGTGACTGGTTACACACAGCATATAGTTGTTTTTCTGAAGCCAATGCTAACATTTCAAGTAGATCCAATTTCCGATCATCCTAGAGACGTACGTTCCTGGCATCTTTTCCTCTTAGAAGAGAAAAAAAAAATTTTTTTTTTTTTTTTTGCCTATTCTTTTGGCTTCTTTTTATTCTCATTTTTACAATAAAAAAATCTAATCTACTCTACATAAAGCAGTCAGTACAAATCTACCAAAAGAGCAAATCTAACCTCACCATTTTCCTGTTTAAACCCTTCTGTAAAAGGTTACCATTGGCATTTGAATGCATCGCATATGCAGAAACCAGAAACTCCCACCCCCCACCCCGGAAATGGAGAATGAGTGCCCAGCCTTACCTACCACTCTTAGTTCCTCTTACCATTGTGCTCTTTCTTTCCTCTGACCTTTGAACATATTCTGTCTAGACAACATTTCCTCTTTCTTTTCCATCTACCAAACTCCTATACACTCTTCAATCTCAGAGGAAGGGAAGGCCTTTCTGGACTCTCCCCTACACTAGGTTATGTCTCTATCTTAGTCTGTTTTCACTGTTATAACAAAAATACCATAGAGTGGGTGGCTTGTGAACAACAGAAGTTTATTTCGTACAGTTCTGGAGGTTGAAAGTTCCAAGATCGAGGAGCTGGCAGATTTAGAGTCTGGTGAGAGCCCACTCCCTGGTTTACAGACGCCTCTTCTCACATGGCAGAAGGGCCTAGGGAGCTCCCTGGGGCCTCTTTTATAAGGGCACTAATTTCATTCACAAGGACTCTGCCCTCCTGACCAAATCATCTCACAAACTCTCCATCTCCAAATATCATCACAGTGGGGTTTAGATTCCAATATATGAATTTTAGAAGACACAAAAATTCAGTCTATAGCAGCTTCCTTGATATTTCTACTCATGGTCAGGTATGGTGGGGATAATGATCTATAAAATACATCACACTTGATTATTCTTGTTTAATTCTGTTTCCCCCACCGACTTGGTACTGTAGGTGCCATAAGAGGAAGGCCTCCATCTGCCTTCTTCATAGATGACTCCCCTGTGCCTAATAGAATCAGGCAACTTGTATAAAATAAACTCCTGAATAAATGAATGATTGATGTGTGACATCACTGGGGCTGCAGTCTCCCAACCTCTATTCTGCCTACTTTTTCCCCAGCCCTCTGTATTTTGAAGCCAAATATTTTGTAAAGGTCAATTTGTATCAAGTTAATAATCTTCCCTGTAACCATCTAACCGGACACTCTAGTGCTTATTATATTTAAAGCTTTTTATGGTCTTTATCTTTTAAACTAATTTTAATATTAGAAGAACATTTCAAAACAGAAATATGTAGTCACTTCTAACAACTAGAAACATATGCTTTAAAAATAAATGTATACTCAAAATTCAGGAAGAAAAATAATAACACAATTTGGTAGATTATTAGATTACTAGACTCCATCTGTTTAAATAATGCTTGTGGATAATATTTGGTCTATCTACTTATTTATTACTTTCCAATTCTGACTTTTGTGATTAATGATGTGATCTTAATGAACACTTAAAAATAATAAATGAAAGTATTTAATAATGTATTTTTGTTATTACATTATAATCATAAGAGAAAATCAGGCTAATTAAGAGTATTCTAGAATGTTAACATAATTTTATTTTTCTTTCAACTTTAATGATAACTAAGGTCTGAATTATTCAAAGATGTATTATCTCATAATAATATGCACAGATCTCATTCATGCTTGCGTTATTCAATCTGCCTGAATTAATCTGTCACTTTTAATAATATGCTCAATATTTCAGCATCTTCAATTATTTCCACCTAGTAGTCTTTTGCCCTGTAAGTTATTAAATCAATAGTGTCTTGCAGCAAAAGATTATACTAAACACATTTTGAATGAATTTTAAGAAAAACTGGAAAAGCACTTAAAAATATGAGATAGACTTAGTATAAAACGAAAACTCCAGAAAAAATGAAAAATAGACATTATTTCTCCTAAATTGACACATAGTTCTTATGTGTACATATGTGAAAAAGAGTTATCAGTATGGAAACCAATTACATGATGCTAAATCATATTTTAAAATATAATTTTATCTGACATGGCTATTTCTCTTAAAATTTTGTTAAAAAGCTATCATAAAAATTTTCTGAAGTACATTATGAAGTATTTGAAAAAGCAATAAAAAATAACTCTGTCTGCACCCTGTATTTTGATGAAAAGTAGATTATCCTAAATATAATTGTCATCTGGGAATAGATACATTATCATTTTCTTCCTATGACTCACTTCTGCGTCATATGTGCCCTGAGTTCTTTTATTTTCTTTTTTCAACTGAGATGGCACTCATGGCCCCAGGAGTGGAAAGCAAAGAAACCAATAGTCTTTATTAAAGGTCAGTCTTAGTCATAGACAAAGGAGATGGACATCCGTGGGGTATGATTTCAGAGGCATCAAGCAAGGTTCCTGTTTCTAAAATATCTTCTCATCAATTCCAAAAATGTATTCCACAAGATCTATTATTTCAGTTAGGGTTAAGACCAAAAGTATGAGTTCTCCAAAGACAAGACACTTTGACTTAAATTGATGTTTACTGTCAAAGTGAACCCTTCTGGATAGATGTAGATAGTTTGTATTAGGAAAGGCAGAGAAGAGAGGGAGCAGGATACAAAGATTGTGGGTACCCGACATGGATAGAGCTGGTCAGAGGGTATCAAACCTAACGGTACTGTCTGGGAATCAGACACACCTGGGTTTAAGTGACCTAGCGTCTGTGAGTCCCAAGAAAAACCTTTTTAAAATGAGAGTCAAGGGGCACCTGGGTGGCTATTTGGTTGAGCGTCCAACTTCAGCTCAGGTCATGATCTCCCAGTTTGTGAGTTCAGCTCCACATCAGGCTTGCTGCTGTCAGCCTGACAGCACAGAGCCAACTTCCCATCTTCTGTCCCCCTCTTTCTGCCCCTCCCCTGCTTGTGCTCTCCCAAAAATAAATAAATATTTTTTTAAAAAATGAGTGTCAAAAAAGTACCAGTTTTTGAGGGGCTTTTGGAGGGGAAAAGGGGGTTAAATGGTTCAAATGAGTCTATACCATGTAAAATGCTTAGTTTACTGCCTAACACACAGAAGGCACTCAATTATGTCAGTTGCCATAATTATTCTCATTTCTTAAAGTAAAATAGAAAAATTCTCATGGCAGATACATCAGGTATAAATGGCTATATACCTAGAAGAATCATGAAGGAAGGTTAATCAGACTCGAGAGCATTAAAGATTGCATCCTGTGGGGCGCCTGGGTGGCGCAGTCGGTTAAGCGTCCGACTTCAGCCAGGTCACGATCTCGCGGTCCGTGAGTTCGAGCCCCGCGTCAGGCTCTGGGCTGATGGCTCGGAGCCTGGAGCCTGTTTCCGATTCTGTGTCTCCCTCTCTCTCTGCCCCTCCCCCGTTCATGCTCTGTCTCTCTCTGTCCCAAAAATAAAAAAAATTAAAAACATTAAAAAAAAAAATTTTTTAAAAAAAGATTGCATCCTGTAAGAAACTCTGGTTCTATGATGATTGTTCAACTAGCTCTTCACCTGCTGATACCTCTGTTCACATATCTACTCCACATCTATTCTGTGGAGAAAGCGACTTTTTATGTAACCTGCAGAAAGTTTTCTTCTTACAGCAATTCAATTCAATGAAAGTTATGTTTGACACCTGGTATAGATTATCAGGCAGAATATGCTAGATCCCAATAAGTAGTGCTTTCATTGATAAGACCATAGGAATAAAGCTTTTAATTAAATAAATCATACCTTAGGCTAGGATTGGGGGAATAAATCCTGAAATAACATATGTAAAGAGAACACTGAAAGACAGAAAAAATAATTCACTCTTAGATACGCCAGTACCCATATAACTAATGTGACAGAAGCCCTCTCAGAGAGCCATAGGAAGGGAACTATATCATGAGGTAAACTGTGATACATAATGCCAATTAGTTCAGGAAATAGGCTGCATGAAATATAGGAAAATATCCAAACAATAAGAATTAGACCATTAGGTATTTTCCATGTCCATGGAAAAAGCACCCAACTTCCCAACAGTGTAAAAGCATGAATCATGCCCTCACAGCTTAATACCAAACTAAAAATAATCACAAGCACCACCCCCCCCCCCTTTTTTATAACCAAGTTCTATGCCCAGTGTGGGGCTTGAACTCACAACCTTGAGATCAAGAATCACATGCTTTACCAACTGAGCAAGCCAGGTGCCCCCACAAGCACCCTTTTGATAATAATTTGGTTTCTCTAGAAGGTTTTCCTACCTTGGAGGAATGTAATAACTAAGGAAAAAAGTATTTAATTCAGTTAACAGTTTATTTTTTAAGTGAAGTGAAAATATTCACACCCAACTCACCTCAAGGAAACACATTATAAATGAAAGGAAAACAAACCATAATTTGTCTTTAGTTGAGTCTTGATTCCCCAAACCTAGACATCTATGAAGTTAACTAGACTATAAGGAAAGTACATGATTGCTACATCAGGAAACCTACATACTTAAAACCAAAATAGAGAAGACTGATCCGTCTCCCACTCCCTTCTCCAGCCCAAATTCCAAACCCAAGTCTTGAAATTACCACTTTCCTACAGTAAATAAACAGGAGGAAAAGAATACGAGAAAGTAATTGCTGAGAAATAATTGTAGTCTATATAGAATTTTTTGGTTAATTCTAAGGTAAATAAGATTGTGGTGTTCACATGATAATCAATTCTTTTTTTTTGTTCTATTCCTCTCAGGTACAATTTAATTGAATCAGATGGTACAGTGGGTTATGGTAATATGAGGATTATGGTAATATCTGAGATAATGTTTTCATTGTTTTTTTCTTCTTGGATATCAGGCTCCCCAGGCAGGCATTTCACACTGTTTTCATTGTCCTTAGACCTTCTTGAGTTGCTACAGGGTTGGCTCCCTCTACCTTGCACCCTCCTGTACTTAACTCTAATAAAGAGAGACACCTTTAAGGACGACATCGTGGGGACTTAGAGGAGGAGTCTTTCTACAGAATCATCATTAGAACTGTGTATTTTAACTATATTGGAACATATATTAGAACTAATATTAGTAATATATATGTATATATGCACAAGCATTTCATACTTATTGGTAGGATTTTCCACCTTCTCTTGAGGTGACATATATTTTTAAAACTATTCTACAAGCCTTATTTAAACATCTAGAGATGCTCAACTATTGAAGTTTTCTTTTTTACCCCAAGTAATATAGCAAACAAAGAACTGGTCCATTTGTGAGGATTAAAAATAGGCACTTTTAAATAAATCTCAATATCTCGATTCTATCCCTGCACATACAGAATTTTCCAGTGTTTGTATATAACTAAATAACGAAATAATGCAACTTTAATATTTGGGTGCAAACACATTTTATCCTTTGAGATTTTAAAAGGTCTTCAAGGCATCATGAGTACCTGGACATTCATGATTTGAATTATTATTATTATTATTTACTGGTTCCAGAAGAGGTTACTGAGAGGTTGAAAAACTGACTAGAGATTTTGGCAAACTTAAAGAGATAGGGTCAGTAGTTGGTGCTCAAGTTCTGCAAAAGAAGCTTGGGACTTGTAGAGTCAGGGGACCTATATCCTATGTGTAAAGATAAACCAGAAATAGACTGGAATTAAGAAAAATTAACACTCAGCTTCTAATCCCATCAGTCACTAGGTGATAAAAATAAAAACAACCGGCAATAAAAGGAGACTCACAAGAAACATTGATGAGTTATAAAATTGGATTACATGCTAGTCCTCAAAGCAAATCTCAAAAAAATCAGTCTCATCTCACATATGTACCTTTTCACTATATTTTCTATTGTAAAATAAAGTTAAACATGAGCAAAAAGTTAGACTCAAAATTCTATTCATTTAGAAATGTTAATGTATTTATTTGTAAATAATTTGTGGGTCTAAAAATAAATAGTAATGGGAATAATAAAACATTTAGAATGAAACAAGAGTGACAATAACATATATGAAAACTTTTGGCCTATAGCTGATGTGATAGTGAGAAGAAAATATATTGCCCTCATTGCATATGTTAAAAAAAAAAAAAGCAAAAAAACAAGATTGAAATTTATTTATTTATTTAACTCAAGAATATAGAAATAGAATAGTGGCAGAGATGCAAAGACATAAAAGAATGGAAATTGTAAGGACAGGAGAAGAAATTAAGATAGAAATAAAAGGAAAAGCTCCCAAAGTTAAAAGCTGATTATTTGCAAAGGGTGATTAAATGATTAAAAATTTGTTTTCAACAGGATTCTTAAAGGCAAAAGGGAGTTCTCAAATAAATTATGTCAGGACTGGAAAAGAAAAAGAACTGTAGATAAAGCTTAAAAAAATTAAAAGAGCACATCATGACTCCCTTTATGACAATGAATTTTATTTTAAAGTTTATTTTTTTATTCTGAGAGAGAGAGAATGCAAGCAGGGTAGGGACAGAGAGAGAGCAAGAGAGAATCTCAAGCAGGCTCCACATTCTCAGCGTAGAACCTTACGCAAGGCTCGAACTCACGAATTGTGAGATCATGACCTGAGCCAAAATCAAGAGTCAGACACTTAACCTACTGAGCCACCCAGGCACCCCATATGACAATGGATTTTAAAACAAATAAAATACATACTATAAAATTGGTTCAAAACAATAAACTTAGAACAAATAAATATCTAAGTCCTACTGAAACCAAATCTGAGCTCAAATATCTATCCAGCAGGACTTTGATGGCAGATAATGGCACATTAGTAATTTAGATATTCTTGCCCACTGAAAACAAGTAAAAAAGGTGCAGAAGATATTTTTGTAACCAGTTTAAAGAAATAAGACAGAATTGTCCCATTAGACTTCAGTTACAACAAGTAAATTCAAAGGCAAAATTACTAAGGATTTCAAGGGGTTGAGAACAGAGCATTAAGACATTCTAGATCTCCTGAGTGCTGAGCCCTACATGAATGCACAGATCAACAACACCCATGAACCATGTAGCCACAACTACAGAGTCCCTCTCAAGGCAATCAGTAAATCGAAACCTCCTTGAGGATGAGATCACTTTTTTTCGAAGATTTTTGTTCCTTGGGAGAATATAGCACATAATCTGATTTGCTTTTTGTAAATTTCACTTTTTTACACTTGGTGGAAATTTGATGCAAGTGGTAACAGAGAGTCTAGTTAAGAAGCTCTCTTTAAAAAAAATTTTTTTTAAATGTTTATTTTTGAGAGAGAGGGAGAGAGAGAGAGACAGAGTGAGAGAGGCAGAGAGGCAGAGAGAGAGGGAGACACAGAATCTGAAACAGGCTCCAGGCTCTGAGTTGTCAGCACAGAGCCACATGTGAGGCTCAAACCCACAATCCGTGAAACCATGACCTGAGCCGAAGTTGGACGCTTAACCTACTGAGCCACGCAAGCGCCCCAAGAAGTTCTTAAAATGGTCTTACCGTTAGTGAAAATGTTCATTCTGCTCTGCTATTGATTTGAATATCATGAAAAATTTGTTACTAGAAATCCCTTGAAAATGCTTTGCTTACCAATCCTGAGAGATCAAATTCCCACGGAATATTTTTCACTGACAAAAATAACATCTAAGTGTGCCTTTTCTTGTGTTTGGTGTTCCCTTTTCTTACAGATATTGAATAATAAGATGAGCTCCTTGAATATGAATTCCATGCTTCACTGAAACCATTTTCAACTAAAATAAAACAGGAATATATTAAACATATATATAACAGAAATATTGCTTCCTAAATATTTTCCATGGCTATTGAGGAAATGCTCCAATTTGACTACATTTCCAAATGGCTACAATAAGCACCAAACACTGCCAAAGATCCCTTTTAGTTTCTACGGACTCGGCATCTATAATAGTATACACAAGGGAGAGAGGAAGAGCAAATGGGCACAGCTGTCTTCATAAACAAGCACAAAACTATTTTCTGCAGAATAAAGCCCCCGTTTTACGGAAGTAAATATAAAATAGAAGGTCAAAGCCAGTATTTTTCAGGTGAACACATTGCAGCAGCTGCTGCTCTGTGTCCTTCCCTTTTCTTTTAGTAGAAGCGAAAGAGTCCTCAAGCAAACAATGAGCTAACCAATGCTGGTGTTTTATTCAATTAGATTTTGAAGTAAGGACAGAACGCTAGAGATAGAAAATCTATGCTTCTGTGCAAATTCATAGAGACTTAAAGGGAAAGAAATGCTATCATTTGGGTTTTGAACTCGAGATAATTTCAGAGATACCTAATCAAAGCATTCTATATAACAAACGAGTTCATTTCACATCAGAGAGGAGCTAGTGACTTATGGAAGGATAGTGATCAAGTTCATTTTTTAAAAAAGAAAGTGCTCAATTTTGCAGATGAAAAATATATGTATGGATAATTTAATGAAAGAAGTTGTTAATCATACTTTATTACTATTACTATTCCTAGTTCATTAACAATTTTTAATAGTACTGGACTATACAGATGGTTAAATACTAAACAGGAAAAAAAATCCACCAAAATATTTCAGAGCTGTTACTGTGTTACAACTTTTTAAAGTATTTATAAAGACAAATATCTATTTTTACTATGACAAATTATTGTGCCTACAAAGTTATGAAAAGATATCAGATGATACTACAAACTTTCTAAAAACTGTCCACATTTAGTGGTGCTACATATAAAATATACTGTGTATATTAAATACCACTAAAGTGATATTTATAGATGTATACGTGTAGAATATATATAACATGTGCATGTGTGTATTATATAGCATACTAGGCCGAGACGTTTTTATAATGTATTTACATATAGCTGAAATCTATATATAATCACTGCAGATTTCTTTGCCTTTTCAGAAAGGAAGAAAAGTTGTATAACCTCACATGAGATATCTCTTACAAAGAATGACAGTTCCATGAATTTAAGCTTGGCTATCCATCTCTATCTTGGATTTAAGAACACATTTTGATGATTCATACGTAGAGTGTAAGCATAATACGGATGATAACGTGACCTAGGCTATAGAAGCCCATAAATAAAAGGAAATGAAAACTTTCATAGAAGTAATCCACATAAGAAATCATTTTGTAAAATTGCAGAAACTTACCCTAAATTGGTATGATGGGTACAATTCCCATAAAAGGAAAAATAAATGTTTGTAGTTTCCATTTTTTAACACATTTACACAGAGTTCTCCCTCCTCACCTCAAAAAATATTTTGAAGTTTTATAGTGCCTGGCATAAGTTTTCTTCCAGTTCCTTGCATTTTGAAACATACTCAATAAGATGTGATTAATTAATTAGTTAATGGGAATCAATCATTTGTTTTCCACAATTAACCATATTGGCTAGAGCAACACTTCTCAAAACTTAATGTGTATATAAATCACCTGGGAATCTAATTAAAATATTGATTCTGATTCAGTAGGTCTGAACAAAGACTCTACATTTCTTTTTTTTTTTTTCAAATTACAAGATAACTTTTAATAGCGCTAAAGATAGGAACTGTAAGGAGACAAGGAGAAACATAAAGGCTTACATAAAATCTAATATAGGACTCGGGATAGCTGAAATATATTCTTCTAAACACTTCAGGAAAAGAAGACTTATTCCTATCTCTACAATATTCTTGGTTCACTTCCCCACCCTCCCATTTTTTTAGTTTAGGTACTTCCTGACTTACAGAGGACTATGTTACAGGAGTTTCTGAGCTGGCTATTCAAAACCTTGGAATATACTTTCCAAGAGACAAAGCATCTAAATGGCACTCATGTTCCATGGCTAACCATAAACACTTGTGTGGTTTGTTTTTTAAGTGCGGCTTAAAAATAGGGCTTCATGTGCCAGCTTGAGGTCTGAGTTCTGGAGTCCATTCAATGTAGAATGAAAATGTTGAAGGACAAAGGAAATCACTTCCCATATTTCTTAATGTCAAGCTTGTCCTTGACAAACATCTCAAGAAGGAAGTGTTTGTTTGCCTTTCTGATAGGCAAAGCAAGGTTCTGCCTCTCCTTTCCCTGGAACTCAGTTTGGTGGGGTTAGTGAAGGATGTGGCTCAGACATTCACAGGCACATATAAAGACTCTACATTTCTACAAGTTTCTGGGTGCTGCTGGCCAGCAGACCACACGTGGTATACTAAGGGACTAGAATACTGAGTCATAGTTATTTGTTTCTGTTCCCTCCCACACACAGGCACTCGACAAACACAAAATGAGCATGAACTGTGAACCAGCCACTGTGCCCCCCAAAAGGTAAATTTAAGTATAAATTCAGCATTTACAAATTTCTTGCAGCATTATTTAAGATAGCCAAGGCATGGAAGCAACCAAAGTGTTTATCAATGAGTATATTTCTTCATAAAGAAATATAAAGAATATATATAAAAAATAAATTATAGGTACAACAAAATGTATGTATAAAATGCAATATTATTCAGCCATGAAAGGAAGGAAATCTTCCCATTAGCCTCAACATGGATTAAACCTGAGGGCATTATGTTATGAGAAATAAGCCAGGGGGAGAAAGATACATATTGTATAATCTCACTTCTATGTGGAATCTTAAAAAACAACAAAACAAAAAAAACCCAAAACAAAACAAAGAAAAAACACACAAAAACCAAAACCAAAACCAGAAACAAGCTTTAGATACAGAGAAGAGATTGGTGGTTGCCAGAGGTAGACAGGAAGGGTGTGGAAAAAATGGGTGAAGGGGATTAAAAGGCACAAATTTCTTGGGGCACCTAGTTGGCTCAGTCAGTTGAGCATCCGACTTCAGCTCAGGTCAGATCTCATAGTTTGGGAGTTCGAGCCCTGACAGCTCAGAGCCTGGAGCCTGATTTGGATTCTGTGTCTCCCTCTCTCTCTGCCCCTCCTCTGCTCATGTTCTCTCTCTCTCTCTCAAAAAAGAAATAAACATTAAAAAAATTTTTTTAAATGCCCAAACCTCCAGTTATAAAATAAATAAGTCATGGGGATGTTCTGTACAGCGTGGTGACCATAATTAATAATACTGTATTGTATATTTAAAAGTTAAGAGGGTAAATCTTAAAAGTTCTCCTCACAAGAAAAAAAATTGCAACTGTGGTGATGGAAGTTAACTACACCTACTGTGGGTGATCACTGTGCAATATATACAGACATCGAATCATGTTGTACACATGAAACTAATATAATGACATGTCAATTATATCTCAATAAAAGAAATAATGATTTTTATAGTAAAATTTAAGTGTAATCAGGCTTTTGAAGTTCTTTTTCCTTTGTGTTTTGTTTATTGTATATCAGTTATGGAAAATAGGTTGAAAATGCCTTAGGGAAAACATGAGTTAGGAATATTTGCTAGACGTGCTTGAGAATAAGTAATGGTCGGTAAGTTGACTTTTTGCTAAGCACCATTTAAATTCTGGAGGAAACAATCCTCATAAAGTGTTACTAAAAGGAATGTCTTCCATTTTCCCTGCTAAAACGGTATAAAACCACAGCCTGGCAGTTCAGTTATGATATTCCACCAAAGTTCATTTTCCTCAAGACTTGAATCCTCTCATCTTTTCTTAAAGAAAACCCCATGGAAAGAGGATAGGCTTTGGATAGAATTGGGGTTTATATACATATCCTACTTACTTGTGTGATGGTAGAGGATGTACATCAACTCCTGAGCCTGGTTTCTTACCTATGATCATGGGGTAACAAAAATATCTTGCACTCATTTAAAACCTATGTATTGAACACCTCCAATGTGCAGGCACTGTTGTAGCCCTGGGGGTGTGGATCACTGAACAAATGGACATAGACTTCTCCTTCATCTGTCTGTTGGGTGGAAATAATGCATATAAGTAGGGCCTGGCACACACGACCTGACACTCTAAAATGGGAATAATTAGCTTTATTTAGTTACTGTCTAGAGCTCTCCAGGAGCTCTAGATCAGGAGAGCTTCCATTTGCATACACTTTCCTAACATCTGTCACTTCCATAACACTTAACCAAAGCCAGGCAGGGTGCTGAGTGCTTTATGCAGGTGTCTATACTCATGTAATCCTCACCACAAGCCTGTGAGGCAGGCTGCTCTCACTTTACAAGGATGAGAACCCTGACGTTTAGAGAGGAAATGAAGGCATTTCCCAGGCCCCAGAGCTGGTAAGTAGCAGGACTGGGATCTAAACTCAGAGAGTTTGGTTGCAGAGACCCTACTCTTCACCACAATGCCTTAGAGTAATGAAATTAGAGCCATTTTAAACTAATTCAAAAGTTTCACTTCATGCATTAAAAACGTCCATGTCTGGCTGTGTATTAGATAGGTTTATTATGCCCTCTGGTGGAAGACCAAAGAAAGGAAAGAAAAGGAGCATTAAGTGCTGCAGGAGGAGAAAGTAGCAAGTTTACTGACATTCTTGGCTCTTGAAAAGTTTACAGGCTTATGAAAATGGCAAGAAAATCTTCTAGGAACAAGACAAGAATGCTGAGTAAGACTCTGAGTAGTGAACACGATGCAGATCCCTCCCATCCTGGCTACACACAAATAAGTCTCCAGAGTGACAAGTGTCCAAAAAAATTGGGAGATAAAATTTCAAGAGATAAACAGCAGAATTATCAATTTTACTAGAAATAATTTCAGTTAAAAAAAGTATTTGTAGACAGGTCAAAAAACATGAACATGAGGCTATTGCACACTATCTTGTCAGGAATGAATTGCTAATGGGAAATGTGGCATTTCCTTTACTGGACCACTAGAATTTTCAGTATTTGTGAATTCCTGGGTCATGGTCTCCTAAGGTGCCTCAAGGCTGCCTTTGCATCCCATACCCCTCATTCCCCAAGCAAATGCAGGTGCAGAATAAATGTTATTTCTTTGCTTATCAGACTATACACTCAAGTAGTCAAAGCCAATAGGCCTTAAACATAAGCTGACTGGTGCAAATTGCCAACCACATGGCATTTTATATGCAGTCAGAGATGTTGACACCTTTGCTGTGCTCAGGCAGCAGAAGAGGGTGGGGAGTGTCACCCTCTTATTCTCTCCTCCTTCAGTCCCAGCAGCGATAAGCACCTTGTTGCTGGAGGCCAGGAGATGCTCAGAAAGACTCTTAATTTCTGGTATTCTCTGGAGTGGTGAGAAACCACCGCCCTCAACCATGCTCTCTGCTCCTTACGGGTTCTCTCAGGAAGAAGGTGATGGTATTAAATGAGTAATTGTGTGTCCACATGCTGAGAATCTGGGACTTTGCGTGGATATTAATTTATCTAGAGAGAGAGAATATGATCTAATATGCTCTAAGACTAAAAAATTGATCTTTAGTAGGCTGACCCACTGACATTACCGTTATCTACCCTTTTTATTTTCCTACGATCCATTTACCTCTCACTTAGAGAGCTTTTAACTCCTCCTCTGGGAAGAAAAAAAAATCGTCCTTAAATATCCTGAAGTATTTTTACTCAAAATTAAAAAAAAAAAGTTTACTTAAAAAAATAATAACTTAGCACTATTCCTTAAAAATAATGTGTCGTGAACTTAGGACAACAAAGCACGTGCTTCTTCGAGTTGTCAAAATCTCTAATATCACTTCGTACTCTCCTCTTCTGCCACCCTATTCTGACGTCTTTAAAAAACAGCTCCTAGAGCACCTGGGTGGCTCAGTCGGTTGAGCCAACTTCCGACTTTGGCTCAGCTCAGGTCAGGATCTCACGGTTCTGGAGTTCCAGTCCCTCTTCGGGTGAGCATGACTCCTGTTTCACGTGAGCTTGAGCCCCGCATCCGGTGAACAGGAGCCAGGCTTGAGCCCTGCTTCTCTCTCTCTCTCTCTCTCTCTCTCTCTCTCTCTCTCTCTCTGCCACTGGCTCAACTTGGGCCCTCTACCTCCCTCTCAAAAACAAAACAAAGAAAAAACACAAAAACAAAATAACAGCTTCCACCGGATTTTTCCCAGCTCTATCACTTTTTCCTATTGTGTGAAGAAAACGGGGGATAAGAGTGACTTTATAGTAAAGGGACTTCTAAGGCTGTCCCGCATTCCCGCTTGGAATCCATACAGTGATTTGTTATTGTACCTCTCTTACAGAGCTTACCTCTGCTCCTGAAACCACATAAGCCCCGTGACCAGTTCTTTTCTGAATTCGTCACAGGGCATGGCAAATATTTTCACCTTTTCACCTTTGGAAAAAGAAAAGGGGGGAAGGGGAGGAACAAGAAAAAAAGGTAATTCTTATTATCATCCAAGATTTTTTCAATATTTTCTTTGTTCTGATGCTTTTGTTAGAAGTAATTTTCCTTCCATTCTCTTGCTATATTTTGCTTACTTTGTATTTTTTTGTTTCAACTGTAGTTAATTTAGTATTTCTTTTTCTCCTTACCCCTTAGACTTTCTCAACTGGACTTTGTGTTGGAGTCACAGAACATGAATTATTTGAGTGATTATTTTCTTAATTTCTACAAGGAAGATTCATACATAACTGGTGCCATTCTAAATGCCTAGGAGGAATGTTAATTTATTATATACAATAGATGCCTTAGGTTATTAAAACTCAATTCTCCCCTGGAACCCTAGTTGAGAAAGACTGAATTGACCTCACCCAGCATACTGCCTTGCACATAGAAGGTACTCAATAAATGTTTTCTAATAAACAAGTAAATGAATAACTGTAAACTTCTGTGAGCTTTGAAGTCATATGAAATTTTATTCAATCCATGCTTTAACAAAATTATTTTCTATCAATAAGGTGACTTTGTCTGCTTATCTACTGAAGACAAAAGAAACCTAAATTCTCAAGAGTAAAAACTATAGGTGATGGAAAATTTAACATGAGATTATTCTCACCTTATCAAAATTATAGAATGATTTAGGAAGGACCTTCTTTATTTAGACTATCATAAACATCCAGGTATTTGTGAGTATTAATATTTTGGCCCAAATAAAAAAACTACATTTGGCCCAAATTACAACAACTACATTTATTTATTATGTACTAGATATTGTATTACCACTTTACCTACATTCTCTAATGTAATCATTATGTTAACAATATCAGGTAGGCATTATTACCTCTCTATAAATATGAAAACTAAAGCTCATAGATGTTAAAAACTTGCCCAACGTTAAAAGTAAGTGGAGAGTCAGGATTCTAAACCAAAAATGTCTGTTATTGTGCTTTTCACATTTTGGGACACAGCTATCCCATGGGTGTTTTGGACAAATAAAAGTTCAGGTTTATCTACTATATGACAATGTGGCCTCTTCTGCTTATAGGTGGAGCTTTCTTCTGCATATTGGCAGCATAGAAAGAACTATAGTAACAAAATACAGTGGGTGTTCGGCCATCAGTACTTACAAGAAAGGGGATGGTTCCTTCCTTTCCACTTTTACCTGAATGACAGTAACTTCTTTTCACTGTCTATTCTATAATCCTTTTGAAATCCAATGACAAGGTACAGCTGGACTCTTGTGCTCTTTTTTTCATTCTCATCTGTGTCCAATATGTAAAGGGATTTGGGGCCAAAAAATAAACCCCAATAACCAAAACAAAAAAGGCATTAGCAGAATAGTATTTTACAAACCTCAGAGGATAGGTCCTGTCAAAGTTCAGGGAGAAAGGAAAAGCTTTGTCCTGAGGAAAGTGAGCAGGGACGCTTCTGAAAAGGGTCACCGCAGGTGCTACTGTTGATGTGGAGGCAAAGTACAAGTTCCACGGCATTCCCTTGACTAAGTCAGCCTGAATCCATCCAGTGGTTCCTGCAATTCATCCATTCCACAAATATGAATTTAGCGTTTTCTGGGTGATGGGAATACAAAGATCTGACCTGTGTTGGCACCTGACAGGTAACCAGGTACTTGGGAGTAAGGATGAGGACAGAGGTTGAGATGAGGAGCAACTTACCACAAACACATGAGTGGAAGGCATTCTAAAAAAAAATGATCCATGTCGATTTAGACCTCTAGTCTTTCTTTTTCTAGTAAATGCCCTCTCATCTCCATATCTAGAACTTAACTTATTAGAATGTATGGTGGATCTGGGTATTAGGGTACTATACCGTGACCTGTTTAGGTCATGGGCCAGAAAAGACTCCTCTGATACTTATTTGTTATGTGATCTTAGAGCAACACTGTTCAATAGAAATGTATTGAGAGCCACATATGTCATTTAAAATGTTCTAGATGCCACACTAAACATTTCTTTTCACAGAATTTTATTTAACCCAGTGTGTCCAATATATCATTATTTCAATAAGTAGTCAAAGTAAAAATTATTAAGGAGATTTTGCTTTTCCTCATACCAAGTCGTCAATATCTGGTGAATATTCTACATTTACAGTAAATCTCAATTTGGATTTGGATGGGCCACATTTCAGTGTTCAATAGCCACACATTGCTACTGCACTGAACAGTACTGATCTAGGCTTTCGATATCAACAATGGATAAAGATGCTGAAGATAAGCAAGACCTGTTCTTATGACTCGAGACCAAAAAGTAAAGAGTTTATATCTACCTATCCTTGCTTAACACTATGTTGTGGACTTTATTTTTTAATTTGACAATACAAATTGCATAGAAGGACAGTCATATTATTTCATGCATTTTTATATTAAACTTCACGTGAATGAACAAACTCAAAAGTGTGGTGTTAAAAGAGCACCATCTTGTGGCGGTGTGTTGTTTACGTCGTTGAAACAGAATCTGGGGAAAAGGGAACAGTACCAAACAATCTGGGTAAGATTATGAGTTTCAGAAACTACTCGGTGATAGTCAAGGAACTATCATTATTTCCTTTCATATGCAGTCTTTTTGGCAGGTCCTCAAGATATGTGAACTGGGCATAACAGACTTCTCAGTCAGAGGACTTGGAAGTGCTAAACGCTGGGTGCCACATCAGTGCAACATGAACCTTGGCTAAAGGCAAGCTAGGATTCAGTGCTGATGTGCTATATATATCACAATATCACAATGTGTATATCACAATATATCACAATGTGTGTGTGTGTGTGTGTGTGTGTGTGTGTGTGTATATATATATATATATATATCACAATAACCATGAAAATACTACATATTAAAGTGTGTTCATTCTCCCTTTTGTAGCAGACTTACAATAGTCCATTTTTGTGATCATACCAGTCCCAAACCTATTTTGGCCTGAGAGCATGGCTTCCTTCCTTAGGGAATATTCTACACACCTGCAAGGTGGCCTATCATCCTATGTTTGAACCAGTATTGATTTTAGACCATGTAATTACATGTCTAAAAAAAAGGGTGTGAGAAAAGACTTTTTTTCATCTTTCTCTTGCCCAGTGCTCCTAAAAGGGTTTGCCCACTCCCTATAGTTATCTACGACTACATAACAAATCATCCCCAATTTTACAGGCATAAAACAACAAACATTTCTTACCCCACAGTTTGGGGGGGAGTCAAGAACTTGGGAGAAGTTTAGTACATGATTCAGGTTGCACTCAGCATGTTGGCAGGGACTAAAGTTGTCTGAAGGCTTGATTGGAACTGGAGGACTTGCTTTCAAGAAGACTCATCCTTAACAATTGGCAGGAAGCCTCAGTTCTTCACTTGGGACTTTCCAAAGACCTAAGGGTCTCAGAGTGGGGGCCTTTATGGAAGCTGCTCGCACTTGACCTTCCCCTAGTGAGTGACCTGAGAGAGAGAGAGAGAGAGAGAGAGAGGTAAAAAAATCACGTCTTTTACAACCTAGTCTCAGAAGTGACATGCCATCTCTTCTGCTGTTTTCTATTAGTCACAGTGACAAAACCTGATCCAGTACAGTAAAGCAAAGGTGCAAATATCAAGAAGCTGGAATCACTGGGGAACATTTTAGGGCTGACTAAAACAGTCCCATCCATTTCACATGAAAATTAACACTTAGTCCTCTCCACAAACTCTCAAAAATCTATTATAGCTTCAGCTGAAAATCCAGAATCTTATTACCTAACTCTGGTCTTGGTGTAGATGAGGCCCCTTAGGCATATTCCTGAAATACAGTACAGTTTTTCTTTTTCAATCTAAGCATCTGTGAACTAAAGGGATAACTAATCTGTCTCCTAAACCCCCAGTACAGAATGGTGACACAGGGAGAGGAATGTCTTCAGTTCATGAAGAAGTCAAAGAGGTCCATTTTTGTTATTTCTATTCAACACTGCACTGGAGATTCTAGCCATGGCAATTAGACAAGAAAAATGAATAGAAATCACCCAGACTATGGAAAAAAAAGAATTAGATCCTTCATCTATTACTGGTGAGAATTTACAATCATGCAGCCAGCTGTTATGAGAAATAGTTTGGCAGTTCTTTAAAAAAATTAGACACAGGGGGTACCTGAGTGGCTCAGTCGGTTTAGGTGTCTGACTCTTGATTCCAGCTCACGTCAAGATCTCACAGTTTCTGAGATGGAGCCCCCACATCAGGTTCCACACTGACAGCGTGGAACCCACTTGGGATTCTCACTCTCCCCCCCTCTCTCTGCTTCTCCCCTACTTGTGCTCTGTTTCTCAAAAATAAATAAATAAACTTAAAAAAAAAAGTCTTAAAAAATTAGATACAGAGTTATCATGTGATTCAGCAATTCCAACACTAAGTAAACCCAAGGTAATCAAAAACATATATTCAGATAAAAACTTATATATAAATGTTCATACAAGCACTATTCATAATAGCCAAAAAGTGAAAACAACACAAATGTCTATCAATTGGTGAATGGATAAACAAAATGTGGTATATCCTTATAGTGGAATATTAAACATAATATAATTATAGCTAATTAAGTAACAAGTTGGGATAAAATAAAATCATAAACATACTCAACCCAAAAGAAAAATAGAAAAAAATAGAAAAATAGAAAATATAAAAATAGAAATAGAAAAATAGAAAATAGAAATAGAAAAATAGAAAAATATAAACAAAGAACAGATGAGAAAAATAGAAAACAAATATCAAACTGGTAAAATCTAACCATATCATAATCACATTAAATGAAAATGGTCTAATTATTCCAATTAAAAGGCAGAGATTATTGATTTCTTAAAAAACTAATACTTGATTATATGATGCCAAGAAGAAACATACTTCAAATACAAAGACAAAAATCAGTTAAAGTAAACGGATAGAAAATATATACTAGACCAACATTAGTTAAAACAACAACAGCAAAACACATCTGGAGTGCCTATTTAATACTAGACAATGTAGACTCCACAGTAAAGATATTACCAAGGATTTAAAAAGTTATTTTAAAATGAAAAGGGGAGTATACATTTTTTCTTATTTATTTATTTATTTATTTACTTACTTACTTATTTTTGAGAGAGAGAGTGCACAAGCAGGGGAGGGGCAGAGAGAGAGAGAGAGGGAGGCACACAATCTGAAGCAGGCTCCAGGCTCTGAGTTAGCACAGAGCCTGATGTGGGGCTCAAACCCATGAACCAGGAGATCATGACCTGAGCCGAAGTCGAATGCTCAACCGACTGAGCCACACAGGTGCCCCAGGGAATATTTTTTTAAATTTAATTTATAGATATATATTTTTAATTTAACATATACCTATATTTTCAATATATTCCCAGGTGCCCCAGGGAATATATTTTTTTATGTTTATTTATTTTGAGAGAGAGAAAGAGAGAGTGAATGCTAGCAGGGGAGGGTCAGAGACAGAGGGAGACAATTCCAAGCAATCTCTGCACTATCAGTGCAGAGCCTGGCATGGGGCTTGAACCCATAAGCCTTGAGATCATGACCTGAGCTGAAACCAGGTACCTTAACCGTAACCAACTGAGCCACTCAGGTGCCCCAACAAAGGGAGTATTTTACCAAGAAGGCATACCAATTCTAAGTGTCTATGTAGCTAATCAGAAAGCTGCAAAATACATAAAGAAAAAAAAAAAAAAAGATAGATTTACAAAAAGAAATAGACAAATCCACAATTACAATTGGAGATTTCAATACCCATCTCTCAATAATAGTACAAGTAAATAGAAATCAGAAAGGATATATAAAATAGAAAAACACTGATTGACATTTATAAGACATTACACCAGGGGTGCTTGGGTAGCTCTTGGTTTTGGCTCAGGTCATGATCTCATAGTTTGTGGGTGCAAGCCCTGTGTCAGGCTCCCTGCTGACAGCGCAGAGCCTGCTTGGGATCCTCAATCTCTGCTCCAGAGCCTACTTAGGATCCTCTCTCTCTGCTCCTCCCCTGCTCATGTGCACACATGCTCTCTCTCAAAATAAATACACTTAAAAAAGAAATTAAGGCATTATACCAAAGAACAGCAAATTTTATCATCTTTTCAAATAGACATGAAACATTTACCTAGACAGAGCATATTCTAGGCCATGTTTGCCAATAAATTAAGGATTCAAGTCAAATAAAGTAACTTTGACCACAATGAAATCAGAAATCAATAAAAGAAAGATATCTAGAAAATTCTAAAATATTGAGAAAGTAAACAGCATACTTTTAAATAACCTGTGGATCAAAAAAATAAATAAAAAAGAAAATTATAATGCATTTATAAATGAACAAAAATAACATGTCCAAATTTGTGATATGTTGCTCAAACAAAACTTAGAGGGAAATTCATAGCACTAAACACCTGTATAAGAAAAGATCGTATCAATGGCCTTAGCTGCCATCTCAAGAATCTAGCAAATTAAGAGTAAATTAATTACTACTTACAGAAGAAAGCAAACAAAAACAAATGAACAAGAAACAATGATACGGAAAGGAGAGAGAGAAATCTATGAAATAAAAAACTGATTATCTGAGGGGCACTTGGGTGGCTTAGTCAGGTAGGCATCTGACTTTGGTTTAGTCATGATCTCACAATTCGTGTGTGAGAGCCCTGCTTCAAGTGAGTTCGAGTCCCACTTCAGGTGAGCTAGAGCCCTGCCCCAGGCTCCACACACTCTATCTCTGTACCTCATGGTATTCCCTCTCTCTCTCTGCCCCTCACTCACTCCTGTTCTCTTTTTTTCTCAAAAAATTAAAAAAAATTTTTTTAAACCTGATTATTTGAAAAGATCAATCTAAGTGATAAACCTCTCATTAAACTGATGAGTAAAAGGAATAAGACACAACCAATATCAGCAATGAAAGAAAACATCACTACATATTTTACAAATAGTAAAGGATAATATGGTAATATTGTGACCAATTTATTCCAATAAATGCAGTAAATTAGATTAATAGGAAAATTCCTTGAAAGACATAAATTTCTAAAGCTCATCCAGGAAGAAATGGATAAACTGAATAGTCCTATATCTACTGAAAAAATTATATTTTAGACACATTCCCATAAAAAAACCAAAAAAACACCTACAGACTCAGATTGCTTCCTTGGAGAATTCTAGCAAACAGTAAAAGAAGAAATAGCATGAAATTTACACAAACATCCAGAAAATTGAAAAGCAGAGAATATATCCCAAAGACATTGTAAGAAAACTACAGCTCAACATCCGTCATGAATATAATGCAAAAAGTATTAATATGTAGCAAACTGATTCCAACAATATCTAAAAAGGATAATACATCATGAACAAGTGAAGTTAATTGCAGGAATGCATGGTTGCTTTAACAATTGAAAATCAATCAGTAAAATTCATGTTAAGAAACTCAAAAAGAATAACGATATGAGCATATCAATAGGTGGAGGAAAAACATTTGGCAAAATCCAACATCCAATCTTCCTAAAAACTTTCAACAAATTAGGAATAGAAAGGAACTTCCTCAACTTACTAAGGAAGATCTATAAAAACCCTACAACTAACATCAGTCTGAATGAATGCTTTTCCCCTAACATCTGGAACAAGGTTAAGGATGTCTCCTTTTTTATTTCTATTGAATATTTTACTGGAGGTTTTAGCGAGTATAATATGGCAAGAAAAAGAAATAAAAAACCTATAGATTATAATGGAAGGCTATAGTACAGATTATATTCAGAAGACAAAATCATCTACATTGCAAATCTAATGGACTCTCAGTTATAACTGAGTTTATCAAGGTTGTAGGCTACAAAATCAACCAACTGCATCTCAGTATATTAACAATGAACAACTGAAAACTGAAATTAAAAATGCCACTTACAGGGCTCCTGGGTGGCTCAATCGGTTAAGTGTCTGATTTTTTATTTTGGCTCAGGTCATGATCTCAGTTCATGAAGACTGAGACCTGCTGTCAGTACAGAGCCTGCTTGGGATTCTCTCTCTCTGCTCCTCCCCTGCTCTCTCTCAAAATAAGTAAATAAACTTAAAAAACAAATACTCATAATAGTATTAAAATATAAAATACTCAGGAATAAATATGACACAAGATGTGAAAGACATACATAATTAAAAGATAAAACACTGCTAAGAGAAGTTTTTAAAGATATAAATAGTACTATGTTCAAGGGCTGAAAAACTCAATGTTAAGATGTCAATTCTCTCCTTATCTAACCCAATAGAATAATATTCATTACAATCCCAGTAAAAATTCCATTAGGTATTTTTGTAGAAACTGGCAAGCTAATTATAAAATATATGTAGGAATGCAAAGGACCCTAGAATAGACAACTTAAAAATTAATTTTGCTTGAAAAAGAAAAAAAATGTCACTACCTGATTTCAAACTTATTTTAAAGCTAGTTATCAAGGCAGTGTGGATTGGAACTCAAAAGACAAAGCTCAATTAAACAGAAGAGAGTCCTGAAATAGTTCATATTTATGTAAAATGCATTGTTACCAAGATGTAAGGCATTTCAGTAGAGAGAGGATAGTCTTGTCAACAAATGGATATTTACTTTGGTCCATACCTCTTATACCATATTCAAAATTTAACTTCAAGTGGATCATAGACCTAAATGTGAAATTAAAAACTATGAACTTTTAGAAGAAAGTATAGGAGATCTGTATGCTCTTAGGTCTTAGGCAGGTTTTAGATATAACACCGAAAATATGATCCATAAAAGACAAATAATTGATAACTGGGACTTCATCAAAATAAAAACTCTAAGACACAGCTATGAAAATGAAAGATAAGCTATACCCTGATACAGCACTCCTATCCAGAATATATACCCTCAAATACCAATATTAAAACAAACTCATTTGTTTACCAAAGAAAATTTATGGTTAGCAAATAACATGAAAAGATGTTAAACATAATTAGTTATGAGGGAAATGTAAATTAAAACCATGATATACTACTACACCTGTATTACAATGGCTAAAGCTACAAAGACTGATTATACCAAGTTACTGAGAACATGAAGTAAATGGAACTCCCATACACTGCTGGTGAAGGTAAAATGCTATAGCTACTTTGGAAAGCATTCTGATATTTTCTTAAAAAAGTTAAACAGGGGTGCCTGGGTGGCGCAGTCGGTTAAGCGTCCGACTTCAGCCAGGTCACGATCTCGCGGTCCGTGAGTTCGAGCCCCGCGTCAGGCTCTGGGCTGATGGCTCGGAGCCTGGAGCCTGTTTCCGATTCTGTGTCTCCCTCTCTCTCTGCCCCTGCCCCGTTCATGCTTTGTCTCTCTCTGTCCCAAAAATAAATAAAAAACGTTGAAAAAAAAAAAAAAAAAAAAAGTTAAACATACTTATATAATCCAAGCATTTCACTATTTAATGAAAGCATACTACCTATCTTACAAAGACTTGTATACTGTTTACAAGATCTTTAATGTTTATTTTTGAGAGAGAGACAGAGAGTATGAGCAGGGGAGGGGCAGAGAGGGAGACACAGAAACCAAAGCAGGCTCCAGGCTCTGAGCTGTCGTCACACAGCCCGACGCGGGGCTGGAATTCATGAACTGCGAGATCATGACCTGAGCAGAAGTCGGATGCTTAACCGACTGAGCCACCCAGGGGCCCTAAGATCTTCATTTCTAATAGCAAAAAAACAAGGGGGTGGGGGGTGGTTGGAAGCTAATGTCCATTAAAAGGTGAACGTATGAACAAACTGGTATATCCAACAGGATACTGCTTAGTAAGAAAAATGAATTAACTACTGGTACACACGAAATGGATGAATCTCTAATGTCTGGTGAAATTAGAGTACACACTTTGACTCCATTTATATAAAATGCTAGGAAAGGCAAACTAATCAACATTGACAGATCAGCGATTACCTGGGGACTGACAGGAGGGATTACAAATGTGAAGAGGAGGTGCCTAGTGGCTCAGTTGGTTAAGCATCAGACCTCAGCTCAGGTCATGATCTCAGGGCTCATTTCCGACGAGATCGGGCACGTTCAGGATGGTATGACCGTAGACTCTCAGGGTTCATTTTGACCCTTGCCTCGATCAGAGCCTAGAGCCTGCTTCAGATTCTGTCTCCTGTCTCTGCCCCTCCCCTGCTTATGCTCTCTCAAAACATGAACATTAAAAAAAAATGGGCAGAAAGAAATTTGGTTATACTTACATTCACTAACTGTAGTGATGGCTTCATGTGTGTATAGACATATGTCAAATACATGTATATACATACACACACATTTATATACATATATCAAAATGTCAAATTATACTTTGAATGTTGTCTATTTTGTCAATTTTCCTCAATAAAGCTGCTTAAGTCACTGCTAATTTCATGGAGGCTTTATTTTATTAGAGAAGACACACCCATAAACCCATTTAAGATAAATCCTCTACCTCAGGCTTCTGCAGAGATGGAAGGCAAAGGCCTTGAGGGTCTTTGAAGCTCTATTGAGAATCTGAGGCCCACCCTTAAATCTTTAGGACTTTTTGTCTGAGTTCAAACTCCTATATTTCACCATATCCATAACTGAAACCAAAATATATTCAACTTTAGAATTAAGGAATAAAAAAATATGTATCTTTATCCTGGGCTCTTATTAGAACAAGTGTTCTGAATGCAGTCAAAGATAACATTTTTACTTTACAATGCAGTCTCCTATAGCTTCCTAATTTAGCTGTTTCTAAGATTAAAATGTTTATCAAAATAAAAGTTTCACATTATTTATTAAGCTTATAACAATTTTATTCATAACAGGTACAAAATTTACATTTAGATGTATACGTATACAAAAGAGACCTTTATTTTTTTACTTTGACATAAAAAATACAGAAATATTTACATTATGTACAAAAATATAAAACATACAGACTTCACAAATAGGAAAAAGCAAGATTTCACAAAGGGTACTTTTTTGGGAAATGTACACACTGAAAAAGAGGTTAAAGAAAGATGACAAAACACTTAAATTAACAGACTCCAGAAGTTACTGCAATAGGAATTAATTTGGTAGGGCAAATAAAATGTCTCAAATGCTAATAGATGGTAAACAAGATATCTATTTAAGATTATCTAGGTAAAATTACATGGTCTTCCTTTACCATAAAATTGAATCAATTTTATTTTATCCCTGAATCAGATAGCCACTTTTCCTTTTTTCTTAAAATATTTAAATTTTCTGATTTATACTGATAATTTTAAACTTTTTCAAATTAAATTGTAAAATATTTTAAGTTGTATATTGTCTTTACTCAAGGGGAGAAAATCCCACGTACTACATTGATTTCAACACAAAATTGGAAATTACAATACATTTTATTTTTCTTAAATTAAAACCTAACATTTTCTAACTAACCTTCATAATCAGGTACAACTGATTGTTAACAAGAGATCACAATCGTCGTAAATTCTTCTTGCTTGTTTTGGTACCGGGCAGAGGACCTGTTTTATAATTGGCTTTTAGGGGTTTGCCATTTGAACATTCGTTGGTGGTATGATAGTTACACAGACACCTTGTACAATAATCAAACCCACAGCCTTCTCGTTTGCAGATTGCCCGTTGTAAATAGCAATCATATTTCGCAGGTGAATTACAGCGAATACAGGCTTTGAGGCTTTCATTCTCTTTCAAAGTTTTGGCAACCTAGAAAGAAAATCCATAAACAAATTTTAGTTAAGAATTGAATGTAATTTAGTTGGTAAAAACAAGAAGGGCATTTCTGAGGCTTCCTCAAAACATGAATAAAGGACCAATGTCACACATAAGTCAATTCCTGCCTTTAAGGAGCTCACTGTTCAATGAGTGAGATAGTATCACTTGTCAACTGGTCCAGTGGCTATTTCCTAATCCTACCTTTAAACATGTTCTTTTATTTCATGAATGCTACTTACATGTCAATGCCTGACTTAAATGTCACCTTTACTGTGAAGTCTTTCTAGTGTTACTAGAGTTGGTTGCTCTTTCACTTCTAGCTTTTTTAAGGCACCTATCATGTTATATGGCATTTATTTTTATGTAGCCATTTTCCATTCTAGATTACAAGGCTATGAAGGGTACCATGTTTTCTTATCCATGGATTACCTGATAGCAGATGCTCAATAACTGCTGTTTGAATCGTTACATGTTGTATTAGTCATTATGTAACGAACACTTAGAAAATTAAACTTAACTATAATTTATACTTATTGACCAGCATGAAGGCCGTCAACATTTCAAAGATGCACTCTTAGGTGACGTTATGGTTTTTTAAATTAAGCTTGCCAAATTTTCCATGTGTTCAGTAGAACTTACAATACACATTACCCAATGATTTGAAGGTACAATAGGAGGGCTTCAATTTCTGAAAGCTGGCCTTTTCCAGTTTAGTTCTGGTCCGTAGATATAAAAGGCAGCAATTGCAAAATGTAGTATTGAACAAGTTTGGTAAGAAATTTAAAAATCAAGGTTTCCTTAGCATTTCCAAATTAGATCTCAACATCACTGAGTGGTCATAAACAATGTCAAATGGTAGCTATTATTTTTTGCATAGAAAGACATCTCTGTGTACTTTCCTAACTGGATTACTTGAGTTATAAATTGTTTCAGTTTCTAACATTTTTGAGACCAGAATGAAGGTCTCAAGGACAAAAGATAACATCTCCATTAATAATTCCCTAGTAGTTCTACTTATGCTATAATTAAATTTAAAGTTCTCCATTTCTTACTCTAAATCCTTTTAACAATAAAGGCCCCATAAGTTTCTAGTTTATTGACAAACAAAAAATTACCTCAGAGAATTCATTGTGTCGACTGTAAGTAGAACTTTTCTGATCACCTGGATGGGATAACTTGGTTTGAGCATCTTTTTTGGGGTGAGCCTGGGCTGCTGATTTTTGAACAGAAGCTAAAGCGGTTCTGAACATAACATATTCTCTGGTTGAAGCATGTGGTGAAAACTTAACGTTCTTTTCCTAATTAAAAAAAATATTTTAATAGGACTTAAAAATATCCTCCTATATTCTTAACATTCAGGCATTTTTATTGTTTGTACATGTAAAAAAAGGGCAAATGAGAATGTAAAAGATTTATCCCTATACCCAATTTACCTGCATATGCTTAAATATAGCCACATACAACTATTCACACAGATAATACTGACAGAAACTGCAAACCAGAAATTGTGAGAAAGCACTAAATACTTAGAGTCTATATAGCATTTAATACATGATGTATTTAATTTTTTTTTAATGTTTATTTTTGAGCGAGAGAGCATGCGAGCTAGTGAGCAGGGGAGGGGAAGAGAGAAGGGGAGATACAGAATCTGGAGCAGGCTCTAGGCTCTGAGTTGTCAGCACACAGCCTGATGACTCGGGGCTGGAACTCATGAACCGCGAGATCATGACCTGAGCTAAGGTCAGACACTTGACCGACTGCGCCACCCAGGTACCCCAGATACATGATTTATAAAGTACTGATGCCAAAACAAAAAGTCATTGCTTTTATCATCAATAAATGACAATAGTCATGCTTAAGTATCACTTCAATGTCATGCATGGATTCAAAACAACCTTTTAGATTAGAAAACTTCTCATTAATACTAACCTTATCAATAAAGAAACTGAACTTGGAGAATTTAAGCAATACTTGTCTAAAGTTATACAGCTAGTAAGTAGCAGCACCAAAATTTAGACCCAAGTCTGCCAACTGCTAGGCCTGAAATTTCAATTATGTACAGATATTCTCAGAAACATCTTGAAATTTACCAAGTATTTTGGAAGGCAGATAAATTCTCTTCTGCATTAAGAATGTTCAATATGTTGATAACTGAAAAAATACAAATGGCAATGAAAATTAGCTATATGGTCAACTCTCATTATTAGAGAACTGACCAATTTTCCCTTTTGTACTTTTGGACATTCCATTTCTAGAAAGAATCCAAGAAATAATGGCTTACGTGGAATTCCTTTCCCCTTGTCTTTGAATTTTGCTTAATGAGTTCTAGTGAAAAGCTGAAATGCCTTGTGAATGTAAAGGATTTCCAGATTACCTGTTATCTGTCCTATTTCCCCCATTTATAAAGGTAAAGAGCACGAGCTTTTATATTTTAAGGTAATGTTCTAAGATATTTTTAAAATGAAAACATCAACTGCAAAGACTTACATTAACTCTCTCTATTGCTTTATTGTACAACTGCAATGCTCTCTTATCATCATCTAGGATCTTCTTCCAAGTTGTGCTCACTTTAGACACACTGGAAAAGTAAAAGGTTATAAAGGAAACAAGGCATCACAAAGAGGTAAGAGGAATGAACATACTACAGAAATACTAACAGTGCAAAAAAGAAATTTCTATTAGCAGTGCTTCTCAAACTTGGTTATACATTAGAATTGCCTACAGCACTTAAGATTTAAGGATGTCCCATGCCTAGGCATTTGGGTTTAACTGGCTTAAAATGGGGGCCAGAGTCCTGTTTTTAAAAGCTCCCTATCAAGTCATTCTAAGTACATACATCTAGGCTTAAGAACCATTGCAATCATTCCTTGATACTTCATTTTTTCACAATATCTGCAAACATCAAATAAGTAGACCCTATTATATATATATGACAGTATGTTAGCTATTCGGTATCAATAAAAGTTGTAGACAAATTTCAAAGTATTCTAGGACATACTGCTATTAGTAGACATCAATTTCAAAAATCCATTTTTGTTAACAAAGAAGCTGTGATGCCAATTATCCCTCAAGAAGGTAGCCAACTATAAAAATTAATACTTCTATTTTGCTTTAGCTATTTTTCATAAAGACCAGTGATAAGTACCTCTCACAACTTTTCCAAAAATGCCAAAAACACACCTGTTTGAGTGGGATCTAATCCAATAGTCTATATTATAATTATCTTAATGCTGTCACCTCATCCTAACTCATATTTGGTAGAATGAGGAAGAAAGGGAAATTTGAGGTTTCTAAGAAAACAGTCACAATCAGATCCACTTGTGGGTTTCCCTATTTTTATCACTGTCAAACCTAGGGGAGCGCTACATTAAAAATGGCCTAAAAACATCAGGAACTATTTCATACTTTCAAGTGTGACAGAACTCATAAAGCCTACTGGACCTATACACCAGAACTAGGCTGTTGTTTTATAGTTAAGTAGATATGATGTAGCTTAAGTATTAGTAATTTTCAGAAACAAAAATCCCAATTTAACAAAAATAGTTTGCTAACAGTATAAATATGAAATTTGAAATAACTGGATTAAATGCTTACTTTAAAAATCTTCTTTCATCTTAGTAGCATACAAGTGGTCAAATACCAGCTATCAGGCAGTCATTACCTCAAACAACATAAAAGACTTCCCTCTTATGTCTTTGTATGAGCTGGTAGTGCTGAGCCATCTTAACAAAAATGTTCAGTGGATTATACTAACACTCAAAGCAACCATACTTACTTGATTAAGTCCATATCATTGAGCTGTGTTAAAATGTTTGCTAGGAGATGTCTGAGTCCCCTTCGAAAGAGTTCACTGAGAATATCTACATATTCCAGGCCCATTTTCCTTCCAATTATATTCTGCAGTCCAAAATTTCCACTGAATATACATTCTTTCAGTTTCTCCCAATCTATTTTAGGATTTCGTTTGGTATTCTTTTTTAACGTTGAACAAACCATTTTAGCAAAGTGAAGAGCCGGCAGCAAGTTTTTGCTGGGATATTGCTCTGGGCTTTGCATCTGAAGCAGGCAGGACTGTGGACTGTCACTGAAATTTTCCAAGGGAAGGCTACTCTCTTCATGTTCATTGAAGCCACTTTGCTGGGAAAATGAAGTATAGCCACTGTCTTCATAAGGTCCACTGGTCTCTAGTTCTTCGATCTCATTTGAACTATCAAGGATTTGTTGCACATGCTGATTTTCCTTGTTATGAAAGAGCTTGTTTTCGTTTTCAGATTCAAGTTCTACAATCCTGGGGCTCACAATTGGTGACCCAATATCTGATAACCTCACATAGTCTTTAATGCAATCTTTATAAGAACCTTCCAAATATGCAGGAGTACAGGAAACTTGTCTTCCACTATCATCAGGCTTCACTAACTTAAGTCCAGAATGAATATGGTTATAGCTAAAATCACATTTCATTTTGACAGAAAGAGTGGAACTTTCTTCTTTACAACCTACAAAAAAACAAAACAAAGCACTTACTAAATGACAAAATTTTCATACATTTCTACTTCTTACATTGGAATATACAGAGGTTTAATTACTTTGCATTCTCTCAGCACTATATAGCTGTGAAAGAATCGAAGTTTAATTACTGAGATGTGACAATGAATACTACTTAAATCTTTTAGTAAGTACATGTATTTTATTCTTAAAAGGGTACCTCGGAAGACTGCTAAAAGCAGTATAATTGTATAATTGTAATATTTGGCTTTTCGAGTCTGTTATCTGAGTAAAAAATACTGGAAAAGGGGACTATTTAATAAGTATCTGTGCTTATGGAACAAATAAGGAAATGTGATGCATCGAGTGGGGTCTGAAGTCAGGGAAATCCTTATAGTAATCACAAACACTTCTACAATCCCTGAACTTGAAATGGCATTAAAATCAGCTCTGACTTAAGCATAACCCAAACCAATGACAGTAAATATGTTTAAGACCAATGGAGAGGGGAAGTGTATAAGAATCAAAATAATTTTATATAAGAGTGAAACACTAGCAATTATTATAAGCCTTACAATAATTACTCAAGAAAGAACTAAAGTCAATAAATTTAAATACCCTTAAGTTAAAATCTCCTTGAAGTCCCAGAGCTCTCATCTCTTAAGTTTTATTTGGATCAGTGGTATGGGTGACAGTTTGTCTGCCCTACTGGATAGTGAACTCACGCACAGGGACATCTCCCTTTATCTTGCCTAGTATGTGCTAGAGACTGCAATCTTCAATTATTGAATGAAGATTTCTCATAACTAATTAACCAGAGTCAGAAGAATAGTTCAGCTACCAATCAGAAGATCTGGTAAATAAGAGTGACACTATAATTGGTGTAAGACAAGATATAAGAATGTGAGGGTGGTGCATTACTGAACCAGTGTGTGCATTACTGTTCAGCTGTCTTAAATAACTGGAGAAGATAATGTGCTTGTTATTTATAAGTAGCATAAGAGGGAAAAACAACAAGTTATGATACTATCAACAAACTATGCAATTAGCTCAACTAATTGTTCAACTAAGAAATCAGCTAAGCTACAAATGAACAGGCAGCACTTAATATCTTTACATCAGCATTTCTCAATCTCTGCATTACTAACATTTTGGATTGGATAGTTCTGTTGTTGGGGGCTGCCCTCTACATTTTAGGATGTTTAGCAGGCTTTACCCATTTGATGTCATTAGCAGCCTCTACTCCCTGTGGCACAATAAAAAAATGTCTCCAATCACCAGTTGCTGACAAATATTGGGTGGGGAGAGGCAGGGGTGTCAAAATGTCTGATTTCTCAGTTGAGAACTACTGCTTTAAAGGATAGCTAGGATTCTGTCAGGCAGTAGAGGCTGGAGAAAGCATTCACTGAAGGTAACCTGAACAAAAGCACAATTCTGGGAAGGAATACAGTAGATTGATTCAGGAACATTACTTAACATTATTGAAGTCTGAGTATGTGAATAGTATATGCTTCAAATGTATTCTACACCTACTATTACCCCTGCAAACCAATCATAGGTAGGTAACAATCTAACTTTTAAGTGTATGTACCAGTCAGATTGTTTAGTCTGTACTAAGTACTGGTAATCTGTCCATGTTAAATTTTAGTTTTTATTTAGAGCAAAACCTTTAAGTACTAAAAGAACACCTGTAGGGAGGTAGTCTCTTGAAATTCCCAATGATTAACACAGTGAAGGACACACAGTACATACTTCAGAACACCACTAAAACTTGGACTAGCCCTAAAAACTCATTTCAAACTAAGTTCAAGTATACAAAAAGCAAATAAAGAATAAACAACATTTGCTAACACCAACATTAATCATAATGCTAGAATAAATTATTGAGGGGTTCTCTTTCACCTGGAAGATTAAAATATTAAGACAGATTGTTTTAATTTTTGCCTCAAGAATGAAGTATGATTTACATATGACCACATTTTATCTGAGGGCAAAGACACCTACAAAGACAAACCTTTTATTTTGTTTAGCTGCCTAAAAGGAAGAGGCCTGAAAAACGTACTTCAGAAACTCTTAATTCTTTTCAAAAGCATTCTTCCTCTGTTCATTTTAGTTAGCAGAGTTGTTACTGAACTATCCCATAGAACCCTTCATTCAACACCACTGTTTGAACATGAAGTTCTTTAAAATTTAGAGCTAATGATGATTCACTCATCTTCTAATTGTTTTAAAATTTTTTTTAAGTTTATTTACTTGAGAGAGAAGAGAGAATCCCAAGCAGGCTGCAAGCTATCAGCGCAGAGCCCGATGTAGGGCTACATGGGGCTAAAACGCACAAACTGTGAGATCATGACCTGAGCCAAAACAAAGAGCCAGATGCTCAAGCGACTGAGCCACCCAGGCACTCCAATTGTTTTTAAATGCTTATTTACTTTTGAGAGAGCCCAAGTGCGGGAAGGGAAGAGAGAGACAGAGACAGAGAATCCAAAGCAGGCTCTGCGCTGTCAGCACAAAGCTGGACACAGGACTTGAACTCAGGAACCATGAGATCATGATCTAAGCCAAAGTCTCAGGCTCAACTGACTGAGCCACCCAGGTACCAAGCATCTTATAGTTGTTTAGAAGTTTACAATTCCAATTTGTTTTCAAACATTCGATCCTCACAACCTTCTGATGTAGGGTGAAGAGGTTATTATCTTAGTTTTACAAATAAGGACAATTGAAGCTCAGCTAAGTAGCTTGCCCACAATTTCACAGGTAGTTAAGAGAGACAGATTACCATTCCTGACTATAAATTTAGTGTTCATTCCATTACCTTATCCTGGAAAGTGAGATAAAAGTGTGTGTGTGTATATAAAGTATACATATAGGCTCATAGACTTTGGGTTATAATCCAATACTACATTAGGTTATTCCTCAAATTGTTTCAGCTTTCACCACTGTGTAAGTTCATACCCACTTGAAATACTTCCATTATTTTGTTTTTGGAGCATTTCTTACTTTCTGGCACAAGATGCTCCAGGCTCATCTTCTATTTTCCCTGTTCCAGCCATAGAATCACTTGTTTCTCCATGGAACTCTAGTTCCTTTCATTGGTTCCAAAATCTGGATGCTGGTTGTAGGTTTAGTTTTAAAATGTGAAATTATATAATATACTGTAAGGTTGGGAGAGTAGAATGGCCTGTACAATTTTAGGGCAGACCGGATCTTATTCATTGTGTAATAAAGAGCACTGAGGGGTTCTGAGTTCAGACATCTGGTTTACATTGTCAAAAGACTGGCAGCTGTAGAGAATGGACTGTAGGAAGGTACAAGCGGAAAGAGGAAGGCTAGTTAGAAGTGTAGATCACAGGAGTCCAGGCAGTTTGGGTAACTGATACTGGGATGACTGCAGTGGAAATGAAGATAATTGGGTGGATGTGAGATGTATTTAGGAGAATAAAGTCAACAGAAATTGTGGATGCTTTGGATGTGAATGAAGGAAAGTGGAGTAAAAAAGTACCCTGGGGTTTAAGTCTTGAGCATCTAAGCTATAAAGTATCATTTGCTGAATTGGTGAAAAGGGAGGCAGTTAACTTCTAAAGCCTCTGTATTCTCATCTATAAAATGGGGTTAAGAATGCAAAACTGGACTACATGTATGGCAGAGTCCCATCACATACAGTATTCTTATCACATTTTTAAGCCAAATCCCTTTGTAATCCTTTTATTGCAAATCATGTAGGTTTTAAAAGTAGCAAAATACCTTCCACACTATGTATTACAGATTACATACTTTTCCTAGGAATCAGATCCATCTTCAAGTAAAAATACTTGCTCAGCCTTGACTAGATTTGTGACATTTCATTTTTTTCTAAAATGGAGGTACTAATATCTGCCTCATGTCGTTGAAGACTCAATATACTGCATTTTTTAAACATCATTTACTCACTCACTGTCCAATCGTGCAAAGGTGGTATTGTAGTTAACTGTACAAAGTTTGACCTTCCGTTTTAACTTTCTAAGGCAGAAGTGACACTCCATACTTAAATACCATAAATAGGCTACAATGCTTAAAATGTTTTACAACTGGGGCGCCTGGGTGGCGCAGTCGGTTAAGCGTCCGACTTCAGCCAGGTCACGATCTCGCGGTCCGTGAGTTCGAGCCCGGCGTCACCCGGAGCCTGGAGCCTGTTTCCGATTCTGTGTCTCCCTCTCTCTCTGCCCCTCCCCCGTTCATGCTCTGTCTCTCTCTGTCCCAAAAAAAAAAACAAAAAAAAACAAACAAAAAAAACACGTTGAAAAAGTTTTACAACTATCCCAACGTTAAATGATTAAATTCTACAATCCCAGTACCTAGAAAATAATCACACGTGCGCGACGTTAAGCATGGCTATTCCTTAAGAATCTGAGACCCCCAAGGGTTGCAGCCACAAACGGGGAATCAGCCGTAATCTCTGAAAGAAAATTTTAGAAAAGCCTGCCTTCAAAAATACTTGGCTGCATTAAATTTTTAATCTCATTTTCTCAAATCTGTAAACAGATCAAACTCTTGGAGACGGCAAATATTCTCAGGAGCCAAGTGATAATACCAGGCAAACTGGAAGTAATAAAAAAACACTTCTTAAAGCCATCAAGCTTCAGAAGTTCACAGGGAGACGGAGGAGGGAGGATCTTCTAGAAATAGACCTAACCCTGTTAAAAGCCAGGTATTATTTTTTCTTCCAGTCTTCTAAGTTCCTTTTCTAATGAAAGCGGCATCTTGCAGGGATTGCCCAATCCCACAAAGTCGAACCAATTAAAAAAAAAAAAATTGGGGGTAATTTCTGAGGCAAAAATAAATGCCTTTGGATCTCTTTTCAGATAGCCACAAAGAGGGTAAAAATAACCGTTCGAGGGCCTTCCACTCTATCCGAATTTTGGAATCAAGGGCTGTCCAGGGCTTCAGGAACGCAGGAAAAAAAAGAAAAAATAACCAATTCTCCATTTCTCAGGTAATCAGGTACCGGAGGGCAAATTCACGGTTTTGCAGTGAAAAGTGCTTCCCGCCCCCCCTCCCGCCCGGACCCCAGCCAGGCCTGGGGAACGGGTTACCGGGCAGAGGGGAAAAGCCGAGACAAAAAGAAAAAGGTTTTGTTCGGACGTCCCGGTACAGCCCGGCCCGGTGAGGGGGTCCCTCCGTTTGGCGGGAGCGGGCAGGGGGGAAGCCCAGGCGAAGCCCTGGGGGGTCGGGGAGGTGGCCCCTCAGGGCGCGGGCCGTGCGGAGGCGGGAGATAAGCCAGCAGGATCTCCCGCGCCCGCCAGCAAGGGTGAGGCGGCGAAAATCCGGGGCACTGGACTGCGGCCCCGAGGCTGCGGGCTGAATACGGAAAAGGGGCGCAGGAAGTGGGGCTGAGGCGCCCGGCCAGACCCCGGGGGCCGCCGGCTCGCGAGCCCTGTCAGAGCCCCCGGGCCCCGAGGTGGGGGAGGGGAGGGGCATTTGGCGCCTCTTCATGCCGGGTGGGGACGAGGATAGGTAGATCCTGCAAGGGGAGAAGGGCGCCCTCAAAGGCCGAGACCTTCACCTCCCTGGGCGCTGGCGTCCAGGAAGGCGGGACCCGGGCCCGCCACCCGCCTCGGCACATCTGGCCTCCCCTCCCGAGCCCCAGGCTTCTTTCCTCGGGGCCGCAGGAACCGCCGCGGCCGCCCGCCCCGGCCGGGCCCGGCCCGGCCCGGCCCGGCGTGAGGCGCACGCCCGGACTCGGGAGGGTGTCGGGTTCGGAAGCAGCCGCCCCCTAACCCCGCATACCCTTCCTGGAAGGCGGGCTCCCGCACCCTCTCCTCACACTCACTGTCTGAGGGCCGAGGGCGCCCGGCGGCTGTCAGGTCGCTGTAGCTGCAGCGGCAGGAGCTGGAGGGGGGCCGTGGAGAGCAGCGGCAGGGGCGCTGGCTCATGCCAGTGGAAGTCGGGGGCCTGCCTCAGGTGAGGGAACAGCTGCCGCAGGAGAGGACCAGGCCGTCCGCTTCACAGAGCTGTATCTCCTAAAAGGCGCCAGCTGGTACTTTTAAAATCTTTGAATTTGGTGCCCAAATCCGTACGGCCCAATGGGGTGCGTTGCTCGCACGCGCGCTCCAATAGGAAGGCGGTGGGAGGGGGCGCCCTCACCCACGCCCAATTAGAGGCGGCAGAGGCGGGGCCGAGCTCCGAGGCCCAACCTTCCCCCTGCTGGCCGGCTCCGCGCGTCCGGAAAGATGCTCCCGCAGGGGACGGGCTTGGGGGCGGGGCCTCTGAGCGCGGGGAGGCCCCGGCCCGGCCGCACGTGGAGGTAGCCTACCACGCATGCGTGCACCCGCCACGCTTCCTTCCGTCTTGCGAGTAGGTCTTTTCCGAGTCCTAATTTCATCCTGAAGGCAGCTCCGGCTTCTGTCCGAAGATTTCCCATGGTTATATAGCGTGGCCGACTTTCTTCGAGCAGCACACAAGTGGGTGTTTGGTGAGCGGCGACTCCGGTCGTCGGGGAATCCAGACTTTCCGGAAGACAAGCCCTGCCCCCAGCCCTCCGTAGCCGCTTAGCCCGCCTCTCTAGGATTTAGGCGCGCTCCTCTCTTTCTCTCACTTTCGCCCCTCCCTCTGCCCTCAGCGTTTGCGCAGGCGCCTTTGGCGGGCGGTAGCTGCAGAGTTGGCGGGTTGGCGCCTGCGCGATTCTCTCAGGCGCAGGGGCGGGCCGCGGTGGCGCGCGCACCGTGGGTCTCACACCTGCTCTGGCTGAAGACCTGGGGCTGCGTGTCCTCGTGGCCTTCCCGCGGGGGGACAGTCGCTTCTTTCTTGTAAGCGTATTTATTTGTCTTTTCAACCAGAGTTCTCCAGCCACCGCTACTTTGTACGGACGTTAAGTTTATTAGACTTGTATCTACGCTTTCCTGGGTTTTTGTTTATTTACCTCAGGGGCCAAGCGCGAGAGACAGCAGTCCTGCTCCAAAAATAAATGTTTATAAAACGTCTTGCCGTGAGAGCTTCAGTCCCCACACTCTAGGGCTGGAAGCCTCGGGCCAAGGGAATGATTTTCTAGTGATGTCAGGAATGGGTCGAAGTATTTATTAAGCTTTCGTTGACAACTGGCGCCACAGTATTAGCCCTGCTGAACTTTTCAGCCCGAGTGTGCATTTAACTGGTGACAGTGCATGCCTTGCCGTCAGCCTTTTGGCCACAGCGCGGCGAAGCTACAGGGTGTAAGCTCCAAAAAGTCCAATTCCTTGTCTTCTGGTTCTTCTGGGTTCTCCCTCTTGCTTTTCTGCAGCTTTAGAGAGAGTTAATACTCGATTTACGGTACTCGCTCAGTTATATCGGTGGCAAGTCCTAGTGAGGCAGGGCGGAGACTGGGGTGAATTTTGCACATGCTGGTTGGATCCCGTCGTTATGCATAATTATGATAGTTCGTCATGGTGTTTTGCATTACTTTTCCTCTTTAAGAATCTTGCTTTAAATTCATATTTTTCTGGATTACTGGCATTTGGGCATCCTCTTAAATTTTGCATCTGAGTGATGTGTCCCACTCGCCTGCCTTAGCCCCGTCTCGGAGCTAGGTCCTGGAGATATATGGTTGGAAAAACAAAAGCCCTGATTTTCAAGGAGTTTTCATGCTAATGGGAAAGAAACTGACAGTTAACAATTGTAGTTCAGGAAAGAGCAATATAAAACTAGATTGTGGGGCAGGGAGTGGGCAGTAGGGGCATAGATTAATGACTGGGTGGTCAAGAGGGTTTGGAGGCTTTGGACCAAGATCTGTTGGGTAGGCAGTGCAAAGATCGGCTTAATAAGCAGAGGGTAGAGATGGAAAGTGCGTGGCTTGTTCCAAGGAGATAAGGATGTCTAGAGCACATTGAGCAAGTGCTAGAAGAGATTAGGTCAGAGAGGTGGCAGCCAGATCCTGTAGGATTTTGTAGGTTTACATGTGGACTTTAGAGTTTCTTCCGATTGCAGTGGTAGTTGTTGGAGGGATTTCAGCAGGGGAGTGAGTTATTTGTTGAATGCATGTTAAAACTATAGTAGCTTTTTGTCTTCTAGGCATTTTGTAAATGTTAGTCTTTAATTCTCACAATAACCTTGGCACTGTTTAATTTTTCGGAAGTGGAAGTTAATTCTCAGAGAACTACACAGCTCATAAGCAAAAATTCCAATCCTGTTCTTTTTCTGTCTTTTTTCAATGTTTATTTTTCAGAAGGCACAAGTGGAGCAAGGGTAGAGAGAAGGGGATAGAGAATCAGAAGTGGACTCTTGGCTGACAGCAGCTAGCCCGATGAGTTTGAACTCATGAACCGTGAGATCATGACCTGAGCCGAAGTCAGACCCTCAACCAGCTGAACCACTGAGGTGCCCCTGCAATCCTGTTCTGCTGGATAAGTCCTTGTACTTTACTCCTTTGCTGGGTAGGCCTGATTTTATAGTACATTTTCACATTACTTCCCCATTTGACCTTTGAGAACTTTACTCCTCTTTTATTTCCAGATGTGGACAAATGTATGAAATTTGAGGGGAGAAAGGGTTTTCATTAAATTAATTGAGCACCTGTACTATATTGGACCTTAACTACTGTTTAAAAGGTATTCTCCAGCAGTTATTGATCTTTTCAGGAAAAGGCTAAGATCTATTATTAGGAAAATTAAAATTACTGTAGCAATAAAAAGCAATATACATAGCTAAGCATATTTTATTGTATACTGGAATAGTTTATCACATTCTTTCTCAGCCTATTATTTAATGTTGACTTTAACTATTAGACTACTACTGAAATATTGATTATTTTGAAATATTTTTAACTGACAAATAATTTGTTCAGTAGGTTCATGAGCATCTGTTAATTTCATTTTTAGTGAGAAACTTAGGAAGGGCCATTTTGAATTTTACTAGATATCAACAGATGTATGTACCTCTTTCTTCCTGCACTTCAATTTCAGAATTATTGAGGTTTTAGGTACAAAATGAAGCATAGAGAGAGTTGCCCTCTTTCAGCAAATTTTTTTTTTTAAGTTTATTTGAGAGAGAGCATGTACATGCACATGGGGGAGGGACAGAGAGAGGGAGGGAGGGGGAGAGAGAGAGAGAGAGAGAGAGAGAGAGAGAGAGAGAGAGAATGAATGAGAATATGAATCCCCAGCAGGCTCCACACTGTCAGCACAGAGCCCAGTCTGGGGCTTGAACTCAAGAACCATTAGATCATGACCTGAGCTGAAGCTTAACCAACTGAGCCACTGAGGTGCCCCTCAGCAAATTCTTATTTGCAGACCTACAACATGCAAGATATTATGGAGTATCTGGAAATAATTGGGACATGGTACCTGCCCTTGTTCTTGTTATCTGGGCCTGCCACCTAATAGACATAACAGATGCTCAGTAAATGACTAAAAGCATCATGAGCATGGAGGGAAGGAGATAAGGTGTATAAGATATAGCTATAATGCAACACTGGATAAGTCAGAGACATCTGGTTACACTGAGAATTTTTAGAGGACAGAGAATTTACTTTTATATACTAGGATAAGGGAATAATCTGTTAGACAGGTTTCTCAACCTCAGCACTGTTTACTTTTTGGCCCAGGTACTTATTTCTTGGGGGCTGTCCTGTGCACTGTAGCATCTTTAGCCTCCAAATATTGCCAAATGTCCCCTATGGGCAAGCTTGCCTCTAGATGAAAACCACTGCTGCTGGGGATGTCTTTTGAAGGACTGGGGAGGAGGGTGGCCTGGCATAAAGAACATGATGGGGGAGAACTTAAATGCAAGTGCAGTTATCAGAAAAAATGAATTTGATGTGACCTAATGGGGGTAGTGAGTAAAACAGGCCAATATGAAATAACGCTGGATGTGGATATGGATGTATTGTATGCACGCTTAAGACATGCAGTTTTATTTGGAAGGCAGTAGGAACTTACTAAGTTCCTACTTAATAAGCAAAAGCAGTGCATTTGAGCCAAAGAGTGACAAAATCAGAGCCTTGTTTCTTAGGAAGGTGAATCTGGCTGTTGTGTTACCTGAACTAGAGAGCAGCTGGGATGGAGGGAGAAGTCAGGGGACCATAAAAGTAGTCCAGGAGAAAAGTAATTGTGGGAAAGAGCAGTGGTAATAGAATCCGTGAGGATTAGAGTGTTGAGGAGAGTAGGATTTAGCAATGAAGTGCATGTGAGGAAGAGGAGTCAAAGATGACTACATTTTAAATTTGAGAGAGAGGGAGAGTGGTAGTGCCATTAAAAAAACTGAGAAATGGGTTATGGAGGAATATGACAGGTTGAATTTTAAACACAGTGATTGGTTATGCATCTTCAAAATTGCTATTACAGCTGAGTAAGTTTTGATTGACTGCTGTTCTAGGCCACTCTGAAATTGTTTTTTTCTGAATAACATATCAGATTTCTGGACAAATATTTTCGCTATAACTGCCTTTTACACATCTGTTTAGTGCCTGTTGTAGCATAATGTTTGGTCCTGAGGAGACAAGAATGAAGAAAACATACTTTTGTCCATTCATGAGACAATGTGAGAGGTCTAGCAACACACGCTTATTCTAGTCCCTGACCCACTCTTTCCCGTTTCCTTATTAAACACACAGTCCTGAGACTGGTATTACCTTGCCATAAATGTTGTCATCCTGGTATGGTAAAGTACTGTGGAATTGCCAATGAAGGGCAGTTAATTCTGCCTAGAGGCTAAGGTGCCCTTTAGGTTGGACTTCGAAATCTTTCTGCTGAGGTAAGCCAAGAGTCTGTTCCAGGTGGAGAGCACAGCACATGCAAAGGGAGTGGGAGCAACAAAATGCATGGTTTATAGTGAAGATAGCTGTATAGATGCATTGTTTATACGAACAGCTACAGCTTTGGAAGCCCTTAAATATTAGACTTAGGGTTCCAGTTGGCCTCATGCCACGACTGTTGCTCTACCCTGATCCTTCCCTGGGTTCCAAAAATTACATTTGTTATTCTGGTAGTAGCTATATTAGTGAGTGAAGTGGAAGCCAGTGTCCATTCATACCAGAATTGTCAATCAGTCTGCATGTGTTTATAATACACCTACTGATGCATGTGTTAAACTTAACATTGTTAGAATTACCTAGGTATTATGATTTCTTCTCCAACCAACCGTGATGTTCTAATGGACAGGAAGTTTAAAAATTGCTCAAAAGTTCTTTTCCACCTTCATTAATACAGCTATCAGACCTTTTCCCATGGGGCAGGGAGTGAGGAAGTGGAGTGGGATGGCGGGGGGTGCGGATAACTAAACTTTTAAGAGCTTCTCTTGTTTACAGAATGAAATTCAATAGTCAAGACTCTTCACAATCTCAGTCCAACTTTTCTAATTATCGCCTGTTAGAAGAGGTAAAGAGAAATTAAATAATATGTTGTAATATTCAGTTAACATAGATATATCCCTTTCATTCAAAAAGGAAACCCTGAAAGACCTAAAAGACACAAACTGGGAAACACATCTTACATGGACCTTATGCAGGAATTGCCTGTGGTCTAATTAACAAGTTGGTGTATTCTTGAGTTGCATAGGTCATGGAAAGCTATTTTCATCAAATGTGCTTGTGAAGGTAGAGTGTCCTTCCATGAACAGAATGTTACAAGGGAAATTCAAATTCTCTGATGTATTTGATAACCTTTGGCCAGTTTTAAAATTAATGCCTGTCTTTACTGAGTTTTCTCAGTAAATAGTAAACCTGCTATTTCTTAAAGAATAAGGTGAAACAAATTACTCTGAAGGTTAGTACAAGCTAGGGCTCTAGAGGAAATTTGGCTAATTAATACAGGTTGACTTAAGAAAGAGGAAACACATTACCTCACAATGATATACTTTTAAATTTGTGTAGAACATATGCTTATAAGAATTTAGATTACTGTAGGTTCAACAAATAGAGAAAAGCATGCAGTTTGGGAATTAATGGAATGTCTTCTAATTCTTTAACCCTTTCATCATATAACCTTAATAATTAAGTCATTTTATTTCTCTGGAAATTCTACTTTGTTGTAACTACTATAAAATTAACATTACTAGATAGAGCTATTCTCATAATTGTAGTCCTTAGTTAATTTCATGTTTTCAAAAACTAGAATCAGCATTTCCAGCCTTTCTCTCTTTATGGGTAACTGACCTTTCCTGTAGTTCTTTCCCCTCCCCTACTCTCCCTTCCACTCTTTGTAGTTAAACACATTGAATTTACTACTCTTCCTTACAGTAAGGAGCACATACACCATGGAAGAACCATGGGGATGTCTCCTGTTTTTTGTTTTTTTTAATGTTTACTTTTCAGGGAGAGAGTGAGCATGTGCACACAAGAGAGAGGGAGGGAGACAAAGAATCTGAAGCAGGCTCCAGGCTCCACACTGTCAGCGCAGAGCCCGATGCACAGAGCTTGAACCCACGAACTGTGGGATCATGACCTGAGCTGAAGTCAGATACTTAACCGACTGAGTCACTCAGGCGCCCCTCCTGTTTGTTTGTTTCTTTTTTTTTTTTTTAACATTTATTTATATTTGAGACAGAGAAAGAGCATGAGCTGGGGAGGGGTAGAGAGAGGGGGAGATACAGAATCTGAACTGTCAGCACAGAGCCTGATGTGGGGCTCGAACCTGCGAACTGTGAGATAATGACCTGAGCGGAAGTGAGACGCTTAACCGACCGAGCCACCCAGGCACCCCTCGTATTTCTTTATCAAGCACAGTAAGCACTTTTTAATCTCTGTTGCCCTCAACACCAAGAGGTCTTTCACAGCTGTGTAGCCTCAAGCAGACATTCCCAGGCTTTCTTCCCTTTTAGACCCCAATTCTCTGGAGTCTGTCTTCTCAGAAAAGAGCTGATCATAACCAGGACTCCTATGGAAAATAAGAGCCACTAAACTCCTTTTAAATCTTATGATGAAAAAATACTGATAAAGATTCAACTGATGTAGGGGCACCTGGGTGGCTCAGTCGGTTGAGCATTGGACTGTTTGGCTCACATCATGATCTCGTGGTTCTTGAGATTGAGACTCGAGAGTCAGGCTGACAGTAAGGAGCCTGCTTGGGATTCTCTCTCTCCTTTCTCTGCCCCTCCCCTGCTGGCACATGTGCTCACTCACAGTAAATAAACTTTAATTATAAAAAAAAAAATACTATACTGATTTAGCTTTAAGCTCACTTTCAACAATAAATTCTTCTCCTTTCACAAGGGTTAAGTCATTTTTCTCATCTGTCCATGTATTTTAGAGAATCAAATACATCTCAGCACATCAGAGCATTCAAACTTGGCTTATTTGGTATATATTTTAATAACAAAAATGCTAAATCAGAGGAAAGGGAGAGAGTATGCAAAACTAGCTGAGTGTTAAGCTCCAACTTCCAGTTTGTAGGAAATACTGTGACTTGAGGAATTAAATGACACTGTAGTAGCCTGATCTTCTCAAATGCAAATTCATTGCAATGTCATGAAAAAAAGAGGGGGCAGCAGTTGGCAGGGCTATTCTAAACTTACACAATGTAACCAGCAGATTCCATGTGGGATCCTTAGTTGGATCCTGGTCTGAAGAAGCCAGTTAAGGCATTTGGGGGAGAATTGGGAGGATCTGAATTGGGTATTTGAAGATTTTAGGGAACTACTGAGAATTTTGTTACATGTGATAATAAATGATTAAGTAGAATATATTATAGAATACATATTAAAAATAGAATATAATATCCTTATTTTTAACAATGCAAGTGGAAATATTTAACAATGTAACAATACTTGTAACTTCTAACACCAAGAATCTATGAAAATGTATCAATTGTTGAAACTAGGTAATGCATATGGGTATATTTAGGTCAGTTACCAAATTGTTGCCTCTCGGCAACAAATTTACCCTTCGTCACCCCACTTCAGAGTACTGCAGCTGGACCTGTTTGGTACCAAGTTTTGTCAGTAGGGGGTGGTGGAGGGACAGGCTTCTCTCGTTTCTCATCTAGGGCACAGCTGCCAGCGGGAGGAGGGGGTGCTCTTGGCCCATGTGTCAACAGGGTGCCATGATACTTAGTCCACATTACCCTGGGTGTTTCTGTAAGGTGTTTTTACATGAAATTAACATTTAAATCAATGAACTTTGAGCAAAGCAGAATGTCCTCCATAAGGTAGATGGCTTCATCCAATCAGTTGAAGGCCTGAAAAGAAAAAAAAGACTGTCCTCCCTTAGGCAAGAGAGACTTCTCCAGCAGACTGCTTTTGGATTGGAACACAGCATCAGTTCCTGTGGCTGTCTCCAGCCTGCTAGCTCACATTGCCAGGTTTTGGACTTGCCACCTGCCGTAGTCACATGAGCCAATTCCTCCTAATAAATCTCCCACATCCTACTGGTTTGGTTTCTCTGGAGAACCCCGACTAATGCAGACACGAACTGATACTTAACCGTCCAACAAGTTTCTCTGACACCTTGGTGAGAGACTGCTTGTTTATCATTCCAGAGGGTTTGAGGTCCTGTTTGCAAGGCCTGATCCACCACCACCTGCAGACCAGCTCTGGCTCAGGGCAGCCCAGGGAACCTTTCTGTCATCAAGTAGGCCAAAGCCATGCTCTCTCCAGTAGTCCTGACTCTACCCTGGGGGAAGGAAAGCTCCTTCGAAGGGTGTTCTTTCCTTGGGGACTCTCTCTCATTCACAGTGCATGAGTTCTCGCTTATCCCCTTATAGCTTATCCTATTACCAGTTAAAAATTCTTTCTACCCAAATTATCCCTGTTCAAATTCATGGTCTGGTTTCTGTCTCTTGAATGGACTTTGACTAATACAATATTTACTGTATTTCTTTTATGTTTGATCATTTGCTAAACATTTTACAGTAAAGAAAACAAAGTACTGTTTTTGCTTTGTTTGTATACTTCACATAAGAGTCCAAAATATAGAAGCAGAGTCATGATTGTATTGTACATTTTTTTACTAATATATTGAGAGGTTTATATAAATTATGTCTTTAAAATACACACATTACTTCCAAATGTATTAACTCATGTTTTTAAAGAGAATACTAGTATTTACACACAATGTAATTTGCTGTGGTAGAATTATTATAAGCTATAAGTCTTTAATAATAAATTAATTTACGTTTTGGAAATAATTTCTACTAAAGATTCATAATCAGCGTAGTCCTTCAATGACCGTACAAGTTCATCCAGTAGATATTCCCCTTGCATGAAAGTTTCAAGATCATGAAGTGACTTATTTATTCTGTGATCTGTGACCCGGTTCTGTGGAAAATTATATGTTCTTATTTTCTCTGACCTTCCTTTGGTTCCAACCTATACAGATATATATGAAGACATAAGATACAGTTAGATTCAAAGCAACTAAACCTACAAATTTAAGTTACCTGGAGATTAAGCTCTTTGTTTATAATCTGAAACACAATATAAGAACCAAGTTTCAAACATTTTTAATCCTCAAATAACATGGGACGTAATAGAAAAAGAAAAGAGTAATGGCTTTAAAGTGAGACAGATTTATAGCATTTCATCTTCTCTCTGCCATTTCAATGCTCTACAACTTCAGACATTTATTTAAACTTTAAATTTTAGTTTCCCCATCCATAAAATACAAATAATACCTACAACACAGTGATGATATATACATACAGCCTAGCACAGAGTTAGCATTCAAATGGTAGCCATATATATCTGTGAATTAATCTGGTCATTTTCGATGATGAATTCCCAGAAAAAGGAATTAATAAAGGGCAAGGTGGTTGTAAAATTAAATGCCAAACAGGAAGAAAGTAAATTCAGTTTGCTTTCCAACTCCCATAATTTTCAAAGGATTCAAAATGGGGATTCCATATATCCTCTTTTAGTAACTTTGGTTAAAAATCTGAGAAAAACGGGCGCCTGGGTGGGTGGCTCAGTCAATTAAGTGTCTGACTTCGGCTCAGGTCATGATCTTGCAGTTCGTGAGTTCAAGCCCCAGGTCACGCTCTGTGCTAACAGCTCAGGGCCTAGAGCCTGCTTCAGATTCTGTGTTTTCCTCTCTTTTCGCCCCTACCCCACTCTCTGTCTCTCTCAAAAATAAATAATAAAACATTAAAAAAAATCTGAGGAAACAAAGCCCTTGAATATAGAAACCAGGGCAGAGGTTTAAGATTACTATGAAACACATATAACCCTCTGTTGAGCTACTTGAATTCTTTCCTTATTTTAACAAATACACTGAAACAATTTCAGCATATATAAAAACTGGCTTATCTTATTTTTATACTTTTATCCTTCAGAGCATTTTTTAAATTATTTTAAAGAGGGAGAGCATGTGAGAGTGTGCAAGCGGGGAAGAGGCAGAGGGAGAGAGAATCTGAAGCAGGCACCAAGCTCAGTGCAGAGCTCGACACAGGGCTCAATCCCAAAACCCCGGGTTCATGACCTGAGCCTAAATCAAGAGACGCTCAATAGACTGAGCCACCTAGGCACCCCCTTCAGAGCATGTTTTAAATTAAGTTTTACCTGAATCTTTCTAGCACTGTATCTTTTATTTGTTTCTTCTTCTAGATGCATGCTGTACAGTTTTGCACGTAGCTTTTTCATAGCCATCTCTCTATTTTTCAGTTGAGATCTCTCTTGTTGGCATTCAGAAACAACACCTGAATAGTGTCATGAGAATTAAACAGTTTTAATAGGAAAATCTTCTTCATTTATTATCAAGAAATACTTTTTCCTTCTTTTTCTTCTTCCTTTATGAGGAAAAAAAACAACTCTAATAAAGGAAGACTATAAACTAAACAAATAACTTTTATAGAGTTCTCAGAAAACTAAAAATTGAAGATTAAGCTATAGTGCAAATACATTCATATTGAAGGCATACATACTAAACAAAAATCATTACTCATTTAATAAGGATTGTTTTTCCATACCCTTAACTAGCAACCATATATTTTTTTAAGTAGCTATTTGTCATCACCAAAACAAAAAAAAGTTAGTCCTAATAGAGATAGGCACAATTAATATTTTTGTGAGGAGTTTCATCTATTTTTCCTATTCCTGTTTATATAGTATATATTATATAAGACATCATCTTAAAGTTTAACTTGAGGCCTTCCTCAAATTTTAAAAAGGAAAAACCTACCAATCACTCCTGTTCAACACTACTGATCCATGGGAATTATGCCTATTTGAGATCAGTCACAGTGTATTCTTTCTAGGTATCTGAAGTTTGCTATCCATCTGCTCTTTATCACATGTAAATCACTGCAGTAATAATTGTAAATCACATTTAGTTCCACTTAAGAGTATATTGAAGACTTAAATATTTAGACACAGTTCCCCTGCGTATCTCCAGTAGAACTGCTGGAGGTTTGTGGATGGACTTCATGGAGCAGCAGCCCTGGAAGTTATGGGCAGAACTCTGCATGTGAGCATGTTTCTGAGAAAGCAAGTCCAAGCTTTCATTTTTCGCAAGGAAGTCCATGTCCTCCTCCCTTCAAAGAAAGCTGGGAACTAGTGATTTTGAGCATTTTCTGATAAAGAAGAACCCATGACAGTGACTTCATTCTGAGGATTTTTTTTTACTCATTTATTTAAATTTAAAAAATTTTAAGTAGGCTCCACACCCAATATGGGGCTTGAACACATGACCCTGGTATCAAGAGTCGCATGCTCTACAGGTTGAGCCAGCCAAGCACCCTGGATTTTCTTTTAATAGTGACATTTACCAAGTATGAAGTTGAGGAAGCTACCTGCAGGACTGTCCACACCTTTTCGTCATCGTCACCTGTACGGAAATTCTCTGGGCTTAGGTCCCTCTGTCTTCCTGGCTTTTGCAATTATCCTGCAGAGTTTCATCTAAGGATTCTAATCTAAATAAAGTATTTAATAATAATCTTTAGTAGTATATATTCTGGTAACTGAGGATCTATTACAGTGGAAAATCAGTCAAGTTAATCAGAATTTGTTTTCTTTCTTCAAAGTTTTATGTTGAAGAAATAAGGACATACCTGTTGGAAGATGAACTATCCGGACTGCACTGTCCGTGGTATTTACATGCTGTCCTCCAGCTCCACTGGCTCGTTTAGTATCAATTCTCAAATCTTTGGGATTAACTACCAGATTGATCTATACATAAGAGGCAAAGTTGGGATTTAAAAATACCACATGTATGTGAACTGTTCAAGGGCAAGAACTGTCCATTTATGTGTATAATTACATGTCATAGAATTATAAGATTGAGAAGTTTTAATTTTAAGGATAGAAAGGTTGGAAGGATACCATTTTTTAAAACATCTCTTTTTTGGAAAAGTAGATCAAAATATAATACAAAACAAAAACAAACCCTCCCTAATCCTCAAAAACTGGACTTCTCTGTTAATTACCCTCTTCCTTAATACATGAACAGAAGAACTTAGCTAATACTAGAAATGTGAATATAGGAATTAAAGTGAGCTTCTGTGGGTTATTTCTGACTTAAAAAAGACTAACACAGGAAAAAAAAACACTGCTAGCTTAAGAATTATGGGAAGGCTTATTTTGTTTAATTTTAAATAAAGGGGGACTTAGGACAGGCAGATGGAAACAGCAAAAGGCAAAAAAGCCAAGAAGTCATACATAGCTGGGATCTGACATCAGCATAATGCTCTGTCCTGGAAGTCGCCATCAGAAGCACCAGATTTTAAAAAGCTCTATTTCATGAACTACTACGGACCATTCTGCAACAGGTCCGCACCCTGACAACAGGACTCCTACCATTCACAGGCCCTCTGTGTCTCCCTATGTGCTCTTTGTATGGTTGCTAGAAGCATTAAATACAGACTTCAGTCCATCTTTTCCTGAACTACTCCTTCTGTCTTCAAAATACTTAATACACTTCAAAATACTTCAAAATACTTAATACATCTTTTCCTGAACTACTCCTTCTGTCTTCAAAATACTTCAAAATACTTAAACCAAAGCAACTAATATCTTCCTTAACTGTTCTGTGCCTCATCTAGGCTTCATGTATAAATTAGATTAAAGAAAGGAACTTAAAGAGTCAACAAGCACCTTCCCCCAAGTGAAAAGAAACCTCAATTAAACTTTCTTTTCCTCAAATCATTCATACTTCATCCTGAAAAACAAGTCATATACTTCCTATCACTTTCAGCAAAAGGGATGTAATTTATTTATTTTATAAATACCATATAGACTGAGAATTTGCTTGTGAGAATAAAGTATACTCATTATGAGCACTGTAACAATATAGTTCCATCTTTTTGAAGTTTATTATTTATTTTGAGAGAGAGCAGGGAGGAGGGGCAGAGAAAAAGGGGAGAGAATCCTGAGCAGCTCTGTGCTGTTAGTGCAGAGCCCGACACTGGGCTCAAACCCACGAACCATGAGATCATGAGCTGAGCTGAAATCCAGAGCTGGATGCTTAATGCTTGACCGACTGAGCCACCGAGGCGCCCAATGTATTTGCCTTTTAATGCAACTGGGTTATGAAGTAGCAGTTCTGTTAACCCTTGTTAAAATAGAATTCTTCTATTTACACTCTGGGAAAGTCAGACAAAACAAAAATCATTATGAAGGGTAATCAGTATTAAATCCTATTTAAAGTAGGGTAATACTCTCTCCTACTGAGATGGTCTTACAATAACTAAGTGGCGGACAAAAATTAATAAATATTGCAACATTAGATCATTTATATATCTTTAACTGTTACAACTATTGTAAGATATTTTTTTGGACTGAGACAAGAGATTATTAAACCCTCAAAATACATGATAAAGGCCAAAGATGAGCAAAGGAGTTATTCAGTTCAGTGAAGTGAGTTGTTACTCTGGGGGCAAGGCACTGTGCTGAGCGCAGGATTCCAAGGAGACTGATGCCTTACCTCGGTCGGTTGGGGTAAGATTGCCACAGTCATGGTGCTGGTATGGATGCGACCTTGCTTCTCCGTTTTTGGCACTCTTTGTACTCTGTGTACACCACCTTCAAATTTCAGGTGCTTATAGGCCTCTACACCCCCAATGCTGGCAGATGCATGTCTAAGGCCACCTTGAAAATATTGAGTAAACAATTATTATTGCCATTTATAAACAACTGATCATCACTTCCACCATCTTGAAATATACTTAAAAGAGCTACAAACCAATATAAGCATACAGAATATAAAAGCATTGAAATACTTTAGCAAGTCTAGATATCCAGTGTTTTAATACTTAATACCTTTATTGCTAATAATCACGAAACATAAAGTATTTATGGTATTAATGAACTGATTCAATAACGTATAAGAGAGCACTTTTAAAAGACCATTAATCATTCAATGGTGAGTAGTGAATGACTAGTATTTTATAGGCCCACTCAAAACAGGTATATTTGCATTCAAAATTATTAAGTGAATGGTAAACATAAAATCAGGTAAGCTTCCTTACCAATAAATTCTAAGGCTTAGTTATGGTCTCTCCAAACATCATCATATGACACATGTAGATAGATTAAATCTGTTCTTTCCCCAAAATGAATTAAACAGTGTACTTACCTATTTCACTTGGAAAATATTCCAGGGTTTCAAAATGCCATCTTTTAAATGCAGCATATTGCTGATACATATCGAACATCTCTGATGTAAACAACATTGCCTCCTGACCCCCAACTCCTGCAGTTACCTCCAGGATCAAATCATTTTCATCTGTTTCTTCTGAGGGAACCAAAAGTAAGATAATCTGTAAATACAAAAATATCACCCCTCCTATAATTAGGAATTACTTAAAACTTAAAAAAAAACACTAAATGATTAGATGCAGGATTTAAAAAAAATTTTTTTAATGTTTATTTTTGAGAGAGAGAGAGAGAGAGCACGAGCAGGGGAGGGGCAGAGAGAGAGGGAGACGCAGAATCCAAAGCAGGCTCCAGGCTCTGAGCTTTCAGCAGAGCCTGACGCAGGGCTCGAACTCCCGAACCGTGAAGTCGTGACCTGAGCCAAAGTCAGATGCTCAACCGACTGAGGCACCCAGGCGCCCCAAGATGCAACAGGATTTAAATAGTGAATTACTTAAAGTTTCTCTAAACAAATATTGCTGATTACTCTTCAACCACCTTGCCAATTAGAACCATATAGTAATGCATAACTTCTAAAAAATATAATGTTACAACTATATTATAAATGCTATAAGGTCCAGATAAAACTTATGGGTCTAATTTGTTTATTTTTGGTGTTTATGTAAAACTTTGTCAGTTCTGTTTGTTTAATAATTCAGAGCTTGTTGCGAGTAGGACACTATACTGTGTGCAGGATGCAAAAGAAGATCCTAACTCTTATCCTTTTGAAATCTATAGCCTAGTATGGCAGAAAAGAAAAAAAAAAAAAAGACTAAAATTGTACGTTTCTATTTTTTAAGTTTCTTTACTTTGGAAGAGAAATTTGTAATTTTGGAACTGAAAAGGCCCTTAGAGATGATGTGTGATCTGGTCCTTTTGCATGTAAAGGAAAATGAGGCTGTAGAGACTAAATGACTTGCTAAAGAGAAAAAGGTTAGCTTCTGGCAGAGCAGGCAGAAGAACTCAAATCAAGGTGCCTAGATCAGTCCTCCTTCCCTGACAATATACCTTTCACACTTCAGTATGTACTAATTAAGAGGATGCAGAATAAAAGCTTCTTTCGTTAGGTGAGTTAAATAAGAAAAGCTACCAACATTTACTGGTCTCTTAGTATGTGACAAACACTCTGTTAAGCACTTTATATACTTTAATTCTGAAATCAATCTTGGGAAGATAGTATCTTGCTCTAGTTAAGATGTAAAAACTAAGTTTAAGCTTAATTTAGTTGAATAATCTCATTGCCCAAGAACATACAACTAGAAAGTGGAAGAACTAGAATTTGAACCCAGATCTGCCAGAATTGTGAAGTATCATATATGTTGGTTGGGAGCTATAGTTGTTACTACTTTTCCATCTCTCTAGCCTATGCCAGTACATCATGGTCATTCAAATCTTGAGTAACTAGTTGAATTTATGTGTTTGTTAACTACTAGTCAATGAACAGAAACCTTTAATACATATGTCCTTGTATTTCACAAAAATATTAGAAAATGGGAAGAAGGCAAGTTATATGAGACTTCATGGTGGAACTTTCCCTCTGGAATGGGTGGTAAGGACATTAACTTTTGATGAGTTCCACTTTTGACTAGAGAAGAAATGTAATCTTTAAATGAAGCACCCCCTTTTCCTGGGCTCCTTCCTCACCATAGCATGTTCTTTTACTTACATCCTCAGAGATAACTACTATAAATCTTTAAGCTCTGCTTTACAGAATCTGCATAAAAGGCTAGGTCTAATTTAAAATAATGATTACATTGGGGCGCCTGGGTGGCTCAGTGGTTAAGCGTCCGACTTCGCTCAGGTCATGATCTCACTGTTCCCCAGTTTGAGACGGGCTCTGTGCTGACAGCTCGGAGCCTGGAGCCTGCTTCAGATTCTGTGTCTCCCTCTCTCTCTGCCCCTCACCTGCTCATACTCTGTCTCTCAAAATAAATAAACATTAAAATAATGATTACTCTTCATCTAATGCCTATATATTCTCCCATATGTAAAACCAAAGCAGTATAATTCAGTTCTAAAAGCTGAGGGTCGATCCTAGGTCTGGCACTCTCATAGCGCCAAAGATAGGAAAAATATTTCTGCTGCCAAGGAGCTCACCATCTACCACCGCTCTGTAACTGTTTCTACTCACCATCTACCCCTCACCTCTTTTAAAAAACCAAAAGAGGGGAAGTAGAATACTGCTATTTATCCCACTGCTTTTTGGAAAACTCGTATCAACATGGCAGTCACCTTTCTTTCCACAGCTGTCCGATCCTTTTATTATGATAAAAATAGCACCACCCGGAGTATACTTTTTCCTGCTTTAGAAAAGTTTATAATTCTAAGTACTAACAAGCTAGTTACTTCTTGAGTTGTTTTTATCAACTTACAATAAAATTCATTAGAAGTAATAGCACAAAATTTTTATTCTTTGCAGATACCATACCTGATGCTTCAGCTGAGTTATTTGTTTTTGGCATGAAGTTATTTCATTCTCTGCAAGTTTCCTTAAGTCTTCATTTTCATCTATGGAAATAAGGCAGTAGGTTAAGTTTTTCTTAATTAAGGAATTAAACAGAATTCAAGGTCTTCATTTTATTAATGTAGCCAAAGGGAAAAATGTCTTTCTTGTCCTTTTCATAACTGCCATTAATTAAAAGTAGCACTGTATGCATTAGTTTTCATTAGCATGTAGCTTAAAAGAAAAAACAACAAACTTTTTTGCTGATGACAGACGCGTAAGATTAAAAAGAATCTACAGAAAAATATAAAGAACCTATTGAACTATTCTATAATTCTACCCCCATGAAATATTCATGTTAACAAATATGGTTTTAGTTTTCCAACTTAGACTACACAACAACAAATTCACTGAGTAGTCAGACCAGAAGGGGAATTAAAGTTTCCATCAGTTAAACCACAACTGAATTAAAAAATAGAGGAGTGCCTGGGTGGCTCAGTCACTTAAGCATCCGACTTTGGCTCAGGTCATGAGCTCATGGTTCATGAGTTTGAGCCCCATGTCGGGCTCTGTGCTGACAGCTCAGAGCCTGGATGGAGCCTGCTTTGGATTCTGTGTCTCCTCTCTCTTCCCTTCCCCTGCTCATGCTCTATCTCTCTCTCTTGAAAATAAACATTAAAAAATTGTATAAAAAAATAGAAATTTATTATCTCTTTACCAAATATTTCATTAATATAAAATATCCACCAAACATTTAGATCTTCCTTAATGTTTACAGAAGGTTTATATGAAGTACTCCCCCACCCAACTTGCTTTTACTTTCTTATTTTGTCTGAGTTTTCATTTTTACCTTACAAAATATATTTTCTCATTTCTCTATCCTATGGACAATATGCGACCTATAGAAAGGAGAGAAGGGAAATTTCTTTAGTTATTACAAATAGCTTTCTTTGTTGAAAGATCAGGCTCTTCCAAAGTATCAGTTTGTATGTTTGTTCACTGATTAAGTACCAGCTATACTAGGAACTGGAGATAATAATATGTAAGACCTGTCCTCAAGGCAGGATTTTAGATAATTTTGGTTTCTTTATATTTTTCTAGGGGAGAAAACTCACACAGAATTACAATCTAAAACACTTTGTGATTAAATATTAAAATGGTAGCACACTAAAGGACTGTTTTTGCATTTATTTTTGGGATGGGCAGAAAAAGGAAAGAAGCATTAACTCAAGGAGGGAAAATGGCAACAGCAATAATGAGATAAGCAACTATTCGGAGTGTTGGTGGAAAGGCAGGAAATTATTTTGGCAGGAATTCTGCACAGAAAAATGTGGTGAAATGGCAAATGTGTTTTATTAGACAAAGGAAAAATGAATTCTAGTCCTAGTTCAACTGCTATGATTCTCTCAGGGCAACATATCCAACTTCTCTGAATCTCCATTATCTCAGGAACAGTGAAGGAGCTAGGCTGGATGACCTCTAAGGTGACTTTCAGTTCTGCATCTTCTGTAAGGCTAAGGGGATTAGAAATAAGGTCTTGAAGTAATTTAATTTTAATACTACATTTTATTTAACCCAGTATGTGTAAAACATTATCAACATGTACTTTAAAATATCATAAAATATTTATATTAGGTGTTTGAAATCTGTTATCCTTAACAGCATATCTCAATTCAGACTAGCTACATTACTGGTGCTTAGTAGCCTTGTGTGGCCACTGGCTACTATTACCAGACAGCAAAGCTCTGGAGGGTTTAGACTGGGGTTATTCCTAGGCAGTGGAAATATACTAGTTCTTTCTGATTCACTGTTATTAATCAACATGTCCACTCGGCACCTATCACATGCCTGCCTTCTCCTCTGTCTACCAATATGTTTATGTTTTCCCTGCTGTAAAGGTTCTTGTTCTCTTCAAAGACCCTTCAAGTGAACACTTGTCACCCCCTGCTTTTCCGTCCCAAACTCCTGGAGATTCAATGCCAGGTTTACGATTTCTTGTGTTAATTCTCATTTACTTCTCTAGTTGTCACACTGGGTTTCATAATCATATTAATAACATCTTGTTTTTAAGTTTTATTTATTTATTTTGAGAGAGACAAAGACAGCATGAGTTGGGGAGGGGGAGAGAGAGAGAGAAACACAGAATCCGAAGCAGGTTCCAGGCTGTCAGTACAGAGCCTGATGCAGGGCTTGAACTCACAAACCATGAGATCATGACTTGAGCCCAAACCAAGAGTCGGACACTTAACTGACTGAGCCACCCAGGTGCCCCGACACCGTTTTTATTAAAATTACCCATGATAAAATTGCCAAACGTAAAGGCTTATTTCAGTGTCAGCTGAAAAGGTGAGCCCTTTCTAAGTCCAGTATCAACAATCCCTTCACGTTTTAATTGGTGTTTACAGCTTCATTTATCTTGTTCAGGGTCCCAAAGCTCTGCCTTTTCTTTCTCGATCTTTTATAGCTTTGTCCTGCCTGCTCCTCCAATACTGTGTATTTCTACCTTTGTTAGTGTCTTGTTTCTTTCTCAACCACTTCTTCCTGAGTATTCTCATCTGCCTCTAAGCTTTACTTTGTCAAATATATGCTGAGTTCTCATACGATTATTCAGGCTCAGTTTTTCTCCTCTGCCAGTAGTGTTTTCTCTAGACCATTATCTTTATCTGAATTTCTTCATCTGAATGTCCTTACAGGTACTCCTGGCTTAATATGGCTGCCTGTTTGGCACAAAACATCTTTTTTTCCTAAAATTTATCCAACTTTTATATTTTCATCTTAGTTAACAGTACCATTCATGTTCTGAACCCAGAAGCCTAAGACTTTTCTTAGAATTCTCTCCTTCACTCTTCTCGGGACGTAAGCCACCAAATCCTGACTATTGTTAGAATGTCTTGTGAGTGTGGCCCATGCCTACCACCACCTCTTTCTTGCACGGTTTCAACTACCTTCTCACTGGCCTTTCGGCCACCAGGGTCCCTGGAGAATACTCCAGTTCATTCTCAAACACTGACACCAACATTAATCTTTCAAAAGATGTCATTTCTTGCAGTGCCTGGGTGGCTTGTAGGTTTAGCATCCCACTTCAGCTTAGGTCATGATCTCACAGTTCGTGAGTTCGAGCCCTGCATCGGGCTCTGTGCTGAAAGCCTGGAGCCTGCTCAGATCCTGTGTCCCCCTTTCTCTCTGCCCCTCCCAACTCGTGCTGTCTCTCTCAAAAATGATTAAAAAAAAAAAAGTCACTTCTCTGCTTAAAAACGTGCTAACTTCTCACAGTCTGTAGGAACAAATCCAGTTTCTTTGTCATGCAGCGTTCTGAACTGTGTTTCTGGTTTCAAGTTTCTGTTACATTATCAACTCCCATACCTACTCTATGCTCCTGCTACATCATGTCTTCCAATTTGGTACTTTCTTCTTGCTGGCCACCTCTGCCTTCAATCCCCTTCTCGTACTGTTTGGCAACCTCCTGCATTCTCTTTGAAATCCACTTAAATGCCTCCTTTTGCTTTTTATAACTGCTCTTTATTGCAGAAATTAAAACGAGCACTTGTTCACATATATTTTCACTTCTTCACTAGACTTCAAGCTCCTAAAAACTAGTTCTGTATTTTCTGGGTAATTAGTCGTGTCTGACATAAAGTAAGAATTCAGGAGTTGCTAAATGATATTTTCTATCATTAAGCTGAGTTGTGTTCTGCCAGTAACAATTTTCTAACATTCTGTTTACTTCTTTACAGCTAGGTTTTTAAAATATTTAACCCGTATATCCATTTGGTTTTTAAGCTTGGCTTAAGCTATGAAATCAATTTTATTTTTCTTGCAAAGTATTTTTCCTAGTATGGTTAAGTAATCCTTTTTTTAACCCCACTCTGGGAAGCCACATTTTCTCTTAAATCACCTGATTTAGACTCTCCTTAAGTCTCAACTAGACTTCAGTCTTCTGTTTTCCAAGCATCTGCAATCTCGTTCCAGGCTGACTTCCAGATTACCAGACAGAAAACTTTCTAAGCAAGTAAGCCATTTCTGGCATTCACTCCCCAATCTAAAAGCTTCAGCTGGCTCCCTTCTGCCAACAGGATAAAAATCAACCTTTTTAGGTTAGTATTTCATACCTTTACAAAATGTTTCAACCTGCCACTCCCCGTAACTTCTCTTCTTTCTTGGTTAACAAAGAGTACAGGGATTAAAAACATGAGATTTGGAGTCAGTCCAATCCAAACTCCATTCCTTAAAAGCTGTTTAGCCTGAGCAGTTATTTTACCTCCATGCCTCATGTTCCTCTTATGTCACATGAGGCTAACAGTACCTACTTCACAGTTTGATATGTGAACTGGGTGATTTAATACATAAAAATAGTTAAGCAAAGCCTGAAGTACGGCAAAATAACAATAAAGGTTAAACTATTATTAATATCCTCTAAGGGTGGAACTTTATCACTGCACAAGGCCTTCCCAACAAGTTCTCCTTGCTTTCCCTAGGTGTTTATTCAGTTATCTGTTCTCACTTTTTCAGCTGTAGTATTTTCTCTCCTTGAATACATCTTCTCTAGAGTCAAGCTAGCCAAAGTGTGGTTCATGGGGGGGCTTGTAGAAATGCAGAAACTTAGGACACATCCAGATTCGAATGCACACTAATCACTTGGGAAACTTGTTAAAAACGCGTATTTCTAGATCTCAGATTCTGAGTCCAAAGTCTAGTTTTAGCATGCACCTCTCTTGACACTATCCCAGTTGGTCCCTTTGAGAAACCCTGCTGTCAAGCACGTAACAGGGATGGTCCCTTATTTGTCCCTGGTAAGCTAAAGATCTTCGGCCAGTAGACAATCGATAAATTTAAATTTTGTAAAAGGGGGCGGAGCATTCTGTCCAGGGAGCACAGGGGCTCAAAAGGGAGAGGATGGAGTCAGAGCGCACACAGTGATGCCTTGACCTCCGATCCAAGCGAAAAAGGGTTGCAACGGAGTAAAGAACTTCTAACTTGGGGAGGTATGGACACCTGACCAGCGGCTTAGTTGACGAGGCAAACTAAGAGTCAAGAATCGGCTTTGAATCCCGTTCCCCTAAGCCCGGCCCTCACCGTGTAGCAAATGCTCGGTCTCCTGCAGCTCCTGCTCCTTCTCGCTCAGCAGTTTGGCCACCGCCAGCAGCTCAGACCCCCCGAACTGCAACTGGGCTTCACACCTTGCCCGGCGCTCCAGGAAGGTCCGCAAAGGTCCGCCAGGGGCGAACAGCTCCTCCAGCGGCAGGCTGCCGCACTTTAGGTGCCGACGGGCCGGGCTAATAGCCCGGAGCGCCCGAAGACACCGGGCAGCACTAAACAGAAGCCGAGACCGCATAGCCAAGCTGCAATCACCGAGGCGGACCAGAACCGGAAGTTTCGGATAGCGAATCTCGCGACACTGCGCGGAGTTTGGAAACCCGGCGAGAACTGATCGTACCTACCCCAGCGCACGCGCCAGTTTTAAAGGGCCTCCCGAAAGCCTCGGTGGGAACTTCCAGGCAAGCGTTTAAATGTTGCCACGCGCGCGCCGGCCGGAAGGGGGCAGAGCGGGATGCGATCGGAGTGAGTCTGGGAGACCCCTCTAAGAAGCGCGGTCGGAAACGTCTCGGATGTACGAGGGCGGTGTGTTGGACAGGAAGGGGAATGTTGCAGGTTGCCACCCGGTTTTCTGACGTCGAAGATTTATTTTCCAAGCACTGAATGAGGATTTCGAGTACCGCAGCGGAGGGCAGTGTAGTCCGCTACCGGGGCTGAGGACACAGGCCTTTCGTCTCCAAGAGTGAATTGTAGGATGGGCATCGGTGTGTGTATGTGTGCTTACTCCTCTTCCTTCGTTTCTGCTTAAGTTTCTCTTTCCGGCGGTGGGTAAAGGCTCGTATTAATGAGGACAGGACTAGTGTACTCAAAAGCAACCTGTGAGAGTGATTTCTCAAAATCTGCTTTCCTGTCCTCTATCTGCCATGTAACTTGCTTTCAAACAACTTCCTTCCTCACCCGAGTCTCCTGCCAGTCCGGTCTCACTCCTAGTTATCGCTAGCTACTTTTAAAAGAGATTGAGCGATTCTATGTTCCTATAAACCACAGCGCAGCAAAGCCTTAATAGTCCCACCTTCGGTAGCCCAGCCTCCATCTATCTCTCTCCAAAAACCTTAAGATAGCGGATTGGTGCCAGGGATACTGAGGTTTATTGGCGTAATGCTCTGCATTTCTCTAAAGATCTTTTCACAACCCACCAGTGGGATGGATATGATGGAATAAGTATAATCAAGACAGTCCTAGGGATACACGGGCTGACTCACTGGGAACTCCCACTAACTGGCTTGCTCAGGGTCTATTGTGTTCACTGTTGAGAGAGCTGAAATAGTGAAAATTGCAATTGATTTATTAAAAAAAAAAAAAAAGGTAAATACAGGAGCCCTTGACAAGGTTAAGTCATTCTTAAGTCGTCTACTCAACACTACTGAGATGAAGTATAAAATTTTTGTAGAATGCGTTTGCATTGCCTCTATTCATTCCAGAGCTCCACATACAAATATAAAGTGAAGTGGAGGGATGAGATGTCTCTCCAAATACCGACCAGAAATAGGTTTTGCTACTTAAAAACTCCAACTAATCATCTCAGTTATTCGTTTCACTTGGTGTATTCAAGCCACACTACTTTATAAAAGTGTTCTTTAAGATAGTGGGTTGAAACCCATTTTATTTTAATTCTGATCCGAGTATAGAACAGGACCGATCAGGTCATTTTTTAATCTTTATTAGAAATAATTATTTCCCAAATCTCAACTCAACTTTGAATTTTTTAAAAAAACACAAATGGTGGAAGTCATTTTAACTCAATGTGATAAATCTCTCAGCTGAATTCTCGAAACAAGTCATTTCAAGAATATACTTTATTATTTATAAAAGGTGAAAAAATGTAATAAGCAATAACCTTATGGAACACTGTAAAGAATCCAGCCCGAAATTATTATATTCCCTCATAAGCATAAGCAATTTAGGTAATATAAATAAGTGTACCTTTTACTCCTATAGTGTTACACCAATGAGGAAACAGTAACTTGTCTAAGGATACATTGGTGAATTCTTTATTAATTCAAAACATTTTTAAAAAGTGTGATGCATGTGTATTTTACAATAATATCCATAGGTTTCCACAATAATAGTCAAATGAAAACAGCTGTAGTTTGATTTACTTAGAAAACTCAAAAAGAAAAGGTTGAAACTTTTGAATTTTCTTACATTATTGTCATGCTCAAATTCTATTATTACATGTTGAAGATTCTAGCATTTTCAGGAAGTCTATTATTTGTACATAGGTAAAATGATAAAATAAATTCAAAGACAGGGGGAATAAAAACCCAAAACAACTTAAATTGGAGGAAAATAATCTGGATTATCTATTCAATTTATAAGTACCTACAATTATTCTGACATTGCAAAATAACCAAGTATGGTGTCTCAAGCTGCATTCATGCGTTCAAAACTTCTTCATGGTCCACTAATATTAGTGAAGTGCAAAATGTGAAGTACAATGAACATGGTAGTAAAAATTGCACACATTCGATATGATACATTTTACAGAACCAAGCACACTGAAATTTTTTTTTATATTTAGCAAACATCCTAAAACCGTATACAAGAAACTGTATGACAAATCGGTTAAAGCAAAGGGGGAAAAAAATCAAGTCTTTTACAATGTTTCAATAATCAGTGTTCATTATTCAACTGACAGCAATATAGAAAAACACTCAGCAAAATGATTATTAATTTAAATTACCTCTTCTGAAGATTAAACTAAAATCTTTACTACCCAAAGATGTAGAGGATAAGGTGAAGGTAGTTCAAGGGAAAAAAATCACTTTCACCTCCATTAAGTGAATGTTCAAGCTAACAGTTTCAGAGTTTCATTTTTCCATTTCACTTTCCAGTTTATTATAATTTCTTCATAGTACTTAATGGAACCTAATAGCAGTGCTGCAAAATCTGCTCAGAATTTTTTTTAAGCTCAGCGTTAACGTCCAGTGAAATTACCTCTAACATAACTTATTAAATAATGTATTGCTCTGTGGCAGTGAAACCTAACAAACACTACCTCAACTGAATGATCAAGGTCAATATGAACAGTGATAAGTCTTGGTGATAGTAATATGGCATTTTACTTCTGTGGTCTTGCAAAAACTGGTAACACCTGTCTAATCATGGGAAAAACATCAACAAATTCCAGTTAAGGGACATTTTACAAGGTACTAGACCAGTACTCTTCACTACTGTCAAGGTCAACAACAAAAAATGTTTGAGCTTAGAGGAATTTAAGGAGACATGATAAGTAAATGGGTATATTGAATGAGATCTTGGAACCGAAAGAAGATATTAGGTAAAAGCTAAGGAAATCTGAATAAGCGTGACTTAATGCATCAATATTTCATGAGGTGTGACAAATGTCTCAATAGATGTGCAGTATATAGAACTTCTCTGTGCTATCTTTGCAACTTTTCAGTGACTCTAAAACTATTCTAAAATAAAAGGTTTAATGAAAAATTTTATGAACACAACCATTTTTTAAATTTTCATATTTTCATGGTAAAATTAGTTACAAAATCATACTAGAATGCTTTCTATTCCAATGACAGTATCCATGTTTTCTAATGGCCCATCTCTCATAACTTAGTTTTTTTAGCTTTACTTCCACATATTTATTTGGTGAATTATTTGATGTTTATATTCTTCCTGTCCTTGGGAATACTGTTTTTTCCCTTTGGAAATAAAATTTTCAAATGATTTATCTTATTTAAACATTTATTTTAAGCATACAATTTATACACATACACACATCTATATACATATATCTGTGTATGTGTATCATTGAAAGAAACCTACTTCTTGATTGTAGATTCAGTGTGATGTTCATGAACTGAAAACTGAGTGTGAATCATATTATTGAACAAAGCAGGAACAAATTCATATAATCTTCCATCTTAAAATCAGCTTGGTTGCATTTTTTTCTTTCTTTGTGATTTTTTTTTTTAATGTCTACTTATTTTTGAGAGAGAGAGAGAGAGATAGTGCGAGCAGGGGAGGGGCAGAGAGAGGAGACACAGAATCTGAAGCAGGCTCCAGGCTCTCAGCTGTCAGCACACAGCCCGAAGCGGGGCTTAAATTCATGAACCACAAGATTCATGACTTGAGCCAAAGTCGGACGCTTAACTGACTGAGCCACCCAGGTGCCCAGGTTGGTTTTTTGTTTTTTGGATGAATAATTAAATCAGATTTTAAAGTATGGTTTCAAAAGAATATGGGAAAAGTGCATTACAGTGGCATCTAATTCATAACATTCTTGAAATAGTAATAATTATTGAGCTGGAGAACACTGATAAAATAATAATGTTATATGTAACACTTCATTCTTTCCATGTTTACATTATTTAATTCTCATGCCTACCCTGTAAATAAAGTATTCTGTTTCTCATTTGAAGATGAGGGAACAGGCTCAGAGAGGTTCAATAGAATATTTGCCCAAAGTCATATGACACAGACATGTCACTTGAAATCAAATTTAAAATTAAAGTCTGTCATTTGGGAACAAAAAGATCAATCTGTGCACAATCGTGTGTTGCAAGGATACTATTAAGAATGTTACAGGGAGATGAGAAGTCAAGTTTTTGGTTATCAGTTTTATTGATAAATATTTGCAGTTGTAGCAAGTGAGGAATAACTAAAATTTCTACAGATTAAATACTGTTTTCTCAGAAGAATAAGCATTTTATATTGGTCAGAAATTTAAAAAGAATTGAAAAGAGCATGCAAATATAAATGCTTAATATTATTTTGAAAGTTACGGTCATAAGCTGTCAATATAAATACACAGACAAGAAAATATCTTTACTACCTTTCAAAATAATTTGCCAATGTATCCAGTGCAAAGTTTTTAAAATTAATGTTTGATAGGGTTCTATATAGGCATTTTAAGATCTAAGAAACTGTAGGTGGCTTTTGAAAGAGTTCTTATTTTCCTATTTCTGATTGTATTTAAAATTTCTTTCTTGTATATTTATTCCTCAAAGCATCTGATATGTTGTATTTTTTGCAAATATAATGTCATAGTTATGATATGACATTTTTTTCAATATGTTAAAAGTGTATAGAAACAAAGGGGTAAGTTCAAAATTAAGAATTGGGTTTTATTTTAAATCAGCTTAATGGGGTGAAAATGTATTTTTGCCCCTAATATATAAATATTATTTACCTATTTCTATAGTCCTTTTGCAAAACTGAACTATCAGGTGAATATATGATATACATTTCATTCTGTAAGTAAGAACCTAGGCAGCATTAAAGGATACTAATAAACACCCATGCACCATGACCAAATATCAGAACTGGTCATCCTATGTACATATTTTAAGATTAAAAAAAAAAAGAAGACCATATTATGGTCTTGATTTTTGCGCTCCATAACGTTGATATCAAAATTGTGTTTTGCTATTGTTCATATGCCAGCGCACCCATTGTGCTTAGAGCTGCCCTCTAACTCTGTCGGGGCATCTTTATTACCTTTGGGTAACATAATAACAATTATCCAGAGTAAAGAAGAAGCGTCATCTGGCCATTATTAGTGTGATCTATGTTACAAGATCCATCTCTGAAGAAGTCTGGCTCTCCAATTTAGTTACATGTATTTATATATGATCTATATCCTCTACTTTTCTTTCCATTGTAGACACATCTGAATTTAGGCACTATAGAAAGAGCATTAAGCTCTTTCTGTGTGCATTAGCAGATTTTAACAGTACACAAAGATGTCCTGACGATCTGAAACACAAAGTGTACCTTCTAAAGTGCTAATTTTTCCCCTGGGAGGAATATATTCACTAGGAAAAATCAAATTCTACCATAACAAATATTGTGCTCTTGGAATGGTAGCATAGACACCAGTTGGGGGATTTTTGTTTATTATAGCTCTGTATTTAAAACAGAAGGAGTTATACCATATTTTAAAAATTGGTAGAGTTGCAAATATACATACTCTTAGATAGAAACTTTGAACGATTTGAAATTAAATGAGAAACCCTCCCCCCCCATAGGAATTTAGCGCAGAAATGCTCACATAACATGGTTACCAATATCCAATGTGTAAATCTCGTCTAGAATCATTCTCAATGCAACTTCCTAATCAGGTTTCAAAAGGATACACTAACTTCAAAGTCTGTATTCTACAAATGCCCAGGTTAGAGATTAGGACTCTTTAGAAGGGTCCTTATCTTTTACATTTGGTAAAATATTAAAGGTATTGTCAAACAGACAATTCATCTAATAGTCCAAAGTATCTTATAAAGATAACTTATGACTAGCAGGTCACCATCATATATAGTAACAACAAGAATATAAAGTCTACATTTAAAAAGATTGACGCATGCTGTGTATCATAGTATATTACATATTTTCTAGTCATGTGCACCAATTTATTGTGCCTCAAACATAGCAACAAGTATGATATTACAACATATATGTGTATACATCATAGAAGCATAATAAACTCAATTCTAATCAAGAAAAAATTAAATAATTTAGGAACAATAGAACTTCACAATAGAAGTGATGATTCTTTTAGGTTTTTCTTCACTCTTTTGGAAAAAATAGGACTTTTTGTAAACATCTTCATAGCTATCTTCTTTAACATATTACTGAAAACTATTCAAATAGTAAATATCTACTGACATTGATAAAGTATGTCTTAACACACTAACACTTTCAGACAAAAACAGGCATTTGTTAAAAGAAATGATTATTATAAATACTTCCTATCTTGTATTTTAACTACATTTTCATAAATAGTGTATTTAAAAGTGCTGAATATGATAGGATAGTCAGCAACGCCAGTGTAAACAGAACATTTTGTTTTCTACTCTGCAAACTTTTTTTTTAATCCCATTTTGTCAAACACTGCAACAGTTAAAATATTTGCATAGGGAATAGATAATAGCCCTTTTAACCATATCTCCTGAATTCTATATAAATTAGAAAATCAAATTCACTTAAAAAAACAATTCTTGAAATGTTTTAAGTTTATGGAAAAAGAAACTTACGATGCCAGCTTTTCAAGTAAAATAAAATTTAAAAAGAAAACCCCAAAGTTGTTTATTTTAAAAATGTTTAATAAATTAAAAAATGAGAGGTAGTTAAAAAATGGCAAAGAAAACCTATAATTTTAATATCATCCTTAATATAAGGCCCAGTATTCTCAGTGGATATAAATATTTTTAAAACTTTCATGTTAGGTTACTCAATATTATATTTATTAAGTTTAAGATTAAAAAAATAGCCTCCAGGGGATATTCATATTCAAATGTAACACCTTGATATAAATATGACACTGACTTTTTGTGTGTGTGCATGATAGGATACTGTTTTCTTGAATGTCAAAAGTATATGCCAATGTCAGGCAAGTATTTTGTCTTAAAGATTTAGTGGTACTTATAAAAAATAATATGGCAGCTAGAAGATTTGAGCACTGTCCTGCCTTTCAATTATGGATGAGTATTAATAGTTTGGTTTTAACATTTTTAAAATAAGTCATTCTGAAGATACTATGAAAACAGTTAAGGTCTGAAGTAGAGAATTATCTTCTGCGTAACCCTTACAAAACTTCTCTCAGTTAAAAACTTAGCTTTTCATTAGACTTTGCTTTCAAGGAAAATATGCCAGAGGACAGATGCTACTCATCAAAATATTTTATGATGCTACATGTAGGCATTCCTTTATTAAATCTTTTTTTTATATTCCAAAACTAAGTTATCGAGCTTAGTATTTTTTTTCTTGCTGAAGTACATACTTTACACAACCATTTTAGAACTGGAGAGCCAGTCTTTAATAAATTAATTACAGTATTGGACATCTGATATATACATAGATTAATTGTGTTCTATTACAATTAAAAACAATTATCACTCTGATTTGTCATTGAGATAGAATATCTTCAAATTGTTTTGTGCTTTTTTTCTCTTTTCTTCTTATTATTTGTTGTTTGTTGGGTTTTTTTAAATTTTTGTTTTGTTTTGTTTTTGTTTTTGTTTTTTACATAGCAAACTATTCTGTAAAGAAAATGCCACAGTTTTGGCAGTGAACAACCAGAGGAATCCCCCATCAGGATTTCCCAACAAACATAGATAAATAGCTCTTTTTCCAAGTACAGAAATATCGGCTTCAAAATGAGTGTACTGAACACAGTATAGAGCATGTTTAATACCATTGTTACAACTAAAAAATTGGCTTTTTCTGTCTTAGATTATATTTAAAAATGCAAACCACAGCCAATTTTTGGCAATTATTTCTATAAGACCATATTGCACAAAAGTCCTTAAACACGGATATAAGTTATGCCATTGGAGTAAATATTACAACAGCTACGGGGCAAATGAAGCAGTTCTACGTTGTACATGCAGCCTCGGGGGATACACTAGGAGACTGTTCACAGGACTACAAATACAGTTTGCTTGCAAGTAGAATGAGTGTTGAATAAAACAAACAATTTGGCAATTCATTGTCTTATGTGGTATTTTCTCCAAACTTAACCATGGATAACCTTGATAAAAATGGAGACAAAGACCATATGGTTGTATTTTCACAGTAGCCTGAGGAATGCTAAACTGTAGTTCTCCAGGAACTCAGCTTCTGGTGTTAGTGAACTACTTTTATTTCCCATCCCAGCCCTCCAAAATGATTTTTTTTTTTTAATGAAAATTAAGATTCAGAAGTAGAACTGGCAGTACTTTCAACAAATGACTTATAAATTTGAGAGTTCAAAAACCTTGGAAAAGAATCTCTGTGCATTAAGGTATATATCTGAAGTTGGGCATCTTCATACATGTGAGGATTAGGATCCAACAGATTTCTATTGATCACCTCTCTAACTCGAGAATCGAGACTGACCTAAAAAGAAATAAGAGCAGATACATTAAATAAAATTTTTTTTCAAAAGATCTCAATTAAGTAAATACAGGTGTGTGACATTTCAGAGAAACTTCAGAGTTAAATCTAACTACCTAAAATCTTGAGGTTACCTTCTCAAAGGCTATATCGCCTCGCATACTTTTCTTCAAAAGTTGAACTAAAACAAACAAAAAAACAACTTGTCTTGAAACCAGAAATTTAGTTCACAGATATCTTGGCTTACTTGGATTTATCTTTTCTATGCATTTCACTCGGGGTTTTTTGACCATTTCTATTCATTGTTGAGGCCCTGGAGAATTCCCTAGCCAGAACAAGGATTTATCTCCTACTATGTGACTGCTGGGGGTAACTCTCTTGATGGGGCAAGGTAAAAATCTGGCAGAGAGTAGTTCTCTGGCAAATATTAGCATGTATATCGAGTGCTGATTCCTGATCGTATTACATCCCAACAAGTCCTACTGTGGCAAAGTAAGAAACCCAGAATGTGGAAGGCTGTAGTGGAGCAAAACTACAGCAAGTATTCTTCATGTCTTAGTGTACCTGGCAAGGCACAGGGAACTATATAGTCCTTATGTAGAAATACATCTGAAGATCTCTTTACTAAAGATTAAGTAGAACAATTGCTTGAAATAGAGTCTTTAAAAGGAGAAATACAAGTAGGAATTCAGAATACCCATACAAGTAATCAGTACAGCATTGTTTTTGAAGTGTAAATAAATTAAATTCTGCAAATGATAGTTGTTGTGGTGGTTGTTGTTATTTTTCCTCACTATATGCTGATCCTGTCTGTTGGAGCTGATAGGATGTGCTGGAAAGGGAACTGAGGACAAATAAATGGCAATAAGGGCATGTTTGGGGAACAGAAGTAAACTCTGCTCTGAAATGACATTAGCAAAATCTGAGAGGCAAACCATCACAGACTTGTCCTGATTGGTTTCCTCAGTCCTCATAGTTGTACACGGACTAGAACATTGTGATCCATATTACTTGTCTCGTGGCAAGTCTATACAAACCTTTTATAGTGATATTTAAATGTTTTGTCCCAAGCATTTTGCAAAAGACTTTTTGGCCAGGCTTCTTTTCCCACCCACTCTTGGGATTAAGCCTGCGGTCTAGACAGTCCTGGTGACTGAAGTAACTCATATTTCCATCTGGTGTCCTCAGATTCTTGAGCTCTGTGGCCCATGTGAAATTGTGTTGATTGATACACCCCCAAAATGGTTGCTATGGGAGGATTTGTCAGGAAATGGTGATCCAGTGTAATTTCGGTGGCATTACAGAAAAAAATTAGACATCTCTTGGCTGAACTATATTTATTGTCTTAAAGGAATTCTTAAAAAAAAATGTTCTGGAAATGGATCATTTAGGTTTTATTCTCTGTGTTATTGCCTTCTAAGGTTATCATCAAGTATAGAGTAATAAAAAATAGATTTTTTTTCCTAAGCTTTTGTTTAAAAATATTGTTGGTCTTTCTACTCAATAGGAATATGTTGACACTATTTAAACTGATCTTATACTGAAAAGTGGTGTTATGGTAAGGTGAAATCTTAACCAAATACACTCAACTGGTTTTGTAAATGTTTTTGCTCTTCCTTTCAAACTTCAGAACTTTTTGTTTCAATGGAGAGGGAAATATTAGTGATAAAGAAGATCATTTATTTCTTAAATAACAGCATAATTAAATATAGTTTGATTGCAGCTGGAAACATTAATCTTAAGACAGAGAAATAAAATACCTTGAATTATTAAAGGTCTTAAGTTTTCGTTGCATAGTTTTATTTTTTTGCAAACTGAAAACAGTAGTGAAAGATCATAAAGTAGTACCATACATTCAACATTTAGTAAGCAGTAACAAAAACTCATTTGCTATTTCTATTTAAAAAATAAAATATTTACCTTGATATGTGCTTGTTTGGAAAGGTTGTCAGTCAAAAGAGGTGTAGAGAGGTCAAATAACAAGGATAAACCCCACGGGTATAACAATCTATAGTTTCATCTGTGGCATCTTTGTGCTTCAGATTGTGGAACATCTATAATACAAGTTAGTGGAGGTGGATCCCAGCATGGGACCGAGCCATAGTCACCCTAGGATTCAGGCACAACTGGATGGCTCGTGATCCCATCTACTCTGGGGTCCAAAGTCTAAGGGATTGAGGAGTTTCCTGTAAAGAACTCAACCTAAGGGAAGAGAAAGTTGAGTAGCACAAGACAAGAGCTACCCGAAGGCAATGGGAAGTCTTTTGTTACTCAGTCCTCACAGACTCACGTGTAGGTAGGGGAAGGAAGGGTGCAGTGGAGCAGTAATGGAGTTAAAAAGAACTACTCCTGTGGCTGGGGCACAAGACGGCACCTATGGACTTGGCGACATTCAACCAGCAGTTTTAGCTGGAAACACTGGCAGTGTTGAGAGGTGGCAAGTGCAGTTACAGAGGTTAGGTAACTTGGTGATAGGCCCGGGGGAACTTGGAGGCATTCGCTCGCACTGGGAGCAGGAGACAGGAAGAGGAAAAGCAAGTGGCTGGCAAACCGAAAAATGTCTGCTGGCAACTCCACAAATCAGTTGGGAGGAAAATGCCATGAGAGCTACAGGTTCAACAAGAGTGTGGAGGTAAATCGGAGAGAGTTAAGACAGAAATCTTGCTAGTGTGGTCTGGGAAAACCTGGACCCAACTCAGTGATATATATATGCCTGCTTAATCTTGCCAGATTTCCTACCCAGTGGAGGAGAGCATCGAGGCAGGTGAATATTGCCAGAAGATTGCATACTAATTTTTGACCCTGCCTTTCCGTTCCAGACATCAAGATGCAATGGAAATTTTGACTCTGGAAGTTTTGGGCAGAATCATACTGAAAATGATGAATTTTCACTGAAGTCTCTTTCCCTTGCGGAGACCCCGCTTATATCAATCAGGTTAATTCCTTGAACAGTTTTTTAGATATCATGATTAAGTTTTTTCCTCCATTTTTCCCCCCATTTTATTTTTAATTTTACCAAAGCTGCTTTATTTAGGATACTTTTCTAAGTATAATTCTGATTTTTTTCTTTTTACCTTATAAATTCCTATTAAATTTTACCAGTGATAGCTTCTGCTACTGGAAATGTTCTTTTTAATTTTAATTAAATTTGGTTTTCTCATATCAAATTTTATAAAGAATATCTGTTTTCCCATCAGTTTTAATAAATTAATACCATGTGTACTTTTAGTCATATTATTTTGTGTTGACTGTTTCTACTGAAAATGGTTATAAGTTGCAAATAAGACTACTGGAATTTTGTTCTTGGAACAAAGATCATTGGTAGGATACAGTGCAAAAACCATATTCCTGGTAGGGCCCAAATGATGGGGAAGTTATCTTGCTTTTCTGGGGGAAAATTCAGGCATATGGTAATGGTTACTATTTCTCATTCTCTCTCAAATTCTCTAGCTGGGTTTATAGAAACCTACAGTAGTGTCATGAAGAAAATACTAAGCAATGGGACTACTAGTCAGCATATTACAGTTGAAAAGGCAACACCTTTGGGATCAGAAGACCTTTGGGATCAGATAGATATAGTTCTGATGCCCTACAACAGTTGTTCCTCTCTTTGAGAATCCATTTTTTTTGCTGTAAGATGGCGCCCTCTGTCCTAGGGACTAAAGGATTCTTGTGAGACTCATTCAATTATGTATGTGAGACCATTTTGTCAATAACAAAATGTAAGCCCAATGTAAAGTGATATTAGTAATAATAATAATGGACCATATCATGACACTTTTTTGATCAGTGTCTTCAGACTTTGTATCAACTTGAATTTTACCTACTCAGAATGACCTTACCTTACAACCCCTATTCTAAACTATACTATTGACCTCCACACCCATCATAATGTTTATTACAGTTTTTAGTTACTTGCTTTTGACATGATTTGTCTGTCTTCCTAAAATGTAAGCTCCATAAAGGACAGGCCAATGTTTTCCTCATTCACTAACATATTCCCAACATCTAGCCCAGTACCTGGCTCATAGGGAAAAGTTAAATATGTTCCGAATGATAATATTCATGCCCAAAGAAATGAATCTAGGAAAATACAGTCAAATGAGTCCTGTTTAGAAAAACTAATTCACTGAAAAGTTCTAAATTCACATAATTTTGCTTGAAGAGGCATATACCTGCACACAGAGAAGCCACATATCTATCACATGTGCATCCTTTTTAGATAATTTAGGAATTTAAATAGGTTTACTGCTTTTTTTCTCTCAGAGAGCAACTGGAAATTCAGGATGAAATCAGAAGCAGCAAATAACCCCTACCACTAGTCAGATGCCCGTGGGAGAGAGCCAGAAAGTCAGAGATTTAGCCAGTTTCTGAACTTTTTCTATGCCATTTTTCTACAAAATGAGGAAGATGAGGTCAGAGAGCACTGAAGTGAGTTGCTTAGTGTCACAAGGATGGTAAGTAGTAGCAGACCTGGATTACGGCCCAGGTTAAGGATAATGCCATCACTAAAGAGATTTGTAAAAAACTGATGGCACATAGTTTTCTTCAATTCAGGTGTCTTATGTGTGTTGACGATTTATAGTTATGTATTCATTCAATAGCTCAATGCTGTTTATGGTAGGTAATAGCTTTCAAATAGACTTTTAAAAAAAGATTTTATTTTTTGAGTAACCTCTACACCCAATATGGGGCTCAAACTCATAACCTCGAGATCAAGAGTTGCAGGTGTATCTACCAACTGAGCAAGCCAGGCACCCCAAATAGACTTTTTATTAAAGTTGTTTATTTTGCTGGGTTTGTCTTTTTGATGTTTAATAAATATAAGCTGCTATAAATATCTGCAATCTGCAGCAAGGTTAATATTAAATTCTTCCTTACTGCTCCCATTTATTTTTTCTTTGAGAACATCACATTAAAAACTTACTGTTGAAAAATGCTATTTACTCATTTTTTTTTAATTTAAAATTTAGCCCTTTCCCCTCTTGAGATGTATGCTATACCAAGAAATGGGAGTTAAATTGTCTCCTGATTGCAAACATCTACTTAAAACATAATGCTCAAATTATTAAAAATGCATAAAAATGTAATTTTTATTAAAATAAAAAATGTAATTTCAAGCACACTGGCTTCATTAAGAAAAAGAAATATATATATATATATATATATATATATATATATATCCCCCCTCCCCCGAAGAATGTAGATTTCTCTACATTTAACAAAGAGGAGCATGATAACTCAATCAAATTAAGGTTAAATGAGAGTCTAGTGAAGAAAAATGAGTTTCTAGTTAAGAATCAAATCCTAACAATTTTTAGTTATTTAGTCATTATTTTATAAATGATTCAAATATTCACGTTATTTAAGAATATTTTGAGGGGCGCTTGGGTGTAGCTCAGTCGGTTAATAAGCATCCAATTCAATTTCTGCTCAGGACATGATCGCGCGTGCCATTCGTGGGATCGAGCCCAGCATTGAGCTCTGTGCTGACAGCATGGAGCCTGCAGCATGTCTCCTCTGCTCCCTTCCCCCCTCATATGTGATGTCTCTCTCACTCTCAAAATAAATAAAAAAACATAGTTTGAATAAATACAAACAGTTACAGAATTCCAGAGGTGGAACAGCCTGGTTATCTAGCCCCCAAATGGGAAATAGATCCCAACTCCAATTGGTCAGTTATGGCTGCTTTGAATATTGTGTTGAGGGGATTCTCAGGTTGAATCTGGCTTTAACAGTAAGAACCAGGATCGATTAGCCGTGTCATTTGGTGGAGAGAATGAAGTAGTGGTGTAAGAGCTTCCCAGCTGTCATTCTGGATTTGGTTTACTATTATTCTCTGTGTCCCTTTTTATCTTTACTTTTGTAAACAAATCAACTGATTAATGAATCACTGAAGTGAACTAATTTATCCCAGGCCGCACAATTAGGATGAAGCAGAGTCAGAACCAGAATCCCATGCACTTGAATGAGGAGTTCAGTGTCCTTACTGCTATATAGTCAGGGCTCCCTTGATGTGGCATGTGTTCTCTCCGGGGTTGGAAAACAAAACTCAAAGGGTGATAGCTCAGTATCATCAGTTATTAATGTATTGTGGCTGATTAGAGATTGAGAAGTTTTTGCACAGAAAGGTCAGTGAGACATAATAGTTTAGAAATGGCTCTGCAGTAGTTAGAAAGTGCACGTCATACTCTAAGTGTATCAGTGACTCAGGTCATGGTTCAAGAATAAATATATCTATACCTTGGCTTGAAATATAGCCTTTAAACAATTATCTTTTATAACTGCAAATACCTACTTTTGATTTGTTTTTGCTGCTAAACAATGATCAAGTGTAATTATTATGTCGAGAGAAGAACAATCTGTTGGCTAAACAAGGTACTGCACACTCTCCAATAATTTAGATCCTGTGTCAAGAGTCATTTAGAAGTCAGCACATAAGTACCAAAATGATAAAAATTTGAATTTCGCTTCTGCCTTTCTGTGTAGTGTTTAGGGGATATTCAAGAGTGGGTAATGGCCCAAATATAGATAGACAAAGGAGAAAAAAATACATGGCTGTTATACTAAATATTAATCCATGTAATTTAGGAAAATTATCTTGATCAGGAAATAATATTTTAATGACTTTTGTGAAACTCATATTTAAAATGAAGATATTAGGGTAAAACAAAATTCCATTATTTTTGAAAAAAGAATGAAAACTGAATAGTTCATATGTGAGTAATCTACAACTAAGATAGCTTTAAACTATAGCCCAAAGAAGAATTAATTTTGTGAAAATTGTGTATTTTACAAAACTCCATTAATCAGTGACAGCTGAAAATCAGGACTGTGAAGACACTGGGCAAGTGTTTCCTATAAAAATTAAAAGCTAGCCAATAGAGACTGTAAAGTAAAGGAATTATATGTACTTAATAACTGAGAATATTTTTTTCTACCAACATTATTTTAAAATAGAACACCATCGGGGGCGCCTGGGTGGCTCAGTCGGTTGACCGTCTGACTTCGGCTCAGGTCATGATCTCACGGCTCATGAGTTCGAGCCCCATGTCGGGCTCTGTGATGACAGCTCGGAGCCTGAAGCCTGCTTTGGATTCTGTGTCTCCCTCTCTCTCTGCCCCTCCCCTGCTCGTGCTCTGTCTCTCTCTCTCAAAAATGAATAAATATTCAAAAAATTTTTAAACAAAAAATAGAACACCATCATAGATAGTGCAAAGAATGAACCAGATAATCAAGACATTTAGCATTTTCAGATGATACATATTATATATTTTGGGGAGAGTAATGGGCTAGATAATCTTCCCAAACACTAATTACAGGCAAGAGAAGCACATTTTCAGGCACATTTGGATCCTTTGATATATCTGCCATGTAATGCAATATTAAAATAAAAATGAGAATGAAATTAATATGCTAATAAAATCCACATAGAACTGGTTAGGTGCTGAGGTTCTAGATAGACCAGAAACCTGAAGAATGTACTTCTGGGATATAGAAGTATAATGGTGTTAGAACCACAATGTGGCATCAGTAATAAATGTATTGAGGCTACAGAAAAAATTCTCGCCACCTTGTTTCTCTGAATACTTTTTCTATGTTGATGCAGGAAATAAAGAAAAAAAGTAGGAAAATCTTTGTGTATCCAATTCCAGGTTCCTCATTTTGTAGAGACAATACTATTGGAGTAGTCTGGAATACCAAAGGCAATTATAACCCAACTAACAAATTTTTAAAAACTGACTTAGGTATATACCTCATTAGAAGTGAAACGGTTTATATAGCACTCCAAACATAGAGATTATAAAGTAGACACTGATTCATTTTATAGATTTCAAGGTGAGGAGTGGAAGGCAGGTGGGGGCCACATCCCAGGTTGGGTGAGGCATCGATAAGCACAATTTCTAGGGGACTCTATAAATGTCTGTGTGCACAGGAGAGGAGTGTGGAGCAGAAGGTACCAGGTCAGGATGTTTAAATGCACAGAGACAGAAAAGACAGAAGGTGGTGTGGAGAAAAGAAGGCCTTCTGGGAACCTCTCAATTCAAATGCGCACCTCGGAAGTCTGTCACCCCATACTCCTGAGGCCTGGCTACACTACTAACCCCTCCCTCATCAATCCCTCCCTGCTTTAAACTCTGGAAGCTGGAACATTTCTCAGGAGCAAATTGATTTTTTACAGAGTTAATGGAAAAGTGTTCATTTGGTTGCCTGAAATGTCCCCTCTATTAGGTACATTTTGGCAATGGCAAAACTAGGATAACTAGAATAAGTAAAAGAATTGCTATTACCATCTCTCCCCAAAGAATATTAAAGGGTCATAAAGGCCCATTCTTCAATTCTGCAACAATTCTATCATAAACATCAACAAACATGGCAGCTTTTGTTTTGTTTTGTTTTTACAGCTCCTATTACAGAAGTCTTCAAACTAGTATGCATGTGGAAAGCTTGTTAAAAGTCCAGATTCCTGGGCTCTATATCCAAAAATTCAGATTCAGTGGTCCTGGGTAGGCCTCGAGTATTTGCTTTTCAAACAAATGCTCCAGGTGATTCTCATACAGGAGATCTGGGGACCACACTTTGAGAAAGACTTCCCCACAGTAAACTCTTCTTTTCCACTTTAGCGTAAGTCACTGTATAAAGCAAATTGTGTCTAACAGGCTTCCTAATGTTAGTTCTGAAAAGCAAGTAGCCTACCACACGATTCAGCCAGAGATAAATGATCAAAGCATAGAGGGGAAACTAGTCTTCAAACCTATTCAGGTAGATTCTCAGAGTGGAATCTAAATTATGTGTCCAGGGAAGCCTTGGAGCCTGTCCACACCCCATGCATCACCCAACTTGGACAGAGGTCCCCTCGGGTTCATCCTTGGTTTTAGGAAGCCCACATCAATTATTTTCCGGATGTTTACCTCTTTTGGTGATAGTATAGAAATGTAATCTTCATATATCATTCTGGCCTTTTCTTCAATTACTTTTTTGTTCTGCTCTTTCTTTAAGTCTTCACACGCAAGCCAGAAAAGTAGGTTCTCTTCGCTGTATTCTGTTCGGAGAAACTCTCTGAAAAGGTTTCTTCCTGCTGGGGCCTTCATCATCTTGTCAAAATTTTGAGACCAGGACAACACTTCATCTGAAGTGGGGTTTTGGCTGCAAAGACAGAATTGGGCCATTATCAAAGGCAGCTTTGACTGAAGAATGCTTAGCCTAGGAAGATAGAAATTACTATTCACTTGCTGCCATCTAGTGCTCATTTCCCATCAGTTCGGCCTGGTCTGGGAATCACCCGCCAGGACTAAGCTAGTTATTTCTGGGTATTAAGAAAAATTCATTTAGGCACAAGTGTGTGTTAGGGAGCTAAGCATTCAAATAGCAAGGGGCAACACACACTATGCACATTATCATCATAAATTCCTAAGGAAGCCTGGAAATGTTCAAATCTTAATGTATTACAAATTGATAAAGACAGCCTATGTGTTACTTTGAAGGGCAAGTTGAATTTTTTGCTTGCATCTGATATAGATTTTAATTTTAAAGCCATAAGGTATAGTTTCTCTTTTCCTTTCTGGTAGCTACTTTTTCATTTGTCACTAAATCTAAAGTAAGAATATATTGTGTGCACTAGTCACACATTTTCCTAAGCTTTAATAGTTACTCTATGAAATGTTATGAATGAATTATTACCATGAATGGAGTTATTAGAGTTAAAAAGGACAGGGCCTTTCTAATGACACTGAGGGCTTTCTAAATATTTATATTCAAGTTTTCAGTGGCCGTGTTCATTCAGAAACCACCATTTATCACTCCTTTGGTATACATCAAAGAAATGGAAAGAAGCAGCTTGGGAGACTCTTATGGTTAACTTGATCCTGATCTTGCTTTCTTATCCATTGGTTTATTTAAGAATTTTCTAACCTCAGAAAGTTAGAAATAGAACTACCCTAAGATCCAGCAATTGCACTACTAGGTATTTACCCAAAGAATACCAAAATACTAATTCAAAGGGATACATGCACCCTGATATTTATAGCAGGATTATCTACAATGGCCAAGTTATGGAAACAACCCAACTGTCCATCGCCTGAAGAATGCGTAAGGAAGATGTGGTATACATATATATGATGGAATATTACTCAGCCATAAAAAGGATGAAATCTTGCCATTCTGCAATGACATGGACAGAGCTAGAGAGTATTATGCTAAGTGAAATAAGTCAGAGAAATATAAAAACGATATAATTCAACTCATAATATGGAATTTAAGAAACAAAACAAATGAGAAAAGGGGGGGGGGAAGATACAGGCAAACTAAGACACAGACTCTTAACTATGGAGAACGAATTGATGGTTACCAGAAGGAAGGTGGGTGGCAGGGGGATGGCTTAAGTAGGTGGTGGGATTAAGGAATGCACTAATCATGATGGGCATTATATTGTATACCTGAAACTAATATTACACTATATGTTAACCAACTGGAATTTAAATAAAAACTTTAAGAAAAAAAAGAAAAAAAAAAAAAGAATTTTCCAACCTGAAATAATTTGGTCAGAGAAGTACCTGTATTTTATTTTTTATTTTTTTCTGATCAAGTATTTTAAGCAGATTTGCTACTATTCCAAAATGTCTGAACTTCCTCTTTTATTTAAAAGAAATTTAAAGGTGGGGGCACGCCTGGGTGGCTCAGTTGGTTGGGCATCCGACTTCGGCTCAGGCCATGATCTCACAGTTCCTGGGTTTGAGCCCCGCGTCAGGCTCTGTGCTGACAGCTCAGAGCCTGGAGTCTGCTTCGGATTCTGTGTCTCCTTCTCTCTCTCTCTGACCCTCCTCCACTCATGCTGTGTCTCTCTCTCTCTCTCTCTCTCAAGAATAAATAAACATTAAAATTTTTTTTTTTTTTAATTTAAAGGTGTTAAAATTACCATGGAGCATCAACGTTAAAATTTTCTAAGAAGCAGAAAAAGAAAGCACCTATAATTATATACTAATCTGCTTAGATTTTAATTTTATTCTGTAGATACTGCAATGAGAAGTTGATTCTCATTTTGGAGAAAATACTTGGTTAGAGTCTGTTCTGATGGAAATGGGACCAGGGACTAACTGGGTGCCCTTTCTGACCAACTTAGGTAGTTACATATGTTTTTGTGTCTGTTTTAGACTCTTCCCTGATAGAGAGAAAAACTTAGAAAAAATATCCGTAGAAAAGGCAGGTAAAGAATTAGGGCCAACGGGGGCTATTGCACGTTAATAATCATTACTTTTTGAAAGAGAAAGATAAACTGAGGCAGTGTGTTCACTGATAGCTTAACACTGATAATAGAAAAACCTGATTAAAAGCAATTACCATCACAAAATAAGATCTCTCAGGCTGAGATGGTGTTCATTCCACAAAACCATCTGGAGGAGTACCAGGACTCAAGAGATCACACCTCAGCACTGAGTAGATGTGAACAGTGTACCAAAAGAAGACACAATTACCAGGTGAACCCCACTCACCTTTCCTCTAGGACCTGGATGCTCTCCATTTTGGTGGTATGTGTGGGTCTTCCTGCATTTTCTCCTCTTTCTTCATTCCTAACAGTGAGGCTGCAAGGTAGTATAACACTTTAGTGTGTCTAGGGAAAACCAGTTAGTTAAAGAAAAGAAAAAAAAAATTCCAGGAAAGGATTTTGCAGAAGAATTTTATCCTCAACAATGTGAGAATACATAAAGCACAAGAAGAGTGATACCATTTTGAAACGATGGGTGAGTCTATGTCGATGAAAGGAATCAAAATGATTTAATAAAACAATGAAGTAAATAATAATCTCAAAAATGGATTCTGTTCTACATTCTGACTTCATCCTTACATAATTTGAATTACTTAACATCTCTAAGGTACTCACGTGATTATATGCTTAATATTCGATAGATATCATGATGTTACTCTTTGGAGTAACATCATTTTGACTTTTGCTTGGTTCTATTCCTAGTTTGTTTTCCATTTATTTTCCCCCACTGATAGCTAAAAATATAAAATGTTTCAGATTCTAAAACAAAATTTGCTAAAATCACATTGTCATTTTCTGCACCCCGGGTTTTCTGTCCCTGACACTGTCAATCCTCCATCCACTCAAGTTTGAACCACTGGGTTTGTATTTGACTTTGTCTTTGCCCTTTCCTCCCATTCAGTCAATCTTCAATGTCTTGGGAGGGACAGGGCAGTCACTCTGAGGGTTTGGGTCAGAGAGCACTGGGCCTCTGGGTCTCTGGGATGTCAATTTGAAAATATTGCAGGATTGCAGGAGCTAGGATAATCCCATGGGCTTTCGTAACCCAGAACAAGAGGATTCAGATAAACCGCAGCTAAGCAGCACTATAGGGTAGAACACTGAAGGTTCTCAGTGTAGACCAGACATAACAAGGGAGGTTATGGGTGATACTAAGAGGCAGGATAGTTGGGATGACTCAGTGTCCTCGTAAAGTCAACCCGCTGAATTAAACTGATCCCTCCGTCTGAAACCCAGGAAGCCTCATGGGAGGCCGTCAGAGAGTAAAAGTTCAGACAACAGGTCTTTCATTTGTTCATACATTTATTCCACAAGGAGTAATGGGAACTATTATTTCCTAGTGCCTATTATGTGCCAGGCACTGTCTTTGTCTCTTTGGTTTTATTGTCCCCATTTTATAGATGAGCAAAGTGAGCCACAGAACTGTCTCCTAGGCTGGCTCAACGTCGGACACTAAATATGTTGTATGGTTGGGATTTGAACCCAATTCCCACACACAACTCTGTAATCCTTATTGAGTACCTATTAAAAACCATGCTCGGGATGCCTGCGTGGCTCAGTCGGTTAAGCGTCGGACTCTGACTCAGGTCATGATTAAGCATCCGACTTTGTCTCAGGTCATGGTCTCGCGGTTCGTGAGTTTAAGCCCCACATGGGGCTCTAAGCTGACAGCTCAGAGCCTGGAGCCTGCTTCAGATTCTGTGTCTCCCTCTCTCTCTGCCCCTCCCCCACTTGTGCTCGCTCTCGCTCTCTCTCAAAAATAAACATTTAAAAAAATTTTTAAAAAACATGCTTTCTGATAGGCACTGAGGCAATATACTACTTGTGTGAATGCAGAAAAGGGGCACTAAATATGGTTGTGGTGGAAAGAAGGAGGTTCATGGGAGAAGGATTACAACAAACCGTTAGTCTTAATCTGGAAAGTCTGGTAACAGAAGTGGAGACATTGTCTCATTAATTCATTCATTCTGCAAGGGTAAGGGTAAGGAAAGAGAGAATGTTGCAAAGGGCAGAATCTATGGCAGAGGGGCCAATGTGGAACTGAAAGAGACTAGATGGGAAGATCTATTTGGGAAAGCGGACTACCTGGAGAAAAGAGAACGCAGTGGGAATTGCAAAGGATTCTGGGGAGCAGAAACTACAGCTGATTGTTACTTAAACACACAGCAAACTGACTAGTGCTCCACAGGGAGGAAGCGGTTCCAGGGTGAGAACCCTCAAAGCCTTCAGTGTGGAGCAGCCACGGGGAAAACAGTGAATCAGAGAGAGCAGCACAGTCATTTAGGTCTCTGCCTGTGGGATCTGTGAATGTGTCTGCAGCTTGAGGTAGCCTAGAACCCTCAGCCCTCCATGTGGCAACATGCGTACGTCAGGGATGCATTTGAGATGAGATCCATTAACTTCTCAAAGCATCTTTGAGGAGGAGTGCTTCTCTGGAATTTGACATATTTCTAGTAATTATGGGAAATTGGGTGGGAGGAGGTAGGAATACACTTGACAATATCCTGTGAAATTTCCTGGGAGAAATTCATGATGCCAAATATATAAAATATACAAGATTTTTGTAAATTCTAAAAAGACCGTATTTAAATAGATTAATACTCATTCTGCCAAGCTTTACTGAGCTTATATGTGTATGTGTACACACACCATAAACAGACCAGAAAATGAGCATGCTTTCACTGATTAAATAATAACCCACCTGAAAATGTATTTCTGTTACATTTCCACAGTGTCCCACAGAGTGTGCCACACAAATGCAGCTATACTTGACACAACATCTTAGGGGAAAAAAAATTGTTCTCCATGGTCTCTTTGCTGTAAGAGTAACAAATCTGGAATCTGCATGCATGACTCACAAGTTTCTGAACATGAATTCTGGCTCTTCTATCTGTTTCTGTGATATTTACAAACATCCCAAATGCCACCATATTAGAGTGATCATCCTGAAATATTGGGTTGTTTACATTTTTCATTTCTGCAGATGGTAAAATATGGACACACATTTGTACTAAAACTGCTTATAACAGACATTCAATAAGTGCTTAACTGTTCACCGTTTGCTCTGTTTCTTGATCTGATATCGGATACAACACTGCCCTGGAGAAAGAAACTGACATTTAGCAATTGTCAAGTGTCCTTTTAATTGACTTTGCTTTACAACCATTCTTAAAAAGTTGGCTTAAAAGTTCCAATTATCAAGAACCACTGATAATGCCACTTTATGATGAAGAGAAATGGATAAAATGAAAAAGGAGCAGGTACTAGACTGTTTACCATCTGTGCCTTAGGAATGACCAATGTCTGTCCTGACTTACTTGATCTTGCTCTAAGTAACATAGTAGAGGGTTTTTTCTTTAAGGTGATAAAGGACAGGGAATATTTGCTCTAGATGAACATATATACATAGTACATGTGCTTGAGAAGAGCTCTAAAAGTAAATCAAGCTTAACAGTTGTGAGGGGTCATGTGGAGACATGTTTTTTTCACTTTGACAATGTTTGTAACATTCTTAACTAGCATTTCAGCTTTTTAAACAACTAAAGCCATAAAGATAACAGAATGCATGTACAATGCTCACCGGGGGGGTCTTGGTCAAAGTTGAAGTATTTTATAGAAGACACTGCCAATAATCTAGGCTAAGTATATTAAAATTAGCATTGAATTAAAAAAATTTTTTTAATGTTTATTTTTGAGAGAGACAGAGTGCAAGCAGAGGAAGGGAAGAGAGAGAGGGAGACACAGAATCCAAAGCAGGCTCCAGGCTCTGAGCTCTCAGCACAGAGACCGATGCAGGGCTGGAACTCAGGATCCACAAGATCATGATCTGAGCGGAAGTCGGACGCTTAACTGACTGAGCCACCCAGGCACCCCACTAAAATAAGCATTTAAAATCCCATTAGAAATTTTCTAGAATGGTGATTTTTGAGAAGCGAGAAATACATGTGGTATATTTCAGAAAATAAGGATGTATACCTTCTTTGTGTGGGGGGTTTTTGTTTACAGGGGAGTTGGGCTAGTGGGGTGCAGAAAACATTACCAGCTGCCCATTATAGAGCCTACCTACTGATTCATCATCATGGATATGTGTAGGGCCTATTTTGGAAGACAGTCTACTTTTGTAAGAAAAACAATTGGTTCTGAGGGAGAGCCCTTGAAATGACTGCAAATAAGATGAAAACTTTGCAGTAGCCATGGTAACTCTAGGATAGAGGCTGATCACAAAACCACATATATTTACACAAAAATTCAACTGAGAAATCAATTTGATGCTTGAATTTAATTCACTATGACATCAAGGCTCAAGAAAGATCCAGTGTAATTGGTAACTGCAGATACTACTCAATATTTTAATATTCTTACATTAAATCCATTTTTCTTTTTTATTTAACAGCTTCTGCCTCACATTTGCCAGTGCAAAGTGGAACCAATATCCTTTGGACTCTGAAAAATAATTGGTAGGTTATTCTTTAAATGCTTCATTTTTTTTCTCTCTCCATAAAAATACCATGGTAAAATAACAGTACAGCTCTATTTGGGAATCAACAACAATTTATAAATATGTATGAGACAGCTGGTCCATGCAATGTTGCCTGGGTTGGAAATTCAAGATAAATAAGACAGAGTCTCTGAAACTGAAAGGTTCTGACAGGTACATAAGCATCACACAGTGCTGCAGTGAGAGCTAAAATAGTGGTATGCATCCACTGGTCCTTAGGTAGTTACAGTATCTGCACACTCCTGCAGGAGAGAATGGAGAGAGGCTTTGCAGAGGAGGTAATGATTAGACTGAGCTGACCAAAGAGCAGGTGTTTCAGAGGGAGACCTGGGCAAAGGGAATTAATTCCAAGCAGAGGGGGACTGTCACACCTGCGAGGCTGAGAGCTGTAAAAAAGTCATGATATGGATGAAGGGCCCAAATGGGCAGACTAGATGTTTCAGGGTGGGAGTGATAAATCAGAACAGGCAGTGAGGTGTGCTTCTGGAATGGGGCAAGAAGGCAATGACGTGCTCTCCGAATGTAGACTATACCTCCTTTACAATGATTTTGGTTTTCCATGCTTTATTTTCCTTCACTCGTAATGGGGATAGGGTTAAGAGCCACTATACAAGGTTGTAGAGCAAAGACTAAAAACTTGAGACAAAAAGGCAAATTATCACACCTGCTTAATTATTAAATGGAAGGGCAAATTAGCTGCATATTAAAATGACAAACCCAAGTTTACCAAAGAGCTTTTAATTTCAGCTTGAGGAAATAAAGCCTTATACTTAGCCATTATTGTAAAACACTTCCTCATACATGACCTGACTACTTCTTCCTCACAATAGTCCTGTAAGGTAAACAGGGGATTTGTTATTAATCATTCCCATCTTATTTAAGAGCAAACAGTCCCCAGGGTTGATTTACACCATTCCCACGAGTAAGCCACATCAGGGCTGGCGTTGAACTCATGTCTTTTGACTTCTGGTCTCATGTTCATCTTCACTATTCAATGCCACTTCTCTTTATATAAAAGAATTAATTGTGGTATTTTTGCCTTTTTAGTTATTTACAAAGACTGATTGCTCTTACGTGTTTGGAAAAGGTAAAACTCTTATCACAAACCAGTTGACTGAGTTCACACGCCTCCTCCATAAGCACCGTCCACTGCTATCGGGCTGTCGGGGTTATTGCCCAGAGGGCTAAATATACGGTAGATACCGGCGGGAAGCAACTTCTCAATTCCCTGGAATTTGAGATTACCAGGAAGGAGTTGTTACAGAGCATTTTCACAGCAAAGCCTCCACGAGGAGAATCTCCATGAGGAGATTCCACTCATGACTGCGAACTAGGTGTTGCTATTGCAAAGAGCCCCCTGGGGGTACACCTTGCTCACATCGGCAGAGAAACTTTGAGAAGGGAGTGCAGAAAGGAGAAGAGCAGTGATGCGTTGCTTAGAAAAGACAAGAAACGGAAGAAAAAAAGGCCCCACAAGGTGGGGAAGCAACCATATGCCATGCATAATTTCTCACATAGAAAAATCCAGTTAGAGTCAAACCCTTGACTTCAACCTTATCACTTTTATGTATACGTTTTGGTAAAACAAGTTGGCTTTTTGAATGGGTATGTGGGGATGGCAATGGTGGTTAAAATTTTGTGTCTGGAAATGTTATACAACAGTTGTCTAAAAAACACCACTGCCTCTATAAATATCCCCCCTGCTTTTTATAATCATGTCTATAAATCCTATGACACATGAGAAATATAATCATGTGTCATAAAACAAGTACTTTATTTGGCTTAAGTTTTTCTTTCACACACTTAAACCTCTCAGAGGTAAAATAATCAGCTGTTAAAAATCTGTCCACTAGATGGCTGTGTTGCCTTTATAAATATAATTTTTAATCAAATCTGAATAAAAGAAAATGAAAAAAGTTTCTGGGAGTAATTACCCCTTATTTGGGAAAAAAAAAAGGAGTTGATGGAGTTTTGATAATTATATATTTCTAAGGAATTGGAGAAGAGTCATTCAAGTTTTCTTCTGGGAGTGAAATAATCAAACTTGAAGGGGATAAATTTAATCTCGGGAGGTGTGCATAATGGCACCAAGTTTTCCTTTTTGGCATTTAGAAAACGTTCTGGATATTCCCCAGCCTTAAGTCATTTGACTTAGGAACACTTTAGTCTTAAAAAAAAAAAAAAAAAAAAAAAAAAGGCAGGCATAATCCTATTAACATTATAGATATCCATCCCAATAAGTTGTTTGAAACTCTAATGTCTCTTGCTGCAGTAATATGGAACTGAGGTCATACATTCTTGGAACAAATTAATGTGACAAGGTTTCTAACTAGCAACAGGCAGGAAATTTCTTTCTTTTTTTTTTTTTTTAATTTAATATTCTTTAAAGGAGCCATTGTGAGAGAAGACTCTCCAAACTATTTTATTTCAAGTTTGGGTTATATGTAAACAATCATTTCTTCTTTTGATGCATGGAAACTGAAGAGAAATCTCTTTATCTACTCATCCCCTCTCTCTTTGCTACCAATTTCTCACTATACATGCTTCTGTTTCAAAAATGGGTTTGAAAGATCCCCTTTTACCTTTGGTATTAAATTTTTATTTCAAACTCCAAGCCAATTATTTTTAGGTTCATTGACACATCAGTTTGATTTAGAAGGCCAACTGCTGACAAGCTATTACATAGTTAAAATCTGGATCCATTACGTAAAGTTTATGTTTAGCTTAAATAACCAAAGTTTCTTATTTGGTATAAACAGGTCTCTCCCCCCTCCCCCCCCCCCCCCCCCCCCCGCCTTAAAATTGAGAGAAGTACAGGACTGGGGCACCTGGGTAGCTCAGTAGGTTAAGCATCCAACTCTTGGTTTTGGCTCAGGTTGTGATCTTGCAGTTCATGATCAAGCCCCACATCAGGCTCTGTACTGGCAGAATGGAGCCTGCTTGGAATTTTCTGTTTTCCTCTCTCTGTCCCTCCCCCACTCACACTGTCTCTGTCTCTCTTAAAATAAATAAATAAACTTCAAAAAAAAGGCACTTTGCTTTATAAAAAAATGAGAAGTACAGCACTGAATATTTAGATGTTCTTTATATAATATCTCTCTTCCATTTCAGTTCTCAGGTTGATTGAAATCCTATTTTAAGCTCTTCCTTCCACCCACTGTAATTTTTCCTGTAAGCCATAATTAAGTTAGTTGATGCTTCTGTGGGAAAGCAAATAGTCTTGGGTGTGAAAAGGCCAAATGGACCCCTATTTAGTTAGTAGACACTGTTATTAAAATGGCACGCAGTCATCTAAGTCCTTGAAAGCATCAGTTGAGTTGGAGCTCAAGGTTCTGGTTTTAGTTAACTTGTGTGCCTGTCATCCAAAGAAGAGTGAAAGAGTTAGAACTCTAGTAGTTGCTACTCAGAAAGACATCTGATGGCTGAGAGGGTCACTTACAATCCTCCATTCATCCTTCCCCTGGTATGTTCTAGTTACTGTGTGCATGAATATGTATGGGATGAGGTGGGAAGCATCCTTGAGAACAATTATGACTGAAGGCAATAATCCTGATCTGTGGGGAAATTTAGCTCCAGAATAGAATATCCCACTGTCTGGGAATCCTATGGCTGTGTAGTGCATGCTCCAGGAATGCTGAGTTGTACCTGTGCTGGTGAATGTGAGTTGACATTTGGGGAAAAAGGACCAGGGATACAGAATGCAGGAACAGGTTCTCTTACATTTACTGACAGTATGTGAATAGAAGTCGCGAGGCATACAGCGTTCAAATCCTACAAAGTCTGTTAATTTCCTTTCAGTCTGAGACTTGCAAAGGGGACAGAAGTAAAACCTATCAATAAAGGATTATTCAGGAGGCCCCTAGAACGTACTGAAACCTAAACTCACTGATTTATGTGTGTTATTCATTACATCTTACAGATGAAGAAACTGAGGCTCAGACAAGTCACTTGCCAAAGGTTTCACAGTTGTATGTCATGGAACCAGGACCCATCTCGGTCTAATTCCAGCATTGCTCGTTTCTTCCCTACCCCACGAGGTCCCTTGTTAGTAGGCTTTATATGAGGAAGACACGTTAGAATTTGTATGTAGTCTTTAAATATGGCAAGACGACATCTGTTTAGAAAAAAACCCATGGGGGGCGCCTGGGTGGCTCAGCCAGTTAAGCATCCGACTTCAGCTCAGGTCACGATCTCATGGTCCGTGAGTTCGAGCCCCGTGACGGGCTCTGGGCTGATGGCTCAGAGCCTGGAGCCTGCTTCCGATTCTGTGTCTCCCTCTCTCTCTGCTCCTCCCCCGTTCATGCTCTGTCTCTCTCTGTCTCAAAAATAAATAAACATTAAAAAAAAAAAAAGAAAAAAACACATGGAATTAACTTTCCACTCTTACAGAATTAGTCGATTAAAATAGCCCTGTACTTTTAAATAATCTATATTGCTTCATAGAAAAAGTAGCAATGGCAGAAATTTGCTTTCTAGTTAGGAATCCATGCTTCCAGGCATGAAGTGAACATTGATATACATTGTACTGACATCTGATACAGAGATATGAATTTCATAGCATTGGAACTTATAATATTTATAGAACCCAATTAAGCAGACTATGATACAATAAATTTCATATTCACAAGAAGTGGATTCTATTGTTGTATCTGACAAGGAACAAGTAATTCCTGAATGACATCCTAAAATAGCAGGCATGTTTTAATAGGTCTACCATGCCCACACCATGAAAAAGTGAACCAGATCTACAAGAAATAATAAAGGGTTTTAATGAGAGGAACAAAAATAAAGAGTGAATACTTATTTCAATCAGATGTAACAGCTACCGCGTTTTGTGGGTAGGGTAGGGGTAGCCAACATGTAACTGTGTGTTTTGTATTATTGCTCTGGGGAGGCTGGAGGAGAAGTTCTTTAAAAAATTTTTTTTTAACGTTTATTTATTATTATTGAGAGACACAGAGCGTGAGCAGGGGAGGGGTAGAGAGAGGGGGAGAACAGAATCCGAAACAGGCTCCAGGCTCTGAGCTGTCAGCACAGAGCCCGACGCGGGGCTCGAACTCACAGACTGCGAGATCATGACCTGAGCCGGAGTCAGACGCCCAACCGACTGAGCCACCCAGGCGCCCCTGGAGGGGAAGTTCTTAAATATTGTACAGAGAGTTAATAAATTTTGTCTGGATTTGAAAGTGCTAAATTCCCTAATGTTTTAGAAACTGAATAATTGTGCTTTGAGTCAAGAAGGGAATCCCAGCTTCCTTCAAATTGAACCTTCACCTTGAAAGATGAGGGTGCCTCCCGGCCTTTGAAGAGGAGTGTACTCATTTTCTCAGTCTGCAGCTCTTCTCTCTAAATCCTTCCTCCTCGTGCACCTTCAAGAGAAGCAGGATCCTCACAGAGCTCACGGACCCACTCCCAGCTGGCCAGGTGACAAGATACTCCACGATTCTTATCCCACTGGACCTCCCCGGTGTGCTGTGCATCAGCAACATCGGCCAGTGTCTTGTCCGTGCGACTCGTCTCGTGGCTTCTGTGCCAGCTTAGGGCTGTGTGTTTTGTGTCACCCTCAGACAGTCTCCTCTCTGCGCTCTGTGTATGCAGATGCAGAGTGCCACTGCTTTCTCTTTCAGTGTTGGAACTCCCCGAGGTGTCCCTCCTTAGCTCACAGCTTCATTCCACAGCCAACTCCTGGGGTGCCTTACACAGAGCTGGGCTCGCTCATCACATGCCCTGCCCTAACCACCCTCCTATTCATGTGTCCTCTCATCTGATGGGGCCCCCATCAACCCAGCCCCTGGAGCAAGTGGAGTTATCTGTCCCTCCTGTTTCTCATCTATTGCAAATTCTTTTTCTTTTTTTTTTAATGTTTATTTATTTTTGAGAGAGAGAGAGAGAGAGCATGAACAGCGGAAAGGCAGAGAGAGAGAGAGGGAGACACAGAATCTGAAGCAGGCTCCAGGCTCTGAGCTGTCAGCACAGAGCTCAACACGGGCCTCGAACTTGTGAATCTTGAGATATAACCTAGGCTGTAGCTGGACACTTAACGGACTGAGTCAACCAGGTGCCCCTCGTCTAGTGTAAATTCTTGGCAGTACATCCAGTGTCTCTTGAATTGGTAAGCTCTCCAGTCCTTTTACTTTATATTATTATTATTATCATCATTATTATTATTTCTGAGAGAGACAGAGAGTGCACATGCAAGTGGGTTAGGGGCAGAGGGGAGAGAGAGAATCCGAAGCAGGCTCCACATTCAACAGGGAGCCTGATGTGGGACTCCATCTCACGACCCTGAAATCATGACCTGAGCTGAAATCAAGAATCGGAGGCTGTAAGAGAAAAAGAGAGATGGTGATTCTCTTGAATACAGAGAACAAACTGAGGGTGGCTGCAGGGGTGTCGGGTGGGGGGAAGGGCTAAACTGGTGATGGACATTAAGGAGGGCACTTGTTGGGATGAGCACGGGGCTTATATATAAGGGATGAATCACTAAATTCTACCCCTAAAGTCATTATTACACTATATGTTAACTAACTTGGATTTAAATAAAATTAAAAAACAAAAAGAGTCTGAGGCTTAACCAACAGACCCACCCAGGTGTCCCTTTTTAAAATCATCTCTTTATTTTGGGCTCCCAACATCTTTCACTGAGGCTATTACAAAATCTCCTAATATTCTCCTTGGTTTTCTTGTCTTGTTCTTCCATATATTTCCACTGCCTCCGGAAGGGTATACTTAACACATGCAATAGACTGCGTCTCCTCCTTACTTAATCAACTTCAATCACGTCTTATATCCAAAAAAGTATCAAGTCCTAACTCCTTAATATGACACTAAAGGCATTTTATTGCTTGTCACTGCCTATTGCTTCAGCCTTCTGTTTTGTCCTCTTGACTTTAGACCCTAGGAATACTAGAGTATTCGTGCTCTGTTCCAGAACCCTTACCCCTCTCTACTACCAATTACTACTAGTATGCTACCACTATTACTCCTAACACACACATGCACGTGTGCAAGAGAGAATGAAGGAAAATGGTGCGTAAGAAGAAACGTGATAGAAGCCTAAAAGCATTCCCTTCCCCACGATTACACAAAGGCCCGAGAGATTATGCCTATAGTTTTTAAAAATAATTTTTGTGACACATTTTCATAAGTCCAAATTCAATCCTGCATTTCACATCCTAGTATTAATTAAACACCTACTATGTGTCAAATAACATGCTACAAGCCAATTTATTTTTGGCTGTTTTCAAGTATGAAACAGTGTATATGTTTACAAAAATGTTCAGTGCCAACTGACTAATGTGAGCTTTTATGAATTCAACTATATATATCCACATAATAAATTTTAAAGTTATTAACCTAAAACAACAACAACAACAACAGCAACAACAACAAAACACATGTTAAACAGGAGAATCACTAGTAGGAAAACCAGCAGAATGAGCTGGGGAGTCTACCTGGCCCTCCGTGTGTTCAGCTTTGTTCAGGGCGGTGGGAGGCATGGCCATAGGTATTAACAGCACTGACCCAATGCCAAGGGTCATCCCAGAAGTCTGCCACATCCTGGCCCATCCAGACCCAGATGGCTCTCACCACATCACCACATACAGTGAGTCAGCTGAGATTCAAGAGATTCTCCCCGAGTCTGAACCTAAAACGACTTGAAGTCAACTGGGGTATCTGGGCCAGCGTACCCCACTCATGTCCTTGCAGGGCCCTGTCTCAGAACGCACTCCCAACCTCTGTACCTAGAGTATCTTTTCTCCTGTCAGCCCCTGGGTTTCTTCACCAGAGTGAGGCTTCTCTCTCTCTCATTAGAGGATACTTGTTTTCTTTGGAACTTCCTTTCCATGTCCCACACACTCTCCTGTCTTCTTCTGTAGCCCATTTCCCACAGGGCAAGATGTGGTGGGGGGGGGGGGGGGCGCTGGCATTCCTCTTCTGCATTCTCTAGGCTTATGCCACCTGACTTTCCCCTTCCTCACCTCTCTGTATCCTCTTAAAAGCTCTGTGATTCCTTACCAGGTTCCTCACACCATAGACTCTCCTTCTTACTTACCCACCCCTTCCGGGAAATCATGCCACAGGTGTCCTCACAGGTGTCCCCAGCACTCAGGAGGGACACTTCCTTCGTTCCTCACTGAATCGGCTATTCTTTTAAGCTGGCTCTTGCCTCCTTCTGACTTAATTTAACCTCCTTTCTCCAGCCCTTTTCTGGCTCATTCTTTCTATTCTTCTAAATGAGACTGGGCATAACATTTTCACCTATTATTTTGTCTTATACACATCCATCTTTCCACTGGTGATCTAAACACTGCTATGTGATACTCAAAAAATATGCCTTTATAGTAAACACAGAGTCAAAAAGAGTACCAATGGTATGCCTTCAATGGAAAAGGATCGAGGTATTCTAATTCTGGCAGTTTTCCAATATGTAGCCTTCTGGTCATATGTCACACAGACCTGGCAGAGGCAGTTTGAATACCAAGCTTTCTAGAGGGTGACCTTCCAGGTTCAACTGCTTCTTGAGAATTTATTCTCTGTTGATGAAGAGGCAGGGAGAATGTGGCAAAAGCTAAAGAAGTACAACTGTACGGGGCAATAATAGGCATTCAATAAATTGTAAATGAGAGAATTCACAAATGTGTGACATATAGATGTCCATGGTCCTAATGTCCACTTTTTGGGTTTTTTGTGGCTATGGCCTGGGAAACCGGGGTTCATTTTAGTAGATGTCTTTTGATGGCGCAAGTTTAAGGTTTATGTAAGTCTAGAAACTGTTGAGGAAATTCACTACGCCATGGGGAGATGGAGTTTCAAAACTGTAGAAGTGTTTGTAAGCGATACTTTGGGGACTGGTTACAAGTACTTTGGAAATCCTAGGCACATAACTCAAGCTCCCACGTACCATGAATCAGGTCTGCAAGGGTGACAGGTAAAAGTGTTTATTCACTGGTGCCTCAGATGAAATGATTCACCTTACATGTGTTAGCAGATTTATTTCCAGGGGGTGGTTTCTTTACCATGGAGCAGACGTGGATTTTGTTTTTCCTTCTGAAAAATAACCTCTGGCTTTTAAAGCATGCACCGTAGTATTTTCGTTGGCAGAGAGCTAACGTGTGACAGCATCAGAGTATAAAACAGGACATTATTTTTGGACCGTTCTGAATTACAGAGACTGTGGTACTAGCTAAAAATGGAGGGAGGGGCAACTGAAAACATGTTTATGAAGTGCTTAACATTTACTTCGATGTAGCCCATGGTCTGGGAACTCTGGGAAATCACGTGTCCAAAAGGAAGATGATTTTAGCTTTCACAGGGCTCGCTAATTTCAGTCTGAGGGACAGTTTCTCCGGAGAAGAATGAAGAGTATCTGATGCAGTGGCCCAAATCTTGTAGGCAATACATAGTAGTGCATGAGATTGTGAATTTGATTTTGACATAGTGCATGAGATTCTGAATTCGACTTGGAAACTAAAAAGCTTTGGAAATGGTTCATATCAAACCTGGAAATGAAAAGTTTGGAAGTGTCACCTTCAAGTGGACGAAACGACAGACTGGATGTTAAATGACTTGAATTTTAGCCTTTCGTTAACTAATGAGCTTTGTGAGAGTAGGCAAGCCTTCAGTTTCCTTGGGTGGAACCTTAGAGACAGCATTTTCCAGACAGTTTTTTTTTTTTTTTAACACAGCCGTTTTTTTCTTTCAAACAAAAGCTTACACCTAAGTCTAATATGTAAAACAGCTAAAGACAGAACCACCCCCTTGGAAACTGCCAAGAGGGGAGCCCAGGGCTGTGGCCAGAAATACTGTGGCCGCCAACTCCCCTGGAGCTATCCCCTTACTTCTACCAAACAGCATGAGAAGTCATTAGGAAACTTTGGAGAGATAAGAGCTGAAGTCTCTTGAGTTCTGATTTTTTATGATTGAACATGGAAATCTGTCCTGCTTGATAGGACACCACCAGGAGCAACAAGGAATTAAAACAGGGATGGATTCATACCTAAAGACTTCTTTGCGGGGCACCTGGGTGGCTCAGTCAGTTAAGTGTCTGACTTCAGCTCAGGTCATGATCTTGCGGTCCGTGAGTTCAAGCCCCGCATCGGGCTCTGTGCTGACAGCTCAGACCCTGGAGCCTGCCTCGGATTCTGTGTCTCCCTCTCTCTCTATCTCTCCCCCACTCACACACTCTGTTCCTCTCTGTCTCTCAAAAATGAATAATTGTTAAAAAAAAAATTAAAGACTTCTTTGAAAAAAACAGTCGAGGTTATTTTACCATAAACTCTGATATTAGGAGAGGGTTTGTGGGACAATTTGGACATTAGCTTTAAGCTCAAAACACATTTTGAAAGCTCTACCTTTCCATCTCCTTCTTGAGGCACCTTGCTTTCGTGAGCCCACAGCAGGTTGTACTTTGCAATGCACCTTCACAGGTGTTGTCTCCAGTGCACATGTGTGTGAAAGCCCTCACTGCCCGCTACTGTCCTGGAGACAGCAGTTCTGTGGGGGAGGAGCCCATATCTTTCAAAGGTTTCTTTCCCATCAAGAAAAGGGAAGAGAGTAAACGACCTCTGTCTGAATCTTGATATAAATTAAGTTTTCACAGTGGTAGCCTTGAACCTTTAGACAGGAAGTCTTGACAAAACTCTCTCTCCTCCTGGTCAGGAACAACTTAGTCCCATGCATGGAAAGACTTGCAAATTTATATGCTGTTCATTTTATGGCCAAGACTAGATGTCTATGATTCTTTATGTAACACAGCTTACATGCTCTAAACCACATTCCCTTGTTTTCTCCTCTTGCAATGTAAGGCCGTGGGGAGAGAAGGGAAACAGACTGATTTGGGGACAGAAGTGGTTTCTTAAAAGCGACAGAGAACAGATCAGCTTAACAAGTCATTATGAATTAAGTCCCAACTTTTTAGGTTTTGGAAGGAAACTGGAAATATTCATCAATTTTGTACTTGATCTCTGTATCATCCCCCAACATAAAGCACAGTGGTAATTTTATTAAGACAGGAATAAGTTTAAAAATGGGAGAGGAGCTGACACTGACATATGAAAGAGAAATACAAATTTGAGGGAAATACTGTGTTGCTTAAAAAACTCATAATATGTAGGGCTAGGGTGAGGTATTTGTATTTATTACTAGATACAGAAATTTATTTTCCTAGCATTCTATTTCCTTAAAAGGAGGTAAAACCAGCTACATGACAACTGCTCCTATTTACAAACGACAGTTCCTTCATATTTTGATTTCTAACTTTATTTTGGTCCCTAAATTAACATTTTTTAGTGTTTCTTTCTGTTCTGCTCCTCTGACCTAGCCTGGAAATTTTAAAGAACATTTCTTTCTTTTGTTTTCCACTCTAAGAAGGCTTTAACATTTTCTTTCCTTAAACTCAAAATATAAAAATAATGATATTTTTTAAAGGCACATATTAAGGAAATTCTCATTTGCAATGAGATAACATTGTCACAATTAAAACTCATAATTCAAAGCAATTTAACTTTCATTTTTTTCAAGTTGTTTATGTTAGAAATTACCTATCATTTATCACATACGGAAGACTTATAAATTTGTAGACTGTGTGTTTTATGGCTTAGACTGAGGCATCCGCGACTTATTACTCACAAACACAGTTCTTGACAATTACACGTTAGTCCAGAACTCATAGAGCCTCACAGAGCGCTCATCCAATGTGCCAAGTGCATGACTTGAAATACACGTCACCTTAGAGGTGTGGAGAGTTAAGGCAGCTTCCAAAAGCTGTTTTGTTCTCCATCCATAGTCTGTGGTCTGTGACAATTTGATGTTCATAAGCTCATATTGAATGTTTTGTTATTCAATATGCCCTTTAAGAATGAAGAAAAGCAAGTCTCACTAAATATATGTAAGCCAGATAAAAGCAAATATAACCAAATATGTTCGACAGCAAACAAATATAGCACAACAAAACTTCAGTACTCTTATCTGTTTTGGTGTTTTAATCCTGAAACAATTCAGAAATAAGTTTTATCAGGCAAATAAAATCATATATGATTTCTAGAACACAGCATAGTATAAATAAGAAATATAATCGTCAACACTACGTAACAATGTATTTGTGATGTCTTATGCAGAATCTACAATAAAATTCCTTTCCTTTTCCAAGATTATTTTTTATATTATATCCATAAGCTGATCTTTTAAAGACATGTATACATTATTTCAAATATTAGTCTTCCAATATGAAGTGTGCTATAACCCAGCAAGCTAATTCTTAAGCACATACTTATGTGTTAGGCACTGTTCTTGGCTTGTATGTGTTTTATTTCATTCAATGTTTACAACCACCTTATGAAGTAGGGATTCTTATTACTGTAATTTGGTGTATGAAGAATTTGAGGACATTGATAATGTAACTTGTTGAAGATCAACAGATAGTGATGATGAGGATAAGATTTGAACCCAGGCAGTCTGACTTCTGAAACACCATATTAAATCACTACCCTTTACTTCATGGATTCAGGCCAGAGCTAGATGATCTCTTTAGGAGTAATAAAGGGAAAAAAAAATATTTTTTAGGAGTAATAAAGGAAAAAAATATATACAATTTTATTGAAATAGCTCCCTCCTCTAGAACTCTATTTCCTCCATCTGAAATAGTTAAGGCTTAAACATGAAAGCGAAGGAGTCAGATAGGACTTTCCCTAACAAAGTATCATCATCTGGGAAGCAATTTTGATATTTATAAAAACTACTTTAAAACCTTCCAAATTACTGAAATGTCTGATGGTTTTCTGGAAATGAAGTTTAGTAGAGGGGACAGAGCTTTTTCAACACCATGGCTACCAGTGAAGTTTAATACATTTCATCTTCTATTTTGGCCATAATGACTGAATATTACGCCACCATATCATAACAATAACCTCAATGGATGTCAGGAAACTGTAGTAATCATACACAAGAAGATGGTACAAGCATTTGGGCATTTCTTCAGAGTTTTGAAATAAGCAGGGAGATCCAGAAGATCCACTTGTAAATTGGATCTTAAGGGACCCCAAAACTTACAGTTCTATGGAAAGTTCCATTAAGTCTAGCATCCCCTGGGGAGTCTCATGTGCTTAAATCTTAGGACTCTGGGTCTTGCTGAGTTTCTTGTTTGAAGGCACTCTGAGAATTTGGAACTGGAGCAGGTGTTTTGAGGTGTCTGAATCATGGAAATTTAGCACTAGACAGGACTCCGGGAATCAGTTTGGCTAACTCTCCATCATTTTGCCAATGAAGAAACCAAAAAGCAGAAATGAAACATTTGTATGAGGTCACAGAACCTGTCAGTGATAAAATCACAAAGGGAAGCAGGTTCTCTGGCTTTTAGTTGACTGACTTAGACTTCATACTCTGTCCTGTATCAGGAGTCTGTAGCTGCGAGTGCCACACAGACTCATGGTTTTGTGGCTCTGTGAATGAATGATCAACACTCTGTGACATACCATATAACTAAAGCACAACATCGAATATGACGTACAGTACTGCTAGATACTGTCTTAACAGTCTCGCACCTTCTGGAACACTGGAGAACATTCTTTACGGTTAAACAAATACATACCCATAATCTTATTTTTACCCACATCTTTAAGAAGCATGGATGGAGAAAAACAGGATATAAAATAAGTTTTCATTCTTTACCTTACTATCAACTTAAGTGTAGGTTCTGGGGAAATATTCTACTCCCAGTGATGGTCTCCAGTAATCCCTACTTGTAAAGGAGAAAAAGGAGACAGACTGAGAAGTTTCTGTGACACCAAGAATGAACATGCGTATCCATTCCAGTTAGGACCCAGCTCAGGGGAGTGTCACACAGAGAAAGCCACATACCAGGAGCAGCTGCAGCAACAGCACCAGCAAAAGCAACATGTGTTGTTGGGCCTCTGGTTTCCAGGCGCTTGAGACACAGCAGGTGTTCCTTCATTTTGTGACTGCTGTCTTTTTCGCATTTCAGCTGCTTCAGTACCCAACGGGCTGAAAGAAGAGAGAAGACATTAAGGTATGAAATACATAAGGGAAAGAGAAGTTGCCTATGCTGAAGGGAACGTAATTTAATTAGGGGGAGCAGATAAACTAAGGAAAGATAAAAACAGGGCATCTGGGTGGCTCAGTTGATTAAGCATCTGACTCTTGGTTTCGGCTCAGGTCACATCTCATGGTTTGTGAGTTCAAGCCCCGCATCGGGCTTTGCACTGGAGCCTGGCATGGAGCCAGCTCGAGAGTCTCTCTCTCCCTCTCTGTCTCTGCCCATCCCCTGCTCGTGCTTGCTCTCTCTCTCTCTCTCAAAATAAATGAATAAACTCAAAAAAAAAAAAAAGAAAAGGTAAAAATGAATAAGCTTTAGCAGTCAAATAAAAATTCCCAAGAAAACATTTTTAAGAGAATATCTTAAACACTTTTTGGGACAAACTTCTACCTACTGTTGTCTGCTACATAAAATTATTGCCACAATGTTGTCACATAATCAAAATCAATTGGTAAGGTAAATATGATAAAGTTTGAAAATTTAACTTCTTTTTTTACTAAAAAATGATTTCATCTGCTTCCCTTCCTGAACACCTTTAAATGATTGTGGCAGGTGTACGTAACTTGTTTCTCCACTGATGTTTACAGTAAGGTCAACTGAGCTTTCCAAATCAGGTTGCGGGGGGGGGGGGGGGGGGGGGTTCTAACTATGTAACATTGTGAGGAAGATCAAGTTTGTTTTTGGTCTTCTCTCAGCTTCTTCTAAAACACTGAATCTGGGGGCGGGCGCCTGGGTGGCTCAGTTGGTCGGGCAGTTAAGCATCTGACCTCAGGTCATGATCTCACAGTCAGTGAGTTGGAGCCCTGCATCGGGCTCTCTGCTGTCAATACAGAGCCTGGTTTAGATGCTCTGTCTCCCTCTCTCTCTGCCCCTCCCGTGCTTGCGCTCTCTCAAAATAAATAAATAAACCTAAAAAAAAAAAAACAAAAAACAGAACACTGCATCCCCTTTCCTTTTTGATACATCTGACTCACCCTGTGGGGGCCTAATCTTGATAATATTGGCAAAGTGCCTTTCTCTCTCTTAGGAGTCCATGTTGCAAAGGCAACACCACCCTTTCCTCCACCACCTAGATTTGTGTTCAGTCAGTAGAGAACTGTGGAAAGATGAAAAGTCCTCAAATCCAGGGAAATTACTTTGGTGGAATGTATATATCATGTCAAATGAGATAAACATCAGGATACAGGATGCACACTACCTGTGACCTTACAGAGCAGGCCAAATGGCTTGTCACCTATTTATAAGACCAATCCTGACCTAGCACTTTGTTGAGTATAAAAAAAAAAAAAATAAAGCTTTGTTTTAGTAGAATAATATCAAATATAGCATTAACTCATAGAAAAAGAAAAGATGCATGATGTTATTCATAATATGCAGTGTATGTAAATTATATACATACAATGTCATGTGTGACTGACAGCAATACTTATTAAAACCATAATGTACTTTATTTTGGCATTGTGAGCTTATGCATTCAAAATTATGTTTTCATGCATTGATTTTTTTTTAAATTGGAGAATAAAATACATATTAAAATTTTTTTCCTATGTTCATGTAAGGGGTGGAGCTAAAAAATTTTCATGGGTCAATGCTTATGTATTCTTATAGCATTTCCAGTTAAACGGTTAACAGGTATATAATCCACTTCGGTCAGAAGAGAACAAAGTCAGAGGGAAGGAATGAAACATAAGAAGCAATTACGTACTGAAATTGACAAACTCTGATGTTGAACTTATTGACTATCTCAAGTAAAAAAACCCCCATGTTTCTCTGTTTAGAATAGTCAAGAACTAAATTTAAGACTACATAAACTAGGGAAGTGGAAGGGTTGCTCTTCCCTCCACTAACACTGTTTTTATATGTGTAATAACGTCCCCAAATTGTTCAATCTAGGAGTCCTTTTATAATAATCTCTGGGCCTATCAGCACCTGTGATACAGCGACCACTCCATCCTCTTTGGAATGCTTTCTTCTCTTGCCTTCTTGGGTACCACACTCACCTGTTGGCTTTCTTTTTTTTCTTTTTTTTTTAATTTTTTTTAACGTTTATTTATTATTGAGAGACAGACACACAGAGTGTGAGCAGGGGAGGGGCAGAAATAGGGGGAGACACAGAATCTGAAATAGGCTCCAGGCTCTGAGCGGTCAGCACAGAGCCCAACGCGGGGCTCGAACTCACAAACTGTGAGATCGTGACTTGAGCCGAAGTCGGTCACCCAACCAACTGAGTGCCCCTCACCTGTTTGCTTTCTATCTTACTAGTCACTTCTCAGTCTATTTTTTTATTTCGTTTTCATCTCCCTCACCTCCAAATTTTGGTTGGCCACAGTATTCTGTCCCTGGAACTCTTCTCTGTCATTTTTTGGGATGAACTTTTACAGGATCTACCTGTTTCCAGTTCAGAATTCTCAAATTTACAAGTCCAGTAAAGATGACTTTCCTGAATTCAGGACTCATATATCCAACTACCTACCTGATGTCTCTACTTGGTTTTCTCAACTTGCCATCTCAGTCACAACATGTTCCAATCTGACGCCTTCTTCCCCCACCAACCTGTTCCTCTCACAATTCTCCCACTTTCAGTAAATGAAAAGATTTATCTTTCTAATTATTCAGACCAAGAGTGGGGGAGAACCTGTGGAATCATCCTGGACTCCTCTCTTTCATTCAGACCCCCACATCAGCAGATCAGCAAATGTAAGCCCTCTTCACTGTTCCCTTCCACCCACCCCTCTTCTGTTTTTACTACTCCTCATCTTTTCTCTTCCTATTTCAATCCATTCCAGTCTCAACACAGCAGCCAAAGTGAGTCTTTTAAAACCTAAGTAGATGATTTCAGCAAGGGTTATTCCACCTTAATCCACTCTAAATCTTTCAGTGCTTCTCATTTTACTCAGAGTAAAAGCCAGCATTTTTGCAATCTGGTCCTTCATCACTTCTCTGAGTGAATGTCCTTCCCTCTCCTCCTCACTCACTCTGTTTAACCACAATGGCCTCCTTGCTGCCCCTCAACCATGCCTGGTACAATCCTGTGTCAGGGCCTTTGCACTGGCTGTTCTGCACTCAGTGCTTAACTTCATCCTTACTCATACATTACGTTTTCAGGGGAACTTTCCTTGCTCTTTATTTAAAATTACACCTCCCTTACTCCACCCACAGCATGACCTATCCACCCTTGTTTGTCTAACTAACTAGAAAATAACTTCCAGAAAGGTAGAGATTTTTGTCTGTTTTGTTCGTTGTTGTAACAATGCCTGGCACACAGTAGATAACAGAGAAATGTTTGTTGAGTGGTGAATTTTACAAGCAATTTCATTAATGACAAGAAAAAGACAACAAACTCTATCACATCCAACACTGAAAATTATTCATTTCCTAGCCAATGCAATACAATAAGAAAAAGCAAATAAGGATTGGAAAGGAAACCACAAGTGTTAATATTTACAAGTGACATGGTTGTCTACAAAGAAATTCCAAGAGATTCAACAAAGTTATTAGAGATAGTTCAAGAAGAATACCAGGTTAAGCTTCAAAAATCAATATACTTCGATTATACCACAAATAACTAATTATAATATATCAAAGAAAGAAAGGCAACCTGCAAATGAGTTAAAAAATGAAAAAGCAACTGGTAGTATTTTTAACAAAAGTTGTGTAAGAACTTTATGAAAATATTATAAAACCTTATCAAAAAACATAAAATAAACCTGGATACAGAGATAGGTTATTTTCTCAAGCAGGAAAATGGAATATCTTCAAAATGTTAATTGTCCCAAATTATTCTATAAATTCAATGAGTGTAATACAAATTCTAATTTAATCATTCATAGAACTCACCATAGGGACTCTGAAATTTATGTGGAAGAATAAAGAGCTGAAAACGACCAACCTATTTCTGAAAACAAGAACAAGTGGGGGTATCATATCAGTAATATAAATCAATAATAATTATGACAATATGTCATTAGCATGGGAATACATAAGTAGACCAGGAGAATGGAATGTGTACACAGCTGAGACACAGACTCAGGCATATTTGCAATCGTGGCTTCCATGATTAAAGGATGCTTCCATCACCATTCAGCAAAGAATTCAGTATGTAGTGTTGATACACTTAGATTTACATATGAAAAACAATTACATTTCTAAGCTAGAGCACACACACACAAATAAACTTCAGATGACTAGGTGTCACACACAAAGGTAAAACTATGACAAGAAAATATCAAAAATAGCTTTTATAGTTTTCAGGCCAGAAAAGGATTTCTTAGAAGACCAAGCAAAAAGGAAAACATTATTTTTGATATAGTCTAATTTATAAAAAACCTTTGAAGAAATAAGGATAATATAAGTAGAGTTAAAAATGAGAACCAGACTAGAGGATACAAAGGATTATTGTCTGTAATATGTAAGTAACATGTCACAATTGAAAAATACTAATAACCTAAGAGAAAAATGGGCAAAGGAGATGTGCTGCAGTTTACAGAAGAGGAAAATATAAAAATATAAAGATCCTGAATTAGATTAACAAATGCTCAAAAGCAGTAATCAGAGAAATTCAAATAAAATTTCAATGATTCCCTAATCAATTTTCCACAGTTAAAAAGTCACAGGGCACCAATTTTGAGAGAAGATGTGGTAAACAGAAGCTCTCATACAATCATGTTGAAGAATAATATCGGCTACAGAGCTAACAAATTCTAGTCTCACGTGAATACACTGGAGAAACTTTCACACACACATATGAAGGCATTAATTACAGTATTTTTGGTACCTTAAATGGGAAACATTCATTTTCATCTTTTCAGGAGTGAATAAAAATGGCAATCTCCTTATATGATGATCTGTAAAACCACACTTAAAATCAACAACTTAGATCTATATGATTCAACAGGGAGATCGTAAAATAACACAGAATGGAAAAAATAGCTGCAAAATATTAACATATTATTTTTATGTATTATTATTAATATAACTATTATTGACCTAATAGTAACATATTATTAGCATATTTATTAATATTAACGTAATTTTCATAAGTATAGAAAGCAATACCTTTTATTTTTTTTCTGGGTAACATATATAGTAAAGTAATAAAAGTATGAACTAGATCCATGACTTTGCATGGGAATGTGATTGGAAAAGAAGAGGTTTTTAATTTTATCTGATTATTTATTTTACAAAGACGTGAAGCAATAACAAAATAATAATATTTGTCTAACTGGAGTATTGTGCAAAAGAGTATTTTATTATCTCTTGCACTTATCTATACTTAACTGTTTTCTTCAGAAACACCCCCCCACACATACACACATAAATACAATACATCTTTATACCAGAGGTCCTTACCTACATCTTATCCCAAATTTACATTTAATTTAATTTAATTCTTAATTTTCTCACTGTTAAACATTTAATTTTGGAAAATTCATAGAGAAATGCCATGTTGGGTGCAATGTTGTGGTTTAAAACCACTGAAAAGAGGTTCAAATATTATGTTAGATTTGCACAGCCTTTCACTGTCTTCTAAGTCCTTTGGTTCATTAGGAAAAAAAAAATCACAGGTGAATGCCTTCTTTGTGCTTTTCTGAGGTAACTGTGTGTGTTGTGTCATAAACATTTTCCTTCCGGCAAAAATAAATTTCCTACTCACTGATTTCTCTTGTGTAAGCACCCCTACTATTTGGAGCAGGTGGCTTCTATTTTTTCTGACCGGTCTGTATGTGTCCCTGAATACCAGCAGTTCAGTATTTATATTCAGTATTATATCAACTGTGTTCAGAGTCTGAACTTCTCCTAGGCTGCCTGGCATACAGCTATATATAAGAAAAAAAGTCTGTTGTCATATTTTGCTACATAGCTGCATTGTCCAAAGAATTACACCACAGAGAAGGGGAAGAAAAACGATCTAGAGACCTACTTAGTGACAGGGCTCTCTCTGGGTGAACAGGCAAATAGTGACCACTCACGTCCTGGAACCCTCTCATCTACTTCCTGTGGGCCCTTCTAAACCGCGGTGCTTAAGAGAATTCCCTGGGGTTTATCTGTACATACAGAAGGGATAATCTGCATAACTGTTACATTTTTCTTTTCTAGAGTTTGCTGATTCTAGTTTTTGGGGTTTTTTTAATGCTTATTTATTTTTGAGAGACAGAGCATGAGCATGAGCAGGGAAGGGGCAGAGAGAGAGGGAGACACAGCTTCTGAACCAGTCTCCAGGCTCTGAGCTGTCAGCACAGAGCCCGGACGTGGGGCTTGAACTCAGGAATGGCGAGATCATGACCTGAGCCGAAGTCAGAGGCTGAGCCACCCAGGCCCCCCGGCTGATTCTAGTTTTAAGCAAAACAAAGTTTCTTAATAGCATTAAGGAAAAAAGGGAAGAAAAAGTTTTGCACAGGGAGCATAACCAAGGATGAAAACTCTCAAATACTTTTGAATATCTGGAGGCCATTTCTTTTTCCTCCACTCAACCTCCCAGGGACTGTCAAGAAACCATTTAATTTCACAGGGTAGAGGAGAATGAGGTGGGGGAAATTGGTTTCTCCTTTGCAGGGAATCACATACCTGTGCTTGAAATTGGGACTTGAGACTGAGCTGTGAGGCCCTCGAGGGCTGGGAGCATGTACAGTGGCAGCCCAGACTGCTCCTCTCACAGTGGCCACCTTGGAAAACACTTCATTTAGTTCTTAGAGGTTCTGGGAAAGCTGTTATGAATAAAGATTAACTTTGAACATCACGCTCATGCTCCCTCAAAGCTTAGGCAAATTTGCTAGCAAGGAAAACCCATAAATCTGAGGTAGTGATGAAGGAAGGCTTTTTGGAGTTGTTGTTGGGCATTACTTGTCTCTTCTAAAAACAAGGAAGAGGGGCGCCCAGGTGGTTCAGTTAGTTAAGCGTCCGACTTCGGCTCAGGTCATGATCTTTCAGTTCAAGGGTTTGAGACCCGTGTCAGGCTCTGTGCCGACAGCTCAGAGCCTAGAGGCTGCTTTAGATTCTGTGTCTCCCTCTCTCTCTGCCACTCCCCTGCTCAAGCTCTGTCTCTCTCTCTCTCTCTTGAAAATAAATACACATTAAAAAATGTTATAAAACAATAATAAAATAAATAAAAAATAAATAAAAACAAGGAGGAAATTCTGATCTCATTTCCTCCTGATCACAGTTTTACTTCATGTTGCTTTTTCCCTTTTCCAGGATCACATGCAGTGATCAAAACCATTTTTACAAAACAAAGTAAAACTCAATGAGTGGACTACATCCGACTATAAAAGCTTCTGCACAGCAATAGAAATAATCACCAAAATGAAAAGGCAACCTACAAAATGGGAGAAAATATTTGCAAACCATATATCTGATAAGGAGTTAATTTCCAAAATATATAAAGATCTCATATAACTGAATAACAAAAAATAACAACCCAATAAAAAAATGGGCAGAGGAACTGAATAGGCATTTTTCCTAAGAAGAGATTCATTTGAATGCCAGCAGGTACATGAAAAGATATTCAACATCACTAATTATCAGGGAAATGTAAATCTTAACCACAATGAGGTACCACCTCACAACTGTTAGACTGTCTATTAAAAAAAGGACAAGAAAATAACTATTGTTGAGGATGTGGAGAAAAGGGAACACTCATGTACTGTAGGTGGGAACGTAACTGGTTTAGCCACTATGGAAAACAGTGTGGAGGTTCCTCAAGAAATTAAAAATAGAATTACCATATGACCCAGCAATCTCCCTTCTGAGTATATGTCCAAAGCAAATAAAAAAAGGATATAGGAAAGATATATGAACTCCCATGGTCACTGTAGTTGTATTATTCACACTAGCCAAGATATGGAAACAATCTATGTGTCAACAAATGAATGGATAAAGGAACTGTGGTTTATATATAAAATGGAATATTATTCAGCCATGAGAAAGAAGGAAATCCTGCCATTTGCAACAGCATGGATGGACCTCAAGGGCAACATAAGTGAGACAAGGCAGACAGAGAAAGACAAATATTGTATTCTATCACTTATATGTGGAATCTAAAAAGCTGAACTTGTAGAAACACCATAGAGTGGTGGTTCAGGGGCTGAGGCTGGAGGGACAGGGGAGATGCTAGTCAAAGATAAAACCTGCAGTTAGAAGATGAATAAAATCTGGAGGCTATTGTGTTGTGCTAACAGTTAACAACACTGTATTATATACTTTAAAGTCGCTAAGACACTAGACCTTAAATATTCTCACCATATAAAAGAAATGATAATTACGTGACACAATGGAGGTGATAGCTAATGCCATGGTGCTAATCATAGTACAGTATGTAAATATATCAAACCAACACTCGTACACTTTAAAATTATACAATGTATATACACCAATTATAGCTCAATGGAAAAAAAATCTTTACAATTTGAGCAATGAACAAAATAAAACAAGATGGAATTTAAAAGGTAAATATAAGGATATGAACTTGGATACAGAAAAACTTCGTAAGACTAGGAGGGAAGAAACATGGCTTAAAAGGAGCTTATGAAAAATTCCAGGTGATTTCAACTGGACAATAAATTCAGTATTAATCAACAGTACTATGTAAACAAAATAGTTAATGAAAACTTAGAATGTATTAATAGAAACATGCTTTCTAAAACAAGCTGGTGACAGGTCTTCTCTGGGCTGGTTAAATGGTTATGTTTAATTCTGATCAACACAAGTTAAGAAAGAAATTGAAATATGCTCAGAAGACTAGAAAGAGGACAGAAATAAAAACCCTCATAAATGTCTCATAAGAATACTACTTTTAGAGCAAAGGTGTTTGCTCTAATGAAGAAAAGACCATCAGAATCACACTTTTCGAATATCCGAAGTGACGTCATGTGGGAAAGAATATAGATCTGCTTTGTAAGATCCCAAATGTTAGAAGATGGACTGACGAATACGAGCAATTAAGAGACTCTTGCTTCCATATATGGAAAGTCTGTCTGATGGTCAGATGAGACCTTCATTTACTTGTGAGGTTAGTATCAAGCCAAGTATTCTTCAGCGTTCAAATGGAGGCTGGAGAACCCTTTGAAAGAGGTTGCTTTACAGAGGCTTCAATTTTACCTGGATGGTTAGACAGAAGATATCTTAACTATGAGATTATTGTTCCTGAAATGGGCTGCCCATGCTAACTACTCTCTTCAAAATACATTTGGGAAACAGAGGGGAGCCCTTGTTGTTATCAATTTCTACACTCTTATAGATTCTACTGTCTGTGAGCATTGATTAATATTATATTATATTAATATTATTCTTCATCTTTTTAATTTATATATTGCTTCCCTTTAGAATTGTAAAACTCTTAAGAGGAAAGAGAAAAAAAATATCTCATATATATTGGTTTCCCGGGAATCTAGCAGTAATTTCTATCCATAGTACATGCAAAATAAATATTGCATATTTTGATGGTGAATATGGGAGACTCCTCAGATTAAAAAAATATTTTTCCCAAAGCAGAGATTTCACATTTTTACATACAATTCGTATAGCTCTAAGACATACTGTCATGCTTGAACAGTGCTCTTTATCCTTTCACATAGTATCCCTTCGGGATCGACAATAATAGAATAGTATATCATTATTACTGTAAAGGTCAAACAGATTGACTATGTAAAATAACTAGGAACAAATTTTTATACATATAGCCAGCACTCAATAAGTGACAGCTACTCTCAAGATAATACTGGAGAGGGCTGTTCCAGTGTTGCCAGAGAGCTGGTGTGGTATGATGTTTTCAGGCTACAGATGTTGACGATTTCCATCAATATCTTCTTGCTGAGAGATCATTTCTTACAGGGTGGGTGGTAAAGTTTTTGTATCCATTGGGTAGAATCTTCCTATCTCAGGGATCTGCAGAAAGGCTTACTCAGTGAAGAAAGAAGACGAATAGTCTAGTTTTCCATTTCACCATTAACACTGTAATTTTTATCACATGTAAATGAACGGAGTCTCAAGTGACTCAGAGTCCCCACAATCAACTCCTTATCCAACAATCAAACTTCATTATAATTGCAGCCATCTTCTCATGTTTAGTGAAAGCATTCAGATTTGCCATATAGTTGTTGATTCAGTGTTTAGCCCCAAAAAGGTATTTGCTAAATAAGCCAAAGTTATGAGGCCTTCTTTAGCACTGGGGTGGACAAGGAAGCAATTCAACATGGACAGACATTTATTCCTGGTTGTGATGTATTTTCCCTGTGAAGGAAAACAACTCACTCTTCAATTTAAAATTTCTGATAACCACTCTGCTTCAGCTAAGCCTGCATTTATTTGTGTAATGGAGCAAGCTTTCAAAGTCATTTCTCGTCTCATGACATGTTTATCTAAAAGGAGTTGCATCCAAACTAGTTTTTGCCTTTTTTTGGGGGGGAGGGAGGCTATTTTTTAGCATGCTGTTTTCAAAAACACCGTTTTTATGATTACATTAAAACTACGAAGAACTCAAGAAATAATGTCTGTGCACTCAGAATGAATAATGCTAAGAATGTGATTCTGGTGCATACTTGGAATGGTTAGGTCTGAGTCCATCAGTGAATATGTCCATGTGTTTCTTTTCCTAGGTGATATATAAAGCTTGCTAAAATGTCACTATGTTGAGGCTGCAGTTCTCTCTTCACATTGGTAATATTTGCATGCATATTTATAAGTATATAAATATGTAAGACTAAAATATAATTACTGCTGTGTCTTCCTCTACCTTTAAAGTATAGAAGCAGATCAGAGTCAGGCCCTCTTTTTGCTCTGGCTCATGTGCACCCACTGGACGCATGTGAAAGCATTATTTAACAGGGCTGTTTGATAAGGGCACCATGGACAGTCTGCTGCTAGTTTCTGTCCTCAGAGTGTTCTGCCGTTTTATTCCACAGAACATCACAATTTCTCTTATGATTCTGCTCTTCTACCAACTTTCCATTTTCAGTTCTCACGTTAAGAGTTAAAACTCAGGGGGCTCCTGGGTGGCTCAGTCGGTTAAGCATCCGACTTCAGCTCAGGTCACGGTTTTGCGGTCCGCGAGTTTGAGCCCCACGTCGGGCTCCGTGCTGACAGCTCGGAGCCTGGAGCCTGCTTCGGATTCTGTGTCTCCCTTGCTCTCTGCCCCTCTCCACTCACACTCTGTCTCTCTCTTTCTCTCAAAAATAAAGAAACATTAAAAAAAATTAAAAGAGTTAAAACTCAGGCCTTTGCCATTCACAGTGTGGTGCATGGACCAGCAGAACCACATCCCCTGGGAGGTCTTTAGAAATGAGGATCTCAGGCTCCGCCTCAGACTCACTGGATCTGATTTTGCATTTTAACAAGATTCCTTGGTTATCTGCATAACTAGCAAAGCCTGAGAAACACTGGCTCAGGCCACACTAAGTTGTGAACGTGGGGCATTGTGACTGGCATGTATAGGAGCTATGTCCACGAGTCAGAAAGACGTGGTACGTTCTAGTTAACTACCAAGTGGGAGTAGAAGAATCACAAAGCGCTTGTTGAAGTTCTACCCCTTTGGTGCTCACCTCGCTTATGCCCTCTGCCTTCTACCTCCTTGGGGCAGAAATAAGCGCTCCCCTCTCAGTGCTGACACAGTAATGTGAACCTACCCCTCTGACTTGTAATTTGTGCCGAAGTCTGTTACATTACTGGACTCTGACACCCTCAAGAGTCTCCTTCCCTTCAGGTGTCACTAGCCCCTCACAGAGGAGCTTCCTAAACTTGGCCATCTTTGCCCGACCAGCCTACGGGAAAGTACCTAGTGTAGCTCAGATTTCATACTGTTTTATAGTTTTTCCTTTTGTGAGTTTTTCCTATGGGAGTATGAGCTCTTTGAGGGCAGAGGCCGGGCCATTCATCTTAGTAATTTCGAAACACATGAAACAGTAATTATGTGTCTCAATTAAGCTCCCACCAAGAACTGAAATTTTGTGAGCAGGAGAGAGTTATTCCAACCACAGAGAACCATCTCTTTCTTTTGGTCAGAGGAGAAAAGTTAATGTAAGGAGGAGAAATGTCTCATAAAGTTTATCCCTTTTTTTTTCCTTCTTAAAATGTTGGTGTCTACTAAGGTTTGTGTGTTATGGAATCTAATATAAGCCAGTATTTAACTTTACACACAAATTTAAAAATTAATTATTTCAATGTTAACATCATCAGAATGATATGTGGTGAAAAGCACCATGTTTTCCAGGAACTGCATCACATATGAATAAGCTTGAGAACCAGGGAGCTCAGTCAGCGTGTGTCAAGTAAGTGGCACAAGACAAGGAGAAGGTGTCCTTCTAGCATAGGTGAGCAGACAGGTTCCCCAACAGAAACCAGATTTGCTCTGTTAAGGTGAAGAGGAAGGTCATTCAATTACCTGGCAATATCAGAAATCTAAAATACCAATACAGTAAAATAGAGCCTTAAAAAAAACTCCACTCTTTACCTGATGTATTCAGGCTTGGCTTTAGTTTAGAACAACAGCATCAGCTTAGGGTGAATGTTTTAGAAATGGAACTAAATCTTTGCCCTAAACACCACATGGTGACAAGGAGAATCCTTAGCATAGTTTTATTACTTTCATCGTGCCATTCTAGAAAATTCCACTGATTGATATGGAATCATCATGTGTTGACTTAGGGAAATAAAGACAGCACTTTAATGTATGTGACATACTCATTTTGAGAATCACTGAACTGCTTTCCAGAGAGCAGATATACTTATTATTTCAATTCAGATAAAAAAGATAAGCAAGTTAACATAAGAAAAAAAAAAGACAAACTGTAAATAGGGAAAAAAGGTCAGTAGAGAAAACAAAACCACAACATTTGAAAAAGGGTATGCCAGAGACCGTTTCTCCTAACTGTAATTATTCAAATGATTATTTGAGATAGTTCCACAAACAGGGATAATTGCTATGGAAATTCAATACAGATCAATGTCTATATAAACACATTAAATGGGAACAAAGGGATTAATATTATGTGCCAGCATCTCCAGAAGAGAGCTACAACGCAAAATATACCCCATCCACATTTGTGTTAATGTAATATCCCTATAGGCTACTCAAATCTTTTTTCTACAACTAAGCCAGTGTAGGTTGCCTCTGATTCTCTCTTGCATTTCCCAATACTTTCTATATTGTATAACAGCTTAACTCTGCCACCTCCTCAGATATATTCAGTATATGAGGTAATAACCTATCTATTCTTTCCAAAGTTACATTCAGTATATTGTCTGACACTAATAGACATCTAAACAAAGAACATTTAAAGACACAATATAGGGGCACCCGAGTGGCTCAGCTGGTTAAGCATCGACTCCTGGTTTCCACTCAGGTCATGATCTCATGGTTCATGAGTTTGAGTCTCACCTTGAGTTGCCGCTGACATTATAGAGCCTACATGGGATTCTCTCTCTGTCTCTCTCTCTCTCTCTCTCTGCCTCTCCCCGACTCATGCTCTCTCTCAAAATAAATAAATAAAACTTAAAAAAAAAAAGATACAATCCAGTAACCAGGAAATGTTCAAAAGCCCGTGTGTTTTCTACTCTGCCTTTAATGTAACCATTTTCAGCAAACTGGTCCCATTATAATGTTCATACCACCTCAATCTTCTTGTTTTGTTTTTTTATAAAGTCTTTTTAACATTTATTTATTCTTGAGAGGGACAGAGAGTCAGAGCGCGAGCATAATCCGAAGCAGGTTCCAGGCTCTGAGAACCTGTCAGCACAGGGAGAGAGAGCACAGGGAGAGCTGTCAGCACAGAGCCCCATGTGGGGCTCGAACTCGGGAACGGTGAGATCATGACCTGAGCCAAAGTCAGACACTCGACCAACTGAGCCACCCAGGCGCCCTGGTTTTGTTTTTTTAACAAATACACCAAACTCCAGGAAGTACACGAGTGATGGAATCAATTCAGTCAGCACCGTTCACTCACACAGCAGAACATTCTTACTCATTCCAGGAAGAGTGAGTAGCAGCTACTAGAAAAGCTAAGCATGGTGAAGGAATACATGCTCTTCTGAAGCCCTTGACACAGCTCCTTCCAATCTCCCACTAAGTACCCCCTGAAATATAGAAAAGAGATAAGAAGGAAAGTGATTGGTTTTACTTTTAGGGGGACAGGAGAGGTGGGGAAGCATAATTATTCTCCATCCTCATATATTCACAGAAGAGCACTGGTAATGAAAGGAACTCCATTCATTTGGTTTTAGCTAAGAATAACTCGGGGGAGAAGCAGATGTTAGCAGTAATATCCAGAACATAATCAGGTAAAATGGCCATGGTAGATATCTACTTCCATGTTTTAGGGTTGTTGTGCAGGTATTAAATGAGAACTCTCTCTGTACAAAGAAATATATGTATGTACCTATATATGGTACTGTATGCGCATGCTTATACATGTATGCATATATATGTTTACACACAGGTATGTATATATCACATGTGTATGGCATACATGTGGTTTATATGGTTTGTGTGCGTATGTAGCGTGGAGAGAGAGAGAAACGAAGCACAATCTTTGGCACCTAATAAGTACTCAATTATCATTAGCTGTTCTCACTGTCATCATAATTTCTACTTCATGTCTGATCCTTTCCCATGCCACTAATCCTCTGGATTAGAAGAGTGACTCACACTATTGGTAGCGAAGGACTAGGGTGCTGTTGTTTTATTTTTTGGTTTGTAAAGTTCCAATCAGCCATGGAGCAGTACTTTGGTCAAATACAATAAAAATAAATAATAAGATGGAGAAAAGATGTAATACAAAACACCAATTAGTTTTTACTATTAGATTTAATAGACATAAAAATCACTCTGTCAAATTTGCTGTAAACATTTATAAAAGCTTACTCTCAATTTCATTATTTAGCTTGTTATGGACCGATAAGAAAGGTTTTCACACACAATCACACGTCGAGTAGCAATGTTCGAACACTTAACTGTCTGTACCCGATGTCAGAATTAGCATTGTCAGGGAGTATATACTCTATGGCAGTAGCTGAAAATTCAGATTACTGCTCTCTTACTGTATGAGCAAGTTACCTAACTGTTTTGAGCTCTAGGTCACGCAACTATGAAATCAGTAACATTACCTAATAATTTACCAAAAGGTGTGAGATTAAATGAAAAGATCTTTGTAATAAGCAAAGTGCTGGGCACACGGTGAGCATTCAATTTACAGTACTTGCACTGATTTGTATGCTTTTGTCCTTTCTATACGAATGTTTCGAAGATAAGGGAACTGCCAAATTATTATATGTATCTTCAGCATCTAAGGCAGTGCTCGACTGTCACTAGCTGCTCAGGTAATACTGATGATAATGATTCGTCGTGTAGGAACAGAAAATATTAGTATACTTAGGAGTGTGAAAAGTAGAAGCAATTCACATACTGTTGGGAAAAAAATGCTCCTACACTGCTCTATTCCATACAATTCATAAGGCATTAAAATACTAAAACAAAACAAAATAAAACAAAACACACATTTCAGGTCTCAGCAAAAGTCAGCCTCATGAAACAGGGCTTCTGACATTGTGTTACTGAGTTAGGGAGAAATGGATCATATAATTAGATAGAAGTGGGATGGAGACAATTTTTTTTTTTTAATTTGCTAGACGACTATTTTTTTGAGAGGAGTTTTAGGTTTACAACAGAACTGAGAGGGAGGTACAGAGACTTCCCAAATACCACCACTCCCAATACACATGCACATCTTTCCCACCATCATCATCCACCAGAATGATGAACTTACTGACGACACATCATGGTTACTCAAAGTCCATTGTTTACCTTCAGGGTTTACTCTCTGTGTTGCACATTCAATGGATTTGGACAAATGTGTAATGACATATATCCATCATTGTAATATCGTAAGAGAATTTTCATTACCCTAAAAATCCTCTGTGCTTTGCCTATTCATCTCTCCCCTCACCCCCTGCCTCTGGCAACCTCTACTCTTCTTATTGGCTCCATAGTTTTGCCTCTTGCAGTACGTTTTATAGTGCAAATCATACAGTGTGTAGCCTTTTCAGATTGGCTTCTTTGACTTAGTGATATGCGTTTAAGGTTCCTCCATGTCTTTTCATGGCTTAATGGCTCATTTCTTTTTAGAGCTGAATAATATTCCATTGTCTGGATTTATCCATTCACCTACTGAATGGATAGGTGAATGTTTATCCGTTCACCTACTGAAGGACATCTCAGTTGCTTCCAAGTTTTGGCAATTATGAATAAAGCTATTCTAAACATTGTGTGCAGGTTTTTACATACACACACACACACACACACACACACACACACACACACACATATATATGTTTTCAACTCCTTTGGATAAATGCCAAGTGTGATTGCTGCATCATGGGGTAAGAATATGTTTAGTTTGGGGCGCCTGGGTGGCGCAGTCGGTTAAGCGTCCGACTTCAGCCAGGTCACGATCTCGCGGTCCATGAGTTCGAGCCCCGCGTCAGGCTCTGGGCCGATGGCTCGGAGCCTGGAGCCTGTTTCCGATTCTGTGTCTCCCTCTCTCTCTGCCCCTACCCCGTTCATGCTCTGTCTCTCTCTGTCCCAAAAAAATAAATAAAAAAAAAAAAAAAAAAAAAAAAAAAACGGAAAAAAAAAAAATTAAAAAAAAAAAAAAGAATATGTTTAGTTTACTTAGAAGCTGCTGAAGTATCTTCCAAAATGGCTGTGCCATCATACACTCAATCAGATCATTATTTTTGAGCTTTTACGTACATTCTCATGCAACCCTCACAATAAACCTATGATGTAGATACTGCCATTTTATATATAGGGAAACTGAAACCAGAGAGATTAGCCCCTGGTATCCACCTAATACTCAGTAAACTTAGTATTACTTAGTCTAAACTTAAGACTGCCTATCTCCAGAGTCTTTCCTCCTTTCTCTGTTAATAATTCCTGGCAATGTGCTCTAGCACAGACTTCTAGGGCAAAGCTCTGATAGGACCCAAGAAGTGATCATAACCTGCAGTAGTAGCCCTCATGCTAATCTCTCTGCCAGGCTATGGCATGGGCATATCCCAGATGTTCCAGAAAGGCTGGATAGCTCAGTCCATCCATGATGCATGATTTTGTCAATCTCTTGTCATCATCTCGACTTCTGTTTTTTCCCCATTAACTTGAAATAATCAGTTTTATTCAGCGAGAAAGCCTATAAAAGTCGGCATTTATTTTAAATATCAGTTGGGAATACTGTTCATTATACAAATACATTTATAATACTTGGTTTCCATTTCATGTGAGCTGTGAAATATTTGATTCAAAATTTAAAATATAAAGATTATTGGGGCACCTGGGTGGCTCAGTCGATTAAACATCCAACTCTTGATTTCAGCTCTGGTCCTGACCTTACGGTTTGTGAGATCGAGCCCCTCGTTGGGCTCAGTGCTGACAGCATGGAGCCTGCTTAGGTCTCTGTCTCTCTCTCTCTCTCTCTCTCTCTCGATTTCAAATAAATAAACATTTAAAATATATAAAATTGTGATTTGCAACTGAAGGTTTACAAATCCAGAAAAATCAATGAACATGCATACATTACATTCCTATTATGTACAGCTCCTGTTATGTATCAGTCTAAAGATAACTGTCTTGTTTTTCATCTTAATGGCCCATCAGTTTTCATTATATTGGTTTGCAGTGAAAGTCTGTAGGTTGGTTTGCAATAAAAGGGCATCCCCTTCACTGCAAATACATCGCCCAAGGGGCTTCTAAAATACTTCACTAAAATGTTACTAGAATTACCATAAGTAAAGGTATCGCTAGTCTCCTATGCAACCATCTCCTTCTGCTCCAGACCTCTTTTCCAGTTCGTCCTCAAGCCCTGCCCAGAAAAGGCAGTGACTTGCTTTTTATCCAAACAGGCTCACTCCCCTTAAGAAAGTCTTATTAGCATCTGCTACTTTTCCAGACTTAGCTTGAGGTGCCCCAGGCATGTCTGTGACAGTTCGAGGATATTCCGTAAAATTTCCAAAGAGGCTTTAGAAGTCAGGGTCCCAGGAGGTAACTGATGGCACAGTCAGGTTTAAAGAGTGTTTCACAATGGGCTGTTTAAAAAGGGTGTGGGGGAAAGTGGGGAAGCCCCAAGGCACGAGGCAGCACCTTAAGGAACAGGTGATAGGTGTAGGTATTACAGGTGATGCTACCTCTCCTAGTCATGCAGGTCCAAGGAGAGAAAATGGTCATCAGGACGTAGGGACACAGGGGGTTATGTGGGGAGAGGTCTTCTGAGCAAAGCTGTGATCTGAGGCAGACCCAGAGAGGCAGGCAGCTCAGGTGACTGTGCAGAAAGCAAATATCCCAATCACCCCCTCTGCCCTCCTGCCATGCTCCATGTTGGCCAAACTCATCAATGTAGGCCAAACAGATCAGTCTCTTGGGACAAAGAGGCTAAAGAAGAGAGAATATTCTAGAGGGACAAATGGTGGTCATCCAGCATTGAGGGCTGTTCTCTTGCTCTGTGTTCATGTGTGTTCTGTGTACTCACTGACTGACGACAACAGGTACTGAAAGGCGTTCCGTTCAATGACCCTTACTGAACATTGCTAAGGACGACATTCAGACCTAAACTGAGACAGAGATGAAACTCAGACCCACCTCAAGAGGTGAGTCAGAATTAAGATATATTAAAATATAGCTTAAAAGATTATTCAGATGAGTGTTTCTTGTCACTCCTGAAATATAAACAGAAGGACTTTTTTTTCAACATTTAAAAGAATTCTTAAGGAGGAAATGAATGTTGTTATCCTTAAGAAAAGAGCTGTCCCTGTTTGTGATGCAAATTTCCACAATCTCTTCAATTTCCCAAGCGATCATGTTTTCTGGGGTTTGTTGGATAATAACTAACTTTTGGTGGTTCATTCACACACAAGTCAGCACAACCAGAAGTCAGCAGTGTTCCGCTGGTCTCAAGTCAGTGTTCTGAGTTTTAACAGGCAGACAAAATTGATTCCACATGAGCATTTCTCCTGGTAACCCATCCCCTTCATTGTGTTTGGCTCTACATCCCTTGTTTTAACTGGTCACATAAAATAGGTTATTCAGAACACTATTCATTTTCAACAGCTTCCTCATTACAGAAGTCCCTGTCAAAGCAGAATGGATTACAGAAATATTTGGAACTCTCCAGTTACCATTTTGAAATGACTGTAGAGTAGAATGGAACAAAAAAAAAAAAAAAATGCTTCCTTAGTTCTGTAATTGGCAGGAAAAAGGCTGCCTTCCCATTCTAGGTGTATAGATGTTACAAACAGGATACAATTTATTAGAAATTCCTCCTTAGCCTCAGTTAATTGGATGTTGTCAGCAATTTATAGTCTTATCACTAATTGGGTTGGTGTTACTTTAAAAAGGATTTTTGTATATACAGCAATCCATGGTTGGTATCAAAGATAGATTGTTTACTAGTTGATTGATTGTTTGCCTTTCATAAGAAAACCTCAGTTTGGGAAAAGAACTAAAATCCATTCTTTGAGCTTTCCTTTTGAAGTACAGTTAAGAGAGAAGAAGCCTGGCGAGGTAGGGGCCATCATCTGATCCCACATTAGTGGGAAACCACGTCCTGTCCTGACCTGGGTGCTGAACAGAATAGAGAGCAAAACTGGGCTGATTATTTCAACAACATGAACTTACAAAACGATGAATAAGTAACAATATAAATAAATGAGTTCATACATTTTATTCTCTGCTGTATTTAAATTTTTTTGTTAATGTTTATTTTTGAGAGAGGAAGACAGAACACTAGCAGGGGAGGGGCAGAGAGAGAGGGAGACACAGAATCTGAAGCAGGCTCCAGGCTCCGGGCTGTCAGCACAGAGCCTGACATGGGGCTCGAACTCACAAACTGTGAGATCATGATCTGAGCCGAAAGTCAGCCTCTTAACTGACTGAGCCACTCAGGCACCCCTGTGCTGTATTAAAAATTATTTACGTAGTTCCAAAAAAACAAAAAAATTATTTACACAGTTCAAAAAAGAATCCAAAAGTTATTTACATAGTTCAAATTAGGTAACCTAGCTTTAAATAAACTGAAAATAATTTGACTCCTTATTTTGCAAATTCCATTCTTCTTTGATGAACCTATTCAATATTGATACTATTTACAGAGGAGAAGAATGGAAATTTAGTACAGAATAAACATGAAAAGGTAGTGTTATAAGAAATGAATAGTTATGGGGCGCCTGGGTGGCGCAGTCGGTTAAGCGTCCGACTTCAGCCAGGTCACGATCTCGCGGTCCGTGAGTTCAAGCCCTGCGTCGGGCTCTGGGCTGATGGCTCGAAGCCTGGAGCCTGTTTCCGATTCTGTGTCTCCCTCTCTCTCTGCCCCTCCCCCATTCATGCTCTGTCTCTCTCTGTCCCAAAAATAAATTTTAAAAAGTTGAAAAAAATTAAAAAAAAAAAAAGAAATGAATAGTTATTTAGAAAGGGATAATATTCCTCGAATCTTCCAATTATACATCAGAATATACTCTAAACACATTCCAGACATAGAAGCAAATGTTGAAAATATACAAGTATTACAGGACAATGTGGGTGGATTTCTTTATAACCTGGGAGAAGGGTAAATCTTGCCAGCCACGATCAACTTTTAGAAAAAAATAAATGACTTTGCATGGCGAGAAACAGAACAAAACAAAAATAACAATCATAATCAATAAGCATAAGCAGAGTCAATAGACAAATGTTTAGACAAATGTTTAAGCAAATGCTAAACTTTAGAGGGTTAATTTCCACAGGAAGGTACAACTGTACCAAGAGGACATGTAAGGTACAAATACTGAGTTGTGAGGATGATCAGAGTATTCAATCTGGGCAAGGCTACAGTTTGCTGATCTAAAGAGCTCTTTTAAACAAAAGAAAGAACCAAAAACCTAATAAAAAATGGACAAAAAATGTATACAGATTCACTAAAAGGAAACACATAATTGCACTTTAAGAAGACGTTTAACCTTATGCATAAATAAGTCCAAATTACATTACATTGATATACCATCATTCAAGTATCAGATTTATGAATCAAAAGCTTGACAACATATCCTGTCAGAAAAGCTGTGGAGAAAGAGCTACTTTCCATATACTACTGGAAGGGAAACAAAATTGTTCAACCATGATGCAGGGGAATTTGGCAATATCTAATAGAAGTATATAGGTATTTTGGGATCTAGCCAATCTCACTTCCAAGTATCTACCATGAAGATTCAGCTCTGCAAATATGCAACAGTATGTGCACATGGTTATACAGTAACACATAATTTATAGTAAGAAAAAATTGGGCATGACCCAAACATCCATGAATGTGGGGGATGGTTAACTGAAGTAATTCAAGCCAAGGAAGAAAGAGAAGACAAATAAGCAATATGAAGAATGAAACAAAGGGGTACCCTGACAGGTCCTATAGACATTAAAAGAATAAGGGAATGTTAGCACCAACTTTATGCCAATGATGGACAGCGCAGGTCAAATGGACTAATTCCTCAAAAGAACAAGAAACAGGAAATCTAAATGTTCCCATAATTATGAAAGCATGGAATTCATCACTTTATTTTTTATTTTTTTTAAAGATTCTTTATTTATTTTGAGAGACAGAGAGGGAGGGAGGGAGGGAGCAAGGGAGGGAGGGAGGAGGGAGGGGCAGAGAGAAGGAAAGAGAGAATCCCAAGCAGGCTCCAAGCTGTCAGCACAGAGCGTGGTGTGGCTTGATCTCACCAACCCTGAGAACATGACCTGAGCCAAAATCAAGAGTAGGACACCTAACTGACTGAGCTACCTAAGTGCCCCTGAATTTATAACTTTAAAACTGCTCCCAAATAAGGCCCAAATAGCTGCTTAATCCACTCACATATTTAAATAAGAAATTTTGTTTTCTTCTCTTAATGGTAGTTGGACTTTGTTCTGGCAGGCCACTGAGCCACCTGCAGACTGGCATGATCCGTTTAAGGCCCTTTTTCAAGCTTTGCTAGTGTGGGTCTAGAGTAGCCATCACTCCAAATGCAGTCCAGCTCTCCTACTAGGGCCTGACCCCACCAGGATCCCCACTAGATGCACCAGGTGATTACCATGGACTATCCATCTACTCTGGCTAGTTGGAACTTGAATGGTTCCTGCCTAACTATGAGCCCTGGGAACTGTTTCGCATACTGCTCTTCCCTTCTTCTTTGCTTGACTTTGTGGAATTTTACATTATGCATTCATGGCCTAGCATCTAGCAAAAATTCAAGTAGATCCTGTGCAGATTTCCGCAGCTCTTTATCTGAAAACTTACCTCCTCTCTAGACTCTCCCCCACAAATTCCGTCTCCATCTCCTCCAAGATAAGGACTGTATCTCTAATTAATGTTTATCTGAATTCTGGTGGTGAGGAAATATCTTGTCTCCTTTATAGTGAGTATCTCATGAAACTAAGAAAGCTAGTTTTCTTCATCAGTTTTTAGAGCATAGATTAAAAAGTAGCCATTATAGCTTTCATTACAGATTTTTACAAAATTTCTCTTCTAGGAAAATACTGAAACACATTAAGGCCTAGGTCATAGTCAGATTTATGGAAGACAAACATTTTCTAGTTTATTTTAAATTGTTAACTAATGGATCATTTCCTACAAGCAAGCTTGCAGAAGAAAAAGCTGGCAGAGTGGTGAGTCTGTTTTTATGGAAATAAGATCATTAGTACTAATCTTTGATGGACACGATTCATTAATTCTTGGACAATACTGATCGGGGAGCAGAGAAGGGGAAACAAACAAGAAACAGAACCAGTAAATATTACTCTAGGGCTAGATCTTGGAATTGAAATGTAAGAACTGCTACAACATAAATTGAATTTAAGCCCAAAGAGCTGCATTTCAACAAAAACCTAAAGACTTCTAAGCTAACATTGTAAGATCCTAAGTTATAATTGCTTGAATTTGTTAATGCTACAAACTATAAAATGGCATGCTTTTCTTTTTTTTTTATTTTTTTAAAACTTTTTCTTAAATGTTTATTTATTTTTGAGACAGAGAGAGAGCTTGAGTGGGGAAGGGCAGAGAGAGAGGGAGACATAGAATCCAAAGCAGGCTCCAGGCTCTGAGCTGTCAGCACAGAGCCTGACGTGGGGCTCGAACACATCAACTGTGAGATCATGACCTGAGCCAAAGTCGGACGCTTAACCGAATGAGCCATCCAGGCGCCCCTGGCATGCTTTTCTTGAGGAGACAATGTTAGCTTTCCCATAACTAAAAACTATAAGATAGCTTTCCAGATTAAGGGGTTACTTTTAAAGACACACACACATGCAAATATTGAAAATATCATTGTAAACCTCATTATCATGAAATAGGAATGTTGATAATATTGATGTATGACATTCAGGTATGATATATGATCTTAGGTTGTGGGAATGTAGTGATGAATAACTCATTGGAATTTAGATGAATGACAGATTTATTTACGTATAAGAGGGAAAAGAGGGCCACATTGCAGAGAGTAAGTTTTCTGCATGTCAGGTGGGAGAAGCGTTTGGCTATTCATGGAGGGGAGCAGCAGAGGTTCTGTCATCCAGCCCGGAGTCTTATCAAGGCTGACCAGAAGCAGCAATGATATTTTCTCTCCAGCTGCCCCAGGTGAGCCTTGCTCCTCGACATTTAGCCACCGAGCCTGTCTCACGGGCACTCTTAGAGTTCTGTGAGCTATGTAAGACCCCTTAGCAAATTTGTTTTCTGTTTTATTGTAGAGTGGATTCTGTATCTGATTGACACATAAATCAAGAAAAATTACTGGATTTAAATACATGGGGGTCAAGGACCATCAGAAGATGGTCATATATATAGTCTAAGACATCAGACTGATTGGAAGGGGTGAGGTACAAAGGAGAGACAAGACAAGAAGGCCAACTAGCTCCAACAACTCTTTCAAAAGTTTGGTTGTGAAAGGGAGAGGAATGGTAAAGAAGTGCTGGAAAAGGGTGTAGAGTCAAGGGAGGAAACTTTCATTTTTAAAGACAGAAGTGATTTAAGGTTCCTGAGAAGACTGGAAGGTAATACAAAGGACAGGTGGAGAATGCTTTCGCTAGAAGCTATGCCGCTTTTAATGTAATAGGTTACGTAGGTACTGTCCAATGAACAGCTTCTTTGACTCTAGACTGGCTGGAAGTATGCAAATATTTGCACTGGAAGAGCCTTGCCTGGTGTAGGAAGAAGGAACTGAGAAATGCCATAGGATGGATATCCCAAATGGTGGAAACAGAGCAGTTACATTCATTAAGGAATATAGAAAAAGACCCAAAATTGGAGGTGTACTCTGTTGAACTGAATACATTTGTATGCTATTTCTTCACTTCTATTTGTGAAGGATATAACCATGTTATCAAAATTTAGGTAACAGAGAAAGAAATACCTAGGCTTCAGAGTTTCCCAATGCTTTAATTTTTTTTTTAAATAATGCTCATCCTTTTTTGTGTATGTTTTTACATAGTTGAAATACAGTATATATGCAAATACTATAGGGCAGACTGTTTCACTTTTCATAATCATGTTATCTTACACAGCATTCACAGACACCATTTTAATTGTATAATTTTTAATTGCCATAATTTACCTAGCCTTTTCTCTATACTCAAACTCAATCACTGCATAAATTTGAATTACATCTCTGACAAGGAGCTCAGGGATGATGGGTGCCACATCCTTCACAAAGAGGGCAAAACCCAGAGGCAAAACAGCGAAGTGAATCCCATCAGAATCACATAGTAGATGAGCAGCAGAGTCCAGACCACGCACCTAGGCCATGACACGGGCAGCAGGCTAGCAGAACTGACTGGAACTACTACTCTAGCTGACTGCTTCTCAAAATTCTAGTCTCAAATGTTTATTACCGGTCCACATTGAGACAAGGTTTTGCAAAAGAATAAGGAAAACAGTGCGCTGGTTTATATTCTCTGACTGATCATTAGTTTCAGCTCACCTATTGGCATCAGTCCACAGATTATGCTTTGAGTAGTACCGCTCTAACTGAAAAAAAAAAAAATCACTCACAAAATGTCTGGTTCTCTCTCTACCTATCAATGGCATTAGTATATTTACTATGTTATTAGTATGTTGGATTTTCATAGCCATATTTACTTCACTACTCTTACATTTCCTTCTCTAACAAAATCACATAAGTGCCCAGGAGATCGACCTTCTGAAAAAAGGCACTCATACTGAATCTGCAAGCGTGAGAATGAGATGCTTACTGTGCAGGTTTACATGACTTTATTTAGAGGGATTCACACATGAAAATGGAGAGTAAAGGAGGTGGGCTGTCCTTTTCATCTGGTCAATTTTATTGTTTGATAATCCGGTAGAGCTCTTGGGATCCATGTTCTCCTGCATTGGTCTAAGAGATTCAACCCCTGAAGGATAATTATATCCCTGCTAACTCACAGCCTTTAGTTGTTCCTGACCACTACACGAAAATAATTGTTTCAAGAATTCTTTGATGGATTTAATCACTAAATGCACCATGGCAATAGGATCGTGCTACTCCCCACCCCCACTTCCAAAAAGGAGGAAATGACTATGTATATATAATATGACAGCACGATGTCATGATTCATCATATTCAGTATGGATTGATTTTCAGAACTAATGACAAATTTGGACATAGTGCTTTAAAAAATACACTGTAATTTACAAGCTATCTGAAAGTTAATCCTAAGCATGAGAAAAATGGCCATTGAATCAACAGGGTAAAACAGAACACTAGTGGTCACTGATTTCATTTCTCACTTTGCAAAAATCAGCCTGCACATCAATTATGCTGAAATTATGAATCCTGTTTTGAAGGAGCTCTAGAAGAAGCGGTGATGCCACATTCACTGTGATGGATACCATACTTCTAGCTGCCCTGAAGGAGGGTGAACTCCTACAATGCCCCTTCCAGAATAATTTAGAATGCTTCAGCATTCTTATTACCACAGTTGATGCCTGCAGGCAATATGCTAAACATACTAAATATGTGAAATCATTTCATTGGGAGGCAGGCACTATTTATTATTTAGGTGGTAGGTAGGTTTCTAGAAGAAGAAAAGTCTACCAGTGTTGAAGTGACTACATCTTAAGAAACTAATTTAGAAAGTGCACCCAAAATATTTTTAGTCAGTACCTGAAGTAATAAAGAAGTAACTCAGAACTCTGAGAGTAAAATCAGCAAGAGTTCAAACATAAAGGTGCTCATCATTTGCAAGAATGACCCCCCCAATTTTTTTTTTTATAAATACAGAGATAAAGTGGTTTGGGAGACTTAATACAAATGCAACTGTGTTTTAAAAGACTGAAATCTAAGCTGCTGAATTGTACTCCGTGTGGAAAACTGTGATAACAGAAGAGGGATGATCTTTTCACACCACAGAAGCAGGTTTGAAAGGCAAACCTGGCTCAGCTCAAGTCCATGTATCACTTGACAGACGGACTCAGTGTCACTGTTTGTCCCACAGTGGAAACACCGATCAACATACAGCGTGTGGACATAGTTACTGATTTTATCTTTTGCTCCGATTGAGTGTTCACCAAGCAACCCTCTCATTCTGACTTAGTTTTTGCTAGCTACTATTTCTTAACATGAATTAATAAACTGGCAATGTGATTTATACATTTTGTGTCTTGTGATCTGGTAGTAAAAGTGAATTCATCAGATTACCTTTGGGTATTGAATTAAGTGATTTTCTTCCATGCTTAAAAACGTTTTATGTGTGTGTGTCTGTTACAAAAATTGAAGATGTTTACTGTAGAAAATTTAGGAAACACAGATATTCACAGTAACGAAAAATATTCCATAACCTAGAAACGACTCTTAACTATTTTTGTGTGTGTCCACACATATGCGTATCCTCTAGTCTTTCATAATGTAAACATTCACACATGCTACTCAGCAGCAAACACATGCTACCTTTCAAAGAAAAGGAAAGATGACCCAGATGCGGAGCTGAGAGGCACGGGGAATTAGTCTTAGCCCTTGAGACTTAAGCAAAAACTACCAACATTTTCCCAGCTTCCAACATTTTCCAGAATTTCTGTGTAGCAGTGACTTTTTGAGTTTCCCATTCCCCACCACCTTTTGAGGAGAGATGTCTACAGTGGTTCTCCTTTGCCTGTCCAACCACTGGATGTTGGGTGTACGGGAGATAGGTAACCTGTCTCTTCAGCTTACAGATGGAGTACTCAGTGAGCTCTAATTAAGGAACTATGCCTAAGCAGCACCACACCTGGATCTGATTTAGAAGAGATTCTGAGCTTTGAGCCTATGATGTGAGGGGAGGACACTTTTGAGAATCCTGAGATGGCCCCCAATGAGCCCTGCCTCCCTATAGTCACACAAACGTGCAATTCTCTCTTCTGGAATATGGGTTGGACTCACTGACTCACCGTTAAGGAAGAGAATAAGGCAACAGTGATGAGGTGTCACTTCTGAGATTAGGTTATAAAAAGACTGTGGCTTGTCTTGGCCCTCTCTCTCATCCCTCACTCTACCATTTGTGGCACACCCATGTGGTAAGGAACTGATGTGTCCAGCCAACAGCCAGAAAAGACTAGAAGGCTTCTGCCAACACCCACATGACTGAGTTTGGAAGTAGATTTTTCCCAAGCTGAGCCTTGAGATGACTGAAGCCCCAGGTGGCCCCCTCTTTGCAGCCTTGTGAGAGCATTTATGCCAGAAACATTCAGATAAACTGTGCCCAGATTCCTGACCTCCAGAAACTATGAGATAATACGTGCTGGTTGCACTCCTTACTAAGTTTTGGGGAGATAAGTTTTATGTAACAATAAATAACTAGTACAGATGCCTAGTACAATATAAAACTAAATTCATGTTTTATTGTTTTCAGTAAACATTTCATATGTATTAAACCTGACCTATCATTCTTATTAAGTTTATAAGTAAAGGTATTTTTTATTTCCAACGTCTGATTGTTTCCTTTTCATCCACTTATTTTTATTTTATGAATATTTCATGTCGTATAGGAACTCCTGAGGACATCATTATTCTTATTTTAAAGTTTTTACTTTGTTTTCTCAGTTGTTAGGCCTTCGATTTTGGCACTATTGAATTTCTTTCGTGATATCTGTCTTTCTTGGTCTTCCTTGGCTGTCTACTCATCTTGGTAGGTGAGACTCCCATCTGCTTGCCCATCTGCAGGTGCGTCTGCTGACTGTGGGGTGCAGAGGGTGCCATGCTGGGGTAAGGTGCCTGCAGGTAGCTTCTCTTTGGAGTATGTGGCTTACCCATTTATATTTCAGATGATAAGCCATCTGGGATAGTACCATGTCTTTGTAAGCCATATTTGCTACTTTAGCCTGGGGTAAAAACTGCAGCTGCCCACAGATTACCGTGAGGGGAAAAAGAACGAGGAATAATTCAACCGTTCCACACATGGTTCCCACTGCTCATCCAGTGATTTTCCCAGAAGCATGTACTACCTTATGTATTTTGACTATGTATTTACAGAATCTCTAGAACTACTTCCACCTATAAGAGAGTTTTCTTTAATTTTTTTTTAATGTGTATTGATTTTTGAGGAAGAGAAAGAGAGAGCGTGAGCCAGGGAGGGGCAGAGAGAGACACACACACACAGAATCCAAAGCAGGCTCCAGGCTCTGAGCAGTCAGCACAGAGCCCGACGCGGGGCTCGCACCCACGAGCCATGAGATCAGGACCTGAACCGAAGTCGGACGCTTCACAGACTGAACCACCCAGGCGCCCCTAGAAAGAGTTTTCTCAAACATTTTTTGGATTGTGATTTCCTCTTGTCTTGTTTCCTTCAGGAATGCCTCAAAATCAGAGATCTGGCCAATTGTCTCCTTTTTTCCCCCTCCCTCATTATTGTTAAGGATGTATCATAAAACACATATTTATATTTAAATATGCATACATCTATTTCTTTCTTAAGGGATCTGGGTAGGCAGAAATAGATTTATGTGCTCATCTTGCCAACTGAATCCAATTAGTAAAAACATTTATATTCTCGAAATTAGAATTCTAAATAAAGTTTCATCTAGAAACAGAAAGTCCATTTTTAATAAAACTGAAAATAATGGGTCTAAACTAACTATAATGTTGGTGATTAAGTGGTTGAAAGGAACAGTTTGGAAATGGTCCAGCCATTTGGTGAATGTTGATTCTGCCATCAACACATTAAAGAGGTATGGTACCTTTGTGTAAAAAAGTGATATTAAGAAAATCTGGGTAGATGCATACAAAAAGGTGTGATTCTGAAACGGATACAGATGATTACACCATCTTTTTTTCAAGGCAATTACCCACATTAATGATCTGTTTAAACTTTGTTTTTCTTTTGCTGTCCATTCTACAGTCTGCTAAAGAAAAAAATCTCAGTATTTTATATATATATATATATATATATATGTATAATATTACATATGTATAATTATATATATATATATAATTCAAGCATTCATTTTATAATTTTTATATCATTCTGGTTAATATATCTAGGCTGAGTCTATTAAATGTGTGATGAAACCCTTTTTTCAGGTAAAAGATAAAGTGTTAATAAATCTTTTCCAGATATCAATATATAGTCCACACAATCTTTTTTTTTTTAATGTTTATTTTGAGAGTCAGAGAGAGAGGGAGGGAGGGAGGGGGAGAGTGTGCATGAGGGACAGAGAGCGAGAGAGGAGAGAGAGAATCCCAAGGAGACTCTGCACTATCAGCACAGAGCCCAATGCAGGGCTTGATCTCACAAACCTCAAGATGATGGCCTGAGCCAAAATCAAGAGTCCGATGCCTTAGTAGGCACCCAGGTTGCCCCCATAGAATCTTTAATAGAAGACTGTCTTGGCAGGTACAATCCTACCACTGACCTACTTTTCTTTAAGAATGGAAAAGTATATGAAGCTTTCAGAATAATCATGTTATTTCTAGTTTAAATTTTCCTTTTCACAAATATTATTTGTTCTATAGTGCGAGAGAAATCAATTTAGGTAAAAGAAAAATTATTATCAATTTATAAAAAGGGAAAAACTGGGATGCTGAAAACTTCATTATTAAGGGTATTTACAATAGACAGAGGTAAAAATAAACATTTCACCCCCAAGTTGCTATTGCCTACAGTAACACCATTTAACAATTAATACAATAATAAATACAAGATTTAGGCAAGGATAAAAGAATTTATGAAGATTAAATAATGTAAACATTTTTAAAATATTTTAAAGATACTTCAGTATTTATAATTACCTAATTCTATAGATCAGAAAGATATAAGGAAAAAGGAGCTCGGTTTAGAAACAGCATGAAAATAATCTAATTAGTTATTCACATGTTGAGGCTGCCTAGTAATACAACTGTCTAAAAGCACAACTGATTGTAAATGTCTCCTATTGGGGTATTGAGATACTGAATTTACCTCTTCAACATTAAAAATGTGGCTATTCTGGAGAACTGTCTCATATAACTTTGTCAAGTGTAAACCCTTGAATATTTTACAGGAAATGTATTAATGGTTGTTGAGCTAATGTTCCCATAGGTATGTATTCTGCAAAGATACAACACTTAAAATCCATAATTTAAGTATAAAGTTTGTAGTACAAATATTTGAGTCCAAAATACTATTCTGTAAATTTGGGGAAATTAAAAACCTGAATCACTTTTCAACAGGTATTTGGCAAAACACATATCTAGATCAAACCATGAGCTTCTTACATGAAAAACAGTACATGAGGGAAATTGATGGAAATATGATGTCCAGATTCAGCTGGGAATATCATGAGACCGATATTTACCACTCCGTGAAAACCTTAAACATTTTTCAAAAGATTACTGAATTTACCTTTTTGTACTCTTTTCTTTTAAAAAATGTAGACATACTTCATCTTTTAACCCATCTATATAAGCTCTATGTTAGAATTTTACAAGGTTTATGACTGTCCACTTTGGAGGAGTCTTCTCTGCCCGAAGAAAGTGCTGTTTTGTTGATACACCTAAATACTGAGGTGCAATTTTAACCTCATAATGTTCATGGCAAGCAGGTGAAGACGTAGGTAGCATTTCTTTAGGACAGCCAAAATGTTCTTGAGGTTTGGTTTTTGACGCTAAAGCTTTTATCAGTACCTGTTTTATTAAGATCTCTCTAGGAAACCAGAATATTTTGGTATCTGTATTCTAACAATTAATATCCATTAATTTGGTTCTGTTTTGTCATACAGTGTTTCTTGTCTCCACCCACCTCCAACTCTCCATCTCTGGTTGCTCTGCCTTTGGGATAAAGAATGTACAATTATACATGGCTTGGAGCAGAATGGACTTGGGAATCACAGAATTAAAGTGACACAGTCTGCTTAAAAAAAAAAAAATACCCCTAAGCTACAAAGTCAAGTGGGACTTGGAAATGCTAGAGGTCAGAACATTGCTCACAAATTATCCCAGTACAATTTAGCTTACGAATGTTTTGGAATTATACAAACAGCATTTGATGACTCATGGAACTTGTACCTTAACTGTGTTTTGCTGTTGTGCACTCCTTTTAGTCCAAGTACCCCCTGAGGAACTAAGTGTTGCAGAAGCAGTTATAGTTTCAATTTCCTCCTATGATTTGCTTTCATTTGAAAAGCAGTAAAAGGGGGGACATGGACTGACTAATTCCTGACATTCTCAGGGCTTCGGAATACTAAATTTTCATTCTCCTATGAAGATGTTACTCAGGAAATGTTGTCATCAGCAGCAATTAATTAGTCTCACAACCAGGTACTGTGTACTTGAAACATTTTTTTTTTAATTTAAAAAAATATTGCACATGTTGTGTCTTATTTGATTCCAGATTTTATTTTTTTTTTTTTTAAATTTAACATTTACTTATTTATAAGAGACAGAGACAGAGTGTGACCGGGGTAGGAAGAGAGAGGGAGACACAGAATCCCAAGCAGGCTCTAGGCTCTGAGCTGTCAGCAGAGAGACTGATGTGGGTCATGAACTCACAAACTGTGAGATCATGACCTGAGCCAAAGCTGGACGCTTAACCGACTGAGCTACCCAGGCGCCTCTTGATTCCAGATTTTACCCTGGTGTTGTTCAACACGGATATTTTTAATGGTACATTCATGCTGTCTACAGGCAGATGAACTGCATTTTGGATCACAGGGTAATTCGACCTGATTCTTTCTGTGCCTCTGAAACTCCGTTTTCCAGGGATCTCTTTTCACTGGTACCTAATACCGTGATCATTTCTGTAAGTCAGTGAATCACTTGTGACTTTAGTATTGGTTTGGTTCATCTTTCTTTTTTCCACAAGGAGAAAGCTCACTTTATCTTCCACAAACCCCTTAACTACCAGCAAGGAACCTAACTCTTGATTAATCATGACCATTCCTTGCCTCCTTCAAGGATGAGGAGTAAACAAGGGGACAGGTGATGGGGATACTGCAACACATCTGGGTAAGATAATTAAATGATAGGATAAATGCTACATATTCTTTAGAGTCCACAGAGATAGGGAGAACAGAGAGAGGCCCAAAAATGCACCTACTTGGGATGCCTGGGTGGCTCAGTTGGTTTGTGACTTTGAGCCCTGCTTCGGGCTGTGTGTCGGCAGCTCAGAGTCTGGAGCCTGCTTCAGATATCTGTGTCTCCCTCTCTCTATGCCTTCCCCTGCTCTCTCTCTCTGTCTCTCTCAAAAACAAATAAACATTAAAAGGGCACCTACTCAACACAATCTTGTTCTAATAGATAAGAGGATAAATATACAACATGTTTCCATTTAGCTTTCTGGAGACAAACTCAAAGTGTTCTAGCAAAAAGATCAGTACTCTTGGGGCACCTGGGTGGCTCAATTGGTTAAGAGTCCAACTCTTGATTTCAGCTCAGTTTATGATCTCACAATCTGTGAGTTTGATCCCTCCAATGGGCTCTGCACTGACAGCAGGGAACCTGCTTCAGATTCTCTCTCTCTCTCTCTCTCTCTCTCTCTCTCTCTCTCTCACACACACACACACACACACACACACACAATAAATAAATAAACTTACAAAAAATATTGGTCAGTATCAATATTAAAAAAATACAGAAAATTCAGAGCACTGAACAACTTTAGGAAGTCTGGTTCTGTGTCATGAGGAAATAGATGAGCTTCAACTTAATAATTTTAATTCTCAGGTTGGTTTTCTTGTAGTTTTTTGAGATGTTTTCAATATATCGATAAACTGAAAACTGCACAAACAAATGGGAGAAGGACAAAAGTCTCAAAATAATTTTCCAGCCCCTTTTCTTTTCCCCTCCTCAGCCATCCCCAGGCATATATTTTCAGTGGAGAAGTTTTATACCTTCTTCCAAATGGAATATCCCGTTTGCTATCAGTTTAATCTCCATAAAACATTTATGAATTAGAATGTTCAATTTAAAAAAAATAATCTTTTTTATAATTACCATATTCAAAAGGTAATTTGTTTTTAATTTTTTTTTTAACGTTTATTTATTTTTGGGACAGAGAGACAGAGCATGAACTGGGGAGGGGCAGAGAGAGAGGGAGACACAGAATCGGAAGCAGGCTCCAGGCTCTGAGCCATCAGTCCAGAGCCTGACGCGGGGCTCGAACTCATGGACCGTGAGATCGTGACCTGAGCTGAAGTCGGATGCTTAACCGACTGAGCCACCCAGGCGCCCCCAAAAGGTAATTTTTATAGTTACTACATTCATGTATAATCTTGTAGCTAACATAATCTTCATAAACTAAATAAGATAAACACTTATATCCAAAAAACAATTTTAATAATAATGCAAAATCTCAGATGCATCCGTTAAGAGTTTAATATTTGTTAAGTCTGGTTTGTGAAAATTTCTGAGTCATTATATTTTTCTAGAATATGCCTATCATTTTTATTCATCATGGATATGCTATTTTTTTGTGTGTATGGATTTCTACATTCACATTAATATGCCTGTCATGGAGAGTGAAAATAATTATTTTTGATTACACTATCATCGAAGATCTAAGTTGAAAGCTGGATCAATTACTCAATAAATACATTGAGTTAATGAGGCCAGTATTGAAATTAGAGAACCATGCTCTTGAATTGTTTTTGATGGAGTTCTGACAAAATTTTGGTAAAATTTCATTGAACTCTTATTTCATTCACATTAACATTTTTTTCCAGGATAAAAAGACTTTGAGGTGACTATCATAACTTTTTTTTTCTAAAATTTTATTGTGATAAAATATACAAACATAAAAATTTACCATTCTAAACCTTTTTTTTTAAATGTTTCTTTTTGAGAGAGGGTGAGTAGCAGTAGGGCAGAGAGAGGGAAACAGAGAATCCCAAGCAGGCTTTGTGTTGTCAGTGCAGCAGAGCCCAAAGTGGGGTTTGAACTCACAAACCGTGAAATCAAGACCTGAGCTGAAATCAAGAGCTGGTCGCTTGGGGCGCCTGGGTGGCTGAGTTAAGCGCCCAACTCTTGGTTGTGGCTCAGTCTGTGCAATCACAGTTCATGAGTTTGAGCCCTGCATTGGGCTCCACACTGATAGTATGGAGCCTGCTTGGGATTCTCTCTCTCCCTCTTTCTCTGCCCCTCCCCACTCACTCTCTCTCGAAATCAATACACGAACTTAAAATAGTTGGATGCTTAACCGACTGAGCTACCCAGGCAACCCTAAACCATTTTTCCAAGTGACAGTTCAGTGGTATAAAATACATGCAGGATGTGCTACCCTCACCACCATCCATCTCTACAACTATTTTCACCTCGTAAACCTGCAACTCTATGCCCATTAAATAACAACGACCGATTCTACCTTTCCTCCCAGGCCCTGACAACCACCATCCCACTTTCGGCCTCTCTGATCCTGGCTACTAGTAAACCTCATATAAATATTTGTTTTTAGGGAAAAATTAAAATAATTTGGGGAAGGGGCGCCTGGGTGGCTCAGTCGGTTCAGCGTCTGACTTCAGCTCAGGTCATGATCTCGCAGTTTGTGAGTTCGAGCCCCATGTTGGGCTCTGTGCTGACAGCTCAGGGTCTGGAGCCTGCTTCCGATTCTGTGTCTCCTTCTCTCTCGGACCCTCCCCTGCTCACACTCTGTCAAAAATGAATAAACATTAAAAAAATTAAAAAGATAATTTGGGGAAAATACAAATTTAAGTGCCATTTTCTAAGGGTACATAAACAATATTTTCAAAATTCAGCTTTGTCCAATCACTGCCAAATTAAAGATTCTGAGTGGCAGAGAGAGAAAATCATTATGTTTCATAATGAAATATACTTTGATAGTAAAGAGAGTCTGTTAAAAGTAATTTAAGGGCGTACATCTTGGCCACCATGTGACAGATACAAAAAAAAAAAAAAAGCAGCAGCAAAGGGAATACAAGAATAAAACAGGAGAAACATTTCTGAAGGGGTCGTGTTCTGTTCACAATTTTAAATATTTCTACTTTGTGTTTTGGTAGAATGCTGCAATTTAATAAATTATTTTTGAAATTGAATGCCAGATGTATTTACTCTAGGAAAATCTATCCATTTAATCATTGAATCTGAGGTACAGCAGGGTTTTGAATTATATATGCTATTCTATAGAGACACAGAATTCTATTTCTAAAAGTACTTCACAAATAATTCTCAAATAAATGTTTTAAGAGGAAGGCATGTACCAGAATGCCATTTCTCCAAGTTTTGGCAGATTATGAAAAAATGATCTAATTCTATATTATTCATATTGGCTGAATCGTAAAAGGGATGCATAACTCTCCATATGGGAAGGCACTTGATTACTTAGAGCCTATAAGAAATAGTTGTAGCTTGGTTTGCAAATAATTACAAATAATACTTAGGTGCCACACTGTTTTCAGCTCTGAAAATGTGAATGTATCAGTTTCAGTTCTCTACAACACAGAGTCTGTCTTATAATATAGTCATCCAACTAACACTTGATAAGCATCTTCCATGTCCTGGATGAGTCTAAGAAATGTAAAGGAAAAGTAAGACAGTCTTCAGGGAGGTAACATCCTATGGGAAGAAGGACGGGAATAGATCCTTCATAATGTTACAATATAAGGACTTTGATGGGGGAATGAACAAAGCGTTCCTGGAATCCAGAAGACACGGTTGGAGTGGCTCCCAAAGTTGTGACATTTCTGTTGTCTGTTAAGAATGGGGAAGAAGTCTGACAGGTAAGGGAGGCATCATAAGCGAAGGCATAGGGTAGGAAGGCCATTAAGTGTTGGGGAAAGGTGATTCAATGAGGCTGAAGACAGGCTCTGAGTCTTACTTGCTGTGTAATGTAGAAATATTACTTAGCCTCTCTGGACACTTTCCTCATCTGAAAAAAAAGAAAAATAAGGAATGATAAGAAGACTTCCCTCACTTCCTTATTGTGAGGATCTGTGATGCGTGTAAAAGGCCTGGCAGTGTGTTTGCTCCACTCTGAAATGCTCAGTAAGCAAGAGCTGCTGCAAAACAGAGATCCTGGGTGTCAAGCTGGGATCACTTCCTTATCACAGTAAGGCAGCCGTTTAATCTCATTGAGTTTGCTCTCCCTTTTCCCTAATAGGAGGAGGATCAAACTAGACAGTGATCTCAAGTCTCTTTCAGCTTACAGATTATATTATAGCTATATGGCCACTGCCACATAAATAGTAGTTCATATTCACCTCTCAAATGTAGGGTATTTTTTCTCCATAAGGAAAATGTCCCATTAAAAAACTTGAGCTGTCAAATTTGATGAACAAAGGGGTCACAGAACTGGCCTTCGTGTCGTCAGGTTGAATGCCTCATTTAAAACTGAAAATATCAGGGTGCCTGGGTGGCTCGGTCAGTTAAGCATCTGACTCTTGGTTTCAGCTCAGGTCATGATCCCAGGGTTGTGGGATCGAGCCCTGTTTGGCGTGGAGCCTACTTGGGATTCTCTTTCTCCCTCTGTACCTCTCCTTTGCTCATGCTCCCTCAATCTCAATCTCAATCTCTCTCTCAAAATAAAAATAAAATTAAAAATAAACTGATAATCTCTGATTTTCATGTTTATTTCAGATAAATTAACTCTTCTTGAAGGTTTTTCAGAAAGATGGTAGAAAGCATATAAAAAACATGGCCAAAGGTAGAGACTGCCCCTTCTTTAATGTTTATTTCTGAGGGACAGAGAGAGACAGAGCGTGAGTGGGGGAGGGGCAGAGAGAGAGGGAGACACAGAATCTGAAGTGGGCTCCAGGCTCTGAGCCTGATGCAAGGCTCGAAGTCTGGAATGGAGACATGATGATCTAGGCCAAAGTCGGACGCTTAACTGACTGCCACCCAGGTGCCCCCAAGAGACTGCCCCTTCTTTATAAAAGGACCTCTTCCTCTAAAAATAACATTGGTGATAGTGGAACCACCTAGAACCTATTTGTTTTATAGATGGTTTAACTCAGTGTCTTGTTAGATTGTAACTTAAGAATGAAATGTAATAGCTTAAGCACTTTGACTTATTTATTCCTTGACAAATAATGGAAAAAGCAGTGAACTAGTCAGCTGTTATTTGTGGCTCTTGATAAAATATGTAGTGCGACTGCATGAGAAAATGGGCAAATATTTCTTAAGAATAAAAGGAAAAAGGACCTGTGGGTTTAAACATTCATTACACACATTTATTCTTTCATCCAATAAATGTTTATTGAACAACTAGTATGCCTAGAAGGGTGTAGACAATAGCAATCTGGAAATCTTTTAAAAAGTTTTCACATCCAGGAATAAGAGGACATCAAGGGGATGAGGGACAGTTAATGGAGTTTAGGTCCCTGAGTGGTCAAAGGATTGCTGAAGTCTGGGAATAATGGCTTAAGTATTAATATATATACTAGAGATTATTGCTTGATGTTTTAATTTACCCTAGTTTATTCTTTAGAATTCTGTCAGGTAAATATCCTCTCACAGAACAAGTAAAAACCCAAGTTTTCAATAATTTAAGCAACTGCTTATACTCTAAGCATTGGAATTAAGATTTGAACCTAATCTGATAGACTTCAAAGTTCACAATCATTCTACTACTCCATATTCTATTAGCGACCACATTATATGCTATTGATTCAAAGCTACGACAGATACCTTTTCTGTTTAAAGCAGAATTCCTTCACAAAATTAAAATGGAGGCTGGTAGGATTGACCTTGGCAGTTAACAGTATATGCTACCCTGGGTGACTATGTTAGGTGGTTATGCAGTGGTACCTACCACCAAGATATCAGATTCATTGCCTGGCATTCCATCAGATGTAGCGACCTGTCTCTGTACTTCAAAGGCATTTTTGCTCCTTCACAGCCTTCTATTAAGGAAAGTGATAAGCCTTTATCACTCACTCTATCCATAAGTCCAAACAGCAGACACCAGGTGATGCTGTGACAGTCAGATGGGACCCCAGTAGGAAGGACAGGACATGCAGCCTGCCTTTGTCCTTTGTCTTTGGTTTTCTCTAGGGGTAAAACTGGCAAAACTCATACATCTTTCAAGTTAAGTAAAATCATGGATAGAACGTGTATATGTACACAAACATATGGGAACATACAGAAAGACTAGTTCTAGAGTCCTTATATTCCCAGAAATGTGATTTGGACTAGAAAGGAATAGAATAATTCTCTGTCCTAGAACTTCTTTTTGATATAAATCTTTAGTCTTTGTAAAGAAAAAAAAAATGTTTCTAAGTTTCCATACTGAAGTCATAGCCACATCACTCTGTAACCCTATTTTCAGTTTTATTTTGGATTGAAGCATACCTAAATGGAAGCTAACATTCTCATTTTTTAATGTGCAGATCAAAGGGAAAAAAGAATCAAAGAATTAGTTGGCATAGGCTCATGAGTTCGAAGAATTTCTTACATGCCAATCTGGTTAATCAATTCTTCAGAGAAGGAAAAAATGAGGGTAGCTGAATGATACAGGCCTTACAACCCAATGAACTGAATCACATGTACCTTAGTCTAAGAAACGCAGATACAGAATGTAATAAACGTATACTGGAGTCAGACTTTGTCCAGAACCCACCAAGCAGATAATGAAAACTGGTAGGAGAGACTACTATCTGAATTTTCTTAAAATTATCCAGGGATAGTTCACTGGCTTTTGTCAGCCCACCTCATTGTGGCTGCAACATAGACAATGGCATAGGCAGGGGTGGTTACCGAGAGTTCCTCCAGGCCCCCTGTGCATATGGAGAAATCTTATCTGAGGGCTGGCCTATGTGGATGGATCCAGAAATGTTTCTTTTTGTCAATTTTACTTTCTTTCAAATGCTAATGAGGGCTAAGCCTCAAACATTTTGGTGCCTTCCTCAAAGAAAGCAAAAGCACAATGCAAACATTAGGCATTCTATTTTCATTCTGCACGTGTCTTGCTTTATGCATTCTATCTTAAAATATTTATTTTTGGCCGCTGCCCTGACACCCAGTGGCTGGCCCTTGGTAGAATCTCAGCCACAATTGCTGAATGAATAAAACGAACTGTGCCATGAGCTTCCTCACTGCAAGTCATTGTGGAAGCGTATGCCCATCTCGGAATTGTTACAGTCCGGAGAACCAGGGGCATGGTTAGCGTGTGTAGAGTTTCTTGCAGTGCAGGCACGTAGGACTCGGCAGTTATCCTCTTCCAGTGCTGTAAACTGAACGCCAGGGCATTACAACAAACCACAAAACAGACAGGAGGCTACGCCATCTGAGGAATGACCTACTGTCAGTCAGAACACTGCGTTAGTAGTCTCATGTTAACGGGAGAATGTCTTAGGAGTAATGGGCTGAAATATGGCAGTGCTTTACGACAGCATCTTTACTGGGAGTTATAACTTTTTTTATTCCCTTTGGGTTTACATTTTATTTAAAACAGGTCATAAAATATTACCACTCGTTGACGGAGGGCCTGACAGGACAGTTGTATTTCCACGCCTTCCTGAAGAAGGCAGGGGGAAGAAGGCTGCTTCGGCTGTTGGTGTACGCCATAGCCCACTGGCTCCTACAGGCCAGCAGCACCACACGTCCTGTCCTCTCAAGTGCTGCTACTACCCTCTTCTCCTAGCAACCGTATTATGTTAAAGTACGGTTGCTGAGGTTGCCAGGATATTCTTCTATTCTTGTTCTCCATGACCAAACCAAAGGGAGGACAACGTGTAAACCAAACTAACGGTGAAGATACGGGTGAGAGGGGCCCAGAAAAACAAACATAAAATGATAAATATGCAGTTTATTTTCTTTTGGGTAAAATCAGGAAAAAAAATAACAGATTTTGAAGACAACCTGCAAAATAATGGCCACCAAATATTTTAAGACAAAATTCACTGCTTTATCATTATTCACTGAAAGCCACTTCTTCTCAGTAAGGGAAGAGAGACAAATATTTTAAAATTGTCAGAGTGACCTAAACTGTTCTGAACTATAATTACCATCCTGTTTAACATATAAGAGTTTTCAAGTAGATGCCACATTTCACTGAACCTAAGACATCACTGATTATAAAATGCATACTGGGTTCTGAAAACGTTAAAATACGAAAAACAAAAAATCCACCAGTATATAGAACTATTGAAACATTGTATATTACTTCATTTGGTATCTCAATCAATTCTGAGATAAAATATCCTCCTTATTCACAGAAAAGGAAGTAAAGTTTCTTGGAATCATAGCTAATAAGCAGTAGAGACAGATGTCAAATCTACATCTGTTTGACTATTCATTATGCCGGGTTGTCTCTTAAGTTCCTTGCATAGATAATAAATAAAAATAACAACATGCTTATGGAACTTCATAGCTGTTGAAGTGTTTGTCATACTTCTGGTAATTCACTAGGTGTCATTAGCCCTGTTTTACAAATGAGAAAAACCAGACCCAGAAAGATGGAATGACTCACTCAAGGTCACATAATTAGTAAGTGGCAGAGCCAGGCGTGAAACCTAAGATAAATGCCTCTTAACCCAGAACGTGTTTGACTAAGATCAGACATTAACCAACTACTGGACCTGAAATTAGTTCATGGACATAAAGATTATTCAAAGAGAAATGTACAAGAAGAGCTGTCACACATGTTAGATGGATGCATTGATTTATTCAACAAATATTTATTGAATGGCTACTTTGAGCTAGGCTCTGTTTTAGTACCAGGAATACCGAAATGAATAAAAGGCATAAAAATCACATAAGACTTCTAAGTGCTATTGAGAAAAACAAGGTGGAGGGTAACAAGGGAGGGAGAGCCTGCAATTTTAAATAGTGGTCAAGGAAGGTGTCCTTGAAAAGGTGACATCTGACAAGGATAAGGGAGATAAAGAAGTGAGCCATATGGATATCTGTGGGAAGATGATTCCAGGCAGGAGGAACAAAGGGCTTGAGTTAAGAGTGTTCTGAAGAGGCTGTATGGCTGGGGCATAGTAGCAAGGGGGGAGTGTAGGTGATGAGTTCAGAGGGGTATGAGGGACAGAAGGTGGAGAGGGGACCGTGGACACATCACATAGGTCCTGCAGGGCATTTTAGGGACTTGGGATTTTACTCAGAGCAAAATGATAACCTGAGTCAGAGTAGCCTCACGGAATCTGGAGTCTGGTCAATTTCAATGACTCTGTCTGAGGCATCCCAAGTATGTCCTGGGCTACCTGGCAAACAGATGTCACTCTGGCTCCATCTTATATTTTAGAGCATTGCCTATCCTACAGAGTGTTGACAGATAAGATTTCAGCTTTATGGATAGCTAATAAATAGATATTTATCAGAGACCTATTATCTGTGCTGGGCATTTAAAGAAAAGCTCTCCTCACCTCCTCCTTTCTAACCCCAACAAAAAATTAGTCCCCACTTTCAGTAAGCTTAGCGCTACGCTGTGAGATGATTCAAGTCTATACCAAGTGTTCACTTATAGAGGAGCAAGCATGGAATTATGCCAGGGATAGCCAGAGACAGTTTTACTGAAAGCAGTGTGTAAGGTGAGGTTTTCTAAATAAAGGCAGGTAAAACATTTTGTACAGAGGTAACAGCCTGAGCAAAAACAAGGAGGCTTATAATAGCATGGCTTATTTTTTAAGGATTCATTCATTCATTCATTCATCCATCCACCTATTCATTCATCCAGTGTGACTGGGGAATAAGGTACCTGAGAACTAACAGCAATTGGGGAAAGACAGGCCAGAAGGAATCATGGAGAGGGCCACGCATAGTATTTGGATTTTATCCGTAGGTGATGGGGAGACACGGCATGCTTTCTGCACGGGAAGTAGCAACGGAAGGCCTATGTTGGTCATCCTGGCACCATTGTGCAGGACCGTGGAATGATGTGAGAATGCAGATAGGAGGCTACCGCAATAGTCCAGGCAAGCTGATGATGGTGAATGGGAAGAATAGAAATAGAGAAATGGGACACAGGTAGGAAGCCCTCGAGGTAAATTAAGCCTAGCTTGAGGCCAGATTAGTCATGAGCAGGGTGTAAGAGGGGGTTCAAGGTCACCTCCTGGTGTACCAGCACGAATGACTGTGTAGATGCCACACTCTGATAAGAATATGGGAAGGAGGGGTGCTCGGTGGCTCTGTCAGTTAAGCATCTGACTCTTGATTTTGGCTTGGGTCATGATCTCACGGTCGTGAGATAGAGCCCTGCATCGGGTCCTGCACTGGTCATGGTGCCTGCTTAAGATTCTCTCTCTCCCTCTCCCTCTGCCCCTCCCATACCTGCTTGCATGCTCTCTCTCAAAAAAAAAAAAAGAATATGGGAAGGAAAAAGGTTTGCTCATGGAGAAGATAATACAAGTGTCACTGTTACGATGCAGGCGGTTTCAGTGGAGAGACAAGTCACTACGAGGTGGCCAGACAAGGATTCATGAAGGTCTCAGGACTTTAGCTTAGACCTTAACAGATGGTCAGGATTTAGAAAAGTGGAGGGAAACGTGTACAGACCTTAAAAGATGGTCAGGGTTTAGTAAAATGGAGGGAAACACGTACAGCATTCCAGACAGAAAAAAGTCGGAGCAAAGGCACAGAAGTGGCAACATAGGCCTTTTTCTGCAGGTTAAGTATACTGGTCTTTGCGAGTAGAAGAGTGGTAAGAGAAAGGGGAGGAAAAGGTGGGTCTTCAAATGATGTGGAGTCTGCATCCGAAATTCCCCTTTCAGGGGAGAGAATTTTCTATTGTGGGAGACATCCGGGTCCACAGTGGATGAGCAATCCTAGATGATTAACGGTACCCACCAGAAACACCGTGATGATACCGATGGCGATCCTACATGAACGTGACAATTCTTTGTTGTGTTAGGATTCTTGAGCTCACTAAGCCCCTATGTAGCTCTAGTTAGAACTTGGCTCTCCTGAATCCCATCTAAAGATTAAATGGACATTGTAGCAATTTATGGTTCAGAGTCACGGGTGCCATGTTTTCCTCCCAACACCTGATATTATAATTATATTTGAAGTGTCAATAACAAGTTTAACACTTTATTTAAATTGATTTCATTTCTCCATGAAGCCTTTAATTGTTCTTTGAAGTGAAACTAAATAAATTCTATAATGAATTTTTCGTCCTATTTGCATAAGCCAAATTACAAGTACAAAATAAGCTTCCTAAAGTCTATATTTTCTATCATCAGGCACTAGGATAATCAAATTTTCATCCCATCCAGACAACACATAACTTTAAAAAAATATTTTTAAAGTCTCAGCTGTAAAAATATCACTTGCTTTGTTTAGCCTTAAATTATCACAAGTGGAATATTCATAATGTCTCCACAAGTCCATCATTGAAATACAAATAAAATAGCAATCAGAGCATTAGCTACACTTACTTATTCTTCCAGGAACACATTCAGACTTCTTTCCTTCATTTCCCCCTGACAACAATCAAATCCCTAACAGCTCTTGATAATTCATCATTTCTTGCTTCAGTGCCATCCTTGAAAACAAAGCCATCCTGTGATTCTGTACATGTCATTATGAACCGAGACAAATCACAGGCACTCAGATTGCTCCAGACCATTTCTTCTAGGAAATACTGCTTCTCCTATAACATAACTGGAAACTTTGAGTACATGTCAGTCATAGGATAACACCTATCCAGAGGGGAAAAAAAAAAAAAAAAAAAAAAAAAAGGACCACATCCTTCCTTAAAATGTTAAGCTGCCTCCGCCTTTTCTCTTTTACAGCTTTATTCATTTTCATTCATTTCACTCCCATCCTGGCTCTACACATTATACAGCTTCCATACATAATTTTTCCAAGAGCTTGACACAATAAAACTGCATTCCTATCTTATTGCCTAAATATGATTTCGGGAACGTATTCCTTTTGGCTTTCCACCTCTGTTAAATGTGATCCGAATTTTCTGACGTACCTCGGAATTCTTCTACTTCAGTTAATTAAGCTCTAAAGTCTCTGAAATGTACCTCAGAGCATAGAACATTGGGAAGCAAGTTTGGCAGACGAATGCAAGGACCAGCGAAGGGATGAAGACAAAACTGGCAGCTCATTCCTGGGAAAATCCTGGAGGGAAGTCAGATTGACAGTCTACGAAAAATGAGCTCACTTCTCCCCCTTGTGCCAGAACTTTGGATGCTATCAGTTCTATCATATACTACCTTGGATGAGAGAAGCCAAGAGAACGCAATCTCCTTCCTCTGACCTCTCGTTCCAGTAGTTTCTGACCTGCGATGACGACGTTTGTAGTGGTACAATATACTGGTTTGAAATAAACTGATATCAAGTCATGTGAATTTTCAAAAGAATTCAGGTCTAGAAAATTCACATTATATTCCAATCTTTGGTATACCCCCATTTAGCCTCAAGCATTTGCACAGAATAGAGGAGTTAAGAACATATATGTAGAGAATATATACATATATAAGGAATATATACATGTAAAGAAAATACATATATATTTCTTGATAGCCCTGCTTTATAAAGGATCCCAAGTGCTTTTACAAATGATTCCCTCTGAGTCTATTAAAAAAAATCAAAGATCAAGCATATATGGCTCATGGAGGCAGGCAGTTTTTTGTATGCTTTGTTCTCTAACAAATCTGAATCTCCCAGAACAGTACCTGGAACATAGTATGTGCTCAGTAAGTATTTGTTAAAAGAGAAACTTTACTGGGTGGCACCATGCACAAAATTTGTTTCTCAATCATTCACGATATATTTTTACTTACAACCTTTTCCCCAAATCACTTATTCTTCATTCTCAGATTATTCCTATAAAAGCCAAATGCAGGGGTGCCTGGGTGGCTCCATTGGTTGAGTATCTGGCTCTTGATCAGCTCAGGTGATGATCTCAGGGTCCTGAGACCAAGCCCTGTGTAAGATTCTCCCTCTCTCCCTCTGCCCCTCCCCCATGCACCCACACACTCTCTCTCTTTAAAATTAAAACAAATTATAAAAAAAAAAAAAAAAGCCAAATGCAGTGCAGTGTTACAAACAACAATATATTTCAGATTATGAATATAGCTGCTGCTTTGTAGTTTGAAAGGTTTGCAGTTAAACAATGATTTCTTCCTTTCATTTTTATTACCTGAGTTTCAATTTCCTGTTTATTCCCTACTTTTGAATGACAGTTCACTGTTCTGCCTTCAAATAAAAGAATGCACATATATGAAAACCCACCTTATTTCATTTTGCATTCAAAAGACTAGCTTTCCCAATGAGGTTTTGAGGTGATTATTTTTTTTTAACACTAATTTCATTTTTTAAACTTGCATTCTTACTCAGTTGAAACTATGAGAATTTACTTTTGCTCATTACCCAAAGGCAATACTTACTAGATTGGACATCCCCATGTGGAATGATTTAACAAATAATAATAATTAGGAAAGTCTCTGTTTACTTGCTTGTTTTAACAACCAAACATTTCATTAATTGACTAAGTAATACACAATATTACGATTAAAACTCCTCATTCAGCATAGAAGGAAAACTAGATGGAGAATTTTTTATTCTAGGCTGTAAATATTTTTTTTTTTTTGTCATTTTGGATGCCTCCAGTAAAGCCATTAGAGAAAACTCAATTTGTAAGCGTTGTCCCACAACATCTTTCTTCTGGCTACGAGTTAAAATATTAGTGATGAGGAGACAGGAAAAAGAACCCATTAATTCTGTAGACTCAGGTGGTTTCAAGGTGACTTTTGAGCTTATGATGCTCCACGGTTCTAAAATCCCTTGCCTGCCCACAACCTTGGGGAAATTCCACTATACCTTCGAACTGCTAACTTTACCTTGGATTCTGGAGGCAAAGCTCAAAATAGGGCTAAATAATCAAAATTTCTTCCAACCGCCATGGTTGATCTTGAATGAATAAATATTTGTTTTTATTTTGATATAGAAATATTTTAAATTTCTCAAGAACGAATGAAATTAGTGCTCCAGAAAAGTCTATGGCCTTTTCCCTCAAACTTCTCCATTGATGGGGCACCTGGGTGGCTCAGTCAGTTAAGCATCCGACTTCGGCTCAGGTCACGATCTTGCAGTCCGTGAGTTTGAGCCTCGCGTCGGGCTCTGTGCTGACAGCTCAGAGCCTGGAGCCTGTTTCCGATTCTGTGTCTCCCTCTCTCTCTGCCCCTCCCCCATTCATGCTCTGTCTCTCTCTGTCTCAAAAATAAATAAATGTTTTAAAAAAAAAACTTCTCCATTGATAATTTTGCTTCTCACTGCCAACAAATGTAGTCCTCTCCATAGCGAAAATCAATGTTGGCTCTGCTTCCCACCTGAGGCTGCTCCCCTCCCCCACTTAGTCCTCTCTACAGTTCTCTCAAACAACTAGTTCTTATTGGAAGCACTCTCTGCTCCCCTCCTATGCTGGTTCCAGTCTCCCAAGAGTTGCTTCCAATTTCCTCCCCAATACTAAGGGTCTTCTCTCACTGGGCACCTCTACTTTTCTATTTGTGTGTCAGTGACTTGATTTACGCTTTAGGCAATTTTGATGCATTCTTTTCTGCCACACACACCATGCATTCCTTACACACGTGCACACACACACATTTAACATGATAGCTGTCAGGAGGGATCATGGAAGGAATTGTACCTAATAGCTAATTACTCTTTGAAAGACTCCTGCTACACTATTTATGCTAACATAGCATAAGACACTTTTGGAAGACACTCTTCATAATGTAAATGGGTAACAGTAAATAATCTTATCCAAAGAGAGAGAAAAGGGAATTAGCCACAACTCTGTGTTCTTCCCTCTTAGGCTCCACCTCTTAGAAACCTGATCAATGAATTTCCCCATCCACAAAACATTCATCCCTTCAACATGCTCAGCACCTTTTCTGTTACTGGCATTGTTCAGGGTACTAGTTTAGATTCTGCCATATGGGACGAAGGAGACTGATAATTTATGAGAGCAGTAACATCAGGCAGAGTCCAGAAGAGGTCTCTTTGGAGAGGTGACCTGTGAACTGAAACCTAAATGACGGGAAGGATCAGGGGAGAGTTTTTCAGGCAGAGGGAATGGCAAATGCTAAGGACGTGAGGTTGTAAGGCGCTTGGTGCCCTCTTTGCCCTCACGTCCCCGGAACTACTCTGCTTCCCCTCATCTAGGATGTCCTCCTCTCGAATGCTGTCCTAAATGCTGTTTTCAGACCCAGGAGTATTTAGATGCCCAACTAGTCTTTCACAGACTTAATGCTATCTATGTGACCCTCAAGGGTTTAAAAGAGAAACAGCAATTCAAAGCAAGCCTGCATCATCTTTGACCTCATAGTGAAACATCAGAAACACTGATGACCTCATAGTGAAGTGTGTCACTTTTCCTTATCTAAGAATGTACTCTTCATACAATATACTCTTCGTTGTGGAATATATACCCTTCATAGGATTTAATGCCAGGAAATAAAACTTCTTCCGAATAATGGTTTCCTTTCATTAAGCAATGAGTTATAGGTAAACTGTCCTTCAACCCTTTCGTTTTGGCTGCTGGAATCTCAGAGGTAAAACCTAGTGTCCCTGTTACAATAACAGCCCTGTCCGTGTTTTGTGGCATGTTCACCCCCTCCCCCATTTATTTCTCTTTGTGGCTTATCTTTATTTTGTTTCATTTTCGTTCCCCTTTGTGAAAGTGCTTTTATTTAAGCTGCCTCTGACCTTTTGGAAATAGATGATGTATAAGTTATTAATCACCAGTGCCTTCTGGACACTCACAAGCAACTTCCTCATTGCAAAATCTCACGTGTTGCCTTGGTCCTAGTCTTACTGTCTCTGCCACAAGACATAACCCAGTTGCTCGTCCCTTATGAACCTGTCTCCCTTTTCCAATCTCTTTTGGGAAGATTACTATAAATATGAAGAAAGTTGGTTAAAAGCAACTCTACTTCCTTGGTTTCCTGGGAGACTACAGAGTCTTCATTTTCCTTTTAACACATTTTTTTTTATTCTGACCATCTTACGTATGAATGTGTTTGTGTGCATGTGTGCATGTGTATGTATGTTCATGTGTGTGTACATGTGTATGTGTGTGTACATGTGTGTGCACTTCAGTTTCCTCCTTTTCCCTCCTGCCCACTCAATGCAGATATACTTCAGGATTCTCTTCCAGGCTTTCTTCACTCCTGTCTACACTTTTTTTCTTGGCAATCACCTACCACTGCTGCTTCTAAGTAAAAGATTTTCAAATTGTACTTCTAGCCTCAGCCTCTCTCCTGAGTTCACATTCCAAACTCCCTGGAACCACTTGAACATCGGAGTCAGAATGAGGCCCTGTAGTTCTTTTACCCTCCCAACCCTTAAATCTCCTCCATAACATCTAGGCCAAGTGCGCCACCGTTGGCAAGATTTTCCCTCTTTGCAAATGCTTCCACCAAGCATTTGACAGCAACCTTATCGCCTTTCAAAGCAGCCCATCTAACTAAGCCGGTTTTGACCATTAAAAAGTTGTTTCCAAGGGACGCCTGGGCGGCTTGGTCAGTTGAGCATCTGACTCTTGGTTTCAGCTCAGGTCATGATCTGACAGTTCCTGAGTTCAAGCCCTGCTCTGGGCTCCACACTGACGGTGCAGAGCCTGCTTGGATTCTCTCTCCCTCTCTCTCTGCCCCTCTCCTGCTCTCTCTCTGTCTCTCTCAAAATAAATAAACATAAAAAAATTTTTTTTATTGTTTCCAGTAGGATGGAAAAATCTATTTCTGTGACATGTGCCTGCCGGTTCTAATACTATTCTTTATTTTAAATTTACTCATTTTGAGGGAGAGAGAGCGAGAGTACGCACAAGAGGGGGAGGAACAGAAAGAGACAGGGAGAGAGCAAATCCCAAGCAGGCTCTGCACTGAGAGCCCAATGAGAGGCTCAAACTCATGAACTGTGAGATCATGACCTGAGCTGAAACTCAGCTGAAACTTCTGCTGAGTCAGAAGCTCAGCAGACCGAGCCATCCAGGTGCCCCTCTGATGCCATTCTTAAAAGTGTAACATTAAGAGCTAAGATGGACTGAATACCAAACATGTGCCAGGGCCACTGCACATATTATCTCTTTACAACTCTGCCCTGTGGCTTTATTATTCACATATATCACTGGGGCAATTTTTAATTAATCTAATTATTCACATGAGTCTCCTCCAAATGGTGACATACACATATTCTCTAGGGGAGCTACTCTATTTCAGGTTCAGAAAGTAAAAGTGCCTCCAATCACTTTCTTTAAGTTTATTCATTTATTTTGAGGGAGAGAGAGAGAGAGAGGAGAGAGAATTCCAAGCAGGCTCCACAATGCAGAGCCCGACATAGGGCTTGAACTCATGAGCCGTGAGGTTGTGGCCTGAGCCAAAGTGGGATGCTTAACTGACTAAGCCACCCAGGCTTTTTAAGTGTATTTATTTTTATACACTTTTTAAGTGTATTTATTTATTATAAATAAATTATTTACTTATTTATTTTGAGAGAGAGAGAAAGAGAGAGAGAGGGAGAGAAAGAGAAAGAATGAGCAGGGAGGGGCAGAGAGAGAGAATCCCAAGCAACCTCCATACTCTGCGCTGAGCCCAATGTAGGGTCTGATCTCATGACCCTGAGATCAAGACCCGAGCTGAAACCAAGAGGCAGATGCTTAACCAACCGAGCTACCCAGGTGCCCCTCCTCCAATCACTTCTCACATGAACAACAGATTTTGTTAATTTTACCATCGGTATTGCAAACCTTTAACCATGGTGTCCAGAGGAAAGAGATTCAAAATAACATTCCAGTTGTGGTTTGAATATGCAGAACAGAACTGTCACCAGCTTCATTCTAGATACTATGGGCCTGTGCTGACCTAGCCTAAGAGGGGACCTGCCTACAGAATCAACCAGGCTTTTAACCAACGGCCTACTCAGCAGCTCCTAGAATTCTGATGGGTACAACAAACTATTTCTTAATTGTACCTGTACTACCCAGACACATAGGCTCAAATCCTTCACGTTGGCCTTGAGGTTCCTTTTACATCTTCTAAATATCATTGGTGACCAAGTCATGAAGGCTCGGAGTTGAACATGTTCTCACAATGTCATCGTCCTGCTGCCTCAGGCTGGGCCTTTCTCTGTTTCCCAGTCTAGGTTCAGCTTTTCTCACCTGGATAGCTGCTTCCCTCCAGCTCCCCGCTGTGTAGACCTGATGAAGACAGCTCTTACCCTGCACTCCTCCCCACACTGATGTCAATGCCCACCGGTGTCTGTCTCCTTTCTGGCCTTATCATCCTATGATTTCCGGCATGTACTATATACTTCTGGGAAACTGTGCCACGAAGTATTTTTCAAGTTCTGCACCTTTATTTACATTGTCTTTGAGCCTGGAAGGCCTTTGTTTGCTTGTTAGGATTCTATCTTTCAGTAACTTGAGAAAATGTCACAACCTCTATGAAACTTGTGCCAGATCCTGGGTCTGTCCATCAAAAGTTAGTCTAAAGTTCCTGAGTTCTCATGCACTTTGTGTCTCTCCTAGAATAGAAGAGGAATAGCAATATGCATACATATTTCTTTTTTCAACTGCTCTTTAAGCTCCTTACATCTTAGCTATGGCTTATTTCATTTTACTATTCCCAGATACAGAATAGGGCTCTAATTTAGTTGCAGTAATTACAAATGAGGAGGCAGGAAACAACAACAACAAAAACTGAAACTAATGACTAGCTGAACCTGAAGAAAACTTGGCAATCTAATGCAAACACTTGGAAAATCAGACTCACACCCGTCATATTTACAGATGCCCCAAAAGAGCAGTCTCCATTATTCCCGCCTGCCTCTGATTACATTTTTTTCAAATTGTGGGCTCTACCCTCAAGCACAGCAACTCTTTCCTCTTCCCTGAGATTTAACCAGGCTAGAATTCCCAGGGCTGGTGGTCAGAGGCCAGCACACTAAGTGTCAAAGTTGATTTTGTCTGTAACCAGCAGCATCACTGATCACCTTTGGTGATCCTACTAAACCGTAAAAAAATCTACATTCCCTTAAAAATAATTGCAATGATAATGAGCAGAGAATCTTCTCCAAGCACACTTGCCACTCCCTTCAAAATCTTAATAAATAGTTTGGTCATGAAGTCATTACATTGCCCTACTGCTCAATAAAACAAAGCTGAACATGTGTATTTATTTTTTTTTTTTTAAATTTTTTTTTTCAACATTTTTTATTTTTGGGACAGAGAGAGACAGAGCATGAACAGGGGAGGGGCAGAGAGAGAGGGAGACACAGAATCGGAAACAGGCTCCAGGCTCCGAGCCATCAGCCCAGAGCCTGACGCGGGGCTCGAACTCACGGACCGCGAGATCGTGACCTGGCTGAAGTCGGACGCTTAACCGACTGCGCCACCCAGGCGCCCCTGAACATGTGTATTTATTCATTGCTGGTATTTTCAATCAAAATGCAAAGGTCTCTTTATATCATAAAAATAAAACTGATTTTATATAAGATGGACTTAGGAGTAGTTATATTTAAAAAGAAAAATCTGGAGATTTTTTTTTTTTTTATAAATGTGAGTGAATTTTGGTATTACCTAGAAGAATTTTTAACTATTCAACATAACCTCTTATCAGGTCAAGAAAAGTGCTTCACATTTTTTCCTTCCTGGAATTAACATTTATTTAATGAAATTCTACATCATAAAACACCACTTGCATTACTCAGATGTTCAGTCAATGAAATTACTGAATTAATGAAAAAAAATTACCTTCTTAAGATCAGGTCACATGAATTCACAAAATTGGAGGTGGTTACATAATATAGCGGAATTACATAATAATGTATTGAATGGTATTATACTTTAGGATATAATGAGTTTTTAGCTAATAGTCTTGTTTGCTGAGCCCAGTCTTCCTTTTACCTTTTTCCTTCTTATCTCATTGGTTCTTCCCTTGGTATTCTACAGTGTGTATATTTTCTTCCTAAATGCCTGGCTATGATTACAAAGGCATCAGGTCCATTGTTTTCTCATATCAACCCACAGACAAAAAGAGGAAACACACACATACAGTCAGACACTGACACAGAAAGTTACCTCTTCAAAATATTAAACTGTGAAGACAATACCAGTGTGTAAGGATTCTCTACCTCTTGGTTATTGACATTAAAAAACGATACATAAGTATACCTTCAACTAAATCCAGCATTTATACAACTATAGTTGGGTCATTAGGCATTGGATTTACTAAAGATAATTTAGTCTAAAATATTTCTTCAACAGCAAAAACTCAGATTACTGGGCATGAGCAGGTTAAAACATGGGCTCTAGTGGCTTGAATCAAAATTGCCAATATTATTTACTCATAAACTAACAGAGATATGAAAATCAGGCCAGTTTATTCCTGACTACCAGGAGAGAATAAAACAGCAGGGTGGCTTTGTTTTATTTTATTTTCCTGACAGATTTAATATTTGAGTGCTTGCTCGGTCTTAAGTTTCAGGCAAAAATTAGGTAACTATCCTAAAATTATATAAAATAACGTATACACCTATTTTCTATAAAATGTTAGGTGTACAAAAAGAATGGCTACTCCTTTCTCTTCAATTTATCTATTTAGAAATACTACTTATATTACCAATCATACCAGTTATAATAAAAAGAGAGAAAAAGGGAAGCCAAACGTCACGTTTCACCCACACAGTAGGTAGAGAAAAAAATAATACTGCAATTCACACTGGAATATCTAATACTCTAATTTACATCAGAGTATTTAATACTCCAATTTACATCAGAGTATTTAATACTCCAATTTACATCAGAGTATTTAATACTCCAATTCAAAATATAGCATTTAGTTGGGGATAAGTTTGTGAGTTATATAGGTCACTGTATTGCTTTATACCATGTCTCTGTCTTAATACCCTCATAAACAGCACTGGATTTTCCTTTGCTTTTAGGTAAGTCTTGATCATCTCAACTCATAGGGCACAGGAAAATTGTGTATGGTGTGGTAGTGCTGAGTAGAAATAAATTGAGAGAGAAATAAGTTCAAATCTCAAATTATCACATATAGTTACTTATTAGCAGCCCAGATGAAGGTTTAGTGACAAGCAAGTTACATTCAGTGGCTGAAATGAGGGTTTAGCTTACCTTCAAGTTAATTCATCATAATGTTAATGTCTTTCATTACTGTGCATAGGCAAGTTAACTGTCTTTTCATCTTTTTCTAGGGAGGATTTGAAGTCTCTACCTCGATCTTATAAATGATATCAGATCTTCCTAGATCAGGATACATCTAGTTGCTAGATGAAGAGATTACCCTAATAATTTCAATAAGTAGGTGTTGAAGATGGTTTTCTTTCTCCAAAATCAAATGTAACTTTTTTTTTTAATCTGAAAAGAGTGTTCTGGATTTCATTTCAATTAACTATGTTATAAAAATATTATCAAAGAAGGAATGTCAATAGTATCAGGAGAAATTTTATGATATTTTATTGCACAGGAAATATGGATCTATGGTATCACTCTCTCTGATTCCCTTTTCTCACCCTTCCCCCAACATTTTAATATACCTTAATTTATATTTTGATGATCATCCAGGGTAATTTTTAAGTGAGGAGGGGAAAAGGCACAGTATAGATGCGTATAGACATTTTTTTATGTTAATGAGGGAGAAATGGGAGTTGGGGTGGATTCACAAAGAGTATTAAGCTTCCAGTCTTTTGTTGTTTGGATTGTGGAGGTGGTGGTTACATCATCCACCAGCCAGAACCACTTCCTGCTTTCCCTTCCCCTTATCTGAGTCTGCTTTCATTAGGGGTAGAGAAATCTTCACTTTGAGGTCAATTAGCCTAAAACTGCTAAATCCTAAGGAGATCCTTACTCATTACTTCCACCTTGTATTTAGTTGTGCCTTTTAAACACAATGGTCAGTGCTCACTAGATAGAAGCAAAACAGTAAGCTGAAGAATTTTATATATAAAGTCCTTATAGAAAGGGGCCACATTTAATTAATTTCTGCATCCAAAAATCTTATCACAGAGTGTGGCATGTGGTAGGTACTCAACAATGTTTATGAATGAATACGGATGTTCATTTAACCGGTCGGTTAAACAAGCTGGTCAGGAAAGGATAACACAGCAAACACAGAGAATAACTTCAACGTTAATAAGGACCCAATTAGTTAAGACAAATACTGGCAAGAAATTAAAATCCCTTCAAGTACTCATCATCTACATGATGCTTCTTGGATTAGTTTAAATTATCTAACTCTAGTACAATGTCTAACACTTGCATAGTCATTGCCAACATTGGAAACGTTTTTACAGACATTATTTCACTTAATACTTCCACATTTTTGAGGTATATACTATCAGGTCTTCAATTTTATAGATGATGATACCAAGGCTCAACAAGGTTAAGGCTAAATCTCTGGTTATTTGAATCCCAAATCCGGGCTCATTCCAAAAAGAATTACCTTCTCTGCTTTAAACAAGTCTCTTTCTTTCAAGGGCAAGTTTCCACATGCTTTTTTACATCTTCTAAATTAAATCACACAGATTACCACTTTTCAGATAGCAGACTTTCAAATATTTGTTGATTTTCACTAACTGAAGCCTGAAAAAGTGGAAGACATGAGAGAAATGGGGTGGAGACATGGGTTGGTTTTCCTAGAACCAAAACTGACTCCTAAAATCTCCAGATCAGATAGCCTTCCATAATATACCAAAACCAAGCCCCAGCCTCTCACTGAGACTAGAAACAGAGACAGTGTTGTCAACTTTAACAGAAGGGTTTTCACTGGATTTAACTCACGATACCATTTGGAAGACCTGAGAAAATTGAAGAAATGAAATAAACACTTACCTGCTCATTTCATTTATGTCATAATTTCCCCTGGGTGGTGTCTGTTTTATTGTAATGTCATGGCTCTTGAATTCTAACCTTTGTATTTCAATAGACAATCAGCGGTACTATGAAAAGCCTGTGACCTAATACAAGGAAGTAAATATTTGCTTTGTGAACTACATTCATTGTCTGTAATAAAATTATATTTATTGACACAGATATTTTTTAAAAAATCTCAAACACAAAGTTTAAGAAATTCAGAGAGATTTTAGATGTTTATTACTCATGCTAGAATTTCAAGTATGAAACATTTATATAATTTCATGAAAAAACTTGCACATCTAGTAAAGAGTAGAGCAAGAATTCAAATCTAGTTTTATTTGAAACAAGATTTCCTGTTCCACCACAACTTACTGCTTTTCCTATTGGGGCCTCCCATTCTATAAATTCCAAGTTTGTTGATTCTTTTTTACTGAGGTTTTACTATATTTGATGAAGGGGCACCAGCAGTAACATAAAAGTTTACCCTTTTTAGGTAGTTTCATATCTAAGGGACTTCACAGATTTTTCAAGCTAACTACTCAGGTTTTTGAAACCAAATTGGTCAAAAGTCATAGGATTTAAAAAGTCAAAACCGGGAGCTCAGTAGAGCACTGAATCTTGTGAAACACTATATAGAACTCATTAAGAGACTAGATTAGCTTCTCACCTTTTAAATATTTAAATTTTACCTCCAGCTGAAAATTTGAGATAAGATTCCAATCTGATATGGTTGTATAATTCAACTTAATTGATTTCATTTTGATGAGAAACTTCAATTAATGCCCTGTATGACCTCCAGCTACTCTTATATTTCCCTTTAATTTCCTTTATCTCGGGAAAACTCAAAAGTTCTACAGCATTGGCAACTGACAAAAACAATCCATGAAAATCCAGGAACTTATCATGTAGTAAGGTGTGTGTATGTGTATGTGTGTGTGTCTGTGTGCGTGCGCGCGTGCATAGCGCCCAAGCAGAAAAACAGCAGATCCTAACTATTAAGTGACTCTGGGCTTCTGAAAGGGACTGTACACTTTGGAAAGCCCAGGTTCAGTGGCAGGTGACCGTACGTTATGGACACCACAGCAGCCCGAATCCTGTGGCTGATCCATCTCCAGATTTTGGTGATGTCTCCTCCACTCAAGCTGAGTTGGAGTCTGGTTCAGCCACAACCATCTCAGTAGTCTTTGCCAAATGTCCTCTGGGTTACTAAGCACTTCCTTTTTTTGTGTGTTTCTGCCACATTTAAAAATTAACATTAGCACTCAAATGAATAAGAAAAATGTACCAGAATACCAAGAGAAAAAACGGGCAAAAGACTTGAACAAGCTATCCTTAAAGACCAAAAGAAAAAAATAATTTCTTTTTGACATGTTAAAAGAGTTATTAGCATTATTAGTAACAAAAGAAATAAAAGTTTGAAAAATATTTTCATTTATCAAGTTAGCAAAGATTTTTCAAAAGACGATAGTATGTTGGTAATAGTATGTTGTTGCTCTAAGCATCAAACCTAGACAAAAAAAAAAAAAAATGCTACACAGATATACAGACAAAATCCAGGCATAAGGATGTACTTCAGTTACAACAATAAAATATGGGAAATAACACAAAAATCTAAAAGTAAAACAATGACTAAATAAATTAAAACATCCATAAGTTGAATTATTTTGCAGTCACTAAATTGTATTAAAAATACCAGTGTTTTTTAAAAAAAAATACCATTTTTAATTTCCTGGGAAACACCAAAGTAATATTATTTTTTTTTAAAGTAAGTATGAAGTTCTACAATGTGATTCTACTTCTTTAAAAAATAGTACACATTATGCATAGTGGTAAACTACTGCATATTTTCAACAGCAATTCTTTAGGCATTGGGATAATTATAAGTTCTTACTACCTGCCAGGCATATGTTTAGCACCTTATATACAATGCAATAAATTAATGCTTGCAAAAATTTTAGGAGATGGGTTTTATCCCTGTTGTATATCTGAGGAAACCGAGACCCCGATCAGGTAAGCAACTTTACCACAATGACAAAGCTCTTCCGTGGAGAAACCAGAACATAAACTAAGGTCAGCTTGACCCAAAGTTCCTGCTCACCACGTCCATGTCTCTGCCCACAGGTAATTTTAATTTTCTGTTTCATATATTTTTATGTGTTCTAGGGGATCTAAAATAAGCATATAATGCTTTTATAATCTGAAAATAAATCCGTAGTTTAACTGCTGTATTAAAAAGATGCAGATTCACAAATGACGATTCTAAAAATTGCTTCCTCCCAAGATGTGGGGCTATGAACAGGATCTTTAGGAACTCAAACTAATGGGGTAATGAGCATGAGCACTCCTTTTATTTTTTTTATTTTTTTTTTAATTTTTTTTTTTTAATGTTTATTTATTTTTGAGACAGAGAGAGACAGAGCATGAACGGGGGAGGGGCAGAGAGAGAGGGAGACACAGAATCGGAAGCAGGCTCCAGGCTCTGAGCCATCAGCCCAGAGCCCGACGCGGGGCTCGAACTCACTGACCGCGAGATCGTGACCTGAGCTGAAGTCGGACGCTTAACCGACTGAGCCACCCAGGCGCCCCGAGCACTCCTTTTAATAAGTGTAATCCCAAAGACTTTTGTGAGCCATCTAAATTCTGCAAAATGTATTCATTTAAGAAATACTTGCTTAACACCTACCTTTTGCCAGGTATTGTGCTAGATGTTGGCACAATAGTAGGAGGACCAGTCTGAAGGACTTTCTTTGGATATCGGGAAAGTCTTTGGGGGATAAGTAGAGATGGGAAGAGATAGAGAAGGTGGCAAGACTGTCAATTTAACACTGGAAGTCCTGGCTACATACATCTAAGGTTTTTTTTTTTTTTTTAATCTTTCCCTAAAAACATATAGGATTCCTGAGGATCCAGGACACCCCCGTAAATGTCATAAAATGTGAAGGCTCTACAATGCATTCATACTTTTACTCTAATTATACTAGTCAGATAAGCTAAAATGTTTTATATGTATATATATATATATATATATATTTTTTAATGTTTATTTATTTTTGAAGAAGAGAGAGACAGAGTGTGAGTGGGGGAGGGGCAGAGACAGACACACACACACACACACACACACACACACACACACACACACAGAATCCGAAGCAGGCTCCAGGCTCCAGGCTCCAAGCTGTCAGCATAGAGCCCAACGCGGGGCTCGAACTCACAAACCTCGAGATCATGACCTGAGCCGAAGTCGGACGCTCAACCGACTGAGCCACCCAGGCGCCCCTGAACTAAAATGTTTTTAATATCACGTAGCACTATTCTCATCCACAGGCTATACACTAGTCCTCACATTTGCCCTTCTGGGTGGTACAGTATTTTCATTGCTAAGGAAGCAGAGTTGGACCATCAGAAGAAGGATTCTTAGCAGAAATGCAGTTGGATGGATTTCCATCCTCTTGGCTCCATACTTCTTTGTCCATGTCCACCTTCCATTTTTCAGGAAAAGCGAATGTCTTTCAGCAAATGGACTTCTAATGTGAAGGCCACTGTCTCTACAGTTGTAGATTAACAGGCAAATGTTTTCTGACTTTTTAATTTATGAGTCAATCAGATTTTTTATCGATATAGACTTAGGTTATTTACTTTTATGTGGCTGTTATAATAAGATCAAACGAGTAAGAATACATATATTATAATTAAATACATATATCTCCTTGTCTACAAAGTCCCAAGCCCTAGTGGTAGGAAATGTTAAGGAATGTCATTAAGCAAAAGTATAGGAAGTCCATAGGAATGACAATAATTTAGATTTTCAACACTGAGTTCAAATAAATTTAGACCCTATACGAAGATCCCTAAAAGCAAAGAGATACCTATTTGCGAAGGAAAACCTGGGATGCCTTAGAATTGAACACAGACAGCAAATTAAATCTCCTTGTTAATTCTCTTCCATGGGGATTAAACACCAAGGAATCATTGAGAAACCAGAGTAAAAAAGGTCTAAGTTGGTACAATAGATTCCTTATGTTGTTTGTATATTAGGTGGTTTTCTTAATCTTTCAGACTACAAATTTAGGAGGAAGGATAAGGGTCCACAGTTCTGAGATCAGCTGTCACTGCCATGGAGATTCATCCTATTTAATACATGATACCATCCAATCTTTTCATAATAATAAACACTTGTTTTATGATCTCCACAAATCGTAAACTACCCTTCCATGGTTTCTCTAACTACAGTTTTTCAAGATTACAAAAATACTGAGTAAATCTACTCTCCAGTGAGTGTACTAATTACTGTTTTAGTTCATGCTAACAGAAGAAATGGCTTAATAACAGTAACTTAACTGAAGGAGGTCGAACTGCTCATTCATTTAAACGGAGTACAAATCATCTTTGTGTTAGATATCAGTGCTATAATGTGTATTTCATGGATACCTGCTATTATTACTTAGAGACTTTAGCAACACAATTTAAAGTGTTTCCGTTTCCAAAATTATTTAATACCCATAATGCGACCAGGAGGAAAACATTATTTTCCACTACAACAGTAAAAACTGTTTCTCTTTTCTCCAATTAAATGATTTCGGAAGGATGCATTACCCGGAAAACCGGTATGTATGAACGCCGGAAATGCAGATGATATCTAGTCTCAGAAATGTTTATTCTAAACGGGAACTAAACTATTAGATTTCTCTCTATTATTTATGATAGGCTTCCCATGATGGAAATAATCTCCCTGTAAAATAATCCAAAAGGAAATTGGAAAAAACAACAACAACAACTATGGGAAGGTTGCAAAGTTCCCTAGACAAACCTTTCCAGAGACTCTTTTAGAAGGAGGCATTTTTCGAAGGGTCAGGGAGGTTTAGGAAAACTCTGCCAAGGAGCCAGGGTCAGTCTCCCCGGAGCGACTAAGATTGTCCCAGGTGAGCAGCGTCCGGGACTCCGGATGGAGGCAGAGGACGCAGGGCGGGTCCCCGCACAGCGGGCATCTTTTCGGCCAGGCGACCCCCGCTCAGTCTCCAGGACCCCAGCGACTCCCAAGGCTGGCGCGGGCTGCCCGGGACGCACTGCCAAGAGCCTCCCGCTCCCGGGGAGCATCCCCCCTTCCTCGGCTTCCAAGGCCAGCTCTGTCCCTCCGCCATCCTCCAGTCCTCCGACATTTTTCACGGAGACCCGGAGGCAGGGAGGGAGAAGAGGAAACGGCCGAGTGTCTGCATCCAGTCTCTGCCGCAGCACCAGAAGAGGAGAGGAGGACGGAGGCTGGCGAGAAGATAGCTATTAAACTGTGATTCCATCTCCAAAAAAAAGAATCACCATCACCCCCAGCAGGGGAGTCTCGGATACACCCACCCGGACACAGGCGAAGGGGTTGGTGGGCGTTCCTCCTCCTGGTCCCCTCGGTGCCTGTGAAATCTACCCTAAACCGTGCACACAAGAACTCCCTTTCCTACGACTAACGGGAGGGGAGGAACAAAAGAGACCCCCACGCCCTACACACACACACACACACACACACACACACACCACTCAGATATCTGACCGACGCTCAAGGTATGCATTTTTGCAATCCCTTAGGCTTACACCTTCCCCACCTGGTTAGTGCATTTACCCAAAGAAAGAAAGGAAAAAAAAAAAAAAAAAACCCACCCCGAGGTGATCGGTCGAACGGGCACTGTTAATTTCACATTCGGTTTTCTAACAAACGACCACAAAAATCCCGCAGGATCTCGCGCCCCCGCGGGGTCTCTGCCGCCCCCGGCCCTCTCTGCCGGCTTCCCGAAGGCGCCCAGCCCTCCGCTGCGGACCCGACCGAGGCTTCCCCGGGCGGGCCGGACGCTCGCCCAGCCCCTCCGCAGCAGCTGGAGGGCGGCGAGCGGACCGCGCGGTGGCAGCAACGCGGGATTCAACTTCCCAAACCTGCGGCGCGGCCCCCGCTCCCTCCCGCGGCGCCGCGGCCGGCGCCGAGACCCCCGCGCCCGCAGCCAGCCCCGCCGGGGCTCCGGCGGTTGCACTCGCCGCCCCCTCTTACCTTCACCTCCCCCAGCCACCACCTTTTAAAACATTCATCCCTCGGTGCAAAGCAGACATTTTGATGTCATTTACTTAGCACCGCTCGGTTTCAGAAGCAACATCTTACCCCGTCGCCTGGAGGTGTGGGCAGCGCACCGATGGGTCCGGGGGCGCAAGGCTGGGCTGCTCGGTCCTCTAGCGGAGCGGGTTTGCTGCCATCCGCCCAACTTCAGCACCCAGCGGGCGAGGAGAGAGGGAGAGAGGCGAGGATGGAGGGGAGAGGGGAAGGGGAGGAGGGAGGGTGGGCGGGGAGGGAGCGGGCGCCGCTCGGCAGCGCGCATGCGCCCCGCGGGCGGGCGCAGCCCCTCGCCCGGCTCGGCCCGAGGTGCCGCTTCTTCCCCCGGCGCGCGGCCGCGTGAGTCACGGCCCCGCCCCTCCCGGCGGCCCGGCCCCCGCGCGCTCGCCTCGGCGCCGCGCCCACGGTGCGGGGGTCTGCGCGGAGCTTCGCCGGAGCCTCGGGGACCTGGGAGCCTTCCTTGATTGGAGAGGCTCAGCCTCCTGGGCTCCCTCAACTTCACGTTCGCCCGCAGCCCGCGTTATTTTCTCGTGCGCTTTAGGAGACTGCTGGAAACCAGAAGCGTGTCTTTTAGGAGGGGAAAAAAGCGCTGCAACGGTGGGGTCCCAGGGGAAGCAGTCCCTGCGGGAGGGTTCAAGAAAGTGGGGGGTTAAGCAAGTTTTGCTCCCCAAAGGACTCGACTGTATGAAGAGTTCTTTGTTGACATCGGCACCCAGAAATCTGACCCTTTTGCCTTTAAGAATTATTTCAGATCTGGTCTGGGGCATGTATTCTGTCTCGGGCGTCTGGACCACTGGAGCCAGAGTTTTGAGTGAGAGAAGGCGATGACAAGGCAAGAGTCGTGAAGTACTAACAGAGGTGTTGATGCTAGGGGCTTGGAATATCCTTTGGGGACAGCTAGGTAGCTATCAGGTCTGATAATTGTTCCATTCGCTAGCGGAGCCCAGCTCGGTAGTGAAGAAGCTTTGGATGCTTAATGCATCATGAGCGCTAGATTGCATCTCTGATGATTAAATTGAAGTGTTTGTGAGGGTGAATTAGGCAAGCGGGTGTCTCTCTTGAGATGTGACATCTGTGGGAAGAGGAGTGAGTTCCTGGCTGGAATGATTAGGCTTTTTTCTTATACCTACTTAAAACTGATTACTTGTAAATATATATGATTTCCCATTGCTTGTGTTCTCCTACATTCAAACAGTGTTAGCGTTATTTCAAGCTCCCATACTGAACACCCTCCTGGCCTCCTCCCTCCTCACCTCTACAGGAGTTAAATAGGTCTCAGGGTTTGCTCCCGGGCCTCCTTTCTCTAGCTACATCATAGCTTTGAGTGTTAGTGCTCTTCAAAGTGTATTCCCTCCACTGGGGTTGGTCTGCAAGTTGTTCCTTATTGGTCTGTAATGAGAGAGGAGTATAGAAATCCAGAGTTACATTTAGAAACTTTCACAATAATTTGACATTGCCTTGGCATCCAAGCATATTAGTCCGTTGTACCTTTGTGTCTGATTTTATCTGTAAAGTAATTCATTTTTGTTGGATTTTACAAAAGTATTGGTCCACGATGCAAAAGATAAATGCAAAGTTGTTTTCAAAACAAAAGTTGAAAAAAATAAAGTGTCATGGTTTGAGCAGCCCCAAATTCTATGTCCCTCCCGGATTTATATCTTCAGTCCTGATCTTGCGGAACTCTGTTATGTTCTTAACTACCTTTATGGCTCCATTTGAAGAATAATTATACTAGTTTATATTTATTGAACCATTACTGTGTGTTAAGTTCTGACCTAAATGTTTTACATACGCTTCTTATTTTCTCTACAAGGTAGATGCTATTATTATGTTTAACAGACATCTTAGAAGCAGAACTCCAGATATCGACCCCCTCCAAACCTTAGAAGCAGAACTCCAGATATCCACCCCCTCCAAACCTGTTCCTCTTCTAATTGTCCTACCTAGTTACTCTTGTCAAAAAATTAGAAGTTATCTTTGTTTTGTCTCTTTTACCCCACATCTAATTAATTAGCAAGTCACCTCGTCTCGACCTCCAAAATACATCCCGGATTCATCCACATCGCTCCCTCTCCTTTGCTACAACCGTGGTCCAAGCTTCTATCGTCTCTCACAGGAACTACCACAAAAGCCACCAATTAGTTCCTCCTCCACAGCCCAAAACAACACATTCTCTGAACAACAGACGAGTGATCTTTTAAAAACATAATCCCATCATGCCATGCTTCTGCTTAAAACTCTCCAACGAGTTTTCATTGCACTTTAAATACAATCTCTAACCCTTACCGCTGCCGAGAAGGCTTTATGTAATCTTGTCCCAGCCTAGTTCTCTCAGACCATGTTCCCATACACCACAGCTATGTGTGGCGTAGCCACATCAGCCTATTTCTTTTACTTTCTTGAATAAGTTTAGCTTATAGTACTTGCTGTTCTTTCTGCTGAAATCCTCTGCCCCCAAATCTTTAGAGTAGACTCCTTAATATCCTACAGGTCTCTGTTTAGGTATCACCTACTCAGGCTTTACCTAGCCACTCAATGTAATCTTCCCCAGGGTTCTTCTCTCTTGTATCTTCTTGCTTTATTTTCTTCCAAATACTTTTCATTATCTGAGTCAGCTTGCATATGTTGACTTGTTTATTATCTCCTTCTCCCCCCTCTAGAATAATGTACCTCAAGAGCTTTGCCTACACTTTTCACTCTTTTATCTCTAGTGGTCAGAACAAGACTTGGCACATTGTATATGCTCAGGATTTAGCGGATGAATTCATGATTGAATGAATAAATAACACGCTTAAAAAAAAGCATTCTTTATTTTTTTCTGATGCTTCTTTTTCTTGGATCCTCATTGCTGCGTATGAGAATCTGTTGTTTCCCCCGAGTGCACAGTCTACCTTGTTTCCTCTGCCTGCTCTATCAAAGATCACTCCTTGCAATGTCACACATGTAAACTAGATGCTAGAGGAGTGTTCCCAGAACCAACTTTATAACAAGCTCAACAACAAAAAGAGAGAGAGAGAGAGAGAGAGAGAGAGACAGAGAGAGAGAGAGAGATCTTTTCCTTCCATGAACTTCTCTAAAATGTAATAATGGCTGTTTGGGAAATTTTTTGCACCTGTGTCCAGCTGGCTATTCAGTCAGTAATTTACTTGCTGAAGTCAAATGTAACTTCTTGGTGACTTTCTTTCACAGTTGCAGTTTATTGTGCAATCCTTTACGCATTAGCCAGAATCTTCAATGACGGTGTTTTAGGAACTGGATGTGTTGCCTATGCTCTGAATGTTGAAGAGATGGGTGGAAGTGACCACAGGTTTAATGACCTTCACCTCACAGAGTTTCACCACTTTCGGTCTATGTGCATATCTGGGTCTTAGGAAATACCTGCAACACGAGTGCATCAAATAATGATTAGGAGAATAATTCAATTCAATAAACTTTATTAATGTCTGCTATATGCCTGGTATTATGTCTTCAAGTGTTTTTTTTTGCAAAAAATGTAAATGTTATATAAAATTATTATATATGAGTCAGAAATGGATTGCAGTTTATTTTAGCCATGGGGATGCCTTCTCTTTGTGCAGAATTTCAGAACTCCTTGAGCTTATCATTATCAAGCAGCTGTGTGGTAACTATGAAAAGCACTTTTTGATCATGATCATTTCCATACCATTATGAATGCATTTTTCAAGTAGAATCTGGATACAGCAGCAGATTTTGGTATAATGACTTCATAGTAAGGGAGACAGGAGATTTGCAAGTAAGATATTTGCAGACAGAAGATATTGGAAAAGGACAGAGCATCAGAATGTTTATAGTACATTTATTCATAATTAGGGGTATTTGTCATCATTAGGAGAGTTGAAATATACCTCAGTGAGTTTGGTAACCTTAGAAGGTTATTTCAGTAAGAAATTATGTAGCATATTTACATTTTATTCTCTCTTTTCCAACATGATCATTTATTTAACATCAACTGTTCTACCTTTGAAAAGCAGATGGAAAAGGAAGAAATTTGCTTGGATCTAGGAAACACTGACTGCTCCATCTAGGCAAACTTCTCCAGAGTAGAGCTGGAAAGAGAGTTAAAATATGACTCCTTAAACACACTTTTTTCTTTTTGGTAAACAGAACTTACCATGTTTTTCCAATTGATTTTAATCAAACCTCAGAGACAGGTTCCTCTCGGGGAACTTATTTAGATGGAAGCAGTCTGATTCCCAAATATGTAAAATGAGATATAATTAACAGTTTTACATTTTATATGTACTTTTTTAAACATAAATCATGAGTTATTGAAATTTCTTTAATTGTTTAACTTACCAGAATTAAGCTTTTAAAAGGCTCAATATTATTGTTAGAATGGCATTCGTGCATTTACACCTCAACATAATTGGATGGGTCTGTGGAAGCAGATATAAAGACCATTTTTTATTAGTTATGCTCAATTTTGTATATCATAAATTCACTCAACATAGAGTCAAGTGTCAGTCACCCCAAGTACTTTACAAGTGCTCATTTGATGGGCCCTGCATGTTCACATTGTTTGGTTCAATGGGTCACTCATATAATGTTGGACAATATTACTCTGCTCTACATGGAAAAATAACAAAATGTTTATTTCACCTAGAGAGCACAATAATGGTCCATTACTACAGTCAGATTCTTTGTGGATGGAGAAAAATGTCAGAATTTAGTGGTCTATGTTATATTATCTTGAGATCTTTGAGGGCTCCTAGGTGATGGTAGCTGGATTGTGGAACAGACTTTTGCTTTGTCAGACCTATCTCCAGGGTCTGACGGAAGTCAGGGGGAGAGAGACAGTGGTTTGATTTCACGGTAGTTTCTCAGGTCTTTACTATGTTCTGGTTTATGGCAGAGCAAGTTCAGAGATGCAGAAAGTTAATGAAGATATTTGTGTATATGAGTATTACGTATACAATCTAGAAGGGCCCAGGTGACTAATTTTTGAGTTCCATATTGCAACATACTTAAATTGCAAATCAGAAACCTGTACTCACATTGTCAATTTTTTGCTAAAGGCTCTATGGTTTCTTGATTTCCTGTGAACTAGTTTCAGAGTATACACAAGTCTTTCACGGTGTCACCTTAAGTCTTCACATTTGAATTTAAGTAGAATTTACCTAATACTGTGCATGATTGCCCATTCAGTCTCATCCATCTATTAATTCATTCACCCACTCACTTAAAGGGCTCTTAGGAAATGTCTGTCCTGGCATTGTGGGAAATAGAAATACAGTGGAAAATAATATTCCTCTCCTTGACATGAATTTATAATCCAAGTGAGATAGGCTTTTACATACATGAAGGAACCAGAAGAAATCAGTGAGAACACTTGAGATAATGTGGTATTATTATTTTATTTCTTTCCAGGAGGTAGGGCAGAGAATGATGAAAAAGGAAATTGCATGTTTTATAATCAGAACTCTCAACTGCACAGCATAGAAATTGCAGATGATCAAAGTGGCCCATTGAAGTACACACTGAAAACTTTCTTTGTATTACATGGAACTAATTTTGAATGGCTTTGCAGATTTGAAATAGGAATTCAAGGAAGGAGGGATTTAAAATACAATATTCAAATAGGAAGTTACTTGTTAAACTTTAAGTTGACAGCCACTTAGAAAATACTAAGCACTTTCAATGTGCACGGCATTGTACAGGGCTCTGGGGAGATTGCAAAATGAGTCAGAACATAAGGAATAAAGTAGTGAGTAGCGCAGAGTCTAGAGAGATCATGCTCAGCTCAGTGGTTATAGCTGACTGTGGCTTTTCGGGTGATTGGCAAAGAATGAGAGCCATTTGTGTATCTACACTGAGATGTGTGGAAGGACATTTGGGTTGTAAATCAATATGGCATCATGATTGTGTGTTGTTTCAGAATAACAGGTTATGTATGGGAAAACTTGATTAGTATCGCTTACTTATATAAAGTTACTAAGTTTTAAATGTAGATCGAGGCTACATTGTGGTGTGTGGGGAAGGGGTAAGATGTTGGGTGTGGTAGACTGGTTTCATCTCCAAGTCTAGTCACTTGCTACTAATGTGTTGCACGGGATTCTGAGGCCAAATCTGAGATAAGCAAGAAAGATGATTGTAATTTTCAACACTGTCTGATATGCTGTTGGTACATTTATCTAGTATTTGAAACCTCTATTCTAGTTAATAAGGAGTCAAATGATTTTGAAAAAGAGGAGTTGTATATAGTCAGGATAATAGTTCTTGAAGAACCCTCAAACTGTTATTTTTTCTCCAAAATTGGTATTCAGAGAACAATGAATTCACTTGGTCAATAAACTGGGATAATGGAAATTGATCTGTAAATTTCTTCCTTGGGATTTGATAAATACACTGGCATATTGAAGGCTCTGTAAAGCTCCTGGATTACAAAAAGCTAAAATGGTGACTAAAGACATGAGAAGATTCTCTTTCTTTTTCACAGCTCCCCCCCCACACATGTTATTTACGCACATACACACATACATATGGTATCAGTCATCTCAACTTTATTGATTCTCTGATATAAAATTTAAACAAAGTTAACTTTAGTTTTAGTTCTAGTTAGTCATAAAGTCTTAATCAGGACCTTTTCCACACATAAATGTACCTAACTTCTATTTATTTTTTTTAATTCATTTGGCCAATATATACTGGGCATCTGTTATGTGGCTATCTGGCAGGCTGTGTTCTAGGCACTGGAGATACAGCAAGAAACAAAACGAACAGAAATCCCTAGCCATTGGGGGCCTATAGTCTAGTGATGGAGACAAAAATCAAAGTAAATAAGTAAAATATAGTAAATTAGGTCATTATAAGGTCTAAGGGGAAAAACTAAGTCAGGAAAAGGGGATAGTATGTGTGCTTGTGAGCTGGAAGGGGTTCTGAAATTATACATAGGGTAGGAAAGAAGGCCTCACTGAGAAGGTGAGTCAATCTGTGAAGGAAGCAAGAGGTTGAGTTCATGGCTATCCGGAGACAGAACATTCCAGCAGAGGAAAAGATAGCGCATGGGCAGGGCCCTCAGTGAGAGCGTGTCATGGGAACAAATGGACATCAGTGAACAAATGGAGGGAGTTGTAAGAGATGACGTGAGAGAGAGGAGAGAAGGTACTCATGCATTGCCTTGCAGCTCAGGATGTTGGTGTGCACTCTGGGTGAATCGGAGAGCCATCGGAAGGTTTTGAACAGAGTGCCATGGAAGACAAGCTCTAGTCTTTGAGAAGGTTATTTGCAATGATTATAAAGGACTGCTAAAGATCGCTAAGAAAAAGACGACAACCAAATAGGCCCATTCTGGCTACTCACCTGAGGATACACCAAGCGGGGGGCAGAACAGAAGCCAGGAGTGGGATTTGGAGGCCACTGCTGTTAGCCAGGAGGAAGGATGACCGGGGTGTGGAGCAGAGTCACAGCAGTGAGAGTATGAACGAGTAGGAAGATGCTTGATACGTCTTCAAAGTAGAGTTTACAGGATTTGCTGACTGTTTGGATGTGTGGTATAAAAGAATTTGAGAAATCAGGGATGTCTCCACTGGTTTTGGCCTGATCACAGAAACTTTCCTTTAATAATGATGTGCTTGACTTCCTGCTTCCAGAGCCCGCCTATCCCCACAGCTGAGACTAATAAATTACTATAAACAGACTTAACCAACAGTTTGGGCAGGGCCTCTTGGTCCAAAAAACCAGAGGGATTCCAGAAAGGGGCAGTGCAGAGAGATCAACCAGCCTCTTAACGCTGGTGCAGCTCTAACCTTGAATCCTGAACCTATGCTTCAGAACTCCTCCTTTTTTTTTATTCCCTTTGCCCCTGAATGCCTCCTTTTGTTGTCACTCTATTACCCAAGTGTGATGAGGTCCTGCTTCAGTGCTGCACTATCCGGTACCCACTTCCCAAATCTTTGATGCCCGCCACGTGCCCATCCGGTTTTCGGTCTCTTTCCTGTTGCCGAATATATTGATGACAGAGATCTGCCTGGTGGCCGGGACATCTGCCTGTTGCCGTGGGTTGGACCTCTCTAATGCTAACAACTTGCCACCTTGGCCTGGCCCTTTTCTTGTTACCGGCTGTCATCAACCCCGAGAGCTCTGTGACCTTTCCTATGTGTTTGGTTCTTTCCAGCTCCTAAGATAATTCATTCATTTAAAGACTCGTTCATTCTTATCTGCATTAATGCATTCCAATGAACATTTACTGGGTGCTAATTTTGAGTCATCTATCTGAGACTGTAGATAAAAGGTGAATAATATTTAGGCTCTATTCTCCATGTCCTAGAGAAGCTCCTAGAATCTGGGGAAGGACATGGGCTAATGAGGGACACAGACATGGAAACAATATTTACAGCGAGTTGTGATAATTGCTCTCAATCTCTAATCATCTTTTCAAAATGGAGACATTTTACGGCTAGACAAAAAGCATGGTGCAGTGGTTTTACAGACTGGAAGTGGAATGAATCTGATCGAGGCTGGAGTTTCTGTTCTCCCACTCACTGGCTGAGTGACATTGGCGAGTGAATTTACCTCTGATACTTCAGTTTCTTCGTCTTTGAAATGGGAATAACAACTAGATGTCTTATAGGGTTGTTGTGAGGGCTACATAAGATATTCATCTAAAGTGCTTTATCATTGCTGCTGACACATACCAAGGCGTAATGTTTTAGCACCTCTTCATTTTCTTCTCTTCCTCCTCCTTCCTCCCTGGCAGTCTAAGTGGGTGCAACAGGAACACAGGAGGAGAATCCTTGGCATGAGGGGGAAACTTTTCTGATCCCAGGGGCCCGGGTTAGAGTCCAGGGCTCTCAGAGCCCCTGCACGGATTTGAGTCATAACATCGTTTAATAATTGCCTAGGTATTGGATCATCGCCCCCGTGAGAATTGTCTCTTGTGGGCGGGGACTTTGCCTGCTCACCCTGCAGCCCCAGCATGTTACACAGTGCTGTGTAGGAAGAAGTGCCCAATAAATATTAAAAAAAAAAGAAGAAGAAGAAGAAGAAGAAGAAGAAGAAGAAGAAGAAGAAGAAGAAGAAGAAGAAGAAGAAGAAGAAGAAGAATGACAAGGCTTCCCAGTGGTGGTGCCTATTAAATTAAACTTGAAAGGAAGAATGCATCACATGAAGGAAGAATAAGACCGTTTCCAGTATTCAGGAAAGTGTGAGTCGTGTGCTGAGGCCTAAGACCTTTAATGTATTCAGGAAGCCTCAGGTCTGTTGGCGTCATCTATCTGCCTGTCTACGCACCGCATGAGCTCTTGAATTCTGAAAGGTGGGCAGGAGCTAGATCAAAAAGGACTTTGTATGTATAATAACTCAAGAGTTCAGACCTTTCTCTGGGATGCAGAGCACAGAATGCTATGAGGTAGGGCACTCGAGGCTTTTCACGATCGGGTCCTTACCCCCCTTTTCAGACTTCTCTCCTTGACTAACAATTTACACGCCAGCAGCACCAAAATATTTGCACCCCACCCCTCTCCCACCCCTCCAATATCACATGCTTCTGTTTCTTACTTTCTTTGCTTATGCTGTGTCACCATCTAGAATGTTCCCATCCCCTCTTGTTACCAAAGCCCTCACTGGGCCCCCGTCTCCTATTATTCATGCTGTGGCCCAAGAGTCACCAACTCCAGAAAGTCTTCTGGCTTGCAGGATGCTTCCCCAGTCATTAAAGTTCACATCCAATGAGTTCACATCCAATAGGTGTCAAGCACTCTTTCCCTTTGTATCTATAATTTGATTTAATCCTTACAAGAACCCTATAAAATAGGTACTGTTATCCTTTTTTAAATTGAGCAAACAGATATACTTTCTTATTTTGGGTTTATTTTACATTTTGTAGATGAGCAAACTAAAGCTTAAATGATCCAGGGTTAAAGACTGGCTGAGATTTGACACCTAATGTAAGGGCTACAATCCCCACTATCTTTGAACTTGAACATTAATTACACTTCACTGCTTAGACAGGGTCCTATGACCCCTCCTTGTCTATGTAACTCTTTTTTTTCTTTTTTTAGCAGTATCAATCTGATAGAATATTAAATTACACAGTTTTCATGTTTCAGTTACAGTTTGAAATCTTTCTGTGTCAAATCTCTTTTTCCCATTCCTTGACGATATCTTGGGCAGATTCCATAATTATTTGGTCACATTCCATTATTAAACTCACTCCAGCCCAGTTTAAATTATTTATTTATGTTATTTTTTTTTTCAAAATTCTTTTTTCTTTCCATTGCAGGACAGGCTCTTGGCACAAGGGGCTTGGAATGAAGATTGGGCACACTCTGTTAACTCATTCCCCTACCTCTTCTAGCCAGGCCCCGGCTTCACTGGGTCAGAGGGAGCCGGGGAGGAGAAATGTAGAGAAAAGGGCAAATCTCTTTTTATTTAACTGGTTTTGGCCACAGTTATTTCCTCATTGGCTGTTTGTGCTTTGGAAACAGACACTAAATGGACTGGCGTTTTCATTTGTATGGCACCCATCCAGATGCTGGCTGTCGGTGAGCGCACGCACACATGGGTTCTTAGGATGGCTGTGTAGGGACTCCCACTGTATGGCCTCTTATACCTGAGATCCAGCTACTGCCCCAGCACTGTGGTCACACTGGTTTCTGTCACTGGCGGTCTCACCACAGATGCTTGTTGCTAAAGTCTTCTCAATAAGTGGGCAGCCCTTTTGGCTGGGACTCCAGCGAGTTGGCTCCAACACAGGTTAGATTTCATGATTTCTCACATAGTCATGAGAAAGTCACAGAACCTTGCTATCCCAGAGGGTAGAAAGTGCAGGAGACTATCCTGACACCCATATCTCTCTGCCCTGCCATCCATCCACCCACCCACCCATCCATCCGTCCATCCATCCACCCATCCTTCCATCAACCCAGTCATGGCACTGATAAGTAAATCTACAACTCAAATGGATGCCTATTCAGGGTACTGAAGGAGGTGCTCCTCCTATAGCAAGCATCCCTAGTCTATTGCCTTTGTCTTAAAAATATTTTATAGATAAAATATTCATAATGAAGAGTGCACGTACAGTTTAATGAACACTAATAAAAAGTAACAACCAGGTATTTGTCATTTTGAGAATGAAAACATTTCCCAGTACCTAAGAAATCCCTGAGTATACTCCAACTCTGCATTATGTGTGAATTTATTCTTATACATTAAAAAACAGAATTTTAGTGCGTGCATATTGTATTCATTTTCCATTACTGAGATAATAAATTACCATGATCTTGTGGCTTAAAACAATACAAATGGATTATTCTTACAGTTCTGTGGGTTTGAAGTCTGACGCGGGTGTCACTGGGCTATAAAATCAAGGTGATGACAGGGCTGCATTCCTTTCTAGATGCTCTCAGGGAGAGCCCATTTCTTACATTTTCTAGTTTCCAGAGGCCACTCACACTCCTTGGCTCATGGTTTTCCATCTTTAAAGCTAGCAATGTTGCGGTTATTTGACCCTTCTTTTTTATTTTTATTTTTAATGCTTATTTACTTATTTTGAGAGAGCAAGTGAGCAAGTGAGGGAGGGGCAGAGAGGGAGGGAAAGAGAGGATCCCTTGAACCCACTAACAGTGAGATCATGACCTGAGCTGAAATCAAGAGTCGGAGGCTTAACTGACTGAGCTACCCAACACTTCCCCCCCACCCCCACACATCTCTGACCCTTCTTTTTTGGTCACACTTTGTCTTCTTCTAAGTGACTTTGTCAGTTTCCCTCTGGTCACAGCTGGAAGAGATTCTGCCTTTAAGGATCCATGTAATTAGATTGGACCCACCTGGATAGTCTTTCCATCTCAAGGTCCATGATGACATCCTCAAAGTTTGTGTGTGTGTGTGTGTGTGTGTGTGTGTGTGTGTGTGTGTGTTCGTGTGTGTGTGTGCACATGTGTGTGCTTGCCATGTAAGGTAACATATTCACAGGGTCTGAGGATTACAATGTGGACATCTTTGGAGGGAGCATTATTCTACCTAACACATAGGTGTATTGCTAAAAATATTTTCTATACCTTTGCTCGCTTTCACATTTTATATAAACAGAATTAAATAGTATGCATTCTTTTTGTGAACTGCTTTTTTTCACTTACTATTAGATTTTGGATTTATCCATATTGATGCATGAGCTGTATTTATTTTCATCACTACCATAGTATTCTATTGTATGAATATACTGTGCCGTGATATAATGAATAAATGTACCATTTAGAGATCTTCTCACTATATATAGACATTTTGGACATTGCAAGTTTTGGGCTATTAAGAACATTGCTGATATGAATATTCTTGTCAATGCTTCCTCTGATTTGTGTGAGCACATATTTCTTTAGGTTATATTTCAGTGTGAAATTGAAGGTATTTCATATATTTCATTCTCCACGTTTGCTCCTGAGAAGTCAGTTTTCAATCTAGTAATTATTTTTCTTTTATGTTACCTATCTTTTCTCTCTGAGTCCTTTTAAGCTGTTCTTCCTGTCTTTGTTTTCCTGCAATTTCACTGCAATGTTGATGCTGATTTCTTTTTATTTACATGCTTGGAATTTGTTGGATTAATGAAGTTGAGAAAGACTGAGAACAGTTATCTTAATTATTTCCTCAAAAAGTTAGGGAAAGAAAACCCAACAAGATAATCTGAAGACAAGCAGAGGAAGAAATTACTAAAGATGTAAGCAGAACGAATTTGAGAGAGAATAAATAAAATGGTAAAATAGAACAATTAAAAAGTTGATAAAAGAAACAAACCATCAGTAAAATTAATAAATATAAATAAAGTGTAAATGTTCAAAATAAGGAATAACAAGGAGGAAATATCCAACAAAACAGAGGGATTGTAAAATCACAAAAGATTAACTTCTGCTATTCTTTCTTTAAATTTTTCTCCCTTCGTTTTTTCCCAAGTCTCCTGAAAACTCAATTTCATGTATGTAAAATTAGTGAACATTGTTTACATTTTCTTTTAGTTTCTTTGATTGTTTTATTTCCTCTATCATTATCCCGGATAATTTATGTCAGTCAATCTGTCTGTAAATTCACTGCTATTTTTTCTGCAGTGTTCATTAGGCTATTAAGCCTATGTAATGTACTTTTGATTTCAAATAGTGTATGTTTCAGCTCCAGAATTTCCATTTGTATCTTTTTTCTTGTAGTTTCCACTTATTTGCTGAGATTTACCATGTCTTTACCTGTTCTTTACCTTTTACTATAATTTATATGTATTAGCTTTTTCAAGGTCTCTGTCTGCTAGATACAGTAGCAGACACCTTTTCTTCGCCTTTTCTTTATCCATTCATCCACTGATGGACACTTGGGCTCTTTCCATACTTTGGTTATTGTTGATAGTGCTGCTATAAACATGGGGGTGCATGTGTCCCTTCAAAACAGCACACCTGTATGCCTTGGATAAATGCCTAGTAGTGCAATAGCTGGGTCTAGGGTAGTTCTATTTTTAGTTTTTGAAGAACCTCCATACTGCTTTCCAGGGTGGCTGTACCAGTTTGCATTCCCACCAACAATGTAAAAGAGATCCTCTTTCTCTGCATCCTTGCCAACATCTGTTGCTGCCTGAGTTGTTAATGTTAGCCATTCTGACAGGAGTAAGGTGGTATCTCATTGTGGTTTTGATTTGTATTTTCCTGATGATGAGATGATGAGTGACATTGAGCATTTTTTCATATGTCGGTTGGCCATCTGGATGTCTTCTTTGAAGAAGAGTCTATTCATGTCTTTTGCCCATTTCTTCACTGGATTATTTGTTTTTTGGGTGTTGAGTTTGATAAGTTCTTTATAGAATTTGGATACCAACCCTTTATCTGATAGGTCGTTTGCAAATATCTTCTCCCATTCTGTTGGTTGCCTTTTAGCTTTGCTGATAGTTTCCTTTGCTGTGCAGAAGCCTTTTATTTTATTGAGGTCCCAGTAGTTCATTTTTGCTTTTGTTTCCCTTGCTTCCTGAGACGTGTTGAGTAAGAAGTTCCTGCGGGCAAGATCAAAGAGGTTTTTGCCTGCTTTCTCCTCAAGGATTTTGATGGCTTCCTATCTTACATTGAAGTCCTTCATCCACTTTGATTTTATTTTTGTGTACGGTGTAAGAAAGTGGTCCAGGTTCATTCTTCTGCATGTCGCTGTCCAGTTTGCCCAGCACCACTTGCTGAAGAGACTGTTTTTATTCCATTGGATATTGTTTCCTGCTTTGTCAAAGATTTGTTGGCCATATGTTTGTGGGTCCATTTCTGGGTTCTCTATTCTGTTCCATTGATCTGAGTGTCTGTTCTTGTGACACTCTTCTGCTGTGTTGCTGTCTTGATGATTACAGCTTTGTAGTATAGTTTGGAGTCTGGGATTGTGATGCCTCCTGCTTTGGTTTTCTTTTTGAAGACTGCTTTGGTTATTTGGGGTCTTTTCTGGTTCCATACAAATTTTAGGATTGTTTGTGCTAACTCTGTGAAGAATGCTGGTGTTATTTTGATAGGGATTGCATTAAATATGTAGATTGCTTTGGGTAGTATCGACATTTTAACAATATTTGTTAATCCTACCCAGGAGCATGGAATCTTTTTCCACTTTTTTGGTGTCTTCTTCAATTTTTTTCATAAGCTTTCTGTAGTTTTCAGTGTATAGATTTTTGACCTCTTTGGTTAGATTTATTCCTAGGTATTTTATGGGGTTTTTTTGTGCAACTGAAAATGGGATCGATTACTTGATTTCTCTTTCTGTTACTTCATTGTTGGTGAATAGGAATGCAATTGATTTCTGTGCATTGATTTTATATCCTGCAACTTTGCTGAATTCACGAATCAGTTCTAGCAGTTTTTTGGTGGGATCTTTTGGGTTTTCCATATAGAGTATCATATCATCTGCAAAGAGTGAAAGTTTGACCTCCTCCTGGCCAATTTGGATGTCTCTTATTTCTTTGTGCTGCCTGATTGCAGAGGCTAAGACTTCCAATAGTATGTTGAATAACAGTGCTGAGAGTGGACATCCCTGTCTTGTTCCTGACCTTAGGGGGAAAGCTCTCAGTTTTTCCCCCATTGAGGATGATATTAGCGTTGGGTCATTCATGTATGGTTTTTATGATCTCAAGGTATGCTCCTTCTATCCCTACCTTCTTGAGGGTTTTTATCAAGAAAGGATGCTGTATTTTGTCAAATGCTTTGTCTGCATCTTTTGAGAGGATCATATAGTTCTTGTCCTTTCTTTTATTGATGTGATGAATCATGTTAATTGTTTTCTGGATATTGAACCAGACCTGCATCCCAGGTATAAATCCCACTTGGTCGTGGTGAATAATTTTTTTTAATGTATTGTTGGAGCCGGTTAGCTAATATCTTGTTGAGGATTTTTGCATCCATGTTCATTGGGGAAATTTGTCTATAGTTCTCCTTTTTAGTGGGGTTTCTGTCTGGTTTTGGAATCAAGGTAATGCTGGCATCATAGAAAGAGTTTAGAAGTTTTCCTTCCATTTCTATTATATGGAACAGCTTCAAGAGAATAGGTGTTAACTGTTACTTAAATGTTTGGTAGAATTCCCCTGGAAAGCCATCTGGCCCTGGACTCTTGTCTTTTGGCAGATTTTTGATTACTAATTCGATTTCCTTACGGATTATGGGTCTATTCAAATTTTCTGTTTCTTCCTGTTTCAGTTTTGGTAGTGTATATGTTTCTAGGAATTTGTCCATTTCTTCTAGATCGCCCATTTTGTTGGCATATAATTGCTCATAATATTCTCTTACTGTTTTTATATCTGTTGTGTTGGTTGTGATATCTCCTCTTTCACTCTTGATTTTATTTATTTGGGTCCTTACCTTTTTATTCTTGATCAAACTGGCTAGTGGTTTATCAATTTTATTAATTCTTTCAAAGAACCAACTTCTGGTTTCATTGATCTGTTCTACTGGTTTTTTTTTTTGGTTTTTTTTTTGGTTTCGATAGCATTAATTTCTGCTCTAATCTTTATTATATCTTGTCTTCTGCTGGTTTTGGGTTTTATTTGCTGTTCTTTTTCCAGCTTCATAGGGCATAAGAGTAGATTGTGTATCTGAGATCCTTCTTCCTTCTTTAGGAAGGCCTGGATTGCTATATACTTCCCTCTTATGACCACCTTTACTGCATTCCGGAGGTTTTGGGTTGTGGTGTTATCATTTTCATTGGCTTCCATATACTTTTTTAATTTCCCCTTTAATTTCTTGGTTGGCCCATTCATTCTTTAGTAGGATGTTCTTTAGTTTCCATGTATTTGTTACCTTTCCAAATTTTTTCTTGTGGTTGATTTCGAGTTTCATAGCATCGCGGTCTGAAAATATGCACAGTAGGATCTCGATCTTTTTGTACTTGCTGAGGCCTGATTTGTGTCGTATGTGGTCTATTCTGGAGAGCATTCCATGTGCACTGAGGAAGAATGTATATTCTGCTGCTTTAGGATGAAATGTTCTGAACGTATCTGTTAAGTCCATCTGGTCCAGTGTGTCATTCAAAGCCATTGTTTCCTTGTTGATTTTTTGATTAGATGATCTGTCCATTGTTGTGAGTGGGGTGTTGAAGTCTCCTACTATTATGGTATTACTATGGATGAGTTTCTTTTTGTTTGTGATTAATTGATTTATATATTTGGGTTCTTCCACATTTGGTACATAAATGTTTACAATTGTTAGGGCTTCTTGGTGGATAGACCCCTTGATATAATGCCCTTCTGCATCTCTTGATGCATATCTTTATTCTAAAGTCTAGATCGTCTGATATAAGTATGACTACTCTGGCTATCTTTTGTTGACCATTAGCATGATAGATGGTTCTCTATCCCCTTGTTTTCAATCTGAAGGTGTCTTTATGTCTAAAGTGGGTCTCTTGTAAATAGCATATAGATGGGTCTTGTTTTATTATCCATTCTGTTACCCTATGTCATTTGATTGGAGCATTGAGTCCATTGAGGTTTAGAGTGACTAATGAAAGATATGAATTTATTGCCTTTATCATGCTTGTAGAGTTGGAATTTCTGGTGGTGTTCTCTGGTCCTCTCTAGTATTTGTTGCTTTTGATATTTATTTATTTATTTACTTATTTTTTCATCTTTTCTCCCCCCAGAGAGTGTACCTTAAAATTTCTTGCAGGGCTGGTTTAGTGGTCACAAACTCCCTTAAGTTTTGTTTGTCTGGGAAACTTTTTATCTCTCCTTCTATTTTGAATGACAGTGTTGCTGGATAAAGAATTCTTGGCTGCATATTTTTCTGATTCTGCACAATGAATATATCCTGCCACTCCTTTCTGGCCTGCCAAGTTTCTGTGGATAGGTCTGCTCCAAACCTGATCTGTCTTCTCTTGCAGGTTAGGGGCTTTTTTTCCCCTTGCTGCTTTCATGATTCTCTCCTTGCCCGAGTATTTTGTGAATTTGACTCTGATATACCTTGTTGGTATGGTCAGTTCTTGTTGAATCTAATGGGAGTCCTCTGTGCTTCCTGGATTTTGATGTGTGTCTCCCGAGGTTAGGAAAGTTTTCCTCTATGATTTGCTCACATAATCCTTCTACCCCTATTTCTCTCTCTTCCTCTTCTGGGACCCCTATGATTCTGATGTTGTTTCTTTTTAATGAGTCACTGATTTCTCCAATTCTTAAATCGTGCTCTTTTGCCTTAATCGCCCTCTTTTTTTCCATTTCATTATTCTTCATAAGTTTGTCCTCTGTATCACTGTTTCTCTGTTCTGCCTCATCCATCGTTGCCGCCATGGCCTCCATCCGTGATTGCAGCTCAGTTATAGCATCTTTTTATTTCATTCTGACTAGGTTTTACTTCCTTTATCTCTGCAGAAAGGGATTCTAGTCTGTTTTTGACTCTAGCTAGTATTTTATTATCGTGATTCTAAATTCTGGTTCAGAGTACTTGCTTGTATCTGTGTTGGTTAAGTCCCTGGCCGTCATTTCTCCGTGTCTTTCTTTTGGGGTGAATTCTTTTGTTTTGTCATTTTGAAGGGAGAAAATGAATTAATGAGGTAGAAAAATTAAAATTAAACAAATTAAAGTTAAAAAATATTAAAATTAAAAATTAAACACACACACACACACACAAATGAATAAATGACGCTAGATCCTAGGTGCGTTTGGTCTGTGTGTTGAAAGGGGCTTGATAGATTGTAGAAAAAAGGGGGAAAAAAGGAAATCATTTGAAAATTTGAAAAAATGCATACACTGAAGTAGACCAAAATGAAATGATGGAAGTAAAATAGAGTTTGAAAAAATTTACACAAAAGTAAAAAATATGGTAGAAAAAATAAAGACAAATATTTTTAATAAAAATTAAAAATAAAAATGAATTTTTTCTATTTCTGTTTTCACAAAGAAGAAATGAAAAAAGAGAAAAAAAAATTAAGGAAAGAAAATGGAATAGATGGGCTGGCTAGCAGACTGAAATTACTAGTTTTTCCCTAGAAGTCAGACTATGAAGTGCTTAACAGTACGTAAATTAAGTAGGCAGTGAGAATTATGTTCTTGAAGAGCGAGGTTGTTCCACTTGGGCGGGGCTTAGTGTAACGTTTCTGTTCTCCACTAGATGGCGCTTCTAGCCTACTGGGGTGGATTGTTGTGGCGCTCGTAGGTGCGTATGCGCATGTGCAGGAGCAGTGAAAATGGCGTCACTCAGCTACCCAGTCTCTTGTATGGGAACTCTCTTCTCCCTGATCAGCAATTGCACACCCATCCTTCGTCTTGGGCTTCAGTCCACGTCCTGCTTCTACACTGTCCATGACCAAGCCCCAAGCAGCACCACCCTCCTGAGTTTTGTCTCAGATGTGGCTGCCTCCCCTGGCCCCCCACTTCTAAGGGACTGCAGCTTTGAGCCACTCTTCCCCTTTGTAGAGGGTCTCACTGAGCAATGGCTGGGTGCCGGCTGCACCCAGGAACACTTGCAGGAACATGCTGCTGCTGATGCCCAGAGACCATGACCAGGTGCCAGTCTGCTCCAGAAAAAGTTTGCGAGACAGTGTAGAAGCACTGGTTCTGGAAATGTGGAAAATCACAACACATCTGGCACCAGCCTTCATTCCCAATGACCTTGTTCCAGCACGAGCAAATGTAGCCATTCTCTGGGGTCTGCTGGGCACAGGTGGCCTCACAGCCTGTACCAAATGTCCTTCCAGCAGTGGAACCGCTTCTCCCTGTGTGGCCCGAGAACCTCCCAGACCCCACCCTGCTCCTGGGGATTTGCCCTTCCCACCAGAGTACCTCCAGGTATTGAGCTGCAGAGTGTCAGACTCTGTGCTTCCCCTCTTTACAGTCTTAATGGAATTTAAACCCTCTCCTTTCTCCTTTCTCCCTTTTTAGTTCAGTCCCTGTGGCTGTTTCCAATTTTCCAGTTTCTATCTAGCTGCTTTTGGGGAGGGGTGCTTTTACCACATTCTCCCCCCACCTGTCTCCACATGCAAAAGCACCTCCCTGCCCTCTGCAGCTTCTCTCTCCCCACGTTCACCTCTCCATGCCATGTATCTGCTGAATTCTGTGGTTCAGGTTGTGCAGATTGTTGTGTTAATCCTCAGATCAGGTGTGCAGGATGGTTTAGTGTTGGTCTGGTTGTATTTCATGTATGTGAGACACACAAAAAACTTCCATGTTGTTCTGCCATCTTGGCTCCTCCCAGGGATAGCTAACTTTAAAAACATTGGAATTATCTACTGTTAGCCCAATCCCAACCCTCCACCAAAGGCAAATCTCACCGATTTTGTCCTAATTCAGAGTCATTTGGCCCACACTCTGGTGCTGCACTGCTCAAGTTTCCAGACTTTGTGAAAATGTCTAGAGTTGTATGTGTTCTTTCAGCATTTCAGGCCTAGCTTTCCCCCCTTCTTTGTCATCAGGAAGAATTGGCAGGTTAAGAAAATTATTAAGAAAAAATATAATTTAAAATCAATGAAATAAGCTTCTCCCTTAAAAAGCTAGAAAAAGAAGACTAAAATAAACCAAAAGCAAGGAAAAAAGAAACAATAAAGTTTAAAGAGGAAATCTAGGAAAGAGAAAACAAATAAAGAAGACCTACAAAGACAAGTATTTTGAATTCATCAAAAATATTGATAAACCTCTACTACCAAGTCTCAACAAGGAAAACTGAGAAGAAACACAGTAACAAAAATTAAGATAGAAAGCAGGGATAGCATTTCAGATCCTACAGAAATTAAAAGTATAATGAGAGAATAATATGAATGATTTTCTCCAATAAATTGGATAGCTTAGATAAAATAGACAAAATCATTGAAAGGCACAAAATATCTAATCATGCATAAGAAGAAATAGAAAATCTGAATCTTCCTATATTATATGAAGAAATTTAATTTGTAATTACAACATTTCCCATAAGAAAATCTCTTTGCCCAGATGGCTCATTGGGAAATTTTATAAACATTAAAAAAAATTCCAAACTTGTATTAGTGCTATCAGAAAATAGAGGAAGACAGAGCACTTCCCACCTATTTTTATGAGGCTAGAATAATGCTGTTTTCCACACAAAAGAAAAATTATATTAAAAAGAATTATATATCAATAGCACTCATTTAAACATAAATAAAATTCTTAAAAATGTTACTAATATATCTAACCCATGACCACATAAAAGGATTGCACACATTATAAATATTGGGTTTGGGGTGTCCAGGTGGCTCAGTCAAACATCTGACTTTGCTCAGGTCATGATCTCACAGTTTGCAAGTTCGAGCCCTGCGTCGGGCTCTGTGCTAACAGTTCAGAGCCTGTAGCCTGCTTCAGATTCAGTGTCTCCCTCTCTTTCTGCCACTCCCCTACTCACACTCTGTCTCTCAAAAATAAATAAACACTAAATTTTTTTTTTTTGTAAATATATGTTGGGTTTATCTCAGGAATGCAAGTTTGGTTTAGCATCAGAAAAATAAATATAGGGAAGCCTGGGTGGCTCAGTCAGTTTAGCATCTGACTCTTGATTTTAGTTCAGGTCATGATCTCATGGTTCATGGGTTTGAGCCCCACATCAGGCTTGTGATGATGGCTCAGAGCCTGCTTGGGATTCTCTGTCTCCTGCTCTCCTTTCCCCTCCCCCATGTTCTCTCTCTCTCTCTCTCTCTCTCTCTGTCTCTTTCTCTCAAAAATAAATATTAAAGAAATAAAAATAAATATATTTCACCATATTATCAGAATAAAGAAGAATAAAACCAAATAATCAGCTAAAAAAGTTGTGAAAAAGTATTTGGCAAAATATAACACCTGTTCATGATAAAAACTTAGCAAACAAGAAAAATAAAGTACTTCCTCAACTTGGTAAAGAGAGTCTATGACAAACACTGTGAATATTATATGTAATGATGAAATATTAAATGCTTTCCCCTAAGACTAGGAATAAAGTGAGGAATTTCGCTCCTACCAGTTCTAGTCATTATTACACTAGAGGTTCTACTTAGGGCAATAAATGATTTTAAAAAAACCTAAAGGCAGGAGAATTGGAAAGAAAAAACAATACTATGTTTATTTGCTGATGACATGATTGTATAGGTGGTAAATCTAGAGGAAAAAAAAGTAAAAACCTACTAGAATTAATAAGCATGTTTAGCAAGGTGTGAGTATACAAAGTCACTTTTGGAAAAGTAACTGTATTGTGAGTGCAATTTTTATAAATTTCATATGGAGACACAGAGAACCTAGAATAGACAAACCAATCTTGAAAAACAAGAGTTAGAAGGTTTATAATAACTGATTTAAAATTTTTTGTAAAGATATAATAATCATGACAGTGTGCTATTTGCTTAAACATAGTCAATACTCAATGACACAGAATGAACAATCAAAAACAGATCCACATTTTTACAGTCAAGCAATTTTCAACAGAATTGCCAATGCAATTCAGTAGGGGGGGAAGGGATATTTTTTAATATGTGGTGCCAAGTATTCATATTGAAAAAAAATAATATTGACCACCATATCACTCCATATTTTAAAAAATTATTTGAAATAGATTTAGAATTATACAATTGCTAGAATTTAATGAATTTATAAAACTTAATAATATTTTATATGAAAAAAGAAATTATAAATTGATGGACGTCCTCAAAACTTTTTATCAAAAGTCACAGTTAAAAAAATGAAAATTCAAGCTATAGTTGGGAAGAAAATATTTAAATACATATATCTGGCACAGATTTATATCTAGAATCTATTAAAAAGTCCTACAAATCTATAATAAAAAGAACAACTCAATTAAAATGGGCAAATTAAGGGTGCCTGGGTGGCTCAGTCGGTTAAGTGGCCAACTTCGGCTCAGGTCATGATCTCACAGTTTGTGAGTTCGAGCCCCGCATCGGGCTCTGTGCTGACAGCTCAGAGCCTGGAGCCTGTTTCAGATTCTGTGTCTCCCTCTCTCTGACCCTCCCCTGTTCATGCTCTGTCTCTGTCTCAAAAATAAATAAACGTTAAAAAAATTTAAAATAAAAAAAATGGGCAAGTTATTTGAATAAAATCTTCACAAAGAAATATTACAAATGTCAATAAGCAAATGAAAATGTACTCAATGTCAATAGTCACCTGGAAAATGCAAATTGAAACCACAACGAGAGGGTTTACAATACAAACAACAGTGTAAACCACCATGCAATCATTGCTAAGGTAAAATAGAAAACTCTGAAATTATCTAATTTTGAAGAGGATTTTGACTAATAGGGACGCTCATACATTGTTTGTATGTAAAATGGTACAACCTGTTTGGAAAACTGACGGTTCTTCGTAAAGTTAAACAGACTTCTTCCCTATGACCCAACAATTCTATTTTGGGTATTTACCCAGGGGAAATAAAAACGTGATCACAAGAAGTTTCATGAATGCCATAGCAGAATTATTCATAATGATCACAAACTGGAAAAAATATTTCCTCAATAGAAAAGTGGATAAATGGTATATTCATAGACTAGAACACTAATAAATTAAGTACACAACACCAATACATACAACACCATACAGCTCCAAAAGTATCATATCAAATGAAAGAAGCCAGACTCACGTGATTATATTTTTGTGAATTTCCAGAACAGTGGTTACCTCTGAAGCAAATTGGAAAATTTTGAAGATTGTGTTTTTTGAGTAGATACATATTAGTGTTATGCTCTTTTTTGAAATGTAGCTTTTCACATTATAAAGTGGCCTTTATTTGACTCGTTTAATATATTTTTATTTTACATAATTCTACCTCAAGATATTATTCTTGGCATTATTTTGTATTGTTTTGCATATCTTTGTTTATTCTTCAATATTTAACTTTACCAAATCCCTCTGTTTCAGGTATGACAAAGAATTGGGTTTTGCTATATAAGCAATCTGAATTTTTTAGTAAGTGATTTAAGCACATTTACATTTACTTACTGATATTTTGGTTTCAGTTTGCTATCTTGTCTATTTTCTGTATGGCTCAACATTTCAATTGAAAATTATTTCAATTAAGTGTCCTTTTAAGCCTTTTCTGTTGATAATTCTTTTGGTATTTAGGAAGTTTTGACTCTTCAATCTAGTAGTTTTATTTGCACTATTTTTAAAATTTTTTTAATGTTTATTTATTTTTGACACAGAGACAGAGTGTGAGCAGGGGGAGGGGCAGAGAGAGAGGGAGACACAAAATCCAAAGCAGGCTCCAGGCTCTGAGCTGTCAGCACACAGCCCAATGAGGGGCTTGAACCCACGAACTGTGAGATCATGACCTGAGCCAAAGTCGGACGCTTGACTGACTGAGCCACCCAGGAGCCCCTAATTTACACTATTTTTTTTATATTACTCTTAATCTTCTCTTCTTTTAGATACTATTTGTTGATTTTCTACCACAAATGAGACTAAAGTTACTCTCTCTCCCTTGCCCTTACCTTCTAAATTTGATCTCTAGCATTATTTTAGTGTTAATCTTTACTTCCTAAATTACTTAAGCTTCAACCACCTTATTTATTATTCTAAATATACTGTTGAGTCTTAAATATATTTCAAGTCTTCAATACACTTCTACTACTTCAGTTGTTAGCTTCAGGTAATATAATTAATTCATCTGTGGTAATCCACAGGCTTATTTCATTGTCCACTATTCCTAACTTGTAAGTTGTGTTGATATTAATGTCTGAACATGTGAAAACTACTATTATTTTTCGCCCTTTTCCCTGTCTTTCAACCTTAGTTCTACCAACTTAAATATTTGCCAAACTTTCTACAAACATTTTGTTTGAAGCTCATTCTTTGGTACATTTGTCACAAAGCGATTAGGGAATGATACTCCTTGAGGTCTTCCATATTTTTAGTTGCTTGTCTGTGGCTTTTATGTTGAAGACAAGTTTGGCTGTCCATAAAATTCTTCTCACATTTTCTCTTCTTTAACATCTTTTAAAAAGTTGCTACATGCTTTTTCTAACATAAATGTTGCTTTGAAGGATCCTCATACTAATTTGATAGTTGTTATAAATGATTTTGACTTCTTGTCTGTAAACTAAAGGGAATACCCCCCATTATTAAAAAAAATAGTAATTTTGGCTTAGAATATGGCCTAAGGCCGGGGGTCTGAGTGGCTCAGTCAGTTAAGTGTCCAACTCTTGGTTTTGGCTCAGGTCATGATTTCATGGTTTGTGGGTTTGAGCCCCCACATCAGACTCCACTCCAATGTTGCAGAGCCTACCTGAGATTCTCTCTCTCCCTCTCTCTCTCTGCCCATCTCTCTGCTCTCTCTTTCTCTTTCTCTCTCTCTCAAAAATAACCTTAAAAAAATAGAATATGGCCCAAGGCTGATCATTTCTGGTCAATTTTCCCAGATACACAGTGTGATCTGCTCTTTACTATTCTATTTCAGGAAATATTTTCCAATCATGTTTTTAAGTATTTTTCTTTTTCCATTACTTTGGTTTTCTTCTTTGAAGATTTCGAAGATATATATGTGGTTTTCTCACTTTACATCTTCAATATCTATCACATTTTCTTTATCAGTTTCCTATGGTAGCTATAACAATTTTTTAAAAATATTTGTTACCACAAATTTTATGAATTAAAACTACACAAATGTATTGTCTTAGAGTTCTGGAAGTCAGAGGTCAAGGTTGGTTGGTTTGTGTTCTATCTGGAAGCTATAAAAGAGAATCTATTTCCTTGCCTTTTCCAGCCTCTGGAAGCTGTCTGGATTCTATGGCTCATGGTCCCGCATCCCTGTGACCTCTGTTTCTGTTGTCACACATCCTCTGACTCTGACTATTACCTCAGTCCTATAATTACCTTTGCGATTGTATTGTACCCATCTGAGTAATCCAGGATAATCTCCCCATTTCGACATCCTGAACTTAATCACACCTGCAGAATCCTTTTACTAGGCAAGGCAATATTTTCACAGGTTTCTGGGATTAGGTTGGTAGGAGGCATTTTTCTGCCTCCTGCACACACATTTCTCAAGTCCTTTTTAAAAATAGTTGACTTTATTTCTGTTTGATTTCCCCCTCGATTTTCTTCTTTCTTATTCCTATTTCCCTGTGTCTTTATAGTGTCTCTTTACTCCTGTGTTCTTCTTACTTAGTGTTCTTATATACTTTCTGTTTTCTTAATTCTTTACTGATATCTATTCTGAGCTTTTCTATTTCTCATTTGTGGTGTTCTTATCAAGGCATTAACTGTTGTCTACTATTGAAACATTACATTGCAGCCTTTATCTGCTCTGTGACCTCATTTTTCTGGTGAGATCTCATTGTTTATCTTAATTTGTTAAGATCTCATTTATGTTTTGATTGTAATGATTTTGTACGATGTTAGAAAGAGTTTCTGTTCGTGTTATTCCCCATGTTTGAATGAGGAACAAAATAAGATGAGATTTCCTGGGGTATTAGGAGAAGAGCCGGCCAGGGTGGCTTTCTCTGAATCACAGTCTAAGAATTTCTTTCTGTTTTTACCAGCAAAGATTAAATATATACCCTCTCTGTTAGCCACTTGTTTGTTTCTCACAGCTATGTCTGGTTTAGAAAGATTTTGTGCTTCTTGTCCCTGAGGTCCATAGGCCTTGTTTTCCAAAATACTTCATATTTCTTGGGTTTTCCTTTCTCTGAGTCCCTCAAAAATCCCTCCCTCCCACTGCCCACCTCTCTCTCTTTGATTCACATGATTCTTTCCTTCCTCAATTTGGTTGTTTCCAGCAGAATGAGGCACTGTCTTTCTGGAGGAGGGAAGTATTTTCTGGATATTTGTGGGGTTTTATTGAACCCTCACATCCATTTTAGTTTCTTCCACCTGTGTGGCTTTGGCACTTACCTGCAACTCTGAGCCAGTGAGGACTTTTCTTCTCTTTTATTTTTTTTCCTATTTTTTAAATGTTTATTTAGTTTTTGAGAGAGAGAGATAGAGACAGAGCACAAGCAGGGGAGGGGCAGAGACAGAGAGGGAGACACAGAATCCAAAACAGGCTCCAGGATCTAAGCTGTCAGCACAGAGCCCAAAGCAGGTCTTGAACTGGAGAACAGTGAGATCATGACCTGAGCTGTAGTAGGACGCTTAAATGACTGAGCCACCCAGGCTCCCCGGGACTTTTCTTAATTTCACGTATTGTTCCCATCTTTCCCATCCCACATTTCCCCTCAGGATACATCCTTCCCTTTTGGGGAACTTTTAAGCTATTTAGTTGTCTTGAGCTTCTTGCTCCTTTTACACAGCTATCTTGTGCCTGTCCAACCACCGCTGTGGGCTGGCTTGTTCCCAGCTTCTGTCCATTTTCTGGGTCTCTCATCCCCATTGTCTTTAGTTGTACTGGTGTTTCTATCCAGTTTTCTGGAGGCGTTTGGAAAGTTTAAAGCAGCTGCACTGCCGACACCATGTCACGGAAAATCCTGAGGAGCAGTTCCAAGAGAACCACTATAGTTACTGTGTTGCATAGTTACTAGACTCTCAGAGAATGATAAGGACGCAGGGAGAGTAATTTCTCGACCACTGCAGTAACCCACGTGATAGATGAAGATCACTTGGGTGGTGATTATCAAAGTTCAATTCTGGATGTTTTCTGAAGGCAGAGCCGTGAGATCCACTGATAGGTTGGATATTGGGTGTTAAAAAGAGGAGGTCGGATATTTTAAGGGATGCAGTTGTCATCGACTGGGATGGAGAAATCGTGGCTACAGAGGACTGAGTGTCATATATTAGTTAGGTTAGGGCTAGTCTATGCTGCAGTAATAAGCCTTGAACTCTCCATTTCTTCCATAATGATTAACATGGTAACAAGCGGACTTCCTTCATCCTGTAGCCCTGCCATCAGGAGTATTTTACCTTCACTTCTGTCCGAGTTATGGGGAAGAGAGGACCACACAGGGTGGTGACAGGTGCCCTTTTCTTTTCCTCGCTGCCTTTCCTTTTCTTCCACCGCTTCTTCTTCCTCCTCCTTCTCCGTTTCATTTTCTTTTTGTTCCCTAGCATCGAAAGTGTCATCCATCACTTCTCTTCACATCCTATTTGCCAAAACTCAGTTACACGGACCCAACACAAATGCAGATGAGTTGCAAGATTCATTTGCTGCCCACGTGCTTTTTCTTTCAGTGAATTCCTGTTTGAACACTTCACTGTGGGCTCACTGTTTTTTGTGTAGAAATTCTTCATACACTCTAGTAATTTTTTGTATGCTTTATATGTTTCAAATGTCTCCACAGTCCATTGCTTGCTTTTTAACCTTGTTTATAGTTACTTTTGTCATATGAGATATATTAATTTTGTAGTGTATTTTTCTTTATGATTTGAGCTTTCTACATCCTGTTTAAGAAATTTCTTCTCGGGGGTACCTGGGTCGCTCAGTTGGTTGAGTGTCCAGCTCTTGATTTGGGCTCAGGCCATGATCCCAGGTTTGTGGGACTGAGCCCTGGGTCAGGCTCTGTGCTGAGCGTGGAGCTTGCTTAAGATTCTCTCTCTTTATCTCTGCCCCTCTCCCCCACTCCCACTCTTCTCTCTTTCTCTCTAAAAAAAAAAAAAAATCTTCTGGTCTTGATATCCTAAAGATATTCTCTTATATTTCTTTCAAAGAGTTTTTAAGTATTTACTTTGCTTTATTTATACTTGCTTATTTAAATTCATTAGGTATCATATTATTTATTTTTCTACCTGACCTAATTTGTGATGCCACTTCTGTCATATATGAAGTTTCCCTTTATGTGCATATTTACTTCTTTGTCGGTTGGTTCTTATTGTTTCCAAAGCTATCTCCACTGATATACTTGTTTAGTTGCCATAGTTTCAAAATAACCCCCGATTCCTCATTTTTTTGTTTATCCTTTAATTTCTTGGTTATTTTCATATGACGACTTTTAAATATGCATTCAAATGCAAATCAAATGCTTGTCAATTTTTAGCAAAAACCTTATTGGTACATTGACTTGAATTACACTGATTTATAGACAAATTTGGAGAGACGTGAAATATATGCCATATTGGGTCTTCTCTTTTAGGACATTTGTATATCTCTCTGTTTGTATTTTCTCCTTATAAGTGTTATTCATTATTAATTTGGTTATTCCTAGTCTACTTGTACATTTATTTCTATTGGAACTAGACTTTTTTATTTCATATTTTGTTTTTAGATTCCAATATTTATAGGACCATTATTTTAAATATATCTTTTTAATGTTTATTTATTTTTGAGAGAGAGAGAGACAGAGTGTGAGACAAGGGAGAGGTGCAGAGAGAGGGAGACACAGAATCCAAAGCAGGCTCTAGGCTCTGAGCTGTCAGCACAGCCCCGATGCGGGGCTCGACCTCACAAACTGCAAGATCATGACCTGAGCCGAAGTCAGCAGCTTAACCAACTGAGCCACCCAGGTGCCCCTACAGGACCATTATTTTATTGTGTATGTTGTGTATGCATGTATCTAACTACTTGCTGAACTGTTAAAAATTGTAATATTTTATCCAAAGTATTTATTTTTTGGTAAAGAATATAATTTTTGCTAATAACTTCTTTATTAAGTTACTTTTTGTAAATAAACAACTTAGAAAAGTGCCTGATACAGTAAGGGCTTAATAAGTGTTAGATATATTGTAGGATTTTTTTGGTACTTTTTTTTTTTTTTTGGTACACAAATGTATTATCTGCAAACAATGACACATTTTTCTGTTTTACTTCATATTTATATTTCATTTGTTTTTTCTTTTTATTGTGTTAGCTTGGAGCATCATAAGTGATAGTGGGAATGCACATATATTTCAATATGAGATGACTTTTGCTACCATGGCTGGCAAATTCTTTTATCTGGTTAAGGGAATCACCTTTTATTTCTTGTTGTTAAGAGCTTTGAAACAATCATGAATACAAGCTGATTTTTATAGAATGTTACTTTGCATCTATTGAAATAACGTTTCTCTTCCTTTGGTATGTTAATATACAACTTTCACTTCCAGACACTGTAGTGCAGGAAGATACCCTCGAGCAGGGTGGAGAGGGGCTGGAATTCGTGTTGTGTGAGTCTGTGTAAGTTCTCTCCTTGGTTCACCCCTTTGGCTTTTCAACATTCACCTCTCCCCATCTTTTGATATTTAAAGTTCCACATAACCTCATAGTAACTTCAAAGTGCTGCTAACATAATGGATCCATTCCTGCACAAACAAAAACAACCTTCTCTCTGAAAGCAATAGCATAAAGTCTCATCAGTTTCTGCATTAACTTCTGATTTATGTTCATTCTTCTTTTAGTTTGTAACTCAGCAGCATCTTGATATCCTACAATCTCTGCACTAAGATATCATTACCCACACATCCTGTATAATATCACTGGTGAGAGTGGAGAGTGGAAAGAAAAAACAGAATCAGATACAAATACAAATAAAATAGTACGATGCAAAAATGTGGGTGATCACTAGCCCTCGTTTATAAACCTGTTCACAAGGTCATATTTGATATATAATAATTTCTTTCTTACCTGCTCATTTTACATGTCCTTTGCTTTTTTTTTTTATTTTATTTTTTTATTTTATTTTATTTTTTCAACGTTTTTTTATTTATTTTTTTTGGACAGAGAGAGACAGAGCATGAATGGGGGAAGGGGCAGAGAGAGAGGGAGACACAGAATCGGAAACAGGCTCCAGGCTCCGAGCCATCAGCCCAGAGCCTGACGCGGGGCTCGAACTCACGGACCGCGAGATCGTGACCTGGCTGAAGTCGGACGCTTAACCGACTGCGCCACCCAGGCGCCCCACATGTCCTTTGCTTTTAACCAACACCTTCACTGGATGGTTTCTTTAGTTGACGGGTGACTTGAACTTTGTTCCTGGGAGATTGAACTCTTGATGATCCTGCTTGTACTAGGTTGCTGAATTCTTTCTTTCTCTTGTTCAACCACGTGTGGGTGCAATAGGAGGGATCCAGCAGGATTCCCTAAATAAAATGCATACTTCTCCTTGTCCCCAACCATACATCAGCACTCTGATCTCCCTCTGATAGTAAGAATCACACACCTGAGACAACTCAACAATGAATATGTTGCTCGAAATTTTTCCCACTCGGAGGATGAGTTTTCATTCCCATTGTCCTTCAGGACCACCTTTAGTGGAAAATGTAGAGCCATAATAATCCAATTTTGTGTGACGTCAGGATATCGTGAGGAACCATCTGTAAACCAGGCTTAGGGTTTTTCCTTCTCAGTTTTCAAGTCAGAGGGAATTCTGAATGAGACTCAGGTGTTTGCTGAGGCTAAGTGATGTGTAGCAGAACAGGCATCCTGGGATGTGAATCCCCCATCATGTTACTAACTGTATCCTCGGGACCTGTCTATGCCTGATAAAGTATAGACCTCTTCCGCTTGGCATGTCTGTTGGGCATGACTTTCTTCAGCTGGTGGGTCAGATGTCACTCACTTGATGATGTTCTGCTCGGGTCTCTTGATTACTTGGTGTCCCATATTCATGTGGTCAGTCTCTATCAGAGCTTAGCAGCAAGCCCCAAACTGTTTCTCAAAAAGTGACAGCTACTTGTTAGGATGGGCATGGTTTTGCCCATTGTGATTTTTACATTTAAGGCCTATGGTAAGATTGGTTCAGCAATCTGTTCAGTCACAGATAATCTGAGCACTGTCGGATCCATGATTGCCATAGGTTAAAGATGGCTGTATATTTTTTTACTACACTTCCTGAAAAGTGTTCTAATCCTTTACCCTTGAATCTGTAACTTGCTTGATCAATAACCTATGACGGAAGTGACACACAGCCTACTCTGAGCTTTGCCTCTTGAAGGCCTGACAGATTCTACTTGGAACCCTGAGCAGGCACGTATGAAATTTGGCCACCCCAGATCTGCCATGCTGTGGGGGAAGCTCAGGCTACATAGAATGATTCTATAGAGGCCACATGGAGAGATTACCTGGCGAGTCCTCAGATGTTCTAATCCCCCAGCCATTCCAGGTATGTCAGCTTAGGCCTGGACATTGAAGAAGAGAGATGCGTTATCTCTATGGAGTCCTGCTCAAATTTTACATGTGTGCGTTAAATAAGCGATCGCTGTGATTGTACAAATTTGGCTTGGGATGGTTGGTTATGCCGTAATAGGTTAATGGACAATGACACGTAAAGACCATTTAGAAGCCTGACCAGAAGCCTGACCCAGCTTAATCCAGTTCTAGGGTTTTCATCTGCACTGACCCCACTCCACATGGCCAGCTCTATGGGTTACTTGGCAAATGTAGCAGGGAAGGCCACCAAATTGCAGTGCCTGTTTCCTCCAAAGTCCAAGGAGGCCACCGACGGTTGTGATTCTCTTCGTGGTAGGAGATAAAAGATAAAAGCAGCATGTATCGCATTTTGGACCCAAAAGAAATATTGCGAACATTGGATACCTAGAAACCTGTGGTGGCAGATCCCTACATTTTCCTAGACTTTGTCATGTGTCCTCTGGCATGCATATCTCTTTCTGAGCTATTGAGGGGGTATATGCTTCTTCCTCCCATCAGCTGATGCCATAACTAGAGAGGACCATGGTGATTTTCATAGCCATTGTGTTGTTCCTATTTAATGTGAATTCAGCCTTCACTAAGGACAGAGGTCTAGGACAATTCCCTTTTCTGAACTAAATCCAGAGGGAAGCCTGAGGCAGCAGCTTTTAATTCAATTTATTTATTTATTTATTTATTTTTAGCCTCTCCAGCTCAGCCTCCTGAACACACAGTCTCATTGTTTTCTAAAATTTAAAAATTTTTTAATTTTTTTCTTAATTTAATTCTAGGGTCGCCTGGGTGGCTCAGTTGGTTAAGTGTCCGACTTCGGCTCCGGTCATGATCTCACGGTTTGTGAGTTTGAGCCCCGCGTCGGGCTCTGGGCTGACGGCTCAGAGCCTGGAGCCTGCTTCAGATTCTGTGTCTCACTCATTCTCTGCCTCTCCCCTACTCATGCTCTGTCTCCCTCTCCCTCTCTCAAAAAAATAAACATGAAAAATTTTTAAAAATTTAATTCCAGTATATCTACCATACAGGGTTATATTAATTTCAGGTGTACACTATTAATTCCATTTTTAATGATTATCAGCATTTGTTTAGTGTTCCCTGGGCCATTCTTCTCTGAGTTTTGAGGTCACTGACTCTGCTAGAGGATCAGACTAATAAGGTTTTGTTAAAACTGCAGCCTTATTTTAACTGTGCGCTGAAGAATTAAGAGAGCCGTTTATGTTCAATGGAGATGCAAGAATCTGAAAAAAGTTATGTTGAGACACCGTGAAGAGCTGAGAAACCTGCCGCTGTGACTAAGCAACCATCTCAAGCGAGAATCACCACGAAGACCAACGTGAGATTTTTCTTTTGGGTCCCAGGAAGTCTGGATTCCTAGTGGAAGTATCACATTTCCTGTCCTGATGGGAAAGGAGCGTTGACACATTTTTAATTTATATTTATATTTATTATTATTATTTTTTATTTTAGAGAGTCATTGCAAGAGCGGGGAAGGGGCAGAGAGAGAGAGATAATCTCTTTTTTTTTTTTAAATGTTTATGTGTGTGTGTGTGTGTGTGTGTGAGAGAGAGAGAGAGACAGAGAGAGAGAGAGACAGAGAGAGAGAGAGAGAGAGAGGAGAGAGAGACAGGAGAGCATGCGCACAAGCAGGGGAGGGCAGAGAGAAGGAGACAGAGAATTGGAAGCAGGTTCCGAGCCATCACCGCAGAGCATGAGGGCCTCGACCCCCACCAACTGTGACCTGAGCGGAAGTCTGAGGCTTGACCAACTGAGGCACACAGCCGCCCCAAGAGAGTGAATCTTAAGCAGGTTCCATGCTCATTGTAGCCCAATGCAAGGCTCAATCCTACACCCTGGGATTGTGACCCGAGCCGAAATCAAGAGTTGGATGCTCAGCCAACTGAGCCACCCGGGAGCCCCTTTATTTATATTTTAAAGGCGGGGGGGTTCTTTCCAAGAAGCTGGAGAAGCTGGATGAAAACAAACCCTTGAATAGTAGGTCCAGGAGTATTTATATGAAATATCAAATAATAAAATTAAATAGGATACAGTAAAAGATATAGCTTAGCACATTCATTACCACTCATGTTGTATCTAAAAAACCCAACAATACATTTAGGTACATTCCTGTTCAATATACCTATGCCCATTTATCAAGAGAAGATACAAGTATCTGTGTATGATGGATGCTTAGAAACAGCATTATTCTGATTTTCTTTATGGCCAGTGAGAACTCCAGGAGATGTCCTATGATTGATCAAAAAAAAAAAAAATCCAAGCACTCCTCTTTGCAGAGAATGGTTTAGACATTTAGCAGTCAGCCCACTCCTTATCACAGCCACTTGCTGTCAGATACGCTTTTGAAGGATGTGTGGTGTGTGTGTGTGTGTGTGTGCACGCATAACCACATATTCCTTACGATTTCTCCGATACCCACCACACTTGGCTGAGGAGCAGAATCCCTTTATCACTTAAACGCTTTCTTCTTTGCAGCTAGCAGGCAGTAAATTATGAAGAGCTCTTGCTTGAGAGGTTCCTGCTTTTGCTCTGCAGGGCTTGTGGTCACACTTCACAGAAAGAATTGAGATGGAGCTTCCTGACTGCGAACACCCTTTCCTGAGTGTCAGTTAGAGGTCAATTAGGTGTTACAGTTCTCCTGGGCACAGTTAGGTACATTCCACTCTGCTTCATGCACTCAGACTTTAAAAGAACCCAAAGAGCTGGTTGTAGATTGTTTTGTCATTCCTTTTGGTGGATGAGGTCCCTCAGATCCGGACGTGATTTAACCATTTCTTTTAGGCAAACATTACTCAAAGTTCACGTTTTTTGTGGTTGTTTATTTACATTGTTGTTAATAAGACCATACCTGTTATCCAGGGACTCAAAAGTTTACGTAGCCTCGAGACACCTTTCTCCTCTTTTGTAGAAATAAGCCTAGTTGACACAAGATCACGATGCTTGCCCCTATTTTATTCTTTAGGTCAGCTATTTATGCTTATTTTTTCTCTTTATGGTGAATGTGCTCTCAGTTACTTCCCCTTATTCCTTGAAGAATTGTTTGTCAAGGGCATTATTAAGATCCCCTGGACAAGGAATGCTTACAACCTACTGATAATTGATTATGTTTTAGACTATTCTGTTAGCAGTTAAGACTCCCTCGCCCCTTTTTTGAAGTTAGAGCTGGTCAAGAATCCCTCCCGCTATTACTCCAATGACTTGTGTGTGAGTGTGTTTTGGAAAATGAGATTTTTCTCTGTGTGTTTTGCAGGATTAGTATCAGTTTGATCCTCCAGAAGGAGACAGAAATGAAGCAGCCCACTCCTGTTTCCGTATCACAGACATACATCCTTTTCACATCTTCAGCCTGTCTATTTCCATGCTTCTGAGTGGGAGAGGTTTGTTGGTGAGCATGTCTGTGGGAAACAGATAAGAGAAAAAAACTTAAAGTGGCGATCCTTTGTCTAAGTGACTCTCATTTTAAGAAGAAAAAACAGAACAGCTTCCATTGCGCCTTATTTTAGACTGTTTCTTAAACTGAAGTATAGGTGACACCAAAAGTTATGCTAGTTACATAGTGATTTGACAACTCCATACATTAATTCTAGAATATTTAATAGAATGATATTGAAAGGAGAAATATTTGTCTAAGTCTTTGAACTATTGAATATAATTTAGTCATAGTGTATTTATACATGAGTTATTTTTCTCTCTATACTAGTATGAATTATTAAATTAGGAAATACCAAACTGATATATACTTTTATGAAGAATGAATTATGAAAATAAAAAATTCTTTGGAAGGAGTTTTACCTATTAGGAACAGGTAATCTGCATGTCAAACAATGTACAGAATTTAATACATTTAATGCTTTAAAACCACTGATGTCTAACTTATGGCTTAATTACCAACTACTATACATATCATACTTTTAGGGCACTACACTTATGTTTAAAGTATGATAATTAATTCTTGTCATGTCCAACAGCTCTTAAAAATTAAATGCCAAGTCTTACACTTCGAGAAAAATAAAATAATAATATGAAAACAGGCATGAGCTTGAACAAGGACTAAATATTAAGATAGACAAACGTTTTTATTTGTATCTTACAAAGTCATGTGGATCAGATGATATTCGTAAGGTATTTTAAAACAGAGCTACATTTTTAATAAGCAGGCACGTACTTGATCAAGAAGGCAATACACAGAGAAAGTAATTTATATAATCTTTTAAAGAGTCTCTCATAGAACTAGAAGAGTGTTTTAGATTATTTAAATTAGATTAATAAGAAGTTTTTATTAAATTGCTTAGCAGGGGTACCAGGGTGGTTCAATCTGTTCAGCATCTGACTCTTGATCTTGGCTCAGGTCATGATTTCCAGGTTCGTAAGATCAAGCCCCCAGTTGGGCTCTGCACTGACAGCATGGAGCCTGCTTGGGATTCTCTCCTTCCCTCTCTCCCTGCCATCCCCTGCTCTCTTTCGTTAAAAAAATAGAGCTTCGTAATATCTGGACATTGATTGTATTCTCTGCTGCTACCAGTTTGGTTTGGAATGCTCCATGAATATGTGCACACCTAGAAAAATTAAAACAGGGGCCCCTGGGTGGCTCAGTCTGTTAAGCCTCCGAATCTTAATTTGGGCTTAGGTCAGGATCTCATGGTATGTGAGTTTGAACCCTGAACGGAGTTACGTGTTGACGCCATGGGGCCTGCTTGGGATTCTCTGTCTCCCTCTCTCTCTGCCCCTCCCCTGCTTTCTTTCTATCTCTCTATCTCTAAAAATAAATAAATAAACATCAAGAAATATTAAAACCATACATTTTCATCAAAACATTGTTGAATTTAGCTCTAGAATATATTACAAATGGAAAAAAAATGCAAATAAATTTATTCTTTCCTATAAAGAAAATTTTAAAAATTGACCTAAGGATACAAAGTTTTAAAGATCACTTTAGAAAATAAAAGACCCAAAACGAGCATTTAGAAACAGAAATGCTAACACTTTTACTTAATGTGGCTTTTACAAATAAATCAGCATTAGTCATTAGGGAATTGCAGATCAAAATCATAATGAAACACTACACCAAATAGGATGAGTAAATAATAATAAATAAATAAACTAACAAGCATTGATAAGTATATAAAGAAATTGGAACCCACATACATTGTTAATGGGAATAAAAAATGAGGCAGCCACTATGGAAACATTTGATGGTTCCTCAAAAAGTTAAATATAGAATTATCAAATGACCCAGCAATTCCACTTGTGTGCATATACCCCAAAGATTTGAAAACAAGGGTTCAGAAACTCGTATGACAACATAATTTGCAGCATTATTCACGAAAGCCAGAAGGTGGAAACAGGCCAAGTGTCTATTAATAGATGAATGGGTAAACAAAATTTTAGTACATACATAGGGTGGAATATTATCCAGTCATAAAAATGAATGAAATTTTGATACATTCTGCAACATGGGTGAATCTTGGAAACATTATACTAAGTGAAATAAACCAGACCCAAAATGACAAAATATTCTCTGATTCCATTTATATGAAATATCTAGATTGGGCAACTGCATAGAGACAGAAAGTAGATTGAAGTTACTAGGGGTTGGAGGAGGAAAGCATAGGGATTATTGTTTAATGAGTACTATATGGAGTGACAGAAAAGTTCTGGGAACCGTAGATAGTGGTGATGGTTACACAACATTGTGAAAGTAATTAATGCCACTGAACTGTACGTTTAAAAATGGTTAGAATGGCAAATATTATGCTATATTTTACTACTATATATATGCATATATATTTTTTTTCTACCTTTATGTTTACAATGTTTCTGTAAATGTTAATTTTTATTGACTATTTATTTATTTTTAATTTTTTTATGTTTATTTATTTTTGAGAGAGAGACAGTGCGAGCCAGGGAGGGGCAGAGAGAGAGGGAGAAACAGAATCCGAAACAGGCTCCAGGCTCTGAGCTGTCAACACAGAGCCTGACAGAAGGCTCAAACCCACAAACTGTGAGATCAATGCCTGAGCCAGTCATCAGTTGGACACCTAACCAACTGAACCACCTAGGCACCTCACTGTAAATGTTAATTTTTTTTTTTTTTTTTTTTTTTTTTTTTTTTTTTTTTTTTTTTTTTTTTTTTTTTTTTACCATTTTCAATGTCTTTAATTGCTAGATGCCTCTTTGGCTAGTGTTTGGAGGATCGTTATTTAGTCCTACAACTGACACACTTTTCCATTTGCTCATCTTTTTGTTGCAAACCGCCTAAAGCCTTATTTCCTCTGTTGAACGTTGTTCCTTGGACACATTACTAAAATGGACCGTCTATGCTGTAATCATCCAGGATAATGCTGGAAAGTACGAAGGTCTAAATGATTTGTAAAAGCTATTATTTTTTCCCTTCCGTTTTGAAGTTATTTCTAACAACTTCTAAAGACATGGTCACAGCTGCCTGAAGCATGTCTTCTTCGCTCATAGCATCTCCTGGATCGCTGCCCAGTGCACCTGAACTTGTGGTTGGCCTCTCGCGTGGGTGGGAAAGCTGTGCTGGTGGATGCTGCTGCTGCTGCTGCTTTTCAAAGTAGGCTTCTCTTCTCTTCCGTAGCTCTTCTGAAGTAAGATGTGTACCTGATGTCTGTGGAATATCTTGGGACACATTTCTGGAACTACCTTGCATACTGAGCTGAATAGCCCTGCGGAGATCTGCTTCTTCATCTTCCATGTCGATTTCCTGGCGACTCAGTGCCAGAGCCCTCTGCAAATCTTCCTCATCTTCGTCTAACATGCCTGACCCATCATTTGCTTCTAAGACTCGTTCCAGATCTGTTTTCTGAACTCTCTGTTCTTTCAGCTGTGCTAACTCTTCTCCAATGAGTTTTGGTCTGTGCATCTGTTGGACCCTGATCATCTGTAGAAGTTGGTCAGCTTCACAATCTGGCAGATCACCCTTCACAACAAATATAGAATAACCTTCCTGTTGTAATTGAGCCAAGAAAAGTGCAAGGTATGTGTCTGATATCAATTCTGGACCCGTCAAGAGAGAATTCAAGTTGAACCACTGTTTTCCTAATTTTCGAACTGTAAACCAGTGTTCTTTGTAATTGCATATGAATGATCTTTCATTTATGGGATCGATCCTGAGCCTCTGATACTCTGGACTGTTGAAGAGAATTAGTTCTAAACCCCAAACCTTCAAGGCATTGCTTATAACCTGAATAGAGAAAAAACCACTGTCGTCCATATTTCCCGAGGGCTGCTGTAAAAAAGTGCGATAGTCCTCACTGGTGACTCCTCCTTCTGCCATTCTCATTCTCTCCTCTTCGTCCAGCTGATGGGCAATGGAAGACAGCTCCACAGGGCTGAAATATTCTCCTTGCAATAGGTTATTCAAGCAATGCTGAGCACAAAGTGAGCCTTCTTGTTTCTCGTGGAAGATGGACTCCATGTTTATTTGTCTGAAATGTTAATTTTTTTAACTTTATTTTTTATTTTTTAAAATTTACATCCAAATTAGTTAGTATATACTGAAGCAATGATTTCAGTAGATTCCTTAATGCCCCTTACCAATTTAGCCCATCCCCCCCACCCACAACTCCTCCAGCAACCCTGTTTGTTCTCCATATTTATGAGTCTCTTCTGTTTTGTCTCCCTCCATGTTTTTATATTATTTTTGTTTCCCTTCCCTTATGTTCATCTGTTTTGTCTCTTAAAGTCCTCATATGAGTGAAGTCATATGACATTTGTCTTTCTCTGACTGACTAATTTCACTTAGCATAATACCCTCCGGTTCCATCCATGTAGTTGCAAATGGCAAGATTTCATTCTTTTTGATTGCCGAGTAATACTCCATTGTGTATGTATGTGTATATACATATACATATATACATATATATATATATATACACAATATATATATATATATATACAATATATATATATATCTCACATTTTCTTTATCCATTCATCCATTGATGGACACTTGGGCTCTTTCCATACTTTGGTTATTGTTGATAGTGCTGCTATAAACATGGGGGTGCATGTGTCCCTTCGAAACAGCACACCTGTATCCCTTGGATAAACACCTAGTAGTGCAATTGCTGGGTCATAGGGTAGTTCTATTTTTAGTTTTTGAGGAACCTCCATACTGTTTTCCAGGGTGGCTGTACCAGTTTGCATTCCCACCAACAATGCAAAAGAGATCCTCTTTCTCTGCATCCTTGCCAACATCTGTTGTTGCCTGAATTGTTAATGTTTGCCATTCTGACAGGTGTGAGGAGGTATCTCATTGTGATTTTGATTTGTATTTTCCTGATGATGAGTGATGTGGAGCCTTTTTTCATGTGTCAGTTGGCCATCTGGATGTCTTCTTTGGAGAAGTGTCTATTCATGTCTTTTGCCCATTTCTTCATTGGATTATTTGTTTTTTGGGTGTTGAGTTTGATAAGTTCTTTATAGATTTTGGATACTAACCCTTTATCTGATAGGTCATTTGCAAATATCTTCTCCCATTCTGTCGGTTGCCTTTTCACTTTGCTGATTGTTTCCTTCGCTGTGCAGAAGACTTTTATTTTGATGAGGTCCCAATAGTTCATTTTTGCTTTTGTTTCCCTTGCCTCTGGAGACGTGCTGAGTAAGAAATTGCTGCGGGCAAGATCAAAGAGATTTTTGCCTGCTTTCTCCTCGAGGATTTTGATGGCTTCCTATCTTACATTGAAGTCTTTCATCCATTTTGAGTTTATTTTTGTGTCTGGTGTAAGAAAGTAGTCCAGGTTCATTCTTCTGCATGTCGTTGTCCAGTTTGCCCAGCACCACTTGCTGAAGAGACTGTCTTTATTCCATTGGATATTGTTTCCTGCTTTGTCAAAGACTAGTTGGCCATATGTTTGTGGGTCCATTTCTGGGTTCTCTATTTTGTTCCATTGATCTGAGTGTCTGTTCTTGTGCCAGTACCATACTGTCTTGATGATTACAGCTTTGTAGTATAGTTTGAAGTCTGGGATTGTGATGCCTCCTGCTTTGGTTTTCTTTTTGAAGACTGCTTTGGTTATTTGGGGTCTTTTCTGGTTCCATACAAATTTTAGGATTGTTTGTGCTAACTCTGTGAAGAATGCTGGTGTTACTTTGATAGGGATTGCGTCGTATATGTAGATTGCTTTGGGTAGTATTGACATTTTAACAATATTTGTTCTTTCTATCCAGGAGCATGGAATCATTTTTCCATTTTTTTTGTGTGTCTTCTTCAATTTCTTTCATAAGCTTTCTATAGTTTTCAGTGTATAGATTTTCCACCTCTTTGCTTAGATTTATTCCTAGGTATTTTATGTTTTTTTTGTGCCACTGTAAATGGGATTGATTCCTTGATTTCTCTTTCTGTTGCTTCATTGTTGGTGTATAGGAACACAACCGATTTCTGTGCACTGATTTTATATCCTGCAACTTTGCTGAATTCATGAATCAGTTCTAGCAGTTTTTTGGTGGAATCTTTTGGGTTTTCCATATAGAGTATCACGTCATCTGTGAAGAGTGAAAGTTTGACCTCCTCCTGGCCGATTTGGATGGCTTTTATTTCTTTGTGCTGTCTGATTGCAGAGGCTAAGACTTCCAGTACTATGTTGAATAACAGTGACGAGAGTGGACATCCCTGTCTTGTTCCTGACCTTAGGGGGAAAGCTCTCAGTTTTTCCCCCATTGAGGATATGATATTAGCATTGGGTCGCTCGTATATGCTGTTATCATCTCGAGGTATGCTCCTTCTATCCTTACGTTCTTGAGGGTTTTTATCAAGAAAGGATGCTGTATTTTGTCAAATGCTTTCCTGCATCTCTTGAGAGGATATTATGGTTCTTGTCCTTTCTTTTATTGATGTGATGAATCACGTTAATTGTTTTCTGGATATTGAACCAGCCCTGCATCCCAGGTATAAATCCCACTTGGTCGTGTATTGTTGGAGCCGGTTGGCTAATATCTTGTTGAGGATTTTTGCATCCATGTTCATTGGGGAAATTTGTCTATAGTCCTCCTTTTTAGTGGGGTTTCTGTCTGGTTTTGGAATCAAGGTAATGCTGGCTTCATAGAAAGAGTTTGGAAGTTTTCCTTCCATTTCCATTTTTTGGAACAGCTTCAAGAGAATAAGTGATAACTCTTCCTTAAATGTTTGGTAGAATTCCCCTGGAAAGCCATCTGGCCCTGGACTCTTGTCTTTTGGCAGATTTTTGATTACTAATTCGATTTCCTTACAGGTTATGGGTCTGTTCAAATATTCTGTTTCTTCCTGTTTCAGTTTGGGTAGTGTATATGTTTCTAGGAATTTGTCCATTTGTTCCAGATAGCCCATTTTGTTGGCATATAATTGCTCATAATATTCTCTTATTATTGTTTTCATTTCTGCTCTGTTGGTTGTGATATCTCCTCTTTCACTCTTGATTTTATTTATTTGGGTCCTTTCCTTTTTCTTTTTGATCAAACTGGCTAGTGATTTATCAATTTTGTTAATTCTTTCGAAGAACCAGCTTATGGTTTCATTGATCTGTTCTACCGTTTTTTTGTTTGTTTGTTTGTTTCGATAGCATTAATTTCTGCTCTAATCTTTATTATATCCTGTCTTCTGCTGGTTTTGGGTTTTATTTGCTGTTCTTTTTCCAGCTTCTTAAGGTGTAAGGTTAGGTTGTGTCTCTGAGATCTTTCTTCTTCTTTAGGAAGGCCTGGATTGCTATATACTTTCCTCTTACGACTGCCTTTACTGTGTCCCAGAGGTTTTGGTTTGTGGTGCTATCATTTTTATTGACTTCCATATACTTTTTAATTTCTTCTTTAACTTCTTGGTTAGCCCATTCATTCTCTTTTTTTAAAAAAAATTTTTTTTAACGTTTATTTATTTTTGAGACAGAGAGAGACAGAGCATGAATGGGGGAGGGTCAGAGAGAGGGAGACACAGAATCTGAAACAGGCTCCAGGCTCTGAGCTGTCAGCACAGAGCCCGACGCGGGGCTTGAACTCATGGACTGCGAGATCATGACCTGAGCCGAAGTCAGCCGCTTAACCGACTGAGCCACCCAGGCGCCCCAGCCCATTCATTCTTTAGTAGGATGTTCTTCAGTCTACAAGTATTTGTTACCTTTCCAAATTTTTTCTTGTGGTTGATTTCGAGTTTCATAGCATTGTGTTCTGAAAATATGCATGGTATGATCTCAATCTTTTTGTACTTACTTTAGGGCTGATTTGTGTCCCAGTATATGGTCTATTCTGGAGAGCATTCCATGTGCACTGAGGAAGAATGTATATTCTGCTGCTTTAGGATGAAATGTTCTGAACGTATCTGTTAAGTCCATCTGGTCCAATGTGTCATTCAAAGCCATTGTTTCCCTGTTGATTTTTTGATTAGATGATCTGTCCATTGTTGTGAGTGGGGTGTTGAAGTCTCCTACTATTATGGTATTACTATGGTTGAATTTCTTTTTGTTTGTGATTAATTGATTTATATATTTGGGTTCTCCCACATTTGGCACATAAATGTTTACAATTGTTAGGTCTTCTTGGTGGATAGAGCCCTTGATTATGATATAATGCCCTTCTGCATCTCTTCATACAGTCTTTATTTTAAAGTCTAGATTGTCTGATATAAGTATGGCTACTCCAGCTTTCTTTTGTTGACCATTAGCATGATAGATGGTTCTCTATCCCCTTATTTTCAATCTGAAGGTGTCTTTAGGTCTAAAGTGGGTCTCTTGTAAATAGCATATAGATGGGTCTTGTTTTATTATCCATTCTGTTACCCTATGTCATTTGATTGGAGCATTGAGTCCATTGAGGTTTAGAGTGAGTACTGAAAGATTTGAGTTCATTGCCTGTAGAGTTGGAGTTTCTGGTTGTGTTCTCTGGTCCTTTCTAATTTTTTGTTGCTTTTGGTATTTATATATATGTATATATATATATATATTTTTTTTTTTTTTCATCTTTTGTCCCCTCAGAGAGTCCCCCTTAATATTGCTTGCAGGGCTGGTTTAGTGGTCGCAAACTCCTTTAATTTTTGTTTGTCTGGGAAACTTTTTATCTCCTCTTCTATTTTGAATGACAGCCTTGCTGGATAAAGAATTCTTGGCTGCATATTTTTCTGATTCGGCACTCTGAATATATTCTGCCACTCCTTTCTGGCTTGCCAGGTTTCTGTGGATAGGTCTGCTGCAAACCTGATCTGTCTTCCCTTGTAAGTTAGGGCCTTTTTTTTCCCTTGCTGCTTTCATGATTCTCTCCTTGCCTGAGTATTTTGTGAATTTGACTATGATATGCCTTATTGGTATGGTCAGTTTTTGTTGAATCTAATGGGGGTCCTCTGTGCTTCCTGGATTTTGATGTCTGTGTCTTTACCCAGGTTAGGAAAATTTTCCGCTATGATTTGCTCACATAACCCTTCTACCCCTATTTCCCTCTCTTCCTCCTCTGGGACCCCTATGATTCTGATGTTGTTCCTTTTTAATGAGTCACTGATTTACCTAATTCTTAAATTGTGCTCTTTTGCCTTAACCTCCCTTTTTTTCTGCTTCATTATTCTCTATAAGTTTGTCCTCTATATCACTGATTATCTGTTCTGCCTCACCCATTCTTGCTGTCACTACATCCATCCATGATTGCAGCTCAGTTATAGCATTTTTAATTTCATTCTATTTTTTACTTCTTTTATCTCTGCAGAAAAGGATTCTAATCTATTTTCGACTCCAGCCAGTATTCTTATTATCGTGATTCTAAATTCTGGTTCAGACATCTTGCTTGTGTCTGTGTTGGTTAAATCCCTGGCTGTCGTTTCTTCATGCTCTTTTTTGGGGGGGTGAATTCCTTTGTTTTGTCATTTTGAAAGGAGAAAAGGAATTAATGTGGTAGAAAAATTGAAATTAAAAAAATTAAAATTAAAAAATATTTAAAAATTAAAAACACACCCACACAAAAATCGAATAGATGATGCTAGATCCTAGGTGTGTTTTGGTCTGGGTGTAGACAGTGGTTTGACAGATTAGAGAAACAAACAAAACAAAAGGTGGGGGAGAAAAAAAAAGGAAATCGTGTGACAATTTGAAAAAATGAATATGCTAAAGTAGACTAAAATACACAAAAGTAGAGAATATAGTAGAAAAAATTATAGAAAAATATTTTAAATAAAAATTAAAAAGAAATATGAATGTTTTCATTTTCTGTATTTAAGAAAAAAGAAAAAAATGAAAAAGAGGAAACATAAAAAAGAAAAAAGGAAAAGACAAAAAAAAGAAATCGTTTGAAAATTTGAAAAAGTGAATACACTGTAGTAGACTGAAACAAAATGATGGGAATAAGATAGAATTTTGAAAAATTTACATAAAGCAAAAAATATAGTAATAAAAATTGAATAAAAATATTTTTAAAAGAAATTGAAAGTAAAAATGAAGTTTTTCTCTTTCTGCATTCAAGAAAAAGAAATGAAAAAGAGAAAAAAGAAAAAGAATAAAAGGAAATTGTTTGAAAATTTGAAAAGGTGAGTACACTGTAGTAGACTAAAATGAAATGATGGAAGTAAAGTAGAATTTGCAAAAATTTACACAAAAGTAAAAAATACAGTAATAAAAATTAAAGACAGATATTTTAAATAAAAATTGAAAATACAAATGAGTGTTTTCTCTTCCTGTATTCAAGAAAAAGAAAAGAATTGTAAAAGAGAAAAAGGCGAAAGTGAGAAAAAAAATTTGAATAGATGAACCTGCTAACAGTTTGAAGTGGGACTGAAATTGCTTTGTTTTCCCCTGAAGGTCAGTCCCTGTAGCTCTTTATAGTCCATAGATTAAGCCGTCAGTGAGGTTTGTGTTCTTTTTTTTTTTTTTTTTTTTTTTTGGTTTGTGTTCTTGAAGAGCGAAGTTGGCCCGGTTGGGCAGGGCTCAGTGTCACAGCTCCGCTGTCCCCTAGATGGCGTTGCTAGCCTACTGGGGTGGATTGTTGCGGTGCTCGTCGGAGCGCATGCGCAGGCGCGGCTGCGGTGAAAAATGGCACCACTCAGCCACCCAGTCTGTTTGCCCGGATCAGCAGTCGCGCACCGTTCCTCCGTCTTCAGCTCTCGTCCACTCCCCGCTTTTCCGCTTCCCGTGATCAGGCCCCAGGCAATACCTCTCTCCCGAGTTTTGTCTCAGATGCAGCTTTTTTCCCAGGCCCCTCACTCCCGAAGGACTGCGGCTTTGACCGGCTCCGCCCCTCTGCAGGAGCGTCTCGCTGAGCAATGGCCAAATGCCGACTGCACCCAGGAAGGCCCGCTGGATCCTGCTGTTGCCGGTGCCCTGAGACTGCAGCCAGTGCCAGCCCGCCGCCACCCCCCCCCCCGCCCCAAAATCATGAGACAGTGTAGCCTCAGCGTTTCAGGGACCATGGAAAATCGCAACACACCTCTGACACCAGGCTTCACCCTCAACAACCTTGCCCCAGCACCAGCGAATGTGGCTGCCTTCTGGGGTCTGCTGGGACCAGGTGGCTTCAACAGTCTCTACCAAATGTCCTTCCAGCAATGGAACTGCTTTTCCCCGTGTGGCCCGAGAACCTCCCGGACCCCACTCTGTTCCTGGGGATTCGCCCTTCCCACCAGAGCACTGCCAGGTATGGAACTGTGGAGTTGCAGCCTTTGCGCTCCCCTTGTTTACAGTCTTAATGGAATTTAAACCCTCTCCTTTCTCCTTTCTCCATTTTTAGTTTAGTCCCTGTGGCTATTTCCAATTTTCCACTTTCTCTCCAGCTGCTTTGGGGAGGAGTGCTTTTCCCGTATTCTTCCCCCCCCACCCCCATCCCCCCTGACCCCCCCCCCCCCGCCAGTCTCTGTCCTCTCTCCGGCTGCAAAAGCAGCTCCCTGCACACCACTGGCTTCTTTCTCCCCAAGTTCACCTCTCCGCGCCATGTACCTGCTGAATTCTGTGGTTCAGGTTGTGCAGATTGTTGTGTTAATCCTCCAATCAGTTTTCTAGGTGTGTAGGATGGTTTAGTGTTGGTCTGGCTGTATTTCATGGATGCGAGACACACAAAAAACTTCCATGCTGTTCCACCATCTTGGCTCCCCTCCTATTACTATTATTATTAATCTGTCGATGTGCTTACCATCGACAAGTGGCTTAAACAGAGCCACTTTCTTTCCTGCTTCTAACGTATTATACTGAAGAGTTATGTAGAAATGCAGGTTATTATAAATCCACAACTAGTATCAACTCTGCTAAACTTATCCTCATTTCTATCTTCTACTTATTGGACAATCAATGTAAATAGAGCAGGACAAGAGGAAGGTCTTAAATTTTAGGAGGATTTCATGTTATAACCCTGAAGACTTGATTTTAATAAAAATCATTTGCTTTGTACATACTTGTATGCTTTCCAGAGAAGAGACTCAAATAAGGCTACTAAAATGTATACATGTCTTTTTGTAACACGAAGATTTCTGAAATGATTCACTTGGTTTTCGACATCTGTTGTCACTTTTTAAAAATGTTTATTTTGAGAGAGAGAGAGAGAGAGAAATAGAGCATTAGTGGGTGAGGGGCAGAGAGAGAAAGACCGAGAGAGAGAATCCCAAGCAGGCTCCACACAGTCAGCACAGAGCCTGGTGTGGGGCTCAGTCCTGCAAACTGTGAGATCATGACCTGAGCTAAGATTAAGAATCGGATGCTAACCTGACTGAGCCACCCAGGTGCCGCATCTGTTGTCATTTTTAGCTTTCTCCTTTCAGAGTACGTCTCTTCTACTAACTGTGAGATCTTTAGAGGGATTGAAGGCTGCTAAGATTTCCCCGGTGTACTTTTTAGAAAAGAGTCAGTCTCTTTTGGTTATAACAAAAATATGTGGCCTAACTTTGCCTAATACAGTTGGTCCTTGAACAACATGGGTTTGAACTTAGCAGGTTCACCTTATGTGAAGCACCACTTAGCACCGCTTATGTGTGGAGTTTTTCAATAAATACAGCACTGGAAATGTATTTCTCTTCCTTATGACTTTCTTTTTTTTTTATAAATTTTTTTTTTAATGTTTATTCATTTTTGAGAGACAGAGAGAGACAGAGCATGAGCTGGGAAGGGGCAGAGAGAAGGAGACGCAGAATCGGAAGCAGGCTCCAGGCTCTGAGCTGTCAGCCCAGAGCCCGACGCGGGGCTCGAACTCACGAACTGTGAGATCATGACCTGAGCCGAAGTCGGACACTCAACCGACTGAGCCACCCAGGCGCCCCCCTTATGACTTTCTTAATAACATTTTCTTTTCTATAGCTTACTTTATTGTAAGAATACAGTATACAATATATATCACATCTACAATATGTGTTAATCAACTGTTTATATTATCGACAAAGCTTTCTGTCAACAGTAGGCTATTAGGTGGTTAAGTTCAAAAGTTATACACAGATTTTTGAGTATGTATTGCAGGGGTCGGCACCTCTAACTCCCACATCATTCAAGGGTCAGAATCCTATTACAATATGGCACTGACTGTGTTCTCTGTTCTTAAGCCTCAGTTCCCCCAAAAGGGATCGGTTACTTCACTTTCTGTTCTTTTGCATGGCACCCTAAGGAAACAGGGTTGGTCTCTGTTCTCAAGTAGTATTTTATTTATAAAATTTGTATTCATGATTTATGTAGATAGTATTATAATTTTTGGATTATTTAAAAATTAATCCATGGTCTCTTGGCTTCACTGGTTAGAACCCTTTTTTTTTAAAAAATGTTTTATTTATTTTTGCGAGAGAGAGCATGAGCAGGGGAGGGGCAGAGAGAGAGGGATACAGAGGATCTGAAGCGGCTCTGTGCTGACAGCAGTGAGCCTCATGCAGGGCTTGAACTCATGAACCGTGAGATCATGACCTGAGCTGAAGTTGATGCTCAACCAACTGAGCCACCCAGCTGCCTTGAATAGGTTGCTTTTAACAGGAAACCGTGCAACCTAATGAGAAGAAAGCTTTGTATGCCCATACTCTCTCTAAGTGTGCAACAGAGTTGAAAAATATTTTCTGGGGCGCCTGGGTGGCGCAGTCGGTTAAGCGTCCGACTTCAGCCAGGTCACAATCTCACAGACTGTGAGTTCGAGCCCCGCGTCAGGCTCTGGGCTGATGGCTCGGAGCCTGGAGCCTGTTTCCGATTCTGTGTCTCCCTCTCTCTCTGCTCCTCCCCGTTCATGCTCTGTCTCTCTCTGTCCCAAAAATAAATTAAAAAAAAAAAAAAAAAAAAAAAACGTTGAAAAATATTTTCTGCTTCCTGTCTTGTGGAATGAAGCAGAAAAGAAAAAGAAAAAAACCTGTATGGCCCAGAATAGATTGGGAATATCAGTAAAATGACCCCAGTGACTGGTAATACGAAATTGTCTTTTAAGACTGCTGGTGACTTAGTGTCCCTGCTGAGCGGCTGGAGAGTCTTTAGGGACTAGGGCTGAAAAATGTTGATGGCTTCGATCATTTTGTGGAGAAAATCTGTACATATTTATAGGAGATGGCTTAGAAATTATAGTGACCTGATACATTGTTGATTTTTATGAATATTATACATTAATATAAATATCTTGTGCTATATGTTTGTTTTGCTGGTATGCACTTGTTGAAAATACAGCACTTAGTCACAGAAACATCCGGGCAAGAGCATGGATGACTGAGGACAAACTCATCACCATCGTTGAAATTTAAAGAGCATGGCTTCCTGATAATGAGTCATGAACATCGTGTTCTTACACAAAGCGCAGAGGTCTCAACCACTTCTCTACCCTCTCCCCCATCCGCTGAGTCTCAGCCCTCCCCATATTATCTGGATTAATTTACAGACTTCACTTGTAAAGAAAAAAGAAGGCCATTTATCATTTTTTTTTTTTTTTGCTTGCAGTAATGTTTAACAACTTTATGCATTGTATATACTTTTTACACAGAATACACTATTCATTTTACAGATGAAATGGTAAATTCATGAAATAAGAAAATCATGAGTAATAACATGGAATAGTCATTTTGAATTATTGCTCCCCCCAGAAATTCAAGAAGAAAACTGAGAAGGATCAGGCGTTTTCATTTAAGCTAAATCCTAATTATTAAGCTTGTTCATCTCAACAAAAATAAATGAAAAGCTGTTGCCACCATTTCTAAGTCACAGTTTTCATATTGATGATTAATATTTAAAATAAGATTACATGCATTCTTTTTGGATTAAATAAAATAAGAGATTGTATACATATGTCTTTTAGAAACTCTTGCCTTAAATATGTTTTTAATTATATGGTACCTCTGGGTTTACAGTGTTCAGGCCACATGTTTAAATCAAAGAGTTTCTAGTAAAGGATTACAGCACTTATATTCCAAAGAGTGCTGGGCTTTTTTTTTCTTTTCTTTTTAAGGTTGTCACTGTTTGGCCCAGACTGAACCTTTGATGCACATATAAGGTTTCATTTCCACTTTAATGTTTTAGTTTATGATCTGTTTTGTAGATTGAGGATAGCATTCTGAGGTTGAAAATGGTGACTTTTTTTTCTAGAAAGAAAAAATTCTCCAGCCTGGAGCAGCACTTGGAAATTATTTAATCACTCTTAGGATAACCTTAAAAACATCAGGTTATTTTTCAAATGGTATTCCCACAAGTAAGCAGCCCATTTCCCATTAAGAATAACCATTGTAGGATTGACATTGCTTCAGTATCAGAAACACAAAGTCCTATTGAGCCGTGGCTACTGAGCCCGTTCCCATTAACCAATGATTTTGGAGAAATCTAAGTAGTTTTCCATGTGTTGTCTGGTGCTGGGAAGGTTGGCTGCTGTGTGTCTATAAAATTCGACTGTGTCCAGATTGAAATATTAAGTGTGTTAAGCCAATTTAACCTTGTCTCTGAATTCTAGCAAAATAGTGTACTGTTAAGGCCTTAAAAATATAAGAAAAATAGAAATAAAAATGTAAGGAAAGTTGGACCTTTGACAAGCCTACTATTGAAAGTATAAGAAATTAGTTTGGTCTGAATTTTGAAAATTATAATATATTAAAAAATTAAACATGAAAGAAATTGCAGGTGAATTTTGCACATGGTCATACTTCATTGGCAAATAAAACTGTTATGCATATATAATTATTACAGTAATTCCCTAGCATGTACTCGGGACTGATTATATACTCTCTGTTGTAGTGCTTTCCTCTGCTAGTATAATTTCCCTTTCATTTAGTACTGGGAGATAGATCCTGCCAGTGGGTCTGCATATTTTTATCTTCTGTTCTCTACTTTTTGTTCCCTAGTGGATGAATGCAAGTGTTTCCTGGTTCTAACCTAAGGATGCTTGGGAAGTAGCATCTCCGTGACCTGGGACACATGGATCATAGGCTTACACCCTGAGATCTTGTTTGCATTTTTGGGTTTCAGTGTCAACTTTTCAAATTATTATGGCTTTTGACCAACTGATCCAACTGATGATCACCCCTGGCGTATTAAAAACATCAATCCAGATTAACTAAGGAAAAAGCCACCGTTGAACTTCAGGATTTGAAATGTAATAGCTATTATTTTTGTGACAATATAAAGAAATTCTATAATCCATTAATTCATCAAACATTGACTTATTTTATACTATGGTGTCCGACACTGTGTTACACAGTGGACATACAGAAACAAGCATTAACAAACATGGTCTCTGCCATCACGGAGCATAATGTTGCAGGGTGGGGAGAATGAAGAGGACCGAAAGAGACATAATTCAAACAACCACACCTCCTAATAAAAAAATGCACCTCTGACAAATATCAGATGGAGTTATCCACAGTACCATGAGAATTTTAATCATGGGATGTGACCTAGTTAGCAGGGACAAGAAAGGATGCATTGGGAAATGATGTTTGAACTCAGATCTATAGGGAGATTATGCATTACCCGGGCAAAACATGGGACAAATTCAAAGAGATGAACAGGTACAAAGGTCCTGTGGCATGAAGTAGCATGGCAAGTAGGAGGAATTAAAAGAAGGCTGGAGTAAATAGCTACAGAAGGGAGTCTGGAACAACTCGCTGATGGGATTTTAGGTGGGATCCAAATATTGCAAGTCTTCCCAGCTCAAGATAGAACATTTTGTCTTGGTCTTAAAAATAATAGCTATTACAATGGAAAGGTTTTAATTAGATAAGGGAGTGTGACATGGTTAGATATACTTTTACAAGATCACATTTGAGAGAGACCAAAGTGGATGCCAGTAGACCTGTCAGCGATTTAGTGTATTGGTCTAGTTGAAAAATGGTGGTAGTTTTTACATCTAGTTAATGAAATGTCTATGCTTCATTAAGCACAGATATGAACTATAGCAGTTTTGTTTTCTCCTCTTACGCTCTTCAAATATACCCCATCAGATCTTGTTTTTCCATCCTTTAGTGACATCTGAACAGACCCATATCTGCTGGACCCTTTCAGTCACTTGTTCTAGTTCACACTGGGTCCATTTAAAACTTCCCTCTCACATCGCTCTTTCAGACTCTTCCTCCTTCCTCTCAGATTGGTCCAGGCTTTGACCTGAAGAAACTTCAGTAATGACGGGGTGTGGCCTGTGCTTCCATGCCTTCTCTCCTTTCTGCAATTCCCCTCTTCCTTTGGTATACTGAGATCTGGAGACGAGATATAGAGAAAAGGGATCAAATACCTTTCCTTTTATTTGGTGACCTTGCCCTTCTCTCTTGACCATCATTATTTGGTGAATTTCAGCAGGCTGAAGACATTCCTTTTGTGGCAGACTTCTAACTGCCACTGTCATTGGTGGAGGTGGCTTTTTTACATGGCCTTTGAAGGGTCTCTTCATGCCCAGTTGCTTCTTTACCCTTACCCCACCTCCCACGTCCCACTCCTTCCTTCTTGCTGCTGACTTTTCCTTGCCCTGCTTCCAGTATCCCTACATCAGGTGCTGGCTGGATGACTCACCCAAGTAACTTCCATGTTGTATACTGAACCCATGGGACACTTACTCATCCTTACTCAAACACATGCGGGAATTCAAAACAAATGTGGCTGCATCTCTGAAGTGACATCTCTTTCCCGTTTTTTTTTCCCACTCAAATAGTCACAAGCAACATATAAACAAGTCTATCAGAAAAAACGAAGCCAATGAGAAGCCATTCTCCAGTCCCTTCACCTGACTTTCTGGGGATAATGATGGTGCCGTGGTAGGGGGCATGATCTATAGTTCCCCAAACTACAGAACTCTCCTCTAATTGTAATTTCTACTATTCTCCTGACCCCTCTTCCTTCATGGCTAACTATATGCTTTTATAGACTGGAGGGATACAGTAGGATCTGGGCTGGAGGCTCCAGGAGTTTTTAATGCTTCTTAACAAGTCCTGAGGAGGTATCTGGACACTCCATGTTTCTGGTGCCTTTAGAATGTAAGGTAGGCTTCACTTTATATTCCTCACTTAGTTCCTGCTTTGACCTACTGTAAAGAGAAATATCATACTTGGAATGCTCTACGGCTTGGACTGTAGTGGTAGTTAAGGGGGTGGAGATGATGTGCTAGTCCAGAAATATGCGGGATAAAATACACAGGACTTGGTGATAGATTGGACATTCAGGGTGAAGGAGAAGGAAGGGAAAACGGTGACTCACATTTCTATTTTGTACTGCTCAGTGCATGGTGGTGAGAGAAAAAACACATGAAAAGGACCAAGGCTCCTCTTAAGCCCACCTTGTCCCATGGGAGGGGGAAGCAAGATGACAAAATCATGTGTGTTCAGCTTGAGAAGATATCAAATGGACAGGGCCAGAGTTCAGAGATGTCTGGGCTGGACACATACCTGTGAGTCCCCTTTTATGAATGATAATGGAAGCCATTAGTGTGGATGGAATTTTCAGAGAGAATTTATGGTGAGGAAAGTACAGTTCACATATATGCACACACGTGTATGTATACTCATATACACACGTGCAGAGGAGGCATGTGAACATAAACATCTGGAGAAACACACAGAAATTAGATGATTTTTAGTGAAGTTTGTAAATTGCTGTCATATGTCAGAGTGACATATGCTATCATTCTCTACCTCTCTGTCTCTAACAAATGTGATATGGTTTGTCCTATAAACCCAAGCAACCTGTCGATGAGCCTGTGGTGCCTATAGAACCAAAGGCACATTGCTTCATTTGACAGCAAGCAATTTCAACTTGATTACTTGCTTTTAAATTCAGTGTGCACAGTAGAAAGGGGGTGGGGAGGAGAACCGTTGGCCTTATAAAATAAGGCTGGATCATAAATCTAGCTTTCTAGGATGCCAAGTTGCAGATGGTGGGAGAAGGCGTTCGCACCCTCCTCAGCCCAGGGCTCTGGTAGGAGCAGAACTTTGTCTGGCTCGGGTGTGAATGGGAATATTAGGACCCAGTGGTCCCTCCGGGAGGGTGAAGTCCCATGGCAGAGAAGGTGGGAGGGGGAGGGGGAGGCAGAAGCTGTGGCTGCAGCAGGTGAGGTGTTGAACAAGACTGGGGACCCTGATGGTGAACTTGGGGCAGAAGAATCAGGGATTTGGGTAGAGGTAGTCCAGAATGGGGAATGTTCTGACAACAGAATTTTGGCCATTGCAACTATACCTTTCTCTCTTAAGTTAATTATTATTATTATTATTTTTAAATCAGGGTTGAATCCCTGAAAGCACCCATTAAAGGTATAAGAAAAGGTGTCATGGTGAATGTTAATGACAGCAACGCACGCAATCGATACTGTTTTATCTGTTTTATTCACATCTTCTCATACCGAGTGCGAGTTTCCCTCTCGGCACTTAACGGGTGGAGGATGAACTTCCCACACAGGTGTCTCGCAGATGGCTGACTCACAGTCCACTGACTGGACAACCTCTGTTGAGGAGCCACACCTGTGATCTATCAGGAGGCCTGCACTTGCTCATGTGCTAAAATGTCAATCCAAACGGCTCCAAGCACAGCCAAGTACAGAAACTGTATCTCGAAAGCCTGGACTGTCCAGAGGGTGTTTCTTGCTGCATTATTAATAATCCTCTTACTTTGGTAAAGAAGCATCTTACTTTAATTTAATCAGTATTGTGCTCAGGTCATCTGAGGCTCTAATAAAGCAGTGTGTTTTGCTTTTAGGAACACACTTGCATTTTCATTTGCATGTTTAAGTGATTTTAGGACTCCTCAGACATGGCTGACTCCCTATTAGACATCTATCCTCTCTCTCCCTTAGTGTTAAGAAAGCACTCAAGATTAGAAAATACTTACTTACCAGTGGTTTTCAGTTTTTCATGAAGAGAAGCTTCTGGAAGAGGTCAGTTAAGTGTTTTGCCCAAAATATCCAAACTAATGGCAGAGATACATTTTTGAAGCCATCAGGCTTGCTTCTGTCTTTGTGATATTTTACATTGTTAGGAAATGATTTTATTTTGGCACGCTCTAGTCTCTTTAAGAGCAGTGTATCCTCTTATAACGTATGGCTTAATTCTCCTGGCCTCTCTTTTATTCAGTCATGGGAACACTCTTCCATTATAAAGGGCCCTTAAATGTCCATAAGGGAGATGTGGGCAGGAATGTGCCTGAGTCTCAGTGGGGTTAGGTTCTCAGGTGTGACAGTTTTCTAGGGGGATTTGGTTCCCCAGGTGACAAAGAAAGACACGAATTGTCAACAGTCCTCCATTACTGCCCTTGCCATTCAGACTATGTGACGTAGGATTGAAATGAAGTTCTGGCTCTCTACCTTCAACGTTGCTATTGGGTCACAAAACATTAAAAATCCTTCCAGAGAGTACATTTTCCCATTTCACACAAAATAAGTGGGGACAAATTATTTTTGTTTCCAAGTGGTTAAGAATGAGCTTCTAAGTAGAAAGCACTGCCAAGACATTTTTCTCTCATTCATTCCACCCCTCCCCCCCAAATAATAGTGATAACAATAATTGTAATAGTTACCACTTAGTGACCACTTAGTATATGCCAGGCTCGGTGCTAGATCCTTGACGTGCATTATCTCTGCTCTTTACAACGGCCTTGGAAAACAGGTATTATTATTTATTGCTGTTGTTACCATTATTTTATTTCACAGAAGAGGGATTTGAGACTCAAGGGGATTGGGTGATTTTTCTAAAAAGTTGCACAGTGGTTGTATGTAGAACTAGGATTCAAAGCCAATCCCACATAGAATGTAACACACACCTTTTATATATGGAAAGATGGCACACCCTAGTACGGTGTTTCTTAAACAAATCTGTTCAGAAATGAAGAGATGAGATGATGAGGGCTGGATGGTTTTTTGTTAAAAGAAAAAAGGAAACAGAATAATCAATCCTACCCTAAGATGACTGTCATACAACTATTGGGTGTCCATGGAAATAAGCTGTGTTTAAGATAGTTTTGGTGGAGAAATGATGTTTAAAGAAGGGGTGATCATAGAAAAAAATAAGTACACCTGTATCCCATGGATAGTTGTGTACTTATTTTTTTCTGTGATCACCCCTTCCTTAAACATCATTTCTCCACCAAAACTATCAGTTTATCCCATAGAAACCTAGGCATATGCTCATTCACAGTTGCCTGTTGTATGCTCAAATCAATAATATATTATTGAGTTGATCTTACGGGATCAACTTGCTTGCTCAATTCTTGTATAGTCAACAAATATTTACTGAGCATCTACTATGGGCAGGTATTGCTCTAAGTTCTGGGACACAGCAACTAACGAAAGAGACAAAAATTACTGCTCTTGTGGGATCCGTATTGCAGCAGTCATAGATGGATAACAAACACATTAATAAATAAGACATATGGTGTTTCAGGTGGTAGTAAGTATGAAGGAGAGAAATAAGTAAGGAGTGTTCTTGTGGAAGGTGCAATTTTAAATATGCTGTTTATAGAAGCTCTCCCTGGGAAGGTGACCTTTGAACAAAGATGTGAGGGAAGAATAAGACATGTAGTGTTACCACACTCCCTCCTTCTCTATTGGTGATATTAATGTAAAAGGACATTATCAGGAAAAGTGACAATAGTTAGTTCCTGGGGTATAGGGTGACATAGATTGATATGAAATGAACAGTGAACCACTTAGGAAGGAAGAAAAGCATCAGCATTTGGTGCTAAATATTAAGGTTGGTGCTAGGGGTATAGGGAGCCATGAACAAGACCGTAGCCCTACTTTTTCTTACAGGTCGGCCACTAAGAAAATCGACCGGTATGCTATGGAAAGAGTGTCATGAGGGGGGTGACTCCCCAGGAAGTCAGAGCAGTGGCATCTTGCTGAAAGGGGATTGCTGACTAGGTAAAGGGATGGGGGGAAAAGAGGGAAGGGCATTTTAGGTTGTGTGAATATCACACACAAAGGCCAGAGGTGAAGAAAGTAAGGTACATTTGGAGGAATAGAAATACATCAGCATGTGTGGGACTCAGAGGTAAGGAGAAGAAGAGAGGACTACTTTATGTAAATCAGCATTTGCCACGCTGCATTCTATGAAATACTGTGGCCCTTTCAAACGTGTAAAGATGTTTCACGGGAGGCAGAGGTAAACACTTGACCACAAAGATCAACGCCCCAGTGGGTCAGCAGGAACTAAGCAATGTCCCCACTCTTTTTTTTTTTAACCCTTTTAGTAGTTTAGGCCTATTACTACTTGCATAAATTTGAAAGTCTGTGCAAATGAGGTAAGTGGAAGATTTACATTTGGGTAGGAATCTTTCAATGATTTTTTAAAAAGGGAAATATCCTATTAAAACATAATCTCAAATATTAATTATGAATCCCAAGAACATTCTCTATGGCAGACAGGCAGTGCTCATCAGTCATACTGATATGCTGTGAATGCATTATTCGTGTCCTGAGATAGCCACTTCTGTTCTCAAGAGAGGCCAGGTGGGATATAGGGACTCTCCAGCTGCAAACTTCCAGGCTGTGGTGCACACACACTATTGTGCTGTGCAAATACTATCATTTTCTCTGAATGTCACAACATGAAATGGATGGGAAGCACTAGGCTGAGGTGCTCGTCTTGGCTTTATTGTCAGTGTTTTTTCTCATTATCTGTGAAATTTTGATCTTCAGATACCAATGTGTCTTCTACTCAAGAGAGACTATACTCACTCCATCTAGAAAGCCAGTCCATACTTCTAACACATATGTATTTTAGCAAGCCATTATAAAAGATTTCATTATTAGTGATACCTGTTTCACGAAGACTTAAGAGGAATTATTGCACAATCACACAAGTAGATAATTATCACATAATTATTGAACCTACATTATGTTTCAGGCTCCTGATGATCTATGGGGTTGGCATATTAAAGACTACAGAGGACACACACATTGGTGTGAAGAGTAAGTTTAAATTCTAGAATTATCACTCACCAGCTGTGTGATCTTGGCAAGTTACTTAACATCCCTGTGCCTCAGTTTCCTAATCTATGAAATAGGGGATAATTATCATATGTACCTTCTTAGCTGGTTGACAAAAATAAACAACCTTTTTAGTTAATTGATAAAATAAGAACAACCCCATGTGTTTGTTGCAAGGATTAAATGTGTTATTGCCTGTGGGGTTCAGAATAGTACTGGTCATAAAATAAATGCTATAAAAATATTAGCTATTATTTTTATTTTCAGGGATTCCCAAGGTAGGTGGAGAGGTGAAGTTGATCAGATGTTTCTGCTTGGGGAGGAACTCGGTGGTGCAGGGGATTTGTCTGAAATGATTCCCTGCTTCTGAAATGTTTATGGCACAGTTTCCAGTGATGTCTTGAGTAGAATGTTCCTGTTCATTATTTCACCTCCCCTGATGTTTGATCATTTTAGGAGCCTATAATGGGCTAGTTACTCTTTGGGCTTTGAGCAATCCAATAACATTCGAATACATTCTTTTTCTGTGTAAGTTAGTCTGAGTTTGTCTTTGTTTGTAAACCAAAACTCTGACTAGCATATCCCCATTTGGATGTTTAGGAAAAAGGTTCAGAAGGATTATGGGTCTTGCTTCCGTTCTTGAAGCTAGTGAACAGTAGAGAAGACATTCAGCATAGAACATCCTTGCTCTATGGCTTTGTTAAGTTTTCTATCAAATTATCAATAAATTCGTTTAATAAATGTTTTGGTATTTGAAAGGAAAGTTTAAATTTTTTTTTTAGAACAACATAGGCAATTGCCAGTTGAATCCTGAAATATTTAATGGCATGGGTAAATGCTCGTTGGTAAATGCTCTGCCTAATATTATGATCTTGACGTTTGTCATTGTTCATCTGGAATGCCCACTGTTGTGCGAAGCTCGATGTGAACCGAATTAATTTTGAACTACATTATAATGTGTGCAATTAGGGTTACGTGGTGAAGTGTAAATGATGGCACTTTACAGTATTGATTTAGTTAAGTGATAACAATGAGCTATGATTTAAATATTTAACAGTAAGTTCTAGAGAAAATTATTATAGAATATAGCATAAATAGAGGCAAACCATTGAAATACCCTTCAGAGAATGATGAATGCTATGAATTTAATGGCCCAGGTTCCTGACCCTGTGATATTCCTTTAATCTGAACTACCAAAGTTATTGTGTCGATTCACGAACTTCAGCCAGTGACATTATAATTTCTCCAGGCTGGTGTGGTATCTTGTAGAAGTGATTTGGTCTATAGGCTTGGATGATGATGGTAGGGTTATCAAAGCAGGTTAGGGTCCAAAATGCCAAACCAAACCATAAATTCAGGGAGTAAGTAGGAATTAAAATTGCATCATTAAGCCAGAGATGCTAGCCACAGTTGAGTGTAAAGTCAGGAATGAAGGAGCCACAGTCTTGTGTCAAGAAGAAATGAGAACTGGGGAGATCAAAGGCAGGACGACGTGGGGAGAGTAGTGGATAAGGCAACAGTAGAGGCAGGGAGGTGTGTATCTGGGCCTTCTCCATGCCTGGATGCCAAAGATGGCGATTCTCTGCTTTGGGACACACATTAACTACTTTGGGACAATACCTGTGAGATTCTGACAAGGAGTTTCTGGGTAGACGTATCCAGCCCTTTCTGTGTGCGTAAAGACCACTTAGCCAATCCGATGACATCTGCACTAGTTGAGAAACTAATTCAATAAGTTATGGGACATGACCTCTAAACCCTGGAAGTGAGAGAAAATAATTCTTTTTTGCACTAATCTCCAGCTTTGATTTTTAAAATTAATTTACGTACCCAGATAAAAAATGGAAGGGAACAGAAAGGCTTATCATGGAAAACATTAGTCCCCTGTACACGGTCCATGTGCCCAGTTTCATTTGCCAGAAGAAGTGAATCGAAATGTTTTTGGTATTTATTTGTTCTGTGATTACTTATATTACTTTATTTATTGATACATCTACTCACGTAGATTTAAAATAGGCTTTAATTGACACTGTACTCTCTTTCCCTATCCTTTTGTCATAATTTTTGATGCTGTTCTTCTGTTAGTTACCTTTACGTCTTTAAGGGATATGTTCTTTCTTACTCCTTCCAATGTGCCACTTTCTCTTAATGGCCTCTGTCACCTTGAAAGATGCTACTGCTGACACCTCTACTCATGCCTTTGTCCCTACTTCTCACCCCTCGCACCTTGTGTCTGTTCCTCCTTTTCTTTTACATTCTTAACATTGTAATGTTTATATTGTGTCCTGCAACCGCAAGAAAGATTGCATACGTGTACATAGGTTGATTCAAAAAAGTTTAAAATCTACCAGTGAGTCTGTTCTGTTCATTTCTTTGGAGGTTTTCTTTAATCTGCTGTTTTTCTACACATGTCTGGTGATCTTTAGTTGTTTGTTCATATTTATGAATTGAGGATTGAAGAAAACTAGTCTCTGCTTCTCTCGTGTGTGTAAGGCATTTTCCCACTAGGTCTTTTCACTGAGTAGGATGTATTACTCTGAGCTTTCTGTTTGGGAAGGGCTTACCAACTGCCCTTATCAACTTGAGGATGAGAAAGACAGAGGCTAGTTTTTAAATTAGGGTCCCCAACATACAGAACGGGGAAGGCTTTCTTCTGGAGTTCCAAAAGCCACCCTGTCAGCCCTCTATTTCCACAGTAGTTTGGTCAATTTATTTAAAGTTCTCCGATGTTTGCCAGCTTCCTGGGAGTAGAGAATGAAGGACATTTCAGGCTTAAAACATTTCTTTTTTATAGAAACAGAAAGTAGGAAAGTGGTTGCTGAGAAAGGTGGCACAGGAAATAGGAAGAGGCTGGTAAAAGGTACAAATGAGTAAGGTCTGAGGATCAACTGTAACATAGTGACCGTAGTTGATAAAATTGTGTTGTATAACTAAAATTGCTAAGACAGTAGAACTTAAATGTTCTCACCCAAACAAACAAACAAAACCCCAGTAAAAATGTGAAGTGATCGTTGTGTTAAGTCCATGGAAGAATCCTTTTACAGTGTATATGTGTATCAGATCATCACATTGAACGCTTTAAATATCTTACACTTTTTGTCAATTATATGTCAATTAAGCCGAAAAAGAAATACATCAGTTCTGAAGATATTTCCATGCCCTACTCCTTTCTCTATCTTGCCCTGGCCAATCTTGAGTCTGGAAGCTCTCCGAAGCCTGGCTTGAAAGATAAAACCCCCGCATATTTTGCACTGCTGGTTTTAATCTGTCAACAGGCTTCCATTCTGTTTCTGTTGTTTGGAAATTTGTTAAAAATCTCTTATCTTTGGATGGACCATTTTCTCAGATGTAATGGTTTTATTTATGTATCATCGTTTCATTGGGGATATTGGGAAGGGCGGAGATGAACACCGGATTAGGTCTGTATTCTTGAATCAGAAAACCGACAGTGACTTTTTGGCACCTCTTTGGTAAGATCTCACAAACTCTCCTCAAATTAAAAAGAAAAGAAGTGAGGTTGCTATATTTATAGTGCTTTGAAATATGCATGAAGCTACTTACATTTTTAATATTCTTCATCAAGGACATAGAACAAGATCCTAGCCTGATGTAATTAAGGCATCCGTTTTCTCTGACACGTGAATCCCTGCAAGTTTCTGGAAGATCAGAGTAAGAGGGACATTTAGATCCTATAGTAAATTCTGATATTTCCCATGGGCAAATCCAAGGTTGTTTCTGTTTGCTCGATAGTTTCTGTCTGTGCAGTGGTGGCGGTGGGGGGAGAGAATAATTGAGAAAACCTAAAAAAAATTCAAAACATCAAAGTCAGCCTTGAAGAAAATATCTCGCTGGAGATCTTGAAAATGCAGCTTCTCCTGCTGCTCTGCTGCCTGATTTTGAGAGGAGGACAAGTCTCTGAGAGCGGTCATGTGACCATGAGTTACGAATGGAGCCCAGGCTACCACCTCAGTTTACACGGTGAGGAAGAGGGAGCAGGGCTTCAGCAGCAAAAGGTTTAAAATGAGTGTGAACGCAAAGATTTCTAAAAAATACAAATTAGGGATGGACCCATAGGTGCGAAACAAAATATGGAAGTTCAGGATTATAGTCATTATTGAATAAACCAAGTGCAGATTTCATGTTTCTAAATAATGTGGAGATGTGGGTCAAAAACTGAAAATTATTCCTTGAGAGTTGATTTGTTAATTTACTTATTTAATCCATTTATTAATTTCACGATTCCATTATTAAATAATTAAATAATTATTAAATTAATAATCATTAAATTATTAAATAATTCCACTATTTATTGGGTAACTATAAAGCTGCTTACACTGAGAATTCGGGGGATCTAATGGGGGAAAATTCAGATTTAGGTTTTGTTCATAGAGACATTACGATCTAAGTAGATCCCGACAACTAAAAAGGCAATAGTTTTTCCCAAAATTTAGTTAGAGCCAAAGCAAATCAAGGTAAGTCAGCAGATTTTTGCCATGACTAGTGTTTCCATCCAGGCCAATTAAAGTTAAGTAATTTATGAGATTTTAAAAACACAAATATTGGCATTCCTGAAATAAATACATTAGAATATGGTAAGTCTAAACCATCAATTAGAAATTAGCTCAGTAATATACCATTCTCAGCAAGATTCAGGTATAAATAACGTTGGTTTTCTAAATTTTGCAACGAGAAACTACCATTAATTTTTGAAGGCCTAGTGGTACCAAGGAGTTTGATGGGATACATAAACTTCTTTTCATTTCCAGCTGAGAAAACAGAAATGTGGCCATTGTTCCAGAATCAATGTGTGGTCAGATTCCAGAATCAACGTGTGGATTTTGATCAACACTTGCAGGCCCCTTTTCCCTTCTGATCATTACCTGAATGTCTGCTTGTAATTATGGGATTTGATAAGACAAGTGGAAGAGCTAGTGTAGAACCTAAAAATACTCTCTACCTTTAGAAATCAACCTGAGAACAGAATTTGATGAAAAGGAGTGGACTGAGCACAAGTGTAACAAGTTAAAGCTATATCAAAGGGATAGAAAGAAATCACCTGGTAATAAAAATGTTACTTCGATTGAAACTGGGCAAAAAGCCATAGGTACTGGACGGAGACTCTTAAACATACTGAATTGTTTCTGGGCCAAACATTCATATATCTAGGGTAAAAAGTGAATTTTTTTTCTAGTAAATTGTGAGGCTACCTCAAAATGGGTCTCCTGCTGAGCTCCAGCGTTGAGCCATTGTTTATGAAGTTTCTTTCTTTCTGATTAAAGAATAGATATAGCTACATGTGTTCATGTAAAATGGATCGATCCAATGTTACCCATGTACAAGAATTTCTCAACAGAAATTCTGAAAAAAAGTTGCAGGTTTGTTCCTTCACACAATTTTCTTTGATTACAAAAAAGTCATTTAACAGATTTCACTGAAATGCTTATTAAAACAATTAAGCATTCTTAGGATGTAACAGTATCTATACTTAAACTTAATACACTGAAACTAATAACCTATTGTGTTACATCTCAGGCTATTGCGTTCATTGCTTTGTCAACATTGAGGATTGATTAAGATCTGTTTCCTTATTATACCGGAGAATGCTGACACAGGAAATAGGATTGTTTTGTCAGAACTGATATGTAATGGGGAGGTACAGTAAAATTTTATCAAATGAAGTTACCAAACATTGGGATATATTGAGAAAACTAGTTTGTGACTTGGTATTATTCCTATAGATAGTAATGGTTTGTGTGTAAGTAGCAGACAATTTATACAAGTCAGGAAATTTTTGTAAAATTTTTTTTAGTGTTTATTTTTGAGAGAGAGAGAGAGAGAGACAGAGTGGAAGTAGGGGAGGGACGGAGAGAGAGGGAGACACAGAATCCGAAGCAGGCTCCAGGTTCTGAGCCTTCAGCACAGAGTCTGATATGGGACCTTAACCCATGAACCACGAGATCATGACCTGAGCCTGATTCGGATGCTCAACTGACCGAGCCACCCAGGAGCCCCAATTCAGGAAATTTTTGTATGGCGCTACAAGTTCACAAGCATGTATATTAGAGATAAGACGACGAAACTCCAGTAAGCCAGAGCTGAGCGCAGATTCAGATTGTTGGAGTCTTAGAGATATGAGCGCCCACAGGACAGGAAAACTTTCTCCTGGGGAGGCTGAATTCCAGATACCCAGATACTTTATCGCAGGAGAACCATGATAACCCTGAATCCATAGCCACATAGTATATTGAAAGCTCCAAAGAACAGGGAGCAAGGAGATTCAGTGGAGGGAAGGGCTAGATAAAAATTAGCTTTACTCGGGGCGCCTGGGTGGCGCAGTCGGTTAAGCGTCCGACTTCAGCCAGGTCACGATCTCACCGTCCGTGAGTTCGAGCCCCGCGTCAGGCTCTGGGCTGATGGCTCGGAGCCTGGAGCCTGTTTCCGATTCTGCATCTCCCTCTCTCTCTGACCCTCCCCTGTTCATGCTCTGTCTCTCTCTGTCCCAAAAATAAATTAAAAACGTTGAAAAAAAATTAAAAAAAAAAATAGCTTTACTTACAGATATGTCTGCATTCTGCAGCCCAAGCGATAACACCTAAGGAAATAGAGAAAATAAAATTCTGGTGTGAGAATTAAAGGGAACAGAGTGAAACATTGCTTCTGCAGAGTTTCCAACAACAACAAAAAATCATCCTTGGTAACAGATGGATGCCAGGGCCAGTTAACAACAACAGCAACAACAATAGATACCATTTTTTGAGAGCTTACTCTTTGAGGATACTCTGTTAAATAGTCTGCACGCATTAGCTATTTCTGTCCTCACAAATTCTTTCAGATATGTGCTGTTATTTGATACATTTTACAGATGAGAAAACTGTAGGTAAGACAAGCCAAGTGCACCAGGAAGTAGAATGAGTACTCAGACTCAGGCTACTTGGTTCCAAATCTCATGTCCTTGACCTCTGAGTAACAGTGCCTCATATCTGAGAAGTCTGAGCAGTATTAAGGGAGCTACAGCAGAATCACACCTTGGGGAATTTGTCTGGCAGAGTGGGGAGCTTTCTGGGGAAAGCCAGTAAACCAGTAAATGTTCATTAAGAACGGGAATTTATGGGGAGAGTGTAGCTTGATCCTCTTGTAGATACTTAATACTCTGCCTTCTCCTGGGCATCAGTTAGGGGAGAAGGACACTTCTGTGGGGACAGCTGGGTGGCTCAGTCAGTTAAGCATCTGGCTCTTGGTTTTGCCTCAGGTCATGAACTCACGGTTCATGAGTTCGAGCCCCGTGTCAGGGTCCGTGCTGATAGTTTGGAAACTGCTTGGGATTCTTTCTCCTCTTCTCACTCTCTGCCCCTCCCCTGCTCAGTCTCTAAACAAACAAACAAACAAACAAACAAACAAACAAACTTAAAATAACTTAAAAACAAAAGACACTTCTGATGAGTAAAGAAAGTGGTACCATTATAAATACCAGATCCATTACTTATTGCCCTAGGACCCTGATAATCAATTGGTGTAGCCAGAACCCTGGTTTCCTTGTCACTCTTCAGGGTACACAATATGCTACTATATCAAATCTTTTTTTTTCAATTTTATAAGTATGTCAAAAACAAGACAGGGAGGTTGTGTTGAGTATAGTTGTAATTGTTTGAAGATATTCAGCTTACTAAAGAATTTAATAAATTTTTATTCAGTGCTCATTGTGTTCAGACACTGATCTAAGTGCTTGAGGGAGATGAGAAACAAAAAGACATATATTCCTACATACTTGGAGCCTGTCTTCTGATAGGGACAGGCAATAAATAACACGTGTGATAAATTCATAAATCATACAGGCTATTAGTAGGTGCTGTGAAAAGAATCAGAGTAAGGATGAGTGTAGGATTGGAAAGTGCATTTTAAGTAGCTTGGTCAGGCTAGAACTCATAGAAAAATGATGTTATTTGACCAATAATTTGAAGGAGGGGAGTAAGTCAGCCATGGAGGTGTCTGGGGGAAGAGGACTTCTTCAGTGGGAATATCCAATGCAAAGTCTCAGGTGTTCTATGTGTTTTATATTTGTTCTTCATTTGTGCCATGCAAGCTTGAGGGCTGAAGGGGTACTGAGTGTCTGTGGATGTTTTTTTCCGATTGCTTATATTTCCCAGTGAAACAAGAAACAGTCATCAACGGAAAGCGAGAACATGAAAAAGGACAAGGAGGCTTGACGAACAATGGGAGTGGGTAGAATAGTCATGTTGGTGTGAGAAAGTAAAAGGAGGGATTGGTTTGGTAGAGCTTCCATAAAAAAGTGTCACAGACTCGGGGTTTAAAAAACACACACATATTGTCTCACAGCTCTGGGGTCTAGAAGTCTGAGATCTAAGTGTTGATAGGGTTGGTTTCTTCTGAGGTCTCTCTGCTTGACTTGGAGATGCCTGTTTTCTCCCTGGTCTTTCCTCTATACCATCTGTATCCAAATTTCCTCTTTTATTTCATTTTAGTTTTGAGAGAGAGGGAGAGAGATGGAGAGAGAGAGACAGAGAGAGCACACAAGTGGGGGAGGGGCAGAGACAAAGAGAGACAGAGAGACAGAGAGAGACAGAATCTGAAGCAGGCTCCAGGCTATGAGAAGTCAGCAGAGCCTGACATGGGACTCGAACTCATGAACTGTGAGATCATGATCTGAGCCAAGATCGAGAGTCGGATGCTTAGCCAAATGAGCCACCCAGGTGCCCCCAAATTTCATCTTTTTATATTGACTCCAGAAATATTACATTAGGGCCACTCTTAATGACTCCATTTTAACTTAGTCACCCCTTTAAGGACCCCATTTCCAAATATTCTGGATACTCGGGGTTAGGATATCAACATACGCATTTTGGGGGGATACAATTCCACCCAGAGAAATGGACTAGAGAAATATGGTATGATATGCTGCCAGAAGAGTCAGGGGTTAAGAGTTTGAGGATTTATATTTAAGCTTTAAATGACCTCTACTTTGCAGGTCCCAATATAGTATCTCTCAATTTCTTACCACTATCTGAGAAGACACAGACAAATATGAAAACTGAAGCAATGTGAAAAACTAACCTAAAAATCAAGAAGACCAAGAGGAGAAAAGAAGACACAAAAGGCACCCTGGAGGACCCCTAGCAACAATGGTTTTGGATGTGGACTTTTTCAACTCAGAGAAACCAGACTTGGGTGGAAGAAAGGAATCAATCCCAGTGAAGAAAATTGCACCAGAATAATTACCACTGGAGAGTGGATATGGGATTCTGCACAATAATCTGCTCTCTAGGTATAAATGCAATCAAGTAATTGGACCATCATCCTTGCACAACTGGGAGCATCGTGGACAAATCACAAAAAGGGTCTGCTGGACAATATCCATCTCTATATGTTCTGCCTCAATCAAGTAGAAGAGGAATGGGGTCATGCGGACAAACAGTGCAGGACAAGGAAAAGGAGCATCATCATGAAAACGTGGAGAAGATGAATCTGGGAGTTATTAAGTCATTGAAAAGAAAACCTCACAGAGAATGAAAAAAAAAATCTCATTAAAAATCAAGAAGACATCATTCCAACAAAATAGGATCAGAAAGTCCTAAAGAGAGACTAGGCAGTCGTTACATAAGATATGATTAAAGAGATATTTGAGACAAAGAAGGATGGCAAGATGGTTCAAAGTAAAATAGTTGATTAATAATTCACCCTGAATTGAGCAAGGGTCAGAGCTGAAAGGGTAGGGAACAGGATTAGGGATCTGAGGAGAAAATTCAGCGGTTCTTTGAGAATGCAAGGATAAATGATAAAAAGATGGAAATGAAAGAACGAATCTCATTGCTGAATACAAGATACCAAAAATTAATAGGAGACAATAATCAAAACCCAAATCAATTAAAACTACCTTGTGTGTGCAGATTGGAAGACACCACATTTCAGGCACTGAGAACATATTATATCTTAACATATCCTGGGTCCGCCAAAAGGAAACAACAACAAAATAAAATGGACAACTCCCTCCAGTACCACAAGTCTTTTGTAAACATCCACTCGGAAAAAAGGACATCGTCTACCAAAATGTCTAACACAACACAAAGCACCAAAGATATCCAACATATTTTGCATGATTTTAATTTGGTGTGATTCTTGTATGATCAGCTAATTTGTCTTTGGTTTGTAAAGGGAGATAAAAAGATATTCAAATACAGAAATGATTCTTTAAAAATGACCCCTCTATGATATTCTTGAGAAAAAAAGAATCCCTCAATAGCACACCAGTTGACAGACATGAGATAAAGTCATAAGCTGAGTGACAGGTCGAGGAGATAAAAAAGACTAAAAGTAAGTAAATTGTAATATTAGGTGGAATGAGGAAGAATATGGAAGCAGAATAATGTAAAAATATTTTCTATTCAAAAATAAAAACAAAGGCATTTAAAATATGTCGTATTAAAGATCACATAACCATTGCTGTGTAATATCTCAGATATATTGAAAAAGACCAGTATAGGGGCGCCTGGGTGGCGCAGTCGGTTAAGCGTCCGACTTCAGCCAGGTCACGATCTCGCGGTCTGTGAGTTCGAGCCCTGCGTCAGGCTCTGGGCTGATGGCTCGGAGCCTGGAGCCTGTTTCCGATTCTGTGTCTCCCTCTCTCTCTGCCCCTCCCCCATTCATGCTCTGTCTCTCTCTGTCCCAAAAATAAATAAAAAACGTTGAAAAAAAATTTAAAAAAAAAAAGAAAAAGACCAGTATATTAAATGAGAAAACGTGAAAACTTAAAAGGTTGGCACTAGTAAATGGAATATATGTCTTCTAACATACTTCAGATTATGTAAGTAAAATACAAGTTTTTAAAAAGTCCATAGTTAAGAAAGCAAAGGAAACAGCAAGAACATAATGGAATAGAAACCAGACCAAACCTTGCAGCTATAATTGAGATGAGAAAAAAGATTTGTATATGCTGTTTGAGACAAATCAGCCTTTACAAGCAGCATCATTAAATGACATTGCTCTAGATATTTTGTGGCAATTAAACTTTTTTTGTAATGTTTATTTATTTTTGAGAGAGAGAGAGAGAGAGAGAGAGAGAGAGGAGGGAGACATGGACTCCTAAGGAGGCTCCAGGCTCTGAGCTGTTAGGACAGAGCCCAATGCAAGTCTCAAACTCACAATCAGTGACATGACCTGAGCTGAAGTCGTACGCTTAACAGACTGAGCCACCCAGGCACCCCTTGTGGCAATTTTTGAAGTAACAAAGATCATGAAAAAAAATCTGAAAACCATATAAAACTGAGAAGGAAAGTTTTAATTTAAAAATGGAGCTCCTGGGGGCACGTGGGTGGCTCAGTTGGTTAAGTGTCTGACTTCAACTCAGGTCATGATCTCATGGTTTGTGAGTTCGAGCCCCGCGACAAGCTCCGTGTTGACAGCTTACTCAGAACCTGGAGCCTGGAGCCTGCTCAGGATTCGGTCTCCCTTTCTCTCTGCCCCTCCCCTGCTCACATTCTGTCTCTGTCTCTCTCAAAAATAAATAAATATTAAAAAAAAAAGTTTAAAAATGGAACTCCTGGGTGAGGTAAGACAAAAATCAAGTTTATTAAAAACATGTCATATAAAAACATATAAAAGCAGTTCAAATAAAAAAACAGGCAGTTTTATTAGGGAAATGGAGGAGTTATAATATTGGAATCATATATGTAGAATTCCAGGTAAAAAGCATTAAATGGCTGGAAAGCATTAGATGGGACAAGGAAAAGTTAAAGACTTTAACATAAAAATAAAAGTGTAAAGTACTAAAATAAAATTTTAGACAATTATGTAATGGGGGCAACGCCTCTCTAGGCCTGTGGCAAAGACAAAAACCTTAAAGGAAAAACTAGATTGATCATTAAGGCTCAGAATTTCAACCCTCTACATGTCTGAAGAGATAGACAAATAAATCAACAATACAATTAAAAGGTGACAGGGGCGCCTGGGTGGCTCAGTCGGTTAAGTGTCCGACTTCAGCTCAGGTCATGATCTCACGGTCTGTGAGTTCGAGCCCCGCGTCGGGCTCTGGGCTGGTGGCTCAGAGCCTGGAGCCTGCTTCTGATTCTGTGTCTCCCTCTCTCTCTGCCCCTCCCCCGTTCATGCTCTGTCTCTCTCTCTCTCAAAAATAAATAAACGTTAAAAAAAAAGAAATTAAAAAAAAAAAAAAGTGACAGCCAGGGATCACCTGGCTGGCTCAGTCGTTTGAGTATCAGACTTTGGCTCAGGCCATGATCTCACCGTCCGCGAGTTCGAGCCTTGCATCAGGCTCTGTGCTGATAGTTCAGAGCCTGGAGCCTGCTTCAGATTCTGTGTCTCCCTCTCTCTCCATCCCCTTCCAGCTTGTGCTGTGTCTCTCTCAAAAATAAAATAAAAACATTAAAAAAAATTAGAAAAAAAAGGTAACAGCCAATCTCGGGAAATATTCGCAATGTTAATGACAGACAAATGATGGAAGCATCTTAAACTCTTAAAAATATTAAACTCTTACAATAATAAATTATTTTAAATTAATTTAAATTAATAAAAATATTAAACTCTTAAAAGTAATAAAAATAACTGTACAACTCAAGGGAAAAATCCATAAAATGAGGCAAAGAATAAGAGAAATAGAAGCAGCACATAAATATGAGGAAATTTAACCCAATTAGAGATCAAAGAAATGCAAAGTAAAATAACCATGGATTTTTACCTACTAAATTGACAAGTAGTCTTTTTTTTTTCCATTTTGTTTTAAAAATAATAATGACATCTTTAAGTTTGCTGGTAATTGAAAATTCTCATACTTTGTTGACTGGCATATAAATTAGCAACCTTTCTGGCATCTAAATTAGCCATCTTTCTTGAAGGCAATGTGTTAACTTGTATCAAAAGCCTTAAAATATTCATTTCCTTTGATTCAATAATTTCACTCCTGAGAATTTATTCTAGGGGAAAAAGTATTCACAAAATAATGTGTTATGAGGGTTTGGCACAGATGTACTTATGCTCTAAAATTATTTTTTCCTGTCGTATTTTACTAAAGACAAATCTTAGAGTGGAATACTTTGCAGACATTAAAGTTAACACTTATGAAATACATCTAATGACAGAAAATTCCCATGTTACAATATTCAATAAAGAGCAGGTTAATAAATTTCTTTACTCAAATTCTATTTTTTAAAAGTATATTTATGAAAAGAAAAGAGAACAAAAGGAAAAAATAGCAATGGTATTTTGGGATGGTAGACTTATCAGTGATTTTCAGTTTACTGTTTTATATATTTTCAAAATTAACTATAGTAATACATTAATTGTGTAATAAAATATGATATAAAATATGCACTGTTGGAAGAAAAGTAATTTGGGAATTTTTCCCCTTTAGCTTGAATCATGTGAATATTTTTCTACTTCAAAATTTTATTTCTGATTCCCCAGACAGAATTATGTATCCTTCTATTGTGACATACATAAAATAAATACATTAAAATTTTTGTAAACATGTTTTTTTTTAATCTCTTGCACTATAAGCCCCTCAGTTATAGGTATCCTATTTTATTAACATTAAAAACATAAAATGCCTAGCTAGTAAGGTATTTTTAACATATTGATAATACTTACTAAATATCTATTGAATGGATTTACTCTAGTTTGATTATAGAGATGGAAACTTACAGAAAGAGTAGTAAGTGGTTTACAAAATTATCCAATAATAAAAAACACTTTGAATGTGTATGTTTTAATTTTGTATCTTTTTAACTTGACAACTTGAATATTCATGTGTTTAAGAAATTTGCTCTGATCTTGTTAATCTTCTTTTATGTTTCATAGCCATTGATGTATTTCTTAATAGCCAATAGGAAACCTTTTATAAACACATTTTAAATAAATACAAGATTTAGAATACATTTATAACACTTAACAAATACTGCGGGCACATATTTCAAATCCCGGCATGCTTGGGTTGAGGACTGTTGTGACAGAATCTGTAATGAATGAATTTCCGCAAATTAAAGTGTCTACAGTCAGTACATCTTACTAGTTTTCATATATATTGCCTTCCTCCTTTCCATAAAGAAATTATCTTTTCTCCCTTTGAAATTCTAAGAGCGGGGACATAATAGGATAGTGTGTGTTATAGAAACTGGTTGAGTAACACTGTGGCATCCTTGAGACATAGGGACACATGTAGCAGGTAGGCCTAGGGCGGTGTATAATAGACATGAACTAGATTAAAACCACCTGAAGGGGCTTTGTAGTTATAATTGGTGCATCCTCTACACGAAGAGTCTTTTATTTATTATTTTACTACGGTCAATCAAGTGATTTTTTAAAAAGCTTTTTTGGTACTGGGTTGTGATACCTGTAGATTTAAAATCGAATTGAGGACAGCAGATCCTTAAATACAGAGAACAAACTGATGGTTGCCAGAGGGGAGGGGGGTGGGGGATGGGCAAAAGAGGTGAAGGAAAGTGGGAGGTACAGGCTTCCAGTTATGAAAGGAACAAGTCATGGGGATGAAAGATACGACATGGCGAATATAGCCAGCGGTATCGTAATAGAGTCCTATGGTGACAGATGGTAGCTATAGCTGCAGTGAGCATAGCATAACACAGAGACTTGTCCAATGAGTCTGTTGTACGTCGGAAACTAATGTAACATTCTGTGTCAACTATACTTCAATTAGAAAAAGAAGGAAAAAAATCTAATTGAGCGGAATAAATAAATAAAAAGTGTTGAAAATAACTGAATGCACGATGACCATATGGTTCATGCCCAGTTGCCTGGAGTAATTATTAGTAGCATTTCTTCCAGTTCTCTAGTGTTGAAGATAGTTTCTATCATTGCCCTCCCTACAAGGCACTTTGAAAATGTCAAATGAGTGATAAATATGTGGAAAAACCTGAAGGACTTAAAACCCTTGAGTTTTCCCCTGTGGTCTTCACATGCACTTGTCCTTGGCACTGTTCCACCCACTCTTGCGAATGACATAGTCCCAAACTATCCCTCTTCATTCTTTAGATAAAATCCAGGCTGTCCAAACAATGGCTGCTAATCAATGTGAAAAATCCCTCTCTTCCCATTTCCGGAACTAGCTGAACTTTGACAAACCTCTTTCCTCCTGCTAAAGCCTCATAAGACATGCCACCCCTTTCCCCAATTTAGAATTTCCTTAACTCCTTCAGAGCCTACTCATGCTAGGCATTTTCAAATAGTCTCATCCAGGTAGTGCTCTGGTTGATTTTCTTCCTCAAGTAAGAAATAAACTCTTGGAATTTAGAGGTAACGTAGGAGAGAGTATTTCTACCTCTTCTGGTCAATGGAGACTAATGGAGTGGGGAAATATTTGAACTGAGCTTAAATGAGTGAATTGTTTACAGATTGAAGAACAAATTTTACATACTTACGTACTTATCAGATATCAGTTTTCACTTAGGTATTTCTATATGTAGCAAGGCTAAAAAATATTGTAAGACAAAATTGGAAGCTGGATAACTCCTTGTGAGGGTAAATATGTGAGTAAGTGTCCAATTACAGTGTAAATAAAGCCAGCAAGTGTGGAAAGTCTCATTCTAGAAAGGACTTTAGTTTGCTCCAAAGCTTTTTTGAGTATGAGTATAGATTTCTAAAACCTACATTCATTCTAATCCATGTAGTCACAAAATTTTACTTCAGAAAGAATCTTTAAGCTAAAAATAATTTTCTTTGTATAACAACAGAACTAGAAATTTCAAAGAAATATTTCAAAAACCCTTTGACTTATTATAATGTTGCAAGGACATTATCACAAACAACGAATAGAAATATTCTCCTAAGGTGTAGATACAAAAATAATATAATCATCAAAGTATTTATGTTGAACTCTAAACTGCTCATAGATTGCTTTTAGCAATCAGGTTGAGTACATGTTCATCACTGCAAATTTATTTGACTCCCAAGTGCATCCTTCTGCTCTCTTCAGTATGTGTTTTAGTGCTCGGAGTATAGTTCTTTTCAGATATGAAAGACGTAAAGTGATATCTATTTCTCTGTCTTTCAAGTCTGGGATTTGAGTGCAGTTACAGAGCATTGAGTCTGCCTGGTCTAAGCTTTGGGTGATATCTGAGATAAAAGACACCAAAATCTCATTATTGACCAGTGGTGTGCTGGCAGTGTTTAACAACCAGCTCTTTTGGAAAAAAAGAAAAAAAGGGTGTGGGGGGGAAGGTAGGAATTGATTTGTAGTGTTTGCAAATTCCCATGTTATAAATACTACCACCGTGGACATTTCATGTGACCGATGTGGAGCTCCTGAAAGCAGCATGTTTAGAAGCACACCATTTATAGTATCTTCATTATATAGTCATAACAGATGTGAACAACCTCCAGGGCATGGATAAAAACTAATGATGAAGGGGCGCCTGGGTGGCGCAGTCGGTTAAGCGTCCGACTTCAGCCAGGTCACGATCTCGCGGTCCGTGAGTTTGAGCCCCGCGTCAGGCTCTGGGCTGATGGCTCAGAGCCTGGAGCCTGTTTCCGATTCTGTGTCTCCCTCTCTCTCTGCCCCTCCCCCGTTCATGCTATGTCTCTCTTTGTCCCCCAAAAAAAAAAAAAAAAACAAAAACAAAAACAAAAAAAAACTAATGATGAAGTGGTGAATTTTACATATTTATTTTTCCTGTATTTTATTTATGTATTTATTTATTTTTGAAATGTTTATTTTTTTAATGTGTATTTATTCGAGACAGAGAGAGAGAACATAAGTAGGGGAGGAACAAAGAAAGAGGGAGAGGGAGAATCCCAAGCAGAGAGAGAGGGAGAGAGAGAATCTTCACTGACACTGCAGAGCCTGACATGGGGCTTGATCTCACCAACTGTGAGATCATAACCTGAGCTGAGATCAAGAGTTGGATGCTTAACTTGCTGAGCCACCCAGGAGCCCAAAGTATAATTTTTTAAAATTATTTATTTATTTTGAGAGAGAGAGCAATAGAGAGAGAGAGAGAGAGAGAGGCAGAGAGAGGGGAGAGAGAGAATCCCAAGCAGGCTCCACGGTATCTGTGCTGAGCCCCATGCAGAGCCTGATCTCACAACCGTGAGATCATGACCTGAGCTGAAATCAAGAGTCCCAGGCATAACCAACGGAGCCACCCAGGGGCGCCTAGTATAGTTTATTTAATTGGAAATCTCCATAATTTAACAATGGTTATGTTAGTAACTGGCTTGCAAAATTCCTCGGAATGTAACAATGGGCTCCCATGGGCTGGTGAGAGCAGTTCCAGCACAGCATTTGTTTTGTGTATTTATTTCTTTGTTTTAAAAATATGGTCCTATGGATTGGCATTCTATCCACATCACCTTGGAACTTGTTAGAAATGAAATCTCCAGTCCCATCCCAGGCCTACCAACTCAGATTATTTATTTTAACAAGATCATTGGGTAAATTCTACTCAAGTTAAAGATTGGGAAGGTGTGGCTGGGTGGCTTGGTCAGTTAAGCATCTGACTCTTAATTTCGGCTCAGGTCATGATCTCACAGTTTGTGAGATCGAGCCCCAGCTCAAGCCCCATGTCAGGCTCTGCCAGTGTGGAGCCTGCTTGGGATTCTGTCTCTCCCTCTTTTTCCACCTCTCCTCTGCTCACGTTCTCTCTCTCTCAAAATAAATAAATAAACGTTTAAAAAAAGTTTGGGAAGTACTAGAAATTCTACTCTAACTCCAGGCCAGCCTCAGGGTTGGGAAAGCGATTAACAGAGGAGTATATTGCTGGCACAAGGGTTTAAAGTTAGGGAGAGTACCACGCGACTGGAAAACTCAATGTGATTATAAATCTTGAAAGCTAAGGAGAAAGTGGAATTGGGATAAAGACGAAAATAGTGGTGTGTGTGTGTGTGTGTGTATATATATATATATATATATATGTATATATATATATGTATATGCATACATACATACATATACATATACATACATATGTATACATACATATAAAATAATTCACATAACTTGAGATAGACAATTAACCCATACTCAATGATTATAGGCATAGGAAATGCCTAATAATGTGTCATGCATTTATGGTTTTTCTTTTTCCACGATGGAGAAATTGAATTTTAAGTTGGGCAACAACAATAAAATTATTCTTCTTACAAATAGTTATTCTCCTCTATTCGCACTTAGCAAACAGGTCTGCACTTTGAAAATAGAAACACTTGAAATGATAGAAGTGCACAAAGATGGTCCAAAGTTATTACCGAGGTAGCATTCTAGAATCGAGGTAAAGTTGGAATCCTGAATGTTAAAGAGAATTTTGGAGAAGCTAGCTCTAATAGTTTCAATAATCAGATGGATAAAATGACCATTAGGTAGAGACCAGTCAGCCTCTTTCCCAACGCCCGGTGCTTGTTCAGTGGCTCCAGAACAGAGTAACCATGATGGTAAGGATTGAGGCTTTTTATGAACTCTGCACCTTGGGCACCTCTCCCCCTTATCATAAGATGATCTGCTGCTGCTTATTGCTTAGTACCCAACCTCCCAACAACAGACAACAACTCTGTTTCCAGTGTGGCACTAATGCTTGGAGGGACCAGCCAGAGGCAATGGCGGCTGATTGGTTACATCAAACTATCTCCATCACAGGGTGAGGCAAAGAGTCACTTTCACTGAATAAGACGTTTTCTCGATATGAATTTGTCTTCCCTGCCTGTGATGCTACTGCTGGCACTATGATCTGTAGACTCACAAAATGCCTTCTCTATAGTTCTGATATCCCACACAGCATTGCTTCTGATCAAAGAATTCATTTTGTAGCAAAGGGCGAAGTGAAGTAGTTGGCTCACACAGAAGGAATTAACTGGTCTGATGACATACTCCCCTTACCTAGAAGTGGCTGGTCTATTTCAAAAATGGAAAGGCTAATTGAGGTGTTAGTTACAGTATTACTTAGAAGAACACACCTTGAAAAAAAGAAACTTCTTACAGGAGACAGTGTGTAGTTTCAATGGGAGAACATCATGTCGTGTTTTCTCCCACAGTCAGAACACATGGGTCTCAGAATCAAGATGTATGGCTCAGTCCATTAAGCCCCTGACTCTTGGTTTCTGCTAAGGTCAAGATCTCACAGCTCGTAAGACTGAGCCCCGCTTTGGGATCTGTACTGACCGCACAGAGCCTGCTTGGATTTTCTTTCTCCCTCTCTCTCTCTACTCTCCCCTGTTCATGCGCGTGCCTGCACACACATGCCCTCTCTCTCTCTCAAAATAAATACAGTTAAAAAAAATAGTGGAATAGCTGTATAACATATATTACACTGACCAGTACATGAATATACAGATTACATTGAACAATATATGAATTACATATTATCTGAGTCTGTTCAGGCTAAGGTAAAAATACCATAGACTGGGTGGCTTCAACAACAAATATTTACTTCCTGCAGTTTGAGAAGCTGGAAAGTCCAAGATCAAGGTACTGGCAGATGTGGTGTCTTCCTGGTTCATAAATGGCCAACTTCTTCTGTCCTCACATAGTGGAAAGGGCAAGAGAGCTCTCTGGCATCTTTCTTACGTAAAATCACTAATCCCATTCATGAGAGCTCTATTGTCATGACTTAATTATCTCCCAAAGACTCCACATCTTAATAGTATTACACTGGGGATTAGGTTTTAACATATGAATGAGGGGGACACACATAAATATAGCATATATATTGAATCTATATAATCTTATATATTTTAATATTTATGTTCCTGACACTTTTATATATTTTACGAATATATAGCAAAGTTCCACTAGATGACACAACAATGGTTCAACTGAATTGGAAGGTGAGATTGCCATCATCATAAGCTCCTCAGCTCAGTGAAACAACAGGCAAAATAAGGAGGGTGGGTCCTCTAATGTCCAAAGTGATTAATTCCAATTATCAAGGGGAAAGAAAATCTATTTATTACTATAGAGTAGAGGCAAAGAGGATGATACCTAGAAATCAAGGAATTTTTGGGGGTTCTTATTTTTTTTAGATTTTTAAAAAATGTTTTATTTATATTTGAGAAACAAAGTGTGAGCGGGGGGAGGGGCAGAGAGAGAGAGCGAGACACAGAATCCGAAGCAGGCTCCAGGTTCTGAGGTGTCAGCACAGAGCCCGACGCGGGGCTCGAACTCATGAAGTGGCCCGAGTGAGCCAAAGTCAGATGCTTAACTACCACAGACAAAACAAGAAAGGCTGGCTGAGGCTCAAATCCTTTAAATGAACTTTGTGGTTACTCCTCTGGGTAAGGAACCTAGAACAGCTTAGGACTGACTAAGGGCAAAATAAAAATGGACTGGGTAATAACATGAGGACCTCATGGCTATCAACTACGGCCGTAGGGCCATACAGAAGGAAAGACTGCCTACCCTTTTTATGTTCTGAGAGGATGACAAGCCCTTCCACCGAGGAATAGATTCTGCCTGTATGTCACCTACATGGCCTGTGCAGAACAGATGCAAGGTTTCCATGACACGGACACAGACAAGTTGCCCTACAGAATTGGGGCTCAAGAGACTTGTGCAAACGTGTTGATATCTGGCTACTGCTATTGCTACAGTAGTAAACTTTTCTTCTTTGGAAAAAAAAAGAGACTGTAGTAGCATTGCGTATTTTCTCCTTGCTTGTTATGTGCATCTATTTATACATAGTGCCTATTTTTTACTTGTCTGTCTCCTTCTTCATGGTGGTGTTGAAAAGAATTTTATTGGAAGTGAACTTTACAATGTAGTCTTTAGGTAATAGAATATTTAATGTAACTGTAACTAAATTTGTAGAATGATGAGAATAGCCAATGATGAGACTGGGTATACTTCCATTTTGGGGAGACAGTGAAAGCTTCCTTACTAGTATGAAAGAAATTTCCATCTTGTTAGGTAGAAAGGAAGTGTGTTATTGTATGGAGGCTCAAAGTTGGGTTGAACTATGTGTATGATTACTGAATGGCCAAAGGGGTGGACTGTGTCAGCTATTAATTTATTGCTTCTCAGCTCCAAACACACCCTTGTTTGCCCTGCTTTGTGATGATGGAATTAGGCTCTGCAAGTTATATGTACACTTTGTCAGCTGGCTTGATATTAGGTTCCCCTGAAAAGACACTGGACGGACATTGTCGGACTGAAGAATAGGAAGAGACTTGCTGCCTCTGTGTTCCATTTTCCACGGGGCACTGAGAAGACTGGTGTGAGGTGGCCACAGAAATGTGTTCCACAGCTGAATGCCCTTTGCCTCTTACTGAGGGCACCTCTTAGCAAGCTTGTTTATGACCATGGACTGCTTGTACAGTCCAGTGGTGGCATCCTCCAGCAAGCTTCTTGGTCACCACAATGAGAAGATATTCTGGTGGTTTCCCTGTTTCACAATGAGTGACCTCATCGCAGTGGCAGGTGGCATGCAGCAACCATACCATCCACTCCCCAGCTCTGAATCTCAGCCCTGCATCCCCCTCAACTCAAGTCCCTGAGTTCTTCCCTCGTTGCCTTCTCCTGCAACCATCCTGTAGATGCTATCCTTGTATGCCTTAGTAGCCACATTTTAACTAGTTAGAAAATCTGCTTCCCCAGTTCAAATTTGAATGAGTCTTTGGTCTCCTAACTTGTGTCCTGGCTGATGCATATAACTTCATTACTTTTTTAAAAAATGTTTCTTTGTATAAGAACTTCACACAATAGTTTATATCATTTATTATTTATTAAGTTAAAGTTTAGGACTAAATGAAGCTCTCTTGCTACTCTCTGGGCTTACACAATTTCAACGAATCCTTTTGGAAAGTTGAAGAACTACAGTGTATATTGTTACACACATCTATTTGTGGCACTATTTATTATCATTACTGTTTTACACTTTTTCCTATGGTACCCATTTTCTAGGGTTGCCATAACAGTTTACACCCAGGTGACTTAAAACAGCATTGGGGCGCCTGGGTGGCTCAGTTGGTTAAGCGTGTGATGTCGGCTCAGGTCATAATCTCACGGCTCATGGGTTTGAGCCCTGAATCAGGCTCTGTACTGATGGTTCAGAGCCTGGAGCCTGCTTCGGATTCTGTGTCTCCCTCTCTCTCTGCCCCTCCCCTGCTCGTGCTCAGTCTCTCTCTCTCTCTCAAAAATAAATAAGCAAATTAAAAACAATTTAAAAAATTACCCCCAAAACAGGAGTTTATGCTCTCATAGTTCTAGAGGCTAAAAGTCTGAAATTGAGGTGTTGGCAGGTCCATGCTCTCTGACAAATCTGCAGTGGAGTCTTCCTTTCTTCCTCCTGGCTTCTGGTGGTTTGTCAGAAATCATTGGTGTTCCTTGACTTGTGATAGTATTACTCTTATCTCTGCCTTCCTCATCACATGATGTGTCTCTGTTCACGGGGCCATCTTCTTATAAGGATGCCAGTCACATCAGGTTAGGGACCCACCCTACTCCAATATGCCTTCATTGAATCAGTGTCATCTACAAGAACTCTATTTACAAATAAGGTCACATTCAGAGGATTAGTGGGTTAGAACTTTAACTGTTTTTTGAGGCGGGTTGGGAGAGAACTCAGTTCAACTCCTAATACATCCATATCCTGAAATATTAGCCATTAAATTTTTTGACATTTTATGTTCCTGATATACTACCAAATAAGAAACTAGGTTAAAAAATGTGCATAATGTCATTTTTCTAAAAGAAAATAAATATACATATTTTTATAAAGAGAAATATCTATCAGGATATGCCTCAGAATGATAATAGTAGTTATCTCTGGGTGGAAGAAGAGTAAGATTTTTAAAAATTTGCCTATCTAAAAAAATTGCCTATCTGTATTTTCTAATTTTTCTAAGGCAAGTTTGGAATAGTTCTGTGACAGAATATTTTTACTTAAAATAATTAAAACCATTGTAATAAACAATGCATTTGTAGAAAAGCCTGTTTTCTAGCTTTTAGAAACATTTTGCATTTTTTTAATGCAATGTTTCAGGCAATGTACCGGTAACTATAGGTAGTTGTTGAATGGGAAAAGAGATATTGGCTTGGTTGTAGATATGTGTATTCAGTTCAGTCTGTGGGATAAGTTACTGGGCTGTGGGGATGAACAATAGTCCAGATTCTTGGTGGGAGTGGGGGTCAGGGTGGAATTGCTGATATGTTTTCTTGTGCCACATGACTCAACTGTATAAATATGATTGTGGCAAAATTGTTATTGTATGTGCCAAAATGATGCTTCAGGGTGACTGAATTAGACCTGCATAATTAGACATGAAGAGGTAGCTGAAATCCAAATCCTTGTGATTTTCAATGATAAAAAGTTTATGAAATTGTGTCTCTTTATTGCAACATTTCAAGAAAAAATTATTATCAATGAAGTTGTCCCAAGTGTTATAAGAGTCAAGGTCAATGAAGATAATTACTTTTCAATTTCTGGATTCTATATTTACATGCCTTCTGATTTGCATAGATCACTGGATTTCAGTAAACCTGATAAATCAGGTTTATCTATACTAAGACACCATACTTGACTAAATCCTCATTGGGAAAGAATTTCTGTCCTTCTAAATGATTCCCTCTGAATAAGGGAAGGGTTGGAGAAGAGTTGTTTAGCTATGAAGTAGGAGATAATACTATGACTCTAAGTATGAAATTCAATACGAATGAGATTAATCCCTATAGCTGGAGTATTTGGCAAGAGTTCACTAAGAGTTAACATAAGTAGTTTTCAGGCATTAAGCAAAGGACTCTTAGGTGGACTCTTCAACATTTCACCATAAGGAGTTTGGTTATGGAGTTTAGCTAAAAGACTGAGACAAATTGGACAAGTAAAAATTTGGATCACATCTCCATATGATGATTAGTTTGGCAGAATCCAGAATCCATAAAGCTTCTTGATGCTCTAGGGAAACATCAGGGGCTGTTTAATTGCTTTTGATATTCTTTCATAAAGATTGGACCTTAATATTGTTGGAGGGTATCATCAAAAGGATGTGACCACTGGTTGACCTGTGAGCTGGACCCAGATAATTGGAGGTTCTTCACTCCCTCCCCTGTCCTTGGAAGATACTTTCTGCCCACTACATTAGAATTCATTTCAAGAATGCAGCCTTGAGAAAGTAATGTGTTGTTGGGACCATCCGGACTGTGTATGTGACTGAACCCTGGTAAAGCATCTATATAAAATTTAGGATTCTAAGATTTTAAGTAGATTTAAGATCTACTCATGTTGCAGCTAACCAAAACAAGCCTCATAATGTAAGTTCTCTTGGCTTCTTAAAACTTCCATCTACTGATCTGGAGTTATCTGCCTCTTTGTCTCTTTTTGCCCTCAATGTATGGGGGCCAGTTTTGAATTTCACCCAAGGAACTCCTGAGGCTGCAATCTGACAAATATGTCCAAAAATAAAGTAGTAAATTAAAGTTGGCACATTTGGATGATATCTATTCATTTCATTTCTTTCTGGGGACTTACCTCTTTCACCCATCCACAAAGTCAAAAGTTTATCACTTAGAAGACTAGTACGATGATGTATCAGCCTACTCCCTTATCCATGATAGACTAAACTATTTGAATACCTGGTCAAGTTGGACAGAGTCTATTTAGCAGAAATCTGGATTGCTCAATAAGAGATTCTAGTCTTTGCTAGTCTCTACAAAGTTTTGAAGTCATTTCAGGTATCAGAAACAAATAATGAGGAAATGTTTTCTTCCACATAACAGTAGTTAGGGACCAAAATTCCAGGCAGTCAATTCCAACACAATCGAGTCACCTTTTTAAATAAGATTTTATTTTTAAGTAATCTTTACACCCAACATGGGGCTGGAACTCACAACCCGAGATCAAGAGTCGCACACTCTACTGACTGAGCCAGTCGGACACCCCAAAACGAATTCACTTTGAAATGGATTTCTTCAGGTAATTAAGTATACAGACTGTTACTAGGGACTTTTACATATTTTCCTAGCACCTTTTATATAAGATATGGTAAGCTCAACCTTAGATTAAATACTCATTGTATTATTTATGCACAGACATTAAATATTTCAAGGCAAATATTCTCATCTGTAGCCACCGATTTTTCTGTTTTTACTGGAATGAGGATGGATAGAAAATGCCCTATATTTGCACTTTTATCATTCAAGGACTCCCTGCATCTTGTGCATTTAAGCTTCAGTCAAGTGGAATTGTCATCTCCTCTCTTTACCGGGGTTGATCCAGCCTCCAGGGCAGGCCACAGAGTAGCTGCTATCCTCTGTGCCCACCACCCACATGAGGTATGCTACCGAGACCTTCTGCAGTGCACCATCTCAGAACTGAATTACTTTTGCTGATGTTTCCCAACCTTCGTTAAGCAAATGAGCCCTGAATGCTGTTCTGTGCCAGATACTGTCCGTGAAACTGAGACTGTGGTAGAGGCAAGACAGACACTGTGCTGCCCTCATTGAACTCACAGCTCAGAGGATAGAAACATTAACTGAATATTTAAATCAGTTTTTTTAAACCCATTCAGTAAATATTCACTGAATATTTACTATGTATCCATTACTGTTTAGGCGCCAGTGATAAACCAGTGAAAGAAAAAACGGTAATATCCCTGTCTCAAGATTGATTTCTAGTTGATATAAAATTACAAAAACAGACACATACTAGGAGAAAAATTGTCGAGTCCAATGACCACATGTATCAGGGAAATGTTAGCTAAGCTAGCAGTTCAAGATCTGCCATGTCATGGCTAGGCAGGGCCATGAAAGATAAAGAGTAAACCAAGAAAACAGCATGAGCAGAAGAAAACATTTCAGGTAAAGAAAACACATTTTAAGAACCTGGGCTAATTAGCATATAATTGTGGGAAAAAGCCCTGAAATATGAAAATTCAAAAGTAATTAAAAGTCCTAGCAATTAATTCTAAGTCCCTGACCAATTAAAATTAATTAAATGACCATGAAGCTAATTTCTCTTGGGGCTTTTTCCAACATTCAATTTATGATAAAAAACAATTACTGTATTCAACACTGAGTATTCATTAGGGAATTCTGATCAAGGATAAGAAAGTGAAGAAGTTTATATTAAGGATAAACTCAGTGCTAACAAATTCTATATATGCAGTCATAATTATACAATACTTTTAAGTAAAAATATAATTTAGTACTTTTACGTTTTAATTTTGAATACAAAAGAAAGGGAAATTTTTCAGTATTAGTAGGTGTGCAGAGCTAAAAAAGAATTTTATTATTTTTTTCTAATGCAACTGAAATATATGTTCATGTGTAAAATTTGAAAAGTGGACAAAATTATAAAAAAATAAAGGGAAATTAGCAATTATCCCACATCCAAAGTTTATATCAATTTATGTTATGGTTGATTTAAATTTTCAAATTAAAAATCACATACTTTTATATATAACTATGCTAAATTTGTATTGCTCAGACATAAATTAAGCCAATAGACTACATAGTTCTGAAGTTAGTGTATTTAGGATATTTATAATGTACTATTTATATATTTTACATAAGAAAATAGCAGCATTGTTAGGTTTCTAAAATTGTTTCTATCATCATTGGGCTTAAACAATGATTGAATTTTAGAAAATCAGAAGATTTTATATCCTAAGAAATTATATTTTAAACCTATAATTTTATTTTGTTGAAAACGTATACATTCATATGAATTTACATGGTGTAAATGCTTATGAAATAAAATAAATTTTCTAGTATTGTGATTATTCTTGAGGATAATGTAAAACATAATGTTAGCCTAATATAAAATATGCATACTGCATTACAGCAGATAGGGGGCTTAATAGAATTAGCTAAGTAATAAGAACATTAGTAATCATTGATTAAAAAACATGTTTGATGATCCTCTCAGTGTTTATTATAGTCTAGTTTTAAATTTTCTTTTCTCTTAAGTTTATTTATTTATTTGGAGAGATAGAGAGAGAGTTTGGGAGGGTAGCCAGAGAGGGGAGAGAGAGAGAATCCCAAGCAGGTTCCATGCTGTCAGTGCAGAGCCCAATGTGGGGCCTGATCCCACAACTATGAGATCATGACCTGAGCCAAAATCAAGAATCGGATGCCCAGCCAACTGAACCACCCAGGCACCCTTAAAATTTTCTATATTGTTTTACCATAGTGGTTTGTTTTCCTCTAAATACATTTGTTCATCTTTTCCCTAAAAATACATAATGGCCTAGGAGATAAAAAATAATATGTAAAATAGAGATACAATGATCTATAAGGTGGCAACTAAAATATTCCATCAAGAGGACATTGCAGAGGATCATTTACTAAGTTATAATCATTCGTAATGTACTAACAACTCTGTCTACCAGTGGATTTGTGCCTTGAGTCTGGCCAATTACAGTGCCCAACTTCCTTTTCTACGGTGATTGTATAGGTGATTGGTGTATCCTTCAAACAAGATCAATAACTGTTACTACATGTATATATATGGAATTAGGCTCATTTTTTTCTTTATGGTTGTAAGATCAAAGTCTAGAGCCTCTGTTGGCCATATATTCCAGTATGTGAATTAAATGTGCCTAAAAGTAATCACAAGAGAAAGTAGACCTGAGGAGTGAAGAAAGGCATAGAGTCTTACAGACAACATTTGAGCACCTGAAGCCAGCAGAGTGTGAAACCAATATGTAACCCTGAACTTGTCAGTTCTCCAGGCCAACACTGCTTTTTGTCTGTATATTTTTAATCTAGTTTAGATTTGGCTTCTGATAATTAAAAGAACACTGAAAAAAATTGGTAGGTGAGATCCTTTAAATTTTATTTTATTTTTATTTTATTTTATTTTATTTTATTTTATTTTATTTTATTTTATTTTATTTTAGAGAGAGAAACAGAGAACATGAAGCAGGGTCCATACTCAGCATGGAGCCTGATGGGGGCTTGGATCCCATGACCCTGGAATCATGACTTGAGCAGAAATCAAGAATCAGATGCTCACCTGACTGAGCTACCCAAGTGTCCCAGATCCTCCAAATTGTAAATAAATAGATCATTTTTATACTATTTAAACACTTAAGAGGAAATAGAAATCTTCCCAATTTGATTTAATACCAAAAGTTCTACAGTTTTCCCCAAATATAAACCATATTACAGATGAGTCCCACTTATGAATATAGGTAAAAGTATTAAATGTTAGTAAATCAAACACTTCTAGATTTTTTCAGTAATTTCATACTTCAAAGCTTATTAACATAGTTCATCATACTCATATCTAAGGGGAAAGTTTTCAATCATCTTGATAAACTAAGCTATGTCAAACAGAACTGCATTCTGAATGAGCAAAAAACTTTATTAAATAGACTGAGAAAATCTCCACATTATAAGAAATAGGTATCTTGAATTAATGGGTACTCTTATAGTTAGTGTATGATATCTAGAAGCTGCTTACATTCAATTTTGGAACAAGAGATGTTTTTACAAATTATAGCACATTGAATTAGACAAGGAAACAAAACCAGAATAGAAAAGATGAGAATAAGTATGGTTAGTTTCAGAGAACATAGTAACATAGATGGAAAGTACAAAATAACCAAACCAAAAAAATATTGATTGATTGAAAAAGGGATATATATAAAAGAAAATACAATTGACCCTTGGACAACATGGGGGTTGGGGACTGAACCCTTATGCCCCGGCACAGTCAAAAATCCATGTATAACTTTCAAGTTCCCCAAACTAATAGGCTACTGTTGACAGAAGCCTTATTGATAAACAGTTCAAAAACACCTATTTTGTATGCTACATGTCTCATATGCCATGATCTTATAATAAAGTAAGCTAGAGAAAATGCTATTAAGAAAAATCATAAGGCAGAGAAAATACCATACTGTATTTATTGAAAACAATCTGCATATAAGTGAACCCACACAGTTCAAACCCATGCTGTTCAAAGGCCAACTGTAGACAACATTAAACGGTAAAAATGTGGAATGAAGAAAGAGATGGTGTTCACAATACAATCTATTTTATATATTTCTTAGAAATAAAAGTTTTAAGAAGTTTGTACTAGGTTGAAATTTGTCTACTCTTGGGGCGCCTGGGCGGCTCAGTCGGTTAAGTGTCCGACTTCAGCTCAGGTCATGATCTTACAGTTCGTGGGTTCGAGCCCCACATCGGGCTCTGTTCTGACAGCTCGGAGCCTGGAGCCTGTTTCACATTCTGTGTCTCCCTCCCTCTCTCTGCCCCTCCCCTGTTCATGCTCTGTCTCTATCTCAAAAATAAAAAATAAACAGTAAAAAAAAAAATTCAAAGAAATTTGTCTACTCTTTATTAAACTGCTTATAGCGCTTTCATCACTGAATACAGATTGTGGTAGACAGATTTCAAGAATGGCTCCTATCAATGGCCTTGCCGTATCTACATTGTATTTTGCACCATAATTTAGTAGTCCCCTGCGTACCTGATTCTTGGCTCAGCCATATGTCTCATTTCAGCCAATAAGAAGTTAGCCAATGTGATACACTAGCACAGACTCAGGAGGCTCTTACATGAGGACTTGCCCTCTTGAATCACTACTCTTTCTCTGTTGCTTCTCTGTGATTGCTATGAACACATCCATCGGCCAGCATGAATGATGTGAGACACATATGCATGTGAGCGACAACTGGAAGAGCACAATTGTCCCAACAAAGGCCACACCAAACCATTCTAGAGCCACCTGACCCCAAATATGTGAGAGTGTCCAGCTACAGTCCCAGTCTTCTACCACTTAGAAGCTAACTATGGCAGCATGACTGAGCTCAGCCACAACCAGAAAGCAATGTATCTGACCTGAAGACTTGTAAGGAATAATCGTTTCTTAGTGTTATAGGTCACTGAGTTTGGGGTATTTACTCATACAACAAGGGCTATTTTAAACATGGATTAATATATTAGAAAAGACACAACTTTAGGTCTTCGTGGTGGGGGTGGGGGGAGATTGATTATTTAATGTGTGATAACAGGTTGATGATGCAAATAAAGAGGCAATCCAATCAATCAAATTAGAAGCACATCTCCCGTTAGAAACTATATTAAATTTGAGATGAAGCGAATATGTTGGAACTTCAGAGAACATTCTTTGTAAGTGCAACCTTACAGTGGGATAGTGAGTAAAAGCAAATTATACAGTAGTATAATGAGAAAGATTATGTTTGGCTAAGTAATGAAATGAAAAATCTTTTACTGTATAAAATTCTCCTTAGGAAAAAACTTATCTTTGCTTGGAGGGTGCTCTGAAGCCCCTTCTCTGTTGAGCCTGCACAGTGAGACCAGCTAATAGGCTCCTGAGGGTAGAAGAAGCCTGGAAGACTGTACAACAAATGTTAATGGATTATTTTTGGATGATGGGATTAAGAGTGTTTTTCTTCACATCTCTCTGTATTTCTAAACTGTTTTACAAGGAGCATGTTTTGCTTTTTACTACATCCTCCTGTTTTGAATATATACCACTTTCAGTGTTGTTCAGTTCTAAATATTTTGTGCTGTATATTGTTATTTTCTCTTTAACCCACACATTCTTTTTTCTTTTCTTTTCTTTTCTTTTCTTTTCTTTTCTTTTCTTTTTTAGTTTGGGATGTTTTTGGAGGAGGAAGTGGCTTATTGTTAACTTCTAATTTTCTTTGGATGGGTCAGAGAACAATCCATATGATAATAATTATTGGGCCTTGCTGAATTATTAGCAACCTTGCATGTCAATGAGTTGAAGTACTTTTTTGGTGGGGTTATGGCATTGGAGGCTCTCTATACCTATTGGGTTAATAGATACCAATTATTAGTTATTAATAGTGTTGCTCAAATCTTTGTTACTCTCACCACTTTTGTCTGATTGTTCTATCAGTTTCTGAGAGCGGTGTGCCAATACCTCTGATAACAGCCGTGGAGTTGTTAAACTCTCATTCTCATTGAGATGCCATATTTTTAGGTACATATGTATGGATGATTGTTATACAGTCGACTTTCAACTATGCAACACTTTATTCCTCTTTAGTTAACTCTTGAATACCTACTGTCTCATTCACAGATGATAGTTTACTGAGAAATTAGAGACAATCAGAAGAGAGTTTCCACATTCTTTCTCCATCATATATGCCAAACAACCTGCTATGGTACCCACCTTCCCTCTTGTCCCCGTGAATGATAACTCATCTTTCTTTCTTTTTTTAATAATTTTTTTAACGTTTATTTATTTTTGAGAGACATAGAGAGACAGAGCACAAGCAGGGGAGGGTCAGAGAGAAGGAGACACAGAATCTGAAGCAGGCTCCAGGCTCCGAGCTGTCAGCACAGAGCCCAACACGGGGCTTGAACTCACAAATCGTGAGATCATGACCTGAGCTGGAGTTGCACGCTCAACTGACTGAGCCACCCAGGCACCCCAATAACTCATCTTTCTAAAAGCTGATAGTCATCACATTAAAGAACACAGACTTGTCCACACAAATGTCTCTTTCCTTCATCATTAACTTCTTCCTGTATACTGGGTCATTCCCATAAATCTGATATGCTCCTTCTAAATTAAAAAAGCCTTCTTGGGGCACCTGGGTGGTTCAGTTGGTTGAGCATCTGACTTCAGCTTATGTCATGATCTTGTGGTTTGTGAGTTAGAGCCTGGCATCAGGCTCTGTGCTGACAGCTCGGAGGCTGGAGCCTGCTTTGGATTCTGTGTCTCCCTCTCTCTGCCACTCCCCCCGTTTGTGCTCTGTGTCTCTCTCTGTCTCAAAAATAAATAAACATTAAAAAAATTAAAAATAAATAAATAAATAAATAAATAATTAAAAACCCTTCTTAATCTTAGACTCCCTTAATTAAACATTGTATTTTATCTCTTACCTTTCACAGCAAAATGCCATGAAAATATATCACTTCTCAGTCTCAAAGCTTGCACTGGGATCTAAGACTGCTCAAATCATAAAGTGGCTGCCAAAGGAGGAGGCCTGAAATGAACACAGATACCAACCAGCAATGCCCAACACACTCATCAATATCCCTTTAGTCCTGTCTTAACAACCTTGATAGGAATTCTATCCAGTCTCAGGAAATCCAGGAGTCCTTAAATGCTACTGAGTAGGTAATTCTCCTCTTCTCCAGGGCTCACTACTCCACTTAAGAGGATTTCATATCCATAGTTTGACCTCCAAAAAGGAGTGGGTGCTTAAAGATTCTCCCCTTTCTAAACTTAAAAACAAATTAAAAGAAGGGGTGTCTGGGTGGCACAGTTAAGCATATGACTCTTGATTTCGGCTCAGGTCATGATCTCACAGTTGGTGAGTTTAAGCCTTGATGGTGTGGAGCCTGCTTGGGATTCTGTCTCTCCTTCCCTCTGGCCCTACCCTGCTTGTGTTCGTTCTCTCTCTCTCCGTCTCCCTCTCTCTCTCTCTCTCTCTCTCTCTCTCTCTCTCTCTCTCCCAAAATAAGTAAATAAACTTTACAAAAAAGAGATTCTCCCTTTTTTACCTGTTTCTCAGTTAAAAACTAAATTCCAGCCTAAAAGTCACATGGCTGTGGATGGGGCAGAGGTGAGGTCCATAGAAACTGAGATAATGTTCAAAATACTCCAAGTTCTGTTTTCTTCATAACCACCACTATCTTATTATTTCTAAAGTGAATTATCTTCTTTGAAATGAAATCAGTATGGTAGGCCCCAACTTTTGTTACCATTTTGGGCTAGATATAATAGGGTCTTCCTATGCTTAGCCTTTTTACTGATTCATAGGACTGGGGTAGCTTGAGTTCTGATCTCCTGGAAAGGGGGAAAGGTGTAAACCCATGGGTGGTTCCTCTCTTACTGACTGTCTACTTTCAGTTATTCAGTGGCTATGTTTCTTCCTGAAATACAGAAAGGCAGCACACTTTGTTAACACAAGAATTCATTTTCTTTCAAAGACTGCCGAATCCATATTCTTTCTGTTAATATATATTTCCTGCAAAGATGACAAAGCTCACCTTACTCTGTAAATACACATTTTTCTTTTCCTGTCTTGATTTTCATTAAAAGGCTTATTACCTTGATCAATGAAGACATCACTGCAACAAAGGCAAGTTTCCTTCTGGAACATACATTTCTTTCCTAATAAAGGAGTGGTATGTGTATATGTGGGGCTGGGGGCAGGGTGGAAGAAGAGAGGTGGGGAATTTTCAGCTTATTTTGTCCTCACAGTAGGTACAGGTCTGTCAATTCCTGAAACATTCAAGCTGCGTTCAAAGTCTCATCAAAATTGTTCGTCATCTTTCCCATTTCAAAGACCATGGTCATTGCTGGCTTCTCTGTTCTCACTGATGGCAAAGAAATAGAAGGACCATCAGTCCGATGGGCTTTTCAGGGTTCACTGGGCTCTCCTAGGGATCTTGGTGAGGTGTCATGATGGAACATAACTTTAGGAGTCATGCATAACTGCATTCAAAATTTGATTTCTCCACTGCCTGTCTATATGATCCGAGTAAAAGATTTCACGTCTATCTCTGTTTGTAAATCTGGTAGACTGTGGGAGAATTACAGCTTATAGGGTTTTTGTAAGGGATTACATGAATAGCAGATATATGGTAGCTAACACGTGCTCATCACATAATAATTACTACATAAACATTATTTCACTTTTCTCCTGTGTACTTCCAGAGGCAAGTCCTGTAGGGACTCCTACCGGATTATGGTAAGACCATAGAGAAGACTTAAAGAGTCTCCTGGCTCTTCTCTTTTTATTACACCCTTTGCTTTTCATGTTTCCTCTCACAAGTGATCCAGTCAAGGGATGTCTGGGAGAAGCCAGACTTTTGCACTGTACACGGAAAGTCGACAACTTTATTCTAGTCCTCAAGCTAGCAGGCTAGGAAATACATGTGATACCCCAGCCAGCACTAGGACATCTCTTTAAGACACTCCCTTGAGTAGAGCAATCTTCAAGACTGCACTAAGGAAGGAAGCTCTGTTTTGCATTGTTCTCAAGGGGACTCTGTGGTGGCATCATTTACAGAATGTTCTGTATCCAAATTGGCACAGAATACATTTCCGGGAAATTCAAATTTTCTTTTCATTCTTTTATGGCAGGCTAATTTATCCCAACTCTCATAGGCTTAGTAAACACTTGACAACTCACAAGCCTAGAGAGACACCTGCGTGTTGTCCTTGCGTATTATCAGTCGGCATCTGAGAGAGCCTCTCTGCGCGGCTGAGAGCTCTGTCCTAGCCAACCTGGCACCAGGGCAGCACAGCCCTGTCCCCCACCAAGTGTAGGACTGGAGCTGTCATTCTTATTTCCTTGCCCTAGACAGGATTGCTTATCTGCAAACCAGAAATGAAGGGTAAAGTGTCTTCACTCCATCTTAGACAAAAAATTCCTTCTTTCTCAACATTCTTCCATTCCTGCTTTGGAAGTAGTTACTTGATCCAGTAGTTACCCTAGAGGGAATATCGTAATGATATTGTTGGGACCATCACTGCCTTTTAGAGATGTGTGGGATGATTTCTAGCTTTAAGAATTAGCAATCTTCCTTTCTGACAATATCTGTAGGTAGTAATCAAAAAGAGATTCTGATTAGTTATGGTATGTTCATGTTCTTATCTTGGGTCTCCCAGCACATGATGAAATATATATTTTATGCCTGTTTGAAAAATAAGGGTGTTTTTATGTTTTAATTTTCCTTGATGTATTACTTTCCTGTGAATGTTATAACAAATTCCCATGGATTTGGTGCTTAGAACAATAGAAATGTATCCTTTCATGGTTTTGGAAGCCAGAAGTATGAGAGCAAGGCATCAGTTGGGCTGTACTTCTTTCAGAGGTTCCAGGGGAGGATCCTTCTTGTCTCTTCCAGCTCTGGTGGTTTCTGGCACTCCTTAGCTGTGGCTGTGTCACTGCGATCTCGGTTTCCATCTTCATGTGGTCGTGTGTGTGTGTGTGTGTGTGTGTGTGTGTGTGTGTGTGTGTGTGTGAGAGAGAGAGAGAGAGAGAGAGAGAGAGAGAGAGAGAGAGAGAGATCTTCCTATGCCTCTCTTTTATAAAGATACATGTGATGATATTTAGGGCTCACTTGGGTAACCCACGATACCCTCCCCATCTCAACACCCTCAACTTAATCACATCTGTGAGGCCCACTTTTCCAGAAATGGTGCCACCATTTACAGGTTCCAGAGAGTAGGACCTGATGTCTTTGGGGCTGTTGTTCGGCCCACTGCCCATCGTAAGTAGCAATGTGAAGTAACAGTAAATACAACACTCAAGATTTTAAAGACAGTGTATGAAAAAAAAAAAAGAGAGAGTAAATAAATTAAATATGTTCCATGGTAAACAGCAAAAATGTGCATGAGGCCACAAGAAAAATAGGTTTGTGAATGAGGTTGTGATAATGGCAAGGGAGGCAGAGAGAGGAGATAGAAGCAAACAGATTGGCTTCTGAAAGCATTCGAATCATTCCCATTGCTAAGGAAACCACTTCACAAATTCCTGCCTCTATCTCAGCTCTGAACAGCTGCTTTACTTATCATTTGGCTTCCCTGAAGGACTTTAATTGCTAGGTGAAGAAAAGCCAAAGTACCAAAGTCGGAGTGGAAAGAAAAATTAACGGTGATGTAAAATAACATAAAAACAAATTATTTAGGATGATGAGTGAAGGTGCTTTTAAAAAGGAGGCTATTGCCTCTCTGTCTCTCTCAAGGTACCCTAACGATGGTAGCAAAGATGTTTTAAAGCCACTGCTTAAAATGGGTGCTTAGTTTTCTATGCATGAAGAAGAATCTATTAGGCAACTCAGCCAGAAATGTCAAATGGACATTCTGTTTCTCAACCTTCTTTTCCTTCTGTTACATCTTTCACTAAAGGAAGTAAAAATGAATGTGTTGCTAAGCACTCTCAAGTGCCAGTCTGAATGGAAGGAAATCATCAAAGTGTGCCTGTAGCTAGACATTCACTAGTTCTGTGGGAATGTGCTTTCACCTTGAGCTTCATACGTAGAGTTCTATCAAAAGAACTTTTTCTGCCCCTCTACCTTCTCGTTTTCCTTTCCTACAGCCTCTAACCCTGCTAGCGTCTCTTTTCCATCTTCTCTTTTCTGCCAAAACATCAATTTTGGTTCTTTTAAAATAGTTTTTACAAAGTATGGAATAGTTATAGAAAGTAATGATTACAAGCTATTTAAAGCTTTCCTTTTGTGCATATATAATATTAGACAAAAAAAGCTACAATTGCTCTTTTATTGAGTGGAAACTCAAGATTCTCTGGAGGAAACAACCGCACAATTCTTTCAGCAATAACCTTAAAATGTGTCTAACTCAGCACCATCCAGTATAACTTTCTGCAGTGATGAGACATTTATTTGCTTACGGTACTGTTTAATATGATAGCTACTAGCTATTGGTTGCTATTAAGTGCTTAAAATGAGGCCGATGTGACTGAGGAACTGAATTTTAAATTTTATTTAATTTTAACTAACTTAGGAGTGCCTGGGTGGCTCAGTCAGTTAAGTGTCTGACTTCGGCTCAGGTCATGATCTCACGGTTCGTGAGTTCAAGCCCCGTGTTGGGCTCCGTGCGGACATCTCAGAGCCTGGAGCCTGCTTTAGATTCTGTGTCTCCCTCTTCTCTCTGCTCCTTCCCTGCTCATGCTCTGTCTCTCTTTCTCAAAAATAAATAAGAAAACATTAAAAAAATTATGGATGGACCACATTGGTATTATTTTGTTCATTCTTCTTCCACAGTATTTCTAGTAATGTTGCCAGTTTTTACCCATTGAAGATAAGGTAGGCAAAAGTAGCTTTTTGTATTTAAAGCACACACACACACACACACACACACACACACACACACACACACACACACCAAGCCTGAAAAAGACTCAAAATGCATTTGGAAGGGGATCGAGGAGAGTGCAGTGCATGTAGCCTGACTTTTAAAGTTACTTATGTAACAGGTAAATGGTAGGAAAGTAGTTTCAACAGTATAATAGAAATGATGTTACCATTTATTTAAATCAATACCTGCCTACTTCTATACGACTAAAACAACTAAAATGCCCTGATGATTAAACTTTGCTTTTCAGTTTCTGAAGTTTCCCCTTAACTCTGTTCCCTGCATAAAGCCCCCAGAAAAGGACAGATACAGGCTAAGCACACAGTCTGAGTCATGCTCTTGAGTCCAGTGTAGGATACTGCTAAGGTTCTAGAACATTTGAGAAATCACCTGCTCTAGAAAAACATGGCTCTATCCCATCATTTCAAAAGCTTCTGTAATCTTACCTCCTTGCAAAACCTGCCTGGATCTATTGGAAATCCACACAATGAGTATGTCCACTCCACCTGTCCCCTGGTCCTCAGCTCCTAGTCCCTCTCTGGATCTGATTGGGACTTGTTCCCCTTCAGGTTGCTAAAACTGTCTAATGTGAGTATATTGTTGTTTTTCTGGGATTATGTTCTTATCCTGTTGTTCTTTGCAAATGGAGCAGGAGGGTCTATGACAGATTATAAATGTCTAAAGGGGAGGGGTTTTGCCTGCCTAACCAGTTAAATTCATTGTCAACTTGGCATCATAAAAATTTCACACCCAAAACACCTCACTTGTTTCTGTTGCTGCTGCATAGGAGAGTGGAGCTCTGAGCTACGGCAGAAGGAGCATTTCTTCTTTTAAAATTGACATCCGTTAAATTATCATGTCCAACGCTACTTGGAGAGGTTTAAATATTTTGCAGATTCAGAGTGAGGAAAATAAAGGAAGGGATCTGGTGTTTAGTAACGAATACAGCTGCTTCTGCAAACATGCTGAGTCTGGAAAAGGGTAGCGCTCTGCAGGGAGAGGCCAGCATCAAAGACCCTGTGGCTCCTGCCACGATTCCCTCAGAGGTTATCTTCCTGATAAGAAATCCAAAAATCAAATATTCCCAATCGGAATTTATTGGTCCACTGTTTATTCCTCTCTGGTTCATTTTCACTGTATATTATAACATCGATACCATATGTTGTTTATTTTAAATTGTGAATATGAGCCAGGGGTGAAAAATAAAAACAGAAATAAAGCGTTTTTAAATGAACTGGTACCCACTTTTTTCTGTTTAGTAAATAACCCGAGGTTTCCATCCTGCATCCTCTGTGTTGGAATCATCCGCTGTTTCCCCTCAACAATCCTGCGATTTGGGGGGGGTGGGCTTTCCTCAGATACCCGGGTAACTGAGTTTTGGAAATTAGCTGTTGGCTCCCACTTTAGGATCAATAAAAGAAGTGAAAATGAATGTTAACTTCTACTCCATTTAAGACTTCTGAGAGTAATTTATAAAATAATCTTTTCCTTAAGAAATACCATGAGACTACCAAATGATTTTGTGAAAGAACTAAAGAGGCTGTTGTATTATTTTTTGATCTGTTTTGTCCAGAGAATGAAGGGTAATTGACATTTTGACATTTTAAAAAGTTTTCTTATTTATTCTGAGAGAGAAAATGTGAGCGGGGAAGGGGCAGAAAGAGAGAGAGAGGCAGAGAGACAGAAAGGGAGAGAGAGAGAATTCCAAGCAGACTTTGCACTGTTAGCACAGAGCCCAATGTGGGGCTTAAACTCACAAATTGTGAGATCATGAACTGAGCTGAAATCAAGAAATGGACACTTAACTAATTGAGCCACCCAGGTTCCCCAAGGGTAAATGACCTTTAAGACTCAGCATTTGTGTGAGGAAAAAGAAAAACAATGATAATAACCTGCGTTTTATTTTAAAAGTAAAGAATTCTAGGAACCAAGTGGATTAACACAAATCTTATAGTAATGTTGATTGCCAACTATTACTGTAGAGAAAAGCCACAAAATCCAATTAAATCCCTCTTTCAGTTTTCCATTACTACATATATGTGTATACATATGTACACAAAGACACACATTTAATATGTATTACATTATATATGGTTATTGGGGCACTTGGGTGGCTCAGTCGGTTAAGCATCCGACTTTGGCTCAGGTCACGATCTCATGGTTCTTGGGTTTGGGCTCCAAGAAGGGCTCTGTGCTGACAGCTCAGAGACTGGACTTCGGATTCTGTGTCTCCCTCTCTCTCTGACCCTCCCCTGCTCGTGCTCTGTCTCTCTCTCTGAAAACTAAATAAATAAATTTAATAAATTAATTAATTAAAAAATTTTTAAGTCTTGTATTATTTTTATATTTATTTATATAATACATAATATAAATATAGATATTATACTATATATATTATACATATAATACCATATAATACAAATTAGTTTGCTAGGACTGCCATCAAAAAGTACCACAGACTTGGTGACTCAAACAACAGAAATTGATGTTCTCAAAGGTCTCGAGGTTGGCAGTCTGAGATCAAAGCATCAGCAGGATTGGTCTCTTGAGACCTTCTTCCTGGTCTTGCAGACGGCTGTCTCCTCCCTGGTTCTTCATGTGGCCTTCCCTCTTGTCCCAATCTCTTCTTATGGGGACCTCAGTCATAAGTGGCTCAAACTAATGACCTCATTTTAACTTAATTATCTCTTTAAAGAAACTGTCTCCAGATGTAGTCGTGTTTTGAGGTACGGGGAGTTAAGACTCCGGACACGTGAATTTGGAGAGGGACAAAAACTTAGCTTATGACATATATTTCCTTAAAATTTCCTTAGCTTGAATTTTTTTTTTTTTTTTTACTTCTTTAGGAATTTACTTACATTTTTATAATGGCCAATATAAATAAATGGGACAAAAAATTAAAATGTCTTGTTTCTTTCTATTGTAGTCAATCATCACTCATTACCAACTGTCACTGTTACCAGTTGCTTATTTTCCCAGAGAGGTAGTCTATATATTTATATGTATATATGTATATGTATGCATGTGTGTGTATATATGTATGTGTGTATGCATGTATGTGTGTATGTGTATATGCATGTGTGTATGTATATGTGTATATGTGTGTATGTTTGTATATGTGTGTATGTGTGTATGTATATATGTATGTGTGTATGCATGTGTGTATGTATGTGTATATGTATGTATATGTATATATGCATGTGTGTATGTATATGTGTATATGTATGTTTATGTGTGTGTATTTGTGTATGTATATATGCATGCATGTATGTATATGTGTATGCATGTATATGTATATAATTAAATGAAAACAAGCAGAATGCAGAGTAGTGTGCATGGTATGTTTCCACTGTATTTGAAAAATGTAATATACACACATATATGTGAATATATATATATATATATATACATAAAATAATTTGCCATGGTTTTATCACTTAAAAATATTTAAATATTTGATGTATTTGGAATTCATTTCCAGGTTGGGATCTCATTGTCCCACCTTGTACTGTGTTTTGAGTAACCTGTCTTTCCTCCATCATTTGGGATCTTATCTTTACCATTTACTAAATTCTCAACCTGATTTGGTTCTTCTTATTATGTTTGTCTTCTGCCCATTTGCTGAGAAAGGATTGTCCCTGATTGTCCCTGGTAGCTTTCTTCACATTCTCTGGCACTCTATCTAGGACACATGGCTTCCCTTCCTCCTAGGGAAGAGGGTCCCTCAAGGTCTTCAGGTGCTTCCAGTACTAAGGCACAGCTCTCTGGGCAGGTGGTCTCTAATTAACCCTATAACAACAGGGAGCAGCAGGGTGGCTCTGTCCCACTCCTGGGATATGTTTCCATGAGAAAATGTACCTGTACCCAGTCCATGAAGTAGGGAGAGATTGTGAACCTGTGCCTTCTTCCTGTGGGTTACCCTTCACACTTGGTGATGACCACAGCCATCACGCAGCCCTTCTCCTGACCCCCTTGTAGACAGACCTGGGGATTTTGTTATTGTAGCTATGCAATATGCTTTAATATGTGCTATAGTTGGTCTTGCCTTATTATTCTTTTCTCATATTTTCCTTTCTAGTTTTGCTTATTTTCTTCTACAGTTCCAAGAACATGTCTCGAGTTGCAAGCATGTTGTTATTTTTGAATTTGTTTTTACTTTATAGACTACTTTAGATGTTTATTCTCTCTGGAGATGGGGCAGCTTAAGGACTTGGGGCTGACTCCTAGTAGGAGAAAAATAAAAATGAGAGGCTGTGGCTGGAGCTGCCCTGCTCACTAGTGAGGTGAAGAGCCTTTATTCGGAGCCCTGTGCACTTCTGTACAGAGCAGCACAAAGATATGGGTGTCTGGGGATCAGGTGTGGACCTGTGAAGGGATCATAGCATGGACTCATCCTACAGGGGATCTCAGTGAACAGTGTTGCTTACAGGGGGAGTATGGCCATAAGAGGGGGTGGCTGGTCGCCAGACCCCAAATCCCAAGGTAGTGGTCTTCAGTTGCCAGACAGAAGTGAGGCACTGCCCTCAGTGAGGTAAAGCGTCTGCAGTGGAGGTTTTCTGTTTTCTCACTTCAAGTACATTTTCACGTCCTTAAGTTCAGATCTTATGTGCTTTACGCTTGCATTGGGGCAAAACAGTACCACCTTACAGTGTTTGTGGACTTGAATTTCAGGATTGGTGCCCTGTCAAGTCACTCTTACGTGGGATATTCTTGCAAGTTCATAGAAACTTCTCTGATGGGAGCATTTGTCTGGTGTTCTGTATTTCCAGACAAGAGGCAGACACCACGCTTTACCATTTTTCAAGGCGATGCTGAGATACCAATAGGAGGATAAGGAAAGTGGGCAAGTATGGTCATAATCTAAGCGTTAGTAGCCTTTATGTTGGAAACTTCCAAACATTGATAATTGTGGTCTTCAACTCTTTATCTTTTAAAACTTGACTGTTTGATTTATTGATTAGTAAGAACTATATTAAAGTATAGTGGGTTATGTTGGGCTTGTTGAGTTAGCATTGCATTTTGCAATGCAAAAGATATGGAAGATACACAAAGTATAAAGAGACTGCTTATTATAGAAAAATTATTTTTGCAAAAGAGCAGTAAAGCTGATAATTGCAATGTTTTAAAAATTATCCTGGAGATAGAAACAACAATTAACATTTCAAAATCTTTCTATAACAGTAGAAAACACTGACACCAAAACTAAATAGAAGGGAAACATGAAATAAAATTATGTCCAGTTTAACTAAAAATCTTAATGAAAAAAAACCCTAAATATTTGCAAAATATGCATCAACATATTGGAAGTGTATTAAAACATGAATACATCTGTGATAGAACTGACAAGACAGTGAAACATCTAGAAATCTATCAGTAAATTTCATGTTACTAGGTCAAAATAAAACCAGAGATATAGGAGTTAAAATTTACCAAAATGGGAAGAAATACTTCTTAGCATGATTATTCATACTTTTTAAAAATTGTATTTCTATCACCTATATTTGTATTTGTTTTGTAGTTTGCTGAATGGACTAAACAAAAAATGTTTTTAACTGCTAGGTGCTTTGAAGTTTACAAAAGAGGACTGATTATAGATCAAAAATAATTTCAAAATTTGGAAAATATTTTGAACTAAATGAAACCAAAAATATTATGTACCAAAGCATATTGATGCAGCTAAAGTGGTGCTTATAGGGAACTTATAGTCTTAACTATTTATTTTAGGAAAAGCCTTCTTAAGGACAGAAATGCAAAAGAAATAATGATGATAAAGTTATAACTGAGAATCAAAAAAGACAAAAGAATACTTCAGAGAAAAGTTTTCCATAAGCTTTTGGCAAGATTGATCTTAATACCAAGAGAGAAGTCAGAAATAATTATTGTTGGGGCACCTGGGTGGCTCAGTGAGTTAAGCATCTGACTCTTGATTTTGGCTCAGGTCATGATCTCATGATTTTGTGAGTTCAAGACCCACATTGGGTTCTGCACTGACAGCACAGAGCCTGCTTTGGATTCTCTCTCCCTCTCTCTGCCCTGCTCCTGCTCACACACTCTCTCTCTCTCTCTCTCAAAAACAAAATAAATAAACATTAAAAAAAGAAATAATCATTGTTTTTTTTTAAGGAGTGATAAAAAAGGTCATAGTTTATTTTATTTATTGATTTCTATTTTTTTAATGTTTATTTACTTTTGAGAGAGAGACAGAGCATGAGAGGGGGAGGGGCAGAGAGAGAGGGAGACACAGAATCTGAAGCAGGCTCCAGGCTCTGAGCTGTCAGCACAAAGCCCGATGAGCAGCTTGAACTCACAAACCCGCAAGATCATGACCTGAGCCGAAGTTGGATGCTCAACCCACTGAGTCACCCGGGCACCCCAAAAAGGTCAGAGTTTAGAAGTGGTGCATACTGAAAGGATAATATAGAATGTCATAATAGCTTTACTGGCTGAAATTTGAAAACTTAGAATAAGTAAATTTCTACCAAAACTGAATCAGGAGGAAATAGAAAGCTGAATTATCATATATCATTACAGAAATGAAATTATTAATTAAAATCTTCACATTCACACACATGGGCACAAACAAGGCAAAGACGATACATGGCAAAGACAGTTTGACGCATAAATTATTCCAAAATTTCAAGGAATAGATACTTGCAATATTAAAACACTGCAATTATAAGAAAAGTGACATGGTATTGTTAGTTTTAAGTCAGGCATGGTGGGTGTGTTTATACTACAGAAGCAGGCAAATGTTATAAGTCAGGGCTTCAAAGTCAGTTGGTTACTAATTATTTACCAAACATCCCACTAGGTGGACTCTTCTTACTATGTATTTTATTATAATCAAAACAATATGATATTCACATGCAAATTAACAAGTAGATCAATAACACAATATATAGAGACCAGCGGTGAATATAAATATATGTGAGAAATTACAGGTTTAAATACAAATATATATGAGAAATTAAAATGTGAGAAAGTTGGTATTGCAATTCAGTTGCAAAAAAGGGCTTATGATGTTAACGTAATGTCCTTTCTCTGGGGAAATCAGAGATAGACTCTAATCTAATACCACATACTAAAATAAATCTGACTTGGAAGTTTGCATTTACAAAATAAAATGATAAAAATGTCAGAAGAAAAATTTTAGGAGTACTTGTCTATGATTTGGTTGGATGAGAAAAAGAATTCAAGAAGAAAAAATCTGACCCCAAATTTTTGAGTTTATATGGCAAAAGTCAGCTAAGCAAAGTTAAGAAAAAGGATAACTTAGAAAAAAACATTTGTAACACAAAGGCTTGTTGTCCTTAGCATAAACACCTCCCGGAAATGTATAAATAAAAGACAGAACCAATCCTATAGGAAAAAGCGAATAGATTACGTAAATAGGCAAGTAACAAAAGAAAAAAATACAAATATCCGGTGAAGTCATGAAAATGTACATAATTCAAATGCAGTTCACAGAAATACAATTAACGTAACTTGTAAATCTCATTTTCAAACTTTCAACCGAAACTGAAGGGACTTAGAAGGTCAAGGTTAGTGGGATGTGAGGGAATTAGTTTCTGCAAATATTATAGGAGGTAAATATCTTCAGCTTTTTTTCAAAAGTAATTTGAAAATAGTTACTAAAAGTGAATATACACAAGCCTTTTTATGGGTCTCTTGTGTTTCTGTACTTTTTGAAAGCAGGGGCACTGATGCCCTTTGTTCCAAACTGTGTTTTTTCCCATTAGTGTTATGGAGAAATGATTGACATACATCACTGTATAAGTTTAAGGCATGGAGCACATTGACTTACATATATTGTGAAATGATTACTGCAGTAGGTTCAGAGAACACCCATTTTCTCATAAGATACATGAGAAGAAAAGAAAGAATAAAAGGGAAAATTTTTTCTCCTTGTGATACAAACTCTTAGGATTTACCATCTTAACAACTTTCCTGTATATCCTACAGCAGTGTTAGCTGTAGTCATCATGTAGTACCTTACGTCCCCAGTACTTATGTATCTTATAACGGGAAGTTTGTACCTTTTGACCACCTTCCTCCAATCCCCCCTGCCCACAACCCTGCCTCTGGTAACACGTCTGATCTTCTTTTTCTATGATTTTTTTCTTTTCATTCTTCTTCTTTTTAAATTTAGACTCCACATATAAGTGAGATCATACAATATTTGTCTTTCTCTGACTTATTTCACTTAACATAATGCCTTCGAGGTCCATCCACGCTGTCACAAATGGCAAGAGTTCATTCCCTTTTTATGGCTGAACAACATTCTACAATATACATATACCGCAAGATCTTTATCCATTTATCCACCAGTGGGCACTTGGGTTGCTCCCACGTCTTAGGCTATTGTAAATAATCTGCAGTGAACACGGGGGTGCAGATATATCTTCACATCAGTGTTTTTGTTTCCTTTGGATATATTCCCAGAAGCGGAATTTTTTCATGGACCTGTGGGCCTTCTGTATATCTTCTTTGGAAAAATGTCTATTCAGACTCTTTGCCCATTTTTTAAATTGGGTTATTTGTATCTTTGCTCTTGAGTTAAAATAATTCCTTCATATATTTTGGATGTTAGCTCCTTGTCAGATCAATGGTTTGCAAATATTTTTTTTTTCCCATTCTGTAGGTTGTCTTTTCACCTTGTTGATGTTTTTTATAGCTTTTCACTTTGTTGATGTTTTGAAGCTTTTTAGTCTGATGTAGTCCCCCTTGCTTATTTTTAATTTTGGTGAGTTGTGTGTGTGTGTGTGTGTGTGTGTGTGTGTGTGTGCTTTAAGTATCACATTCAAACTGTCTTTTCAAGGATGACATACGTAGAAAAGAAGCCGGGGATGTATCGACTACCTGTTATGAGATTTGAGTTCCTTAAGATTAGATACATCGATTGTAACCTAACTCACTGTGGGTGCTTGACTCTCTTTCCATCACTCTATGGGAGTTGGAACCTGAGACACTGGTGTGCCTATAGGTTGTGAGGCTACTTATATTGCTACAAGTAATAAAGTGTCCTTTGTCTCTTCTCTTACCTATGAGTCTTATGTCCTTTGTCAGCAGTCATGAAAATGTGGCAGACTATTTTTGTTAAATTGGAAGCAGGGTAAAAATCTCAGACTCTTCACAGTTCTTGACACCTCTGCAGCTTAGCAATCACATTTTTAAGAATCTATGCTATAAAAATAAAAGTAATAACACATAATTACCAGGAAAAAAACTGGCAAAGGTTTGAAACGATCTAGATATTCAGCTGTATTGAGATTTATGCTCTAGTCATTATATATGAAGCATTAAGAATGAAGTTCAATCTATATCTTTTGAAATGAAGAGAAATTTTCCTGCAGAAAAAAGCACATTGCAAAGCAATGAGTATGATCCCATTTTTCATAACTCAGAATGAAGTGAAACCTGTGTTTGAACATGGGAAGATGTAACCCTTTGTGATCCTTGCTGACGGAGGGGCCAGGACTTGAGGGGACTCTGAACTGATTCTTCTTTCATTTAGTTTTTAGAATCACCTTCCTTTTCTCCTCAGCACCCATTGAATAAAGACCAGAATTGCACACTAATGTCCCATGTTTTCATAGCTTATATTCTTCTGGGCTTGTAATACTATTTTTAAAGTCCTTAGGGGGCCCCTAGGTGGCTCAGTCAGTTAAGCATCTGACTCTTGATTTCTGCTCAGGTCATGATCTCACGGTTTTGTGGGTTCAACTCCTGCATTGGGCTCTGTGCCGACTGTGTGGAGCCTGCTAGAGATTCTGTGTCTTCCTCTCTTTCTTTGCTTCTCCCCGGCTCACTCTCTATCTCTCTCAAAAGAAATAAACAAACATTAAAAAAAATAAAGTCTTTAGGCAGAAACTACTAGTGTTTGTTTTATTTTTTTTACACCAATATTCTTTCCTACCTTCTTCTTTGCTGACATAATTCCAATAATGGAATAAAAATGTGCCGGAAAATAATGCATTCTTTTCTTTCTTCCTTTCTTTCTTTATATTATTTTTTTGCTTTTCCCTGCAGCTAGATGCAGCCTTTGAACTAAGGTAAATGAGAGCCAAGTAAAAGGGTGTGTCATAGGGCTAGCATTGCCACACTTTTTCGTCCCTCCCTCTGCTCTGCTGAAAAACTAGAAGTCTGAGGTGACCATTCCTGAAGTTACTATGAAACAACCAGTTTTAGCCTAGCTTTAGATTTCCTGACATGAGAAAGAAATAAAATCAGATCTTATATAAGTCAATATTATATTCTCAAAAAAAATTTCTTTTTGCTTTGTGTACTCAAATCTCACCCCACTACAAAGCCCTGGCAGACAGCATGCAGTGGTTCTTCCGAAGCCAGAATATTGCTTGTTCCCTGGGTCATGGCGTTTACTTTTGAGGTTAGCATCTCTGTTGCAGTTGTGGTCCCTGTCACAACTTATTTTTTCTTGGGAAGACCCTAACAGAAACATCCACCCCCATGGCTTTGAATCCAGGAAGAATTTTTTTTTTTTTAGTGCAAAGCTTTATAAGCTATTATAGGATTGTGATTTTTCATCCCTCTGTTGTCTGTGATAGCATTTAACTTGGTGTCAAAGTCCTTCTTTTTATTATGCCAATTATTCCCCAAGAATGTTTTAATTTTCTGCAAAGTTGCAAGTAGCTTGTCTTAGGGTGTCCAGACTGGGTGGCCTTAGTCAAGGTCATGTCCCCGAGGTTGTATCGCATGGAGCCAGGCCAAACCTTTGTACCAGCCCCAGTAGGTCTGACATCTTTGTAAGAATTTGGTGTCCACTTAAGAGTCCAGTTCCTGGCCAGTATTCATGAGGAAGTTATAAAACATTTTTTCAATTTAGTCAACTGGCATAACATTATACAAGTCTGGTTTTCTGCCCAGAGCATCAAGTACCAATCCATGCATTCCCCCCAAATTGAAATTCCAATCCCAGTGTGGTCTCCACGAGATCCCTTTTACTTTCTGGTGGTAGTCCAAAAACCACTGTTGTTCACGCTGGGTCCAGATTTTCCCTCTATCCCTTTCTATAGAATCTAAGGAGTCTTACTGAAAATGCACATGTGGCTCAGATCGAAGGTGATGATTTAAATCTGAAATCCAGCTGAGTAAAACATCTTGGCTTCAAAACTCCAATTTTACTCCCATTACCACCATCAAATATAACACTTGGAAACATTGACCTGGGTGACTCAACCCCGCTGCTGAAAAAAGAATGTCTTGGAAAGCAAGAGTAATTCCAAAATAATGCACAAAGGGAACACTCAGTCCCCAATAAAATCCCCTTTGTTTCTTTTCCCATATACCTCACTCATACCAAAGTTGCTTCTCTTCCCAGCATGCTCCAGTCCTAGATTTTTCTGCAACAATCACCTTTGGGCATGTCACAGTTTATTCAGACCCTCTTACCTTCCTCCAATTCTCTCTTACAAAAATCAGCGTATCTGGTCTGATAAGAAAGGCTCCTGCATACAACAGAGTGGGGAGAAAAGAGTCCCAGATGGAACAGGGCAGAATCCCATTTCGGGAGTAGGGAGAAAGAAGTCTGGGAACATTTACAGGTTCATAATTTTTATCTTTACATGGAACCAACTTGGTATTCATCTTTCTCACATTAGATCAAGAATATATTTATTTCATCGATCTTGAACTCTGTGGATTTGAAGGTACTAGCAGTTTCCTTGATTAGCTAACCATCCATGACCTCCATTTACCTAAACTGAAGAAACTATGCTTCTATATGCAGAGCGAAAGAAACCATTTCTTCCACAAAGAAGCTAGAGTCAAGGCTATGGACATACAGTTATAAATGTTTATTACCCATATTCTTTCTTTAAAACATGTTGGATGCATAGATTCTTAAGCCTCAGTTCCCACTGATACAATGTAGGTGTTGACAGGTATATGTTTTCTTACATACGTTTTTGGAAAGAAAAATAACTAGACTATTTCTGACTTCAGGAATAAACCCCGATGATCATAATCAGACAATCAAACACTAGAAATCACCAGGTCCTTTCTCAGTTCTTCAGTTTCACACTCAATAAAAGATTGTAAAGTGCTAAAATTTTCATTAGAGTCAGCCATGTCAACCAGACCCCCAGTCAGAGGGCCCAGGAGAACTCTGCAAGAGACCAGATGCGTAGTGAAGGGAACCGTGGAGAATTCATAGAGCTTGATTCTATTTATTAATCAATGCTAGAAATGGACACTGAGTAGTTTTCCACTTGCTGAAAGATAAGTCAATCGACTGGATAAAGAGCAGCAGGAAAGCCAACCAAAGGGATGTGCTGGAGAGATGCTGTGAAATAAAAGGTAAAGCTTATGGCAGGGAAAGGGCATTCTTTAGAAAAAAATTTAGTTGTACTATTTAGAAGTGCCTTTCTTCCCCCATCAGCTAAATTCAGGAGAACATAAGCTACATGAAATAAGAAAAGGAGGGCCAGATGATGAAATCATGGATGAAAAGGAGCTAAGAGGTACATATGAATTTAAAAAGAGAAAAGGTGAGGTGAGCAAGTATTTGTGTGCAAACAAATAAACTCAGAATTTACATATCTACATTGTTATGGACTGAATTGTGTTCTCTCAAATTCTTATGCTGATGCCCTACCCCCAATGTGACTGCCATTTTGGAGAAAGCCCCTTAAGGAGGCACCTGAGGTTGAATGAGGTCATCATGGTGGGGCCCTGATCCCATAGGACTGGTGTCCCTATAATAAAAGGAGACACAAGGAGTTTATGTGGACAGAGGGAAGGCCACATGAGGATATAGTGTGGAGGTAGCTGTCTGCAAGCCAGAAAGAAATTTTAAAAATATTTAAGGAGTACATATAAACTGTAAAGTTTACTGATTAAAAAAAAGGCTCCTCATTAGCCAAAAGAGTTAATTACAAGAGACCAACATTTCATTTAGTATCATAATATTGTCCAATTTCAAGATTAAAGCAGGAATCCTTTAAACCCGTGGTTCCCAAACTTTGTGCCAAGGGGCCTTGGGGAACCACCATAAACTCACAGGGCACAGTGGGGATATTTTACATTTTTAAATGAAACTGGGATACCAGACATCTTTCAAAGGCTGTTTAAATTACTTACTCTAGGTGGTTCCTAATTTCAGTTTTAGGTTGTACAACATTCCTTTTTATGGCATCATGTCTACGCGAAGCTGGATTTTTAGTGGGTACCTTCATAAAAAGCACATACCGTGGGAAAATCAATGTGGAACAAGAAATGAGGCTGGTGGTTGGTGGTATCCAATGTGGTTGGGAGGCTTGAGAAGATGTGTTGTAATCAACAGGCACACACATTCTTTTATTAATTAATTGTGGCTATTAAATCATTTAGGGATGGTTATCAAGTCATATTAAATTATTTAAAGGTCCCATGAACCAAGGAAGTTTGGGAGCCTCTAATCAAGCGGAAAGGCATTTGAGCAGGAAAGAAAGAAAAACACAAAATGGTTTATTATAAAAATAATACAAATCGGCTGTCTCAGATTTCTTCCACAAAAGTAAACTCCAGATGGCTAAAGAAGTCTGTATTAACACGCAGCCAAATTAATCTCATCCATCTCCAAATATTTTGGTTCATTGTATATATTTTCTTAGTTCTTGAGTGTCTGCTGTTATTATTTAGTTGAAAAGAATTACTAAAAGATATTAACAGCATATGTATTTAAACTAAATGGGAAATATATCAAAATTACTAAGAGGTAAGGGAGATAATCAGATAAATGTACTGAAAAATATGAAAAGTACAGTTTTTTGTACATATGGTTTCAAATCTACTTGAAGGACAAACACATTATTTTTAAAAGTAGGTAAAAAAATTTTAAATGTTTCAAAAATAAAAAGCTATAATTATAAACCTACTTATTCAGGTGATAGAAACTAATGTAAATAGTACAAATATTTTATCTATTAAATGTCTATTAAAATCTATTTTTCATGTTTTGTTGGGAGAGTACAATGTGACACTGCTTCCGAGGTGTTGAACCACTTTTCCAATGTATGAAGACTTCCTGCGACATTTTATTTGCACTCTAACCTATTAAGGAAGCGAAGTTTTAGAACCTATATAAAAGCAATTTTCAGTGCCATTAACATGTAAATCATTATAAATTGAAATAAAATAAATCCAAATGAATGAGATTTCATCTGGTTTTGAGATTCCAAAGCCAAGCAGGTAGCAGAACAATATATAAACACTTGACTTTCATTCTTTTAGTGTTGATTTTAGTAACAGAAATTTATGGAAAAAAGAATGAAATCTTGTCATTTATAATGACGTGGATGCGGCTGGAGAGTATTTTGCTAAGTGAAATAAGTCAGAGAAAGACAAATGCCAGATGATTTCACTCATCTGTGGAATTTAAATTTAAGAATTTAAACAAAACTAATGAACATAGTGGGGGGGAAAAGGAGAGAAAACAAAGGAACAGATTCTTAACTATAGAGAACAAACTGATTACCAGAAGGGAGGGGGGCGAGGTGATGGGGATTAAGGTGGGCACTTCTTGTGATGAGCACTGGGTGATGTATGGAAATGTTAAATCACTAAATTCTATACCTAACTGCTTGAATAATGCCCAGTACATGGCAAGCACTCACTAAATATTAGATAACTTGAGTATTTTCTCATGTCAAATAAAAAAAAGAAATTTATGGAATAAAGATATTAACAGAAATGCAAGTAAAAATTAACATTCATCCTATAGCTACTTTAAAGTGCTGGACTTTTCCAGCCATATTTATAACATATTTTCATGATTCTATGAATACCAAATTGTAACTAGTTAAGCATATACACTCGACTTTGATTCTTATCAAGCTCACTAATTTGTTTTCTTGAGATTTCTAGGTTATTATTCTGTATGTTTCACTCAGAATGTATCATGAACTAAAACAAGTTAATCTGGGCTGCACAAATTTGTTTTAAACTTAATAACACAAATGTCAAAAACTATCACAATGAAAAAAACTAGAAAAAATATTAAGATAATAATAATGTCTTCTTACTCATGTTATTTTTTGGAAGCAAGCACAAATGAAATCATCCTAGCTGGTATGAATGCTTTTATTCACGTTTGGAAATAATACAGTCTTGCTCATAGTAGAGGAATGTCAGCACCCCCTCAGAGCCTTTTCCTATCACCACTTAATTTATGAGCAATTTAGCTACTCTGATGGACAAATCAGGCTCCCAAACAAAAAAATCTTTAGAACCATGAATAGCATGAGTGCAGATTCAGGCAGATTTCTTTGACAGAGAAAGGTTTAGCGGAATAGATATATTCAAATGTCTTTCTAAAATACGATGGTTTAGTGAAGCTCGGTTTCATGACAAATGTCTTGCTAATGTTTGGGGATATTTTATGGACAAATAAAAACTATAGATTTATATGTATTTTCCTGCATCAATACGTGTACTATTGAATCAGGCCCACGGTTTTACAGAGTGCTATAAATATATTTGCAGATATTTCTAAGGGACTTTATTTTATTTTTGAAGGCAAATGGTATAAATCTTGTATTATAAGAAAGGCATATATATATGTGTGTGTGTGTGTGTGTGTGTGTGTGTGTGTGTGTGTGTGTATATCCCCCTGCTTGTGCTCTCTTTCTTTCGGAAATAAAATTTTAAAATAAATAAATAATTTTAAAAAACGTATTTTGAACCTATTCTGCCTGTTAGCTTTCAAATTAAGCTATTTTTTATGCATGATAAATTTTTCTTTAAATTTTTAAAAATTTATTTATTTCTGTACAGTAACATCTTAATTAAATGCTTAAGCAATGACCCCAGCATGGTCCCCAGGACTTTCATGCTTTGTCACTGAAATACTGTTCCTTCCTTTCAGAGTTGCTGACAGTTACAGGCTCAGCCACACACACAGGCTGGAAACAATTTACCCAGGAGCTCAATCCTTAGACTCAATCCTTAGTTGAGGTCTCTAGTCCTGATGATTACTTTCTTCATGATGAGTTTATTATCAATTTTGTTGGTTGCAACCTTCACACCAATTTTCGGCCAATTCACAACAAAAGAGAACACGATGGAAGGGAAGTGGCCAGAGGCTGGCCTGCCAGGCTGGGAGCAGGCAGGGAAGCAGTGAGCAAGCAGGAGAACAGTCCACTGAGCAGAAACCATCTGTCTAGAGCACCATCAACACTGCTGATTTTGCTGCTATAATGAGGACCACAAACTATATTCCTTTGCCCTCGGGTCACTCACTCAAGGTTTAAAGTCCAGGAGGAAGCACCAATTTGGTTAACTTACACTACAAGCCAGAGTTTATTTGGACAGGAAGGAGGAGGGGGCCTCTGACAAACACAATCCATAAGGATGGGGAGGTAAACAGGTTGCCATGTGATAGGCCTTGATGCGGGGTAACCAAAAATGACAGTGCTGACTGGGGGCCACTGTGGTGCCTCAGTGGTGCTGCTCACGGATTGCACCATGTCCGTCCGTCGGAGGGTTTCCGGTTGCACTGACCCTCAGGAAGGAGGACATGGATTCACTACTGCTTCCTTCAGGAGACTTTTATGCAATTTATCCACCAGGAGGAGCGACCATTTGTAAGATTGAAAGTAGAAGTTTGCTGGTGACACATTTTTTTTTCAGTAGTTGGTATTAGTTCTACCAGAAAATAATGTACCCTATGTAAGTTAAGCTGGCTACTTTCCAATGGCAATTTCTCTCACAAACTATTTTGATCTTTCTTCTAACCAAAATCCAAATGAAATGTAATTTAAAACTAAGATATATAAAGATTTACTCATAAATTTTAAAAGCATGTTTGGAAATAATTTTGTTTCTGAGTGGCTAACATGTAGACCAGTGCTTTTCAAACTTTAATGTACCCAAGAATTATTGAAGGAATTAGTTAAGATGTAGATTCTAGTGCAGTACATCTGGGTAGTTCAATAGATGCTATTATTCCACAGACCTTAAGAAGCAAGGAGGTAGGGGGCACCTGGGTGGCTCAGTCGGTGAAGCGTCCGACTTCAGCTCAGGTCATGATCTCGCAGTTCATGAGTTTGAGCCCCACGTCGAGCTCTGTGCTGACAGTTCAGAGCCTGGAGCCTCCTTTGGATTCTGTGTCTCCCTCTCTCTCTGCCCCTCCCCTGCTCACACTCTGTCTCTCTCTCTCTTTCAAAAATAAATAAACATTAAAAATGATTAACAGAAAAAAGCAATGATGTAGACAGTCAGAAAGATGACCAAATTCAAGGTGACTGAAAATAAGGAGGTAGAGAGGAAGAGCCTTCTGAACCACTGTGAGAGCTCCTAACTCCATCTTGAAGACTCTAGCAATCTGACTACTGTGATCAGATTTTTATTTTAGAAAAATCAGTCTAGAAATTGTTTGGAGTATAAGGGGGGGGGGGGAATTGGTGACTAATGTCACCAGGGATGAGTGAAAAAGAATTTGAAGTAAAACGTAATTCCAAAGAAGTAAAAAATGCAGTGTACACTCAGAAAATATAGTAAATATAATAAATCCTTTTTGAACACAAAGAAAGAGATGATTTTCGTTAATATAAATTAGCTTCTGCTAACACAAATTCAAGGTTGAACTCCTATTTAGAGAGTATTTGCTTGAATGGCCTTGCATTAGCACTCATAGGATGTTCATAGGTGAGATTTTTGAATACATTGATAAGAAGAAAGGAAATGATGAAATAAATCAGGTAATGAAACAGATAACTTAGTCTTCATTACATGGGTAAGGGTAATGGGTAGAACACCATCTAGCATGTGCATAAGTAGGAGTGCCTAGAAAATACTTCTACTTCAATAGAGACAACTTTAGAAATAACTTTGGATGCTTGTTTCTTCTTGGTGATGTGATTCTTCTCCTTGTGTACTTCCCACTATTTTTAGTCCTAATGAAAAATGTGTGGTGTGTGTGTGTGTGTGTGTGTGTGTGAACAATCCTGGAGTAGAAAGAAATTATGATGGAAGGAAAGTTACATCATTCAGAAAGAGAATGTAGAAATCTTTCATTGGAAAATGGAAGCGTGGAGGGAAGCCATACAGCTGATATTAAGGCCCTGTACTTGGAGTCACAATTGGGAATGTGGGGAGAGATCAGTACACCGTGTGCAATAGGGCAACTCCTGTAGTTGAAGAGTGGAGATAGTTTTTCAGACAAGAGGTCTTCCGTGCCCGTTCTTTATAAGCTCCCAGGTGGCCTAGGAGGGGTTGAGAAATTTTCAGTGGAGTAGGGACCTTGAATTTGGAACCTGTAGAGTTATTATAAGTGCTCTGTTTAGACTAGAACCAAACAGGTGATATGGCCAAAACCATGGTGGTCTGAGTCAGGAAGGGGCCACAAGACTCTGAGTTTACTGAAAGAGCACACCAGAAGATGTATTCATGAGTGGATGCCAGCAGGATGCCGATGACCAGGAAGAAAAGGATATTGTGTTAACAGGGTAAGCAGGGACCCAGAGCACAGGACAACATCCTGCACACGGATCCAAGAGCCATGCTCCCTTCTGCCATGGTTAGGTACAAGCAGTCCCATTTAATCAGATGCCATCTTGAAATGGGACCTAATTTAAGGCTTAATTACTTTAAGGAACTGGTTGCATCTTAAAGGTAGCTGTGCTGTACATTATTTTAAATAAGAACTTGGTAATTTATTTGAGTTTTACTTCATGTGACATCTTAGGTTCCAATCCAAGAAGCTTTGCTTTATAACCTTTGAATTAAAAAGAAGTTCAATTTAAATTCCAGCTGCTCATCAGAGAAAGCTAAGAAGGGATCTTCCCTAGCATGATGGTGGCTATATTGTTATGATTATACCTACTTTACCTGGTAAAGACAAATTATACTTGTGAAATAAGATATAATGCTTAGAGATATAAAATTTTTCATGCTTCTCAAATTTGTGAATGACTGGATTCTAGGTAAAGCTGCCGCCTGTAATTATTTTCTTTCTGCAGCATGTTGGCTTGGATAATTTTTACATTATGAAGCGTCTTAAATGTTTTAAAGTATTTAAATGTTTTAAAGTATTTTTCAGGAGAAATTTGTTGCTTGTAACCTGTACCTTTCTCTGTGTGTAGGACTTTAATGTTTACATGGGTATGGATGGTCCTAATGATACATGAGAAGGGTGTATAAATGACTCTTTTTCGGGGGTTTTATAAGTCTACCTCTTAGCACACTGGAAAAACTCATTTGCTAAATGGACCCTCACTGTACTAGGAGATGTTTACTATCCTCTTTCATGTAAGTTCAGCTTGCTTAGTTCCAGGGTTAACCTGATTTTTGTCATCTCTCCTAATCTTTCTCGGCATAGCATAAAAATCTTCGTTAGAATTCTGTGGAAGGACAAGTCAAACTACTTTCATGTTCTTTATATTTTAGTATTTTATGTTCAAAGCTGATCTTTTGAGATTCCTTTTTCTTTTCTCTGAAAATAGGAGTTACCCCACGGAAAAATAAACAATGAGTGAAGTAGTTCTGCCCCCTTTCAGGAAAACATGAATCATATTTTGTTGAAAAAAATCTGAAATGTAAAAAAAACACTCAGAGAAATTGGGGGTGTTCTCTAAATTTACTTAGCTAGTATAGTTGTAGAGAGAGTATGCTATATACTGCCTTTGTTCAAAATCTCTTCCTGGAGAGAAACGGTGAGGACATCTAATATAAATTGAAGGATACAGAATTTAAAAGGCTATTGTTGAGATTTTGTTTTCTTTCAACAATTAATAAATATGCTTTTCCATTGAGGTGTCTTTGCCAATTACAATGGGAGGTTTCTTGCAGATGTGAAAGAGATCAGCCCATGCTGTACGTTACAAACACAGCGTAAATGATGGCAACTGCGCTTCTAGGCACCAACACCAGACGGCGCCAGAACACTGCAGTTCAGCTCTGCCTGCCAGAGGAGATGGTGTGGTGTTCACAGCCTGCCCTGAGCCTGTTGTTATCCTGAGGGATTGGCACGAAAGGGTACATTATGATGACATTTGATTGTAGGTAACGTTGAAATACGGGGTACTTGCCGTTTTCTTTCTGTGCATGACAGAGGGCACTTCACAAGTGAGCTCAAGAATGTAGTTCATTCCCTTTTGTCTCTGATTCTGGATGGCAAAAATTTGTTTTTGGGTGCCTGTGTTGGAAGGAAAGAAATAACTGGCCGTATCTGTTTAAATTAATCATTGGTCGTAAACATTAGGAAAGTGACAGGGAGGGAACGATCCTCAGGCAGCAGTAGCTTAGGGATCATTTAGGGAGGGCAGTGGGTGAGGACACTCATTTTTTAACTCCCCCCCCCCCCAAATATAAGAACTATTTTTCTCATTTTTCTGATGTTATTTTTTCTCTTTCAAAGTGATAAAATGGTGAATTTTGGGGTTTGCCTATTAGGACAAATACAAAAGTTTTCAAAAAAAGCCCATACTCTTATTTCATGCTGCATCTTGAGTTACAAAGAGTGAGGGCTCATTTCTGTGCTATGGATGAAAAAGGTGTGATGGAAAGCAATCATGAAGTGAGTCATAACTCCATAATTGCTTTAAAAAATTTTTATAGATGTATTTATTAGTAAGACAACACTTAGCAGAGTATTTCTGTTTGAAATTATGCAAAAAATTCTCTATATAGTCATGAGCAATACCAAAATTTTTTTTTGCTTCTGACACTAAGTGAGGCACTGTCATTGAAGGTAAATCAAAAGAACTCAGTGTCGCCGATCACTGATGTTGATGGCCTATGCCCAGGCCCTGTAGCGCTGGGCTCTCTGTTCTCTGAGCTTATCTAGAATTCAGCAGTCACATGATTTTATGACAATGAAAATCATTTGATAACAGTACTGAAGAAGTCATCAGGGATATTGACTCATGTAACAGTCTTAAGATGTGAACACCTAGAAGTAGATTTCTTTTTCTAATTGTTTTTTAATGTTTGTTTTTGAGAGAGAGAAAGAGAGAGAGGGAGCGCACAAGCAGGAGAGGGGCAGAGACAGCAAGAGGGAGACACAGAATCTGAAGCAGGCTCCACGCTCTGAGCTGTCAGTGCAGAGCCCGATGTGGGGCTCGAACCCACCAACTGTGAGATCATGACCTGAACCAAAGTCGGTTACTTAACCGACTGAGTCACCCAGGTGACCCTAAATTTATTTCCTAATGACTGTATTGTATTGGACAATCTCAGAAAAAGTTTGTTAAAGGACAAAATGAATTATAAAACTTCATAAAATGTATTATATTTTCTGTTTATTAGATAAAATAAGAAACATAAAAACAAATTTGTTACATCAAGATTAAATCAATGTGTTTAATCAAGTGTTTCTTTAAAAATTAAATAATTTAGAATCTCAAAGAAAACTATACACAACAGATGATATATTTTAGATCACCCTTGTAAAAGATTCTAATACCTATCACTTCTATATTTATTACATATGAATGTGTTCACATTTATCACTAATGATCTGAAAAAAATAACACTTAAATTTGGAGTCTTTCAGAATTCCAACAAATAATCATAGAAAAAAATTAAAACAACCTATTTAATTAAAAACAAGAAACATTGTTTTTCAGCAACACGTGCTTCTGCAAATTTCCTAGAGAAACTAATTGCTGACAGCACTGAAATTACTTTTGTTAAGATTAAAACAACACAATTGCTAATTGATAGTATAGGTATTCAAATTTATTTGTCAGTTCTTTTTAATGAAAATGAAAACTTTGTATAACTACTTAACATTTTGCCAGTTTTCAGGACCCGTGTTTTGCTATACCACTGATAAAGACAGAAGAACATTCTCAGTATTTTTTTTTTAATCTATTTTGGGGGGGGGATGCAATTTCTAATAACAATGCTTTGAAAAGACCGAGGTTTTCAAAATGGGCCCAAGTTTATCAACTTGTATTATTCTTGTAAAAACATATAGAAATGTGAAAGTAAATAACCAAATTAAATTTGCACAACTGCAATATTTTGAATTACTTATTCTCTTATATTAAATATTATTTTAGTAATTTTATGTTTATATTTAGTAATTTTATATGTAGGTTTAAAGCTGTATTTAGTAGTTTTATATATAGATTTAAGAGCTTTATAAGTATATAAATTGTGGAAAATACATTTTGTTCTCATAAGCCAAGAAGAGAGAATTTCAGGGCCAATTATAAGGGTGCCAAAATAAGCATCCTTTATGTTTTATTTCTCCTTATTATTGTTCCATATAACATCTTCGTGATTTAAAATATCCTGATATTTTATACCATTATCAGAACATTTATTACCACAGATCTATACATCCTTATCCTTACAGTTTGCTAGTATGACAAAGAAGACATTGACAAGTATCTGGGGTTGTTTCATTGTTGAAATCTCTAGAAGATAAGAGTTTTGAGAAAGTCACAATAGACAATAAAACTTGTGCATATGGTATTGTAAACAGGGAGATTGAAATGGTGACTTCTAAATGAAAGGCTAACACTATCTAAACAGAGGATTAAATATCTAATCTGTATTTTAAGACTCTTTTCTTAATTTAAATAAGTGATTTGAGAATAGCCTATGGACTATAAACATGGATGTTAACAGCAGAGGATTGTTGGGGAAAGATAAATAATTTAACACACAAGGAAAATTTGAAAAACAATCCAAGATTTGTGATGGAATTCTACAGGACTGGGCCTCCCAGATGGGCTAGAATTGTCAGATCCATTTTTGCTAACTCTGCTAAGGAATCTGAAGCAAATACATGTGTTGATGAAAAGCTGGCAAAAAAATAAAGCTAAATATATGACCACATCTCAAATAATCTCATTCCTTTTAACCCAAGGTTAGTTAACTAATGGTTGTGAAGACGCCCTTTGGTGAAAGCTTGACCACAAAATAAAAAATATTAGAAACCACAAGTAACAAATACAAATTGAAATACCCATAATTTTCAACACTACCAGTGTTTCACATTGCTCTTTGTGTTTTTCATTTGTGACAAGCCACAAAACACAGTTCCTAGAGCAGAGTCAGAACGAAGTTGACAGTTGATATAGAGCACTTATATTTTCAGCACTAGCTCCCTTAACCTGTTTCTGTGAAACTTTCATCAATGTCTGCTACAGCAATGGGGCCGTGGTAGGTACTCGATAAGGTCATCTCCAACCATTATGCCTCCTTTCTCATATTTCCACGAGTGACTTAAAATCATTAAATCAACATATGTGTAAATAAATAAAGTAACAGTTCCGATCTCCATAATTTACACAACAAATTCAGTAATATCCTGACATTAAATCACATTTTATAAATTTTACCCATCTATGCAAAAATGTCCTTTTACACAGCCCTTCATTAGTTTTCAGTAATTTGCAAACTTTAACACTTTGAAATTGAAATTCATTTACTTTAACGTGGCATCCCTTTGGTTGCCATGCAACGCTTAGAATCATTAATTCTTCTGCGTTGGGTTAGTCGACAATATCTTGATAATGAGTTTGGGGTTCTCATCTTATTATTAACAAAGAGAAAAGTAGTATCTGTCTTGGTATCTGAAGTAAGAAAAGTCAGAGTTAAAAAGCTAAGATTTATAATCTGTTATGCAATTTATTGTATAAGAAGAGAATTTTGAATTTTCCTGTTTGCCCTAGCGGCCTTACATTATAATCTCAGTATACTCTTTTTTTACACCAAGGTTGAGTCACACTGCTCCTCTTCATGAAACTTTCCTTCAAAAGACTTCCCACATCTCACTCAGAGTGAAGTAAAGAGTTCTCATGGTCACCTACAAAACACACGGGATCTCTGAGCATTTGCTGGCATCTATGGCTTTTTCTTACTGACTCCACTGAGCTCACGCTGGTCATGTTACCACATGCCCACGTCCAGCAAACTCCTGCTTGAGTTCTTGCCCGAAACCTCCCACTGCCTGAGACACTTTTCCTCAGACATCTATGCAGCTGTCTCCCTATGATCTTTAAGTCTTTGCTCTGACTACTGTTTCTGACTAAGGCCTTTTGTGACCATCCTATACATAACCCCGAGCCCCCTTCTGCCATCACCCTCATCTGCTTTATTTTTCTTTGTAGAACTTTTTGCCACCGGACTGAACACTCTGTTTTCTATGCTTGTTTTATTAATGATATCTCCCACTAGAATGTAAGTTCCATATATTGTTTGAGGCTATCTCCCAGTACCTAGAATCATGCCAGGCACACAGAGGATATTGAAAACATACTTATTAAGGGTCAAAGCCTCCTACGTTATTCAAAATTGCTTTACTATTCTAGTTCCCTAGCTGTTCCATATAAATTTTAGAATTTTGTCAATATATACAAACAATTTTGCTGGGATTTTGACGGGAATTGTGTTATACCAATTTGGAGAGAATTGACATCACTACTACGTTGAGTTTTCCAATCCATAATGATGGTGTGTATTTCCTTTTTAGTTCGACCTTTGGTTTCCTTCATTAGTATTGTGTAATTTTGAACAGGTAAATGTCAGGTAAATGTCTTGTTAGATTTACACCTAAACATTTAATTGTTTCAAACAATTGCAAATGGTATTGTATTTCTAATTTTGGTGTGTAATTGCTTATATAGAGAATTATAATAGATTCTTTTAAATGTTTATCTTGTATTCTGGGAATTGATTGAGCTCATTTAATTCCAGAGGTTTACTTAAAATTCTTCAGGAATTTCTGTGTAGACAATGATGTTATCTGCAAATAGGAACAGTTCTATTTTTTTTTTCTTTCTGATTGCTTTGTCTTTGTTTCCTTTTCTTGCCTATTGCACTGACTGGAACATTCAGTACTAATCTCCAGAGTGAAGAATGCAGCCATTCCCCATTAAGTATAATGTTATCCGTAAGTTTCTTTGTTGATGTTCTTATTATTTTGAGAAAGTTTTCCTTCATTCCTATTTCTCTGCAAGTTTTTATCACAGATGAGTGTTGAATTTTGTCAAATGCTTTTTTTCTTTTTCTTTTTGGCATCGATTGATATGATCATGTGATTTTTTTCTTTAGTTACTAATATAGTGGATTACATTGCTTGATTTTCAAACACTGAATCATCATTACATTCATGGAATAAACTCTACATGGTCATTGCATGTAAATGTTTTGTGTATTGATGAAACCTATTTGCTAATATTTTGTTGAAGATTTCTGTGTCTATATGCATGAGGGATATTGGCCTTCACTTTTATTCTCTTTTGGTACTTTTTTGGTCTCACTTTGGATCAGTGTAATAGCAGTTTCATAAAATGAATTAGGAAGTGTTCTCTCCTCTTCTATATTTTTTGAAGAGATTGTGTAGAATTGGTCTTAATTCCTCTTTGGTAAAATTATCCAGTAAAACCATCTGGGTCTGGAAATTTCTTTCTTGGAAAATTTTTAATTATGAAAATAACCTTCTTAATATTCTAAGGTTATACAAATTATTATTTTTTATTTGACCTACTGTAATAGTATCTTTGAAGAATTTTGTCAAAGATGTGAAATTTGTGTGTCTAGTTTTCACAGCGTTTCATTCTCTTTTTTTTTTAAGTTTATTTATTTTGAGAGAGAGAGAACAGGGGAGGGGCAGAGAGAGAGAGGGAGGGAGAGAGAGAGAATCTCATGCAGGCTCTATGCTGTCAGTGCAGAGCCCAATGTGGGGCTTGAACCCATGAACCGTGAGGTCATGACCTGAGCCAAAATCAAGAGTCAGACGCTTAACTGACTGAGCCACCCAGGTGCCCCCATTATTCTTTTTCTAATGGCTGCAGTCTATACTGATATTCCTTTTCACTCCAGATATTGAAGATCTGTATCTTCTCCCTTATTTTTCTTTGGTAGTCTTGTTAGAAGGTTGACAATTTTATTGATCTTCTCAAAGAAATTGTTATTTGTTACATTTATTTTCCTATTGATTTTCTATTTTAATTTCATTCTTTTCTTACTTTTATTGTTTCCTTCCTTTTGCTTACTCTGAGTTTATTTTGCTCTTTTTTTCCTAGGGTCTTGAGGTGGGCGCTTAGATTATTTCTTTGAGACATCTCTTCTTTTCAAATGTATGCATTTACTCCCAGCCTACTGTTAGCTGTGCCCTACAAATTTTATAAGTCACATTTTCATTCCATTCTGTTTAATGTACTTTTAAAATTTCCCTTGAGACCTTTTCTTTGACCCATGAATTATTTAGAAATGTATTGTTTAGCTTTCAAGTCTTGGTAGATTTTCCTATGATCTTTATGTTATTGATTTCTAGTTAGCGTCCGTTGTAGTCAAAGAAAATGCTCTGTACAATTTTAATTATTTTAAAATGTTGAAGTTTTTTTTATGGCTTACAATATATAATCTGTAGAGATGTAGATCGAAAAGTAGATACATGTATACGTGTGTGTTCCATTGGCACTTGAAAAAAGTGTATATTCTGTTATTGATGGGCAAAATATTCTATAATGTTCCTGAGATTCTGTTTATTGATGGTGGTTTCTATCTAATCTCTAGTATATTCTGTATGTTGCTTACTTTATAGCTAGTTGTGGAAGTCTATAATTGTGGATTTGTCTGTTTCTTCTTTAATTTTTTTTTAGTTTTTGCTTCACATATTTTGCACTTCTGTTGGTGCCTACATATATAAGATAGCTAAGTCTTGCTAGTGTATTGACCCTTTTTTCATTGTATAATGCCTCCTCTCTCCTTGGGAATTTTTTTTTACTCTAAAGTCTACTTGATCTGATGTTTGTTCAGCCATCTCAGATTAATGTTTGCATGATACATCCTTTTCCATTTTTTCACATTCAGCTTGCTTCTTGTTATATTTGAAGCAAGTTTCCTGTAGACAGCATATAGTTTGGTCTCATTTTTTTGATTTACTCTGCCAGTCTTTGTCTTTTAATTTGTGTGCTTAGACCATTTCTGTTTATTATAGTTATCAGTATGCTAAGACTTAAGTCTGCCATTCTACTTTTTGTTTTCTGTTCTCTGTTTCATTTTTATGCATTTCCCCCCTAATTTCCTAATGGTTACATGAACATTTTTTTTAAGAAATCCAGTTTGATTTATCTATAGTGCCTTAGATATCTTTAATACCTATTTGTCTAGCTTCTTAAGTGAATGTTCCAAGTTATATCAATATCTAAGTCTATATATCACAGTTTATAAGTGTTGTCACATTACCAGTTCAAATAACATAGAGTAAGCTTACCTTCCTTTATGTCACTTTATCATTCCCCCTTTATAATATACTTGTCTTCAATGTTTTCTCTACAAATCCCTGACATGGTGTTATAATTTTTGCTTTCAAGGTCAAACATAATTTAGAAAACTCAAGAAGAGAAGAAATCTATTGCATTTACCCATATGTTTACACATCCTCGTCTTCCTGATGCTCCCAAGTTCCCTATTTTGTCATTTCCTTTTTGCTTAGATAATTTTCTTTAGCCATTCTTTTAGGCTAGGTTAATTGGTGACAAATTCTCTTCATTCTCTTCACCTGAGAGCGTCTTAATTTCCCTCTTCATTTCTGAAGGATATTTTCATTGCAAACAGGATTTCGAGTCGATAATTCTTTTCTTTCAGCACTTGAAAACTATTTGTCACCTTCTATTTCCCATGGTTTCTGATGAGAAACCACTGTCATTCTTTTTGTTTTTAAATGTTTATTTGTTTATTTTGAAAGAGAGAGAGAAAGAGATCGCATGTGTGCAAGCAAGGCAGGGACAAAGAGAGAGGGAGCGAGAGAATCTCAAGCAGGCTCTGCACTGTCAGCAGAGAGCCTGATGCAGGGCTTGGTCCCATGAACCATGAGACCATGACCTCAGCTGAAATCACAAGCTGGAAGCCCAGCTCTACTGGGCTACCCAGGTACTCTGAGAAACCACTGCCATTCTAATTGATTCTAATTGTTTTCCTTCCAAAGGCAAAGTGTCATTTTTCTCCAACTGCTTTCAACATTTTTAAAAATTGCAATGTGTCTTAGCATAGATTTCTTTGGGTGTATCCTTTGGGTTTTGCTCCACTTCTTGAATCTGTAGGCTTATGTCTCTTGCCAAATCTGAGAAGGTTCGGTCATAATTTCTTTGACTACTTTTTCAGAACTGGTCTCTTTCTCCTTTCTCTGTGGAACTCCAATGATGTAGATGTTAGATCTTTTGTTATAGCCCCACATGTCCCTTGGGCTCTGCTCAGTGGTTTGAATCTAATCTTTCCCTATTTTTCAGATTGTATAATTTCCGTTGTTTTAAAAACAGAAGTTGACTGTTTTCCCATCACCTGTGTTCTTAGTCTGGTTGATTCACTCTGTTATATTGGCTATTGTATTTTTAAGTTTTAAAATTGTCATGTAATTCTTGTCAAAAATTCAGAAACAGTAAAAATGAAAAACATATGAATAAAATAGTATTTAGTAAGAGTTTACTGTGTATATAAGGACAGTTCATGATCTGGGAGCTTTCAAATTCAAAACTGATATGAACCTTGGAGGCACAATGACACAGGATGACTTATGAAAAGAAAGTGACAAAACTGTTTACGATGATTGGTTATTACAATAAGGGTTTCCCGACAGCAGAGAATTGGTTAAAAATGATTATCTTATACTATTTGTAGAAAGATGACCTAAATTTCTTTTATGATTATCAGAGGCATTTGCAAAAAATAACCTGGTAAGTTTTGCTTGTGTTAATGAAATAAGCTGGATTTCATTCTGCCTTTGTGGCTTAAATATCTTTATCTGTTTGGGGATTTTCAAACCTGCTCTTCATTTTATTTCTTTTTAACATTCTTCTTTATAGTTCTATTTCTTTGCTAAAATGTATTTATTTATTTGTTATTCATTTGTTTCAAGAGTTTTCGCAATTGCTTATCAAAATTTTTTTTTAACATTTATTCATTTTTGAGAGATAGAAAGAGACAGAGCATGAATGGGGAGAGACAGAGAGAGAGGGAGACACAGAATCTGAAGCAGGCTCCAGGCTCTGAGCTGTCAGCACAGAGCCTGATGTGGGGCTCGAACTCATGGACCGCAGGATCATGACTTGAGCTGAAGGCAGACACTTGACTGACTGAGGCACCTGGGCTGCAATTGCTTATTGATGCATCTTTATCGTGGTGGCTTTGATGTCCTTGTAAGATAATTTTAACATCTCTGTCATCTCAATATTAATGTTTACTGGTTGTCCTTTTCTGTTGTTTGAGATCTTTCTGGTTCTTGGTAGGATGGAGTTTTAAAATTGAAATCTGGACATGTTTGTATTATATTTTGAGACTGGATCTTATTAAACTTCCATTTTAACTGTCTTTTTCTGACACTGCTTTGTCAGGAGATGGTGTGAGGTAGGAGTCCGAATTCTCTACCTGTATACTCCTTGTTACTGCTGGCCAGTGTGAGTGTTCCATCACAGGATCCCGCTGACACTGTGGTAAGGTCGCCCAGTCACCACGGGCAGTGGTAATAGTTCTGACTCTCATCAGGCTTCCTCTGACAACACCCCAACTGGGAGGGGCCTCGTCACCTAGGTAGGGGGCAGAAGTCCAAGCTCGCTACTTGCTTTGCAGTGATACAGTGAAGAGGGCCTCATAACCAGCCAGTGGGGTGGATGGTCCTGGCCCTCCGGTGGTCTCTTTGACTGACACGGCTCTGGCAGGAGTGTTGAGGTTTCCCCTTACAGGTTCACAAGGATGGAAGTCTAGGCCTCTTACTGGGTCTTTGCTACATGAGTTGGGGAGGCAAAGATTTTTCTGGGTCTCTTGGCTGAAGTAGAGTGGATTTGGTCTAGTTTTCTGTCTTTTAGGCTCCATCAGCTCTGGATATTAAAAAAAACCCCACAGAACTCATAAGTATGTCATTTTTTGGGTCCTGAGATCTCTGGCCTGTTTTTTCTCCATCTTTCAGAGAGTGTTCTTGTTTTACATATAACATGCAGGGTTTTCAGTTGTACTTAACAGCAGGAATAGAAGAAAGTATGTTTGCTCTGCATTCCCAGAAGTTCAAGTCTGTCTCAAGCACACCTTTGTTTTTCTGTGTAACTGCTTTGTTAGGGGAAATTTGGGGTTCTAATTTCTCTTTAACTAGCTGTTTCATTTTCCTGACAGATACTACTAATAGGTAAAATATTTATGGTACTTCCTTAAAGCAACCAAACCAACAAAAACAATGCAAACTAATATTTCCTGAGATCACTCCTCTGTTTTCAGTTTTCTTTTTTTGTTTTTAAAGTTTATTTATTTTGAGAGAGAAAGGGGGGGGGGAGAAAGAGGGTAGAGGAAGGGCAGAGAGAGAGAGGGAGAGAGAGAATCCCAAGCAGGCTCTGTGCTGTCAGTACAGAGCCTGATGTGGGGATTGATCCCACAGACCATGAGATCATGACCTGAGCAGAAAGCAAGATTGGGTGTTTACTTAACTGACTAAGCCACCCAGGCACTCTCTCTTTTCGGTTGTCTGAAACATGTTATTTCTAAGTGCACAGCCCTTTTCAGACCCTGAAGTGTGCACCCAGGAAGAAGTTTGCCCATTTGTGTTAGTGACTACGATGTCCCTCAAATCACTGACTTTGCTACAACTATTTTATCCTAAATTCTCCAGTCAGGATATGGGTGATAGACTGTGGTTCCCAAGGTGGGGGGTGGGGGCTATTTGCCCCCAGATGGGCATTTGGAAATTCCTGGAGAAATCTTTTGTTTTCACAACTGAGAGAGGGACATTCTACTAGCATCTAGTAGGTAGAGGCTGGAGATGCTTCTAGACATTCCAAAGTGCACAGGACACACCCCTCCATAAAGTATTTTGTAGTTCAAAATGTTAATAGTGATGAGGTCAAGAGACCCTGCTGTCACATGCTCCCTCACTGGATCAACTAGTACCTATTTTTCAGCAAATAATAGGTGGGGGTCCACGTCTGAGAGAGCTACCCTGGGAGATAGAGTAGCTTTCAGTTCAGAAGGGAGAATCAGTAGGAGCACTGGAGTTATGAGAACCAGCATTGAAAATACGATTGCATGAGAGGAAACAAGAGCCTAATTATGGAGATTGCATGAAGAAATCGCATGCACAGCGGGTCAGGCTGCGTAACAAAGGGGATTCTCACATGCTGCCGGTGGGAATGCAAATTGGTACAAGCACTTTGGAAAATTGCCTCACAGTATCTAATAAAGTCAAGGATGCATGTGTCTTAGAATTCAAGGCCTAAGAGGAAAGCTTAGGATCTCTTGGTATCAGAAGACTCATGTATGATGCACACGGCAGCACTTTTCCATAAGGATGAAAAACCAAGGACAACAAAATCTCCATCAATAATAGAATGCACACAAGTTTATGGTCTATTCATACATATGAATGTTGTAGAAAAATGAAAATAAATGAATTATAGCCACATGTATTGTCACTGAAAAGTTCATAAGCCTCACAGTGAGGGAAAGAAGGTTACGTATGGCATGATTCTATTTATAAGAAATCCAAAAGCTAAAATACATTGTATAGTAGTAAGCAAAGATTTAGTAAAATTGAAAAAAAAAAAGGTGAAGAAATAATCATTGTAATGTCAGGATAGTGGTTTCCTAAGAGACAGAGGAATACAGTAAAGAGGGAGGTAGAGATATTCTAGGGTACGTGCAATGTTTATTTTTTAATCTGTGTGTTGTTTCCAAGACTATTCACTTTATTTTTATAATATATAAAATCACAAAATCTTACATATACATTTGGTACATTACATATGAAATGTATCCAACTATTTAAAGATGTTATATAAAGAATCAATATAAAGAATATGTGATGTTAAGGAATAGTTATTCGTCAGGCCATGTATTTTATTTTATTTTTTTCAATATATGAAATTTATTGTCAAAATGGTTTCCATACGACACCCAGTGCTCATCCCAAAAGGTGCCCTCCTCAATACCCATCACCCACCCTCCCCTCCCTCCCACCCCCCATCAACCCTCAGTTTGTTCTCAGTTTTTAGATGCCATGTATTTAAAAAAAAAAAAGTACTGGGGCGCCTGGGTGGCTCAGTCATTTGAGCGGCCGACTTCAGCTCAGGTCATGATCTCTCGGTCTGTGAGTTCGAGTCTGCGTCGGGCTCTGTGCTGACAGCTCAGAGCCTGGAGCCTGTTTCAGATTCTGTGTCTCCCTCTCTCTGACCCTCCCTCGTTCATGCTCTGTCTCTCTCTGTCTCAAAGATGAATAAACATTAAAAAAAATTTAAAAAATTTTAAAAAAATTTAAAAAAAGTATTAAGAAAAATAATTTCTCAACCTACATTAGTAGTGTCTAAGTCAAAGGAAGCCTAATCAGTTGGATAAGAGATTACAAAAGAATCATACACATGTCATTTTATCTTGGGTAAAATAAACCTTGATCCTTCCCCCTCAACCACCTAACACAGTTGAACATCTAAATCTATTTGTTCTGAGTTATGTTTAAAAGTAGAATTCTAGGGCACCTGGTGGCTCTGTTGGTTAAGTGCCCCACTTCGGCTCAGGTCATGGTCTTGTGGTCTGTGAGTTGTGCTGACAGCTCAGAGCCTGCAGCCTGCTTCAGATTCTGTGTCTCCCTCTCTCTCTTCCCCTCCCCCACTTGGGCTCTGTCTCTGTCTCTCTCTCAAAAATAAATAAATATTAAATTTTTTTTAAAAAGTAGAATTCTGATCATTAATTCCACTTTTATTGCAAGTTGATGATAAATGTGAGTATTCTGGTTATCAGAAAGACACTTTAACTAAGTGCATTTGCATCCTGGTTTATAGCTCAGTCATGCCAATCTCCAGGACATGACAGCTCTTGATGGCTTCCTGGACCAGAAAAGCTCAAGACCCTTCTTGAAAACAGTAAGCCCACATTATTTCTACTGCATTGTATCTTTTAAGCTTCTGTTGGCATCTCCATTATGCAATGTTTTGCAAAATATTACCACTTTACATTTGCAGAGAAATTTTTAATGTTTCAAGTATTTCCATATGTATCTTCATATTGGAACTTCATAATCACATGGTGAAATAAGCAGAAAAGTTACCATTACTTACCTGGACTAGATGAAGAATAATAGATCAAGGGCCAAATACAATGCCTGTTGTGTAGACCAGCTGTGTACATGACAATAGAGAGATTTTTAAAACATAGTGTAGTGAAAAAAGAAAAAATAGAAAGAAATGTGTGAGTACAACTAAATTTATATAAGATAAAAATAAATATGCCACAAACAACATTTTGTGTTTTAGAAAGAGACACATAGGGGCACCTGAGTGGCTCAGTCGGTTGAGCCTCTGACTTTGGCTCAGGTCATGATCTTGCAATTTGTGAGTTCGAGCCCCGGCATCAGGTTCTGTGCTGACAACTCAGAGCCTGGAGCCTGCTTCGGATACTGTGTCTCCCTCTCTCTCTGCCCCTCCCCCACTCCTGTTCTGTTTCTCTCTCTCTCTCTCTCTCTCAGAAATAAACATTGGGAAAAAAAAGAAAGAGCCATATAAATAAGTGTATATAAATGAAACACACTACAGTTGTTGTCTTTGGGGAAAGAGAAGAAAATATGAATTGTGAATAGCAGAAAAATGGGAATAAACAGAGCCAATAAGAGAAAGTTCGAAGATAGGCAAAATTAAGATGATTTGGAATAAACTGCATTTCAAAAGCTTACTAGCTGCATTAAAATAGCCAGCATTAGAAACCATGTCTTCAGAATAAAGTAGAAATTGAATATTATTGTTTTTAGCCTCTAATTACTATGTACAAAGCAATGAAGCAGTAATACCAGAGGGACTAAAATTCTAAAACATAATTTTTCCTTTTGAAGAACCTAAGTCATGTTTGAGATAAAATATATAATTATAAGGAACATTCAGAAAATATAATAGCAGATTGAAATCACAGTTTATATCGACTAAAGAGATGCTATCTCAATGCTATGCCTCTGGAACTGCCAAATTGCTGACCCATACTAATATACGTCATTCATGCAAATAATATGTATGGAATTTCAGCTGTGTGCCAAATCTGAGAGTATCAGTTGACCAAACAGACAAAAATCCCTTACCTCGTGAAGGTTATATTCTTTCTGGGGATGTGAGCCTATAAACAATAAACACAGTGTACAAGTGAAGTGCAATGTATAAGGAAGGTAGTAGAACATAGTAAGTGCTTTGGGAAAAACAGAGCAGTGTAAGTGCTGAATATGGAGGTTTGGGGTGCAAAACCACATTAGGTGGTTAGAGTAGACCCCACTGAGAAAGTGACATTTGAACGACGATCCAGAGAAGAGGAGGCAGTTAACCATGTGGATATCTGTGAAAACGATAATGCCAGGCGATATGGAGAGATGGTAAAATGCAGGTGGGGGTGGAGGTGGGGATAGTGGAACAGTTTTTGGGGTAAGATCAGGTGTTCAGTTTTGAACTAGTTAAGTTCGAGACGTCTGGTAGACATCCAAGTGGAGATGTGGTGCAGGCAGTGGATAGGAGTCTGCCTTTCAGGAGAGATGTCCAGGTCGGGGGCTACAACCTGGGAGTCATTGACATATTATTTTTGAAGCTATGTGAGCTCTCTGATGGAGTGTGTGTAGCCAGAGTAAAACGAAAGCAAGCCTAGTATCCTGGAGGCGAAGAAGAAAGTGCTGGAAGAAGGGAATGATTCATGGAGTCAAATGCTGCTGACCCAGAAATGACAGAAATAATGAAATGATTTGATAAGACCTGTTGTGTGTTTGTTTTCTGGCTTATTAGGGATGCAATTGTCAAATGTATTTTTAAAAACATTTTTAACGTTTATTTTTGAGAGATAGCACAAGCGGGGGAGGGGCAGAGAGAGAGAGAGGGAGACCCAGAATCCAAAACAGGCTCCTCCAGGCTCCTAGCTGTCAGCACAGAGCCTGACGCTGGGCTCGAACTTGCTAACTGTGAGATCATGACCTGAGCTGAAGTCACACGCTTAACCGACTGAGCCACCCAGGGGCCCCTCAAATGTGTTTTTAAAAAACTTATTTTTTTCAAAGCAGTTTGAGGTTCACAGCAAAAGTGAGAGGAAGGTATAGAGATTTCCCATATAACCCCTACCCTCGTGCGTGCATAGCCTCCCCATCGTCAATATCCCCCACAAGAAGCGGTATATTTGTTACAATTGATGAACCTGTACTGACACATCATAAACACCCAAAGTTCACCATTTACATTGGGGTTCATTCTTGGTATTATATATGGGGTTTGGACAAATATATAATGACACGTATCGATCATTACAATACCATACAGAGTATTCTCACTGCCCTAAAAATCCTAAAAAGACCTTTTAAAAAGGTATTATTAAATGTGCTCATGATTTGAAGGAAAATGTGAACATATGAGGTGAGAAATAGAAGATATAATAAAATATACAAACTTGAATTTATAGAGACGAAAAATATAGCTCATCTTAAAACATTTACTGGATGGGATCCACAGCAGAGAAAAGACTGCAAAATAAAAGATCGTTGGGCTTCAAAACACAATAGTAAGACTATCCAAAGTGAAACAAGAAAGTAATAATTAAACAGAAATGAACAGAGCCTAAGTGACCTGTGAGAGAGACCATGTCGAATGATCTAAAATATATGCAATTTAGTGTTTGGGAGAGAAAGGGAGGAGAGAGAGAGGAGAGATTTTCACAGCTGCCCCATCATAGAGGCTCCTGCTGATGGCTTTTCTCTGGAGTTGATTTCAGCCACGAGTTCGATACCAGTTTCTGTGTCCCCTATACTTTGGGGATTTCTATCAGGCTCCCCAGTGTCTCCTTGAAACCCTTCTCACCAGGTTTGAGATGGTGTGATGGAGACATGCACACTGAGAATTTTCTCCAAAGAATTTCTTTCTATTGGCTTCACCTCAACATTTCCTCCAGGTGGCTTGAAGGTTACATAACCAATTCTCAGCCACTTGCAAGTCCGGCATAGGTGGCCTAGCCCTTTACTGGGGAACGTGAAAGTACTTACAGTCGTCATTTTGCTCTAAGCCTTTTGAGACCCTTTCCAAACACTTAACATAATATTACACAACATCTTGTGGAAGGGTAAACAGTTCCCCGTCCTTAGGAGTATTCCCAACATCAAAACAACTCGTAAATTCTGGGGTTATCGTTATTGCTGTTGTAAACGTGCTTTGAGATTCTTACAAAACGAGATATGATATAAATACAAATAGATAATAATAGTTGGGTACAGGCTTATACAATCTGCATAAGTAACTTTGGTGATTACTAAAAATAAACATGGACTTATCTTTGTGAATAAAATGCCGCTCGTTTAGAACTATTTAGAAACTAAAATTATCTGTAATTTTTTTTTTTTTTGGTAATCCTCGATTTCAATTTTCACCATGGGAAATGACCTTCTAAACTCTGCACTTTATTATGTGCTTAGTTCTAGCACTTAGTTCCTAGACTTCTTCTTTGCCTGGAATATCTTTCCTCAGTTTTATTTTTCTGCCTGGTCTAATGTTTCCTTTTTTCAAGTTTAGATGTCAGTTCCAACTGTCTTACTAAATTTTTCCAGTTTTCTTTTTTTCTTAATTGCTATAAATTTCTAGTTTGAATTATGTACTTGGCCCTTACTATGGACTACAACATATTGTTATGTTTCTTGAGCTTAACAATATAGAGGTTTCAGAGAGAGGTGGGCACACATTAAGGGATAGCAAAGTATGGTCAACTGAGATGGTGGGGTGTATCTCACAGACCTTCTAACCAGATGGCATCCTTGTTTTGATGAATTCAATACCTCTCAGCTTCCTGTCCTTAAACACACAGCACTTCCCTGATTTTGCAGGATCAGAAATCTGATTCTTTAAAATATTACAGCTAGAATGGATCCATCTCTTAAGAATGACTTCAATGAAGTAAGATTTCAAAGGCTGTGCATAAACTAAAATATGCATTATTTTATTTTTTAACAAACTTGTTTTTAATGTTTATTTATTTATCTTGAGTGAGAGAGAGCACAGGAGAGCAGGGAAGGGGCAGAGAGCCAGGGAGACAGAGAATCCCAAGGAGGCTCTGTGCCATCAAGGATCAAACTCATTCACCATGAGATCATGAACTGAAATCAAGAATCAATGCTTAACTGACTGAGCCACCCAAGCGCCCCATGCATTACTTTATAATAAAAATTACAACAGCCAAAAACATTGTACAATTATGTTTTCAGACTAACAAATTCTATCCCTGAAAAGATGCGAGAAGCCAAGTCATAATTAGAAAGAAGCTTGATGAATATGAAATCCAAATGAATTAGGTGGATTTATATCATTTCAGTATTTTGTGGCTAAGAGAGTCTGATGCATCCCCAAAGTAGGAGCTGCCAAATGGGCCATGCTGATCTTGTTTTGGGGCCAAAACTGTTTCTTTCTTGGGCAGTCGGGATAATGCGATTCATTTTTGCTTAGGTAATATTCCTTTTTATATCATATCTGATCTGTGCTGAGACATAATCTTCCTTTGAATAATACATTTAATTAGGTACTGGTCAAATTTTGCAAGCTTTAGACATATTCGTTGTTTTTAAGGTAAGTTCACATAGCTCTGATCCATTATGTATTGACTTCAGAATTTAATGACTCTCTTTATTCATAAAGTTTTTGGTATATATCACCCTTTATAATAACTTCTTCAATACTATTTTTCTTCACAGACCATACATTCCTAAGTGTAGAACCACATCTAATATGAGTCTTGGATCTCCCTTCAAATACCTAACACTGTTTAGGGCCTTTAATAAACAGTTAATGCGTCTATATTTGATTAACAATGAACAATATTGATGGAGTGTTTTTTATTTGATTGGGTGTCTTCTCTCTAAGGAAGTACTCTCTAGTCACATCCATGAATGAATCTTGAAACTTCCTAATTTATCACAAAGTTTTCCTCCTGAACATCCCCCGTCACGTTTCTTACTTGACACCAGAACTGTTTTCTGTTGCCATCACCCAGAATCACTAGAATTGGACCCTTCCAGCCCCAAACCGCCCTCATCTCCCCCCTCCTGATGACACTCTATTTTGTGGGTTCTATTTCTTCCAAATCCCACTTTATGAAGGAAATCTTTCCAGTATACATAGTGAACAGAAACCCTTCCCCCTTCTTTGTTGACTGTAATCCTTTATGTTTCTAAGAGCAAGAAAAGTAATTTAAAAAAAAAAATTGAGGGGCGCCTGGGTGGCTCAGTTGGTTGAGCGTCCGACTTCAGCTCAGGTCACGATCTCATGGTCCGTGAGTTCAAGCCCCGTGTCGGGCTCTGGGCTGATAGCTCAGAGCCTGGAGCCTGCTTCTGATTCTGTGTCTCCCTCTCTCTCTGCCCCTCCCCCATTCATGCTCTGTCTCTCTCTGTCTCAAAAATAAATAAAAAAAACGTTAAAAAAAATTTTTTTAAAAAGAAAATTGAAATTAAAGCATAGAATACTTATAAGGTTTGCTCTCTCGCATTGCCTATGTGAGCGTAAGCTAAGTTATAGGAGTTTGTGCAAAGAATCAATAAACTCAGTTATAGACCATAAACATGATTATGATTGTGCAGACACATGTCTACGTATTATGCATACCAGGGCTCGTGAGATTTATGAATCACCGATCTTGACAATTATTTTCTCCTGACTGATACATGCTATACAATAGCACTTATTAATGCAGATAAATGTCAAGTAGCTAGAAAATGTGAGGGGCAGAGCCAGAGCCTCAAGACTTTCTACTTTCCTCTCCCTTTCCTTCTCCACAATATCAGCTCTAAAGAAAACCACCGTTAATAACTTGTGATTTCTTTCAGGAAACTTCATGTAGTGTTCTGTCCCTTCCCTTTAATTGTTGAATTTGTGGTCTTGTAGTTCATGAATGTTTTCCCTGTGGTAATTTGGAAGGCTTATAATTTGCTTTTGTTCTTCTAGTGGTTGCCTTTATGTCATTATTTAATATACTGAGCTCCTTTTATTGCTTTACCTACTGTAGATGGGCTCCCCTACCTTCCTGCTGGGTGAAAAAAATGGGAAAATTAGCAAATAATGTCGTTCGGATTCCTTTTCCACTCTGGCTCACATTTTAGACTGGTTGTGTTCTTCTTAAGCTTATGCCCTCATGTTAGCCATGTTACAGCTCAAAGTAATATATGCAATCCTCTGTTTCTTGATTATCCTACTTTAAAGCTGCCTCTTGACTTCCTGAAAAAGAAGATAAAGAAATTAAAGCACTTTCAACCTTTTTCCATTTTTTTCTTCACCATCAAAACATTATTTAAGTTTATATTTTCAAGAGTTATCTTAGCTTGTTAATGCATATTTGACACAGTTAAAGAGGCAGAATGCTTTAAAAAAAAATAAAAATTCAGTGTTACCCAATGGTACATTTAACATGGTTTCTTCTTTCATGTATATATGAAATATAGGTACATATTTAAGTTGTTCCAATTCCATTATAGATTTATTAAGATTTGAATCATGCTTGCTTTATTTCCTGAGCACTTTCATATTGGAGAATGTTTCTCTGCCAGGTGTTATTAAATGACTAGTTACACAATCGTGGGTCAAATTTTCTTTACCTCGACACTTAGTGAATATCGTTGCATTTTCTCTTAATTCTGGATGCTGCTGTGAAGAAATCATAAGTTCAGAAGATTTTCTCTCTCTTGTAAACCAATCTTTCCATCTCCCAAGATGTTTGAAGAGCTTTTTCCTTTTCCTTTAAATTTAATAATGATCAGGAGATACCTGGGTATCTTTCTGTGTCCTTATTTTCTCAAACTTGAAGCCTCTTTTTATCTGCAGATATAGTTCTTTTGTATTTCAAGAAAAATTTCTTGTCATATTTTGGAATATATTTTCTGTTCCATATTTGGGTTCTTCAGGGCTCCACATTTTATGAAATATGGTTATAAAATTTTATAAACTATAATTAACCTTATGTTTTTCATGTTTATTTGACTTTATATCTATAAACCTCTCTATAATTGCTTTAATTTTTTGTCTACATTCTCTCTAATTAATTCATATATTACTATTATTCAACGTTTTATTTTCAGCTTTGTTTCTTGGTCTTTCTAAATTATTTATCATTTATGTAATGACATTGCTTTGATGTTTATTGTTTTTCTTTATACTGAAATCTCAAAAATATCACTTTTGTCTTATTTTACTTTGTTAATATTTAAGGTAACATAAAAAAAATCCATGTTTTACTATAACTGTGAGAAGTGTTAAAATGGACAATTTCTCATATTTATTCCATGAAAAGTTTTTTCTTTAATTTAAAAAATTACTGTTTTATATCAGGTAGAGCAAGATTAAGGATTTTAGTGTGAAAAAAGTAGGGATTTTGTTGCATTATTTAAAAGCAGCATTTGATACTTAATCTAGGCTAATGATGACTACAGAGTATATGGAAAGAAAAAATGTTTCTTTTTTTTTTTTTAAGTTTATTTATTTTGAGAGAGAGAGCGAGCGCGCACAAGTAGGGAGGGCAGAGAGAAAGGGAGAGAAAGAATTCTAAGCAGATTCTGCACTGTCAGCACAGAGGCTGATGTGGGGCTCGAACCCAGAAACTGTGAGATCATGACCTAAGCTGAAATCAAGGGTCAGACGCTTAACCAACTAGGCCACCCAGGTGCTCCCCCAAATACATTTCTTAATATTAGTCAAGAAGCTTTCAGACTGGTATCATGGTGATAAACCTCATCTAAAATCTTAATTTCACCTCTACAATGTTGTGATAATTTTGTCTGGTTGTTGTTCAAAGGTGGTGAAAGCAATGTGCAGCTTAAAATATCACAACTTAAAATACTCTGAATCTAGGGAGATTCTATGAAGGATTTCTTTCTAATGAAACCACTGGTTGAATGCTAAGCCCCATAATTTTGACTGTCCACGGTTCAAAATTTCTTATTCAGAGAATAAATCTATTTCTTTAAATACTAAATGGCTTTTGCTGATCTGTATAGGTGTGTAACACATGTGTTTTATATACATGTATTTTGTTAACTGAGCTATAGAAATGCATATTTCCCATAGTTTAAGTGTATCCAAAGATTTGCAATTATGTATGGGTGACATTCTTTAAGCCCTTTTAACTCTAAATGAAAAAAATGTGTTAAATTAGCAAATCTTTTTGTTTCTGCCATCTAGGTAGTTATGACTGCAAATAACCATCATAGGAAGAATTAGGGCTTGAGGGAGGTATTAAGACCTTGAATATTTATAGTTTAAAATTATATCATGAATTCTTCTCTGTGATAGTCCAAATTATGGACTGCCTAAATGCTCTAGGGTCTGAATAAGTAAATGTTTCATATGATTGACTAATGTCCATATAGAGCAAATAAACAGCCTGATAAAAAGTTGTAAGGTCATTGGGCACCCTAAAAAAGAACAATAATGTTTTACTGACAAATGGATAAACTGGTCCACTTAGGATGAGTCAGCCAGCCAAGAACCTACAATGTAAAGCTTGTTCCAAAACTTAAAACAAATTAAATTTATTAAAAAAAAAAAACACTTTTGCTGAGTTGGGAAAAAAGTGAATTTAAAATAATCAGATTATTATAGTCTTCATTGATTTCATTATGTGTTTAAAAAAAAAAAAAAACAAGCCATGAGGACAGTACAGAATTCAAGAGATTTTGACATTTTTTTATTGACTTAGTGTATTTAAATTACTGTTTTTCTCAACTCACTATAATGAATGTGAATGTCTCAATAGCTTACTTAGAAAGAATTAAGAAATGATTCCAGCTCAGTGGCAGTTGGTGCTTATCCAAGATAAAAAATATTATTGAGCATTAACACATGCTTAATTGTAGATCATAAACACAGCAGTTTCTTCTATCTCTAGAACTAAAGTGCTTATTATATGGGTATTATTATATCTATGAATTATTAGCAAGTTAAATAAATCAACTTTGTTTTAAACTACTTAAGTATTATAGTAATTGGCTTACTTAAATAGACAAGCTGGTGAGTCATTCTCACCAAAAGAAATATGAGGGATTAATTAGAAGCACTAGAGATGATAGAATGCCTTAAAATGTTACAAGAGAAAAAGGCAGTGGGGTCAGTGGCCAGTATATTAACTGATCTCTTCCAGAAAGTAGTCACTATGAGGTCCTTTCTGAGGAAGTTTTCACATGAAGCCAATTATAAGCTGGTGGGAAGAAGAAAACAGAAGGGGAATTTATGAAAATTCAAGTAGTGTGGCATTAAGTAGCAGGGTGCAAGCCAATGTGTTAACTTTCTATAAACAAAAAAAATCTGATATTAAAACCAAAATCAAAAGAAAAATTTACTAGAGATAGGAAGCTAATTAGTCTTTGAAAAGTAATTTCATTTTCTTTAATTGGTATATTATAGTCCATTATCATATGAAAGTGAATTCATTTATAATCCATTAAATGTTTGTCTTTATAACTGATACTTATCAGTGTTTGAAGTGGTTAGTAATATGGTAATATCTACTCTGATGCCATACAGTCTGGTTATAAATCTTGGTTGCATATGGTTAGGAAAAATTACCCCAAATTATCCAAATTTGGGAAAGACAAAAGGCTGGAAACTTTCACATTATTCTAGACCATTTTCTAATTAACCTGTATGAGTAAAAACAGCTTTTCCAACTCCTACATCATGTGTCCTCAGAGGATCTTAGGAAGTGAAATGTGTCACAGAATGTTTGGATAACATGCATTGGATAGAGATGTTGGTGATTTGCCATCATTAGGGGTAGAGATTAAGGCACAGGAATGTATACGTCATTATGATTTTATAGTTATAAAATCATAGCTTGTTATGGCTTTATAGCTATAAAATCATAGTTTGGCAGAAAAAAAACTTCTAAAGGTATTATGGTTTTATGTAGAATATCAAAATGTAGCTAATTTTTTGTATAATTTAGTATCTCATTCAGACATTCCTCCCCAATTTGACAATGTTCCTGATACATTCTTTTACCCAATTCTTTTATTTTCTATTGTTTCTATTCTTAATGAACTACATAAAACGTTTACATTATTGGCAACATTTTGAAAGACAAGTATGTCAAAAGCCTTGATAAATGTTTGTAAAAATAGTTCATGACTTGTGACGCAGAGAGGAAGCAATCGAAGGAGAACTATCATTGCATGTATACCGCTCTTAGTTTCCTGTGTCTTCCTTATAGAGTATCACAAACTTGGTGGCTTGAAACAAGAATTTGTTTCACAGTTTGTCTCACTGTTCTGATGGCTAGAAGTTCAAATTCAAGGTGTCATAGGACCGCGTGGTTGCTGAAGATCCTAGGGGAGGATCCCTGCCTCTTCCTCGCTGCTGGTGTTGCTGGCATCCTTGGCTCCAATTTCTATCTCTGTTGTCACATGGTAGTCTCCCTGGGTGTCTGTGGCTTTGTTTTCTCACTTCTCTCTTATAAGGCCATCAGACACTGGATTAGGCTCACTTGAATACATTATGAATTCATTTTAATTTGATGACGTCTGCCAATGCCCTATTTCCAAATACAGTTACATTTACAAGTTCTGGGGGCTTAAGACTGCAACATATTTTTGGGGGGACACACAATTCAACCCACACACCCAGCCACCAATTTGAGCTTATGCAATGTCTTCCTTTCCATTATTCTGGATGAACTGTGCTTTGCTCCTAACTAAAGCTAAACACTCTACATGTGCGCTAGATCCCATCCTTTGTGGCATTATCAGTGACATCTGTACAGAAAGTATCCTTCAGTCTTGTATCACACAGTACCCGCTCAACTGCATCATCATCATTGGCGTATGAACGCATGAAATTTATCGCACTCTTAAAACCAAAGAAACATGGGGTGCCTGGGTGGTTCTGTTGGTTAAGCATCTGATTTCAGCCCAGGTCATGATCTCACTGCTTGAGAGTTCAAGCCTGCATCGGGCTCTGTGCCGACAGCTCAGAGCCTGGAGCCTGCTTCAGATTCTGTGTCTCCCTTTCTGTCTGCCCCTCTCCCACTTGCACTCTGTCTCTTTCTCTCAAAAATAAATAAACATGTTTTAAAAAGTTAAAAAAAACATAGAAACAAAAGCAAACATCCCCCCCTTACTTTACCGCACATCTACCTTCTGCTAGCATTCCATTTCTTTGCTCCTTTTATGGCAAGACTGTAAATATAGATGAGTTTTCTATACCTCCTGCATCTAATTCTTCCCTTATTTGTTCTTCACTGAAATTGCTCTTGACTGGGTCAAGGTGACCCAAATTCAATGGTTAATTCTTGGTTGTCACTTCACTTTGACAAAGCTGATCATAGCTACTATCTTGAAAAAGTGTTTTCTCTGTTTTCAGACCACATCTATCTCTTTCTTTCTGTCTCACTGATTATTTCTCTTAGACTCTTCATCATCTCCTGACTTTTACGTATTAGAATGCCCTTGGACTCAGTTTTGATTCTCACAGCTTTGCTGATGGCATGAGCCCCCAAGGTGATACCCAGTCTCATTATGACTTTAAATACTTTAAATCTTAAAATCTTTATTTGGTTCCCAGGTTCACATTTCTGATCTGACCCCCCACCCTCCCAGCCCATTTGACTTCTTTCAGGTCAATATTTGATATGCTAATATTTTTATCCTTTGTTTCCTCCTAATAAATGTAAACCATATGCATTCAGAAATTTTGGCCATTTGTTTATTGTCTTGGTAATTATCTGATAGGCATAGCATAGGGTCGCAAAATATGAGTTGGCTGAATAAATTGACTTTCCTTTCATATCTTACCCAAGGGCAGTAGGCTGTAGACATCTTTACAGCATGTAAAAAAAGCCACAAAAAATGCAAAGCCTGTGGTTTTTCACAAAGAGAGAATGTTGCTTTGCCAAATAAAGCTTTTTAGTGAGAATTGTTCTTTCCGTGCCAGAAAAAGTAGGGTTTGCTTTATTTCTTCGTTGGGCTCACAGACTAATTGTCAGCCTGTTTATATTATTTGGACGGATTCTAGAATATTTGAGACATTATAAAAACATCTGGGAAATAATGTAACTGCTAATTGATCATATGACCACCCTTTTAAAAGTTAGTGGTAGAAATAAGCAGATTTTCCTTTAATAGTTTCTTCAGTAGCACTGAAACCTGTAACCATGAAGAACACATTTTACAGGAATAACCGCTTTTCATTTGTTCACTCACAAAAATGCATTATCTGTATCCATTACTATCTGCAGTCTCAAAATTAGCTGCCAGTTGGTATATTTGTGGACATTATGGTAAATACTCCTTTTTGTAAAATAAAATAAAATAAAATAAAATAAAATAAAATAAAATAAAATAAAATAAAACTCCTTTTCCCAGAAGCAAGGAGAATAAAAAAATTTGCACCATGGTTGGGAACTAGTCAATACTCAACCAGGTGGGATAAGCTATAAAATATCTTCAAACTTACTGTCTTTTCTATTTATTGTAGGCAACTAAAGAATAAAACTTATTACTGTTTTTTGATGCCTATATTCAGCTAGAGGTCCGATCCAAGAATTTAGCAAGATTCTAAGTAGGTAACGGGGCCTCAAGTGATTGTTGATGAGACTGATCCACTTACAGGGAGAACAGAGGGATCATCCCACTGACACCATAGTTAATTAAGTCATTTTTTTTTCATAAAAACAAACTCAATTTTTTGATGGTGATGGTGAAAGGGACTGATAACACATATTTCAATATATTGGTCACTATATTAGAGATAGAATCTATTCAAGTAGTGGATGATGTGTGAGATATGTAAAAAGAATTTGAAAAGAAATTGATTTTTTACACAGTCTTAATAGGTGGAAGAACAAAATCACCAGGAACATTTTTGATATCAATTTAAAAACTGTCTTTAGAGAAACAGTTGCTCTCTCAGAAATGAGGGTGTGATAAAAATTTTAAAATATCACTAAAAGACTATAGTATCCAGAAAAAGAGAGAATGCATTTGAAAATGTTTTAAATATATCTAGAAGGAGGAGAATTTAGAAGACAGTGGTGAGTCTCAAACTGAATTATGTAATGTTTCAGCACTTCTTTAATAAATCTGTTAGCCAAAGACTTTGGTGCTTCAAAATAAAGCATCATGTTTACTCTGTAAACCATCTGTCACAATTGCAGTACAGCAGTTCTGCAGAAGGCAGAAACAAGCAACCTTTATCTCTCCAAAGTCTGAAGGAATGCTGCTATGTTCTGGTAAAAGTCACTTCAACACGGTCTGTCCGTGTTTTGAATCTCTAAACGGTACTTGTATGGACTTTATGCGTAGTTCCACGTCTGGTAAGTTTCAGGGACAAGTGTTGCATTAAGTGTATTTGGTGCAGATGGAGACGTGGTATTCTTGGAATCTGTCTGTGATGACTCTTAGAGGCAGTGACTGAGTATCTAGCACGCCATCTAAGGAGGCTTGGGACCAGCTTTTCACGAATCTGTTTACTTTGAAGTTGATGTTATTTGCCACTCAGTGCTAAGCTAAACAGTCTCGTGGGTTCTGGTTTCTGCTTGTTCCCATATGTTTGGGATCTCTCTGTTGGAAAGAGCTCAGTGAGATCTGCAGATCTGAAGGACAAGAGCACCTATAACTTCTTGCGCACACCTGCTATTCTTTGCACTTATACCAACCATTGATTCAAGGTCATCTCTCCCAGGACAGTGTGTACTACTTAAGGGCAAACCATGACTCACTCACTTCTCTGACCTCAGCACTTTTGCTGTGTCTGGGATGTCATAAGCACTTAACTGTTTAAAAAATGACATTGGCGGGCGCCTGGGTGGCTCAGTCGGTTAAGCATCCGACTTCGGCTCAGGTCATGATCTTGCGGTTCGTGAGTTCAAGCCCGCGACTGGCTCTGTGCTGACAGCTCAGAGCCTGGAGCCCATTTCAGATTCTGTGTCTCCCTCTCTCTCTCTGACCCTCCCCCGTTCATGTTCTGTCTCTCTCTGTCTCAAAAATAAATAAACGTTAAAAAAATATTTAAAAAAAATGACACTGGCTCCATAGTTTGTTGAACTATTCTTTTATTCCATATAATTTATGAAGATATTAAGTGTGATTATGAATGCTCTGATCTCTGCTTTTCAAGTTGTCCTGTTCTGTCCAAAAGTGTCTCTTTTTTTTCATATGTAAAGAGTTAACTTAGATAGCAAATAAAGCCAGAGAATAATGGATATTAACTGCCTTTCATGATAATCAAAGAAATTAGTGGTGTGGAACCTTATCAAACTCAAGTCCCTTGCAAAACGACATTTGGTAACATTTTCTTCTAAGAAAGCATACTTTTATTTTGTCTCCGATGATCATTTGGCTAAGAATTTACTGCCTGTGACATTTTAGTTCTAAAGTCTTGCCATACGTAGAGGACTCAGGCATGTATATCCAGGGTATTTTTGGAATTCTTCTTGTAGAAGAATTATAGCCACAGTACTAATTTTTCAGTTTCATAATTTCTCTGCTATTTGCCTTTAAAATTTTTTTTCATGTATACCATGTAATCTTTATACTTATTTGAATTTAGTTTTTCAAATACCCTACTTTGACAATATTGCGAGCGATTATTCTATTTCAAATGTGACATTCCTTCAGAGACAATTTCATAATGAGAATTTTCTTACTATCTTCCTCAGTAAAATCCAAAGCAAATAATTAGATTGTGATTATTTTTGTCTCATTTTCATTTGTATCGTGTTAATCACGGCTTCTCACTGATGGCCTGATTTCCAGCCTCATATAGAAAAAAAGACAAATCCTCTTTCTTTTTTTTTTCCCTTTGGAGCTTCCTTAGCCTAATGTCTTCTGCAATTTCTTTTTTACTTGTAATCAACTTGCATGAGCCCTTCATGGATATTCTCTAAAAATATAATAAAACAAATACTCTTTTATCCATTCAGAGACTATTCTGCCTTAGCCAGTTTGCTATGCTGAATTTTGATTGAGTTTATGAGCTTTCTGATGGGGAACGTAAGGTGTAATTTTTACATTTACATATGTAGCTTTTTTTCTTAGATTTTTTTTCTTAGATTTTTATTTTATTTTATTATTTATTCATTTTTTAAATTTACATCCAAATTAGTTAGCATATAGTGCAACAATGATTTCAGGAGCAGATTCCGTAATGCCCCTTTCCCATTTAGCCCATCCCCCCTCCCAAAACCCCTCAAGCAACCCTCAGTTTGTTCTCCATATTTATGAGTCTCTTCTGTTTTGTCCCCCTCCTTGTTTTTATATTATTTTTGTTTCCCTTCCCTTATGTTCATCTGTTTTGTCTCTTAAAGTCCTCGTATGAGTGAAGTCATATGATTTTTATCTTTCTCTAATTTCACTTAGCATAATACCCTCCAGTTCCATCCATGTAGTTGCAAATGGCACTATTTCATTCTTCTTGATTGCCGAGTAATACTTCATTGTATATACATACCAATTCTTTTTTATCCATTCATCCATCGATGGCCACTTGGGCTCTTTCCATACTTTGGCTATTGTTGATAGTGTTATTATAAACATGGGAGTGCATGTGTCCCTTTGAAACAGCACACCTGTATCCCTTGGATAAATGCCTAGTAGTGCAATTGCTGGGTCGTAGGGTAGCTCTGTTTTTAGTTTTTTGGGGAACCTCTATACTGTTTTCCAGAGTGGCTGCACCAGCTTGCATTGCCACCAACATTGCAAAAGAGATCCTCTTTCTCCACATCCTCATCAACATCTGTTGTTGCCTGAATTGTTAATGTTAGCCATTCTGACTAGTGTAAGGTGGTATCTCATTGTGGTTTTGATTTGTATTTCCCTGATGATGAGTGATGTGGAACATTTTTTCATGGCCATCTGGCCAGTTGGCCATCTGGATGTCTTCTTTGGAGAAGTGTCTATTCATGTCTTTTGTCCATTTCTTCACTGGATTATTTGCTTTTTGGGTGTTGAGTTTGAGAAGTTCTTTATAGAATTTGGATACTAATCCTTTATCTAATATGTCATTCCCAAATATCTCCTCCCATCCATTGGTTGCCTTTTAGTTTTGCTGATTGTTTCCTTCACTGTGCAGAAGCTTTTTATTTTGATGAGGTCCCAGTACTTTAGTTTTCTTTCTTTTTTTTTTTTTTTTAATTTTTTTTTTTTAACATTTATTTTATTTTTGAGACAGAGAGAGACAGAGCATGAATGGGGGAGGGTCAGAGAGAGGGAGACACAGAATCTGAAACAGGCTCCAGGCTCTGGGCTGTCAGCACAGAGCCCGACGCGGGGCTTGAACTCACGGACCGCGAGATCATGACCTGAGCCGAAGTCGGCCGCTTAACCGACTGAGCCACCCAGGCGCCCCAGTACTTTAGTTTTCTTTTGTTTCCCTTGCCTCTGGAGACATGTTGAGTAAGAAGTTGCTGTGGCCAAGATCAAAGAGGTTCTTGCCTGCTTTCTCTTCGAGGATTTTGATGGCTTCCTATCTTACATTTAGGTCTTTCATCCATTTTGAGTTTATTTTTGTGTCTGGTGTAAGAAAGTGGTCCAGGTTCATTCTTCTGCATGTCACTGTCCAGTTTTCCCAGCACAACTTGCTGAAGAGCCTGGCTTTATTCCACTGGATATTGTTTTCTGCTTTGTCAAAGATTAGTTGCCCATACATTTGTGGGTCCATTTCTGGGTTCTCTATTCTGTTCCATTGATCTGAGTGTCTGTTCTTGTGCCAGTACCATAATGTTGATGATTATAGCTTTGTAGTATAGCTTGAAGTCTGGGATTGTGATGCCTCCTGCTTTGGTTTTCTTTTTCAAGATTGCTTTGACTATTCGGGATCTTTTCTGGTTCCATACAAATTTTAGGATTGTTTGTTCTAGCTCTGTGAAGAATGCTGGTGTTATTTTGACAGGGATTGTGTTCAATATGTAGATTGCTTTGGGTAGTATCGACATTTTAACAATATTTGTTCTTCCTATCCAAGAGCATGGAATCTTTTTCCATTTTTTTGTGTCTTCTTCAATTTCTTTCATAAGCTTTCTATAGTTTTCAGTGTATAGATTTTTCACCTCTTTGGTAGATTTATTCCTAGGTATTTTATGTTTTTTTGGGCAACTGTAAATGGGATTGATAACTTGGTTTCTCTTTCTGTTGTTTCATTGTTGGTGTATAGGAATGCAACTGACTTCTGTGCTTTGATTTTATATCCTGCAACTTTGCTGAATTCATGAATCAATTCTAGCAGTTTTTTGATGGGATCTTTTGGGTTTTCCATATAGGGTATCATGTCATCTGCAAAGAGTGAAAGTTTGACCTCCTCCTGGCCGATTTGGATGCCTTTTATTTCTTTGTGTTTTCTGACTGCAGAGGCTAAGACTTCCAATACTACCTCGAATAGCAGTGGCGAGAGTGGACATCCCTGTCTTGTTCCTGACCTTAGGGGGAAAGCTCTCAGTTTTTCCCCATTGAGGATGATATTAGCGTTGGGTCACTCGTATATGGCTTTTATGATCTCGAGGTATGCTCCTTCTATCCCTACTTTCTTGAGGGCTTTTATCAAGAAAGGATGCTGTATTTTGTCAAATGCTTTCTCTGCATTTGGTTCTTGTTCTTGGTTCTTGGATCATATGGTTCTTGTCCTTTCTTTTATTGATGTGATGAATCACGTTAACTGTTTTGTGGATATTGAACCAGCCCTGCAACCCAGGTGTAAATCCCACTTGGTCATGGTGAATAATTTTTTTAATGTATTGTTGGATTCTGTTGGCTAACATCTTGTTGAGGATTTTTGCATCCATGTTCATCAGGGAAATTGGTCTATAGTTTTCCTTTTTAGTGGGGTCTGTGTCTGGTTTTGGAATTAAGGTAATGCTGGCTTCATAGAAAGAGTTTGGAAGTTTTCCTTCCATTTCTATTTTTTTGGAACACCTTCAAGAGAACAGCTGTTAACTCTTCCTTAAATGTTTGGTAGAATTTGCCTGGAAAGCCATCTGGCCCTGGACTCTTGTTTTTTGGCAGATTTTTGATTACTAATTCGATTTCCTTACGGTTATGGGTCTGTTCAAATTTTCTGTATCTTCCTGTTTCAGTTTTGGTAGTGTGTATGTTTCTAGGAAGTTGTCCATTTCTTCTAGATTGCCCATTTTATTGGCATATAATTGCTCATAATATTCTCTTATTATTGTTTTTATTTCTTCTGTGTTGGTTGTGATCTCTCCTCTTTCATTCTTGATTTTATTTGGGTCCTTTCCTTTTTCTTTTTAATCAAACTGGCTAGTGGTTTATCAATTTTGTTAATTCTTTCAAAGAACCAGCTTCTGGTTTCATTGATCTGTTCTACTGTTGTTTTTTTTGTTTTGTTTTTTTTTTTTTGGTTTTGATAGCATTAATTTCTTCTCTAATCTTTATTATTTCCTGTATTATGCTGTTTTTGGGTTTTATTTGCTGTTGTTTTTCCAGTTCCTTAAGGTGTAAGGTTAGGTTGTGTCTCTGAGATCTTTCTTCCTTCTTTAGGAAGGCCTGGATTGCTATATACTTTCCTCTTATGACTGCCTTTACTGCATCCCAGAAGTTTTGGCTTGTGGTGTTATTATTTTCATTGAGTTCTATATACTTTTTAAATTCTTCTTTAACTGCTTGGTTAGCCCATTCATTCTTTAGTAGGATGTTCTTCAGTCTCCAAGTATTCGTTACCTTTCCAAATTTTTCTTGTGGTTGATTTCAAGTTTCATAGCATTGTGGTCTGAAAATATGCACAGTAGGATCTCAATTTTTTTGTACTTGCTGAGGGCTGATTTGTGTCCCAGTATGTGGTCTATTCTGGAGAACATTCCATGTACACTGAAGAAGAATGTATATTCTGGTGTTTTAGGACAAAATGTTCTGAATGTATCTGTTAAGTCCATCTGGTCCAGTGTGTCATTCAAAGCCATTGTTTCCTTGTTGATTTTTTGATTAGATGATCTGTCCATTGCTGTGAGTGGGGTGTTGAAGTCTCCTACTATTATGGTATCACTATGGATGAGTTTCTTTTTGTTTGTGATTAATTGATTTATATATTTGGGTTCTCCCACATTTGGCACATAAATGTTTACAATTGTTAGGGCTTCTTGGTGGATACACCCCTTGATTATGATGTAATGCCCTTCTGCATCTCTTGATACCGTCTTTATTTTTAAAGTCTAGATTGTCTGATATAAGTATGGCTACTCCGGCTTTCTTTTGTTGACCGTTAGCATTATACATGGTTCTCTATCCCCTTATTTTCAATCTGAAGGTGTCATTAGGTCTAAAGTGGGTCTCTTGTAAACAGCATATAGATGGATCTTGTTTTCTTATCCATTCTGTTACCCTGTGTCTTTTGATTGAAGCATTGAGTGCATTGAGGTTTAGAGTGAGTACTGAAAGATTTGAATTTATTGCCATTATAATGCTTGTAGAGTTGGAGCTTCTGGTGGTGTTCTCTGGTCCTTTCTAATTTTTTGTTGCTTTTGGTATCATCTTTTCTCCTCTTAGAGTCCCCCTTAAAATTTTTTGCAGGGCTGGTTTAGTGGTCATAAACTCCTTTAATTTTTGTTTGTCTGGGAAACTTTTTATCTCCTCTTCTATTTTGAATGACAGCCTCGCTGGATAAAGAATTCTTGGCTGCATATTTTTTCTGATTCAGCACACTGAATATATTCTGCCACTCTTTCTGGCCTGCCAGGTTTCTGTGGATAGGTCTGCTGCAAACCTGAACTGTCTTCCTTTGTAGGTTAGGGACTTTTTTTCCCTTGCTGCTTTCATGATTCTTTCCTTGCCTGAGTATTTTGTGAATTTGACTATGATATGTCTTGTTGATGATTGGTTTTTGTTTAATCTAATGGGGGTCCTCTGTGCTTCCTGAATTTTGATGTCTGTGTCTTTCCCCAGGTTGGAAACTTTTTCTGCTATGATTTGCTAACAACCTTTCTACCTCTGTTTCTCTCTCTTCCTCTTCTAGGACCCCTATGATTCTGATGTTGTTCCTTTTTAATGAGTCACTGATTTCTCTAATTCTTAAATCATGCTGTTTTGCTTTAATCTCTCTTTTTTTTTTCTGCTTCGTTATTCTCTATAAATTTGTCCTCTATATCGCGGATTCTCTGTTCTGCTTCATCCATCCTTGCTGCCGCTGCATCCATCCTTGATTGCAGCTCACTTATAGCATTTCTTATTTCATTCTGACTAGGTTTTACTTCTTTTATCTCTGCAGAAAGGGATTCTAATCTATTTTTGACTACAGCTAGTATTCTTATTATCATGATTGTAAATTCTGGTTCAGACATCTTGCTTGTGTCTGTGTTGGTTAAATTCCTGGCTGTCGTTTCTTTGTGCTCTTTCTTTTGGGGTGAATTCCTTCGTTTTGTCATTTTGAAGGGAGAAAAGGAATTAATGAGGTAGAAAAATTAAAATTAAAAAAATTAAAATTAAAAAAATTAAAATTAAAAAATTAAAAACACATGCACACAAATCGAATAAATGATGCTAGATTCTAGGTGTGTTTTGGTCTGGGTGTTTAAAGTGGTTTGACAGACTAGAGGGAAAAAAGGGAGGGTAAGAAAAAAAAGGGAAATCATTTGAGAATTTGAAAAAATTAATACACTGAAGTAGACTAGAATGAGATGATGGGAGTAAAATAGAATTTGAAAAAATATACACAGAAGTGAAGAATAAAGTAGAAATAAAATTAATAAAAATGAAAAATAAATTTGAATCTTTTCTTTTTCTGTATTCAAGAAAAAGAAAAGAAAAAGATAAAGATAAAAAAGAAAGAAGAAAAAAATCGTTTGAAAATTTGAAAAAGTGAATACACTGTATTAGACTAAAATAAAATGATGGAAGTAAATAGAATTTGAAAAAATTTACATAAAAGCAAAAAATATAGTAAAAAAATTAAAGAAAAAATTTTAAATAGAAATTGAAAGTAAAATTGAAGTTTTTCTCTTTCTGCATTCAAGAAAAGGAAAAGAAACAAAAAAGAGAAAAAAGAAAAAGAAGGAAAAAAAGGAAATTGAAAATTTGAAAAGGTGAATACACTGAAGTAGACTAAAATAAAATGATGGAAGTAAAATAGAATTTGAAAAAAATTACACAAAGAAAAAATATAGTGATAGAAATTAAAGAAAAATATTTTTAATAAAAATTGAAAATAAAAATGAGGTTTTTCTCTTTTTGTATTCAAGAAAAAGAAAAGAAGTGTAAAAGAGAGAAAAAAAAAGAAAGAAAATTGAATAGATGGACCTGCTAACAGATTGAAATACAACTGAAATTACTTCATTTCCCCTAGAAGTCAGTCTGTGTAGTGCTTTAGAGTCCACAAACTAAGCCGGCGGTGAGACTTGTGTTCTTGAGAGCGAGTTGTGCCAGTTGGGCGGAGCTCAGTGTAACAGCTCCGCTTTCCGCTAGATGGCGCTGCTAGTCCACTGGGGTGGATTGTTGTGGGGCCCATAGGTGCTTATGCGCATGCGCAGGAATGGTGAAAATGGCACCACCCAGCTACCCAGCCTGTTCTCCCAGATCAGCAATTGCACACCCGTCCTCTGTCTTCAGCTTTTGTCTACTCCCTGTGACCAGGCCCCAGGCAGTACCTCTCTCCAGAGTTTTGTCTCAGATGTGGCTGTTTTCCCAGGCCCCTTACTTCGAAGGACTGCGGCTTTGACCCGCTCCGCCCCTCTGCAGGAGGGTCTCACGGAGCAATGGCCAAATGCCAGCTGCGGCCAGGAACGCGTGCTGGACCCTGCTCGTGCCGGTGACCCGAGACTGCCCCGAGACTTTCAGGTGCCAGCCCTCCCCAGAAAAAGTTCACGAGATAGTGTAGCAGCAGCATTTCAGGGATTATGGAAAATCGCAACACACATCTGGCACCAGGCTTCACCCTTAACGACCTTGTTGCAGCAGCAGCCAATGTGGCCATTTTCTGGGGTCTGCTGGGACCGGGTGGCTTCAACATTCTCTACCAAATGTCCTTCCAGCAGTGGAACCGCTTTTGCCTGTGTGGCCTGAGAACCTCCCAGACCCCACTCTGTTCCTGGGGATTTGCCCTTCCCACCAGAGCACTGCCAGGTATGGAACTGTGGAGTTGCAGCCTTTGCGCTCCCCTTGTTTACAGTCTTAATGGAAATAAAACCCTCTCCTTTCTCCTTTCTCCCTTTTTAGTTTAGTCCCTGAAGCTGTTTCCAGTTTTCCACTTTCTCTCCAGCTACTTTTGGGGAGGGGTGCTTTTCCCACATTCTTACCCACCCCTCCCACCACCTCCCAGTCTCTGTCCTCTCTCTGCCTGCAAAAGCGGCTCCTTGCCCACCGCTGGCTTCTCTGTCCCCAAGTTCACCTCTCCGTGCCATGTACCTGCTGAATTCTGTAGTTCAGGTTGTGCAGATTGTTGTGTTAATCCTCCACTCAGTTTTCTAGGTGTGTAGGGTGGTTTAGTGTTGGTCTCCTGTATTTCATGGACTGAGACACACAAAAAACTTCCACGGTGTTCCACCACCTTGGCTCCTCCCTCTACATATGTAGCTTTTAAAAACCATCTTCAGTTTTCTTGAAAATTATTCGTTTGAACACGCATATCCCAACATCTCTTTCTGGTTTACTTATATTTTTTTCTTTTTAATTTAGTAATAGAAGGATACACTTTTTTAAAAAAAAAAAGTATCTTTTTACCCTGCTAGAAAAGTCAGACTTAATTTTGTGATGATCGTTCCATAGGTTTTAAATATGGTAGCCAAAACCTCTTCCAGTATACTTCCTCACCTTTATATCCAAAATTTATTTTTCCCAGTAATAGTTATTTGTTTGATTCAGTACCCTTCCACTCTCTATACAATAGAGGCTTGATGTCCTCATGTGTGAAAATCATGGATTTCTCTCATTAGCTGTTAACATCTGGGAACTATTCTGGATGCTTTTTAATAAGAGCAGAATAACTACCATTTACTGAGGACTTGACCTAGATCAATAGCAGGGAATAGAGATAGGGATTTGAACTCACATGGGTGGTAGTTGGCACCTTGCCCCATAAGCTGTTGCTTGGCACACCATTCCATTATCTATAGCCCATCAATGCAGTGGATTAATTGATGTCTACTGCATTCTCTATTTACTGGTCACTGTTAGGAGGCTGGCTTCCTAGCATTTTCTGTCTTAGTGATTAGTGGCAATTTTAAAAACGAAGGCACTGGGGCACCTGGGGGGTTCAGTCCCTTAAACATCTGACTCTTGACATCTCGGCTCAGGTCATGATCTCATGGTTCATGAGTTCCAGCCCCTCAGTGGGCTCTGAGCTGACAGTGTGGAGCCTGCTTGGGATTCTCTCTCTCTCCCTCTCTCTTTCTGCCCTTCCCATGTGCTCTCGCTCTCTCTCGAAATAAATAAATAAATAAATAAACTTTAAAAAAGTATTAAACATAAAGGGACAGCTTCCCAATAGTTTTAATAAGGGTACCTCTTTGTTGTTGTCAATTTTACAGACTCTCCAACAGGATCATGTTATATTAGAATAATGATTCGTGAAGGAAAAAGGCCACCAGGAATTCAGTAATGCTGTTCAATGGCTATGCATTGTACTTATTGAGATATCATCTGTATCTGCAAAATATACCTATAGATATGCTATCACTAATGAACTTATAGAGCAAGCGACCTCCAATGTTTAATATTGGAGTCTCATATTTTCTTGCTTCCTTATTTTCTTGCCCTAAAACGATAGTTCCTACCTCAAATTTGATGCATGCTTTATTTTCTCTAAGTTACCAAGAAATAGCCACATATGTATGTAAATATGGGGTAGGCAGAATAATGTCCCCAACAAAGATGTCTACATCCCAACCCCTGTCATCTTTGAATATGTTCCTGTTACATGACAAGGGAGAATTAAATGTGCAGAATGAAGGTTGTCAATCAGCTGATCTTAAAATACAGAGATTATTTTGGGTTATCTGTGTGGTCCAATGTACTCAAAATCATACTTCAAAGATGGGAAAGGGAGGCAGAAGAGGGAGAGAAAGAGATGTGTTGGCAGAAATAGGTCAGAATGGTGCAGTACTGGCTCTGGAGAGTAAGGACGTGGCCCAGAGCCAAGGAATGGATGCAGGCAGGCTAGAAAGGAGGGAAAGGCATGGAAGGGAGAGCTTCTAGAAAGAATGTGACTGCCAGTACCTTGACTTCAGCTCAGGGAGGGACCATTCCATACTTTTGACCTCCATAAGTGTAAGATAATGAACTTGTGTTGTGTAAGCCACTAGTTGGGGCTAATTTGTTACAGTAGCAATAGAAAATGTGTGTGTGTGTGTATAGTATTAATATTATATTGGTTTCAATTTTGTTTTTAAGTTTTTAAGCATAATGCATACTGTCTTATGCACTAGAGTGATTTAAAGAGGAGGTTTTATTAACTTTGCTAGTACTGTAATCAGGTGTATATATGCAACTATATATTAAGAAGCTAAAATCTTATCTACAGACACACTAAAGGTTTTATACTATTAAAAGCAATATTTTTTCTTTGCAATAAGGAAAATGATCTTTTCTTTCTATTTCTGGAATATTCCTGACCCTCACTATCCACTCCCTGGAAAGTGTGACCATGGAACTTACCATAAATGAGTGAGTAATCTTGCTATTTTTCCTTTATAAAACCAAGTTTTTCCAGTCGCAAAAACATACACAAAAGTCCTTCACACAGGTGACCCTGTCATTCACAAGCCTGTTTCCTCATGTATCTCTGCTCTCCTGAAAGTTTGTGTGTGTGTGTGTGTGTGTGTGTGTGTGTGTGTGTGTGTGTGTTTTGTGTCCTTTACCATCAATCTAAGCTGCCCTAAAAATCACTGGTTTCTAAAGTACATACATGGATTTGTTGTCTTTACTAAGCCAATTTAAAATTCTGTGGATTCTCGTGACAATTCATCCTTCCTCTTTAGAGCAAAGACCCCCTCAATTACCTGTAGATAATCTGTTTCCATTACAATTGTATAAAAAGTACATATCTCCCCTTCCAAATCCCTGCAAAATTATAAAAATCAAGAACTACTTCAAAATACAATTCAAAATAAGTTCACGATCTTCTCAAAATTGAATACCTTTCTCAGATAAGTCTGAGCCATTTCTCCATTTCAAAAATGCCGAAAGATTTTAACATCAATTTGATATAAACCAAATCTGCCCCTTTGTCAAAACTGAATACCTAGGAAACTTCAGGAAGTCATGGTATGCTCTTCCTTACAGAAGACCAGAAAAGAATGATTTAAACTGATTATTTCTTCTCACTAATGAGACAAATATTGCTCTCTAACTTCATGGGCGGAGCACTTGTTCCTTTGCTAAGCTGTGGTTCTTCCAAGAGGCCTTCGTGGGTTAGCTTGCTCAACCTCTGGGAGAAGAGCTGTCTCAACTTCTGGGAAAAGAGCTGTAGCAATATTTTTTTTAATGTTTGTTTTTGAGAGACAGAGAGAGACAGAGTGTGAGCAGGGAGAGAGAGACTGACAGACAGAGAGAGACAGAGACAGAGACAGAATCTGAAAGGCTACATACAGGCTCTGAGCTGTCAGCACAGAGCTGGACGCGGGCCTCAAACCCACCAACCACGACTTCATGACCTGAGCTGAAGTCGGAAGCTTTACTGACTGAGCCACCCAGGCGCCCCTAAGAGCTGTAACAGTTTTGTTGTGTGTTACCATGCTGTTGCTGTCATTCTACAAGGAAATCACTAGGGTGATTTAAAGATGAGCAGCTAATGGGGCGCCTGGGTGGCTCAGTTGGTTAAGCGGCCGACTTCGGCTGAGGTCACGATCTCGCGGTCTGTGAGTTTGAGCCCCACGTAGGGCTCTGTGCTGACAGCTCAGAGCTCAGAGCCCGGAGCCCATTTTGGATTCTGTGTCTCCCTCTCTCTGACCCTCCCCTGTTCATGCTCTGTCCCTCCCTGTCTCAAAAAAAAAAAAAAAGTTAAAAAAATAAATAAATAAAGATGAGCAGTTATTACCTTTGCTAGTGCCTTAATTTTTCTCCCAAACAAAATAAAAGAGGTTTTTCAAACGTTTACTGAAAAATACAGTTCTTTTATCGATTCACAAGAGTATTACTGATATCCCACTTTGGCACCATAGTCAATCTTTGTCCTGGAAAAATTCACTGCTAGTGAGATACTAGAGTGTGAATCTTTGTCCAGAAGACCATAGCATATATTTGGGGAGCATGCTAGAAGAAAGTGCTAGATCTACTGTGGGAAATCTGACAAGATTTCAAAGCAGAGCCTATCACTGAAGGATGAATAGGATTTTGTTAAGGTGGGGATCAAAAAGAGTATTCTAGCAATAGGGAGCACCGTTTCCCAGGGTGTGAAGTGCATGCTGGAGTATTTGACAGAAGGTGAGATCCTGACGATACCGGACACAGAACTGTTTCCAAACTCAGGTTCGGCTTCTCGCTGCTCAAAATCAATACTCAAGAAGCAAGTGACAGTGGGAAAGGAACGGTTGTTTTACTCAGGAAGTTGGCAACTTGGGAAGATGGTGGACTAGCGACCATCTTCCGCAGCCAGGGGAAGCTGGAGGGTTTTAAAGGGGAAAGCATGGGAAGAGGGAGGGGGGGTTATGTGCAGGAGAAGCAGGTGGCCAGGTGGTTACTCTTATGTCAAGATGACCCTGAATAGACTTGCTGGCATCAGCGACAGTCGTTTTCAAATGTGGTCGACCTTATCTTCTGGGAAAGTTTGGTCCCTTGCTTCTCAAAGCCAGTGGTCTGCAAGTCTCGAGGAAAGTACGTTGGTTCAGCTACCGACCAAGGGACTCAGCTCAGCAAGCAGCGAGTGCATAGGCTTGAAGCAAGTTAACCTTTATGGCCGGTTGGAGGGCTGTTAAAAAACCATTTGGGTAGATGGGTAAGGTTGTGAAGGACCCACAAGTTCATTGTTAAGGAGTCTGGACTTTATCCTGTTTTCAGGGGTACAGAGATTTTTAATTGGAAGACAGAAGAAGAATATTTATTTTGAAGCAACGTGATTCCATAAATGAATAGGAGGGATAGATAAGAAGGGAATAGAAGAACAGGGAGCCCAAAGATGAGGTTACTTTCTCATTGAGAGGGACTCAATAAATACATGTTAAGCATTACTGAATGAACCAGTGAATATAGACCTGAATTGAAACTGGATGCATTGAAGAGAATTCTAGGAAAGTGTGAGTACCACACCAGAATGAAAGTCTCATGAGCCCGGCAGTTTATTTTTTTGCCATCTTGTCTCTCATGCTTGGCATACAGGTCAGGTTCCATGATTACTTGTTTGAATGAATAAAGAAAATTATATCAAACGTACTATATTTGGATTTTCCAACAACACAAAAAAGTACATGCACATATTTTATTCATGGTAGCTTGGCTTATAATTGAAAATCATTGGAAACAATTTAAATAACCATATGTAAAAGGATTGTTGAATCAAGCATGGTACATCCACACAGTTTGGTGGGATGCAATTCAGAAAAAGCAGAAAGAAGGCTTTGATGAATTGATATTAAATGATCTCCAGGATATATCATTAAATGAAATAAGTGAGTCACGTAAGAATATCTATAATATGCTGCGTGTGCTTGCTTATTTGTGAGTAAAATAAGTACAATCAGAATAAACTATAAACTAATAAGATTAGTCATTTATGGGAGTTGGAAGAGAATGGGGTGGAAATAGTGCAGGATTGAGGACAGGGTCATGGAGTGACATTTCTCAGAATATATTATTTCATTTAGTTCTGACTTTTAGAACTATGTTAAGATTTTATGGAACTCTTACCAAATAAATAAGTGAAATAAATGAAGAAAATTCAAAATGAAATAGTACAGAAAAAAGGAAACCAACTATATTCTAAATGAAGAACATAACCATACTGAAGGGATGGAGTAGGGAGACCTAATATGTCTCTTATGGTGTTTCGACTATATCTCTCAGGAGAAAGACAAAACATATAAACCAATGTTAAATTCAATTAGCGTGTGTGTTCTTATTTTTTAAAAATCGACCTTATGTTTTAGAGAAGATTTACATTCATAGCAAGAATTGATCAGAAAGCACAGAGAGTCCCCATATACCCCTCCCCCCAACGCTTAGCCTTACCCACTGTTGACATCGTGCACCAGGATGGTATATTTTTATAATCAATGAACTTATTTTTTATTTATTTAATGTTTTTATTTATTTTTGACAGAGAGAGAGACAGAGCATGAGTGGGGGAGGGGCAGCGAGAGAGGGAGGCACAGAATTCAAAGCAGGCTCCAGGCTCTGAGCTGTCAGCACAGAGCCCGACGCAGGGCTCGAACTCACGGACTGCGAGGTTGTGACCTGAGCCAAAGTCGGACACTCAACCGACTGAGCCCCCCCGGTGCCCCTATAATCAATGAACTTATATTCACAAATCATTATCACCCAAAATCTATGGTTTACATTGGTGTTTACCCTCAGTGGTATATATTCTATGGGTTTTGACAACTGTAGAGTGATATGTTTTCAACATTATGATATCATACAGAATAGTTTCATTGCCCTAAAAGTCCTCTGTGATCTATTTATCCCGGCCCTGGCAATCACTGAGTTTTTTCACCATGTCCATTGTTTTATCTTTTCCAAAATAACATCTAGTTGGAATCATACATGGTGTAGCCTTTTCTGATATCCTCTTTCCATTTGGTAATAAGCATCTAGCTTTCCTTCATGTCTTCTCATGGTTTGATAGCTCATTTCTTTTTAGAATCGGCTAATATTCCATTTTCTGGATGTGCTACAGTTTATTTACACATTCACCTAATGAAGGCCATTTTGGTTATTTTCAAGTTTTGGCAATTATGGGTAAAACTGCTATAAACATTCATGTGAAGTTCTTGAGGGACATACATCTTTAATTCCTTTGTGTAAGTACCAAAGTTGATTGTTGTATCACATAGTAAGAGAATATTTAGTTTTGTAAGAAATCATCAAACTGTCTTCCAAAGTGGAAGACACTGAATGAGAGTTCACCAACAGTGAGTGAGAGTTCATGTTACTCCATATCCTTGTGATATGGTGTTTGAACTGGCAAGTTCTTTACATGCTGGACCAAGAACTCTGAATGGTTGTTTTACGCAGTGGTTTGGTTTAATTCTAAAACTACTACATGTGTAGTCATGGCTTGTGCAAATAAATAAACATTCTGTGGAAAATGGGTCCCAGGTTGCTAACTTTTAGAGAGAGGCTTAAATTAAGGAAAGAGAAAAGTTATAGTAAATTCTGGGGTATTGGATTGGAATCATGGGTTTCAGTGTGAACTCAGTTTGTGTACATACGCGCTAGTCACATATCTCTGGCTCCCGACGTAGAGGTGGAGGTAGAAGTAGATGTGGTGGTGTCTGCGGTTCTTAGCTGTGTCCGTGGAAGGGGACCACTATCCATTATGTCCCCAAATTAGACAGCCCGTCCAGCATTTACATACTGGTTTCCAAATACCAATTTCGAATAAAAGGAGTCCGAACTCCTTGGAGAAATGGCTGGTTCAAGTGTTGAGACAGTGCTGTCGGTTGAATTGTGTCCCCTCAAATTTCGTATGTTGAAGTCCCAACCCTATTTGGAAATGAGGCCATTTCAGTACAACTAGTTAAGATGAGGTCAGTAGGCTGGGCTGTAATTCAATATGACTGGTGTCATTATAAAAAGGAAGAATAGTATGTAAAGATACAGGGATGTATATAGAGGGAAGATGAAGTGAAGGGGCATGGGGGGAATATGGCCATCCACCAGCCAAGGAGACCTGGAACAGATTCTCCTGCACAGTCCCAGAACAACCTGACCTACCGACACCTTGATTTTGGAGTTCTACCTTCTAGAACTATGAGATGATACATTTCTCTCATTCAAGCGACTCAATCTGTGGTACTTTGTTACAGCAGCTCTAAGATATTGATTTATTAATATATTTAGGAAAAGTATAAGATGAACCTGGGATAGCTTTGATGACAAAAAAATAAGGTAATCTCAAAAAATGAGGATACGTAAAAAGACACAGGGGCCATCTCGAATATAGGACAATTGGAACTTCAACAAAAGATTAGTGATAATAGAAAAGTACAACCAGTGAATATGGAGAAAATTAAGTATATACGGACATGAGCAAATAAATGACTAAATAATTTAAAGGGAATGTTCTTCTCTACCAAAGGATTCTAGCTAGAACTCAAGAAGATGGTATTAGGAGATCACTATTTGGCAGGAATTGCAGTGATTTTTTTTTCAGGGAAGAATAATAAATAGATATAAAATAAAAAAAATAGATATAAAAATAGATATCTATAATAAATAGATAGAGAAGGCAATGATATCATTCATGGAAAATACCATATTGGCACAGTCTCAAAGTGTGTTCTCACAAGAAACATTAATTACAGTAGAAAAATAGTGGCATTACAGTGGAGAAATCTGAGAGACACCATTGTGACCAAGTGATCGAAGTTAATGTCAACAATAATAGGACAAATTGGTATAATGTGTCTCCTGATGCGCGGCACTGAGAAGGGTGAATGCCATCACTTCTGTGGTATTCCTGTCAAAAATGCATATTATAAATCTAAACATGAGGAAACATCAGAAATATCCATATTAAGGGATGTTCAGGAAAATAACTAGCCTGTATGTAAAAAAAATTGTTCAGGGCAGAAAAGACAAAGAGGGTCTGAGAATTGTTCCAGTTGAATGATGAGTAAAGAGATATCCTAACTTAATGCAATAAAGAGGACATTAGTAGAACAATTAGAAAAATTTGAATATGATTAATGGATTAGAGAATGGTATTGTATCAACATTACCTTTCTGATTTTAACAAGTACATTCAGTCATATAAAAATATCCTTGTTTCTAGGAAACACACACAGAAATATTTAGAGATAAAGGCAACATTATCTTTGCAACTTAGGAAAATTTCAGGAAAAATTATAGCAACATTTCTAGCCGTCCATTTAATCAGTCAATCGGTTAACCAAGGTGTGATCAAATGTTAACATTTGAGGGGTCGCCTGGGTGGCTCAGTCAGTTGAACCTCCAACTCTTGATTTTTGCTCAGGTCATGATCCCAGGGTGGTGGAGTTGAGCCCCCCTCTGGAGCTTTGCACTGAACATGGAGCCTGGTAAAGATTATCTCTCTCTCCTTCTTCTTTTCCCCCTCTCATGCTCACGTGTTCTCTCTCTCTCTCTCTCTCTCTCTCTCTCTCTCTCTCTTTCTCTCTCCAATAATAGCAATAAAAAAGTTAACATTTGAAGAATTTAGCTGAAGTGTATAAGGGAATTCTTCATACTACATTTGCAACCTTTAGGTAAGTCTGATTTTTTTTTTTTCAAAATGAAAAGTGCTATACCTGGTAAGAAATAGGTAAAAAGGATGGAAAAAGGATTTGTGGTGTATTTTGCTTGAGTCACAGGATAGGTGGTGAATTATCATTGAATTGCTGGCAAATAGAAATTGTTGAGTAGATATTATGCATTTGGAAGGAAGAGTGGTTTTAAGAAGCAAGATAATAAGTTATTTGTCATTAAGTGTGAGATTTGTTCTGTGTGGTAGTAATTCCTTCTGGTCAAAGGAACAAAAAATAAATGGAAAATGGCTCAAATACTCAAGTAGCAGGTTTTCAATATTATCTTAGAATTTTAATTAAAATCATTTTAATGTTTATTTTTGAGAGAGAGAGAGAGAGCACAAGCAGGGGAGGGACAGAGAGAGAGAGAGGGAGACACAGAATCTGAAGCAGGCTCCAGGCTCTGAGCTGTCAGCACAGAGCCTGATGCGGGGCTGGAATTTGTAACAGTGAGATTATGACCTCAGCTGAAGTCAGATGCTTAACTGACTGAGCCACCCAGGCACCCCTAATTAAAATCATTTTAGAATTTGCTCTTTCACGAGAATTAACTGAAACTTCCCTCGCCTAGATTAAGAAAAAATTAATTATCACAGTGACACAATTCTCAAGGGGAACAAAGTGGGAAAGGATCTGCTAATGTTATGCCCAGAATTCGTGATCCCCAAATACCGCCAGGGAGCCGAGTCCGATGTAAAAGCAAAAGAGCCTTTATTCGAGCTAGCTCGAGCTCAATCCCCTACCTGCACCGACGCAGCGGTGAGATACCGGGGAAAGAGAGCGAGTTTCAAAAGGACAAAGGTTTTATTGGGGCCTAGGGGCAGTTGGTGAGGTAATGGCTATGGCCTCAGCCAATTGGCTGGGGAAGGGTCCTGGGGAAGGGTCCGAGTCCTGTTAGGCAGGTGAGGTGGGGGTTACTCAAGGGGAGGAGGTGTGGTCAAGGTGAAGGACACAGAACAAGATGGAGTCGGCCGGTGTAGGCCCGCCCTTTCACTAACGTGGTTATTTAGTATGAAATTAGAGATCCAACTTCTGACTCCTACTATAGGTTGGAACAGCAGAGGTCTTGAAAGTAAATGGTGACCATGTCATTAAAGGTATTTTACCAGAAGGTCCCTCTCAGTTTATTGATATAACCTTAGACTAAACAAATCATATCTGAGTGGCAGTTAATCACGATTCAGTGTTTAAGTGTCTTATTTTTTAAAAAAACATTTCAATTAGACATTTCAGTCAGCATTTGCCAGATACAACTCCAGATCCTGAAAACCAGTCATCGGCAGGTTTTTACCCAGTGGTGGCAGGTTGAGGGAATTTTGATTTTGCACAAGAATCACCTGAGTCTGCACCCTAGCACTCCTCTGATGCTACCAAAATCAGTGGATCTTTAAATTTTACTACTTTGTAAACAATTGCCTAGATATCTACTATTTGCAAATTGTTTTTTTCTCTTTTATTCCTATTACCCACCATCCATGTGCCCTCAGAACGTATTTTCTTTTCTCATGGAAGGCTATGTTATGAAGTTCTTTAAATATAGCTTCCCTCCTCCCGTTCCCACCTCACCCCCAAACGCTTTTTAATAAGTCTTAATATAGTTACTTAATATTCTTCCTTTGATTGTGTTCATAAAATATCTTATGAGTGAGATTATTTTTATGACTGTATCACACTGTTGCTTGTAGACAACCTTGTACCAAATACATTGTAAAGCTCCTGACAATCACCTCTTCATGTCTCACGTTAGTCCGCACACTAATTCCCCAGGGGACAAGAGCTAGCCTGTGAATCTGAGATGGTGCTACGGAAAAAGAGCCTTCCTTTGCTTCTGCAGGTTCTTAGGGAAATACACCAGATGGCTTGTCAAATTGTCTTTCCTGCCGTGTCGTTTTGTGCCATAAAACACGTTGTGAGATTAGTGAGCAGAACCTTAAGAAAAGAAAAAAAAAATGGAGAGAAGGGGTATATTGGATTCTCTCCTCTCGGTGTCTTATTTGTAGAGCCAGCCTGAACAAAAAGCTGAGGTAGATTTTCCTCTTCCCTTCTTTTTCTGACCCCGAAGGAAAGCATTTTGCTATTGATTTGCCGCCTGCACCTGCTGAAGCAACAGTTTTGATCTATAATTGCTTTGAAACAGTTGTCGGCAACCCAACTTGATGCCCCTTTTCTTTACTTGCCCCTCTCATATGTGAATTTATCCAAGGAGTGTCTTTTAAAAAAAAATTTTTTTTTTAATGTTTTTATTTATTTTTGAGACAGAGAGAGACAGAGCATGAACGGGGGGGGGGGGGGGCAGAGAGAGAGGGAGACACAGAATCGGAAGCTGGCTCCAGGCTCTAAGCCATCAGCCCAGAGCCCGACGCAGGGCTCGAACTCACAGACCGCGAGATCGTGACCTGAGCTGAAGTCGGACGCTTAACCGGCTGAGCCACCCAGGCGCCCCCCAAGGAGTGTCTTTTAATGGTCTCATGGTTTATTTTTAAAATGAAAAACCAAACCAAACCAAAACAGGACCGATGAGTCCACAGAGACTTCACTGCTTCCTGTAACAAGTAACCGTGCTGCTGACTTCCAATCCCTTCTTTCCATGCCTGCTCCCAAGGTCATTTAGGGTTATTTGTTGCGGTGTGTTTGGCACAGGTTACTCAGGATGTGGCAACAAAGTAATTCTCCAGCCACAGCCGCGCAGTGCACTACCCTCTACTCTTTTGAAAGCCTGGGCTCATATTGTTTGTTCCTTCCGTTACTTCGACCTATGAGAAAGATGAAGCTCGGAAAGTTGTGAGCTTCTTGGTGGTCCGGAACCCGCTAAGAGGGTGCTGTGGACTTAGAGATGTGACATTGTCTCCCTGGGTCTCCGCCATCCCGCTGTCCAGGGGGCTACCTACTGCTCCCTAGGACTCACCTCTTTCATGGTTCAGGGGAGAGTCTGTTCTGGGTCTGCTTGGAATTATTAGCTCTGTGAATCAGGAGACACGGCTTTCTCTTCCTGACATTGTAGAGCCAGGGTTGTGATGTTAGATTTTAGTTGCCTCGCTTTTCCAGTAGAAAAAATATTTCTGGTTTTTGAGCACATGCTCAGAAATCTTACTGGGAGATGAGTATTAGATTCCACGTGTTTATTCTCAAGGAGTTTGTAATCTCCCGGGGAAAATGAGGCCTGTGGAGTAAGAGTGAGCGACAGGAGCCCCGCAGCCGCCCTCCGGGTCGTTACCAGAAACAGGACCTTCTCAGTTTTCTCTTTGACTTCCTGTGTTATATGGAGAAGACAAAGGATAGTTTAATTCACAGGATTGTTATCTACATTGGTTTTTGAATTTTTTAAAAAGTTCATTTATTTATTTTTAGAGAGAGAGAGACGGAGGGAGAAAGATAGGGAGGGAGAGAGAGAATCCTAAGCAGGCTCCGCACTGTCAGCGCACAGCCCGATGCGGGGTCGAACTCACAAGCTGTGAGATCATGACCTGAGCCAAAGTTGGATACCCAGCCAACTGAGCCACCCAGGCTCCCGGTGAGGCCCTTCTTCTATTATATCTTCTGCAGTTTCCAAATTGGCTTCCTCTTCCAATCACCATAACCAGCCTCTTTCTAAAATAAAAAATGTATTGACAAGAGAGTTTGATTTTTTTCAGGAATTCTTCCTTTCCTCCCATTTTCTTATTCATATCAGACATTGAGCTTTTCAAATATCTGACTTCCTAGCCATCCTGCACCATTTGGTGTATATTCTATTTTAATTTTTTTTTTTAAAGTTTATTTGTTTTGAGAGAGAGAGAGAGTGAGAGCGAGAGTAAGCAGGGGAGGGGAAGAGAGAGAGGGAGAGAGAGAGAATCCCAAGCAGGCTCTGCACTGTCCGTGCAGAACCAGATGTGGGGCTCCATCTCATGAAGTGTGAAATCACGACCTGAGCCAAAATTGAGAGCCAGACCCTTAACCGACTGAGCCACCCAGGTGCCCCACGTGCTCTATTTTAATTCTATGCACCTTTCCCTTAAGATCTAAATTTGTATCATCTTCAGACATAAAAATACAAGAAATGAGGTCTTTATCAAAAGAAAAAAAATAAAGAGTATGTAGTGGTCTGAATTGTGGCCCCCAAAAGATAGGTCCCCACATGTTAGTGCCCAGAACCTGTAAAACTGCCCTTATTTGGGAAAGGGTCTTTGCAGATGGAATTAAATTCGAGATCTTGGGATGAGATTATTTCGGAAAATCGTGGTCCAATTACAAGTGGAAGACACAGGCAGAAGAGGAAAGACAGGGGAGAGGCCCACGTGAGACAGACGCAGCTGTGTGGGTCCACAGGTCAAGGAACACCCGCTCCCCAGGGGGATGGAAGAGGCAGGGAAGGGCAGTCACTTAGAGCCCTGGAAGAGAGTGTGACTCTGCTGACACCTCGGCTCCTGACTGCTGGCCTCTAGAACTAGAATAAATTTCTGTTGTAAACCGCTCAGCTTGTGGTGATGGATTTGTGACAGCGGCAGCCTTAGGAAAGCAATACAGAGGGTATTCCAAAACTTTAGCAGAAGATACAAAGGGTTTGTTAGATTGGGCAGGTGGTTAGATGGGGATTCAACATAAAAACTTGCTAAGATAAACAAGAATTGGGAGAAGAGTAGAATGAACGCCTTTGTGCCCCTTACGGTGTGTGTTCTCCCTTCCTTTCGTTCTGTTCCGGATGTGTTCATCTTCATCCAGAACTCTAAATGTTATCACTTTACAGGGACTTCAGGTCTAGTAAAACCCCTCCCTGTGCCTTTACCTCTACCCTCTTTACAATCTTCTTCCTCTTAGCATTTAAAAATATTTGGATAAATTTCATCTAAAGACACAAACAAAAAGAAAACCTTAACAAGATGTCTTGGGGAAACCATCCATGGTTGTACTTACAGGCCTACTTCATTCTTCTTCTTTTTTTAAATTTATTTTTTACTTTACAGAGAGAGAGCACGCAAGCAGGAGAGAGAGAGGGAGGGAGAGAGAGGGAGGGAGAGAGAATCTTAAGCAGGATCTAGGCCCAGCCCCGAGCCAGACGTGGGGCTCACTTACGACCCTGGAATCATGACCTGAGACGAAATCAAGACTATGACGCTCAACCCACTTTGAGCCACCCAGGCACCCCTCTACTTCATTCTTATACTGCTGTATAGATAGTATTCCACAGTGGGTCATTCATTTTTTCCCTTTTCCCATTGAAACACTTAGCATGTCTCATTATTGCTCTGTTACAACAAGGGCAGTGTGCCTCCTTTACATAGGTGAGAGCTTTTGCACTGGAGTAGAAGTAGATAGTGGGTTTCAGATTATATGATATGCACATTTTATTTTTTTTAAATTTTTTTTTCAACTCTTTAAATTTATTTTTGGGACAGAGAGAGACAGAGCATGAACGGGGGAGGGGCAGAGAGAGAGAGGGAGACACGGAATCGGAAGCAGGCTCCAGGCTCCGAGCCATCAGCCCAGAGCCCGACGCGGGGCTCGAACTCACGGACCGCGAGATCGTGACCTGGCTGAAGTCGGACGCTCAACCGACTGCGCCACCCAGGCGCCCCGATATGCACATTTTAAATCGTAGTATGCACTTGCCAAATTGCTTTGCAGAGTATCTCAACTCAAACTCTCTCTAGCAGTATATGCTTGTACCTTTTCTCATCTCAATAAAATATATCATCCTGTCAAAAAAAGGTAACTATAGAAATACATAATGACACTAATGGGGAAAAGAAACAATAAACCAATTACATACTTTAGAATTTGCATCTGTATCTCAATGCATAGGAAATATCTAAAAGAATATATGTCAAAGAGAATATTTTGATTCCCAGCAGTAAACAAGCTAAACATTATTAGACCTGAGGCAGGGACATTATTAGACCTGGGGCAGGGGACTGAGAATGGATGTTTGTGCTCGTGTACGAATTTCAAGAAAAGCATATTCATGGATCACCTTTCATAGTAAAAAGTATTTCAAAGTTGAAATCATATTGATTATCGGATGGCCTACATTTTACATGCCATTAGGAAACAAATGGTGCCAATTAAACTATGATAATAGGCTTTATTTTCATTTGGAGTTTTTTATTTTATGGTTAATAGGAGCCCTTTAAGCACTCTTGGACTTAGATCTTTATATCATGCTGGATCTTTATGTCATACTGTTGCATTTGTGTTTTTCTGTGAGCAACCTAACATTTCCTTTTAATGCATAATTATAATGTAATCCACGGTGTATCCCCTCGGGGGAGGGGCAGAGAGAGAGAGTGTAATAGAATTCTCGCACAGTCATGACATCGAGGCTTTTCTTTCCAGGAAGCAACTTTATTCCTGCTAGCACCACTCAGTTTGGTTCCTACCCAAAGAACTGAGCCCCGAACGCCACTTGGTGTAGTTTTTTAAATCTATTTTCCACTTCTTTGTCTCCCATATATGGTAACATATAAACATGTTGTCTGATTAAGTGGTCTCATGTTACAAGGTCGTGAGGGATGTTGTCACCTAGGTATAAACAGCTATAACCAGGTTGCCTAGAGGGTTTTTTTTTTCTTTTCTTAAGAAGGGACCCTACCACATTCCCCCTTTGATGCTTTGATGCTCAGACCCTTCTATTTTGGGTCAAAGAGCATCATCTTGGTTTAGAGATCTATATTTTTAAAACATCATTACATGAGTGGCCGTCCTTTTTAAATCATGGCCTCGATGAGGCATGTGCAACCAGGGGAGCTAAGCAAGGTAGGATTAAGGAACCTCCCAGAATTAGGAGGATAATTTTTTTAATGAGAGTTTTGAATCCCCTGAAAGTTGAAAACCATCCTGCAAATAAGTGCCTGTGGTTTTAACTGTGTCAGGTCTGGACGGGGACATGAGCAATCCTTTTTATTTGATTTGTGGTCTCTTTTATGACTTTTTTTTTTTTTTTTATTACTCATCTGTAGGCAGCTGTTGTTTAGGTTGAACTTATAAACTTTTTCCTCAGAAGCAAGTTAGGTAATCTAAGGCCAGGTGATTTTGATAGATAACATTGAGCATTTTGGTTTGTTGCTTGGCTAGTAAGTTAAGAGGTGGGGCAGTTTTATTGGTTATAACTTTTATAACTGCTGGTAGTTTGATTATGCGGTTTAGCATGTAAATGGGAGTGTGGTAGCCCCAGGACCTGTCCTCTGCTCGGGTGGCAGGGCCATGAATTTGGATTATACCCTCGAGGGGTCATTTATCATCTTTTTAATTGCTAATTTGTAAGGCTCTGTTTCCTTTGAGTCTCCCAGTCCCCATACACTTGTATTTCCAGATGTTTCCCTCTGGCAAGTGGGAACAGGAAGAAAGATGGAGGAAGAGTTTCCAGCACACAGGACCCTGACTAGACTGACAGAAGTGCTATATAGGCTGTCCTCCCACATACCTAGTACAGTCCACCTTTGACCTGCCATTTGATGGCTGCATTGACATTGTCTCAGGCCTCTCGGAGAAGAGAGACGTTAGACAAGGGGTGGGGATCTGGCTCAAGGTGATCTGGGGTCCCCCATCGTTGGGTTTTCGGGCAGTTGAGTTATAAAATCTTCGGCCTAGGCACGTTAAGTTTTTAAGAGAGATGGCGATGAACTTCTTTTCCCACTAAGCAAGACAGTTTTTCCCAACAATTGAGCTTCTGAGAAGCCAAACCCCAGTAGTAGGACCGGGGTATTTTGTGTTACTAAAGGTTTGTGGGATCTCATGTTTTAGTTTCTTATGACCATTGTTTCCCCATGTTGGTACCAACCAAGTAAGCTCTCCACAAAAGGAAGGTGAATGTTAACAGAAATCTCTCAGCCGGCCGGGGCAGCCTTGGCCAATCCCATGGCAAAGAGTGGAGCAAGAATGACAATAATAGTGAGAAACAAAACGTGACAGTGCATGACAGCAAGGAAACATATGGAAAATACGGACAGTCTTTTGTTTCACCAAACCATTGATTCCTGAAGCTTCTGCCATGCGTAGATCAGTCAGCTTCCGGAGTGACTAAAGCAGGGCTGCAGTCTCCTGGAGCCTCTGGAGCTGCAGATTGTTTCTTCCGTACGGCCAGCCTGCACAGCTGGCTGGATCAGGAATGCACTCCCAGCTTCGAGATTCCGGCTTCACTCTGCTGTAGTGAACCCAGGGACCCACTTCAGCTACCCTTACTGTAGTAGGGGTGGACAAAATGACAGTGAATGGGCCTCTCCAGAGAGATTTTAGGGGTTGGACATTTCATTCTTTTATCTATATTGCATCTTCTGGTTTAAAGGGGTGAGTGTCTGTGGTCAGATTTATAGGTAATCGCTCCCTGACCCAGTGGTGTATGGTGGTTAGGGTAAGGCCAAGGGCCTGCATCTGTTGTTTTAGGGTTAGATTGTCTATCGCATTTAGATCCCCCTCTTATGCCCTTGATGATGGAGGGAGGGTGCCCATAAAGGATTTTATAAGGGGAGAACCCCATCTGCTTCTTCAGCCTCCCACCTGCACCTGCAGTCTGCCTCCCTGAGGGTCCTTTACCCCTCCCTGCCTAATGTTACCCCTTTCCCTATTGACTTCTCCCCCTGGAATAAAGCCTGTAACTTGCTGTTAGGAAACAGGGATGAGGACCTTTCTGGCTTCTTCAAGCTGATGAGGGATGGTGTAGGGGTACAGCAGATAGAGTCTACCCCAGGGTTGGTCGGGTGGCCCACAGTACAGTTTTGTAGGAAGGCTGGCAGGCACAGGGTGGCATAAACATTAGCAGACACAAAGAGAGAAACACAAAGTAAAGATTATACTGCCCAACAAGATGGCATCTTAAGATAATGTCTACAGTTTCCAAACCTGTCAAACAATCTAGGAGAGACCCTGACGTCGTAAACAGCATATATCAGGGGATGTCTCATAACCCAGGTGATATAAGTAATCAATGGTAGCTCTATTTCCAAGAGTTTGACTCTAAGTTAGTTAAAACAATTTTAAAGCATCTAATGCTTATGAGGTATGATTTAGAGTTTTGGCTGAGTATAAGCAGACAATCTGCTTTATTTTGAGGTGTAAAACTTTTTTCCAAGAGCGGAGTTCTACTAGAGAAAGAGTCAAGGCAGCCATTTACCACTATTAATTTGTAAATTTTTAGGTAAGCCAAACCTGGGTGTTATTTTATAAAGCAGAACTTGTATTACTTTTTGTGCCTTTTTTTTTTTTTTTTTGTCTTGTAGGAGAAGGCCTTTACCCAATTAGTAAAAGTATAACGCACACCAACAGATGTTGGAATTCCTTTGACCTTGACATATGAGTGAGACCTAATTGTTAGTCTTGACTGGATAGCCTCCAGTTCCCTCATTGCCAGGGAGAGCAAGTTTGTTGTTGAAACGATTATTTTTAAGACATACTTCACAGGCTGATACTGCTTGTAGAACTGTCCTTGACAAATTTTTTTTCTTAGTAAACATCCTTTGGGCCATCTGAGAAGTTTTGTCCCTCCCTAAATGAAAGGGCTGATGCTGTGTTTTAATAATCTTTTAGCTCTGTGAGCTTGATAATAGTAATTGCCCTGCTCTGTTTGTAACCATTCCAAGGGCTGGCGACAGTCTGGAGTCAGACCCCAGTTTATTTTGGGGGGTAGAGTAGGTAGGATTGAGTTTCCTTTAATAATTGAGGTAGCAGGTAAACTATTTTCCTGAACGCTGGTATCTGCAGCTATAATATCTAGTAATTTCCAAAAACTCATTATCATTGTTTATCTGACCTGGAGTTAGTAGCACCATAGCCTCTAATTTAGTTATAATGTTCCTTTCTAGCAAGGGAGTGAGGCTCTCTGGCATTATCAGGAAAGAATGAGAAAAAAATTAATTTTCCCGTATACATCCCAGGGGCTGAGAGAAAAACGTAGTTAGAAGTTTTCTGGAGATGCCTGTAATCATCACACTGCATTTGGGTAGTTGGCTGGAGTGGAAAGGAGGACAGAGAAGTTTCCTCTGGTGTCAAGAAGGAAATCAACCGGTTTTCCTTCTATATTATAGTTCCTGGCAGCTCTGGGTTTCTGATAGACTGTTGGTTTAGGGGAGCCACTGTGAAGAGCCGCAGGGCCCGGGTAGTCCCTTCCAGGGACATTGCTTATCTGAGTCCTCACACAGATACAGGTCCCTGAGGCACTCAGATCCCAGTGATTGTCTCCACCTAAGGGGCATGGTTTATGGGGTTTTCATTTTGGTTGTCCCTGTTATGCCCAGAATTCGTGATCCCCAAAGACCACCAGGGAGCCGAGTCTGATGCAAAAGCAGAAGAGCCTTTATTCGAGCTAGCTCGAGCTCAATCCCCTACCTGCACCGCAGCAGTGAGATACCAGGGAGAGAGAGCGAGTTTCAAAAGGGCAAAGGTTTTATTGGGGCCTAGGGGCAGTTGTTGAGGTAATGGCTGTGGCCTCAGCCGATTGGCTGGGGAAGGGTCATGGCCTTGGCCGATTGGCTGGGGAAGGGTCGGAGTCCTGTTATGCAGGTCGCTGGCCGTGTTTTGATCAGGAAGTTTGAATGAGTGAGCGGGAGGCTATTCAAGGGGAGGAGGCGTGGTCTAGGTGAAGGACACAGAACTAGATGGAGTCGGCTGGCGTAAGCCCGCCCTTTCAGTCCCCTCTGAGGATGGTCTCATTTCAGTGCTCTGAATGGCCATGTAAATGGCACTTGGTGCCAGGACCTCGGGAATTCTGGTCTGACATAGTGCGTTAGGCCACAGCTAAAGCCTCAGATTTTTTTTTTTTTTAAGCCTCCTTTTCTGTTTATTTTTTCTTTTTCTTCTCTTCTCTTCTCTTCTCTTCTCTTCTCTTCTCTTCTCTTCTCTTCTCTTCCTTTTCCTTTTTTCTTCTTTCTCTTCTTTTCTTTTCTTTTCTTTTCTTTTCTTTTCTTTTCTTTTCTTTTCTTTTCTTTTCTTTTCTTTTCTTTTCTTTCTTTTCTTTTTTATTCTCCTCTTGATCTTGGTTGTAATATACCCAACTGGTAGCCCGTAAGAGCTCCTCCAAGGTCCCTTCAAAGCCAACAGCCAATTTTTGCATTTTCTCTGAATATCTAGCGCTGATTGAGTAACAAATTTGTTCTATAAAATAATCTCAGCCTTAGGGGTGCCAGGGGAGATAGCCATATATTTAATGAGGGTCTCCTTCAACCTCTGCAGGAGGGCCATTGGGCTCTCATTTTTGTGTTTATAAAACAGTGGCTAATTTAGCATAATCTAAGGGCTAAATCTTAGATTGCTTTAATTTTTTTCAAAACATCTGTCTCTTTAAGAATCTGATTTAACAAAAGCATTATATCTTTCTAGGTCAACTCAAAAACATACGTAATATTCTGAAGTCTTTATATACTTATCCGATCAGAAAATTTACCTAGATCTCCTTTTGTCTGTCTTAAACCTTGTAATGTAAAGGTTTTTTCTTCTGGCATTGTAGCTTCTTGTAAGGAAAACATGCCTGTTATATTTTGGGGAGGGCCTGGATAAGGTGGGTAGCAGGGAACAGAATTGTATTATTATTATTTTTAATATATAGATGGAGGACCTGAGGAGGAGGAAGGTGAGATAGGAGACTTCCCTTCCTCCTCCTCTGGGTCTGTTTTGGATACAGGTAGGGGGCCCTTATTTGTTTCCCCTCCTGATTGCTGGACTTTAGAAAGGGTTGCCATTAAATTAGAATCCACCTTACATTGCTTACATATATCTCAATTTTTTCTTAAGGCCTAAAAACAATGAACATAGGGGAATTCTCCCCATTTCCCTCCACATTTGCAAAACAAATCCAATTGTAGGATAGTATTGTCATTGATATTTCCCTCTGGAGGTCAAGTTCCCTCTTCTAATTTGTATTGGGACTAAGCCTTTGGGCAAAAGCAAATGAATTATAATGCATTCCAAAGGAGTTGGTTGGGGAATTACCCATCTATAGGAAAAAGGAAGAGTTGTCCCTTATCTCAATTTCCTATAGCTGTCCAGGAGAAACCTCATCTCTTAGCCCCTCGTTTTGGCTGGCTATGCCACTCACAGCCAAAAGCCTTGTCAGTCTCGCAAGGTGCTGGGAGTAGTCATTCTTACCCAGGCTTGACCCTACTTCCAAGAGCTGACTTGGTCTTTCCTGTTTTTTTATTATCCCTCCTTGTCCCACCTGTAGGACCTTGCGGGTATGGACAGTGACCAAGCAAGACATTCCTGGTTGCCATAGAGTGCACCAATTTTATTTTGGCCCAACAGTAACTTACATATTGATCATTGGCCCTAGAGGGAGATAGAGAGAATCCCAGGTAGGCCCCATGCTGTCAGCACAGAACCCCATGAGGGTCTCATTCCCATCAACCATGAGATCATGAACTGAGCCAAAATCATGATTGGATGCTCAACTGACTGAGCCGCCCAGGCACCTTTACTCTGATTTTTTAAAACAAGCTTTCAATGGGCTAAAAAGAATAGTAGAAAAAGGTTTGTTTTTTTTTTTAAAGTTTCTTTTTAAAGAATAGTTGAAGATAGTAAATGAAGAAGAAATGATGATATTAGAATTTCACCCTAATGACCTAATGCAACATTAAGGACTGCTAACAAAAAAAGGGGACATTGAGTTATTCTTTACATCCTGATGGCAGTATACATTGTTATGCACATATTCTTGTAAAAAAAAATGGAGGATGAAAGTAGATCTAGTCAAATCTCTAAATCTACCACTACGGGACAGAAACAGGAAAATAAGTTAAACTTTAAGGTACAATGAGGACAATCTAAAGTATAAGAAGCTGCATGGAACAAATAGCTTTTTTACTTAAAAAAAATAAGTTGCAAGGAAAAAATTGCTGGAAAGGAAAGATATAGATTAAAAGAGATATTAATAACTTATCAATCAGTCCCAGTACATAGACTTATTTTATTTATTTTAAAAGACTATAAAAGAACCCCAAAAGTTATTATAACACTTATAAACCAATTGGAAAGTTTTAACACTGACTGGATACTACCATATTCTCAGTTTATTACTGTTAATTGTTCTTAACATAATAAAGATGTGTTTTTGTTAAAAAAATGATTAAAAAAAAAGGAAAAAACCCTTGTACTTACAGATACATAGTAAATATTTATGAATAAAAATTTTACAATGCTTTTAGTTTGCCTCCAAGCAATAATAAATAGAAAATGTGAAAGGGACTGGGAATGGAGCAGGATGGGCTATGGGTTGATGCTTGTGACATATGAATGAAAAGTACATGGGGCACCTGGATGACTCAGTCGGTAAAAGGGTTTGACTTCGGCTCAGATCATGATCTCGAAGTCCATGAGTTCAAGCCCTGCATCAGGTTCTTGAAACAGGGTGCTGTCGAAAAAAACCACCAGACGCCAAATAGAAGCAAGGCAAGATTTTATTCACAGCTGGGCCAAACCTGATCTCCTGATCTTAAGGAGAAAAGTGCAGAGAATGGCCCCAAACAAAGGTAGCAGTGAGCTTATATGGATTTTAGCAAGTCAGAATATGTCATTATTTGGTTAACCAATTACAATTTACAACATTTCATGGTAACCAATTATATTGTGACACACAGACGTTAGTTTTGGCGGGAACCTATCAATTTAAAGTTCTTTGTCCTAAGAGGGTTTAAAATGACCAATCATAGTTAGACACCAGAGCTAGGGCAGCCAGTACGTGACTTTTTACATGTTGGTCTTGCCTAGGCCAGATCTTGGTAGAGGGGGTGGGGGAGCATTTTGCATCCTAAGTTATCTATTTAGTAAGCAGGCAAGGTCACAGAAGCAAGATAGGGCAGTTGGTAATTTCCGATAACCCTAACAGGGAACTACATAAGCCTTTTATCTCAACTATTCATGAAAGGTGAGTTTAAGCTGAACTTATATACAATAAGCTTTCTGATATCTTATAAATTGACCTATTACAGTTCTGTGTTGACAGCTCAGAGCCTGGAGCCTGCTTCAGATTCTGTGTCTTCCCCTCTCTCTGCTCCTCCCCCACTCACAGTCTGTCTCTCTCTCTCTCTTTCAAAAATAAATATTAAAAAAAAAGTACATGAAAGTTCACACAATTCTGTCAACTTCTTTGTATCTAAATTTCTCTGTAATTAATTTTATGTAGTGATTCTTGGTCAGAGGTTCTTATGACGTGGATATTTGCATACAAAATTCTACTGAGTGAACATCTGAATGTGATGTAGGGTCATTTACAGGAATAAATATAAAGTTTTTGCACTTTCATAACAGCATGATGAAGAAAAGCTTCTCTCTACTATTAATCAAGAAATAAAGTTTTGTCTTATAAGTAACACAATTTTTCTTTTTATCTTTATTTTTGAGAGAGAGAGAGAGAGAGAGTGAGAGTGCAAGCAGGAAAAGAACAGAGAGAGAGGGAGACACAGAATCTGAAGCAGGTTCCAGGCTCTGAGCTGTCAGCACAGAGCCGGATGCAGGTCTTGAAGCCACGAACCGTGAGATTGTGACCTGAGCCGAAGTTGGATGCTCAAACGACTGAACCACCCAGGCACCCCAACAGCACAATTTTTCTTAAATGGTAGTGCTGTGTGAACAGAAAAATGCTAATTATTATATCCTAAATGAAACCACATATTTTATTTTTCCTAAAATGATTCATAGTAGATTGTAATGTGAAACATTTTGAAATTGTTGGCATTTAAAAAAATTACTTTCCCAGTAAAGTTTAATTCTTAACAATAAACTCTGTTTGAAGTAAATGCATGCACAACAAATTTATAACTGTATTAAATTACAATATATACTTTAAAATAATTTATAAATAACTTTAAAACAAACATGACTTTTGTAGATATAACTAAAGAAAAAAGAAGAAAACATATTTACTTGTAATTTTTAAGGCCATTAGCATTTTGGTACATTTCTTTTTCTGTACATTTTACTTAGATTTTTTTTTTTTTTTAGGAATAGACAGTAGCCTTACTTTGATACAAAGTTTATAGAATAAATTTGGTAGCTTTTTTGTTTTTAACATTTTCTATGTTTTTCAGATTAAAAAAAATGTTTATTCATTTTTAAGAGACAGAGCAGGGGCAGGGGAGGGACAGAGAAAAAAGAGGGAGACACAGAATCTGAAGCAGGATCCAGGCTCTAAGCTGTCAGCACAGCGCCCGACCCAGGGACCGGAACCCACGAACCCCGAGACCACGACCTGAGCCAAAGTCGGAAGCTTAACCAACTGAGCCACCCAGGCGCCCACAGATTGCTTTTTTTTAAACGTTTATTTACTTGTTTTGAGAAAGAGAAAGAGAGAGAGAGTGAGTGGGAGGGGGACAGAGAGGGAGAGAGAGAATCCCAAGCAGGCTCTGAGCTGACAGCCCACAAGGGGCTCAGGCTCATGAGCCATGACATCATGGCCTGAACCAAAATCAAGAGTTGGATACTTGGTTGACTAAGCCACCCAGATGCCCTGTTTTTTAGATCCTTAATAAGAAATTGTTACCCTAATGGTTTGGTAACTTGCATTTTTTTCAAAGCCTTTCGAAACAGAGATTGGTATAAGTAAACTCATTATTTTTATAGATAATTTTTCAATGCTTGCATTAAATTTTATAGCATCTGTTTAAACTGATTTCGTCTAATTAACTGATTTATATGTGTACCAAATGTACTTTTGACTAATGCATAGAGTCCTTGATTTTCCTTTCACTCTGCTGGAACAGTAAATGAAAAGCATGCCTGTGGTTTTCTGACATAGCTGAATGTCTTTCTGTTCCTAGGGAAGCAGCCTTAGTGCCAGGCTAAGAGCAGTGGGTGTGTGTGTATGTGTGTGTGTGTGTGGATAAGCTCTGGAGTCTGGCTGTTTGCTTTTAAACCATGCATTCACCATTCATTTGCTGTCTGAGCGAGCCAAGTTTTCCATCTCTCTCTGATCTGGTTTTCTTATCTGTGAATAGGGCATGGGAATCATTATCACTTACTCAGTATTTACCATTAATGCAACACACAATTTTAGATGTCTAATGGGTATGAGGTATAGAATATTTGGCTCACAGATTCTTTTTCCTCCATTAAGTTTTTTTAAAAACTTAATTTTGTTATTCAACATTGCCAAGGAAATATGACTGAATTTTAAACTTTTTCTTCATTTATAATTGGCTTATATTTTTCTTCAGTGAGATCCATGGGATTAATTTTAACCTTTTAAATACAAATGGCCAAAATTTGATTGACTGTAGATGGGTTGCATCACCGATTTTGCCTAAAAATCCAAACTCCTTGTCTTTTCTCTGCTCAGATTTTAAAATATTGTTTATTTGTTTGTTTATTTCCTCCTTTCAGTCTTGCTTTATTCCCTCCAGTGGATAACCATAATTCTAAGTGGGATTTTTTGTGTGTGTGTGCATGTACTTCTTATTGGCCACTTTCCTTCTACCTTTCCTTATATCTTATATCTTGTATCTTTTACTCATTCGTTCAGGAGTAGAGTATCGTAGAGTGGAAGAACACAGATTCTGGCATCAGATAAACTTGAATCTCAACCGTGGGGTCACCATTTGCAAACAGTGTGATCTGACAAATCACTTAACCTCTCGGATCATGCTCTTCTCCTCTGTCAAATGCAGAGACTGGTGCAGATTGAAAGGTTCCAAGTTCCTTAAGCAGAGCCATTAAAATGTTCTGTATGTTCCACAAGCTCTTTTCTGAATGAATATTGCCGGCTGTTCTTATCTCTATTAGCCCTTCTAAAATCCTCATCACTGCTACTCATTGCCCATGCGTGGCATTGGGCAAAAGTCCAAATGGCATTTCTCACCCTGGCCTCTAAAACCCATATTTTATTTGCCATCGTAGACTGATTTGCCCAAGTATTGTGTATTGAATGACTTTTATAAAATTAAAATGGATCTCCAGACTCATGTGAACATTATCCCTTCCCCCTTTTCTCTCCTTTTTGTGACTCTCCAATATCGATCTTATCCTCGTATCTACAATGTGATTCTTACACTCGTCTCTACTGCTGCCAATCTGTCTTCTTTTTCAAACCGAATTTCAGCTAGCTTCACCAGAGGAAACCATCTCCGTTCTTGCTCTGAACTTCATTTCTATTTCTGTAAGTGTAACAATCTGATTAGGCCTTAATTCTAATTGCTTATCTTCATGTCTTTTTATAATATTAGATTGAACTCCTGAAGGTGAAAGACCAAAAGTGACTTGTGTTCGGATTTTCCACAGTCACTAAAATAGTACTTTGCATAAACATTTGTTGACAGGAATTAATGAATGGGGAATGTGGCTGGATATATTTTTACTAAGGAAATTTTGCAATGCCATACTAGCTGTATGTCATACCAACTTCTTCTACCCTCTCATAGATGATAAAGTTTGAGAAGAGAGAGATATAGGATATTTTGTTTAATGATCTATGTTACTAAAAAGGTCACTAGAATAGAAGTCAAGGCGGCAGGCCCTTGTGCCATGGTTTACCTGTGGCCTTAGGTTCCCCATCATAAATTCAGGATAATAACAGACAAGATTTCTAATTCCATTACTCCATCAAATTTGGAGGTTTTTCATTCTATGTCTCCTATTAACAATGCTAATACATGCTGATACCTTGAAAGCAGGCGCCCAGTGAAGATTTATGGAAATGGGATGCTAATATGGGTGCAAATTTCTTTTTCTTTTTAAAAAAAAATTTTAAATATTTATTTTTGAGAGAGAGGGAGAATGAGTGGGGGAGGGGCAGAGAGAGAGGGAGATATAGAATCCGAAGCAGGCTCCAGACTCTGAGCTGTCAGCACAAACCCAACATGGGGCTCGAACTTATGAGCCATGAGGTCATGACCTGAGCTGAAGTTGGACACTTAACCAACTGAGCCACCCAGGCACCCCATTTTTTAAATGATAGACAAAAATTTCATGATCTGAATACTTGGTGAGCTTTTGTTCTCTGAAATGGAAACTCAAGAATTGGAGAATTGTAAGAATTTTTTTTTAAGAATGTTTCAACACCCTAATTTTAGAGATGAGGTAGAGGAAAGTGGACCCTAAGCTGTGATTTGGTTAAGATGACAAAATTAAGGAGTAGAGAGGAAGGACCAGAAACCACGCCCTTGCGTTTTGATCCACAGTCTGTTCCCTTCTATTATGCTTTGAATTCCAAGAGGCAAAACAATGAATGCAATGTTTTTTGCAGATAGTTATATTTACAAATGAAGACACCTTTTACTTATCGTTCATGTCTTCAGTGTGTCAACAAGGAAATCCAAGAACAGGACTTTTCATTTTTTCAATCCAGAACATTTTCTTCAGTTTGGCTCAGTCATGTGTTATTGTTATGGAACAAATAATTAGTGTGTTAGTATAGACATACTAGAGTTGTTACAAAGATTCTTTAGCAATAAGAATGGCCATCTGTTAATTATCTTGGGTTTGGTTAATACAGGTAGTTTTAATAACTCAAAAAGAGAACAAACTGCTCCTTGGGCAGCTCCTGAAAGATCATTCTAAAAAGATGTTTCAGGAGTGGCAATGAGATGATCCTAGCTATGTAGAAGCAGGACTGGGGCAAGAAAGACTTGTGATTTTTTTTTAAGATTTTTTTAAAGTTTATTTTATTTTGAGAGAGAGGGAGAGAGAGAGCATGTGTGTGCATGTGAATGGGGGAGGGGCAGAGAGACAGGGAGACAGAGAATCCCAAGCAGGCTTGTTGCTGTCAGTATAGAGTGGGAGGTGGGGCTCAAACTCACAAACTATGAGAACATGACTTGAGCAGAAATCAAGAGGCTGAAGCTTAACCTACTGAGCCACCCAGGTGCCCTGACTTGTGATTTAAAACAAAACAAAACAAAACAAAAAAACTTTCAGTGACATTGGTTGTAATTGAGAAATTATTTGAAGTCAACCAGATGCCGGAGAATCAGAGGGGTTCTCCCCACACTGCCTGCTTAAAAACACAGTCAGACTCAAACCATCAAGAAAGGTGGAGCTATTTGGTCACAACAGGCTCTCCTCTGAAGTCTGCAGCCTCAGTGTTTTGTAGGGATACTCTGTGGTGCTGGGAGCAGCAATATCAACAGGAAAAGCAGGGCTTCTGGAACAGACAGACCAGACAGACCAGACAGTCTAGTTTTCTCTTCATAATCAAGACTGGACTCTTGAAATGGCTAAGTGGAACTCAAGTTCTTTTGCTAATCATAGGGACGTGATACGTTCACATTATGAGGGAGATGTGGGTATATAATTAAAATCAGAAATAAAGGACAAGTGGCATTATTTTGTTCACCAATTTGGTAAAGATGTAGTTCTTTTGCAGCGTGTGGGAAGGTTAATATTCATGAATGTGATTATGAACTGAAGTCAAGGTATGCTATCTATTATATTGTTTGCTTTGAATTGTTTTGAAATAATATCCTCATAGAAAATCGAAAGAGGTGGGTTTTACCTGCAGCCTTCTCACCATGATTGTGCATATCACTTTCACTCATTTATTTGTATATTTTCAAAATGTGGATGTACTACCTGCTTTGCACCAAGTATTATGTATCACTGATTTGAGAACTCTGACTTCTATGGAAATTACGAAATATTTACATCAGCATTATTATTTAGGTCCATCATCGCCAAAACTCATGAAGTTTAGGTAATTGAAAAAAACATTTTTCTAAAAATTTTTGACAGCTTTCTATTTAAACTTAAAGGTGATTGTCACATACATAAGTTGAAATCTGGAGATGGTCTACACTAAATGGTGCGATGTGCTGGAACTGTGTGCTCGGACTTCTCTTATAGGGAAGAATTGGATATGTATTGCATACTCCATCATAGAATTACTAGTGGCAGCAAATACAGGTTTTTGAGAGACTGGGAAGAGCGTCAGTACGAAGATAATGATCATCAAATGAGAATTGTTAATGAATGAGTCATTACTAAAAACATGAAGAGAAGATGAGAAGACAATTTTTAAAGGCCAGAAGGACAGGTGGACTTCCTAAGTCAGAGACAGAGATAATGGAGATGGACTGACCTCGACCTGAAGCTGATAGAAATGCCCAGAATAAAATACTGTTGTATCCAAGAAGCAATGTTTTACAGCTTGGTCTTTAGATACGAAGCTTTACTGTTTTTGCTGAGGATAGAGACCGCGGAAATGACCTGGTAACTTTCATTTCTTTAAAAAATTTTTTTTAATGTTTATTTATTTTTGAGAGAGAGAGAGAGAGAGAGAGAGAAAGCGTGAGCAGGTGAGGGGCAGAGAGAGAGAAAGACACAGAATCCGAAGCAGGCTCCAAGCTGTCAGCACAGAGCCCAATGTTGGGCTCAAGCTCATGAACCATGAGATCATGACCTGAGCAAAGTCAGGTGCTCAACCGACTGAGCTACCCAGGTACCCCTGCTTTATTCATTTCTAAACTCACATAAAGATTATTAATGCATGGTGCCTGGGTGGCTCAGTCCATTAAGTGTCTGACTCTCAATTTTGGCTGAGGTCATGATCTCACAGTTTGTGAGAAAGAGCCCCACTTTGGGCTCTGTGCTGACACTGAGGATCCTGCTTGGGATTCCTTCTCTCCCTCTCTCTCTGGCCCTCCCCCACTTGCTCTCTCTCTCTCTCTCTCTCTCTCGCTCTCTCTCTCTCAAAATAAATGAATAAACATTTAAAAAGAGATTATTAATACAGGTTTGGAGACACATACTCAAAATAGAGATATAGAACAATATGCACAGATGTAGAAATTTTCTAGGAATTATGATTTTTAATTAGGATTGTTCATTTTATAAATTCATACTTGCTATCAAGACAAATGAAATATCTTCAATGACATAGTATCTTTTTGATGCCCGTTAATCTTCATGCCTTGAATCACAAAGTGCATGTCTGCCTGGGTACAATAAGTCCAACATTTTATGATATGACTTTGTTTTATTGTTTAGAAATCTTTCTTGACAATTTAATAAAAATGCTTACCATCTTAAGTTCTTTGAATGCTTTTCAGATTTTTTTTGTACTCAGTGTTCCATGTCGAAGTTTTTAAAGCAAGAATATCTCTTTTTTTAAAGCAAGAATATCTCTTTTTGGATTGTCATAATTCACATTCAAATAAATCTTTGGCATAAAGTCAATTTTACCTGAATGATGTCTGATTTAAGAAAATATAAAAGTATATTCTTGAGGATTGATTATACTGGTAGCTAAAGTCTTGTCAGTATCTAAACTGTTAGATATGAATAACTAAATTCAAAATGACATTTTACATTTAAAGAATCATGTTTCATATTTAATACATGCATATGAGATTCAACTCAGGTTTTAGATGTTTCATTTTGGCAGTATTTATTTCTTGGGGGACGATAAGCTTCTCTTGGGATTAAGTTAATGACATGACCCTTGTGTCTTGTGAAAAATAATTTGTTTTTCATGCATATGAGAGTCTGAACACTACTTGAAATAAGTGATTGCCTTTAAACTATCAACGCCCATAAAGATGTCCAGAATAGATGTTCTTCTATTTGGAGAAAATAGAAGTGACATTGCATGGGATTTGGCTTTCTACACAGGAATGTGGAAGAGAGAGTCAAGGATGTTACACTTTTAATAGTGGCAGAGGTTACAAATTAATTTCCTATATAGGAGTTATTCTTTAACTGAAATTCTACATATCATATAGATATTTTCATAGAAGTATTAACAGGCGACCCTTCCAAGAGTAACTTTAGGAGCTTGAAGACGATGCTGTAAGGAGAGACTACCAGGACTCTAACTTCCAAAAATAGTCCCGATTGAGCCCAAGACTAGGGCATGCACATCAAAAAAGATCATTAAAACATTGGGAAGTACAGACAATTAATAAGATTGGTGGACTTGGATCCAGAAGGTGAGATTTGGGAAAGCAGAACTTCAAAAGCTTTATTGTTTTTTGTTTGTTTGTTTGTTTGTTTTGTTTTGTTTACAGAAAATGACCTGCAAATCAACATCCCTGGAAGCTTATTAGAAATTTATATTTTCAGGCATCATCCCATACCTACTGAATCAGCATCTATGGGATTGGATCCCAGAAATGTGTTTTAACAAACACTCCAGGTGATTATGATACATTATAAAATTTGAAAAGCAGAGTTACAGAGAAGATAAGTTGGATTAGATGTATATCCTATGCTGCCAGTTTTTAACAAGATTACCCTGGACAAGTCACTCAACCTGACTATATTTCTGCTACTTGATTGAAAACTGTAATTAATATTGTTATATTGAATGTCTTGACACCCATTGAAATGATCGACACAACATACACAACTAAGATCATGAAGATTAAACATTCCTTTATGGAAACAATTGAATGGGTTCAGGAAAGCAGATGTTGAGTCAGTAGCGTCACAGAGCAACCAATAGATACAGAGAACAAGGGAATTCTGAAAGTTCTTATTTTAAAGGATAGATTCCATGGGATTTTTCCCCCTAAAGAACTAAAATAAATACATATGTGCAAGATATTTGGCACGACACAAAGCAACTGGAAAATCCGTCCTAGAGAACTCTTCTCATCTAAAAGCCTGGCTCCACCCTTTCCAACTATTCCCCTATCTCCAGATAAAGTAGATTATAAAGTGGAGAAAATGTCTGACCTGCATAGAGAATGCTAATAAAGATCTGCATTGTGCAAGGAGAGCAATGGGCAGCTAGAAGATGACTAGATGGAATTAAATCTGAGAACATCTGACACCCCTTTCAGAAGGTTCTTCACTGAAGCCAGTGATAGAGTTCTGAGTTCCAATCTGGCTCTGAGACTTCTGGTTAGGGGAATGGAGTGGTAATGAAATAATATGCAACATTATAGGATAGCTTGCAATGTGTAAGGCTATTGCTTACTTTTATCATAATTTGTCTATTCTCACTTTAAATGAATGGCCACAAATCTCAAATAGACAAATAACATGGTCAAGAAATCTGTTTTACTAATGAGCCCATTGAAGGCCATTTCATATCTTCTAATTGTGCCCCGAAATTTCCATACCCCTTCCTTCCCTGCCTACCCACTCACCAGGGAACTGCCTCAAATGCCGTTTGGAAAATATAAACTATCAGAATTGAAGTTCCTCTTCTTCCAACTACAGGATCTATCCACTTAACTATATCTGATCTTAACATTTCTGCCTTCACTCCTGTAGAAATGGATGCTCCCAGGAAGACTGATTTTTGTATTCAATTTCTTCTCTTTCTCAAAACCTTTGGCAATTACTTCCTCTTTTCTCATCATCTCTTTCCCCCTTCTCTGCTAGATCATTGCCATCACCATACCAACACACTCTGGGATTTTTCATCTTGATCTCACGTCTCCAACACCTCATTTCTATTCTTTCTTTTATAACAATGTTTCTAGAAAGTCATGTTACACTCTTTCAACTCCTCATCATACTTGTAAAAATTTATAAAACAACATTTTTAAATTTATACAACTGAGAGGAGTCAATTTTATGAAAACCAGAATACAGACAAGGAAGAAGAACAAATTAAAAACTATCAATTATTCCAACACCCAGAGAATTTCAAGCTTAAAATTTGGTATATGGTCTTCCTTTCCAAATAATTTAGTTTATAACTTAATCAATTCATCAATTTGTTATTTATTATTTAGTCATTTATTAGTAAATTATCAATTTATTATTTAGTAATTTAATTTATTACTTTATCAGGTAATACATGTACGTATTTTTTAAAGAACAAAGACAATGGAGTGAGAAAGCGTTTTCATTTCCACTTTACTCACTACTCACTCCTGATTCTGGCTCTCTGGAGACAGCACTTTAACCTCCAGGGCAGAAGCTGAAGTCAGCCCGCAAGAGTTGATGCAAAGTTCTGCTCCTGGCTGACCACGTGACTTGGGTCAAGTTACTTAGCTCTCTGTACTTCAGTTTTCTCCTCTCCATAGTAGGTGTGACAATATAACCTATCAAAGGGGTTATTGATGGAACGGTGTTTAGCACACTGTATATAACACATAAGTGTTACTACAATTGTTTTTGTTGTAACTATTAGTTGCATAATTCTAAATGAAACGTTCGTATTACTGTGTCTTGATTTTTAATATTAAGACAATAATTAGAGACCAAGTTGTATTTATGATACTTTTGCTCTTTTACCTTGTCAGATGAAACACACATTGCCCATCTCTCTATGCTAACATTACAGCCTGATCAAAATTTTTGCTTAAGTCAAAGATTCCAATATAGGACGTTTTATCCTTTAAATTTCTTTGCTGTCATTGTAGTGTGGTTTGGGGAACAAGTGAAGGTAAATGCATGTGTTCTATGCACCACGTTGAATGGAAAAGTTCCATTGGGCCTTGGCCCTGCTCGGTATTAAGTCACTAATGACCTCCATGTTGGCAACATCTCTGTCTTCTTTGGCTGACTTCTCAGCGGCATTAACTACTTTCTCTGTATTAAAGCACTTTCCTCTTCTAGCTTCTGTGACACCATCTTCCTCTTGGCCCCCTTTTTAGTCTCTTTGAGTTGTTCCTTCTCCTCTGCTAGACAGCAGGGTTTTGGAACACCCCGGGACTGACTTCTCTTCTTTTCTACATTGTCTCTTCCTAGACAGTCTATCTTGCTCATGTAATTTAAGCAGTGCCTAGATTCTGATGCTTTATTTATTTCTTCCATGGCCTTTCAAACATACACTGAATGGCCTAATTGAGATCTCCAAATATCTAATAGTTATCTTAAAACTAACATGACCAAAATTTATATCTTGATCCCTTGCATTGCTGCGCATACTAATGAAACATTCAAATTAAAAGAACAATCATGCTCTTACTCTGCCTTATCACCCAGTTGACAAAACTAAGATCCAAGACTCCTTCTTGACTCCTTTCCTTTTCCTGCCTGTTCTAGCTCCAAAATATATCCTGAATGCACTTACTTCTCTGAACTTTCACTGCTACCACCTTAGTCTGGGTCACCCATCTTATCTTGTCTGGACTCCTACACAAGTCTCCTTGCTTCCATTCTGATCCTTTATGACCAGGGACATTATTTTTAGATAGGTGAACAAAAAGGAGGAAAAGTGGTGATTCATTCCCACATTTTCATAGCCACAAACTCCTAAAAATAAGACAAGACCTCTCCTGATCAATCAAGGCAAACTCCCCCTTCCACCATCACGTTACTTTCTGGGACAGAACACTTTATAGCAGTGCAACCTGAAATTACCCATGTGTTTGTCACTGGCCAACTCCCTTAACACCCATGCTACTTTGTCTGGAACATCCAATGCACAGAGAACATGTAAATTATGGTAAGAAAATATTGTTTGAGAATGAATTAGTGAGCAAATCAATGGAAGCTATATGACAAAACTTCCATTTATTCAGAGCATTTATATTTTTACACGAAATTCTTAGGGACAAAAATTATTTCAAGACCCAGATGAGTAAATCCTTCAAAGTGGAATTGTTGAATTTGAAGTACTTGTGGGAAACATATGGTACCATCAGATCATGCATCTAAATAGATAGCTGCTCTGTTTACCTCTATATAACCACACAATTACATAATATATGTGGATATGAACAAATTAATCGTTTAAATCAAAGCACATTCCATTTAGAACATTTAGTTTCTTTATCTATCTGCTAAATATATAGTTTGGTTTTTATAATATAGACACTATGGATTGATTCAGTAAGAGTAACGTTAAGAAATCTATCATCTGGGGTGCCTGGGTGGCTCGGTTGGTTAAGCGTCCGACTTCGGCTCAGGTCATGATCTCACGGTCCGTGAGTTCGAGCCCCGCGTCGGGCTCTGTGCTGACAGCTCAGAGCCTGGAGCCTGTTTCAGATTCTGTGTCTCCCTCTCTCTCTGCCCCTCCCCTGTTCATGCTCTGTCTCTCTCTGTCTCAAAAATAAATAAATGTTAAAAAAAAAATTTTTTTAAAGAAATCTATCATCTATTCAGAAAATATACATAAGATGTGATTTTCTGTTAAGCACTTCATAATGTAAACCCCATGGTAAGAAAACACCAAAGCAATTGTATTTTAAGATTGTGCAAAGGATAGCAATAAAAGTCTGCTTGCAAATTATATCTTTTTTTGTTTATTGCTTGTTCTTCTCCTCTGCAGAACAAATAAAAGTGTTTCCTTCAAAAGGGAAGTATTTATTGGCAAATCTAATGACTCAAATCTATACTGGAAATAATAGCAGTAGATAACATAGAGAACACAATATGTGTTTCAGATGTGAGATTTTTAAAGTCAACTTTAATGTCTTCTAACATCTAAGTGAGAGTAAGCCTACAGTTCTTAATCATCTAGTCTGCATAGAACTGCAGTCTCCAGTGATTTCTATTTAAAAAAAAAAGCGTATTCAAGGACAATAAATGTGCTTTAGTGTCTTAGCTATCCTCAGACCTCTGCTACACAATTACAAAACATTAAAAGAGATACATTTAAAGGAATTAATGTACGTATGCATAAAATCTCAAAATAAGCAGTTAAAATGTCCAAAATCATATTTGTCCTAAAATCCAATATTATATTTTTAAGTCGTGTCAGTAGTGATTATTGCTATACTTAAAGGTTACATTAACAAATTAACTATTTGACTTCACATCTTTGCTTCTTCAAAAAGAATGTCATATTCATATCATACGCAATGTAGTAAAATTGCAATTTGGCATAATGCTGTTTTAACAGAAATGTCTGAAATTACTAAATAGCCTGAATTATGGGTGACACACATTGAATGCTATTTGTTAGCCCTTTATGTAACACCTTCTGTTTTTTATTTTGGGTGTTTCACCATATTGTAGTGTTTATCCAAATGCCTGCATTAATAAATTACCACCTAAGTATATAGTGAACCAAATATAGCCAGAATACATTGTGATTATAATATATTCTATAAAAATTCTCTACCATATTTGAAAATTACGTCTTTAGTTATGAAGGAAGATGTTTTTCTTATGCAGACAGATAATTCAATGTTGGTTTTATTCCTTTAGGTATTTTTTCAATATATAATTAGACTGATTCAGTTAAAAAATCAGTTTTCATGGATAATGTTTTCTAAGGATCCTCTCTCATTTGGTTTATTTGTAGCAATATTTCCTTTTTGTACATTGTATCTATACTAGAAAATTAAAAAAAACCAGTATGAAATTAACTTTCATTTTTCATCAGGGTAAACAAAGAGTAAAATTAAATAACCTACTTAATGAGGAATATGCAAATTTGGGGACCTATTTCTCAGTGAGCTTGGAAACCAAATGAATTCATAAAACAATTGCTCAAATCACTCTTTGTCAAAGTATTTACTTTTAATGTTTTGGCTTTTTTGGTTTTTAGTAGTTTTTATATTTAAATTTGATAAGAAAAGAGTGGTAAGTAAATTTTAAACTCTAGTCGATTTATATACTTGAGATTCTATCTTCCAATGCATCTTTTTTATTATAAAACCTTCCAACTTTTTAGATTCTGTGACATTTTATTCCTTTACCGCTCAGGATTATTTATATGTATATTTATCTATTTACTCATCCATTTTCTTATATAAAGTCAACATCATTACAAAACAGTTGAAAGTAGCTTGCAATAATGTATACAAGAGAGCAAGACAATGTATCAGAGGTGTATGAGAAATAGAAGATGACAGAAAAAAATTCAAAGGTATGAAATAAAACTAGCCAGAAGTTACTTTAGTTCATGTAATGCATGTAATGATGTCTTGTAGTCATTAACTAAGAACTTCTAGTTTACCATGAAAATACAACAACAATAATGATAATAATGAAAGGAACCACTCATATATTTTTTATTCTGTGTGAGACATTGAACTAAGCTCTCTACATAATACATATAATTTTTGCCCCAACCCTGAAATTATGCCTATTTTCTACATAATGAAACTGGTGTTTAGACAGCTTGTCCAAAACCTTGTCTAAATTAGAGCTAATAAGTCTAAAGCCTAGAAATTCAAACTGGCTTCTGTGAAGCTAAAGCTAAACTTATTGACCCTCAGCCCCATATGTAATTAATTTTTGCCAGCTTTATCTTCATTATACACTAAAGGTCAAAGATTATTTGAACACTAAGCACGTTCAGGATGCCAGAATGGAACTGACTCATCTAATTTAGATTTACAATTCATTATCCAAGAAAGAGCAGTTCCTTTTACAACAGGATGAGGCTCCTCCGTACAGCTCATTGCAGAGAAATTTAGCTCTACAGAAATCTTTGGAGTGATGGCAGTTTGAAGGTGTCAACCTTCTAACTGTTGTCAATGGAAATAACATGAATTTGTAGAGGTTAAACAGTAAGTTGGAGTACCTAGAGCCCTTGGGATTTTCCACAAAGACCAGTATGTCATGTGTAAATAGTGACTAATTTTTTTCTTTTCGTATCTGCATGCCTTTTCCTTCCCCCACCCCCACAATATTGGCCTGGTTAGGATTTCTAGTATCCTAGTTACAGAAGAAGCACCACTATAGATGGATCGCTTCATGGGAGAATGCCCTATAGATTTTGTGACCATAGATATACAAGGTGTCATCACTCGGTTGTGCCATAGTTCAAAATGCTATTCTGTTTTCTATGAAGCCAATTTCTTCACAGAGATGGGGAACATGGTGAGAAGAGTGCATTCCTTAAGCTACGATTCCACTTCCAGTCCTCATCTGGTATAAAATGAACTCACTTTTCGTTTTAAAGGCCTTCGTTCTACGAACTGGCACAATGTGGGAAAATAGATGTGCACCACTCTCTATTGTGAGAATTAAGGTCAGACTTATATTCACACTACCTGAAACTTTTACAGTTTTGCAAATCAAGTAAGAATAATGGACTGCTATCAATTTCAGTCCTAGGGAACTATGATCAGTTAGATAATATCAACAAAATAACTGATATTATTAAACTGATCATATTTCCCTGTGAGCCAAACCATTCTGATATGTTCTGATAACTGTTTTGGATCTGGCACCCATAATGGTTCCAGGTCTTTGGAGTTTGAGTGCTTCCACCTGGTCCCTGTCACTCCTGCATCTCATCATCTTCCCTGGATTCAGAGAGGCCACATTGATAGTAAAAGCACCCACTGTTGTTCCTGGCCTTTATGGAGCTCTTCACAGATGCTGGAGAACCCTCTTCCGATGTATCAAACCTCAAAGGTCTGATGAAGAAAATGACTTCAGGACTCTCACAGTTAGTGTGTGAGTGAGAAGATCTCACATTAAAAATTCCATTCAGCATTTCTCTTTTCCCAGCCTTTGATTATTTTCCTCTAGAGTATACCAAGGAAGTTCTAGAATCTCAAGTTTATTTAGTATGGACTGTCTTTGGGTCCAGGTTAGAATACGTTGATTAAGCAAATTGTTGGAGCATTCCCAGTCACTCAAACTGATACAGTGAATGGAGAATCTCTGCTTAGTGCACCTATTTTAATATGTTCAACCTGATTGAACATTATTCTCCTTCTACCCTGATCCTACACCTTAGATTATGTTCCTATACATATTCTGTAGGTTTGTGTTAAAAGCTGGAAAAATGCAATTACCTTGATGTACATACAGGATGTCTCCTAATGGATCATACTTTGCCAACATGCTGGAAGTCTGCTCAGCCTTGGTTCTAGTTCTAGGTGTAGAAACAACGAGATGCAGCAATTCCCTGCAAAGCGCTGACTTCATTGGAGACAAATACAGGTTTTCAGGCAAAGGAGAGATTAATCTCCTCAGAAAAAGGAATACAAGTTGCCCCTACAGGCACATGAGGATCAGTAGGATTTAGGAGTTCAAAGTCTTCAACTTCATCACAATCTGCCCATCAATCTTTATCTCAATGTTTAGGTCTTCGTGTTTCCAATATCTGACAGAATTTTAGAATGCTTGTGAAATTAGGAATTTAGTTTAGGCATCTGTAGATTAGAATTAGGACTTCGTTTTCAAAAATCTGGATCCTGAAGCTATAGGAGATAATAAATTAGTGTAGTCATAAAAGTTCTCTGATCCCCTCCCTGAAACTTGAGTTTAGAATTTAAAGACCTGAGCTTATAATTTTCTTTCTCCAACTTCTCTGTACGTTGGAACCCAACAATGACTTCCTTTATTCTGAGAATCTTTCGCTATAATATTTTATGGTAGTAAATACTTGGTCACATATGGCTTGGCCTTCTGTTAGCATTTGATCATAGGTGATAATGAAAGGAATTCTTTCTGCCACTGTATGTGTGGACTGTCAGTGTCTGGCTTACCAACAACATTGTTGATTCCACATTTAATCAGATCAGAGAACTAATTACACATTCCCATTGTAAGTTTCTTTTCTCCAGACAAACATCTGATAATAACAATGGTATCAAGGGGCACCTGGGTGGCTCAGTGGGTTGAGTGCCCGACTTCGGCTCAGGTCATGATCTCGCTGTCTGTGAGTTCGAGCCCTGCATCCGTGCTGACAGCTCAGAGCCCGGAGCCTGTTTCAGATTCTGTGTCTCCCCCTCTCTCTGCCCCTCCCCCGCTTATGCTCTGTTTCTCTCTGGCAAAAATAAATAAACATTAAAAAAAATTTAACAATGGTATCAGTCAGTGTTCTGTCAAAGAAGCAAACCTGCACGAATATTGTAGAACAAAGGATTCATTATGGGAATGAGATCTTACACAATTGTGGAAGAAGCTGGAAAAATAGGATGTTTTAAGACCTTTTAGAAGAACTGGAGATTCACAAGAAAGTCACTAACCAGCCTTTCTGTAGTCAGCCACATCAAGGTGCCAGACTTGGAGCATAAAAGACACATGATGGAGATCTGGCAGCAACACATAAGCAATTCAGAGTTCCAAATAATTAACAATTTGTTTGCAGTTTGACTATAAGTATTGGAATTTGTCCATTGCTCATAAACATAAACTACTTAACATGTCATCAGCCAGCCACTTTGGGAGAAGAAAGGTGCTTTGTGTGGAAAGTATTTTTTGACTCTAATGTGGGAGTGAAATTATATAAATATTTATTTAAAAAGAAATGAGTAACCACAGATCAGTAGGTTCATTTTATTTTGCACTGATATTTATTTCATTTTTCCCTTGCTGAGCTTAATTTAAAAAATCTTGTGTAGAGAAGTTTTGTGCAATTTAATCAGCAGGAAAATGCATTTATTATGGAGAAAGCATTAAGAAACAAAGAAAAAGACTGCTGGGAGAATTTATTTTGGTAATTCTACCCAGAGGGCTAAGGTTAAAGACTCAATTTATACTCAACAGGAAGAAAGCAGTGAATAAAGAAGGCAGAGTGACTTAGTTAGCAAGATATTTTTGTGGCATAAATACTCCATGCAAAATGGTCAAATTTGTTTGGAACCGCGACTGGAAAATACCAGCAGAAAACAGAACATTGGAAAAAATCATCCTGGTCCATTTTGCAGTTAAGAAAAGATAAACAGATCATCTTCAATATAGTATTCTAAGACATAAGCAAAATCTCTTGAGAACAAAGAAAATTGAACTCTCACCTAGGACAGATTGTAAAGAATCCATCAAAGAGTGTATGGTGATATTCTAGGTATGAAGATCAACAGGTTCAACATTATGGGGGTTGTAGAAGGTTCAGAAATGTGTTGGGAACAGGGAAAATTAAGATTTAGAAACATTTTATGGCATGCAATAAATGGTGATGATCTGGGAGATGAGTTCATGTGGTAAAGAGAGTGGACAGGGGATGAGGAGTTAATTCTATAGTGAGGAGACAGGGATGAAGGGTTGATTCCATAATGATTTCGTAGGAATGCCATGAAAAGAACTTTTGTAGACTAAATTAAGAAAGTTGGATGGAGAAGAATCAACAAATTTATCCAAAGTAGTAAAATGATCAAAATTTATATTATTGAACACTATAGCAACAAAGCAGAAAAAAGACTGGTGTTGGAAGAGAAAAAATTGCTGCCCTATATACAGGTCTATCTGGAGCTTATGCAAAAAATGAAAAATCATGGAGATATGTTAGAGAGAGAGATAAGTGATGGACATTTGAAGACTTTTTTTTTTAAAAGGACCAGAGAAGGAGAGAGGTGTGTGTATGGGGGGGGGGGGGGGAGGGTATTCTGAAATTATAGAACAAGTAGAGATTAAAGAAAGGGAAGTACAGAGTTGTGGTAAGTGGAAGAAGTATAATTATATAAGTCAGAAAAATCAGGATTAAATTAAAGTTATATCACAAAAGATTAACAAAGTTGTAATCCCAAGAATTTTGTCTCTGAAAAGAAGGAAGGAAGGAAGGAAGGAAGGAAGGAAGGAAGGAAGGAAGGAAGGAAAGAAGGAAGGAAGGAAGGAAAGAAGGAAGGAAGGAAGGTGGGGAGAGAGACAGAGAGAGAGGGAGAGAGAGGAAGGAGGGAGAGAGAGGAAGGAAGGAAGGGAGGAAGGAAGAAAAAGAAAGAAAGAAAGAAAGAAAGAAAGAAAGAAAGAAAGAAAGAAAGAAAGAAAGAAAGAAAGAAAGAAAGAAAGAAAGAAAGAGAAAGAAAGAAAGAAAAAGAAGGAAGGAAAGAAAGAAAGAGAAGGGAAGGAAGGAAGGAAGAAAAGAAGGAAGAAAGGAAGGAAGAAGTAAGGGGGGAAGGAAGGGAAGGAAGAAGAAGAAATGAATGATTAAACCACCACTGGAGAAATTTGGGAAATATAAAAATTTCTTTTTAGTCTTTTTATTTTATTTATTTATTTATTTATTTATTTATTTATTTATTTATTTATTTATTTATTTAAATCCAAGTTAGTTAACATATAGGGTAATAATGATTTCAGGAAAAGAATTTAGTGATTCATCACTTACATATAACACCCAGTGCTCATCCCAACAAGCATTAAGTTCTCCTTAATGCCCCTCACCCATTTAGCCCATCCCCCTACCCAACACCCCACAAGCAACCCCCTCAGTTCTCTGTATTTAAGAGTCTCTTATGGTTTGTCTCCCTCTCTATTTTTATGTTATTTTTACTTCCCTTCCATTATGCTCATCCGTTTTGTCTCTTAAAGTCCTCATATAAGTGAAATCATGTGATATTTCTTTCTCTGACTGACTTATTTCACTTAGCCTAATACACCCTAGTTCCATCCACGTTGTTGCAAATGGCAAGATTTCATTCTTTTTGATTGCCAAGTAATATTCCAATGTATATAACAAACATCTTCTTTATCCATTCATCAGTCAATGGACATTTGGCTATTGTTGATAGTGCTGCTATAAACATTGGGGTGCATGTGCCCCTTCGAATCTGAACTCCTGTACCCTTTGGATAAATGCCTAGTAGTGCGACATATTCCAGAGTGGCTGCACTAGTTTGCATTCCCAACAGCAGTGCAAAAGTGTTCTTCTTACTCCACATCCTTTCCAGCATCTGTCATTGTCTGAGTTGTTAATTTTAGCTGTTCTGACTGGTGTGAGGTGGTACCTCATTGTGGTTTTGATTTGTATTTCCCTGATGATGAGTGATGTTGAGCATCTTTTCATGTGTCTGTTAGACTGGATATCTTCTTTGGGGAAGAAAGTGTCTATTCATGTCTTTTGCCCGTTTCTTCACTGGATTATTTGTTTTGTGGGTGTTGAGTTTGATAAGTTCTTTATAGATTTTGGATACTAACCCTTTATCTGATATGTCATTTACAAATATCTTCTCCCATTCCATTGGTTGCCTTTTAGTTTTGCTGATTGTTTCCTTTGCTGTGTAGAAGCTTTTTATTTTGATGAGGTCCCAATAGTTCATTTTTGCTTTTGTCTCCCTTGCCTCCAGAGACACATCTAGTAAGAAGTTGCTGAGGTGAGGTCAAAGAGATTTTTGCCTGCTTTCTCCTCTAGAATTCTGATGGCTTCCTGTTTTACGTTTAGGTCTTTCATCCATTTTGAGTTTATTTTTGTGTATGGTGTAGGAAAATGGTCCAGGTTCATTCTTCTGCAGGTCGCTGTCCAGTTTTCCCAGCAGCACTTGCTGAAGAGACTGTCTTTATTCCATTGGATATTATTTCCTGCTTTGTCAAAGATTAGTTGACTGTATGATTGTGAGTCCATTTCTGGGTTCTTTATTCTGTTTCATTGATCTAAGAGTCTATTTTTGTGCCAGTACCATACTGTCTTGATGATTACAGCTTTGTAATACAGCTTGAAGTCTGGGATTGTGATGCCTCCTGCTTTGGTTTTCTTTTTCAAGATTGCTTTGGCTATTTGGGGTCCTTTCTGGTTCCATACAAATTTTAGGATTTTTTGTTCTAGCTCTGTGAAGAATGCTGGTGTTATTTTGGTACGGATTGCGCTGATTATGTAGACTGCTTTGGGTAGTATTGACATTTTAACAATATTTGTTGTTCCAGTCCAGGAGCATGGAATGCTTTTCCACTTTTTTGTGTCTTCTTCAATTTCTTTCATAAGCTTTCTATAGTTTTAAGTGTATAGTTTTTTCACCACTTTGGTTAGTTTTATTCCTAGGTATTTTATGGCTTTTCATGCAGTTGTAAATGGAATCAATTCCTTGATTTCTATATCTGTTGCTTCATTATTGGTGTATAGAAATGCAACTGATTTCTGTACATTGATTTTATATCCTGTGACTTTGCTGAATTCATGTGTCAGTTCTAGCACTTTTTTGGTGGGGTCTTTTGGGTTTTCCACTAAGGGTATCATGTCATCTGTGAAGAGTGAAAGTTTGACTTCCTTCTTGCTGATTGTATGCCTTTTATTTCTTTGTATGCTCTGATTGCTGAGGCTAGGACTTCCAGCACTATGTTGAAAGCTTGTTGTGTTCCTGACATTAGGGGGAAATCTCTCAGTTTTTCCCCATTAAGGATGATATTAGTGGTGGGTCTTTTGTATAAGGCCTTTATGACCTTGAGGTATGATCCTTCTATCCCTACTTTCTTGAGGGTTTTTATCAAGAAAGGATGCTGGATTTTGTCACTTTTGCTACATCTATTTAGAGGATCATGTGGTTCTAATCCTTTCTTTTATTAATGTGATGTATCACATTGATTGACTTGCAGATATTGAACCAGCTCTGCATCCCAGGAATAAAACCCACTTGATCGTGGTGAATAATTCTTTTAATGTATTGTTGGATTCTGTTGGCTAGTATCTTGTTGAGAATTTTTGCATCCATGTTCATCAGGGAAATTGGTCTGTAGTTTTCCTTTTAAGTGGGGTCTTTGTCTGGTTTTGGAATCAACATAATGCTGGCCTTGTAGAATGAGCTTGAAAGTTTTCCTCCATTTCTACTTTTTGGAACAGCTTTGAAAGAATATGTAACTGTTATTTAAATGTTTGCTAGAATTCCCCTGGAAAGCCTGGACTGTTTTTTGTTGCAAGCTTTTTGATTACTGATTCAATTTCTTTACTGGTTATGGGTCTGTTCAAATTTACTATTTCTTCCTGTTTCAGTTTTAATAGTTTATATGTTTCTAGGAATTGTCCATTTCTTCCAGATTGCCCAACTTGTTGGCATATAATTGCTCATAATATTCTTTTATTCTTGTTTGTATTTCTGCGGTGTTGGTTGTGATCTCTACTCTTTCATTTGTGGTTTCATTTATTTGGGTCCTTTCCTTTTCTTTTTGATCAATCTGGCAAGGGGCCTATCAGTTTTGTTAATTCTTTCAAAGAACCAGCTCCTTGTTTCATTGATCTGTTCTACTGTTTTGTTTTGTTTTATTTCGATATCATTGATTTCTACTCTAATCTTTATTATTTATTTATTAGTATTTCCCTTCTGCTGTTTGTGGGCTTTATTTCCAGCTCTTTCAGGTGAAAGGTTAGGTTGTGTATTTGAGACCTTTCTTCCTTCTTTATGAAGGCCTGGATTCCTATATACTTCCTGCTTATGACCACCTTTGCTGCATCCCAAAGGTTTTGGGCTGACATGTTTTCATTTTCACTGACTTCCATGTACTTTTTAATTTCTTCTTTAATTTCTTGGTTAGCCCATTCATTCTTTAGTAGGGTATTCTTTAATCTCCAAGTATTCATGGTCTTTCCAAATTTTTTCTTGTGTTTCATTTTGAGCCATAGCGTTGTGGTCTGAAAATATGCAAGGTATGATATAGATCAGTTTGTACTTGTTGAGAGTTTATTCGTGACTCAATATGTGATCAATTCTGGAGAATGTTCCATGTGCACTCGAGAAGAATGTGTATTCTGCTGCTTTAGGATGAAATGCTCTGAATGTATTCTTTTAAGTCCATCTGGTCCAGTGTGTCATTCGAAATCATTGTTTCCTTGTTGATTTTCTCTTTTGATGATCTGTCCATAGCTGTAAATGAGGTGTTGAAGTCCCCTACTATTATGCTATTATTATCAATGAGTTTCTTTATGTTTGTAATTAATCGATTTATATATTTGGGTGCCGCAACATTGGGGATATAAATATTTACAATTGTCAGATCTTCTTGATGGATAGGCCCTTTAATTATGAAATAATGCCCTTCTTCATCTCTTGTTAGTCTTTATTTTAAAATCTAGATTGTCTGATATAAGTATGTCTGCTCTGGATTTCTTTTGACGATCATTTGCATGATAGATGGTTCTCTGTCCTCTTACTTTCAATCTGAAGGTGACTTTAGGTCTAAAATGATTTTCTTGTAAGCAGCATATAGATGGGTCTTGTTTTCTTTCCATTCTTATATCTTATGTCTTTTTATTGGAGCATTAATTCCATTGATATTTAGAGTGAGTACTGAAAGATATGAATTTAGTGCAATTTTTGTGTTGCCTGTAGAAATGGTGTTTCTGGTGATGTTATCTGGTCATTTCTAGTCTTTTTTGCTTTTGGTCTTTTTTGTTTGGTTTAGTATTTTCTCCACAAAAAAAGTCCCTCTTAAAATTTCTTTCAGGGCTGGTTTAGTGGACAAGAACTCCTTTAGTTTTTGTTTGTTTGGGACACTTTATCTCTCCTATTTTGAACGACAGCCTTGCTAGATAAAGAATTCTTGGCTGTATATTTTTCTGATTCAGTATGTTGAATATGTCCTTCCACTCCTTTCTGGCCTGCCAAGTGTCTGTGGATAGGTATGCTGTGAACCTGTTCTTTTTTCCCTTATGGGTTAAGAAATTTTTTTCCCCTTGCTGCTTTCATAATTCATTCTTGTCTGTGTATTTTGTGAATTTGACTATGATATGCCTTGTTGATGGTCAGTTTTTGTTGAGTCTAATGGGAGTTCTGTGTGCTTTTTGGATTTTAATGTCTGTGTCCTTTCCCAGATTAGGAATATTTTCTGCTATAATTTGCTCATATAAACCTTCTACCCCTTTTTCTCTCTCTTCATCATGTGGGACTCCTATGATTCAGATGGTATTCCTCTTTAATTAGTCTTTGAATTCTCTAAGTCTTGTATCTGCTCTTTTGCCTTTGTTTCCCTTTTTTTTCTGCTTTATTATTCTCCATGATTTTATAGTCTATGTCCCTGATTCGCTGCTCTGCTTCTTCCATCCTTGCTGTCATGGAATCCATTGGAGATTGCATCTCAGTTATAGCATTTTTAATTTTGTCCTGATTAGATTTTACTTCTTTTATCTCCTCAGAAGGGATTCTATGCTTTTTCAACCCCAGCTAGTATTTTTTTTTTAACTTTTTTTAATGTTTATTTATTTTTGAGAGAGACAGAGACAGAGTGCGAGTGGGGGAGGGAAGAAAGAGAGGGAGACACAAAACCTGAAGCAGGCTCCAGCCTCTGATCTGTCAGCACAGAGCCCGATGCAGGGCTTGAACCCACAAACTGAGATCATGACCTGAGCTGAAGTTGGATGCTTAACCGCCTGAGCCACCCAGGTGCCCCCAGCTAGTATTCTTATTACCATGGTTCTAAATTATAGTTCAGTAGTTCAGACATCTTGCTTATATCTGTGTTGAATAAGCCTCTGTTTGTCATTTCTTCCTGTCCTTTTTGGGGGGTGAATTCCTTTATTTTGTCATTTTGGAGGAAGAAAAAATTATTAATAAAATAAAAAATTAAAATTAAAACAAAACAGACAATCAAATAAAGGAAGTTCAATTCTAGGTGTATTTGTTTAAAGGCCTACTTGTTTAAAGAAGCTTGATAAAATAGAGGAAAAAAGGGGAAAGAAAAGAAAAAATTTAAAATTAAAAATATTATATAATAGAATAAAATGAAAACAATTAAAAAGAGTAAAAAATTTAAAAACAAAATATAATGTAAAAGAAAGAAAACAAAAATAAAAGTTTGTCTTTCTGTGTCCAAGAAAGAGGAAATAAAGAAAATGCTTTAAGCAAAAACAGAAGCAAAGAAAACAAATAAATAAATGAACCAGCAAACAGAAAGAAACCTGAATGAAGTCACATCCAGTTTCCCCTAGAACTGAAACTATGGGGCCATCTATGGTCTATAAACTAAACAGGTGGAGGGACTTGTTGCTGGTCTTCTAGTGGGTGTGCTTGGAGAGTGCAGTTGGGCGGGGCATGATGTAATGGCTCCGTTCTCCATGAGATGGCACTGCTTTGCTCACTGGGGTGGATCAGTATGGCACACATGTGCGTGTGTGGGAGAGGTGGAAATGGCTTCACCTAGCTCCCTAGGTTCCTCTGACACAGGAACTTCAGGCTCTCACCCCCCCCAGGATCAAGTACCTTTCCTTTGTCTCAGGCCTCTGTCTACTCCCTACCTTACCCAGTCAGTGTCCAAGCTGTCTGACTTCCAAGTACACCTCTCTCCAGAGTTTTATCTCAGATGGAGTTATGCTTCAAAACCCCACACTTCAGACACCCCTGAAGCTTGGACCCCCACTCTCTGGGGGAGGGTCTTGCTGAGCAATGGCCAGGTGCAGGCTTGCCCCAAAAAACGTTTGTGCAATCCTACAGCAGCAGAGGTTCAGAGATTATGGCAAATCTCAACACCATGCTAGCACAGGTTTCATTGCACTATGGGGTCTTTGTTTCAATACCAGCAAATGGGGCTGGTCTCTTGGGTCTGCTGGGACCTCTGCCTGTGGGGGGTGCATATGGCCTCATTTTAATAAAACATACTCCTTAAAAATATAAGCTTAGTACTAAAATGAATTAATCATGGTTCCATAGGAATTTACATTCTCTTTCTCCCAGAACTCATACCCCAAACAGTCTCTAATACCACTAGGAGTGTTTTATGTTATTTGAATTGACAGTTCACTTGAAGAAAATTCCTAGGATCTATTCTTACTTGCTTTGGAAAATGAAACACAGTGTGGATCTTTTGAAATAGATCCCAAATAGGGGTAATCATGTCCTCAGTTCTACTACAGACCTGGATGCTGGAGACATTTTGTGTGTTTGTGCCATCTGGCTTAATTCAGGTAGATTCTGAATTTTAATTTGGCTCCAGTAACATTTAACATGATTTAAGATATACTAATGACGTTCTGACACTATATTTCTTTTTTAAAAAAATGTTCACTATAATCATATATCATGAGGCATAATAGAAAATTACTAACAAATAAGCATTTAACGGACATGTATTTGTTATTTATGTCATTATGGCTATTTACCAATAAGTTTATTCCCAATATACTGACTTTTAAAACTGCTTAATTCTTTCCATTCCCTACTCCCAACTAATCCATGGTTTTATAACTTGAGAACCATAACTATTTCATTGACCTACTTTAAAAGAACTCCTCTCTTTTTTCATTTCATATCACTTTTTCTTTAAATCACTTGTTACTATCTATAAATCTGAGCAGAAAGAACCCCTTAATATTTGTTTCCAATATGTTTTCACATTGTTTTTGCTCAATATGCTTGATAAATTGTTGATAAATTATTTATTTATTTTAATTTTAATTTTATTTATTTATTTAATGTTTTTATTTTATTTTTGAGAGAAAGAGTGTGAACAAGGAGGGGCAGAGAAAGAGGGAGACACAGAATATTAAGCAGCCTCCAGTCTCTGAGCTGTCAATACAGAGCCCAACATGGAGCTCAAACTCATAGAGTGTGAGATCATGATCTGACCTGAAGTCGGACACTTAACCAACTGAGCCACCCAGGCGCCCCATCTTTTTTTTTTTATTGGAGAGAGAGAGAACATGACCAGGGGAGAGGGACAGAGGGAAAGAGAGACAGAATTCCAAGCAGGCTCCATGCTCATTGCAGAGTCTGACATGGAACTTGATCCCACGACCCTGGGATCATGACCTGAGCTGAAGTCAAGAGTTGTATGCTTAACCAACTGACCCACCCAGGCACCCTGGTAAATAATTTTAAATGATTTTGTAGCAACTACACACTAAATGTCAACAGAGCTAAAATGCAGTAATTATTAAAGACAAGTTGAATCCAAGCTCTTTCATTACTGATATGGAGTTGCAAGGACACTACAGTAAAGTATTTTTTATTATAATTATATTTAACAAGGACAAGAGACAAAGTCATAGCAACATATCCCGTTCCAAACTTTTTACCATTTAAATCAGGAAAAAATATTTCTTGATCAGCAACACTGCCTAATTGAGAAGTATTGTAATGGGCCAATGCCTGGGGATATTTGATACAAAAACAGATTCCAAGGACTGAGAATTAAACTGAGAAATGCAACACGGTACTTTGGTGATTAATGATCATTTCCTTATTGTTATAGAGCAAATTATTCCTAGCAAATGGGCATTTGCTGAGCGAAGGGGGTGACATGAACTTTCTCGCTATTTTTCCAGCAAGAGATGGAGAGTCTTCAATCTACTGCACCTAGAGATTCAGACACTTGCCGTAGCATGTGCCGAGCATGCTTTGTGGAGGTAGACTCAAACTTGTTTAAGAAACTTAAAAGGGCATTTGTAACATCCAGAGAATTATGCTTTATGAAGCAATAGATTCGCCTGAGTCAAACACTTGATAGGAAGAACAGCAGAGCCATCAAGTAAACAGGTTTGGGGCTCGATAACAATGGTTCAGTTTCAGGACCCATTCCTTACTAGTTGTTTGACCTTGAACAAAATGTCCAACCCCTCAAGCTCTCATTTTCCTCACCTGTTCATGGGGCATTGACTCCTACCACATTAGGTGATAGAGAAAGTGAAGTGAAATAATATAAATAAAACTCTTATAGTACGTAGCACACAGCAAGTGCCTCCAAATGCCAGCCTCTATTTTTTCTACATGTTTTAAATATTTAAACAATGAGCAATGCAACATATTTTTTATCCTTACAAAACAAACTTACTTGCATTAGTTGAGAATCCCCTCACCTCCAAATCACAATATAAACAATGAAAATAAGAAATGTCTATTAGTGCTAATGATGTTAACTATTTCCTGATTTTTTTTAAATGAAAAGCATCTTGAAGACATGACATGAATCTAATAAGGACTCAGTTTTGCAGACATTTATTTTTGTTCCTGTTCTAGAACAGGACTAATAGAGACAAGCAAAATAATATTCCCAATTAAGTTAATTGTACTTAATCATTTAAGGTGCATCATAATCATTTAAGGTTAATCATAAGGTGCATAAATTTATCTCTGCACTGCATGCGTCATGGGAGATACTCACTGGAAATTACATATTTCTCATTCAAAATTAAGAAACTTGGGAGCAAAATACATCTGAGGTTTGCCTAGACACATTTTGCTTTGATTTGATTTACATAGAACAAGCCTGGCAAGAATAAGGCCAAAGGACTCTGTTAATGCAATAATTTCTAACAGTCAATAGGACCATTTTGAAATATTTCATTATCCTTATAAATTGGAAGGAGATGTGTGGGCCCTTCATGGAAATGCTGATGGCAGTGAGCTCACATCTTCATCGACCCATTGAACTTCATTCACAGTTTGGACTGCAAGGAACCACACTCTACTGTCAGTCTGGGTATCTTGGTTTCCATTTAGATTGGCATATTTATGCTATTTTTTAATGTTTGTTTATTTATTTATTTATTTATTTATTTATTTATTTATTTATTTTGAGAGAGGGTGTGAGTGAGGAAAGGGCAGAGACAGAGAAAGAGAGAGAGAGAGAGAGAGAGAGAATCCCAAGCAGGATCCACACCGTCAGCATGGAGGCTGATGCAGGGCTTGAACCTACGAACCGTGGAATCATGACCTGAATTGAAATCAAGAATTAGGCACTTAACTGACTGAGCCACCCAGGTGTCCTGGCACATTGTATTCTAGAGAGGCATAGCATGCTTTCTCTGGAATTTGATATTTCACCTGTTTGGTATTTTAAGCTTTTCCATAATGTAGTTTAGAGTACCATCTGTATCACAGAATAGTGTACGAATCTTGAGATAAATGTTTGCAGGGTTTTTCAAGAGGGTGAAAATAAAGTGAAATTATATAAATAAACCTCTCATAGCGATTGGCATATAGGAAGTCCCCCCCCCATGACAGTCACTATTATTTTAAGATATTTTGATTATTTAAATGGCAAACAATGCAACATATGTTATTCTTGCCAAACAAACAATCTCATATTTCATTGACACAAAGAATTCAGGTATAATCAATTTCAAAGATGCAGAAAAGGGGAACATTATAGGGAATTAAATTGACCATTACCTTTTTCTTAGGTATATTTGATGAAGAAATATGGGATTTTGTGTTTGGTTTGTTTCTTTTTGTTTGTTTGTTTGTTTCATTAGCTATACCCATAGTAAGGAATTCCATTAAATTCTTTTTAATGTTTACTCATTTTTGAGAGAGAGAGAGAGAGAGAGAGAGTGCACGTAGGGGCAGAGAGAGAGGGAGACACAGAATCTGAAGCAGGCACCAGCCTCCAAACTGCTGGCATAGAGCCCGAAGAGGGGCTTGAACCCGAGAACCATGAGATCATGACCTGAGCTGAAGTCAGATGCCTAACCAACTGAGCCACCCAGGAGTCCCCAGGGATTCCATTTTTGATAAGCCCCTGCCACACTGAAGTGTAATCCTCCATAAGATGAGATCAATTCAGAAAGGAAAAGCTTATGAACAGATGCAACATTTTTTGACTGAATTTACAAACCATTTTTTCTATACAATAATTTTTGTCAATAAATCACTATTTATTGAGTGCCTACAGCATGTTTGCTAGCAATATATTTAATTCCAATTCAGCTATACGCTGCTGGGGTATATACTAAGCAAAAGGAAATATTAATTAGGTTTGGGAGACACATTTTGGTCTTTCCCAGAATTCTTTAGATTCTTCCCATGTGAGCTGGACAAGGCATATTTTCTATAAGACAAATGTGTTGGCTCATTTGTGGCCCAAGTTTGATGAATCATTAACTTCCCTCCAGCTTTTATGTTGGTCTTTTCCAAAAGGAATAATTTATTATAAATGTGAATAATTCATTCCTAATTAACGTCATTAAATTACTAACATTTTAAGCAGAATTTAATAGATGCTTGAACTGGCATTTTAAAAAGTTCACTATTAGTTGATTTTAAGTTAATGAACTCTACTAAAGTAGTATAATGTTGCTGATTCAATTTAAATATTTATTAGTGATTAATACTCAGAAGGACTTGCCTAACTTCTCAGTTGCGTGACGTTGAACATGTTGTTTAGCCTTGGAAACCTCATATTTCTCTTAAAGCTTGTAAAAATAATAGTATTCCTAAAATGGTAATTTTGAGTATTAAACTAACAAAAATAATGTAAAGTGCCAAAATATATACTCAATATATTATTTGATCATGGCTAAAAAGTATCTTTACCTTAGTTCTTTAAAAAAAAGTTTTCAGGGGCACCTGGGTGGCTCAATTGGTTAAGCATCTTGCTCTTGATTTTGACTCAGGTCATGATCTCATGGTTGTGACATCTCACGGTCGGGCTCTGCACTGGGCCTGGAACCTGTTTAAGATTTTCTCTCTCCCTCTCCCTCCATCCATCCCCTGCACATGCATGTGCTCTCTCTTTCTAAAAAAAAATCCTTTAAAAATCTTTCAAGTAATTCTCTGAGATAAATCTTACACTGTTGCAAAAACAAGAAACGAATAAATATAGAAACACAAGGTGGGGAGGGAGGGTTCCCTTCAATCACCTCCATGCTCCTTATTACTGCCTAGGCTAAGGGGTAAGAGGTAGGGGGGGTGGAAATAGAGTTCCATCATGAGCTACATCGTGTTTGAAGTGAGTTCCCCTGCACATTCTTCACCTATTGAAAAGAAAATCTAAACAATAATGGTAAAAATAGATCACAATTTGGATTCTAATTACTATAGTGAAAAGAATATTGACATCAATGATTCAGACATGAAAGTTTCCATCAGTGAATCATCCTACTTTTTGGTTTAGTAAGGATTAATGTTGCAATTTTAGCATATCATTGCTATTTTTCTTCCCTAATACTTCTTAGTACAAGTAGACTTTCAAGCTCCAGTAAAGGTGGTTGAAGTTTCATTATTTCTATGTCTCATCAAATTATTTACCCTGCCAAGCACTTACAACCCATTTGTCTTCTGGAATTTCAACTCAAATTTGTTTTGAAGAACAAGTGTGTTGCCCTCACTGATGAGGAAAGAATGTTCGTAGGGAAACAGAAGAGAAAAACATGAAAAACTCATTAGAAGAAGAGCATTTGTTTTTGTAATGCCATTTAGGATGTGATGGATTTGATGGGAAAGCACTGATGAAATATACAGGCATGTAAATCCAATTTGTAGAAGGAGCAATGGCCATTTCCCCAAGGATTTTTAACTCTCATCTGCTGAATTATGGTACCACATTTGTCTTGCCTCTGCCAGGAAATTCACTTGCAAATATTTCAGACACATTGGTTTCAAGTGGTCCACTTTATTTGAGGTGAGGGAATGTCTTCTATTTTATTATATTTATTTTTGGTCTGTCACTTTGAAATGGATTGAGGATATGATTCACAGGCATAAATTAAGCATGAAACCCAAGTTCTCACGTTTCTTATTCCATTTTCTTCTCTCTGCCTCCCATTTCTGATTACCACCACCACAAGCCCAAAGGACATTTTAGGAAACAGTTTGAAATGGCTAATCTAGGGTGGTATGGTAGAGATATTTGGGAGGTTTTGAAATCATTGGTGTGATTTCACAGAATACTTTGATGTTATGATATTTAATATTTATATTGCATAATTCTTGTAATAATTTATAAGATTATTATTTATGCCAAACGGAATGCAAACTTGTGACAAAAATTACAGTGACTATATCTTCATGTGAATTCACTAAATTATAGCATATTCCAGATAACTTCTAACCATGGTAGTTTGAGGTTGTCAAGGGAGATGTGTGGGGTAGTGTCCAGAAGATGATCTCTGGATTCAGAGAGACCTGAGACAAATGTGCATTTCTTCACTTGGCAGCCTTGTTAAACGATTCTATGTGAAGTTCAGCTGACAACTCTATAAGATGTTGATTGATAATGACATTTATCACATAGGAATAAATAAGGCAGGGGTATAAATAAATCACTTTTCCTTTGAGAAAATGGCAAAATCCAGAGAATCACCTTCCTGGTTTTATCTGTGGTTTCTAGAGCACTGAGGACTAAATCATTGCTGGTGATATGACCATATGGGCATTAACTCCAGGCCACACTTGCTCCAACGGAAGCCCCAGCAAGGTTCTTTGCATTATAATCCAGGTTCTAGTTATCATTGATGAAAGGGATGTAAGTAACAGTGGGACTTAAAAACATGTGCAAATCTTTGCCTTATTCAAATATCTCAGTAAAATAAGAGCACAGGAAAAAGAAAAAAAAAGGAATGAATCACAAGTCTAAGAGCACAGGAGGAGGGACTCTAGCAAATGAGAAACATCAGTGAATGTTCAGAGGTTGGGAAACAGATGTATTAGCAGCAAGAGGCTTTGCAGAGTGGCAAAAGCCAAAATCCAGGGCCAGCAGAAGGCAAAGCCATTTCGAAAGAAGATAGCTACAGGGAAGAACCCTGAAAGGCTAAGGAGTTAGGTGCGGCAAGGAGTGAGATAAACTAGGACATTTGTCATGCATTTCCTTAAAAAGCCCATAGACTTCTTAAAAGTTTTTCTTCAGCTATGCTTATAGACAACTACCCTATCCCAGGATAGCAGCACATGTGTTCTCTGCATAATTAGAACCAAAGAGAATAAGGACACAGTGAAGTAGAGACTAACATAGCTTATTAAAAACAGAAATTAGATCGAAGCTTATATACTTTAGATGACTTTCACTGTTTCACTTCCTAAAGATATTGAAATATTCTCCTATGGGAGAACTGAATGTCTCAAAGAAAATATCTACAGAGATGGCTTTTTGGAAGAAGTCTAGTGAAACTTCTGGGTGCTTGCTCACTCTCCTTTGGTTAAGCCCACCAGTTGACAAGGTCTTTCTCCAATACTATAACTGACTTTTTCATTCCTGAGGAAAAGAGAAAAGAACTCTATAGAGACACTATTTATGGAAAGAAAAGCATATCTTCTGGGAGAAAAAAAAGAAAAAAGAAAATCTTGTATCCATAAGACAACTACTATATCCTCTGTTGTTGTTGTTGTTGTTTGAAAAGAGAAAAAAAGTTCTTAAATGTCACCCCCATTATGCATACAAATGTAGAAAAAAATAAAAGAGAGGAAATCTTTCAGAAAGAATAAGCAGAACAAGCAAAAGCCATGCAGAAAATATAGAAGAAAACTAAAGCATCATTCTAGGAAGGTCCAACATCTAAATAATAGGAATTCCAGAAAGAAAAAAAAACATTAGAATTTTCCTGGAGAGTATGTACCTCGTCTAGATATTCTATAGCCATCATCAGTGCTGAGTGGACTCCTATCTGTGCAGAGTAACAGGTGACTTCCTGAGAAGCTTTAATTTCATTATCAGGCTTCAGAGCAGCAACTGTGCACTTGTGTTTTGGGTTACCTCTCTCCTAACAGGTGTCAAAAGTAAACCCCAGCATACGGGAGGAAGCGTCTATTCCCTCTGGTGTGGGTCAACAGGGTTTCATACTGTGGGACCAAACCCACAATAAGATCTATAGATCTCACTGCCACCCATCAGCCGAAGTCAACAGGAGCCCTATAACCTACTCTTTCCTTTGTTTCCAAATCCAGAGCCTCCTTGCTATGATGTCTTTAACCCATAAGGATTTATAAGCATTATTACATCCTTTTTTCTTGTTTTATATTCATCACCCCTGTGCCATCCCTTAGCTCTTATACTAATCCCAATAAAGTTCTTCTATCCACTGTTCTGCTCCTTTCCCCCATCACTTCACAAATTCTGAAACCTTTTCCACTGTTCCCTTTGACTATTGTGGCTCATCATTGACAAAATCTCATGTACAGTCTTCCTTAACTTCTACATGCTAAATGCTCACCCTGTAAGATTCTTTCAGCTTCTTGTTCGAACAGAAATCTAGATCTTGTCTGATTATCTTGATTTTCTTACAGCCCTTTGAAGTGATGACTTTGTATTTTACCTATGGGCAATATTCTTAATTCCTTACGGTTGTTTTCAAACCATGATCCCTCCCTCCTACCTAAAATTCTCTACCTTTGAATATCATATCATCAACATATTTAGTGTCATCTAAGAGGCCCTTGTCTTATTCTTCTTTATTTTTGTTGACTGTCACTCTAACATTTCTCCCGACTTTCTTCCTACTGATTTAAAGATACATTGGGGCCCCTGGGTAGCTCAGTTGGTTGGGCCAATGACTTCGGCTCAGGTCATGATCTTGCAGTTTGTGAGTTTGAGCCCCGCGTCGTGCTCTGTGCTGACAGCTCAGAGCCTGGAGCCTACTTCAGATTCTATGTCTCCCCCTCTCTCTGCCCCTACCCTGCTCACGCTCTGTGTCTCTCTGTCTCTCAATAAAAAATGTTTAAAAAAAAATAAAGATACATTGAGATAATACTTTCAGCCACTTTGCTTCTTACTTTCTATGACTTGTTTCCTTCAATAATCTTGCCCATCAGTCTACTCTAACTCTAGTGGTCAAACCCTAGAGCCTGTCATTGCCAGTAACTGCAATCTCTTCATAATTACGTATGCCTCATGCTCACTACCACCACCTATCATTTCATCTGACTTCATCCAGTGCTCCAACAATCCTGCAAGCCAACCAGGATTTCTAATTCATTAATACTCCCTCATTTTCATTCCTTGGCATTCTCTCCTCTTTACTCACTTTAAACTCCATGATCCACCATTACAATCATTCCTATAAGCTTACTCCCTTGTCCCCATCCTGCTCTCTGAATCTTTCCTGATAAATCTTATACACAACTGTATTATAGGCTTTTTATACACCGTGCCTGGACCCATGCATACAATTGGAGATAAATTCACCTTATTGTTTGTTTGTTTATTTATTTTATTTATTTTAAGTTTGTTTTTAATGTACATTTTTGAGAGAGAGAGAGACAGACAGAATGCAAATGGGGGAGGGGCAGAGAGAGAGGGAGACACAGAATCCAAAGCAGGCTCCAAGCTCTGGGCTGTCAGCACAGAGCCCAATGTGGGGCTTGAACCCATGAATCGTGAGATCATGGCCTGAGCTGAAGTTGGATGCTTAACCGACTGAGTCACCCAGGTGCCCCTATTTATTTGTTTTTAAAAGTTTATTTATTTATTTTGAGAGACAGAGAATGCAGAGGATTGGTGGGGATGGTGGAGGGGAGAGAACCCCAAACAGCTCTGCACTGTCAGTGTGGAGCCCAATGTGGGGCTCAAACCCAGGAACCAAACCGGGAGATCATGACTTGTGTCAGACGCTTAACCGAGTGAGCCACCCAAGTGCCCCAAGATTCAGAGTATTCTCAAAACTGGTCAGCAATCAAACCATGTTACTGCAGTACAGTTCATTCATTCTCACATCTCCTAGGAACATTTTACAACTTCTCTGCCCTCTGTACTTCTCTAACACCTCCTCGCTCATCTTCATTCTCAGATGATCACATTGCTGCAAACTTTTCTTGGAAAAATTGAAGCAACGAATACTACAGAATTTCTACAGATTACTATCTCTACATTCTTCCACCTCTTGTGTTCACTGATCCTATATTTTGTTCCTAATCCATTCAACAGATTTATTAGGTATCTCTTAATAAGGGAGGTCTTGGGGATACAAACATGAACAGGCATGGTTCTTGCCTTCATAGAGTTCACAGCCTCGCCATTGGATTCAGCAGTCTTCTTGAGAATGACTCGTCATTCTATCAGAGAATGGATAACTTCATCACCTCTGTCTCTGTCATTTGCTCAAGAGTTAGAACTAGCAAACTCCCTCTTCAGCTTTTATCCACCTGACACAGAAAGAAGAATGAAGTGGAACATAATTATTCAAATTATAAAGTATGGAGATCATCTTATAATTACAAAGAAAAAAAAGTGTGGCACTGTTAATTACTGCAAATGATTAAGATTGTTGATTGAGAGGTGATGAGTACCTGCACTTAAGGGCTGGCCGGTCCCATGACGATGGCATAGTGCCATCTGGTGGATGCCAATTCTGGCTCACAATGTGATCTACCAGAAAAGAAGTTTCAAGAGGTGTTTAATTGTATGAACAGTTCTGCTTTCTAAATCATTTCTGAGTTCAAAAGTACTCAAATATTTAACCTTGTCCAAATCAGTAGAGATTCAATCTGAGAGAAGTAACCCAGTGTCTCAAAATGAATGATTTTGAGAGCTGGAAGGGATATGGGCCAATCTTTTTGGCCATTTTACAGATGACAAAACTGAGGCCCAGACACCTTATATGACTTTTAAAGGTAATATCATGAGAGCTGGATGGAACTGGATCTAGGAATCTTAATCAGTTATCTTTCTTCTACATCTATATTTTATTCCTTATTTTACAGTTAGCTGGCTGATTATATAGTAGGCAATATTATTACATAGTACTATAGTATATAAATTATATTTTTATAACTTTTTAGGGATAGAGATGAGAGGTATTCTAATGCAATTTTCTTTTTCATTTCACTGATGATAATTAGCTAAGAACACATTCATGTTTCCTGACTCAGAGTGCAGTCCTCTTTCCTTAAATGCCGTCTAAAAGATGATCTCAAATGTAAAAATGGCTGGTTAATAATGATCCTAAATAAACAAACAAAAACTTTGAGCTTATAATTAAATTGGTATCTTGAGGGGCGCCTGGGCGGCTCAGTCGGGTAAGTTTCCAACTCTTGATCACAGCTTGGGTCATGATCTTACAGTTTGAGTTCGAGCCCCCCATCGGGCTCTGTGTTGATGGTGGGGAGCCTGTTTGGAATTGTCTCTCTTTCTTTCTGCCCCTCCCCCTACTGGTACTCTCTCTGTCTCTCTCTCTGTCTCTCTCTCTCTCTCTCTCCCAACATAAATAAATAAACGGAAACAATTTTTTAATTGCTATTTTGAATTTCTGACAGTTTACAATAGTATTATTTTTAGTTTTTAAAATAACCAATTATTATATTTCTGAAGAGCAGTGTTTTCTTACAAAAGCTAGAGTAAGTTTAGTTTTCCATTAATTCCTGGAAAAATTACTTCTTCCTATTGTCAAATAGTAACATTAAAGAACAAACAGATGCTTCTGTATTTTGTTGTTAGGGACCAAAATAATGAGATGGGTATACTTGGAAATTTGAAAATATGCAGTCATGCATATGTTAACTAACTTGAATTTAAATAATAATAAAAAAAAGGAGAGTGGGGGAGAGGGGCCTGGGGTTGGAAGGAGGGAGGGAGACACAGGGAATTTTGATTCTGGGGAGAATGGTGAAAGGGCATCCATCCAATTCTGTTTATAGTTATTACTTACATGATGAGAATCTGCAGCAAAAAAAAAAAAAAACCAAAACTTGTAAAGGAGAACATTAAGAATGACACAAGAGGGGCACCTAGGTAGCTCGGTCAAAAACAAAAACAAAAAAACAAAGAAAGAGAAAAGGTGGAAACAACGTAAATGTCTATCATATGATTTGTGGATAAATCAGATGTGGTGTGTTTTTTATGAGAGGATATTATTCAGCAAAAATAATAATGAAGTGCTTGTACATGATGACCTAAATGAGCTTCAAAAATAAAATGCTAAGTGAGAGAAACCAGTCACAGGGGACTTCATGTTGTATTGTCCCATTTACATGAAATGTCCAGAGTGGGGAAATGTATAAAAATGGAGTAGATCGGTGGTTGCCTAAGGCTCAGAAGGGTAATGAGGGAGACTGAAGGAGAAAATGGCTAAGGAGTGCATTCCCCTTTATGGGGTAATGAAAGTGTCCTAAAATTGATTGCCATGATGGAGGCGCAAAGTTGTGCATTAGTAAAAGCTGCCAGTTTTACAACTTACGTGGGTGAACGGTATGGTCTATAAATTATATCTCAATAAAACTGTTTCTTCAGAAAGCAAAAAAAAAAAAAATAATTAAATGATTCTTTAAAGTTGGTCGTCATAATGTCACCTGTTAACTACTGCATTGGAGACATAGCAGTTAGAAAGTCAAAGCTGATTAAAAAGGGGAGGTGGAATAAAAATCGAAGGATAAGGTAAACAATCATACTTAAATACACACAAGACCACTTTTAAACCACAAAAATATCGAAATAGTAATTTCCTAGGTAGACTTTTATATTTTGTTTTTATTGCTAAGTCAATTTAAGATTCTAATAGAAGGTCTCTTGCAATAGAGATTAATATGCAAACCTAATACTTCACTCCCCAGTGAGAAGATGATGATTGAAATCGATGGTGGCTGCAAAAATCAGAGTTGGTTAATGTCACTAAAGAGAACGATCAGAGGTTCTGTGAAATTGTGTGTTTGTGAAGCAGACTGCTTAAAATGTCCTCTGACAGTGTTTATACTATTGAACTGATCAACTAATAAAGGATTTCTTAGATTAAATACAGAGAATTCTTCAGTATAAGAGGCAGTGGAGTATAGTAGCTAAAAGCACAGTGTTTTGAGCAAAATTTCTAGATTTGGGGTGTGAGCTTTTACAATTTCTAACCATGTAACCTGAACTGTTCTGTACCTCAGTTTCTCCGTCAGTAAAATTTCAGGAATAATGCTGCATGCTTCACGGTGTTCTTGTGAAGATGAAGAGCTGATTTACAAGAGTCACTTACACCAGTGCCTAGTATAGGATTACTGAGGGAGGAGACATAAATGAGGTGAAGCCTATGATTATCTCGATTGACCACCCAGTTTACTGACTACAGAGCAGGAAGGCAAACCAAGGTGGAGCCCACTGAGAGAGCAAGAATCTATAGATCTGCCCAGGGCTGAGTACTTCTTTGCTGAGTACTGATTAGCACGTGTGTGGAGGCAAGAGGAGGAAATACTGAAAAGAAGCAAAAGCGTTGATTCTTGGTCTCATACAGAGCCAGCACGAATTTGTTTTCCTACCCAAGAGGGAAAACATACTTCATAGGGTTCTGGGTGGAACACACAGAAAGTTCTTGCCTCAAGAATGGGGAAAAATTAGCCCTCTACTAAAGGCTTCCCTGGTCCCATCTAGCGTTATAAATAAGACGTGAAGGGATCAGACACATTCCAAGTCACTTAACTGCATTTTAGAACCCAGCTAAAAAATATTTGTAGTAATACAAAAACATCCATCATTCAGGAGTTAAAATTCAAAATATATGGCATCCAATAAAAATTACCAAGCATGCAAAGACACAGGAAAGGTGCCAAAGCAATTCAATGGGGGGAGAGGAAATTTTTTTCAACAAATGGTGTTGAAACAATTTTACAGCCATATGTTAAAATGTTAACCTCAACCCTGACCTCAGACTTTGTATAAAAATTAACCCAAAATGGGTTGTTGCCCTAAAAATAATAGCTAAAAACTATAAAATCTGTAGACAAACCCAGAAGGATATAGCGATTCTAGGTTCGACAAAGATTTCTTAAATATGATGTAAATTGATGGAAAAGACTATATATTGGACTTCATCAAAATTAAATACTTTTATTCTTTAAGGGATCTTTGCAAATGGAAAGGCAAAGCTATCACGTGGGGGAAAATATTTCCAAAATATTTAGCCAACAAAGGAATTTTATCTATAATATGTAGTGAACTATGATAATTCAATAAGACAAAAAATCCAATGAAAATGGGCAAAAGATTTGGACTATTTGACTAGTGTGTGTGCGTGTCTGTGTGTGTGTCTGTGTACACACAGATGATGTTGAACATTTTTTCAGGTATATCTATTTCTTAATGGCAAATAAACACCTAGAAAATGCTCAACATCATTAATAATTAGGGAAAGACAAATTAAAACCACAACAATATACGACTATACTCTCAGTAGAATGGCTACAATGAAGAGGTTTACCAACACCAAGTCTTGGTGAAGATGTTTACCAAGTGGTTCTCATACACTGCTGGGCATAACGTGAGATGATACAACCACATTGGAAAATAGTTCGGCAGCTTCATAAAAAGTTAAATTTTCACTTAGCATTTGCCCCCTAGGCATTCCACCTCTATGTATTTACTTAAGGGGAAAGAAAGCCTGCCTTTCTACGAAAATGTGGATATGCATGTCCACAGTAGTTTTATTTGTAATAGCCAAGAACTGGAAACAACCCAATGTCCATCAGTGAGAGAATGAATAAAAAAGCTGTGATATATCCATGCCGTGTAACACCACTCAGCAAAAAAAGGAATGGATCGTGGATAAATGCAACAGAATAGATGCACCTCACAATCCTTATGTTGAGTTAAAGAAGCAAGACCAAAAGAGTACAAACTGTACGATTCCATTTATATAAAATTATAGGGAGTAAACACTAACCCATGGTGTCAGAAATCCTGTCAGTGACTGCCTGGGGCTGGGGTAGGGGCAGGAGATGAAATTGCAAAAGGGCGGGTGAAAACTATTGAGGTTGATTGATGTGTTAATTATCTGGATCGTGGCAATCCTTTCCATGAGGTATTCATGTCAAAACTCCTCAAATTTCCACTTGTGTATCTGTGGCTTATTGTATTTCCCCCTAGGTTCCCTCCTTGGGGCCAATGCACCCATCCCTGAGCCACTGAGAATACTGGTTTCTTAAAAGTCACCACTGTATTCTTCTCAGGGAACGGCTCTCAGAAACAGAGAAATGCACCACCCGAAGTTTTAACCCCTGGCAGAGGATCCAGAAGGATAATAAGTGGTTGGTACAGAAGTAAAATGTTTGAGCCATCTTGCTTCAACTTGGGACTACTTTGGAGGGTCAAACAGAGCTCCGGAGCTTCCCATAGGATCAACTAAGGTTTCATTTACAACCCCACTGAGGGCCAGGTCTTTCCGGGGTCCCATCCTTCCTTCTTCACTTTTTATAGTCTCTATTTTAAGACCACTCCTGAACACTTCATACCTCTGGGTCTATCACCATGGAAACTATGCCAAGGTATTTGGTCTCGGGATTGGTATAGGAAACAGACATTACATAGAATTTTAGTGTTGGGTCTTTTATCAGCTGTCTGGCAATTATTGGTGGAAAATAGGATTACGGGTAGCTCTGGCATGTTGTTAAAATATTCACCAGTGGTAACATGGAATGTGTAATTGGAGGGCATTCACTGGCTGATGCTCAGTGTCTCCAGTACTTGAGAAGTATGATGGAAAGGATTAACTATATAAGGACTATGAATTGGGAAGCAGTTGCTGAGTGTGTTTGATTCATGTATTTAGAACAATGATGGTTCACTGATGATCCAAGGCAAAATTTAAAAGGCATAGTCTTTTTGCCATACTTAAAGAAAACTTGCTGTACCAGGAGTGTGTGCCTCAATTTGGGACAACTTTGAAGGGCCATCCCATTTCAATAGCTCCTGGTAGGATCGGCCACAGCATTGTCAATCAGCTTCTGTTTCTGCTCATTGAGGCCATGTTCATTTCCTTCCAGCTGTATCTCCCAAGAGCATTCCCCAGTGAGATATCTGCATGTGACTTCTTGCAGTTTTCCTGAAAAACGCAATTCAAGGCCTGTCCCTGCCATTTGCAGCTAAGCTGTCCCTTTTCCATATACACAGAGTTCACCTTCTGTGTCCTTCAGTGCAGTTGGGCCATTGGGAAAACAGGACACAGGCTTATATAACAGAAACAAAACTGGTACAACCCAACTCTGTACAGCAACCAGGGACTTCATTCATAAATGTGATTAATACTCAGAGATTTCTAGACTTTTGAAGGGGAGCAAGAGCTCAAAAAGAAAGATGCAGATGAATCAAAGGACAATTATCCCTTGAGGAAAGAGAGCTAACTGGGCAAGAGAAGAGGGGGAGGCTAAACATCCAGTTGGTATTTTTGACCTAGCAGTGATCTGTGTTTTCATCAGTCTTTCCTCTGATTACCTCTGAGATTGAACAACTTTTTATATTCTTAGAGTCCGTTTGTGTGTTCTCTTCTGTGACTCTCTGGTATATAGTGTTTGGTAATGTGTTGGCTGCACTACACGTATCTAAATACCCCAGAGAAAAAAGATTTTGCTTGTTTGATACCGTTCTTGTTTTTTTCTTACTTACCTTTAGAGTTCTCTTGGTTTCTTTCTCTCTCTTTCTGCTTTGTCTTGAACCAATATTCTTTTTTTCTAAGGATAATGTTCTTTTCTAAGGATGTGTTCTTTATGTTATCATAATACAGGAATCACTTTTGATGAGAAGTTTTGGTGGGAAGAGTGCCTTTTTTATTGGAGTCTCAACTAAAAGCAGATTCCCAATGGGCAGAAACAATAATTCAGGAGTCGCTGACATTTAATTCTATTAAATGTCCTCCCTTGGCCGTTCTGTTTGAGGTCCTTTGTACATAACCAAATCATAATCAATTATCAATAATCAATTAGTGCATATGCTACATATACCATAAGATGTTCTTCACTAGATACACCCTAGTCCATCAGTGGTGTTTAAAAAAGAGAGAGGGAGGGAGAAACAGACACAGAGAGGAATTTGTGTAGAGTGCATAGGCTCAGGATTGCGAGACAATTTAGAAGTAGTCATTTGGGTACAAAGAATGTGCAAAATAATGATGATTATTAAATATTTCAGATCTAGTCCCAAGCTAAGTATGAAGAGAAAAATTCAATATCTCTGGAAAGGATGGATGGTCCCCTACAATTCACTTAATCTTTATTCTTCATTCAATATCACTGGGGAGGCCGTTCATATAATGAAATGATTAAGGCATCAGTCTCTGTGGAGCTTTGGCCTGTATTTGAATCCCAGCTGTGTGTTTTTTAGGCAAATCACTTCACTTCTCAGAACCTCAGCTTCTTTGTCTTGGAAAGGGGAATAGCAGTAATACCTGCTTTCTGGGGTAGCTGTTTGGATTAAATTTAGGAGAACAATACATAGAGCATAGCAACACTGTGTGGATAAGATATTGTGATCATTTTTAAGATTGCTACTAGATAAATATAGTAATATTCAGATATCAATTTTAAAAAAACATTTGGAACAATGTTTAATTTTGGTGTAAATGAAAGGGGGCCTTAAAATGAGTAATAGTAAGTTTCATAGAAATCTCATTTGGTTTTATTTATTCCATGACTTGGAAAAATTTAGTGTAAGTCTAACTCACTTGCTGAAAATTAGCTTTTAAATCTTTAAACTTGTAAACTGCATCATCCAATTATTTTAGATAGATAAGCACATTTAACTAATATGCTTTCTACCAAGATTCTCTCGTGTAGACATTACATTAAACTGGGTAAGATATTGTCTAGAGTTTTATTATAGATTAGCACAACAGAGCTAAATGTGGTCTATGCTTAATCGTTCATGATTTAAGCAAGTTCTAAATATGACTCAATGCTTCTGTTAGGTTAGCTTTAAAACCAGGTCTAGATTTCAAGATATATATACTGTATCTATATATCATATATATGTATATATATTTTAATTTGTAATGTGTATATGTTTTAATTTTGTTTATTTATTTATTTATTTATTTATTGATTGATTTATTGATTTAGTGCTGATGTGGGGCTTGATCCAATGAACTGTGAGATCATGACCTGAGCTGTAATCAAGAGTCAGACGTTCAACTGACTGAGCCACTGGCACCCCAAAACATATTTTTCAAAATACTACCTAGTACCTAGTATTACCTAGTAAATTTTGTTTTTCTAAATTCTTTATTTTACTTGTTAGAATTGATTGAAATGCTACTTTGAATATGCTGTATGCTTTATATTATACACCTTTTATTGTATTTGGTGTCTAGATATCTTATGGTGTCATTTATATCAAAGAATGTAGTTGGAACAGATTTTTTGCTTTAGTTTCAAATGGGAACATCTATTTGGGAGGACAGTTCTTTGATTTGGGGTTAACATCCTCTTTGCCTCACATAACGTCAATTGATTCTCTGAATTCCTTTAGTTTGTGGTTTGTATGAAACTTTTGTTTATGGTTTCTGCTTTTCCGTATGCCATGTAGATTTCTTTGTTGCTCTTCAGCTTTCTAAAATATACTTTTAATTTAATTTTTTTATTTCACCTAATTTTCTTTGGCAGCTCGTATAATTTTGGAACACTATAAAATGACTACTTGGAACATTCATCTCCATGCCCCTTTTATGAGGTTTTGTTGAAACAAAATTCAGGGGTGGTAAACCAGCTGTTCCAGATAGCTGCCTTCACCAAAAATTTGAAAATAATTAGAGAGGAAAAAAAACCAGCCTTTGTAATAAATCTACCCTTATTCTCCTCTTGTTTCTGTCTTTGCTCTACTTTTCAGTAAGCCCTTCCCATCAGGAGTTCCCTTGGAAACAAAACTTACTGACCTTCTACTTATTGAGTTATTTCCCATGTATCCTTACCTCAAAGACCACCTTGGCCACACTTTCTTTCCATATTCACTATTCGTTCTTGAATCTTAGATCCAAATCACCGTTAGCTGGTTCATTGAGGAGACAAAGATGTTTGTTGACTTTAAGTGGAAGGAAGAAGCAAGGGATGAAAGAAATCTCTGAACACAAACCATGAACTTCTTGATTATATGTATTTACATTGGGAATAAAATTTTAAGAGAAGCAGGTGATATTATTATTACAGGCTTAATTTCATTGATAAAGCCTTGGATAACAGCATAAACTGAGAAATCTTTGCTATGATAACAACCTGAGCCTAAGGGCTCAGAGAATGGAAAAAAGGACAAGTTGTTTTCCTGGACAATTTTGTATTATGCAGTTTTTCTATGGGGATTAGTGTCTCTGTTTGCCATTAGGGCCACATACTTCATTGTTTTTCCTTCTGTCCTCTCATTCATGAAAAATTCTAGTCTTTGACACAGAACTTCACAATATTGCTCATGTGACATATTCTAGTGTTTCATACATTGAGAGATCAGTGTAGAAGGATCAGTGTAGTTCTTTGTTTATCATACCTAGTTAGCAAGTCAGCTGAAGTGGCCTGGCTTTTAGGTAGATTGGCCAATGAATCCTTTCTCTTTCCTTCTCTCTTGACTTTTAAAATTCTGAACGGCCAGCCAGAGGCTGTTAATAATTTCCAAGGATTATATGTGGGCTTTAGTGGGAAGAAAGTCCCCAGTTAAGCTGCTGGTTCAAAATGCACACCAAAACTGTAGTTCTAGATATTATCTCGGCTAATTATATATCTGTGCTTTGATTTCTATTTATGTTAATTGAATATAAATTTCTCAGTAAATCTATCAGGATGATTGGTAATAAGCAGACCCAAAGTTGGAAGTTCCTATGTCTATGGCCTTCTTAACTAATACTTAAACAAACAAACAAACAAACAAAACTTTTTATTTCTAAGACTTTATGCAAATTGTCAAATATTAAAACGTCTCTTTTAAGTGTATAAAAAGTTTTGGTTTGTATATGCTATATATTGTTATTTTTTTCTTTTAAGCTCCTGTAATGTTTAAATATATGCTTGGTTGGAGATTGTGTTATTTTTTGAGTCCAGAAATGTTCATTAGCAACTTTGCAGGGAGTAAACGTAACTCTGCTATATGCATGTATTTAGTTTCAACTGGAGAGGAAAAGAACATTTTCAGTAGACAAAATTATTCTCTACGCCTTTCAGAAAATCTGTGAGGGTAATTATGAAAAGAGCATAATTATGCAAGCCACTAAATGCATTTCCAAAATAGCAGGACACTTATCATTTATTTATTTTAAATATTATGATGGATTAATAAAGGCAATAAGTAGCAGTGAAAGATGCAAGTGATACTTCTCAGTGTGCTCAGTCTTATTATTTAATTTTTTTCTGGATTCTGGGGTAAAATGTATGATATTTATTGGTCCTTCCTAACATCCTTCCAAAATGGCTTTTTTAAGAATTTTCACCGTGAAGGGAAGAAAAGGGGAAAATAGAGTGATAGTGACCTAGTGAAGGATGTGTTGATTACTGTATTAAATATAAACACCTAGAATGAATACATTGGAGATCCAGAAAAAGAGTTGTCTAGGGATAGGAAAAATGTTAATCCAATCTCCAAAGGAGATTGAACAGTACTTATCTCTTCTAAAAGATTGTAAAATACCCTACCTTCCCTTTGCTGGGGACAAAACCTTTCCTTCCCTCTACCCTTCAAGATTTTTTGGCTGGTCTAAGAATTAAATTGACATGAGAGAGATTAACAGGAGAAAATCAAATTTAATTATGTACATACGGCAGTTCTGTAAAATTCTGAGGCCTCCGGGCAGTCAGGCATTTGAGGCTTACATGCCATCTAGAGCTAAGGAGAAGGGGTTAAGGGTTAAGGGTCTGAGACTGCAAAGAGGAGGAAGACAATTCACAGGAAGATGATAAAGACTACATGTTTGGTAAACAGTTTTTGCAAGACCACTTGACAACAATGGGAGGTAGAGAGAAATTTTAACAGATTTTGCTAGGTTGCTCCCTGTTTACCATACCTAGTTCATATTATACCAGTGGTTACCTATGTGATAGCTCTCTTCCTGGAGCGGTTCCACTATCTAAATTCTTTTAGATAGGTTGGAGGAAGGTCAAGTGTTCTTCCCAAGCCTTCTGCTTCTGAGAAATGATTGGCTTAAACAAATTCATGCCAAAGACATTTTGAGGGGGCAAATTTTGCTCCCCTATACTTTCATTTCATATTCTGGATTTATTGAGATGATTTGGGCTATTAAAGAATGATAATATCATCTCATCATCATTATTTAATCAGCATGGCTTACCTTATTGTTTTTTTTTTTTTTTTTTTTTTTTTTTTTTTAATGTTTATTTATTTTTGAGACAGACAGAGACAGAGCATGAACGGGGGAGGGTCAGAGAGAGGGAGACACAGAATCTGAAACAGGCTCCAGGCTCTGAGCTGTCAACACAGAGCCCGACGCGGGGCTTGAACTCACTGATCGTGAGATCATGACCTGAGCCAAAGTCGGCCGCTCAACCGACTGAGCCACCCAGGCGCCCCATGGCTTACCTTATTGCTGAGTATGTGCCATTCATAGCTCTAAGCACTTCGCAAGTACTAAAAAATTTAATCCTCACAAATAACCCTGTGAGATAGCTGTGACACAGGTCAATGTTAGTATTAATTTATTTTTATATAGTTAATTTATTTTTCATTAATTTTTATAGAAGTCCTTCATGATGTACATTAATATTTGAATTGAGCTTTATACCATTTTAAAATATACTTATCAGACTTTAGTTCACTTTTACTGATTTCATAGACCACTGTTTTTAAATTTCATACTTTCATTTTTGTTTAGATCATAATTTTTATTAATTTCTGTTTTCTGTGGAATATTTCATTGACAGGTTTTTATTTACGAGAAAACATGGGAAAGTTTTGCATCATTGGCAATGTCTAAGAATGTCCTTAGGCATGAATAAAAGCTAGATTAAAAGTTGAATTTTTACAATAAATATTGCCCACTTGAAATGTGTTCTACTATTTGTTATAGTGGAAGACTCATCAGATGGCCAATTCAGTTTTTAATTTTTCTTTGTCAATAAGTTATTTGTTACTAGCTGGATGGTTGTAAAATTTTTTCTTAATTCCATAAATTTAAAAACAAAATAAACATATTTTGACATGGATATCTGGATATCCTGTCATTAGTGTTGCTTGGTGCTCAGCTGAGTTCTGCCCTGAAGTTGCAAGCCTTTCTTCTGGCTTTAATGTTGGTATCTTCCTCTATTTTATGAAGCCCTGCATAAAAATTAATGTTTATTCTTTTATTGTCCTATTTTTAGTTCCTTGCAGAGTACCTGACATATTTGTTAAAGTCTTTGAATTCTTGAATGAATCGTTCTAGCAGCTGAGAGAATAATATTTAGAGCTTTCAACTGGTAATGCAGGGTCTAAAGAACCATCAAGAGACTGAGATAAAAAAATCTATGTAAGAAGTTTATCTCTCCAGTGAAATGTATGAACACCAGATTCGAGTTATTTCTGTCAGAAATGGTAATGTCAATACATTGTAGTATTATCAATAGTCAAAGCTTCAACAGTCATCAATCAATAGATTATAACCTCATCAGGAAGCCTGTGGGGCATTCATTTAGATGCTGCCAGAATTCTGACAATTGTGTTTTTATTTAAAATTCTGGACATCTTTGTTACAACTTCATTTGGAAAAACGGTGTCAAGCCTGCAAAAGTCTAAGCTAGCTTGTTTATTCACAGCCATACATTTTCATAAATGATAAAGAGATACTAGAAGGAGTTTATCATTTTATTGGTCTCTGACCCAGGTCAAGAAGTTAGTAGTTTCACAAAGGGAATTTGTAATGTTGCCAGATGATGAAATTGACAACTGGGTGCTTTGGTAGGACCTTTGAGTTGGTGTAGCTCATCTGTCTATTTGATGGTGATGCTCTATCCGGTTATCTTCTGCTATTGCTATTATTTACTGATATTAAGTAAACATATGTCTTTTGCTTGTGACTCTTGAAACAAGAGGGTTTTTGTTATTTTTGTTTTTTTGTTGTTGTTGTTAAACAATCATCTTGGCTCTTGTGACATCTGCTCAGATTGGAGGAGAAAAGTGAGCAGTGGGCATAGATGGGAAAGAAGGGGAGAGAGAAAACTAGTGTAAAATGGAAATCATTGGTGAAGTTTGAGGGATGGGGGCACAAGACGTTGAGAACATTGAGTGAGTGAATAAATAGCCAAAGAGAAGATAAATGTTTGTTTTGTATGGTAGATGCCCTAAGTACAAATAACACTTCAAGGAAGAAAAAAAATCTTCAGACAATTACTAAATAAAATTGTTTCAATAAAATACTGCTCTTATTGTCAAAATAAAAACCATTCCTGCTGACCCGCATATAACATTTTGGGTCTAAGAAATATATCTTCAGATGAAAGAACTATTAATGTATCTTACTTTCCCCATGACACTCATATTATACAGGGGAAGTAATCACATGGTCAGTCTGTTCTGGGGAAGCTCAGTCAATCATCACGTGTTCTCTAACCTCTGCCTTACAAGTAAAATGATAGCAGTGCAAGAAAAGTAACATGCCAGAGATTTAGCATGCAGGGATGGAGTCTGGTAACATGGATCAGTTTCATTCCCTTTTAAACAAGCTCATTTTATGTATGAATGCAGTGTGAAATACTCCCATGGTTGGCCTGAGGAAGGGAGGTATTCATGACCATAACACTATTGCTGATATTAAAATTTAAATAAAAGAAAATTACATAAATCAATTCATCTTTTATAATCAGAAGGGTTTTTAACCTTTTAAAAATAGTATGTTTATCATTGAATTTGGTCTTTAATTTTAAAATAATCATGTATTTATATGTGTTAGGTCATTGATAATGGCATAATTACTTTTATCAAAAATGGCAGAAAATGAAATGCACTTTGATTTTTAGGAAAGAGCACATGAGAGTATCATGGCAATATATATCAAACGAGAGACCTGGAAATCCTAGAATTTGGGGAAGAGTTACTTGCCTTGTAAGTTCCTCAAATGTTGAGATCTACATCTCATTGGGAGATAAGGGGAGGTGTAACAATGTAATCATGAGCATATGAAAAGAGAGCGGGTGTTGCTGGCATTAAAGGCCCTTCATTGAAAGAGATAAAGAGACCTGTAATAACTGTACTTTCTGATGGAAGCTGGTTCAATGAAGGGGTATGAATGGATGTGGAGGAATAACACCACCATATCACACTGTTGACTGAATGCAGCTATAATGAGTAGAATCCTCCTACTCCTGGAACTGGTCAACTATGGACAATTACCAAAATGGGGAATACTGAAGCAACTTGTTGGTGGTCCGGTAGAAGAGTCAATTTTGGTTATGCTAAATTCTTGAGATCGTGTATTAGACAGGCAGGTGGTGATATCAAAAGGATATTTAAATGGAAGGACCTGGAATTCAGGGGGGAGAGGATAAAAATATGTGAGTTGTTAGAATATAGGTAGAATTTAGTAAGTCTGGGACAAGAGGTGAATAAGGCATTCATTTCCAGTGCAGAATTTAAGGGAAGGGCACCAAAACCCTAGTAATCAACATAAAGAATCTTTTAACTCAACATTTTAAAAATAAAAATAATGTAAAAGTCCATGAGGAAAATATCAAAATTTTACATGTCTTAATGGGACTGGTTGTGATTTACTTAAAGAATGAGTTTAGATAGAGAAGAAAGTTAATCCAAGGACTAAACTCTGAAGCATTTAAATGTTTTGGCACTGGAGAGATGAGAAGGAACCAAGAAACAAAGAAAGAATGGCCAGAGAACCAATTGGGTGTGTTTCTGAATGCAAGGAGGTGAAAGCCCAGGAAGGAGGTAGTGTTTGGCTGTGTCATTAGATCACAGAGGTTGAGTGGATAAAGTCTAGATTACAAATAAATTAAGAGATCTTTCGTGATCTTGGTGAGAACTGTTTCAGTTGTATGTTGGGGACAAAAGCTTGACTGGGGTAAAAGCAAGAGAGAGCACAGGAGAGCAGTCAGGACAACACTTTTGAGTTGTGTTTTTATTTTTCAGTTTGCACAATGTGATTTTTTAGTGTAAAATGTGATTTCACAGATGTATAGACTGAAATGATGATCACAATCAAGCTAATGTAACACATATATCGCCTCACTAGTTATCATTGTGTGTGTGTGTGTGTGTGTGTGTGTGTGTGTGTGTGGTGAGAACATTCTAGGTCTACTCCCTTAGCAAATTTCAAGTGTGCAATACAGTGTTAGTAACTGAAATCCCCATGCCGTACACTAGGTCTCCAGAACTTATTCATCTTATAACTGTTAAGTTTATACCCTTTGACCAACATCTCCCCATCCTCTTCCTACCCTCCTGAAGTCTCTAGAAACTGCTGTCCAATTCTCTGGTCCTATGGTTTGCCTTTTTTCAGATTCTACACATAAGCTTTGCTCTAAGGGATAGCAGGGAAGGAGTGACAAGGAAAAGAGGATTTGAGGTAAAGGGAGAGACTTCCTTCGAAGATAGAGGTAACATATTCTGTTGGTGACACAGGAATGTGACAGTAAATGTGGGGAATTGATAATGTGAGGGTATGGAATATAACGACAGGAGGAATAGCCTTGAGTAGGTGATAGGAGCTAAGGGACCTACTGTGTGGAAGACCTGGCTTTATGAAGGCGCGTGGACAGTTCACTCATTGCAATAATAGGGAAGACAAAGAGGACACCAGAAAGGAAGTTACCAGAAATCCTTCTGTATAATTATTTACAAAATTGAATATTTTAAGTCAACTTTTTTTCAAAGGATGCATCCACCTGTCCTCCATACTCCATTTGATACGGTCCATTACCCCATTCTATATTAAAAAAGGAAAAAAACAGAATCCATCAAATGTGAACTCTCCATAACTTTTAATCTCTGACCAAACTTAGCTGCAATAACACTAATCCTTCTTTCCCCCTAAGAGAATCCCCAGTGAAAGTTGACTTTCCTCCTGAGATCCATTTCTTCCTGTGCTATGGATTCTATCCCCTTTCGTCAGTACACACACACCTTGCTCCCTCCATTATTCCACTTCTTACCTGTATCTTTATCTTCCCCATGTTTTCAAGTCCCTCCCTTGCTCAGTTCACTCCCGCCTAAAAGAAAATAAATGCCTTCTTTAATCCTATATTACTTTAAAAAATCCCTACATAATTCCCTTTTCCTTTGTAGCCATTTCCTTTGTAGCCATTTCTCTTTGTAGCTATTTTACTTTTTAATCCAATTTTTAAAAATTGAGGTACAATTGACTTCTAATATTATATGAGTTTCAGGCGTACAACGTAATGGTTCAGTATTTGTATATATTGCAAAGTTATCACCACATGAAGTCTAGTTAACATCCATCACCATACATAGTTACAAATTTTTTCTTGTGATGAGTTACAATGTTACAGTATTTTTCTTGTGACTAGGACTCTTAACATCTACTCTCTTAGCAATTTCCAAATATGGAATTGTGTATTCTTCACTGTGCTCACCATAATCTACATTCCATCCCCATGACTTATATACTTTATAACTGGAAGTTTGTGCCTTTTCATATTGTACCACTGTACCATTCGCACTGTAAACATTACCAGAGCAATTATTCTAATCACCAGTTAATAATTTCATGGGTTATTTTTATTAATTAATAATAACATTATTAGCAGAAGTATGAACTACTTCAAATATGCAGAAAGGTATAAATAAATGAGATGAAGTTAACCCATAAAAGAATAACCAAAAGGTATAAATAAATAAGATTAAGTTAACCCATAAAAGAATAACCAAACATGAGAAATTCAACAAATCGAATCATAATGCCCTTTGTATACCTCTTCACCTGTGTTTCTTTCTACTAACCCCGAGAGAACAGGCAACTCTTGAATTCATTTATCCACCTCATAGGTATTTTTCTCTGTCTTTTAAGGCAAATCTATGTATGCCCAGAAAATATGATTTTTCTTTGCATGTCTCAACATTTTATATTAATTTTATCATACTGTGTGCATCCTGCCACTTTTTCTCTTCCATTAAGTTTATTTGTGAGATTTGTCCATGCAGGTACGTGGATCTCTAGGTGTTCATTTTAATGGTCAAGTGATATTTATTACATGAATACCACTAGAGGTACATTGCATTCCAAATGAATGGATACTGGTGTTGTTTTCAGTTTTCTTTCATTCAAAAATCTTGTGATGAATATGTTTGAAGGTTTCCTTATAAACAGGTTGGGTGTTTCTCGAGTGCAATAGTGCTCAAAGTGTGGTTTGGGGCCTGTGAGGCCAGTTATTAATTATGAAACAATAATTATAGTTTTCACGCTCATTGTCTCATGACTGCAGAATGGAGATTTCCAGAGGTAACATGGCACGTGCTATGACTACAAATACGATGTGGAAGTGGGTAGGAGAACTCCAGTTGTCTTCTATTAACAGGCAGTAAAAAGATTTGAAAAACTGTAAAACCATGCCTTTCAATCGTTTTGTTTTTAAAAATGTAGTCATTTTACGAAAAATGTATTATGTGTCAGTGTGATTGGTTTGTTGTTTTGATTTTTAAAAATTAAACCGTGTTTGTGAATTTTCTGTTTTAATTTCTAATATGTTAAATATTTTTTTCTTTCTGTGATATTCCTGTACAGTCACCCTCTTCACCCCACAATCTCTGGCAAGCATTGTTCTGCCCTTAAATCTCTATAGTTCATCCTTTCAAGAATGTCCCATAATGGGAATCACATAGTATCTAATACATTAAATATTGATGAATATAATCCTTATAAATGAATATTCTGCATGTCCATCATCCTCAATACATTTTAAGGCTATAAAAGGTTCAAATATAAAAGTAGTCTAACTTCTGCTATGGTGTATACATTTAAGATTTGAATTGCTTTGCTTGTGGCAATGCGTTATCACATTTCCTAGATATTGTCTATATGCTCTCGAAATCAATATCATATGAGAATTAGTGCTGTTTTTGCGCCTTGGCAATGTTTGGTATTGGCACAGATGTACAATTGTTGCCATTCATTGAGAGCACACCGGTGTTTCCTTGTGGTTTAACTTTGCATTTCTGTCCTTACGAGTATGATAGAGCATTCTGTCCCATTCTTTTTGACCACTGGCTTTCCTCTTCTGAGAACTGAATATATGTTAGGTATCACAGGATATTAAGTGACATGCTATAAAATTAATTCTCTGATGTACAATTACCAGAACATAGGATAATTCCATCACATTTTGCTTCTCTCACCATGCATGGATAGTCACTTTGCATGCTTTTTGGAACCACCTGGAAGCTGAATGCACCTTTTCCCAGGGTCCTTGCAGGAGTTTAAATCCTATGGGGGAGAATGCCCCCATAGTGATAAACTCTCATTTATCTAAATCTATGATTTGTGCATCTTGGTCTCGTACATTTAGAATCCAGTCTCAGGCTTATTCTCTGGACTCCTGAATGTACACATTGGATAATTCCTGAACTTCCTTCCAAGTACAGTCCCATTTCTCCCTTAGGAGAAGCAGGAAAGCTGACTGGTGAGGGCGAGTCATGGCACTGTTTATTGACTTCGTGATCAAGAGGAGATGTAGAAGGCAGAAGCTTGGGGTGGGAGAGTGCATGCTTTTTTGCAAGCGTGAGAACCTTCATCCCCTTCAAGCAAGAGGGGAGTGCTAAACTTCAACAAGTGGTGCTTGTTTCTGCTGGCACCGCGCATTAAGGGGAATCCTGGAATTCAACAGTTTTCAGTGCATCAAACTAAGTAATCCCATTCCAAGTGTCAGGGCTCCTTCCTTTTTCAGCCAGGACTCTGACCTTGGCATATAGGCAAGTGTTTGAGATTGTTGAAGTTCTTCTATTCTAATATTAAGTGCTATATCTACCCTTCACCTTGCTTTGCTGTCAGGTGTAGGAGGGGACAATGTCTTTAGGAGCTAAAAGGAGAATTCTGAATTTCGCTCTTTGTTTTGCCTACGATGCATGCTCAGTGATTAGTTACACGTTTTCCTCAAAATCATCATTGGCACTTATCAATAATTCCAATTCCATTGTTTTATGGTCGCAATTGACTCCATATTTGTCCTTTGCCAGGTATATTATAGCTGCTAATGCAGTATCTCAAGCTGGAATAGTATCCAAGTTCACTGCCCATGAAAATTTCAACACTCTCATTGCTACTTTTTGCCAGGGACCGTGTGTTGCAGCTGCCAGTGATGGAGTCTTCTTTGCCTTCTGGATGACAAGGATCCTAAGCCTAAGTTCCATATTTACCATCTACTTCCTCAAGTTACTTCTAAAACCAACTGCCACAAATTAATTTCCCTGGGCAACATGTGGGAAACTTATTAGGGAATACCTTTAAGATTATCTCTTGGGGAAGGGAAGAAGGTAGGAGTGGAGAAGAGGAAGAAATTCAGTACCAATGTAGTTCCAGTGAAGACCCCCTTTGCCTCCAGCTTAAGCGGGAACTCTCCTTCAGAACTGAGTGAGGGGGCCAGGCCTTTATAACAATGTCAGTCAGTCATTGGATGCGGGATACCCTGGGAAGGTGGAATGCCCCAGGACCTGTCAGCTGTTATGCCCAAAGCTGAGGGCTATCTATCCTCAGTTCTCCCAGCAGGTGGATTAACATGTCTTTCATTCCAAAAGGAGGGTCTAATCCATGGCACATCGTGTGTCCACCATGCCAAGCTTTCAGCTATTTCTGTTCTGTTAAGTCACCACTTTTCTGTACCACTTCTTTACTCTGGGTTTCTAACACTTTGTCTACCCACATCTCCTCTACAGTCATCTTTGTTTTTGTGAGTTTATTCCTTAAAAGAATACCACTTAAATGTAATTTCAGGAGGGTGTCGGTAGTAAACAGAAGTAAACACATGTGTTTCATACACTCTAAAAAACCCCAAATCTGATTGGGTTAAGCATGAAAGACACTGTTCCTATTTCTAACATGTGTTGTCCCAGCTTTTATTTCTTTGGTTTTAGATCTAGGTGCTTATCCAGCATCACCTTGGGCATATGAACGGGATAGGAGCTGCACTGGCCAGAATCCTAGTATTGATTATCTTTTCTAGTTTCTAAGGTTGTCAAATGACCTTATCACAGCAGAGAAATGTATCTCATTCTGCAACATAGGGGATGAGGCCATGACACACACAATACCCTGAAAAACCTTTCTCCCTTAACCATGTGGTCCACCTGTCATTAACTCCTCTCTCTTTCTCGGGAGAGGAATGGATTCACAGCAACAGACACAGAGAAACACCGTTCTGCTACTTAATTGCATTCTGACTCTATACTACTTATTCTGGTATCCTGGGGAAATATTTATTGCATCCATATTCAATTTAAGAATGAAGAAGCCCCAAGGAATTACACACTAATATTTTAGAAAGCAGGTCCTTACCATTTCTAATATTCCCTTAAAACAATACAGTTAGTATGAGCCACAAAATTTAGAGCTTGGCCTGCAGCCTGTTATGAGAAAATTCCACTCAGCTTTAGGCTGCAGTGTATCATTTTGTCAAAAATGCAGCTCATACTTACCATCTTCTGTGTTGTATGCCTTCATTTCAGGCAGAGCTCTTATCCAATCCCAATTTAGCTGCACCCACTTCTCTATACCACTGACAAACTCAGTGGGGATGGTTTCCCCAGGATTTTTTTTTTTTTTCAATTGAAGTACCATCTAGAAATGAAGGAACACTCTGTTAACTCCACACAGTTGGAGTTGATTCAGAATGAAGCTACTTGATTTCCACCCTGGAGGGAAAGAACAAATAATGATGAAATTGTCACTCAAAAATAAAGTGTTACAATTTTTCAATCCCCTTTATTCAACGAGAGGTAATTAGATTTAGTAGTGAATTGGTTATTTTACTGGTAAGGATTTTCAGGTAAACCAAAACCAGTGGAGGTTAAATTGTGTGCCTAAAGTCACACAATTTTCCAGTGAGTGACAGAGTTGGGAGGAGAGCCCCAGTGTCATGGTGCCTAGAATTGCTGTCTTTCTAATAACAATTAAGAGATGACCGTCTGATTATTTGCTTCTTGTGTTAGATAGTGACTGGTCACATTCTAGTCACTCTAACTTTTCCTTACTAATTTTTTTTCTTGTCTATTGCACTCACTTGCCCATTGTAAGTTTCCACAAGTGTTGAAATGAGGAGACTTACTCTCTTGCATTGCTACTATGACAACCTATCTAGTCTATTATGACCTTTTAGAACCTTTATGAACATTGTTTTTGCTCATTAGCTTCTGTTCTTTACCTGTATGCCATCTATTGGTAATGAAACATGACTCTGATCTTTCAACACATTATACTGTCAGTTCAGGTCTTTCTATTACACAAGTTCATGGTTCCGTATGTCGTGTATAACTTTTAGAACCGTATTTTCTTATTCAACAACATTTATCTCAAGTGATAATTATGTTTTATATTAATTATTTGATTTATTTTCTTCATGTCTTCTTTCTTCATAAGCCTCCATGAAGGCAGGTTTAGATCTGTTTTTTTTTTAATTTTTTTGTTAATGTTTATTTATTTTGAAAGAGAGAGAGAGCACGAGCAGGGGAGGGGTGCATAGACAGGGAGACAGAGGATCTGAAGCAGGCTCTGTGCCGAACAGAGAGCCCTACATGGGGCTTGAACCCATGAACTGTGAGATCATGACCTGAGCTGAAGTCAGACACTTAGGCTACTGAGCCACCAAGCCACCCCAAAGAAGTAAGTCTTAAATGGACACAGGAGAACATCCCCATTGCTATGCAACTGGGTTTAGCACAGGTGGAACAAGCAACAACATCCATCACCCTGTTTCTCCCTGGAAGAGACCTAACCTCATACTTTCTCAGCTGCAACCTAAGGGTCCAGCTTCTAATCCACTTACATGAAGGTTTTGACTGCAATCCTCCCTTTTGGGACACTGATGGGTCTTGGCACGTCCTCAGCTACTGAAAGCCACTAAGAATAAAGATGGTGGCTTGGACAGTCAATAAGGTTTGAGAGGCAAACAGGAGCTCCAGCTGGGCTGATTGATGAGATTCATCTCCTACATGAAACCACTTTTTCAAAACCATAATGAGAAATCCTCTCACATGAGTTAGGATGTCTATTATCAAAAAATAAGAGCTAAATTCTGATGAGGATGTGGAGAAAAGGGAACACTTGTACACTGTGGGAGGGAATACCAACTGGTATAACCACTATGGAAAGCAGTATGAAGGTTCCTCAAGAAATTAAAGATAGAACTACATATGATCTAGCAATCTCATTTCTGGGTATACATCTAAATCAAATGAATTCACTGTCTCAAAGAGATACCTGCACTCCCACATTCATTGCAGCAATACTCACAATATTCAATATTCAGGGCAGCCATGATATGGAAACATCTACGTGTTCATTGACTGATAATACATGGATAAAGAAAATGTGAAACAGAGAGTGGCTGGTAAAAGGGTACCAACTTTCAGTTATAAAGTGAACAGGTCTGAGGATCTAATGTATAAGACAGTGACTAAATTTGGTAGTTCTGCATTGTATCATTGAAATCGCTAAGAGAGGAGAACTTAAGTGTTCTCACCAAAAAGAAAAGAGCAGATGGATGTGTTAATCAAATCAATGGTAGGAATCCCTTTGCAATATATACATAAATCAAATCATCACACTGCATACTTTAAATGTATTTTGACTTTATTTGACAATAATACCTCAATACAGATGAAAAAAATAAACATAGGCAAAAAAATAAGTGAAAAAAGCCTTTATTTCTGGTGCAGATAACAGCCCATGGTACGCGAAAGGTGCTCAATAAACTTTTGTTGTGTAAGTGAATGAGCCAGTTGTCTTTGTTTTCTCTTATATATATTACATTTTTAGAATTCAGGCTCCAAGATTTTTATGTTCTTCATTCTTTATTATTATTATTTGTTCTTTATTATTCATGACTGTAATTACTGCTTTCTTTCCTTTTTTTTAAAAGTTTATTTATTTATTTTGAGAGAGAGCGAGTGGGAGGGGCAGGGAAAGAGGGTGAGAGAGAGAATCCCAAGCAGGTTCTGCACTGTCAGCACAGAACCCGATGTGGGACTTGAACCCCCAAACCGCAAAATCACTACCTGAGCCCAAACCAAAAGTTGGCCACTTAACCAACTGAGCCTCCCAGGCACCCCGGTAATTACTGCTTTCTTAAAAAGCACTATATCTAACATTCTATTTCCTCCATTTCTTTGAGAATGTTGTTCAATGATCAGGAGAAGACGCACTCTAAGAAACATGATATGGATTAAATTAATGTCATAGCAATTCTTTGCTAACAGCTCAGATTCTGTGCTTTGGGGTTGGAGGTGGTAAGAAGGCAGGAACAAAGTGTGTGTTGTTAGAAGCTGTCATAGCTGCATCAAAACAATGACAGTCATAATCACAACAGTATATTTGTATGCTGTCTGTGCCAGGAATTGTATTATTAGCATATCTTCGTTATTGTAATTAAGCAATAATCACTGAGCTTGATATTTTCACCCACTTTTTACAAATGACATGATTTGCCTAAGTCCACACCACTAAGAGCCATGCAAGTCCTCAGATCCTGGTCTATCTCATACCAAAGTTTTGGTGATTCAACATCTCACTAAACATTTTGAAACAACTTCTTAAAGTAATATTTAAGATAAAACTATAAATATATAATGAGTAAATTCAATAGAAGTAGTCAGAAGTAATCATAGTCTGCAGTATATATAAAGCAAATATTTTCCTTCTGTATGTTTTGTTTTATTTTTCCTCACTCCTATTTCTTCCAGCTTCCTCAAGACTGTGGAATATATGGCTTGATTAGAAAAATGAGGTTTAATGTGAGTTTACTTGCAAGTTTCTTCATGTCTTGGCTTTATAAATCATTCTCTGTGAAAGCTTTCTCTCAAGGGAGACTGAGATTATAGACTTATTTTTCAGTATTTCTACTAAAAATGTCTTCTACAAAACTAAATAAAAGAGTGAACTTTTACTTCGTCAATGGCTTTACTGCCACTCAAAAGAAATACCTTTTGATGAAAAACATTGCATTTGTATGGATCATGGTTACTTAATATCTTTGACTAGAGTTGAAGAGTCTTTTCAGGAGACGGATGAAAAATGAAATGAACAATAGGAATAAAATTATGAGATTAAACTCTTCTTTGAAATTTTGGACTCTGTATATATACGTAATTGAAATTTCTCAGTCCTTCTTTCGGTCATTCGTTCAACAAGTATTTGTTGTCCACTCTGTGGTAGACACTGTCCAAGGTGATGGGTATGCGATGGCAGATAAGACACAAACAGTCCCTGCCCTCAAGAAGCTTCTGTTCTTCAAATTTTGTGTCTCCCTCTCTCTCTGACCCTCCCCCATTCATGCTCTTGTCTCTCTCTGTCTCAAAAATAAATAAAATGTTAAAAAAATTTTTTTAAGAAGCTTCTGTTCAATTATGAAAGTGAAACAATAAAAACATGTATATATAAACACTTATATGTTGTGATTATAACCATTAAAAAATAAAGTGCCTGGTGACAAAGAATTATAGAGAAGGACTACTTGATTTAAGGTAGAAAGAGAATGAAGTTTTAGCGGAGACAACATTTAAACCCGGAGATTAGGAATGAGAAACCAGTGAGGGCAAGGTCTGGAGAACACAGTATCTGAGATTTCACAGGTACAAACGACTTATAGTGGAGAGTGTCACATTTTAGGAAAAGGGAGTGTGATTCGTGCCTGGTGATAAAGAAGAACAGGGACATATGTTGAGGCTGTAGACATTGACATGGTTCCAATAATATAAAGCTTAGGAACTCAGGATAAAGATTGGATTTTACTCAAGTGCTCTGTGAAGACACCAAAGTGTTTGAGGCAAGTAACGATATGACCTGACTTATATTTTATAAAAATTACTCTTACAAGGAAAATGCAGTGAAAGAGAAAAGATAGAAAAGCAAATGGGTAAGGAGCAGAACTTTCCAGAGAAAAGTTGACAGATGGTGGCCCTGAAGGGTGAAAGAAATGGATAAATTTGAGTCAGGGGGAGAACAGTTTTATTAAAACAATGGACCAGATTTAGAACTACGGAATTTTAGGCTTGGTAGCACCCGATTAAGTGGCATTTTGGTAGAGAGATGTTCTAGTGCCTTTTAGAAAACACAAAATAGGCTATTACTTCTGTTCTCAATTGTTGTTCTAGTGCTAATTACCCCGTTAATGGCCTATATAGTCTCTTTCTCTCTGTCCACACTTTTGGTCTGTGCCCTGTGGCAGTCGACACCTGGGATTAAAAAGAAACAATAATTTCAATCACTAATTTTTGTTCTGCTTTCTACATGGGTGAGGAATTAAAGACAGTGATATGTCCACAGATAAAACCTTAATGGATTCCAATTACTCATCCTATTTCTGATTTCTACATTTAAAAAGAAAGAAAGAAAGAAAATGAGGAAAACACAAGAGCTGGCAGTTGTCCTTCTTGTTGTAGTGGCAGGTAATGAGACAGCAGGGCTCTTTGTACTGGGGCCCTGAAAAAGGAATTTGAATGCATTTAAGCCTTTTTTCTTCACTTACAATACTTTAGAACTCAAGAAAATTTGTTGCATTCAGTCGAATTTAATTTTTCTTTTATTTTCATTTTGACTGAAGTAGAAATGTTTTTAAATAAAATGCAAGTCATCAACATGTAATTTGTTCTTCTAAAAACTGTAGTTGTTTTCATAAATTTTATTTCTACTTAAGAGGCAAAGTTGGTATTTCTGGAGGCCCTTCTCACATAAGACAGGTTTAGTCTTCAATTTCTGTGATTCCATTGGCATGACCATGTGTGACCTCCGAGTAGAGTGTGAGTATAAACACATTTGGCTTTTGTGTCAAAGGGTGACATTTTCCCTTTAAAAATAAGTTTTGTGTTTTTTACCTGGGCCTAACTTGATAGCTGTGTGTTAAATATTGTGAGACTGCTTCTGGCACATGAAAGAAAAACCTCAATAGGGTATGAGACTTTTCTCAACTATTTGCTTAAAAATGTACTTAAAAATCTCAAAGATGGGAAAACTTACTCATAACTGATTGAATTGTGTGATGAAATATAGTATCAGATCCTAGATCTGGGTTAGCAGTACAACTGATGATTATTGGGCCTGAGTGGTTTTTTTTGACTTGTTACCATTATTTGGCCATTATTTTTTATCACTCACAATTGCAAAATGACAAAAATTCATAATTTGCTATATGTGCCTTTGGGGTCATATTGAATTAAAAAACACTGTTCTGTAAACATTTGTCAATGAGTATCTTGCCATAGATGATGAAATTGGTGGGATGTGAAACATGATATAAACTTTTTTGATCCCCAGTTAAAATTCAAATACAACATTGCCTAGAAATGGAATTTTATCAAATGTGGGTTTTTTGTACCATGACATGATCATATACACATAACATATAATTAGTTTATTAATATGATGAATAAATAAGTTTTCAAATGACGGGTCAACTTTGCATCCTTGGAATAAATTGAACTTGGTAATGATACATTAATCTGAATACATTGTTAGATTTTATTTTCTAATATCACACATTCCTTAATAGTTTTGCATATTAATGAAATGAAAATGGATATTAATTATAATTTCTAGCACTTTTTGTCTGGCTTTGGTATATAAATATTATCACATAAGTCTGGCCCTTTTCTGCTCCCTAGAAGATTTATATGAGAATTAATGTCTTTTTCTAAATGTCAGTATATCCACCTATACAATTCTGGTAGGTTTAAACTCTCCAGCATCTCCAGGACTATTATCGTCATTCGATTTCCTCTTAGTTCATCGGTATCACTTGCCTGCCACACATTCATCCTGTGAGTCTATCCATCAGGGTAAAGTTTATGGAGGCAGCTAAACATCAAGAGAACACAAGCAAGGGGCTTGTTAACCCCAAAGAACGTAGTGAAGACAATGAAATGCCAGAAGATGAAAAAGACATGGGATGGAAAAGTGGATGCCATCCTTCAGAAGAAAGGCAGAAGGGGCCACAATTCCAGGGGGAAGTGGTATTTTCTCAGAAATAAAGGGCTACTCCTGCCACTCCTTTAGGGGATGCACCTGTCACCCTGGGCAAAAGGTAGAATCCACATTTGGCAAGGAGACCAGTCATCTAGCCGAAATCATGTTTTCTCTAATCCCTTTTAATCTTTTTTTGTTTCATTTTTTTTTTCCACATCTGTCCTTTTTCTGTTTTTGTTTTTTGTTTTTTTGTTTTTTTGTCCCTTATTACGCCTTCTTGTGGTGGCTATACCCACTGGTGTTCCTTGTAACTTAGCTTTCATTTATGAAAACTTTTTGTCTTTTTCTTCAGTTTTTTCCTGAAATCTGTGAGTTCCCTGTGTAGTTTCTCATTGTTGCGCTGTAACCCCAAGTTTTCTTGACATTTTCTGTTTGTTTTCTTAATTTTGCTTTGTGATGTTTCTTCGCTGATGCAATTGTTCTGTTTGAGTTTCTTTTAAGTTCAGGTTGAAATATTTCATCACAACTTTCTGTTGGTGATGACTTTTTTTTCTGGTGAGTTTGGTTTGGGTTCTAAGAGGCTCTGCTAAATGTATTTCTTTTATCTTGAAATGTCTTTGTATGAGTGGTACTGTCTTATTTTTATGTCGTCAATATTTGAATAAATTGGATTTTCTCCACTGGCTTTTAGGAGAAGGCTTTCTGAAAGATAAGAAGTTAGCGTACTTAACTGGTTGCTTAGCCCAAAGGATACCTTTTTGCGGATAAAATGATGAATGATTTCTTTGATATTTGTTGTTTTTTTGTGGCCAGAAAAAAATCTGCTCCTGTGATGCTGTATTATTTCTGTAGGGCTTCTACCGATAAACATTTCTTTCCTTCTCTTTACCTTGACTCTTACAGATATTGCCCCCCAGAGCCCAAGATAGTCCCTTCTGTTTTAGATCTCGTGTTGACTTTGCTCTGCCTCCTTTGTCCTCTGCATACCTTCCATGCTTTGTTTTCTTCAACATCACAAGGCTTCTTCCCTATCCTGATTGTTTTTAGATCGTTTTTTAAATTTTTAATTTTTTTATTTTTTTATATGAAATTTATTGTCAAATTGGTTTCCATACGACACCCAGTGCTCATCCCCACAGGTGCCCTCCTCAATGCCCATCACCCACCCTCCCCTCCCTCCCACCTGCCATCAATCCTCAGTTTATTCTCAGTTTTTAAGAGTCTCTTATGGTTTGCCTCCTTCCCTCTCTGTAACTTTTTTTTCCCCTTCCCCTCTCCCATGGTCTTCTGTTAAGTTTCTCAAGATCCACATATGAGTGAAAACATATGGTATCTGTCTCTCTCTGCCTGACTTATTTCACTTAGCCTAACACTCTCCAGTTCCATCCACGTGGCTACAAAAGGCCAGGTTTCATTCTTTCTCTTTGCCACGTAGTATTCCATTGTGTATATAGACCACAATTTCTTAATCCATTCATCAGTTAATGGACATTTAGGCTCTTTAAATCTTAAAAGTAGTGGGATGCTTTTTTCACTTGAAGGGACTTTTGGCTGGTATTTCTTGGCTCTGCCTATCAGTAGGATGTCTCAACAACCCCCGCCCCCCCCCTTTTTTTTTTTTTTTCTTTCAATGTTTTTTATTTATTTTTGGGACAGAGAGAGACAGAGCATGAACGGGGGAGGGGCAGAGAGAGAGGGAGACACAGAATCGGAAACAGGCTCCAGGCTCCGAGCCATCAGCCCAGAGCCTGATGCGGGGCTCGAACTCACAGACCGCGAGATCGTGACCTGGCTGAAGTCGGACGCTTAACCGACTGCGCCACCCAGGCGCCCCCCCCCCCCCCTTTTTTTAGTTGAGCTTGCTCACCTGCTTCCCCACTGTGCTTTCCTATGCCAGTTTTGCTGATCTTATTGTTTCCCTTCAATCTGAATATATTTCTTTCTTTGGCATTGAGTTTCACTCAATTTATATGTAATTGAGTGTTTACTAATCTTCCATATTTTTCTGGGCAGACTGGCACTCTTTTCTGTTTTCTAGTTTTTGCTTTGAAGCAGTTAGTGGCCTGTTGTTCTATTGTCTTTTCTTCTGCCACTCCTAAATATGACTTGGTGATCTAAATGTCTCTAGTTTTGTTTTTTTTATCTTCTATCTATTATTCTGTCTGTCATCTCCCTATCTATCTATCATCTGTCATTTTGGGGAAGGATTGATTGAGCTCCTCGTATCGAAGAATTTATGTCTTTTATCCTTCTCGAAAGTTCTCAGCCATTATTTCTTCAGAGTATATTAGAGGGAAAAGCCTAGGATTATCACAAAATGGAACCTATACCTCTTCTTTCTTTTACTCAAACTTTGATTAAGCATTAGACTTTCTTATTTTCTTGTGTTTCTTAAATTTTGTCTCTCTGTAATCCATTCTTCGATATCCCTTCAGATTGATTTTCTAGTTTACTAATTCTTTCCTTGGTGCCTTTGAATTTGCTACTAAGCACCTTTATTGAGTAAATCTCAATTGTTTTATATTGTATTTAACAAAATTCTATATGACTTTTTCAAATGTTCCCAGTAAAACTGTATAGTTTTTTATATATTTCTTATTTGTTAATTTTCCATTTTAATACTTTAACATGTTAAATTTTATGACTTCATATTATTTATCTGATAATGCCAAAACTTGCTCTATTTCTGGGTTAGAATATATTATTTGTTATTTCTTCTGACTCTTTGTCTAGTCCATTGTCTATTCCATTACGAGCTCTTGTATATTTAAATGTAATCTTTCAAAATTTTCTTTGGGTGCACATTTTTCCTAGGGTTGTTGTTCTTGTTTGTCTTTTGGTATTTAGCCATGAAGCTACTAAGAATACTTGTTCTTAATTTAAATAGAATTTGGCTTGTGTTAGAGAGTTTTTTCGGGGAAAATAATTTTTAACTATCATCCAGAGTCAATGCTGATGATAATATTCTTACAGTCTTTTACTAGACAGTAGATTTTCCCTAATTTATCCACTCAGTTTGCTACCATTATTGGTTCTTTCCATTTACGGGGGTTCAGATACAAAAGGTTCTACTTCATGTTACCTTTGGCTTTTCTTCTGATCTCTTTAAATGGACCACTGAAGCAAAACTCTAAGCAAATATGACTGTTTAGATGTCCCAGTCAAGAATACGGAAGGGTAAACAGCATCTTTTCTAAATCCATTTTTCTTTCCTTCCTTCTTTCTTTCCTCCCTTCCTTTTCCAAGTTGTTTAGTATTTCTCATGCTATTACACTTAAACCAGTCTTACATTTTGGAAGATTTTTAAAATGTGGAAGTGTTTCTTTGGGTAGAAATTTTACTTTAGTCTTGGAAACTGAAACTCTATATTTACATCCTATCATTTTACTTTTTGATCCTTCACTAAACTTATTTTTCAATGAAATGGAGGAAGCATAAAATATATAAAACAGTATTTCCTATGGCATGCTCCCGCACTTACAGTTTATATATTATCTTTTAGGAAAATTTGTAATACATAACGACAAGTAGTAGGGCAGGTATGATACCTCCATTATAAATAAGAATACTAGAACACTAAGAAATAAAGCAACAAGAGTGCAGACCCATAGCAAGTCACATGCTGGCAGTTATTTAATAGATTTTTTTCTCTTTCCACACTGAGTTTGGTGCCCTTTTATTATCCCTTTCTGGTCAGTTTTAAGGCCTTTTTATTCTGGGTGGATTTTGTATCCGACATTTTTTTTTTCTGTGTCTAACATTGCAGCAAAACTCAAAACCGTCGACATAAGCTAGTTTATAAACTTCTAGGACATCTGTTATTTTAGAGACCTAGCGCTGAGTGAGAATAGAGTCTTACAAAGTCTGGGGTGAAAATAAGAAATCTCAGTAATTGCTTTTCTCAGCCTTTTCACTTCTCATCTTGGAAATTGAAGAGTACTGAATTATGCTCTAATTGACACTGAAATATAAAAAAGCAAATAAAAAATTCATTATGACCTTTAAGAATATGGCAGATAGAACGTGGCAAACATGTAGCCTTCGTTTCCAATCCAAATTAAAGGGTCATAGTGCATTGAAAATTGCTAATTCGCACAGGGCTGGAAATTACGACTTTTCAAAGAAAACACACATCAAAGTCAGCTTTTAATGCTTTTTTAAGAATCCTGGTCTAAGAACTATTATTAACATTAAATGGCAAATCATTGTAGGTCACAACAAAGTATGGAACTATAGAACCTCAAGCATGGGTTGCATGTTTTTATAGTATTTGACAGAATTACTTTATGGGTTGGTGTTTCAAGCAGCTTTTAAGCTGACATAGATTCAAGGAGCTTCCCTGAAGAGCATATATGACTCTGACATTCTAAGCGAGCATACATCAAAGACCTAGGGATTCCTGAAGCTTCTCGTCACAGGGCACATAGTGAGCACGCATAAAAGGGCTTTCCTTGTCTCCATCCAAAAAACTAAGCTAATTTTTAAATGTAACTTAAAGGCGGGTTGTAAGGCTAATAACACATCAGAAGTTACTCAAATTTTGTCTGCTTGTCCTGTTCTCCTTCTCCTCGGAAAATGTAAAGATAACGTCAGATTAATTTCTTGTTGTACTTTGTTTATTTGTGATACCTTTCCTTACATTTTGGAGATCTTGTGTCTATACAGGTCTTAGCAAGATTCTCCACATCATTTTTATGCCACTGGATTTCGGGGTGGCTTTGGTTGCTGTCTGTTTCACGCCCTAGACCTTGTTATGTTTTGTTAATCTTTGATACTTAGTAAAGAGAGAAATGGGACTGTTATCCTACAATATTCTCCTCATGTTTCTCTCCTCCCCCAGTCTTGCCCCACTTGAAACCAGTCTCCATTGCGACACACTCATAACTGTAGATTTCACACATTCCTTACTGTGGATTTCATTACATCATTCATTTCCTGTTAAAAACAGACAGAAATAACTCTATTGCCATCACCGTAAGTTAAAATGATCACTCATTTCTTTAGTGACTGAAGCCTTGCATGATCTGATTTCAACAGAACAATTTCTAGTGCCATCTCTTTCCCCTTCTCATACCCTTATCTCCTTATTATACTGACTTTGAGCTTCTTAGTATTCCTGAAGTATAGAGGTATTGTTGTAAAGCTGTGCTATTCCATTCATCTGGTATACCTTTACTTAACTCCCTCTTTGCTTGGAAACCCTCACTCTGCGTTCATATAGTTTTATTGTGAGAACTCTTTTGATTCTCCAGTATGAGTATTTGTGTGGCACGCTGTCTTTGCCTACAACATTTTGTTTAAGACATCATAATTCATCACATCCTGCTTTTGTGTTACATATGACCTATTACTTGGTCTGTCTCTCTTGCTGTCTTAAAAATGACCTATGACAGGGCGTATTGCACATTAATTACACACTGTGGCACTTTCCAGCACACAGTAGAAGACATAGTACACGTCTGATGACTGGATTGTCATCATTGATGACTTTATCCCAAGAAATGAGGACGTTAGGGTTGGTTTAACAATTACCGTGTATAAATATACGTGAAGATATGTATGTATTTATGAGTGGTACAACACAGAATAACCGGTGTCATAGATCTACTCACTGCGAGGTTCTGTTATTAAATAATAGTCATTTTTAACAATCAATTGGAAAGGCTTTTATCTGAGCAGAACTAAAAGAAATTTTACTGTTTTAACTCTCATCTATATTTGGCTTAGTCAATTTAGTCATTTGGTAAATGTTAGGTTCTTTGTTTAAATGTTGATATTTTCTAAGTGTTAAGAGACAGTTGAGAATTGTGCAGTCCTCCACCACAACCTTGTTACCAAGTGATAAATTATAATAAGAGCAAGCCCTAAACCAAATTCTGCCAAACCTAAACAATGTGTTCATACACTGAAGTATAGGAGAGTCTGTCTGTATGGTCAAGCACTCCAACTAACTCCTTAAACAGAAAACTCATGAAGGCAGCACAATGATATTCTAATGGCAGAACTGGCCAGACTTACGATCAAATCTGATGGCAGGACCTCTATAAAGTGGAGGAATGCAGGAACTCTAGACATTAAGGCCAAGGGCAATCGGTTGATAAGTTTTCCATGCTTGTTAGATTCTTTTATTCCATTCCATGGGTGAATACTAACGATGCTTGATGATGTTAATCAAAATTAAGCAAATTTTATGCTATTTAACCCCCATCCCCATAATTTCTGATTGGGTTTCTTTGAAAATTAACTAACATTTGTACACAAACATCAAACCACTTATACAGAATTATCTTTAAAATAAACTATTGCACAAGCAATAACAAGATATTCTCTTTCGTTATCACTATTTTAACCCTGGATCTTTCCCTTACCATTTCTATTCCATGAATTTCCACTTAAATCCATGAACAACAAAAAGAGTCTCTTGCTTCATGGCTGATATTAAAATTAGAAAGATAGCTTCTCTGTCTTTGCCTTCATGTTGCTTACAGAATGCTCAAGATTTGGGTTATCTTTTGACAAACTGGCATTTTGCAGGTTATATGAAATCTGATTTATTGAGGACCGAGAGTATAAGTACATTTTACAAATATCTTTGTCAAATCTGCAGACCAACTGCTGTAGCTGTCCTGAATATTCTCTCTTCTGTTACTGCACTAAGTGGTGAAAGGAAGGTTTCGTCTCCTTGATGATTGCTACCCATCAGTAGATGATATTTTCAGTCCACCTAGAAAGCATCTTCTACCATTACAAGGAAGCACTCTACACTTTGTAAAATAGACTATTACATAAATTATTAAAATAAACTACTATGCAAACAATGTAAGGATACTCTTTACTGCATTGTCCAGTTCCCAGTTTGGAATTAGTGGCTGGAAGCTTAAAAGTTGCTCACTCCCTCTCTTCCTGGCATTGCTATTACCATTATTTGCCATTAAATATGGCCCTTTTATATAAATAGTGTAAAAACAGAATGCGCCTATTTGTAAAACTAAGTATTTGCTTTTCATTCATTTGGCAAGTATTTACAAACATGTGATATATGAAAGAAAGACCTAAAAGTATAATTGTGTTTTAAAGAGATAATTTTTACACTAATAACAGCAGCAACAAAAGCTTTTATTGGAGGTTTTCTGGAGAAAATGAAGAATTGAGTTTTAAACACATCTGTTTTTGAGTGTGGAAATGACTAAATCCTTCTTTGAAAAAGGAAAACATGGAATCATAAATGTTAGTCAGTTTTTAATTAGGGAAACAGGTTTCATTAAAAGGAAAATTTGAAACAAACCTCACAAACCTAAAATATTTTTGTTTTTTTAATGACACTATATTGTGAATTATTTATATTAAAACTAACAAACAATCATAGATTAAATACATTGCTAAGCAGAGTACATCTGTTAAATAGAAGTGTTGACATGATCTGTTAAGGGTTAAATTTAACTCTGATGGATTAAATAATAGGTTGTTTATATTGGAAATTCAATGCTTAAAAAGTTGAAAGCATTCTCTCGCTGTCAAATTGCTTTATTTCTGATATACAAGTTTAACCTTTAGAGTTGTAATATTTCCAAAGTGTGTTTGCTTTGTTTGGAAAATAAATTATATTGAGCCATAACATGATTTTCATAAAGTTTAAATAAGACCTTGAAAAAGTAAAGTTGAAAGTTTGTACCAGACATGACCTCAAATTTTATTTATGCTTTGACAGGTGCCTGCAGGATACCAAGTCTAATTATCTAACAGGTAGTTGGTACAGGGTATTTGATGCTTCAAAAGTAAGCTGTGGTTAGGCACAGAGATTCTGAAGTTAATTTCATGGAATTAATAACAGTAAATAAGTGACTGAATTTGAAGAGGCAAAAAGTATAGAAGAGGAGGGTGTATGAGCAAATAGAAAATTTCCATTGTTATGTCTCCCTTTTCAGATATTATAGAGTCACATTATCTTACATATTTAAACATATTTAATTAACCAAGTAGATACTCTGTCTCTTCAAATGAAGTTTGGAGCTAATGCAAACTACCTATGATGATGTAGATTATATAAGTATACAGAAGTGTTGCAAAGACTTCAAACTTGAAGGCAGTTCTAAGTGAGACAATGATGTGGACTAAATATATTCACTTGGATTTATGGTTTTGCTTTATGAAATTCAATGAAAATCACTTACATGCCCATTTTTTATTTATTTAGAAAAAAAACAATTGAGGTAAAGTTTCAGGTGAGTTTTAAAGGAATAATCTTATTTTATATATGCATTTTAAATGACATGATGATACTTATGACTACCACCTGCCCCCCCCCCCAATTATAAAGCTAGAAACATTCAGAAGAGAATTTCAAGTTGTGAAAGTATATATGTGATGTGTATGTTTAAGTTAAGGTAAAGGGTTGACTTTGATTATGAAGACTTTGGAAAACTACCAAAATTACCTAAACTCAGTTTCTTGATGCATGAAGTGTATTAGTTACTGATTGATGTATAACAAAGCATCTAAGCTGCAGTGGCTTAAACACTAAATATGTATTATTGCTTATGGGTCTATTGGTCAGATGGAGACTTCTGTCTTGGTTGGGCTCAGTTGTACGTCTGTAAATGGCTACAAAGGCAGTTGATAGGTAGCTGGTCTTGGGTGCCCTAAATTGAGACAACTTGGACCGTGAGGTCTTTCCATGTGGTTTTTCATTCTCCAGCAGGCTAGCTGCAATTGTTCTCATGGTGGTGGTCGCAGGGTTTTCCAAGAGAGTGAGCAAAAGTGCCCAGATCCCTTTATTACCTAGGCTTGAAACTGGTACACTGCCACTTTTGTGGAATTTGATTAACCAAAGCAAGTCAAATTCAAATGATGGGGAAATAAATTCTACCTATTGATGGGAGGAACTACAAAGTCACATTTCAGAAAGCATGGATATAAATAGGGATGAAAAATCTGGCCATTTTCACAACCTACATGAAGATTTTAAAGAATAACAAAGTGAGAAAGATATGAAAAACACACTGATTAATGTTTCTCAGACTTTAATGGGGAAAAGAACTGTCTTAGATATTCATTAAATTGCAAATCCCTTGGCCATATCCCCCAAGATTATGATTCTAAGTTTGTGATGTAGTCTAGAAATCCTCAATTAAATAGAGTAACTCACTCCCCAGTGATGCTCCTAGAGATGGTCTGACCATGAGAAAAAGTTAAATGAGGGAGGGAGAACTTTGATCCCACAATAATGAAGGTTGAATTATAACAGAAGAAAATGATGAAGCAGGTGAAAACTGCTCAAAGATTATTCTTACTATTCTTTTCATTTGATACTTTATTAGTTTTTAGTGTTCAAAGGGCTTCTACATATATTATCTAAGACCTGATAAGCCTGTGAATCAGGTAGGAATGATATATATGGGATATAATTTGTTATATGACATTTACAAGACTTAAACATCAGTCTTCTATCATAATAAAACAGTTTTCTAATCATGATTTTAGTCTTGTGATTCAGGTGACAAAGATGATGAAACTAAAAAAGAATCTATTTTGCATTTATTCAAATTTTGACCCGATGCATGAGCACTTGAAATGGGAAAGATTGTGCTTATTGAAAATTAATTTAGAGAAATCGATTGACTTGGAGGAAAAGGATTTTTTTAACTCAAAAATGAAGGAAAAAGGTGAACGGCTGGCAATGACTCACATTCTGCTTTTAAGAAAAATGGGTAGATAGTGATATTGGCAAGCTATAATATTTTTAAAGTATAAGTATTATTATATTAAGTTCATTATCAAGTTTTTGTCCAGTTTTTATGACATGAAACTGTACTTTAGTTTTCATTTAGCACACAAAATAATTGAATTGAGTATTGCATCACGTGGAGCTAAAGTCAAGAACGGCATTATGAAATATTGAGGCAAATTTCACATAATTTGTAAAAGCAGAGGTCACGAAAGCTACTCAAGGAATCTTTTTTTAAAAAGTAACATAAACAAAACTACACTGTAAAAATTCCAAATATAATTTGAAGTTGAAATATTGGCAAATTACCAAAGAATTTGGACTATTTTACTTAATGGTCAGGAGTTGAGTTCACTTGGTAAAAGTCTAAGAGCACACAAATTTAAGCTAATCATTGTGTTAAAAGTAAATGAAAAGTTTCCAATGCTAAAGAGAAGGACTGTCTTTTCCAAAGTTAGCAAGCTACTAGTTTCAGTTGAATCAGGAGAAAAAAACTAGCAAACCTTAATGAAGATGTTACATAAAAGCCAGAGTATTTGAATGGCTAAGTGAAAAAAAAAATTACAATGATATTGATCTTCCAATTGCCAAGGAGACAGAACTTGGAGATTTAACAAGGGATTCACACTCCTGATCATGGGCTAAAAAAGAACAACTGAAAATTAAGATGAATAATGAGGGAAATATGCAAAGAGGGAAGTCTTGTTGGGAGAGGAATTGTCAGAGACAGATAGCTTATTTTCTTTTTTTTTTAATTTTTTTTTTTCAACGGTTTTTATTTATTTTTGGGACAGAGAGAGACAGAGCATGAACGGGGGAGGGGCAGAGAGAGAGGGAGACACAGAATCGGAAACAGGCTCCAGGCTCCGAGCCATCAGCCCAGAGCCTGACGCGGGGCTCGAACTCATGGACCGCGAGATCGTGACCTGGCTGAAGTCGGACGCTTAACCGACTGCGCCACCCAGGCGCCCCAGATAGCTTATTTTCTTAAGGGAACAACAGAGATTGTCTAAGGACATACAGGCTATTTTCAAGTAAAATTGTATGCTTATTCAGGTACAGTTTTGCTCAAGTAACTGTAAGTCTTGACAAGTTCTCTGAACCCTCTGCATCTCTGTTTTACTCTACAAAGAGGACACGGGAACCTCCAGCTTGAGAATCCAGAGACTCCATTTTGATCAGAATTGTGTAAACTACCTTCTGCAGGGAAAACCTAATCGATAATTTAGTGACAAACTTAGGATTTGATGCATATTTCTCTGATATCGGTTCAGTGACCATTTTTTAACACTCTTGTTGAATTTTTCAGTCCCTGTATTGTTCTAATGGGCCAAGCTAATCCTGTCTTGGGATGTCGTATTAGTTTGCAAGGGCTGCCCTAACAAAATACCACTGACTGTGTGGCTTAAACAGAAACTGATTTTCTGCAGGGTAAGATATTCAGGATCAAGGTGTCTGTGGGGTTGGTTTCTCCTGTGGTCTCTCTCCTTGGCTTGCAGATGATGCTTTCTTGCTGTGTCCTCACGTGTTACTTCCTCTGCACATGCACATCCCTGGTCTCTCTGTGTGTCCTGAGCTCTTTTTATAAGGACACCAGTCCGATTTGATTAGGGCCCACTCTACTGACCTCATAGTATCTTAATCATCTCTTTAAAGTCCTGTCCACAGGGGCGCCTGGGTGGCTCAGTTGATTAGGCGTCCGACTTCAGCTCAGGTCATGATCTCTCCATTCGTGAGTTGGAGCCCTGCATAGAACTCTGTGCCACCAGCTCTGTGCTGGCAGCTCAGAGCCTGGAGCCTGCTTCAGATTCTGTGTCTCCCCCTCTCTCTCTGCCCTTTTTCCAGTCATGCTCTATCTCTCTCTTAAGAATAAATTGACATTAAAAATTAAAAAAAAAATTAAAGTCCTATCTACAAAAACTGTTGCATCTGAGCTACTGGGGGTTATGGCTTCAACACAGAAATTCTGGGGGAACACAGTTAAGCCCATTTGGGCTGCTGCTATAACCCAAATGCAATAGACTAGGTTGCTTAAACAACAAGCATTTATTTGTCACAGTTATGGAGACTGGGAGGCTCATGATTGTCATGATTATGTTACCACAGATTCTACGTCTGGAGAAAGACTGCTTCCTAGTTCACAGACACCTGCCTTCTCTTGGCTAAACACCTAAGAGGCACATTTCTGGGTCTTATGGTAAGTGAATGCTTAAGTTTATGAGTAACTACCACATTGCTTCTCAAAGTGGTTGTACCAATTCACATTTCCCTCCTTTGTGTAAAAAGGGTCCCAATTACTTCACATCTTCATCAACATGTGGTATGCGCAGTCTTTCAATTTTAGACATTCTGATGTGTATATGGTGATACGTCATTGTAGTTTTAATATGGATATTTTTTAGTGCCCTTATTTGCCGAATACATATATTTTTTGGTTAAGTGCCTATTCAAAATTTCTGCCCACATTTAATTGGGTATGTTTTTTCTTTTCTTTTTTTCTTGTTACTGAGTTTTGAGAATTTTTCATGTTTATTGTATATAAGGCTGTTCCCCAGATATGTGTTTTGCAAACATTTTTACCATTTTGCATCTCCTAATAATATCTTTCATAGAGCCAAGGTTTTTAATTTTGATGGAGTCTAATTTATCATATTTTTAATTTCATAGCCACTGATTTTAATGTCTTATCTAAGAAATATTTGCTTAACCCAGGGCCACAAGATCACATCTGAATCTATCTTCCACGATCATATGAACTTTTCTAATTTAGACTTGATACGGTAAAATAGATTGATTGATTTTCAAATATGGAGCAAACCCTGTTCCCTGGGATAAAAGCATATAAATGAAATTCCTCTGCTAACAAAAAGTTGTTTGAGTAAAATATAATTACATCTGTCCATGGAACTGAAGGCAGAGTCAAGGCAGAGAACAAACACGGCTGAACTGTCATTTATGTATTAAATTATTAAAACTTGCAAAATGTGTCTCAATGTTTAAAGAAAAAAAATCACTTAAATCACACTGCAGATGAACTGATATTTTTGGACAGGAACTCAGCACATAAACTTAATTGCAGCTCATATAGTGTGCCTACCATCGTGGAGAGTTTTCTTACAGATCTTGATTATTTTTTTCTACTGTCTGTCACTGAATTAGAAAAGAGAACTCAGTACATCAGGATCCCTGTACATAAATATATTTTTATTCCATTTATGTTCCCCAGAGACTGCAATAATATGTGTACAATAAATAGATAAATTTTTCTTATCTTTGAGTTATTTAATTTCTCCTGAAAGACCTCATTAATTAATTAACAGTTAATTATAATTGATTTAGGCATCTAAGAAAATAGACTTAATTGAAAGTGTTGGCATATTGCACACACAAAAAGGTTTGATGTAATTTATGTAGTTATTATAAAAATGAGTCAGAATTTTAAAAATGCCAATGACCCGTGTGATGATAAAATGTGAATTTGGAAAAAAAATTGGGTTTCAGAGAAAATTGATACACATTATTTAATAAAATATCATTTTCTTGGGAAAATATTTCCATATGCCTTATTGAGCAGCTGAGTTAGGAAAATGATTACTGCCTTGCAGTGCATAAAGTTGGGTGGTCTTGACCCAGTGTTTGACGGGGTGGGGCAGATAATTTGAAGAATTCTCAGAACCAGAGCCTTGCCTCCGGAGAAGAGGTTATCAAGAAAATAAAAAAGGACAGACCCACCACCCTGCCAGTTGTTTGGTTTGAGACGGGCAACGACTCTCTCCAATGCAGCGTCTGGAGACCTAACAGAGTCTTGACATTGGGTACAGACTGACAAACAAGTATGCAAACTAGCTATTTGGTAATGGCACTCAGCATGGCAGAGAAATCTTGCAATGCCATACCTCTCTCATTTCCTCAAACTTCTCTCCAGCCTTCCACACACAATGTTATCTGAAGACCTTGCCTCATGCTTCCCTGAACAAAATAGGTAAAACTAAACAGCAAATTCCATGTTTTCTCATCTCCCAAATCTCCACATCCTTCCCTACCTCTATTATTTATTACTTTCCATTCTGATTTTCCTCTTATTTACATAGATAGGTATGTACTTTTTCTGGAAGAGACCAATCCCCTCCCTTATTGTCTATCATTCTCTTTCACATTATAAAAGGCTTCATATCTTTATTATACCCACTTGCTCCTGTGTCTTCAATGTCTCTCTCTCTGAAAGTCATTCCCATAAATATTTAATATTCAAGAATTCTTGGTCATATTTCCCATTTGCTAACTCCCATTACTTCTCAAAACCACAGATAAGCTTCTGAGTTGACTTGCTTAAAATGCCATATTAATTGTCTCTCTCCATTCACTCCTATTTTACCAGTGAAATATATTTCACGCGTAAAAATATACAGAGGTATATAATAAGATGTTAACATACACGTTGATAAGTAGGGCCTCACGGCTAACTGGTTTTCAACTACACTCCCACACATGCACTACCTCCTTCTGTTATTTTGAGTTTATTCCCCCAAATCAAATAATTTCGTTTGTATATTTTTGTGCCTCTCTAAAAGATTAAGACTATTTTAAAAACATAACCACAATATCACTTTCAGATTCAGATTCCTTATATGAAACTGTGGCATCACGCAGGAAAGAGAGGTATGCCAACGGTGGAAATGGGGCTGTTGGAAGGGTTAAAATGACTTACAGAACCCTAAACCCCAAAGCTTCTGTAATACCTCATTGAGCTTCCTTTACCTGAGGCTGAGACTCCTTTATATCTCATTCTGTATTAATCTCACACTGGACAGAGCTTTTTTATACAAGACCAATCATCCCAACCTGTTATACCAATAGGCCAGATGTTAGCACTCCCTGGGAATTAAACAGAATTAGAATAAAGAAGAAAAATTGATATACCCAGAGATTTGGTCATTAATATTAGACTATATCTCAGAATATTTATGGGAATGGGTTTTAGGGTGGCTCACCCAAAGGAATCTGAACATATTTTAGATGAGGGTAAATTTATTGATAATTAGTGCTCCAACCAGAGAGGCTACAGTCAATGTACTCAAATGGGCATGAATTCTAACAGTTTTCTGGGTTATTGTACAAAATTAAATCTATCATTGGCTCACATAAAAGAAGATTGTCAACCAGAAATCACTGGTATAAAGTAGAAGCAGGAATTCAAAAACTTGAGGGGATGGGAATACTGAAGCATGGCATGATTCTCCTAATAATTTCCACTGAGAAGGCCCAAAAGAAATTCCTCTTGCCAACAATTTAAGAAATACTTTGCTATTTGGTAAAGGAAACTTAGTCTTTTTCTGACGGAAATGCAGGTGGGAGATAATGCTATTTTTGAAAAGCTCTCTGGTCCCAAAGAGAACGGGACCCTTCTGAGTAGTCTGCTAAATGTCCTGTGAATTGTGAAGTTTTCCTTCTGGCTGGTGGGAAGGGGAACCAATCTGAATACTGTTGCCTCAAATCCTTTTGGCTCTTTCTTTTCCACAGCCTCAGGTAGCCTCCTCATACACATATGCTAAGCAGGATTCCACTGATCTCAAGACCAACCATCTGCAGGTGGAGACAGTTGTTTCCCTGTTTGCCTCTTTCCTCTCTTGTCATCTGTCCTGTGAACTCCAGCTGTCTTGATCTCCCTGAACTCCACAAAGGCGCCAGCTCCCAGACTCAGCGTCCCAGGGGTTCTGACTGGCTTCTGCCTCCCTACACTTTGGCCTGGAAATTCTCTCAAAGCAAAAACTAGGGCACATGAAGAGCTTGCCTCATTTGTTTCCCATTTCTGAGAAATCACATTCTTTTGTTGTCTGATGTCAATGTCTTAAAACCTGTTTTACATATTTCATCAAGTTTCGTTGTTGCTTCAGGGAAGAGGGTAAATTAGTCCTTGCTACTCCATTTCAGAGGCAGAAGTTTCTATGGTTTTAAAGTGTGTTGAGGGGCACCTGGGTGGCTCAGTTGGTTAAGCGTCTGACTTTGGCTCAGGTCATGATCTCATGGTTCATGGGTTTGAGTCCCGTGTTGGGCTCTGTGCTGACAGCTCGGAGCCTGGAGCCTGCTCCAGATTCTGTGTCTCCCTCTCTCTCTCTTCCCCTCCCTGACTTGTGCTCTGGCTCTCTGTGTCTCTCAAAAAGAAATAAATGTTAAAAACAACAACAACAACAACAACAACAACAACAAAAGTGTGTTGAATGGGGTGCCTGAGTGGCTCAGTCGGTTGAATGTCTGACTCTTGATTTTGGCTCAGGTCATAATCTCATGTTCGTGAGTTTGAGCCCCACCTCGGGCCTGGCGCTGCTTGGGATTCTCTGTCTCCCTCTCTCTGTGCTCCTTGCTCACTCCCTCTGTCTCCAAAGAAATGAATAAAAAAAATAAATAAAAGTGCGGGGATTGCCAAATATATGGAATTTCCCAGATGTCTTTCTGTTATTACCTTCTAGTTTAATTACCTTTTTATCTTTGAACACTTCTTGTTATTTCATTTATTTTACATTCTTATGCTTTGTTTTGTGGCCCCAAATGTGGAATATGATCTATGTTGGTGAATGTTCCATGTTCACTGGAAATAATGTATATTCGGCTGCTGTTGGCTGAAGTGTTCTATAAACCTCAGTGTATGAGAGTTCTCCATAAAAATAGAGCTATATATATGTCAAGAGAGATATAAAATATAGAGACATATAAAAATAGATACACACACACACACACATATATATATATATATATATATATATATATATATACGTTGAGAGACAGATGGATGATAGATGATAGAGAGAAAGATAGATAGATAGATAGATAGATAGATAGACAGACAGATAGATGATAGACATATGATATATACCAGCAGAAAGAGTCTGCATGGGGTTTACTTTGGAAGCAGAGACTTAGTCGGTGTCACAGGTAGTTATCCAGAGGTTATATAGTTGCATCAGGAAACCATGAATCTTTGGAGGTGATTATGTGGTGGGGATATCTCCTACTATGCAACAGTTGGTCACCTTACACCAAATGGTAGAGAGAACCCAAACTACAGGTTGCAATCAATTCTTCATCTCTCATTCTCTTTGTCTACTAACCTCAGGAGAGTCACAAACACCAAAATTATTAAGAGAGAAGTAATAGAGTATCAATGGAGAGAAATAACAACATTATCCTTGCCCTCTACTCAAGATTTGTTTGTGGTAAGCTTTGAGCTGAACAAGAGATTTGATGTAGATCAGACTGGACTTGCTAATGTCTGAAAATGGGATTGTCATCAATATCTGACAGTGACCTGGAAGCTTTGAAATCTACTTGTGTTATCATCTAGGTGCAGGGAAAGCAAATCTGACAGACTGGATCTGAAGACAAACTAAGACAAAAAATTGCTTGCATCCTACTCAATCCAATAGAGCCAATAAACCTAGAAATTCTCTGTATTTTTCCATTATATATTTAATAAATTTGCTATACCTTTATAATTTGATAGTGTTGTTATCTTCTCACTATTTTCAGGTTTTCAAAATCTTTTTTGCTTATCATTGGAACGAAATAGAGAATAGCTAACAATCTCTGTTATAGTTACTATATTCCCATTGAAATACCAACCAAGGCCCAAGAAAATACATACATTAATAAAAACAAGACTATACAAATGAAGGCTTAATAACAGTGCCCAAACAAAGACTGGCCACCAAATTTTTGCCAAAATCTGAGAAAACAGCCATGGAGATAGACATAGATATATAATGAATGAATGGACCATGAGCTCTTTTCCTTCTGTCCCAGAGCAGTCCTCACAGTGAGAATAAGTCAGGGGACAGCTGGGTTTTTCTTCCACTGTTTATCTAATGGCTTAGAGAATCAGAGGACTTGGATGTCCACCTGCAGTGTTGCTTTATGAAGTGGCCAGAAGCTGATTCTCCACTTCTCAATCAGACCGCTAATCAATACCTCATTCTTGGCATGAAGTAAGTGATTGTAACTCCAGTAGGAACTCAAGAGATTGGTTCACTAAATCTTGAAAATTGGGCCCCCAAGGAAAGCTATTTAAGTGAAAAAGATACAGAAAGAGGTCCATGGAAGTATTTTCTAAGACATGTGTGGGACTTTGTCAGAGGCCCTTCCTAGAATTGCTACACAGATGCCAGTCTAAAGGAGATCATGCTTTTCTCCCTTTCTGCACCATTTTCTATTTACTATTTATTACCAAGTATTATTATATGATATGCCTTTTTAAAAACTATTTTAGGAAGAAGCAGTCTGTTTTTATCACCACACCTAGAAACTAACAACTTTAGAGGGCTCGAGACTTAAAATATTTGATAACACTGGTGGATGTAGATTTCAAACTATGGTACAACTTATCAATTGTATCACATAATATTTTCAAAAAGTATTAAAGGGGTGTATTTATACCAGTATAGCTATTTTCTTTCCCTTTATTGGTTCTTATATTAAAAGCTCATATACTAACTCCAAGTAATAAATGAATTCTCGTGCTACTAAAAAGCCCTTCAGTTTCCATAACTAAGGGAGGTTAGGACATACTTCAATTTTATATATTTATTTTACTTTGTTGCAAGATCTAAATATTTTCCTTATTATATTTGCTACTCAAATTCATATGTTGAACTAAATACTAAAGTAGATATAGAATATGTTTATTTTATCTAAAATAAATAAGGTACTTTTTAACATATTGCCTTAACTATATCACTACACATTTTAAGATTTTACTTCCCAATATTAATGATCTCTGAATGAAATGAGGCATCCTCTGTCAGTTAATAGCTGTTTGCATTTGATGATATAAGTTAGGGTAAGACACGAAAGTAAAAGTAGGTTTATTTATGGGGCACCTGGGTGGCTCAGTCGGTTAAGCAGCCGACTTCGGCTCAGGTCATGATCTCGCGGTCCGTGAGTTCGAGCCCCGCGTCGGGCTCTGTGCTGACAGCTCAGAGCCTGGAGCCTATTTCAGATTCTGTGTCTCCCTCTCTCTGACCCTCCCCTGTTCATGCTCTGTCTCTCCCTGTCTCAAAAATAAATAAAACGTTAAAAAAAAAAGTAGGTTTATTTAAAATGGTTACTGATGTATTAGTGATGACTTGGGTAATTAAATGACAGAGTAACCACCAGTGGCTTATTAAAATCCATTTGCAAATCCTCTAATGTTAGGATAAATTCACAGTGAGAGAGAGGGGATATTACTCCATGAAGTCTATGCCCTGTTTTGAGAATAATATTTTTTATGCATATCTACCCGACCCCCCCCCAACTCCAAAAGAAAGAATGAAAAAGAGAAAAATAAATGAGAGAACAAAAGTTGATATTTGCAAAGAATTATCTAGAAGCATCAATCGAAGGAGGAGAATGGAGGTGAATAGAGCAATGGAAAGACTATTATAATAGAGATGATGAGTCATTGACAAGCAGAGGGTAGCATCCGCACCCAATGCAAACAGGAAGGAAAAGTTTGCCTGATAATTGCATTTAGGGATCAAAGACTACTCCAAAATGGTGACTCTAGATGATTTGTGGAATGATAAAGCCACTACTTGTTTTGAAAGATGAAGGCTATGTAAAAAACATTTTTAATGTATTCTCTTGGCCACATTTTAATGTGCATCATAATCACCTGGGAGGGTTGTCAAGAATGTGGATTCCCTGATTCAACAGCTAGAGAGCTTATGCTATTAGGTCTTACCTCATCCATGGCAATCCACATCTTTAATCAGCAACCCAAGAAATTTAACACAAACGGTCCACAAACTCCACTTAGAGAAGTAATGCATGTTGTGATGTAGTTTAAGGAAAGTCAAATGATCTGTTATTTAAAATTAGAAAGAGTTCATTTTGAGACTGGGTGTGGGAGGGTAGCTAAGCAAATAATTTCCTGTTTCTCTCTTATTCATATGTATGTTTCCACAAGTCATTTTTGATCATTAATAAGTAATTTTAACTCAGACATTCAACTGTATTAATGTAGATATGCAAGTATTCTCTCATTTTTCTTTTTTCTTTTTTATTATTCTCTCATTTTTCTACCCTTTATATTTATAACCAGTTTTCCTCCATTAGTCCTAAATTTGTGACTGTGTACTTTTCTTCTTTTTATCCAATGCTAGGTAGTGGTTTAATAATTTTAATGATTCTTTATGGGGAATAAGCTTAGGAATTCCCTGAGCTTGCACCGATGGATTAACAAGACATAAAGAAATAGAAAGCCATAGGATGCACACACCCAAGTCTGGGTAAACAATACTAGGTAAATAAGATTATGTAAATGGGACAAAGGCCCCCAGTATAGGACAAAGGTATAGGAATAGGGAATCTCAGGATGAAAACATCCAAGATTAGGTTAACAAGATTAGGTAATCAAGATGGAAATGTCCCCCAACTTAGTACAATAGCAGAAAGCTACTTTCACAGGAAGGAAGGACCAAATTAGGTAAACAGGTAAACAGGGCTATGGACCACAGAGGGGCAAAGTTGCCCAGAGTGGAGCTAATTGGCAAAAGAAAGATGCCTTGTTGACCCTGAGGTAGCATGTTCTCTCTTTCTTGTCCCCTAGGCCAGTTTAGGAAAACAGAGGTGGGCCTCATGTCACCTATAAACAACCTTCCACCCAGAACCAGAATCTTGCTTTGTATTGACCCAAACCCCTAACACTGCATATTTCCAAAACCCCCTTTTCCCCACACCCATGAGTTAATGTTCACGATTTCATTGTCTCTCTGTGCATGCCTGTCACACTTATAAGCCTTCTGATCCTAATAAAAACGAAGGAAAGACTATTACTTGGGGCTCTTGTCACCTTCCAGACATTAGCCTCTCTTGCGTTTGTAGTCCTGCATCCTGCTTTCTTGCTGGACAAGAGAGAATTGCAGACCCAGAGTCTACTACAATTCTTTTTAAAAAAAACCAGCTCTGCAATACATTTATCTTTTCTTTAAGTACATCAGTATTTCAGATATATTTTCTTCAAATATTTCAGGGATCCAGTTAAAGATCATGCTATATTCTTGTTTTTTAAGCTGCATATAATGAGAAAACCTAAAGAAGGAAAATTTTGAATTAAATATTCACTATCCCAATTCATCTCTAACATAGGTGGCTTGTACCAATGAAGTGTATTAAAATATTGACAAAATACTTCAATGTTGGAACCTAAACATATAGCTGAAAAATTTTCAAAAAGAACTGTTTTTCTGTTACTAGGCTCAAGTCAAACAGTGGTATATTTAATTTTTCCTCCATGGCAGTAAAAGCATAATCTCTAAGGTACAAAATTCCATTACCTTTCCTTATCTATTTCAGACTATTATCCAGTATTTCATTTTGAAGTGATGGAGATTAATTTATTTTTAACAAACTGTATTTTCCACTTTATAGTTAGCAAGAGTTCAAAAAAAATTTTAATTTGCCATAATTTTATCTCAATTGTTAGCATTTGGACTTATTAAATTTAGTCTAGGCTGCTTTAGGTATTAACAAAGGAAACTTTTGACAAAATCTTAAAGTTGAAAAATACACATGGGAGACATGAGCCAGAATACAACTGGTTATCAACTGCAATAAAAACCACCTCTCACATTAAATAACCAGGAATAGATGAATAGCTTCCTACATTCAGAGAGCTCCGAAGTCTATTATCATGTGGGAGGAAGAAAGGTAAGTGAAGAGTCAGGGAGGGGGCAGGGTTTCTAGTTTCTGACAATTTGTGACTTGTAGCTGAGGTAAGGCTGGTATTACACTATTAAGGAAACTTTATAAAGTTCTTGCTTCACTTAATTACCGTGAAGACTTCTCAAAAGATGCATAAAAGACAATTAAAAATTTTTTAATGTTTACTTTGAAGGAGGGGGGAGGGGCAGAGAGAGGGAGACACAGAATCGGAAGCAGCCTCCAGGCTCTGAGCTGTCACACTGAGACTAACATGGGGCTCAAACCCATGAACCGCGAGATCATGACCTAAGCCAAAGTCGGACGCTTAACCAACTGAGCCACCCAGACGCCCATAAGAGACAATTTTGTGTGTATTAAACTACCTTCATTCAAAAACGATTTGTTGATTATCTGCAGGCACATGTTTGTACATCTTCTAGAAACTGGAGATGTATCAGCGAGCAAAAAAGAAAAAAACACACCCTTGTGTAGACTGCATTCTAATGGAACTTAAAATTTATTGTGGACCCTAATATACCTAAAATTCTTTCTGGGGCGCCTGGGTGGCGCAGTCGGTTAAGCGTCCGACTTCAGCCAGGTCACGATCTCGCGGTCCGTGAGTTCGAGCCCCGCGTCAGGCTCTGGGCTGATGGCTCGGAGCCTGGAGCCTGTTTCCGATTCTGTGTCTCCCTCTCTCTCTGCCCCTCCCCCGTTCATGCTCTGTCTCTCTCTGTCCCAAAAAAATAAATAAATAAAAAAAAAAAAAAAAAAAAATGTTGAAAAAAAAATTCTTTCTGCATCGTATGTTGTGCCTCCCACTTTCTACGGTTCTTCTTTGCTGCTTTTCATCCCTTCTGCTGGATTATAAGGTTTTCTTGTCTTCCTTCACTTTCTCTTTACTGACTTTAAATATTTCTCTTGTTCTTTCAGTGATTGTCCATATCTGAGTGTGACCCTCTGTGTGCTGCATTGCACTGCTTCCTCTTTACTACCGCGATTTTGTTTCTGGGCCTTGCCTTAATTTGCTGCACGCTCCTTCTTCAACTTGACAAAGTTTCCCCTTTCCCCCCAAAATTTAAGTAAAGATGTTCAGTAGAGTTAGCATGCACAGTGCAGGTACCATGGTACCTGAAGAAGTTGAACAGATAAGCAGTGAAATGATTAGCAAGAAGTTTACAATATTTGTTAAGGAAATTGCACATTCTTTGGGAGATCATTAGTACAGGAGTCATTTGATCATATTCCTGTTATTTAAAAAAATGGCTTTGGCTGCAATGTCAAAAATTTATGTGAATAACGCAGTGTTAGAGAAATACAAACCAAGTTGCAGTAATGTCTTTTGCACAGATGTTAAGCATGCCGATGCCAGTGACTTGGTCTGGTTTGGTCCTTGTTGTGTCCCCAGCACCTAGAGTGATGTCTGAACAACAGAAAATGGTCAGATTTTTGGATGAATGTTAACTACCATAAATCATAGATCATATTGGCTTTTACTATGAGTGTAGCAGTTAGGATGGGCAGAAGAGGATGGGATTGAAAGAAAATTAAGTATAAAAATGATAAGTCTTCACAATCGGTTGGGTATGGATGTTTTTCAAGAGAAAAGAGTTTAACAGTAATTTCTTAATTCTTGCTTTGGGCAATTTGCTAAATATGCCAGTAAGTGTCAGAGAAAATGCTAAAGGGTGGGAGACAAGAAGAAATCAGCTTACTACAGTTTGTTGTAGTTGTTGTCAAGGTGCCTGAAAGATATTCAGTGGAGAGAAACATCAAGAACAAATGGTAAATAAAAATAATCAGAGAAGTAGGAGGGGCGCCTGGGTGGCTCAGTGGGTTAAGCATCCAACTCTGGATTCCAGCTGATCTCACAGTTTGAGTTTGAGCTTTGCACTGTCAGCACAGAGCCTGCTTAAGATTCTCTCCCTCTCTCTCTCTGTCATTTCCCAGCTCGCATTCTCTCTTTCTCTCTAAAAATAAATAACAAAATAAAAAAAAAATAATAACCATAGATGTAGAAAAATCCAGGAATATGTGGTGTCATGGAAAGGACTGTCCCTTCAGAAAGAAGAAATGATCAACTATTTCAAGTGCCGTTAAGGGAATGAATGATAAATAAAACAATTTTCTCCTTTAGATTTCCTAATCTATATGGAATTGCTTGGTGAGAGCATTTTAATCCTGAGAACATTTTAGAGACTAGTAGCCGTGTTTGTGGCAGGTTGAGGAGTTAGTGAAAGGTGAGGAAGTGGAGATAGTGAGTATGTATGTGTGTTTCACACACACACACACGCGTGCACACACACGTTTTCACGTGAAAGGAGGAGAAGAGGTGAAAGAGATCAGAAGTGAATTGGTCTTCTGTTAGAAAGCAATGGAGATACGGCATTATATGTGAGAGGACATAGTTTGGATAACAATGAAGAAAGTGAATTATATTCCAAAACAAAAGATGAGATAAGCCGTAAGTAATAGGAAGGTCACCAAATTCTTTAGAACAGGAAAAAAAATGGAGGTCTATAAACGCAAGTGGGGCTATTCCTTTCTAATGCCTTCCTGTTTCCGGTGAAGCAGAGAAAGGCTTATGTAATATTATGTTTCGTGGTTAAATTGCTTATACTCTGTATCCTTCACCCCCGAGGATAAATATTAATGAGCGTCTCGAGTGCCAGGAAGCATATCTGATACGGTAGAAACAAATATTTTCCTGAATGAATACTTGTGAGTGTATTGGCAGGGAGTCAGAAATTTGAGAAGAGTAGTTTCTGAATCGTAGAAGAATAAAGGTACCTAAGAATACATGGAACTTTTCAAACTGTAGTTGGAGGCTGGAGAAACAAGAAACCACATTACAGAGTTCTGTGATTTTCTCACACCGTTTAAATTGCCTTATGTGCAAATAATAACACCTTAACCAAAAAACTGATTTCTCTTTGAGGATTTCTGCTCCCACTACAATTTCCCAAATTAAAGGATGCAATTGCAATAACAAATTTGGCTCTAATATTCTAATAAAATGATGCTTCACTAGGTTTTTAATGTAGGTCGGTGAAGTTCACCTCTTCCCTACCTTTTTAAAGAAAGTTTTATATAATGAAATTCCATGAGACTCTTCTGGCAAAACATGAATAATGGAGATGCAAGGTAATTTTTAGAGTTGCTTACTATTCATGAAGCAATCATGAACTTTCCAGTCCTGTGTACAATTCTCAAGGATTAGAATGTTCGGGCTTACGTGCATTTTGATGATATTCTTTTTTATCATACACACGCCATTTTAGGCAACAAAAGTACATTCTGTGTTACATAATACATACAGGTTAAAAATTATGCCAGAAACTCAGGGTTGTCTTCTTATTCCTTCCAGTGGCTCACTCAGTTTTATTAGCTGTGAAATATGAATGTTTTCCAGTGAAATATTAATGACAGCATGTAGTGGAGCAGCACGGTCTTTTTCAACATCCCAAATTTGCGTGTACACATTTAAAGTATACTTCTTTGCAGCTCAAATTAATGTAATGCCTCTGGCACCAAAAGCTGTTCCACCTTAGGAATATAAAGCATATTCTGACTCTGTTACTCTCATTTGCAAAATACAATTAATTGTAGAACTATCTGTCTCATTGTCTCCTACTACTGATGTCAGGATGATAGAAGTGGTACATTGTCTTCAGCAAACACGTATTAGGTCCTATACAAGAGCTGCATTAAAAAATAACTGATTTGATACTCACAAATTCTATAGTACTAAAATTATCACCCCATTTTACAGACGAGAAAGGTAAAGGCATGAAAATAGAGCAATGTGCACAAGGCCTTGCGGATCACAAATTGAGTTAACCCAAATGTGAATCTATCACCAGAGTCTAGCTTTACATTACGTTACATTTTCCACCAGCTCTGACCTTGGGCTCTGTAATGTGGACACAACCTTCAAAATTGAGAACCTTGTTTGTGGCTGCTTAAACTATCTTTTGAGTAAGGAAAATAAGGGAGAGTTATCTTGGATTTTGAGAAAGATAAGTGGTAATAAAATCATATCAGAAGATTTGAAGAACTCAGTAATGATACATCATATCTATTTTTCTTATTAGTTTTATTCATAAATAGAACCTTTTTCATGTTGGAATATACTGGCTTAACTGGCAGTAAGACAGCAGTGCCAGCAGCATAATTTGAAATCATCTGAATTATCTCTGTTCTAAAACGAGACAATTAAAACAGCAAGGAAACAAAAAACTACAAACTGAACATCTATAACACTACAAAGTAATAACGTACTCTAAAAAAACCCAGAAAGTCAAAACAGCAGCAACAGCAACGAAAGAAAATAGTCAGGCGGTACAGTTTTTATTACAAATATATCTATAATCATTTAAAAAGCAAATATTCTAAATACACCAGTAAAAAGATAGAGATTATCAGATCAGATATAAAAGCAGGATCCGGGGGCACTTAGTTGAGCACCCAACTCTTGGTTTTGGCTCAAGACATGATGCCCCAGTACATGGGTTGCTCAGGTCATGATCTCATTGTTCGTGGGTTCAAGCTCCACATTAGGCTCTGTACTGACAGTACAGAGCCTGCTCAGGCTCTCCACTCTCTCTCTGACCCAACCATGCTTGTGCCATGCGTGCACTCTCTCTCTCAAAATAAAGAAGTAAGTGGGGTGCCTGGGTGGCTCAGTAGGTTAAGTGTCTGACTTTAGCTCAGGTTATGATCTCATCATTCTTGAGCTTAAGCCCCATGTCAGGCTCTGTGATGATAGCTCAGAGCCTGGAGCCTGCTTCAGATTCTGTCTGTCTTTCTGTCTCTCTCTGCCTCTCCCCTGCTCACCCTCTGTCTCTGTCTCTCTCTTTCAGAAATAAATAAATATTTAAAAAATAAAGAAATAAACTTAAAAAAAGCAGGATCCAATTGCATGCTGTTTACAAAAACCCACTTAAAAATATTTAGTTACATTTGAAGTAAAAGCACGGGGAAAGATACGCCATACAAGCATTCACCAAAAGAAAGACGGAGCAGATGATTTTGAATAAAGTAGACCCCAAAACATCCCTAACTGAGATAAATGAGTTTCTGACCTATATCATAATCATTCTGCCTAAATAAATTTCCTGCACCTAACAGAATATTTATGAATCTCAGGTATCAGCATGCTAAACGGTAAGAGATTGAATACTTTCCTAATAAGATGTGGAACAAGACAAAGGTATTTTTTCTCATCCCTTCTATTCAAAATTGCATTGGAGATCTTTGCTAGTGCAATGAGGCCAAAATCAATCAATCAATCAATCAATCAATCAATCAATCAATCGCATTGGATTGAAAAGAAATATTGTATGTCAACTACACATCAATAACAAGAAATAAAACTATCTTTATTAACAGACAACATAGATTCTACATGCACCCACACAAACCCACACACACACACACACACACACACACACACACTTTTAGAATTAGCAAGTGAGTTTAGTAGGATCCCAAGATACAAAGTCGACATTAAAAAGTCAATTATTTGTATTTCTATATATTAGCAATGAACACCTGAAATCTAAAATTTAAAAATCAATATTATTTGCAGTAGCACAAAGAATGAAGTAGTTAACTGTAAATTCAATGGATTATGCACTGGAGAGATATAAAGGGTTACAGAGTGGAAGACTATATATTGTTAAGATCCCATTTTCCCCTGATATTATCTATAAATTCAATGTAATCTTTGTGGTAGATACTGACAGGGTGATTTTAAGTATACTGGAAAGACAAAAGAAATAGAAGAACCATAATAATTCTGAGCTCCCATGCGCTGATCTCAGCACTCAAGCAGAACTCACGTCACTTGATTTAGAACTTATTATAAAACTACACTAATTGGGACAGTGTGGTATTGGAGAACTTGGAGTTGATATCTATACATATATCAGTAGATCAGAATACAGAGATAAAAAATAGACTCCCAAGTATAGTCAACTTGTTTCTGACAAAGATGCAAGGACAATTCAAGGGAGACAGCATAGGTTTTCAAGGGGTGCTGAGACAATTAGACATCCATATGCAAAGCGAAATAAAACAAAACTTTGACATATACCACGCATCATATACAAAAATTAACCCAAAATGGATTATAGACCTAAAAGTAAAATGCAAAGCTACGAATATCTGAAAGAAAGGGGCACCTGGGTGGCTCAGTCGGTTAAACGTCTGACTTCGGCTCAGGTCATGATCTTGCAGTTTGAGTTCAAGCTCCGTGTCAGGCTCTGTGCTGATGCCTCAGAGCCTGGAGCCTGCTTCGGATTCTGTGTCTCCCTCTCTCTCTGCCCCTCCCCTGCTCATGCTCTGTCTCTCTCTGTCTCTAAAATAAATAAATAAATAAATGTTAAAAAAAATAAAAAAAGAAAAGAAAAGAAAAGAAAATATAGGAGAAAATCGACATGACCTTGGGTTTGGCATTTAGTCTTTACATACAACATCAAATGCATGATTCATTTTAAATGAGAAGCAGGCCACCTATTATAAAAATTTGGGGAAAGAATAATTGATAAGACTGTTTCTTAAACCAAGATTAAGACATCTTTTGGCAGAGGAAATAACACCATAGACAGCAACACCCAGCAATTTACAGCATAATGTTGAAGAAATAAGGAGGCAACAGCAAAATTCTACTTCAACAGCAGCAAAAACATAGGATTTTGTTTCATATACTCTGTTCAGAAAGGCATAATAAATTCAGTATGATTTTCAATAAAATATGGCTCTGATAAGGATGTAAGCAAGCAAGAAAAGCCTTTAGCTTAGCTTGCTGAAAGTTATTGTTGGTAATTAATCTTCAGCTATGGGGAAAATTCACATTATATGTGAGTTTATCATTTCATGGTTTTATACAGATTTGTGATCTGACAGTAGAAATTACAATCCTTTTAGAAAGCTACTTAGAGTTGGTTTCTTTTTATCCTGCTCAATCTAATGTCTCCTACAGGAGTTTAACTTGATAGCAGAAATCATCTGATGAATTTCATCTTATTGATCAGGGAATTCATTGCCATTATCACAGCAAACTGAATGCTTCCTTAAAGAGATATCTACTCGTGTTTTTTTAATGATATTTTTATTTCCATCTAATTCCTGATTACAATATACCAAATTCTTAGAATTTTGAGTGTAAACTGGACATGTAATTTGCATAAATATCAATAAGTAAAAAATGTTCATTCCTGCAACTGTGAATTAAAAAGAAAGAAGAGGGAAATATTTTATTTCTTCCTAGTTGTTTTTGTTGGTATACTTTCATTATTCTTTTTATGTTATTGTCACTGTAGCAGACTGTTTACTTTTCTGTTGCTTTTGAGGTCAATTTAATTAATTCTGAAGCTCTGGCTGGGAATTGGCTTTGATCAGAAGGTACAAGTATTTCTCCTTTGATGGTGACTACAATTCAGTGCATCCAAAAGAAAATTCTTTGCATACTATGATATTAAACTCGGAAATAATAAGAAAGATCAATGACTAGGTCTGAAAAAACAGCTGAAAATATATGGGAAACAGATCAGAAGAACCTAATCTCTACCCAAATGAATCTCAGTTTGTGGAGAAAACCATGCCAGACCTTGGATATGAGATTTTCAGTATGTTTTATAAATTAGGTAGAATAATCATTTATTTAATGTCTATGCTAACAGAGGAGAAATGTATCAAAATCTAAAACTTGTATAACTCAGTGATGCTTAATATGGTAAAGTTGAGACTTTAAATCAAATGTGCTATGTTTGAATAACAACACAATCTCTAGATATGCAATTTGGGCAAGTTTTTATGCTCACTGAAGTAAGTTTTATTATAATAATAATAATTTTTATTATAATAATAATAATTTCTGATTCACAATCCTTGGTGAAGTTTAAAGGAGGTAAAATTTGAAATCTTTACAAGTAAGATGGATGATCATGTAAATTACTGCCCAAATCAAAACACTTTTGAAAGTGAGTGTAGGTGTATTAATTATTAAGCTGGATATAAACCAAAAGAGTCATAATTGTTTTAAATGGCTTGTCTTATAATTCCAACGTTTGTGTCCTTTCTGGATCCAATTCTATACGCTGGATTTTTGTCTTGACAGTGGATTGTTTCCTTACTCTGTTCTTACTTTTTTGTATGACTCACACATTTTGATTTAACGTTAAGAGTAAACATTGACATCATTAATACTCATGCTCAGAAATGCACCTGTCTCTTCTACTGGAAGGTCTTCAGTGTGAGGTTTTGAGTCAGTCTGGTCAGTCATTGGTCTGGGTTTTGGTTTTATTTTTCTAGTAATTGCCTTCGCTGCATCATAAATGACAAATTCCTTTAACATCGGGCTGCTCCCACCTTGTGCTTGGCTTAACACCAGGGGTGACCTATTTCTCGATGTCCTGCTGCACCTTCAACTTTCAGCAGCCACTACATGTCTTCCCCACTGAGGAGACGGCTCTCGGTGTTCTGTCCCCTCATCACATAATAGACCACTGTTGCTTCTCGTTCAGTTCAAGGGTTGTGATGGGGCCTGGGCTTCTCCTTCCTTCTGTTTTAACCTCAGTCTAGGCTGTGACTGCATTTGGGCCTCTGCCATAAGACTTTCTTAGGCTTCTTCTTTTCTCTTTTTGTATCCATAAAATTGAGCTTTGCATCGATGAGAAGTCTTTGGTAACGGTGAGTTTCCTGGCCCTGCCTCTCTGACAGCAGACCTCTGCCTGGTCTCAGTGCGAGGCTATAGGCTCAAAATGGTTTTTCTCTCCCTACTCCCAGCCACCCACGGCAGATAGCTCTTGCTTTTGTACATTTCTCAGTCACTGAGTATTTGCTTTGTTCCAGAAACCGGGAGTGCTTCTCTCCTTTCATTAGCGACTTACAGCTTAGCTTCAAAGGAAGGAAGGGTCTGGAACCAAGCAAGGTTTCTTGCATATGTATCATTAAGGTTCTTGTAGGTCTCTGCTGCACTGCGAGTTCTTCCAAGTACTTGGTGGAAGGCACGTGGAGAAGAGCTGGGGAGTGGGTTAGGACTGACCACCTTTGGGTCTCAGAACTCCAGGGCTACTAAGTTATGCTAGCTCACACTTGGTCTTGAAGTATCCATTCAAGTTTAAGCTGTCTTCTTCCCATTGGTTTTCACGGAAGCCTCATCTTCCCCCTGTACTCTGACAAAGGTGAAAATTTCTTGTGCCCCATTTCTCTTCCGGGGTCCTGGCACCAGTTAGAATTCAGGATATCTGGCTGCTTGATGATCTCAGTTTTCTAGATTCAAGAAAATTTATGATAGGAATCTATCCAGTTTCTTCTAAGCAGCAGACTCTATCTATTTGCTTTTGAGTTATCAGTTTTGTATTACTTCAGAGTTGCTCTAAATTAAATGCAGTTACTGATCTTTTCACAGTCTATACACAGTGCTATACAAATTGTGTTCCATTGTGTTTTTATTTTCATAGATTCTGATAAAACATCCGTGATCATTTGGATTGCTGTTCCCTTTATATAATACATCAGTTTTTTTCCCTCTGTGTTTTTTCTAGATTTTCTTTTTATCATTATAAGCGATATGCTGTTAGATTTATGCTTAGCTGATTGAATCTGTAAATATATGCTCTTCCACAAATTTGGGAACAATTCAGTTATTATTTCTTCAAATGGCTTCTCTGCCTCATTCTCTGCAAGTTAAAATTTTCCACAGACTCTATTCTTTTGTCTTATAACTTTTAGTAGTGGGCACCTGGGTGGCTCAGCTGGTTAAGCATCTGACTCCAGCTCAGGTTCATGAGTTCGAATTCCACATCAGGTGAGGATGGGTCACGTTTTGGGTGAACACAGGAGCCCCACTTCGGGTAAACATGAGCTCCGCTTCCGGTGAGCCCTTCCTTTTTCTCTCTTGTTCTCTTTCTCTTCCTCTTGCTGACTTGTGCCCCCTCTGTCTCTCTCTCAAAAAAAGAACTTTTAGTGGTTTCTTCCTTGTGTTGAATTTCTATTAATTGATTTTAATATGCCTCCATTCCATTAATATACCCATTAATTAATTTTTTAAATTTCAGACAATATCTTTTTTCATTCTAGAATTTTCATTAGGTATTTTTTACATATTCTATTAACTCTGGTGAGGTTTATCTTTTCAATCATTATAGAACACTTTTTCTTACCTTTGAACATTATTAAAATTGCTGCTTTTAAAGTCTGCAATTGATACATTCAAGGTCTGCATCATCTTATGCTAGGTATCTGTTAATTGTCTTTTCCTTAAGAATGAGTTACATATTCTTTATTCTTGCTATGTTAAATAATTTTGGATTGTAATCCTGAATATTGTGAATGCTGTGTTTGGAGATTCTATACTAGCAATATACTATATTGCTACAAAAAAGTTGACTTTTATCAGGCAATAATCTGAAACTGTAAACTTTTTGCCTTTGGTGCATGGCAACTCTAATTTCAATTCAGACTTCTTACAATCTGCCTCATTAATCGTGATTTAGGGTTCAGTCAGAAGACTAGTCAGACTTTATTACGGGCTGTATACAAGGAAAGGGTAAGAAAGAGAGAGTCCAGCTTTTGTAAGTCATCTGTCAGATTTAGTTGTGTATTAAAATGATAATTCTGTCCACTGCACATGGATCTCACATACAAGTAGGTAAAACCATACCTGAACCTGGAAGTCCAAGGTGGAGGGCTACCAAACCCATTTGACCTATTTTGGGGAAGGGCATACAACATATATTTATAGGTTCTTATTAAAATTTTTTTTTGCAAGAATAGCACAATAAACACTCATATGCCTTTTACCTGTATTCAATTATTGTTAATAATTTTTAAAAATTTTATCTGTTTCTCTAAATAATTTATATTATTAATGCAATTTTTGGAGAATGAAATGTTGGAGAATAAGAGCTTGACATTATGACCTTTGACCTTTAAATACTTCAATACATATCCTAAGAACAAGGAATTTTCTTGCATAACTATAGCTATTTTATAGCACAACTATAAATAGCTATTGGGGAAAGTTTATCTAGATCAACATCGTTTACAATATACAATAATTATGCAATTTTAAGATATAATATGCACCATATATTCATATTTTATTACTCATCTGATTATGTCCTTTATGGTTATCTCTTCTATCTTTATTCTTGGCTCATTCTAGTGCAACTTTTAATAATAATACTTTCCTAAAAAATAAAAGAAAATTCTGGACGAATACTACACTAAACTAGAATACCAGAAACTAAGACTATGGTCTAATTAGGCAAAAACCCTCTTTTTTAATCACTTCACTTGCTTAACTCACACCTCAATTATTTCCCCAACACCCGCTTCATCTGTTTTCCTTCAGCTAATATGCTTTATCTAATTCTCAGACTTTGATCTAACAGTACATATCACTATCATAGCTTATACTTTCTTCCTAGATCACCAAGACTAGACTTTCAAATCAGTATTGAATTCTATTTGTTTAGATCTCCCAATCTACAAAGCTTGGAACCTGTGAGCTCCAGCTTCTCATGAAACTCAAAACTCTGTTTCTTAGTAAGAATTATTTCCGTATTATAAAAGTCTCTTGTATTCTTTAGCAGGGACCCTTATATCAATGTTTAACTAGATATGGATCATAAGCAGGGAGCGTCCAACACAATAAATTTATAATGTAGTATGCATTGAGATCTCCTCCAGGTCCCCAACGTAGTCTGAGAATACTTAATTGTAATAATTATAACTTGTGTTAAAATATTTGTTTCCTGCTCAAGTGTAGAGACTATATTCTACATTCTAACAAACCATGGCTATCAGAATGTTATGGACTCAACCTATGTATTCTCTATAATTACTTAGGAAGCTTGATTTATACCAAGTCTTCATTCAATCATATCAAATACATTTTCAAGAGGAAAAATCAGTTTTTCTGAAGCCTTGCTACATATGGGGGCCTTCAAATAATTATTGGATAACTTTACTTAAAAAGAATTTTCAAGATAATCTTTGAATATACCTTGTATTATTCATCATAATACCATGTATACTTCTTATGTTACTGTGGATTATATTGCTATTTGTATGATATGGCATGCTTTACTTTAGCATTTCGAACATTAGACATTACATAGTATATTACATAAAAATTAATCTAAATGAAAATTAAATGATATGCTTGAAGCACAAAGCTGCTTGCTGGGAGTACAAAGCGTAGAACCCAGACTTCCTAAACCCCAGTATGGGTCTGCTGTACAACAACAGGTCATTGGGTCTTCTTCCTTCAAATCTTTTGGAGGACTGAATATCTTTTCAAACTTTGGAAACCTTGAAAACAAATTGACCTTGATCATTATAAAACACATAGGTCATGAATCTTCAGATTGTTTCAAATGTAAAGTATCTTTTTATTCTCTTATCAGTTTATACATTGCAATAATATCTTTGGCTGATATGGTGACGGATTTTTGTTCATTATTTCCATTGTCAGATTTTTTTGTCATGACTTTCTTCAGCACATGTTTCTTTTTTTTTTCAATATATGAAGTTTATTGTCAAATTGGTTTCCATACAACACCCAGTGCTCATTCCAAAAGGTGCCCTCCTCAATACCCATCACCCACCCTCCCCTCCCTCCCACCCCCCCATCAACTCTCAGTTTGTTCTCAGTTTTTAAGAGTCTCTTATGCTTTGGCTCTCTTCCACTCTAACCTCTTTTTTTTTTTTCCTTCCCCTCCCCCATAGGTTTCTGTTAAGTTTCTCAGGATCCACATAAGAGTGAAACCATATGGTATCTGTCTTTCTCTGTATGGCTTATTTCACTTAGCATCACACTCTCCAGTTCCACCCATGATGCTAGAAAAGGCCATATTTCATTCTTTCTCATTGCCACGTAGTACTCCATTGTGTACACAACCCACAATTTCTTTATCCATGCATCAGTTGATGGACATTTAGGCTCTTTCCATAATTTGGCTATTGTTGAGAGTGCTGCTATAAACATTGGGGTACAAGTGCCCCTATGCATCAATACTCCTGTATCCCTTGGGTAAATTCCTAGCTGTGCTATTGCTGGGTCATAGGGTAGGTCTATTTTTAAGTTTTTGAGGAACCTCCACACTGTTTTCCAGAGTGGCTGTACCACTTTGCATTCCCACCAACAGTGCAAGAGGGTTCCCGTTTCTCCACATGCTCACCAGCATCTATAGTCTCCTGATTTGTTTATTTTGGCCACTCTGACTGGTGTGAGGTGATGTCTGAGTGTGGTTTTGATTTGTATTTCCCTGATGAGGAGCGACGTTGAGCATCTTTTCATGTGCCTGTTGGCCATCCAGATGTCTTCTTTCGAGAAGTGTCTATTCATGTTTTCTGCCCATTTCTTCACCGGGTTATTTGTTTTTCGGGTGTGGAGTTATAGATCTTTAAAATCTTTATAGATTTTGGATACTAGCCCTTTCCGATACGTCATTTGCAAATATCTTTTCCCATTCCGTTGGTTGCCTTTTAGTTTTGTTGGTTTTCCCTTTGCTGTGCAGAAGCTTTTTATCTTCATAAGGTCCCAGTAGTTCATTTTTGCTTTTAATTCCCTTGCCTTTGGGGATGTGCCGAGTAAGAGATTGCTACGGCTGAGGTCAGAGAGGTCTTTTCCTGCTTTCTCCTCTAGGGTTTTGATGGTTTCCTGTCTCACATTCAGGTCCTTCATCCATTTTGAGTTTATTTTTGTGAATGGTGTGAGAAAGTGGTCTAGTTTCAACCTTCTGCATGTTGCTGTCCAGTTCTCCCAGCACCATTTGTTAAAGAGACTCTCTTTTTTCCATTGGATATTCTTTCCTGCTTTGTCAAAGATGAGTTGGCCATACGTTTGTGGGTCTAGTTCTGGGGTTTCTATTCTATTCCATTGGTCTATGTGTCTGTTTTTATGCCAATACCATGCTGTCTTGATGATGACAGCTTTGTAGTAGAGGCTAAAGTCTGGGATTGTGATGCCTCCTGCTTTGGTCTTCCTCTTCAAAATTACTTTGGCTATTCGGGGCCTTTTGTGGTTCCATATGAATTTTAGGATTGCTTGTTCTAGTTTCGAGAAGAATGCTGGTGCAATTTTGATTGGGATTGCATTGAATGTGTAGATAGCTTTGGGTAGTATTGACATTTTGACAATATTTATTCTTCCAATCCATGAGCAGGGAATGTCTTTCCATTTCTTTATATCTTCTTCAATTACCTGCATAAGCCTTCTATAGTTTTCAGCATACAGATCTTTTACATCTTTGGTTAGATTTATTCCTAGGTATTTTATGCTTCTTGGTGCAATTGTGAATGGGATCAGTTTCTTTATTTGTCTTTCTGTTGCTTCATTGTTAGTGTATAAGAATGCAACTGATTTCTGTACATTGATTTTGTATCCTGCAACTTTGCTGAATTCATGTATCAGTTCTAGCAGACTTTTGGTGGAGTCTATCGGATTTTCCATGTATAATATCATGTCATCTGCAAAAAGCCAAAGCTTGACTTCATCTTTGCCAATTTTGATGCCTTTGATTTCCTTTTGTTGTCTGATTGCTGATGCTAGAACTTCCAGCACTATATTAAACAAGAGCGGTGAGAGTGGGCATCCCTGTCGTGTTCCTGGTCTCAGGGAAAAAGCTCTCACTTTTTCCCCGTTGAGGATGATGTTAGCTGTGGGCTTTTCATAAATGGCTTTTATGATCTTTAAGTATGTTCCTTCTATCCCGACTTTCTCCAGGGTTTTTATGAAGAAAGTTTGCTGAATTTTGTCAAAGGCCTTTTCTGCATCAATTGACAGGATCATATGGTTCTTATCTTTACTTTTATTAATGTGATGTATCACATTGATTGCTTTGCGAATGTTGAACCAGCCCTGCATCCCAGGAATGAATCCCACTTGATCATGGTGAATAATTCTTTTTATATGCTGTTGAATTCGATTTGCTAGTTATCTTATTAGGAATTTTTGCATCCATATTCATCAGGGATATTGGCCTGTAGTTCTCTTTTTTTTACTGAGTCTCTGTCTGGTTTAGGAATCAAAGTAATACTGGCTTCATAGAATGAGTCTGGAAGTTTTCCTTCCCTTTCTATTTTTTGGAATAGCTTGAGAAGGATAGGTATTATCTCTGCTTTAATCGTCTGGTAGAACTCTCCTGGGAAGCCATCTGGTCCTGGACTCTTATTTTTTGGGAGATTTTTGATGACTGATTCAATTTCTTTGCTGGTTATGGGTCTGTTCAAGCTTTCTATTTTCTCCTGATTGAGTTTTGGAAGTGTGTGGGTGTTTAGGAATTTTTCCGTTTCTTCCAGGTTGTCCAGTTTGTTGGCATATAATTTTTCATAGTATTCCCTGATAATTGCTTGTATCTCTGAGGGATTAGTTGTAATAATTCCATTTTAATTCATGATTTTGGGTCATCTCCCTTTTCTTTTTGAGAAGCCTGGCTAGAGGTTTATCAATTTTGTTTATTTTTTCAAAAAACCAACTCTTGGTTTCGTTGATCTGCTCTACAGTTTTTTTAGATTCTATATTGTTTATTTCTGCTCTGATCTTTATGATTTCTCTTCTTCTGCTGGGTTTAGGCTGTCTTTGCTGTTCTGCTTCTATTTCCTTTAGGTGTGCTATTAGATTTTGTATTTGGGATTTTTCTTGTTTCTTGACATGGGCCTGGATTGCAATGTATTTTCCTCTCAGGACTGCCTTCGCTGCATCCCAAAGCGTTTGGATTGTTGTATTTTCATTTTCATTTGTTTCCATATATTTTTTAATTTCTTCTCTAATTGCCTGGTGGACCCATTCATTCTTTAGCAGGGTGTTCTTTAACCTCCATGCTTTTGGAGGTTTTCCAGACTTTTTCCTGTGGTTGATTTCAAGCTTCATAGCTTTGTGGTCTGAAAGTATGCATGGTATGATTTCAATTCTTGTATACTTATGAAGGGCTGTTTTGTGACCCAGAATGTGATCTATCTTGGAGAATGTTCCATGTGCACTTGAGAAGAAAGTATATTCTGTTGCTTTGGGATGCAGAGTTCTAAATATATCTGTCAAGTCCATCTGATCCAATGTATCATTCAGGGCCCTTGTTTCTTTATTGACCGTGTGTCTAGATGATCTATCCATTTCTGTAAGTGGAGTGTTAAAGTCCCCTGCAATTACCACATTCTTATCAATAAGGTTGCTTATGTTTGTGATTAATTGTTTTATATATTTGGGGGCTCCTGTATTCGGCGCATAGACATTTATAATTGTTAGCTCTTCCTGACGGAGAGACCCTGTGATTATTATATAATGCCCTTCTGCATCTCTTGTTACAGTCTTTAATTTAAAGTCTAGTTTGTCTGATATAAGTATGGCTACTCCAGCTTTCTTTTGACTTCCAGTGGCGTGATAAATAGTTCTCCATCCCCTCACTCTCAATCTGAAGATGTCCTCAGGTCTAAAATGAGTCTCTTATAGACAGCAAATAGATGGGTCTTGTTTTTTTTTATCCATTCTGATACCCTATGTCTTTTGGTGGGCACATTTAGTCCATTTACATTCAGTGTTATTATAGAAGGATATGGGTTTATTTTTTTATTTTTATTTTTATTTTTTTCAACGTTTTTTATTTATTTTTGGGACAGAGAGAGACAGAGCATGAACGGGGGAGGGGCAGAGAGAGAGGGAGACACAGAATCGGAAACAGGCTCCAGGCTCCGAGCCATCAGCCCAGAGCCTGACGCGGGGCTCTAACTCACGGACTGCGAGATCGTGACCTGGCTGAAGTCGGATGCTTAACCGACTGCGCCACCCAGGCGCCCCATAGAAGGATATGGGTTTAGAGTCATTGTGATGTCTGTAGGTTTCATGCTTGTAAGGATGTCTCTGGTACTTTGTCTCACAGGATCCCCCTTAGGATCTCTTGTAGGGCTGGTTTAGTGGTGACGAATTCCTTCAGTTTTTGTTTGTTTGGGAAGACCTTTATCTCTCCTTCTAGTCTAAATGACAGACTTGCTGGATAAAGGATTCTCGGCTGCATATTTTTTCTGTTCATCACATTGAAGATCTCCTGCCATTCCTTTCTGGCCTGCCAAGTTTCAGTAGACAAATCGGTCACGAGTCTTATAGGTCTCACTTTATATGTTAGAGCACATTTATCTCTAGCTGCTTTCAGAATTTTCTCTTTATCCTTGTATTTTGCTAATTTCACTATGATATGTTGTGCAGAAGATCGATTCAAGTTACATCTGAAGGGAGTTCTCTGTGCCTCTTGGATTTCAATGCCTTTTTCCTTCCCCAGATCTGGGAAGTTCTCAGCTATTATTTCTTCAAGTACCCCTTCAGCACCTTTCCCTCTCTCTTCCTTCTCTGGAATACCAATTATGCGTATATTATTTCTCTTTAGTGCATCACTTAGTTCTCTTATTTTCCCCTCATACTCCTGGATTTTTTTATCACTCTTTTTCTCAGCTTCTTCTTTTTCCATAATTTTATCTTCTAGTTCACCTATTCTCTCCTCTGCCTCTTCAATCTGAGCTGTGGTTGTCTCCATTTCATTTTGCAGCTTATTGATAGCATTTTTTAGCTCCTCCTGGCTGTTCCTTCGTCCCTTGATCTCTGTAGCAAGAGATTCTCTGCTGTCCTTTATACTGTTTTCAAGCCCAGCGATTAATTTTATGACTATTATTCTAAATTCACTTTCTGTTATATTGTTTAAATCATTTTTGATCAGTTCATTAGCTGTTGTTATTTCCTGGACATTTTTCTGAGGGGAATTCTTCCGTTTGGTCATTTTGGATAGTCCCTGGAGTGATGCGGGACTGCGGGGCACTTCCCCTGTGCTGTCTTGAATAACTGGAGTTGGTGGGCGGGGCCACAGTCAGACCTGATGTCTTCCCCCCGCTCCCCCCGCTGGGGCCACAGTCAGACTGGTGTGTGCCTTCTCTTCCCCTCTCCTAGGGGCGGGATTCACTGTGGGGTGACGTGGCCCGTCTGGGCTACTTGCACACTGCCAGGCTTGTGGTGCTGGGGATCTGGCGTATTAGCTGGGGTGGATTGGCAAGGTGCACGGGGGTGGGAGGGGCAGGCACAGATTGCTTTTCCTTTGGAGATCTGCTTCAGGAGGGGCCCTGCGGCACCGGGAGGGAGTCAGACCTGCTGCCGGAGGGGTGGCTCCGCACAAGCACAGCATTGGGTGTTTTGGGCGGTGCAAGCAAGTTCCCTGGCAGGAACAGGTTCCCTTTGGGATTTTGGTTGGGGGATGGGCGAGGGAGATGGTGCTGGCGAGCGCCTTTGTTCCCTGCCAAGCTGAGCTCTGTTGTCTGGGGCTCAACAACTCTCCCTCCCATTGTCCTCCAGCCCTCCTGTTTTCTGAGCGGAGCTGTTAGCTTATAACCTTCCAGATGTCAAGTCCCTCTTGCTGTCGGAACACACTCTGTCCAGCCCCTCTGCTTTTGCGAGCCAGACTCGGGGGTTCTGCTTGGCCGGCAGGCCACCCCTCAGCCCCGGCTCCCTCCCGCCAGTCCGTGCAGCATGCACCGCCTCTCCGCCCTTCCTACCCTCTTCCGTGAGCCTCTCGTCTGCGCTTGGCTCCAGAGACTCCATTCTGCTAGTCTTCTGGTGGTTTTCTGGGTGATTTATGCAGGTGTAGGTGGAATCTCAGTGATCAGCAGGACGCGCGGTGAGCCCAGCGTCCTCCTACCCTGCCATCTTCCCAGGATTCCCCTTCAACACATGTTTCTAGGAGAACTTTTCTTTTGCCATCAGTAATCCTTGCATTAATATAATTATCAGAAACAAAGTGTGTTTTTATAGAACTATTCTGACCTAGGAGAAAGAGTATAGCACTTCTCTTCCAGAATATGCCGACTGCTTTATACATGATCTTATATGTAAGGGAAGTATCTGTCCCGTGACTTTTTTGTAAGATGCGTCATAGGTAAAAAAAGCTATGATTAAGTTTATGTTTATAACCTACTTAGGATATCTCTAAAATAAGAGTAGCAGAGTTATGATGTTACAGATTCCACATACTGCAGATCATCCAAATAAAAAATAAAAAGGTTAACCAAGCTTTATTAGCCTCATCCATATATCTTTAAATAAGAAGTTTTCCTAGCATCCACCCCAATTCTAACCCAGTGTGCATTCATTCATTCATTCATTCACTCAGTGAGTTCATCAGAAGCATTTGTTTTACAAACACTAACAAATCTATCACCGTGTGTATTACTGTACATGACAGATACTAGATATACGAAGAAAAGTCAAACAGATTTCCATCCCTAGAGAAGATATTACAAAGAAGAGGTTTTAAGAATTGTTCAGGGAGCCATGGGAACAGATGTCGGCATAATTAACCCCAGGGATGGAAGCACGATTGGAAATAAGAGGTGATGCTCGAGCAGTCTTGATAGACAAGGAAGAAATTAGTCTGGTAAAGAAAGCCAGAGGGTCTCTCATGGGGAAAACTTGTGTTATAAAAGCATGAACACAAGAGAGCATGATGTACCTTGGGAATACAATGAGAGGGTTTGCAAAGAGATAGAATGAGTAAGATAAACCAGGGTCAACATTAAAGTATTCAAAGAATTTTGACTTTATCTTAAGTAATATAAAGTTAAAATAATCTGGCATAAAATAGACTTGCTTATGACCAACTGATTGTCAAACTTAAGGCACAAAAGAGCCTGTGTTTACTTCCAGGTTTCTGATGTACACAACTGGGATGGTCTGGGAGGAAAGATATTCTATTCAAGTTGTGTATATTAACTGTAAGTAAAAAGTAACCTTGTGTTCTGAGGATTTCTCTAGACTGAATGGAAAATTTTCTGACTATTCTTTTTTTTTTCCAAGTAGTACTGGTTTCATTGTTGTCCTTTCGTGCCTTGCCTGCGACTCACTGGTCTCTTAGGCTTTACCGTATCATTCTTTCACAGAATAAAAATTGTTTCAAGGATTTGAATTCAAACATGAACTATTTGAATTTTCAACAATGGGGGCTAAAACGAAATGAAAGGTGTTCAAAATGGGAAGCACAGTCTGCCAATCATATCTAGAACTGATTCATTACTATAAATATGTATTAAGTGGTGTGTGTGTGTGTGTGTGTGTGTTATGTGGGTGCTGGGGACACTGGTAAAAAATGATTCTTGTTTTCATGATGCTGACATTATAGGGACTGAGGTGCACATTAATGTAAGCTGCAAACTTACATAAATATAGTTGATCCTTATTTGCAGATTCCATGTTTGTGAATTTGCTTACTTGTTAAATTTATTGGTAACCCTCAAATCAGTACTTAGTGCAGTTTTGCATTCATTCATAGATGTGTATGTGTAGGACAGTGAGAAATTTTAGTCTCTTGACATGTACAATCTAGGTTGAGGTAGAGAAAAGCAATGTTTTGCATTCTTGTTTCAGCTTTCCAACTATAGATGAGTGCCCTTTTTGTGGTCTACCTATTGCCATGTTTTTTTGCATTTTTGTGTTTTTTGTTAGTGACTGTGTTGTTTAAACAGCCCCCAAGCACAGTTCTGAGGTACTAGTGTTCCTAAGTCCAAGAAAGCTGTGATGAGCCTTACAGAGAAAATACATGTGTGTCTGCTAGGAATTTACCCAAGGGATACAGGAGTACTGATGCATAGGGGCACTTGTACCCCAATGTTTATAGCAGCACTCTCAACAATAGCCAAATTATGGAAAGAGCCTAAATGTCCATCAACTGATGCATGGATAAAGAAATTGTGGTTTATATACACAATGGAGTACTATGTGGCAATGAGAAAGAACGAAATATGGCCCTTTGTAGCAACGTGGATGGAACTGGAGAGTGTGATGCTAAGTGAAATAAGCCATACAGAGAAAGACAGATACCATATGGTTTCACTCTTATGTGGATCCTGAGAAACTTAACAGAAACCCATGGGGGAGGGGAAGGAAAAAAAAAAAGAGGTTTGAGTGGAAGAGAGCCAAAGCATAAGATACTGTTAAAAACTGAGAACAAACTGAGGGTTGATGGGGGGTGGGAGGGAGGGGAGGGTGGGTGATGGGTATTGAGGAGGGCATCTTTTGGGATGAGCACTGGGTGTTGTATGGAAACCAATCTGACAATAAATTTCATATATTGGAAAAAAAAAAAAAAAGAAAATACATGTGTGAGAAGACCTTTGTTCAGGCATGAGTTACAGTGCTGCTTGTCATGAGATCAATGTTAATGACTCAACAATACATAATAAATCAGGTGTTGTTAAACAGAAACACATACAACAAGGTTATGAAAATGTTGTCTCTAGAGGCTCACAAAACACCCAACCCTGTATGTTCCTTAGGAGCAATGGTTTAGTTATTTGCTAGTTCAGTGTCTACAGCAACTTTGCAAAAAATAACTCCCATGGATAATGAGAACCAACTGAACATTAAAAATTACAATTAAGCTATGTGCTTTTATTTTGTTTTCCTAACCTTTGGAGCTAAAAGTCAGTTGCTGATTAAATCCTCTCTTTTAGGATAGCATATCCATATTATCTCTTGCTTTTTGATATGTATTTTCAGAGGAACACATTCTTTTTTTTTCTTTCTGAAATTCTTGTTTATATATTTTGGATTTTCAAGACACATGTGCCTGATTCATAACAGGTAAATTTTGACTCAGAGACAATTCATTAGAGATGATTTTTGTTTGTTTGGTTTTTTTTTTTTCCCCACAGTTTTAAACATAGTACTTGTTTGATATTGACAACAACCTTATGATATATTTTTATTACTATTACACAGATGAGGAAACTGAGACACAGCACTTTGACCTAGGTTACAAAGCTAGCAGGCAACAGAGCAGGAATTCTAGTTCCAAAGCCTATGACTTTAACCACTACTCTAAACTGTGGAACAATTTAGGGTAGTCACTCCTTGCTCACCACAAATGTTAGCAGCATGCTTAACTATGAAAGTATTCATCATAAGCTAATAGTTTGGTGCATACCAAGTAATATAATTATGCACATTTGGTAGGGAGTGGGAAGGAACCAAGCCCGTGCAATTTCCCCTTGGTCACGCCTGTGCATAGTTTCAATGATGGCAAAAATAAAACCCCTCTCTCTTCCTTTGTTCTACAAATATTGAGCACTAAGTGTGTTCCAGGTGCTGAGGTTGAGGAAATAAATAAGACTTATCTCCTATCTGTAAGGAATTGGGAACATATAAAACAAATAGGTGATTTTTTTTTTTTAAACCATGGATTTATACGCTTAGAAGTTCCTCTGGAGATCACCAGAGGCAAAGTCACAATTTCAGAGAGGAATACAGCGAAGCCTCCAGAGATGAAGTGAGTTTGAAGGTGAGAATTTGTGGAATTCCTGGGACCGGACCTTAGGCCTCTACCGTGTACAACTTCAGTGGTCACACTGAACACGCAGCGCATCCTCTGAGATGCGGGACACCAGCCCCGACCAAGCCCAGATCCCTGCTTCCCGGACCAGTGCTCCTCCAGGGTAGGTGGTAGGTCGCATGCGAGAGCCACTCTCCTGGGTTAATAATGCCCATACAACCCAGCTGTCAACCGCACATAAATCTGTAACATGGTGCTTAATTTACTTTTTGTGGAATCCGTACACAGATACACGCTGATGACTAGCGGTATGCAGAAAAAGATAGGGCTCTAAATTTTTGAACCACAAATGAACGAGCAGAGCAAGTATGGGCAGATATGGGCAGACCATAATTACCTAAAGCGCTTCAAAGACTCAACGTGAATTTAAAATTTCTGCTTTCGGAAATGTCTGACTTGTAAATTTCATGCTTCAGCCATGCCAGTGATAAGAAAAAGAGGCTATGCCCCTTGTCATGGTGTGATGGGTGGTGGTTTCCTGGAGTGAAGAAGATGACATTTTTCACAGATGAAACAATTAGTTAGGCACTCCGCCCTATTTTTGTTTCGAACATTACGCAATTAGCTGTTAATCGGTTATTATGTGTGATTCGTGCCCTCTGAAAGAAGATAAAACAAGGACACAGGAAGACTGCAACAATTCACAGGTTTGATGTGCAGCAGGGAGTTTAAATATCAATCCCAAAATGGAAAGCAAGCATTTAGACTTTGTCAAGTGCAAAAAGTAAGTGATTCACAGGGGGAAGAAAAAGTTATTTCAGAGAAAAAAATGAAAGCCGGAGAAAAGAGGTGAGTCCACCGCATTCTTCAAGGTTATGGGGGACACTGTTGAATATCAGCACTTTCAAAAAGCCCAAAATTCAGTTTCAGAGAAAACATTCAGGTAAAGTTGATAAGCATTGCAGTAGGCTGCCGATTCCAAAAGCTGTTTAGATTTGCTGTGAAGCTGATACTTTTCCTTTATTGGCTGGATTTTTCAAATGGCAATATGCCATCTTTACACTGGTGTTTAAACTGCCAAATTGCAGGTGACTTCGTCTCATTCTGTTACAATCGTCTCCGAAGCGCAGTGCACATGTGTGGTTGGAGTATTTGGCCATTGGTGTAGTATTACTTGAAGAACCGGAAAATACATAAAATCCTAACATCCCTCAATTCGTTCACATACCATAAGTTTCATTTTTAGAGAGTATATTTAAGTTATAAGAATTTTTCACTTGTGCCATGGAAATACTCTTAAGGAGAATGGATAAAGAAGATATCAGATATCTGTGTAACTATATCTATATAGATATAGATATCTATATCTGTGTATCTATATAGATATAGATATCTATATCTGTGTATCTATATATCTCTCTATCATCTCTATCTATCTATCTATCATCTATCGATCTGTCATCTATCATCTGTCTTACTCAGCCCTAAAAAAAGATGAGATCTTGCCATTTGCAACAACATAAATGGACCTAGAAGGTATTATGCTGAGTGAAATAATTCAGACAGAGAAAGACAAATAACATAGGATTTCACTTATATGTGGAATCCGAAAAGCAAAACAAATGAACAAACAAACCCAGACCCACAAAGAACAGAGAACAAACTGGTGGTTGCCAGAGGGGAGGGTTGGGGGATGGGCAAAATGGGTGAAGGGGAGTGGGAGGTACAGGCTTCCAGTTATAGAATGAATAAGTCACAAGGATGGAACATACAACATAAAGAACACAGTCAGTGGTGTTTAATAGTGTTATATGGTGTCAGACGGTAGCTATACTTACAGTGAGCATAAAATAATGTTTAGATTTGTAAAATCACTATGTTGTGCATCTGAAACTAACATTGCATAACACTGTGTTTTAACTACAGTAAAAAAGGAAATATATTAGCCACAGACATTGAATAATATCTAAATATGCTCTAACTTATCAACTACTTTTAAAGAGCACATTCAGAGACAGAAGAAACTAAATTATCCAGAACTTATTATTTCCTTAGAAATCACCTCTTCACCTTCAACTTATTAATTTAATTTATCTGTCTTTTGTTCCTCCTTTGTTTGTTCCTCCTAGGTTATAATTGGAGGCTTTTTCAGATTAATGTACTATTGAGCGTTTTCATGTAGCTAGTATTCCAATATAGCAAGAAATTGAATAAAAATGCAAAACTTCACATTGTTGCTCATAGAAAATAACATAAGTCTCTCTTTGGGATTGAATACAATGAAGTGCAGTTACTTTCTTCAAGCTGGTATTACTGTACTAAAAATAAACCTTTAGATTCTATACAAACCATTTCTAATTCTTATAATGAGCTTTTCTACTGATACTCTATGGTCTCTTTGGCCTTTGTGTAATTGAAAAGGGCTTATGATGTTCATCTTTAGGCTGTAAGTTTTCCATAGGCATGGACTGTCCAGATTACTGAATTTATACTTTTTCACTTTGATACTGAAAACTTATTAAATGTACGTGATTAAAGATCAAACAGGAGAGAAAAATAGATGTCTTACAAACATTTAACACTGTAGCACAAAGCCCCACTACAAGTAATTTAGGCTGTGAGGATCTTGATATTTTTTCTCTTCATGACAATTAAAGGCAGGTGACCATGAGGTTGGAGTAACAACTCCACTGTCGTTAATGTCCAGATTCTCTTTCCGATGTGCCATGTGTATTGGGTTGCTTTTGTATTAAAGGTCATCTTTTTGGCTTATAGCTAAAAATCTTACGTAATTTAGGATCAGATATTCTTCCAGATTATGTAATGTGAAATTTCAAAATTCTCTTTCCTTATCCCACAAAGAAATGCAATAAAATGATACTGAGATAGAAAAGAGTTTGGGAAATGGAGAAGGAAAATGTCCCTCCGAAACATCCAGATGGATAACCCTGCCTCCAGCATAAAAGAAGAGTCACCCACAATTTGATTTACCATCATTTTGATTTTATTTTATTCTGAAACAACGAGTGATGCTTTTATTTATTTATTTTTTAAAGTTTATTTATTTCTTTTGAGAGACAGGGAGAGTATGAGTGGAGAGGGACAGAGAGAGAGGGAGGGAGGAGGGAGAGAGAGAGAGAGAGAGAGAGAGAGAGAGAGAGAGAGAATCTCAAGCAGGCTCCGCCGTACTGCCAACACAGAACCTAAAGGGGGTTCAATCTCACGAACTGCGAGATCATGACCTGAGCTGAAATCAAGAGTCAAACACTTAACCGACTGAGCCACCCAGGTGCCCCAAGAAGGATGTTTTTAAAACAAATAATGTTTTTTATCACATGCCTGAAGCATAGTGAGTCCTAATTTCTTTGAAATGCTCTAGCACATTCTGGTCGGCCCCACCTCATATCTGACCGCATGCCAATGACTTTCTCTGTGCTCTGCTTAGGTGCAGGTATTCTGGTCTCCCAACTGAGGCATGTGGTACAGGCTCTCACCCTAGGATCTCTGGCTGTTTCATTGGTTTATATTGTTCTTCCCTACAGATATCCTGACCTCTCTCCTTCCACTTCCTCTAGGTCATTATCCAAATGTTGCTTTTCAGAGAAACTCTGCCTCACTACCTTGTCTACAGTTGCAGCCTACCCAAACCCTACGCTTGCTTCTATTTCAATTTTTTTTTTTTTAATAGAGCAACAAACAAATTTTCTGAAGCCTGGGATTTTGGTCTTTTTGTTCAGTGTGATAACTCTGGCACTGAGAACAGTTCTTAATTTGGGAAATTCCCAGGGTTTGGGAAAATTGAGCTTTGCTTCAGGGTCTCGGGCAGAGTGCAAGGTGAAGGTGGCATAGCGACCGAGGTTTGTTGCTAAGAGACTACATGTTTTGTACTAAAGTGTGCTTTGTCCTCTCTCCCTCTCTTTCCAGATGGGACTATGTATTGATGTTTTGTGTTTTTCTCTCAGCTATTGAATATTGTGTGTGGTTAGGGAATGCTTAGATTTATCTTCAGATGGGAAAAATATCCAGATTTATTAGGTATTCAGCGCCCTGTTGGGGGCTGACTGATCTGGGTGGAGGGAAGAGAAAGCTAGCTTTCTGCTGCCCTTTCCCTTTCCTATATCACCCGACCCAACTCCCACCCCTGTCTACTCAAAAGAAGAGCTAATCTGAGCAGTTTCTTCAATCGATCAATCATTTATTTATTTATTTATTTATTTATTTATTTATTTTAATGTTAATTAATTTTTGAGAGACAGAGAGAAAGAGAATGAGCAGGGGAGGAGCAGAGAGAGAGACACAGAATCTGAACTAGGCTCCAGGCTCTGAGCTGTCAGCACATAGCCCCATGAGGGGCTCGAACCCACTAACTGTGAGATCATGACCTGAGCCGAAGTCAGTTGCTTAACCGACTGAGCCACCCAGGTGCCCCTCCTTGATTTATTTTTTATGAAATCAATGCAAATTTTAGAAGAGGAGTCACAGGTATTCTTAGTATCTTCTTTCAACTTCATCTAAGCAACAATAGGAAGACTAACAATAATAAATTGCAATATAGAGTTTATTTATTTATTTTTTTTTAATTTTTTTTCAACGTTTTTTATTTATTTTTGGGACAGAGAGAGACAGAGCATGAACGGGGGAGGGGCAGAGAGAGAGGGAGACACAGAATCGGAAACAGGCTCCAGGCTCCGAGCCCTCAGCCCAGAGCCCGACGCGGGGCTCGAACTCAACGGACCGCGAGATCGTGACCCGGCTGAAGTCGGACGCTTAACCGACTGCGCCACCCAGGCGCCCCTCAATATAGAGTTTAATGAGGGTCAGACACTTGTCCTCTTAATACACATCAACTTCCTGAATGTTCACCGCAGTCTAAGAAGGTGTGTACTATCTTTACTACCATTTTAATTATGAAGGCTTGATGCAAAGAGAGTTGTGTAACTTGCCTAAGGTCACAGAAAATGTGCAAGAGCCAGGAATGGGCCGCAAGCAGTCTGGCTCCAGATTGGATGCTCTTAGCCACTCTGAGACTGTCATGCCTTTATTGTTTCTGGCTTGTAGCTCTTTCATGTGTGTATGGGTGGGTGTGAAATTGTAAACTTCCTTTGGTTTTGGTAATAACTTTATGTTCTTATTTTATTATAGCTTTTGGTTCATTGGGATTATATCTTAAATCTTAGCAAATAACAGCATCTGTGTTTAGGCTCATTTAAAATTTATTAGTAAAGTGCATTTCCTACGATTATACTTCTGGAAAAACTGCACACGGTCTTTTTGTTATACTCTTAATAAACACTAGATTCTGCTTGCTGGTATGTTATTTAGAATTTTGCATGTATTTTCTGTTGGTATATGATTTTCCTTTTTATATAACACCCCCTTGTTTAAAGATCTGTATTAATATTATAGTCAATTTTTCTTCTGTTCTCTGTGCTCTGGAGTCTAGAGCTGTTAAATTCTATGAGAAAATATTTTTCCTTGAAGCTTTGGAAGTTTTGCCTAAGAAAATAATCTTATATTGATCGATTATCCAACCCTCTGCCTTAAAATCTGGGAATACGATTAACTCATAATTCCTGTGAAAATACAGCGGTTTCTTAATCTTCCATTCCTATCTATATGCATATCTCCTAGTTGAATTCAGTTTCTGCCCCTCTTTGTTTACTTAATTCAGTCTTGGCAAAACACTAGCTCTCTTGGCATTTGGTTCTGGGAGGGCAAAGTTGATAAACTTTCTCAAAGCAGCAGATGGCACATTTTCTCCAAAGTGTGTTCCGTAAGTGCATTAGGGGAAGAAGGAGGAATTAGAAGATGCTGAATAAAATCTCAACTATTTGAGGTCTTAGATAATTCTATGAGAAATTACTATTAGTACAATATTTTCTGAGTCATTTTTACTTATCAATCACCAAATCAGTCATCTCTTAACTCATAAAAGTTCCATGTTATGTTTTGCTTTATAATAAGCAAAAATATAATAAGGGGTGTGTGTGTGTGTGTGTTTGTGTGTGTGTGTGTATTTAGGTTTCAAATACTCATTTTTATACAATCATGTGTGTGGTGTACACATCTCTAGCAGAAGTATGAACAAAATAGAACAATGCTAATAGTTGAGGATTGGAATTCGAGTGACTTCAATGATCTTATGAATTTAACGACAAAACTGGTACCATTCATTTATAAGACTTTATGTGGATATAAGCATCTATTTTCTTGGATAAATACCTAATATAGAATTTTTTGGGTCAGGGTAGGTGAACCCTTCATTTTTTAAGAAAACAGCAAAGAATATTCCAAAGTGGTTGGACCATTTTTCATTTACACCAGCAATGTTGCCTCACACTCCTCCCTCTCCTTGGTGTTATCAGTCTACTTAATTTTAGCTGATCTAGTGAGGGGCAGAAATATCTTCTCTTTCTTTTATTTGCACTTTCTTGATGATTAAAAATGCTGAACACCTTTTCACATATTTATTGGGCATTTATCTATTCTACCTAATAAAGTTTTTGCCCGTTAGAACTCAGTTTTGCCTTTCATACTTGCAAGAATTCTTTATGTAGGCTCACTATGACTGCTTAGTCAGATTTAAGTAGAGGGATTATGGTCTCCCTGTATGTGGATTAACTTTTCATTTTATTAACTGGAATTTTCAGTGAGCAAAAAAATTTAATTTTGATGAAAGTCATTTTGTGAATTTGTTTCTTTTTCGATATGTCTGTTGGTTTCATTAGGCAACAACTGCTAGTTTTTCAATGTAAACACTAATCTATTTATCACTGTGAAGGCATTTTGCAGATGTAAGGGAGATTATTCTGGAAAATCTGAATCAATTAGGAGGTCTTAGAAGCAGTGTTAATGTAGAGACAGGGAGAAAGGGAGAATGGGAGAGAAAGGGGAGAAAGAGAGAGTTATTCTTCTGTTTTCTTTTAGAAATTTTATCATTTCAGTTTATACATTCATATTTATAATCTATTTTGCAATTTTTTTTTGGTGTATGTTGTGAGATAATGGTCTGAGCTTATTTTTTCCTCATTTAGATATTCACTTTTTTCCAATAACATTTATTGAAAAGTTTTTCCATTCTTATTATCTTATCATCTTTATCAAAAATTAAATTATCAAACACATGTGTGTCTATGTTTGGAGACACTAGTCTGTTTATTTCCCTTTTATTTCAGACCTTACTACAATTTATATCATTATAATTACTGTAGTCTTAAAGTAAATCTTGAAACCATTCTGTTTAAGATTTCCAAGTTTGGTTTTTCTTTCTCAAGGTCTTAGCCATTCTGGGCACTTTGCATGTGCATATAAACTTTAGAATCATCATGTCAAATTCTACAAACACACAATAACATTTGAATTATTCCCATACAAACTTGAAGAAACAATGTAGTGCTATTATTGATGATTTTTTATATTTATCTTAAAATTTTCTATATCATTACTAATCTGTAATGCTTATAATAAGTTGTGTCAATTAAGTGACCTCATGTATATGGCTTTCATGGCTTTGCCTATAAAAAACTCAAGTAAATGAATAAGGAGGGAATTTTTTTTTTTGGTTTGTTTTTTAATATTAACAATCACCTTAGAACCAGCTTTCTTCATGTCCATTTGATCTTTTAAAACTAATTTTCCTACTATGGCTCATAATTCAAATCAAATTCACAGTATGAATTTTGCCTCTTCAGTCATTTCTTTAATATTAAAATTATGTTTGCCAGTTCGATGTCTTCAGGGATCTGCCTAAGAGGAATACATTAGCGAGGATGTGCAATAGATCATCTACAATTTCTCCTTAAACTGGTTTTATTCTGCTAGGGAGACAATAAGAAACATCTTTGTGGAATAAATAAATGAATTCCACCCCAATTCATTTTTAATATTTAATATCTTAGTACTTTCATGTAGAGTTATTTCACTGAAAAAGAAATTACTTAAAATTTTATGGGGTAGTTTTATGCTTAACAGAATGTAGAAACGGTTGCATTAGCATTATATCCATTTACTTTCCTCCTGAGGTTATAGCTAAGCCACCTTCCTCAGCTTCTCTTATAATTAGGTGTAGGCATATGACTTATATCTGGCCAAGGAGTTGAAAGGTAGAACTAATAAATGCCACCTCCATGCCTGACCACAGAGTGTCCTGACAATAGGCTGGGTTGATATAAATGTCCAGTGTGACCTTGGAAACCATATGTCGAAGATTGCATTACTATATGCAATCAACCATACGTTGAGGTTGCATTCCTAGCCTGGGACCCTGCAAAGATAGTCCTTCTTTCTCTACCACCTCTACTTAGGCTTACGTGAGTGAGAAATAAATATCTATTGTGATACACTACTGAGATTTGGTGGTGTTATTTACAACAGCTATTAGTATTGTTTTAATTAATCTACAAGCGTTACCTTAATGTGGAGCGCTGCCATGGCAAAATTCTACATGTATTGCCACTGGCTTGCTAATTTGGTGGCAAGAAGTGTTGAAAGTTACGTAAGAAGGTAGATGGCGTTGCTGGTGGGAAAGCAAAAGGGAAGCACCAACCAATCTCTCAGCAACCAACACTCTGAGAACACAGTGTTCTCTCTGTGTGTGTATCTCTGTGTCCATGTTTCCCCCTTTTTTTTTTTAATTTTTTTTTAACGTTTATTTATTTTTGAGACAGAGAGAGACAGAGCATGAACGGGGAGGGGCAGAGAGAGAGGGAGACACAGAATCGGAAGCAGGCTCCAGGCTCTGAGCCGTCAGCACAGAGCCCGACGTGGGGCTCGAACTCACAGACCGCGAGATCGTGACCTGAGCCGAAGTCGGCCGCCTAACCGACTGAGCCACCCAGGCGCCCCCATGTTTCCCCTTTTAATGAGAACACTGGTTATATTGAATTAGAGCACCCTATTCCAGTAAACCCTTAACTAACTGCATCTACAATGACCCCATTTCCAAATAAGTCCATGTTCTGAGGTACTACAGGTTAAAACGTCAATATATGCATTTTGTGGGAACAAAATTCAGCTCATATCTATCAAGCCTAAAACTATAAGGAAACAGATTAAAATAGGATATTAGTAAGGTGTTGTGGCTGGTATCAGCAGAGTGTCACAAGCAATATGAAGGAAAAGGTGGGTTTATGTAACAATTGAGTGGTGCAGATAGAAAGAATGTGGATAGAGCGATGCCAGAAATATGGGGTTTCATAGAATTGGAAAACAACATACAGTAGGAAATAAGATTGAAATTGCTTCTCACCCGAGCTTGAAGTTCTCAAGATTTCTGTGATAAAGTTGAAGGAAATGAAATAGGCAAAGGTGGCAAAAAACAATTTGGGATTGATAATTATTTCTAGGAAAAAAAACAAAACGCTTTTAATGTGTTATTGGCAAATGAAATAGATTAAAAATATATACATAAGAAGCCTATTAAGCAATTGAAGAAATACGACCAATTTTTAAAAGGATCTAACTATTCAAGTTCTAAAACAACTTTTTGACTGCCAAATATGCACCAGTAGGAGCTAGGCCATGAAAGTTCTCCTAGGTGTTGTGATGGTTCAATTTATGGGTCAACGTGACTGAGCTAAGGATGCCCAGATAGCTGATAACAACATTATTTCTGGATGCGTCTGTGAGGTTGTTTCTGGATGAGACTAGCATTTGAATTGGTAGACTGAGTAAAGAAGACTGTCTTCCCCCGTGTGAGTGGGCATCATTTAATCTGTTGGGGGCCTGAATGGAACAAAAATGTGGAGGGAGGGTGAATTCTCCCTCCACTTTTTGAGCTGATTCATCTACCTTCTCCTGCTCTCAGACACCAGAGCTCCTGGTTCCCAGGCCTTCAGATCCCATGATTTATAGCAGTAGCTCCCTGACTCTTAAGTCTTCAGAACTGGACTGAACTATACCACCATCTTTCCACCTTCTCCAGCTTGTAGACAACAAACTGATTCACATCTCAGCCTCCATAATTGTGTGAGCCAATTCCTATAGTACATCTCTTCCTAGGTCTCTCTATATCCTATTGGTCCTGTTACTCTGAGGAGCCCTAATACAGATTTCATCTCCAAACTGACATCATTGCTCTGCTTTTAAGAGACTAGTCCAGGATGTAAGCAGGTAAAGAGGTTCTGCTTGATAGGATGTGTAAATGGATTCCACTGCTATCTGTTCATTGTTGCAACTTCCTTTACCATAAGTGGGTCCTTTAGGTTGAGGTAATATTCTGTGGGATTTTCATACTTGCAAATCAGATACTCTGTGAAGGCTTCGGTAGTGAGTGGTTCTGCCCCCAAAAGCTGCAGGCTACATTCCATACATTAAATATGTATCAATTTCATTAAGGAAAAATTGTTGCTCTGTGTATCAAAATATTTCCACCATCAAGAAAACACATGCTTAAAATATCAGTGAGTTAGATTATGTATTGGAGATGTTTCCTTCTTCTCTCCATGAACATTTCTTTAATTAAAATCAGCTGACAGAACATTAACATGAACACCAAAATGCATCCTCAGATTAATGAAAGCAATAAAACACCTCACTGGTTAGTTAAGCAATGCATGAAATTATAGCAACAACAACATGAAATCTTAAGCTTCTTAACACATAAGAAATAGAAAAGATGTGCTATTTTTTTTTATTTTATTAAGAATCTTGAAAGCCCATATCACAGAGAGAAACACATGCTATGTAATCATTGACTACAAAACATATGTCTACCAGAGGGTATCTGACGAAAAATGCCACCTTATCTCAATATCACTGTATTTATACACTAGATTATCTTGTAAGCAACTCTCCAATCTTCAAAGGCATAATGCACAACTTCATAAATTATCACATAAAAGTTTTTATATTCATTTATTCAAAACTCTTAAAAAATTATTTCAGAAGTATATTCTTTTTCTTGAAACGTATTGCAGGGAATTATTGTTTTATGACACATAGTTTGAAAAATATTAGTCTAGTGTCAAGCCTATTAGCTGGTAATAAAAAATGAGATTATTTGCTCTTGTTTTGTACATATTTTTCACATGTAAGTAAGTTATTCGATTTAGTCCTTAATAGGACGTGGATATATCAGCATCAAATCTATTTACTTTACCTTAGCTTTTAAAATGCTACAATAATATCTAGGAAAGTAAATTAAATAAAATGGAAATAGCGCAAATAGATATTTTTATTTTACTGACATTTTTTGTACTTTTATTCTTTTTTTAATTTTATTTATTTGATTGAGAGAGAGAGAGAGAGAGAGAGAGAGAGCAATCAGGACAGGGACAGAGAGAGAGAATCCCAAGCAGGTTCAGACCCCGACATGGGGCTTAAACCCACAAACCATGAGATCGTGACCTGAACCGAAATCAAGAGTCAGACACTCCACCTACTTAGCCACCCAGGTGCCTCTATTGTAGTTTTATTCTTAAAAACTATAAAGTGTTTTTAAAAATTCATTTAGTTATGCAGAAAAAAACATACGAAATTATTATGCATAGGCACAAAATTGCTTAAAGCTTCTGATCCTATGTTTTGTGATTTTAGAAATGTTAAAAAATTAATGGAATTTCTGACTATCTTCATTAAGTTGTAATTTACATACAATAAAATATACAATTTAAAATATGGTTTGATAAGGGTGACCCTGTGTAAACAAGTCAATCAAGATTTACCGTTACTTTTTGACATTCATTACCCATTTGCCTCATGACACACTTCCCTCCCCAGGAAACCACGGTATACATTAATATCTAGCTTCTTTTGCTCAATAAAATGTCTATGAGTTTCATCCATGTTGTCATACACACACACACACAAACACACACACACACACATCAGCAATGCATTCATTCTTGCTGAGTAGTGTTCCATTTTAAGAACAGCAAAAAACTGCTTATCCACTTAGTTGTTGATGGACATTTGGGTTCCAGTTTTTAGTTATTATTTCCATTTTTTAGTTATCATCAGTAAAGCTCTTATAAATATTCTTTGCTCGAGACTTTGTGTGGACATTAATTTCATTTTATAAGAAATGGAAAACTTTTATCCAAAGTAGATATACTATTTACACTGTCACTGTCAATGTGTGAGTGTCTTAATTACTCTACATCCTTGTAAATACTTGGTTTTGTCAGTCTTCTAGATTTTAACCCTTCTAAAGAGTGTAGCTTGTATCTAACAGTGCCTGTAATTTGCCTAAGGGTGTTTCTGTCTTTAGAAAATTTTGGTCCTAGGATGTTACAAAAAATGTGGAGTTTTTCTTTTCATGAAAAAATAAGATTTTAGGATAAGAAAACATAGGGCAATTGGAATTGGAAACTATGAAGTACATATGTGGGGGAAAAAAATCAACCAGCAGCAAGAAATTTTAAATAATGATGAAATGGGGGCGCCTGGGTGGCTCAGGTGAGCGTCCGGCTTCGGCCCAGGTCGTGATCTCGCGGTTTGTGAGTTCGAGCCCCGCGTCCAGCTCTGTGCTGACAGCTCAGAGCCTGGAGCCTGTTTCAGATTCTGTGTCTCCCTCTCTCTCTGCCCCTACCCCACTCATTCTCTGTCTCTCAAAAATAAATAAACATTAAAAAAAAAATTAAAAAAAATAATGATGAAATGTTTATTCATTCAAAATAAGATATTTATAATGAAATGAGACAGTTTTATATATATATATGTGCATATATATATGCACATATATATATTGGCTATATAATTTATTATCCTATTAGGCAACCTGGAGAGTGGAGACATTAAAGAATAAATAAAATAATAGAAATTAAACACATATTTATTTGTTGACTAAAAATTTGATTTTCTTATATTTGTGGGCCCATAAAATAATTTTGTGTAAACAAAATTTTGTAAGTATGTTTTTAAAAAATAAATAACATCCATATACATTAAACAAGTTTTTAGAAAATTATTTTGATTATCTAAAAATAATGATGTACATGTTTTAATATTTAAATTCTATACTTGTGATGTAGGATATCTTGACTTGTGGAAAGAATAATTTGATAGAGTCTTATCTTTAATAAAACCAATTTATATTCTATACTAAGATCAAATGAAGAGGTCCTTCAGTTTTATGGCACCTAAATTTGACAAAACAAACAAAATAGCCACAAATATAAATCATCATTTGATAAATTGTATATCAAAAATATTTACTAAAGAAAGGATTTCTGAGAGAAGGCCAAAAGACAGTGTCTGTGGAATTAATCAAACTGTAAAATTAGTACATCGTGTGCAATGAGCTTATAATTGAGAATATCTTCCAAACAGAAATTGTTCCTCAGTTTGCAAGTCTATTAACAACTATAGTGATAAGATTTTTATGAAGCATATTACAGTCCACTGAAATAAACTGATAGAACTCAATGATTTCTGGGGCACCTGGGTGGCTCAGTCGGTTAAGCATCTGACTTTGGCTCAGGTCATGATCTCACAGTTCATGAGATCGAGACCTGCATCGGGCTCTGTGCTGACAGCTCAGAGCCTGGAGCCTACTTCAGATTCTGTCTCCCCCTCTCGCAGCCCCTCCCCTGTGCTCTCTCTCTCTCTCTTAAAAATAAACATTAAAAACATTAAAAAAAAGAACTCAACAGTTCCAAGTTTAATTGCCATAAAATGTAACTTTGAATAAATGTATATATATTTTTTTCATACAACTAAGAAATAATAAGAGCATGGTAAACAAAAAAATATCTTTAGAAATAACCAGAGATACAGTTTTAAAGGCAGATCTAAAAAGTAAATGTCAAAATATGTATAGATACATATATCCCAAACATAATTTGTTATATTTAATGTTCAAATTATGAATATAAAATGATTATAAAAAATTTTAAAGTAAATGGTATATGTAATTTTTGTGTTTTAGAAAGGATTTTATTTTTTACAATAGTTTTTGAACAGTATTTTAAGACAGTCATATAAAAATTATCAAGCAATAATAAAAATGTTGGCAACTGTCCAACTTGTCCTTACTCAGACAATAGACATTATGGTTATATGATGATATAAATTCTGAGATAAATCTATAATTCACCACAATTCCAATTAGAATTCCCATAGGAATTTTGTGAAAGTCAAACTGCTTTTTAAATTAATACAGAACGCTAAAAACTTGTTTTGCCATATATTATTATAGATCTATGTGCATAAAGGTATGTGATATTGGTTCATGGCTAGGAAAATAGATGAATCAAGAATCAAGATATAGAAATATTAATACTTGGAAGCATGATGCCCATAGAGCTGACATTACATAGTACTGAGAAAAAATGGATCAGACAACAAATATTTCTGAAACACGAGAAAATAAATGTTTTTATTACTTTGCACCATCCAGAAAAATCAATTCCATGTGAATCAGAGACTTTAATGTATGAAACTTAAAAATTTTGGGGCGCCTGGGTGGCGCAGTCGGTTAAGCGGCCGACTTCAGCCAGGTCACGATCTCGCCGTCCGTGAGTTCGAGCCCCGCGTCAGGCTCTGGGCTGATGGCTCGGAGCCTGGAGCCTGTTTCCGATTCTGTGTCTCCCTCTCTCTCTGCCCCTCCCCCGTTCATGCTCTGTCTCTCTCTGTCCCAAAAATAAATAAAAAATGTTGAAAAAAAAAATTAAAAAAAAAAAAATTTTGAAGCAAATTTAGGGAGGGTAGCCCTATAATTTCAGGGTAGGGAGAAAATTCTTGAGCTGTGTATTTTATGCACAAGCCATAAAGGAAAAGATTCATGCATTTTTTTCTGAAGGCAAACATTCATAAAAGTTTCTGTTCATCAAAAGACGACATAAAAAACTTAAAAGAGCAAAAGAGTGGGAGACAGTACTTGCAGTGTCGTTTCTGAATCTGAAAAGAAAAGAATCATCCTACTCTTCAATTAGAAAAAGACTCAATGTTGTGAATAGATAATTTCCAGAAAGGAGGAAACGCAGTGCAGATTGAGAGCACATGACAAAAGGCTGACAGATCTAAAAAAAAAAAAAGCTCAGGGAAGAAGCAATGGACACTTGCGCTGTGCTGTAGGGGAAATGTAAACTGCGAGAGCAACTCTGGAGAAAAGTGTAGCAATATTTAATGAAATGAACTGTGTAAATACCATATGAAGCAGTTACCCTATTCTAAGACCTATGCCTCAGAAAAACTATCACACATCCCTAGAGGGACATCCCTGAGTCCATTTATCAGGGCCCTGTTGACACAGTGGGATCAGTGGACAGGCTACATGGCTACCAGTATGAGTTTTGAGGGCTGATATTAACAAAGTAACCCAAACTGGGCCGCTTAAATAAGGGAGATGTATTGTCTCCCAGCTCTGGAGGCCAGAGATCAAGGTGTCAGGTGGGTGGGTTCCTCCTGAGGACTCTGAGGGAGAATTTGTTCCATGCGTTCTTCCGCCATCTGATGTTGGCGGGTAGTCTGTCGCATACCTTGGCTTGTACAAGTATCGACCTACCTCTGTATCTTCACATGGTGGCTCCCCAGGCATATGCGTTGCTGTGTGCAAGTGTCCCTTTTTAAAAGATGTTTGTTTATTTATTTATGTTTGAGAGAGAGAGAGAGAGAGAGAGAGAGAAAACACAAGAGGGGGAGGGGCAGAGGGAGAGGGACACTCTGAGGCAGGCTCCAGGCTCCAAGCTGTCAGCACAGAGCCCACTCCGGGCTCATACTCACAGACCACAAGATCATGACCTAAGCCGAAGTCAGACCAACTGAGCCACCCAGGAGCCCCCAAATATCCTAATCCTAATAAGGGTATCAAACATAGTGACCCAAGAGAGAATTTGAGCTTATGACTCTATTTCAAGGTGTCCCACAGAACAAGTGAGGCAATACATATCAACGAAAATTTTGATCTTGACCAGAATATGTCAGGTTTAAGGCATTCTTAAACCTACATTCTGCTTCAGTAAATTTTTATTTATTTATTTTTTATTTTTTTATTTTTCAGTAAATTTTAAAAATTTGCTCATCAACCCCTTTACCTACAATCTTAACCACATTACGACTGCCTTCAATTCACAGGTCATAAGAGAACCTCTGTTTTGGACTCAAATGTTCCTTATTTCATTTGCAGACATTTTTTACTACTATTGTACACAGGAGTGGCTACAGTAACTGGAGTTATTGGAAATAATATCTTTGTTGTAGAATATAACATTTTGCTCATTTAACATAATGCATTTTATTTCTGATTGATAAAACCCTCGCCTGTGTGCCTCTTTAATTTCATAACACCATTTTCAAATAAGAACAATCCATACTGAAGTTTGCCCAGCATTGGCAGATTTTCTGTCTCGAATGGCTGCAATAATTGAAACTTCCAGAAACAATACACAGAAGTGTCTATTTTCTTACATCTCCTCTTATAATGCATCCTTCGTATTAGTTATTACTTCTTAAAAATATGTAAAATTTTCCACCCATCCCCAAAACTTATTGTAAGATAATGCAACACACACACTCACACACAATCTCACATTTGGAATCTCTAACATGCTTTCTTCCAGTAGCCTTTTCATTTTTTAATGCTCTTGAATTTGATTTAGTGGGAACATTCAAAAGAGACCCAAGGATTGTTACATAAATGGTATTTTATTAGCAGGTCAGCTCTCTTTAGATTTTGTGAAAGCCAGAAAGGAAGCCTTTTAGGCTTATTACTTTGGGAGTGATTTAACCAAAATTGCCTATCTTCTTCTAGAAATGAGTGATGAGTCACAGAGGTGATATAATTCTAAATCTATCAAAGCAAAACAGCATACTTTTATATTTAGAAATGAATGAATCACTAGGAAAAGGAGGAATAATATGTTATTAGAACAAAAAGAGGCAGCAGAGCCAAAGTTTTTTCCTCTTGTTCAGCAAGGACAAAATTCAAACTATATATCCTTGGCCAATAATTTACAGATTACGTTTCATTAGATATAGGATGACACAAGAAAAACATGAACATTAATTTGTAGAGTTATTCAATCAGTGCACGAATACCTGAAAGCTCGTCTGTCATCACAGCAAGGAACAGCAAAGGCATTCACCTCTGGTTGCTACTGACTTAAGTTTTTTTTTTTAAACTCCGAGTTCCTATGAGCAAGGGCAGTTCTTTCTGGCTGCGCTAGATAGACCTGAACTGCCTTCAAAATTTGCTTGAAGTAGTTCAGCCATGCGATTTGTTTCATCGGTGGAACGTGAAGAGGTGTGACCCAAGCGAGGCTCTGATGTGAGCTCGGACTCGCCCTGTGTGTCTTTGCTCCTGCCTTGAGAAGGGCATTCCTGGGAGCTGCCTGGCCCCTCCGCCCGGGTCTCAGCACAGGATGGGTGGCACACCTGTGATGGCCAAGCCCCTCCTGGATCAGCCCCAGCCTCCTCCCCGCCAACTCACACAGGAGGGACCCCATTGGAGATCATAGAGCTGTGCCAGGGGCTCCACAGAGATCTAAGAAAAGTGTTCTTGCCCTTTGCCACTGGAATTTGGGGCTGTGTGTCTGAAACAATAACCTTGGAGGTCTTGGGTATTTTTGGTTGCTAGGCATATAGGGAGTTCCTGATTTTTCTTTCATCTCAGGAAAACATTCCTTTATTATTTCTTTGATGATTATTTAAGTCATTACTTTTGCTCTCTTCTTATGGAAACTCAAACGCGTTTGTGTTGAATTTTTATTCTCTTTCTTGTGATTGGTGTCTCTTCACTGGCCACATTTAAATCTGAATTCTGAATGGATTTCTTATATATTTCCTCAACATCATTGAACCAATTTTCTGTAAGCCAGTTTGAATAGAGTTTTAAAGACTTTCTTGCACATTTTCTTTTTCAATTATACACTTATGCTTTTCTTTTATTAATATATTCTTCCAACATTTTATTCCTTACTTTTATTTTTCCTTCGTTGGGATTGAGAACGCAAGTTATTTTTAGATGTTTTTGTTTTTCCACAATAAATTCCTATTAAGGCACCCTAGTGGTTTCATGATTTCTATTGAACTCCTTTGAAGATCATGAACTGAACATGAGTTATTAATGAGCTCCCCTTAGTCAAATACGTGATGTTCAGTCCTTTTCGTTTTTTAATTTTTTTTCAATGTTTATTTATTTTTGAGACACAGAGAGAGAGCACAAGCGGGAGAGGGTCAGAGAGGGAGAGGGAGACACAGATTCCAAAGCAGGCTCCAGGCTCTGAGGCATCAGCACAGAGCCTGATACGGAGCTCGAACTCATAAACTGCAAGATCATGACCTGAGCCCAAGTCCGACTCTTAACTGACTGAGCCACCCAGGTATCCATGTAATATTCAATTATTTGTGTGTATCTGTTACCCCAAGGAGGAAACTCCTGGTTTCCACTCTGTTCTTTCTGGCCCACGATGTTCCTTTATGTCCCCAAATAAAGAGCATGTTGGGGAGAAACCAAGCATTCTGAACAGCAGCTTTCCATTTTAGCCTACTAATAGCGCATTTAATACATTTCTCCCTAAAACTTGCACTGTTAGTTACAGATGCTCTAGCTTCCTGAAACATAGTAGTTATTTAACAAATGTTTTAAAATAAATGAATCAATACAATTGTTAGTGAGTTTCCAATTTGACTTATGAAAGAAAGAGCCATTTTATTTCTTAACGTTTCTTTGACTCTTTAACACTCATTTCTCACAAGAAAACTGTGGTAAGTCTTTTCCCTGTACCCATTCCTGCAAATTCTTTCAGAACAGGCTATCAATATTCCCCTTTGTTACTTATCCTACTTCCCTAGTTCTTATCATGTATAAGCTGGGAAAAAAAAATGTGTGTTTTATAAAATAGAGCATATTATACATGAAGCTCTTTTAGGAGAGCTCCAGTTAAGATGAAGCCTTGAAACTCAAATCAGAATTTTGCTCTGGTTGAGTTATATAGTCCTATTTAAAAACAAGTACAATTAAAAGAATAATAATTGAAAGTCTTGGCCAACAGAAAAATGTAGATATCATCAGATTCTCCTCTATATCTGTTGTTAAGTCTTTTCTACCCGGTTCCATGCCCCAGGAAACTGACCTGGAATAAAAAGTGGAAGATAGGGGATAGGTGAGTCTAAGGGAGAAGAATGTGAGTAGACCTTTAAAAGTGACCGAACTGTGAAGATATTTTTGTTTCCTCAAATGAAACATTTAATTTTTAATGAGGAAACTAAGGGAAAAGTTTAATTACCTTGCTCAAAGCCACAAAGTAGAATGCATTATCAATTCATACATGTGGAAACAATACCTTCACTTTTCACTTAATATGGAAATGGCTGCAAGCCCTTTCAGCGTGAAACAAATTGCAGACAGTTGGAAAACATATTTAGACTGCATAAAGGAGAACTTATGGCTGAAGTCTAAGCCTGAGAGTCAACGCAAGGTGACCCTTGAACTCCTCCCATGAGATCGGCCAGAAGGAGGGGGAAACAGTTGTGTTAGCAGCAAAGACTTGATACAGCAATAGACACTGAAAAAGACCAAATAGGAAGGACCTAGGAATTCACACATCAGAGCGAAAGTCATGAGCAAGAGCCACAAGGGAAACATGCAGGGGAAAAAAGAGGACGTGGGACACAGGAACCAGAAGACACAGAGAGTGAGAAAGCCCATCTAAATCTTTTCAGAGAGAGATAAATGAAACTTTCCATCCTTGTTACTCATCCATGCTGGACATCAGTGTTAATACTTGTCAAATGCCATAGAAAACACAGCAATGAGGAAGATTAAGAAGATACCACTGGATCCCAATAATTGTAAAATATTTGAGGTCATTACATGAGCGTGTTCTGCAATGGACTGGAATGAAAGATATCAAGGAGTTGAGGGGTGAGTGGTAACAATTACCACTCTAACAACCTCTATGGTAAGTAGTATTATCACTTGTTTACACATTAGACAAGATAACAAGGTAACTAATCTAATGCAACCCTGTATCCCTACAGTGTAGTCATTCAAGGAACATTTGTTTTCTGAAAGCTGAATAAGAGGAGAAGTAAAGACTATAAGCTCTACTTTCCCTGTGTTTCTGTGAAAGACAGAGTTGGGAGTCAGAGCCAACTATGAGGAAGGGACAGGATAATTGCATTTAATTCTTAAAAATCAATATTTAAAAAAAAATAAAAAGGCATTTTCTAGGAAGAAAGACATGCTGCATTAGATTTTGTCTACTCATCAGAAATGGAGAACTTCTAAATAAAGCTTTTAAATATAATAACAATACTAAGAACTGATATAAAACCAGTTTTTTATCGCCTTTGAAATGTGCCTGTTAGAATAAAAATGATTCTGTTATATAAACTGCTACTTCTCAAGAACCAATAAATTCCATAGTTCTGATTATGGAAATTCAAAGGACAAAACAATAATAGAACTATAAATCTTATATCAAGAACAGTGTGTGATAATTTTATTTAATGTACCTACTAACAACTTACTGTTTTGAACACAGGGGCCTTAACTATTTATTGTGTTGTTTAATACATTGTTTAATACAAGAGCTTCCTTTCTATGGAGCTTGCTCTTTGGAGCATTTAATAATGGGAAGTATTTAATCATCTCAAAGCAATGTCAGGTAGTAACCTGGAGTGTGAATTACATGAATTTATAAGATTTATAAGCCACATTTCCTTCAAAACCCTCACATTAACATTTCTAAGTTAAAAACAAGGATGGAATAGAGAATAATACATTGAAAGCTTAAGTTCTAGAAAATTTGGAAGGAATTGTTAGTTCAGTTACCAACAAAAGAAAAAAGAAAAACGTGTACATTCCTCGGAGATTAGCAAGCAGCCCCCTCCATGGCTCCCACAGATGGCATTACCCTGCAATGGAGTTTTTCTGTCTATTTTCCACTGTGTCTGTTTTTTCCTTTGGGAAAATTGTTCCTGTTTTTCCTTCTTGACTCACGTCTCTCACCTCTCCCATAATGTCCTAGTCATTAGACACAGAGTGTCTGAAAATAGTCCACATGGAGTTGATTCCTCCAGTCCTCACTGGCATGTCTAGAATATTCTATCTTATGGGTAGTTGGCAGGATGCTTTCAAGCAATAAGAGATCATGTGTCCTGTCTGAAATTCAGTAACCAGAATTGCTTGACATCAGCTTAATCTGTTCATCATGCCTTGATGCCTTGGCTCTGACTATCCTTCTACCCAATGGATACTCTTTTAATGAATCTTCATCCTCTCATGGAATCTCCTTTAACATCAACGTACAGATTAAATTATCAGAACACAAACAAAAAAGGCAGGAAACAAAACAATGAAGATAGGAGCAATAGCATATGCCTTTGTGTTCTAGAAAATGTTGTCCTTAAATAAAAAAAATACTTGCTTAAGTGGGGTAGCAAAGAACCTTGATAAGAATACACATGGAGATTGCTGTTTTTCATGAACTCCCATGGTTCAGACAGAGATTCATGCATTAAGGATAGAAGTGCATTTATTTTATTCCAGCAAAATCACAATGGATAGACTTACTAGATGCTAGAAAGAATCACATCTCTCTGAAGTTCAAAGAGTACAGAGTAAGACAATACAGACACTCTGGCTCCTGAAACATTCTATCTTTAGATAAAACTCTCTTCCCTCAAGGAATGGAAAACTAACACAAAACAAAACAACAATTGTATGTGTACCAAATAACTGTAAGATCAGGGTACAGAGTTTTCATTATGAAGAAAGAAAGGAAGAGCATTCCACAAGCATGTTTTAGTTGAAAGTGACAAAAGTGCAAATTACACAAGATTAAACAAAGAGAAGGAAGATAATGGTTCATGTATCCAAACTGCAGATATTTCTTGTTTTTCATTCAACAGATATTCGTGTGTACCTTTTCTATTCCAGGCCTGTTCAGAGAATAAAATAGATGTGTTCCCTTACTTTATAGACATTGCAGAGTTGGGAGGAAGATAAATAAATTTTTATAAAGATACTTCTAGACACATATGTGTATAATTACAAGTTATAATTTGCACGTAGGGCCCCAGGACTCTGCCTATGAGGGCTATTTCCTCTCTGGGTACAGGCATCCTTCTCTAGTGTAGTTCTGCCATGTGTGGGGAAAAAATTGCCAACTGTAGGATCACAACCCTATAGCACTGGGATCAAAAGGGAAAAATAAATTCCTTTGTAGTTAATTTTGGAAAAATCTCAGAAAGAACTTTGATGGACATGACTAAAGCCATCTGTAAACAACACTGAATAAAAAACTTTTAAAAACATAAAACACTAGAAAAATGTAGATGCATAGTAAACAGGTTAGTGGCTGGGAAGAATTCTAAGCGGAGCAGCAATGGGGAGAAATCATAAAGGGAAATGTAGATAGTGTTTTTTTATCCTTCAAAATTAAAAACAGAAGACCAAAAACAAATGTAAATGTAAATTTTGGAAATACATAAAAAATAATAAAGAATGCACATTAAGGGGCACCAGGGTGGCTCAGTCAGTTAAGCATCTGACTTCTCTCGGATCGTGATCTCATAGTTCATGGGTTTGAGCCCCATGTTGGGCTCTGCGCTGACAGCTCAGAGCCTGGAGCCTGCTTCAGATTCTGTGTCTCTCTCTGCCCCTGCCTTGCTTGGACTCTGCTTCTCTCTCTCTCAAAAATAAATAAATATTAAAAAAATTTTTTTTAAAAGAATATACATTAAGAAGAAAAACACTAAAAATCCAAAATGGATAAAATTAAAAAAAAATTGAAACAAAATACAAAGAGCCAATGAGCATATGGAAAAATGTGGACAAATAATCAGAAACACAAAATAAAAATGGTTTCCTATCCTAATCGAGACCAATCTGGTATTGGTCTAAAAACAGACATTGAAGGGGCGCCTGGGTGGCGCAGTCGGTTGAGCGTCCGACTTCAGCCAGGTCACGATCTCGCGGTCCGTGAGTTCGAGCCCCCCGTCAGGCTCTGGGCCGATGGCTCGGAGCCTGGAGCCTGTTTCCGATTCTGTGTCTCCCTCTCTCTCTGCCCCTCCCCCGTTCATGCTCTGTCTCTCTCTGTCCCAAAAATAAATAAAAAACGTTGAAAAAAATTAAAAAAAAAATAAAAACAGACATTGAAGAATGAAAGAGGAGAAAGTCCAGACATAGACCCACACTTACATGGCCAGCTAATTTTGACATACATGCTAAGTTAACTCACTGGAAAAAGGATAGGGTTTTCAACAAATGGTGCAAGAATAATTGTGCATCTGTAGGCAAAAAAGAATACATAATCCCTGATCTTACACCAATTACAACAATTAAAGTGGATCAAAGACAAATATAAATCTAAAACTACAAAACTTCTAGAAAGAATCATAGAGGAAAATCTTTGTAATATTCGATCAGGCCCAAACTTTTCAGACAGGACATGAAAACCATGGGCCATAAAGGAACTATTGACTTTGCACTTCATTCTATTATTATTTCCTTCAATATTTTGTGTCTGTTTCTTCTGTTTTCTCCAGCAGGAATCCTTCACAAAAATATCTAGACAATTTGTATATGTCTGTCTTTATCTCTTATTTTCTCTGCCATATTTTCCTTTTATTTGCCTCGTATGATATATTTGCCCACATGATTTTCTCATATCCCTCTTCATGGATATTTCTGAGAACATCAATTACATGTATTTTAATTTTTTTAACGTTTATTTATTATTGAGAGACAGAGAGAGACAGAGCGTGAGCAGGGGAGGGGTAGAGAGAGAGGGAGACACAGAATCTGAAGCAGGTTCCAGGCTCTGAGCTGTCATCACAGAGCCCCACTCGGGGCTTGAACTCACCAACGGTGAGATCATGACCTGAGCCGAAGTCTGATGCTTAACTGACTGACCCACCCAGGAGCCCCTAATTACATGTATTTTATTGTCAGTTTCTATTTTAATAATTTTTTCTTTCAAATTCTTCCATGCATTTTTTTTTATGCTGCTACTCTCTTGAAATATTTGTTGATTCTTTCATGGCAGAATTTATTTGCCATAATCTGCAGGCCCAGATTAGCACAATGCTACAGGACTTTGGTGGCTTCCTTTCACGGTATAAGCAGATTCTGCCTTGATTTTAAGTTACCATTTATCAGGAGCTCAGCTAAGTTGGAAAACAGCTGAGCTGCTGGGTGTTGTACCTGCTGATTAAAGCAACAGCAAGTGAAAAATGGAGAGTTAGCATTGAGTCTTCTTGTAGGGATCATCCCCAAATTACCTTGTCTGCCAAGTTAATTTCCTGTTTGTTATGAATTTTCATAATGGAAATGTGTCCATTAACTTATTTTAAATATTTTTAGCATTTCTATTGATGCATTTGGATAAGCAGGACCATGTATTTGTTTTTTTTGTTTTTTTTTTTAATATATGAAATTTACTGTCAAATTGGTTTCCATACAACACCCAGTGCTCATCCCAAAAGGTGCCCTCCTCAATACCGATCACCCACCCTCCCCTCCTCCCCAACCCCCATCAACCCTCAGTTTGTTCTCAGTTTTTAAGAGTCTCTTATGCTTTGGCTCTCTCCCACTCTAACCTCTTTTTTTTTTTTTTTCCTTCCCCTCCCCCATGGGTTTCTGTTATGTTTCTCAGGATCCACATAAGAGTGAAACCATATGGTATCTGTCTTTCTCTGTATGGCTTATTTCACTTAGCATCACACTCTCCAGTTCCATCCACGTTGCTACAAAAGGCCACATTTCATTCTTTCTCATTGCCACGTAGTATTCCATTGTGTATATAAACCACAATTTCTTGATCCATTCATCAGTTGATGGACATTTAGGCTCTTTCCATAATTTGGCTATTGTTGAGAGTGCTGCTATAAACATTGGGGTACAAGCGCCCCTATGCATCAGTACTCCTGTATCCCTTGGATAAATTCCTAGCAGTGCTATTGCTGGGTCATAGGGTAGGTCTATTTTTAATTTTCTGAGGAACCTCCACACTGCTTTCCAGAGCGGCTGCACCAATTTGCATTCCCACCAACAGTGCAAGAGGGTTCCCGTTTCTCCACATCCTCTCCAGCATCTATAGTCTCCTGATTTGTTCATTTTGGCCACTCTGACTGGCGTGAGGTGGTATCTGAGTGTGGTTTTGATTTGTATTTCCCTGATAAGGAGCGACGTTGAGCATCTTTTCATGTGCCTGTTGGCCATCCAGATGTCTTCTTTAGAGAAGTGTCTATTCATGTTTTCTGCCCATTTCTTCACTGGGTTATTTGTTTTTTGGGTGTGGAGTTTGATGAGCTCTTTATAGATTTTGGATACTAGCCCTTTGTCCGATGTGTCATTTGCAAATATCTTTTCCCATTCCGTTGGTTGCCTTTTAGTTTTGTTGGTTGTTTCCTTTGCTGTGCAGAAGCTTTTTATCTTCATAAGGTCCCAGTAATTCACTTTTGCTCTTAATTCCCTTGCCTTTGGGGATGTGTCGAGTAAGAGATTGCTACGGCTGAGGTCAGAGAGGTCTTTTCCTGCTTTCTCCTCTAAAGTTTTGATGGTTTCCTGTCTCACATTCAGGTCCTTTATCCATTTTGAGTTTATTTTTGTGAATGGTGTGAGAAAGTGGTCTAGTTTCAACCTTCTGCATGTTGCTGTCCAGTTCTCCCAGCACCATTTGTTAAAGAGACTGTCTTTTTTCCATTGGATGTTCTTTCCTGCTTTGTCAAAGATGAGTTGGCCATACGTTTGTGGGTCTAGTTCTGGGGCTTCTATTCTATTCCATTGGTCTATGTGTCTGTTTTTATGCCAATACCATGCTGTCTTGATGATGACAGCTTTGTAGTAGAGGCTAAAGTCTGGGATTGTGATGCCTCCTGCTTTGGTCTTCCTCTTCAAAATTACTTTGGCTATTCGGGGCCTTTTGTGGTTCCATATGAATTTTAGGATTGCTTGTTCTAGTTTCGAGAAGAATGCTGGTGCAATTTTGATTGGGATTGCATTGAATGTGTAGATAGCTTTGGGTAGTATTGACATTTTGACAATATTTATTCTTCCAATCCATGAGCAGGGAATGTCTTTCCATTTCTTTATATCTTCTTCAATTACCTGCATAAGCCTTCTATAGTTTTCAGCATACAGATCTTTTACATCTTTGGTTAGATTTATTCCTAGGTATTTTATGCTTCTTGGTGCAATTGTGAATGGGATCAGTTTCTTTATTTGTCTTTCTGTTGCTTCATTGTTAGTGTATAAGAATGCAACTGATTTCTGTACATTGATTTTGTATCCTGCAACTTTGCTGAATTCATGTATCAGTTCTAGCAGACTTTTGGTGGAGTCTATCGGATTTTCCATGTATAATATCATGTCATCTGCAAAAAGCCAAAGCTTGACTTCATCTTTGCCAATTTTGATGCCTTTGATTTCCTTTTGTTGTCTGATTGCTGATGCTAGAACTTCCAGCACTATATTAAACAAGAGCGGTGAGAGTGGGCATCCCTGTCGTGTTCCTGATCTCAGGGAAAAAGCTCTCAGTTTTTCCCCGTTGAGGATGATGTTAGCTGTGGGCTTTTCATAAATGGCTTTTATGATCTTTAAGTATGTTCCTTCTATCCCGACTTTCTCCAGGGTTTTTATTAAGAAAGGGTGCTGGATTTTGTCAAAGGCCTTTTCAAGCAGGACCATGTATTTGAAAAGTGTGTTCCTGCCTCTCATTGCTCATTGTAGCTATCTCTGTGGTGGGGGAGGGAAGAGGTAATGCCTCTTAGTTGATTGTTCAGACACTTCTACATTATTCGAATGCCTTTCAATTTTAATGTAATAATTTGCAATTAAAAAAAAAAGTAAGAAAAAACCATCAACAAGGTCAAATGCTACAGGAAGGTTAAATAACATTAGGTGCCGATTTATTTTTTATTTAACAACAGAAAGGTCATTGGTAACCTTGACAACTATGATTTCAGTGATAGAGTTTAGTAAAGTCAAATAAAAGCTTTTTAAATTGTTAGACAGTTAAGTCTAATTTATTAATTCCAACTATTTTAATATTGACTAAAATCATTCACAACCAAGATAGATTCCTGAATAAGCAAAATTTTAAGGCAATGAATAGAAAGACATGGTGATCACAGACATCTTATGCTTCTTTAGATAGTGCACACTAATATATAAAGGAAATTTCTGATAATAAATTGTATTTTAAATATACTCTGCATTTAATATTTAATTATTATATTTAATATTATCAGATGTGAAAATTTTTTATGAATCTTTAATTTTAAATGCATACATACATTCTTTTTGACATAAAATTTAAATATTTAATGAAATTTAATGTTTGAAAATTAAACTTACATTATCATGTTGCTGATTCTGAATCATCAGTTTCTATGAGCTTACATATTAACTGTGTGAAATATTTCACTGTGTTTTCAGCTTAAAACAGATCACATCAATTAATTGTTTGCAATCATCTTTGTATAAAGGTGAGACCACACTATATTCTCTTTAGTATTATCTAATTGCTAATATTTGGGCAGCACTAGCAAATCAGGCAACTAATTTGTTAGTGTGTAAGACGAATCTTATTAGCACTCTCATCCAGATATTTTTTTTCTCCTATGGGCAATTATTGTTTATAAGATTCCTGTTGAGTAAAGAAAAATAGTTGTTTTAATGAACCAATGGAAGAGGAAGATATGTTTCTGAACTAGAAGAATTCAGACACATGAAGTCAATGCAAGGTTAACATTTGTTTTAAATGATATAAAGAGAATAATGGGAAAGACGTAAACCAAATGAATATCTCAACATTTTCCATCGAGGTAAATAATTTTTGGCAGAATATGAATATCTAGAGAAAGTGCAGAAATAAAGAAAAGGAGGCTTCAGGAGTGCCTGGGTGGCTTGGCTGGTTAAGTTCCAACTCTTGATTTCAGCTCCCGTTCCTGGGATCAAGCCATCGCTTGAGCTCTAAACTGACAGCACAGAGCCTGCTTGGAATTCTCTCTCTCTGTCTCTGTGCTCTTCCCTCACTCTCTCTCTCTCTCTCTCTCTCTCTCAAAATAAATAAACAAAGAATAAACCTTAAAAAAGATTAAGCTGTTTATTATTGTTAAAAATTGCTATGGCTTTTGTAAATAAGAAATAAAAATAGTCATTATAATATGCATTATAATAAACACATAGAAATTTAATAACTATTATTATAGTAAAAGCAAGCTAAAATTATTTTGTTACTAAATCAAGTGTCAAATTACTTGGAGGTGTTTGTGTCAAAGTGTAGGACTAAGAATTTCACTGGAATTGCCTATGCAATTAACATTCTTCTGGAAAGCTTCCAATGTAGAAACTCTTAAGTAGAAAACTGTGTGACAAGAGAAAACACTTTATACCTAAAGTATACCAGTTAATTAGATATTGGGAATTTCTATTATTAAGTACTTATTTTTCAAAAATTTAGGAAGAAATAGATTTTCATCAATCTTTCAAAGAAAGAAACACTGGTGTATGTCCATGTGTGAATTACTACAACTACAAAGATTATTTAAAATATGTGTGTGTGTGTGTGTGTGTGTGTGTGTATACACACATGTGCAAAGATTGTTTAATATATACATGTATAGGGGCGCCTGAGTGGGTCAGTCGGTTAAGCATCTGGTTAAGCATCCGACTTTGGCTCAGGTCATGATCTCCTAGTTTGTGGGTTTGACCCCCACATTGGGCTGTGTGCTGACAGCTCACAGAGAGCCTGGAACCTGCTTTAGGATTCTGTGTCTCCCTCTGTCTCTGCCCCTCCCCTGCTCACACTCTTTCTCTCAAAAATAAATAAACATTAAAATTTTTTTAAAAATATATATACATGTGTATAGGTATATATATGTATACACAGAAACACATATACTTCATTGGTATTTGTCTTAAATCTCAATGAAATTTCAAATCATAAAATTAATGTCAATGTGGATGTGTTATGTATATTTATTAGAATTAAAACTGGCATCTAAGTGTCAGAGCTACATTTGTTAGGGTGCTTTATTTGCTAAATAAATTATTATATCCTAAATTAATGGTTGTATCTACACCAAGAGTAATCAACTGCTGTCTATTGGCAATAATACCTCAGACATATTTTATTTTCTATATTGTTAGGCCTAGACTTCTGTTTTAGCAGTAAGTTATGAAGGTCACATACAAATACCAGTACTTTAATATTTATTGTCATATATCCAGTATAGTTCTCCTATTTATAGTCATTATATTTCCTCTACTGGCATTTGAATTTCTGAGTGCTTCTCCAAAGACAAAGCACAGTGTTCATTAATAATAATAATAATAATAATAAACAATGTATTGATAAAGCAACCACTAAATATGTCTTTATTATGTCAAACAATGTAAATATGTCTTTATTATATGCCAAACAATGTTCTAAGTGATTTCCTCTGCTAATTAACTTAACCCTAAGAAACCTATATGAGACAAGGTGAGTATACTAAGGCAGAGCAAATTTAAATAACTTGATGAAGGACACATATCTTGTAAGTGGAGAAGTCCAAAGTCAATACTGGCAGTCTGCCTCCAGAGTTGATGTAATTACATGCCATACTGAACTGCTCTCAAAAGCTAAATGGTAATTTTACAGTAGCAGGTGGAGATCCATTTGTGGCTCAAAAAATCGTTTCTATGTTTTTAAAATAAAATAAACTAGAAAAAGTGGGATAAGTCTGAGCAAACTTCATGTAGAAAGGCTGTGTTATGTTCTCTCAGCCATGTGTGTGTGTGTGTGTGTGTGTGTGTGTGTGTGTGTGTGTGTGTGTAAATGGATTATGATACAAACACATTTCTTCTTTCCTTACCTCCTTTTCCCCCAGAGCAGCCAGAATAATCCTGTTTAAAGGTAACTCATCACAGTCAGTAGGGCAGCTATAATTAAACAAACAAACAAACAAACAAACAAACAAACAAAACAAAACAAGACACCAACATGAGAAAACAAGAGTCAGTGATGATGTGGAGAACTTGAAACCATTGTGCACTGTTGGTTGGAATGTAGAATGGCACAGACATTAAGGCAAATTGTATAACAGTTCCTTAAAAAATTGAAAATAGAATTATCATATGATACAGATTCCATTTCTGGGTATGTATCCAAAATAATCGAAAGCTGGGTCTCAAAGATACAGTCTCAAAGGGCCCAGCCATGTTCATAGAATCATTATTCACATTATCCAAAAGGTGGAAGAACTCTGAATGTCTATGGATGGATGAATGAGTAAATAAAATGTGAAATAAGCAGAATGTGAAAGAAGCCAATCACAGAAAGACAAACACTAGTCCACTGGTATGAGGTATCTAGAGTTTTACTCAAAGAAACAAAGTAGAATGGGGTTGCCAGGGGCTGGAAGGGATGAGCCAATAGGAAGCTACATAGGATATACATTTAGTTTTAGAAACTTTATTTCCTTATACAATCATTGCAAAATATCCTTTAATATTGGCTTTCATGTGTCTAAGCTGAGTTATTGCTCACTTTTCACCTCTCATATTCATTTCCCATCTCAAAGCTCTAAACCAAAATGAGTAATATTTGAATGATCTCTAGGCCCAAAGACTTTTTTTTTAAATGCATAATGACCACTCAGATTATTAACAGGCCAGCAACAGAGATTTATTTTTAATTTTAAGCAGCTTGGAAAGCATTATATTTTTGGTTGTATACTTGTCTTAGCAATGATAGTCACATTGTGTTCATTCAGTGGATAGCCCATATGTAAAACGCTTGAGAGAGGAAAACAATGGATTTGCTTCAAATGCATCCCCAAAGAAATAAGGCTTTTCAAAAATATATTTAGTAAAAGCTGTCATTTTTCTCACAGAGGAAGAAAATATATCTGAGTGTATGAAAGGTGGGGGTTGGGCAACTAATAAAAAAATAAGTAAGTGAAGACATATTTCAATCTTTACAGGTACATTTAATTTTGTGGTCTTACATTTTTTTTTCTGTTCGATTGCCTAAAGAACATGAATTTGAAGACTTACCTAATATAATGAGCTTGTTATGTTTCTAGCCAATGTATGTTAATTAACTCTTAGTTTTAATGTCCCATGGTACCATTTTACAGTGGAGGATAAGCATTTGCTTCTGAATCCATAAATCGTCTACATTAAATAGAATTCAGAATGCCATCCTTGCAAAAAACGACATTAAAACATTGTTTTATGCTCACTATATCATTCAAGTGAATATATCTTCTAAGAAATTAATATTTTGTCATCTATTAAGCTATAAATGTTAACTGCTATAGTCTAAAATCTTCAAAATGTGTATTCAGCTCCACATGAAAACATTCCTAGGGAGGTTAATTCAAAGAAAACCTCTTTGGAACCACATGAAAGCAAACACATCACACCCCCACCTCCTTATTCAATAAAAATCATGAACAGCCATTTGACAAACAAAAGTAAAATAGTATGTTATAAAATTATATTAAATACAAATTATAAAAATTAAGTATTATGATCCCCAATCTTGCCCATTTGTACATAGCTTCATATGACATTAAATCCAGAAAAGAAATCATGTCTGCAAATAAAACCAGAGATAACACACATCACCCCTTGCCCCCCTGCCCACTTTCCCATTCCTAGCCCTGTAAAAAACAAAGGGATAATCAGATCATTAGATATTTGATAATTAGATAATATTATGATACCTAGTAAATATTAAATACTAATTTATTATACAGAATATGATAATTCTATACACACACAGAATATCCTGCTTATGCTTACACAAAGAGTTAGCTGTATTATAAAAACAAAAGCAATACCCTAAATTTCCATCAATAAGAAAATAATCAACAACCTAAAATACGGTCACACTCATATAGTGCAATACTATAAAACTCAGATAAAATGAGTAGATAAATCTCATGAATATTTTGTTAAGGAAAAAATAAGCATATTATAGAAGCACAACAAAGCCATTGATATAAAGCTTAAAAGTAAGCAAATAAATAGTACATACAGTTTCATATTTCTATTGCTGTGTAACAAACCATCATAAAACTTCCTGGCTAAAAACAACTACCCTACATAACTCATCAGATTTTACTTAACGGGTTACAGATATACTTGTGCAATTTATTTCCTGACATCCAATAAATTGCAGACCTGGAATAAACATGGAATTTTAACTATAACTATAAACTTCTATTTTTTAAAGTCTGAAAAAATATTAGAACTAAGTGCTAATCTATTATTTTTTATATGTACTGAAATTAATTCAGAATAAGAATCTGACTAAAATGTTAATTAATTAATGATCTACTAATAAAACATACAATTCACAGACATATTTACATTTCAGTAAGGGTCTCTTGGAGACCAAAAATATTCACAGCTAATATAATGGAATCATAATAGCAGAATGACAGGATATGAAGTAGGTTTCTTCTTTTCTGTTTTTTTTTCCCTCTTTTTAAAATTTTACAGCCACCATGCTGCGCATAAGATCCCTAGAACGTGTTCATCTTATAAGTGGAAGTTTGGACCATTTTACCAGCATCTCCCACTTCCCCCACCCACAGCCCCTGGAAACCAGCATTCTATTGTCTGGTTTTATGAGTTGGGCTTTTCAGGTTCCACTTACAGTGAGATAATACGGTATTTGTCTTTCTCTGTCTGATTTATTCCACTTAATATAATGCTCTCAAAGGCCATCCATGTTGTGGCAAATGGCAGGATTTCCTTTTTTAATGGCTGAATAATATTCATATGTAATATATATTATATAATATATGTATAATATCATATGTAATATGTATATATGTATAGCTCACATTTTCTTTATCCAGTCCTCTGTTGTTTTCATGTCTTGGCAATGTGAATAATGCTGCAGTGATTATGAGATTCCAGATATTCTTTGATGGAGTAATTTAACTTCCTCCATATTTAAGTGGAAGTTTATGTGGTGGTTCTAACTTTTTGAGGAGCCTCCATACTGTTTTCCATAATTACTGTATGTGCCCACCAACAGTGCTCATTTGTTCCCTTTTCTCTAAACCTCACCAACACATCATATCACTTCTCTTTTTGATAATAGCCATCTTAACAGGTGTGAGATGATATCTATTTGTGGTTTTGATTTGCATTTCCTGATAGTGGTGTTGAGCATCTTTTCATGTACCTGTTGGTCACTTCTAAGCCCTCTGTGGAAACATGTCTATTCAGTTCCTATACTTATTTTTAAATCCAATTACTTGGGGGTTTTTTGTTTGTTTTTTGCTATTGAGTTGAATAAACTATTTATGTATTTTGGATGTTACCCCTACAACAGTATATGATTTGCAAATATTTTCTCCCATTCCATAGGCTGCTTTTGCATTTTTGTTGATTGTGTGGTTTTGGTTTTTTTTTTTTTTTTTTTTTTTTTTTTTTTTGCTGGGAGGAAGTTTTTAGTTTGATGTAGTTCCACTTATTTATTTTTGCTTTTGTTCCTTGTGCTTTGATTTCATATCCAAACACTGTTGCCCAGACCAGGGTCAAGTGGCTTTTTTCCTATGTTTTCTACCCAGAGTTTTATGGTTTTAGGTCTTACATTAAGTCTTTAATCCATTCTTCATTCATTTTATAAGTGGTATAAGATAGGGGTCCAGTTTCATTTTTTTGCAGGAAATTATTCACTTTTCCCAACACTTTTTACTGAAGAAACTATCCCTTTCTCATTGAGTATCCTTAGCTCCCGTATCAAATATTAGTTGACCGTATGTGTGGGGATTTATTTCTGGATTCTTGATTCTGTTCCACTGGTCTGTGTACCTGCTTTCACACCATACCATAAGTGTTCTGATTACTATAGCTTAGTAATATAGTTTGAGACAAGGAAGTGTGATGCCTCCAGCTTTGTTGTTATTTCTTAAGATAGCCAACACAATCTTGTGGTTCTATACAAATTTTAAGACTGCTTGCTATTTCTGTGAAAAATGTCATTGGAATTTTGAAAAGGAGTGCATTGAATCTATAGATGGCTTTGAGTAGTATTGCTTTTTAAATAATATTAATTCTTCTCATACAGGAACACAGATATCTTTCCTTTTTTGTTTGCCTTCATTTTTTTTCATTGACGCCTTATAGTTTCCAATGTATAAATCTTTCATTTGTTTGGTTAAATTTATTCCTAAGTATTTTTTTTTTGATGCAATTGTTAAGTGAAATTTTTTCTTTTTTTTTTTTTTAGTGTATAGGTTACATACCTGAGTTTTGAATGTTGGTTTTTTATCCTGCAAATTTACTGAATTTATGTATAAATAGTAAAAGCAAATGTAATAGAGACATAATAGTACAATGACAGAATATAAAGTGGAGTTTTAGGTTTTTATATTTGAAAATGAAATAAAATTGAAATAGTAACCTTTGGTTTAAATTTGCATTCTTTTGATTAATAATTGGGTTGAATATTTTTATTGGATTATTGTTAATCACGTATTCAAAAGTTTGGTATTCCATTCTTTTTTAAATTGCATTTTTGGGACCACTATGCTTTGGTCTCCATGCTCCTATCCTCTTTACTATTTTTGTTGTAGATTCTACCCCTATATATGTACATTCAACCAATACATTGTCATTGTTATTCTCAAAAGAAATTAAAGATTAAGAAACTGTTTCATGTTTACCCCTGACCTCATCACTGCATTCTTCAGTGCTTGTTTTTATGGGATGTTATTCTTTTTAAAAACTTGATTTCATATTGTTGTGAAATTTACTGGTGACAAATTCACAGCCATTTTTGTGTCTGAGAAAATTTATTTTGCCTTCATTCCTGAGTGATTATCTTGCTGATGAGAGAATTTAGGTTGACACTTTTATTCAGATCTTCACAAATTTTATTTCAGTTTTTTCTTACATGCAGAATTTCTGATGGAATGATTACTATCATTTTTCATTTTTATTCTTTCCTATGGAAGTTTCTCTTTGTGTTACTTTTAAGATCTTCACTTTTTCACTGGTTTTCAGAAATTACATTATATTAGTGCCTTGTTCAGGTTTTCTGTCTTTGTGTCCCCCTTGCTGCTTGTAAACCTCCATCGATAGATTCACGGTTTATACACATTTTGGTTTTTTTTTTTTTTTTTTTTTTTTTTATTTTTGGGACAGAGAGAGACAGAGCATGAACGGGGGAGGGGCAGAGAGAGAGGGAGACACAGAATCGGAAACAGGCTCCAGGCTCCGAGCCATCAGCCCAGAGCCTGACGCGGGGCTCGAACTCACGGACCGCGAGATCGTGACCTGGCTGAAGTCGGACGCTTAACCGACTGCGCCACCCAGGCGCCCCGATTTATACACATTTTGGAGGAATTGCAGCCATTATTTCTTCAGACATACTTTCTGTTCTCCCCTTTCTCCTTCATTTCTAAAACTCCAAACATATGTGTGTTAAACCATTTGATGTTGAATCATAGGAGAGCAAGACTATGTTTCTTTTCCCCCTTATCATCTTTCCAAAATTGAGCTTTATTTCTATTGCCATATCTTCAAGTTCACTACATTTTTTAAAAACCATTTCTAATCTATTTTTCTCAGCCATTGAATTTCTCATTACATTTCATTTTTATCTTCTGTTTAATTAGCATTTTATTTTCCATTGGCTTATTTACCATGTATGTTTTCTTTTCAATATTTGAACATACTTAAAATACCTGTTTTAACATTTTTGTTTATGAATCCCATACTCTCTATCATTTCTGGATTATTATAAATTTCTTGGTTTCCTGAACATTGTTACATTTCCTTGCTTCTTGGTCAGTTTAGTGAATTTTGAATGGATGCTACATATTACAGTTTCTATGTCTACACTATTTTAGAAAGGATTTTATTGTTTTCTCTAAAGAGTATTAGTTTTTATTCCACTAGTCAGTTAAATTACTTCTACTTTTTCCATTTTGAGATTGTTTTAAAAATATTTACTAGTGTGGATCTAGAATAGCCTTTATTCTATAGGTGGTTCTACCCACTACTGAGATGTAGCCCTTCTGTGTCTCTACTGCATGCCAAAAGTGAATGTTGAAGACTTTTCTTCTAGCTGCTAGGGCTGAAAAATAATTCCCCACCCTACTTAAGATTTGGAAACCATTCAGCTCACATTTCTGGAAGTCGCCTGACCTCCTGGAGTTTCACCCAATTCATGCACATCTTAGTAGACATTAAACATGCAAGAGACCTTTATATAAATTTTATTCTGTATCGCTCTTCCTCTCTGGACCTCCATCTTTCAATTTCCAGCAGCTGTGGACTTCCTGAATGCCATTGTATCTCTCCTCAACTCAGTGAGTCCACCATATTCCAGCTGTCATCCTCTTCCCTGCTCTGTAGTCTTGAGTGGGATTTCAGACCAAAAATGGGAAATTTTAAGATTCATCTCATTTGTTTCTCCTCTTTTAGATATCATAGTCCTTTGCTGTCTCTTGTCCAGTGTTTGAAAATAGTTATTTCATAAGTTTTGTCCGTTTTTCCAGGTGTCTAAGGTATTAAGGTAAACCTATCTCTGTTGGTTCATCAAGGTCAATAAAAGATTCTGAAAGTGTGTTTCTTTTCAGAAAGCATGTTTCCAAAAATATCGTATATTCTGAAGTCAACTTTGGGTTATGTTTTCAAAGTTGGGATACAAATATATCCATATCCGCCTATTCACTACCTAGATAACAATATTTGGAAGACAAAATTTTAAAGGATTTAGTTTTATAATTTCTATTCTAATTGCTTTGGTGTTCAATTTGTTTTTAAGATTTGGCTCAGTTTTCTCTTTTGTAAAAAGAGTTTCATATTTATTTCTATTTTCTACATAGAGTTAATAGTTTCATAAAGGAAATTATTGCCTTGGGCTCATGAAAGCGGTGTATTATACCAGTTAACTGAGTGTGAATCATTATTGATTGAGTGGAATCTGATACTTTCACTTACTAATTTTGGAAAAGTAGGTAAGTTGCTTAAACTCTCTATGCTTCATGTTGCTCGTCTGTAAAATGAGGATAATAAAAGTACTTACTTCATAGTGTTTTTAATTATTCACTTAAATAATATACAGGCTGCAGTTGGCATAGTGTTTTATAGTCAGCAGGGATATCCTGATGCACAATCTCAGATATCATTCACTTTGAATGCTATTTTTTATCATTTAATTAATGTTAGTATTTATTATTTTTATTATTTGTTCTTATTAGCATTATTTTGGGGGCTATGCCTCTGTACAAAATAAAAACCTATTTTAAATTTGACTTCAGACCGTATCAGATATTTACTTACCTCTGCAAATTGTTCATTTCATTCTTTCAATTTACTTTTAACATTAAAAGATTTTTTGTCCTAAAAACTGTCTTTATTTCATCATCTAAGTTTTATTATTTTCAAAAAAAATGGCAATTTTATCACAGGTTTTTGTTCATCTTTTGCAATATATTATGCTCCTGTAAAGTTATATTGTAATTCAAATGTTTGAAGCTAACCATTGAAAGCTTACAAGTAAATAAAATTGTAAAGTGATTATTTAGACAATCAAGTAAAATTTTTCCATAACTTAAACTGATGCCCACTTAGCATTTTTCTATGTTTCTCCCTGATTGATATTAACAGCTGCTGCAGAGAAAAAGACTGATTACTTACAAGGGAAGGGCAATTAAATGTATAACAAATTTATCAACCATAACACTGGAAGCAGAGCATGACATAATACATGAGAAAAATATCAAACTATAACTGTAAGGCCAATGAGAAGGAATGTCACAAAAAGAGTGTGACCAGTTGTCTCAAATGTTGGTTTAAGTTACAATTGATCATTGCATCTGACAATGTAGAGTCATGGATAACCTTGACGAGCAATTTTGATTGAGTGATTAGAAAAAAAAATATTGTTTGCTTATTTTAAAATAAAATTTAAAAAGAGATATGAGACATAAATATATGAAACTTTCTTATAGTGTTTTACACTAAGAAGTGAAGGAATGTGGACTTTAGCTACAATGGAAAGTGGCGTAAGGAAAGTGTGTGTGTGTGTGTGTGTGTGTGTGTGTGCGTGTGTGTGTGTTTTCCTGATGAGAGAAATAAGGGCATATCTGTATCTTACGCTGATCTAGTAAAGAGAGAAAAATTGATACAGGATGGTCAAAAAAATAAAATGGAAAAATGTCCATGATGTTGTTTGGGTAAAGCCGTTGATACTAGATTGTGGAAATGTTCCTCCTGTTACTTCACATTTCTCAGTGCAGTAGGAAGAAAGATCACTGTCTGTGTATGAGGACGGTGGAAGAGGTGTTGAGTTTGATGGGAGAAAAGGAAGTATGGAAAAGTTCTCTCTTAGGCTGGAAGAATGAATGGCCCAAGAAATAAAGAGGGCTCAAGGAGGACAGCATAAAGTCTCACTGGAGGTTAGTAATAATGAATTCAAAGTGAATTCATTCATACCAGGCAGTGTAGCGGGGTGTTTTCTTCCACCATATTCCACTATGTGGAGCCGGTCACAGACATTCAGCTGTGCAGGGCATATAAAGAGAGGGCTTCAGTGAAAGATGCATTTTTACTAATTAAGAGCAAAAAGTGAGTAAAGCGGGTTGAGGATGCATGAAAGGGAGTGATTATAATCATTGGCTATGGCATATAAGCTAAGAAAGAAGAGCAAATATTAGACGTGTGAGGGGTAGTGAAAATGAGGTAGGGTCAGTGTATTGAAGATAATGGTGAGCTTGTTGCAGTCCTATAAATAGGTCACACATAGTTATAATGACAAGGTCAAGGGACGACCACAGGAGTGAATGACTAAGGTGAAATGGAGGTCATGATCACTGGAGAAGACAGAGGACTGAAGGTTAAGAGTATTGGAAGGAATCAGAAAAGTAGATATTGGAGTCATTTTAAGAACTGTGACAATGGTTATTCTGGAAAGAGTGACAGTGATCCAAGAGTTAAACATCTTCGGGGAGTAGTGAGGTGGTAGATGGTGCAGTCTGATGACACAAAGTTTATTGTGTTCATAGAAGCGAAAGGAAAAATGGACAGTAGAGGCAATGAGTAGCAAAAAGGACATTGACCTCAGCTCCAGATTCCATATTCAGGTGTGAGGTACAGGGCAACTTGAGAAAGAAAACAGCTACCTCTTGAGATTAACATGAAGACTGAATGTTCATTTAAACACACACACCCACATACACATACATACACAGACACATCTCGCCATGTCCTTGGCCGCAAAAAGTCTCAGGGAATTCCAACAAACTCAGAGTATAGTAGCCATGCTTTCTGACTACTATAAATAAAATAAAATTTTATTTATATGCAATAAAACTGGGGAATAATACAATCAAAGTTACCTCAAATTTCCCATATACTTAGAAACCAGAAATCACATCTTCAACTGACGGTTAGAAAACAAATTGTTATAATTATGTAAAAAATAGACCCGAAGTAAATCAAATCATCATATATAAAAGCAAGTGATATGGAGCAAAAAAATTATACTTAGAAGAAAATACCTGCCTATAAATATACATACTAAAATAGAAGAAAGAATAACGTTGCTTTCTAAAAATGTTAAGTGTCCTGTACGGCTCTTTATACAGCTTACAGAAATCTCACATTATTGATATTCAGCCCATTTTATTAAAAAGACTAAAGCTCAGGGGCGCCTGGGTGGCTCAGTCCGTTAAGCGTTTGACTTCAGCTCAGGTCATGATCTCGCGGTCCGTGAGTTCGAGCCCCACGTCGGGCTCTGTGCTGACCGCTCAGAGCCTGGAGCCTGTTTCAGATTCTGTGTCTCCCTCTCTCTCTGACCCTCCCCCGTTCATGCTCTGTCTCTCTCTGTCTCAAAAATAAATAAAACGTTTAAAAAAAAAAAAAGACTAAAGCTCAGAAACTTAGTAACTCAGTTGAAAATCTACCTAGAGCAAAAGACTAGACTTGATTTTATTCATATCTTATAATTTGCCACTCTTACTGCTCAGGAATGATGTAGCCTGTGCTGAATTGAGTTACTAATACTTCTTTCCACCAAACTACCATTCTGCTTTTCCTCTGAGAATGACATGATCTTGACCCTAAAATCCAGGCTGAGGATGGGTCTCGGCCCCAGTATTCAGACATCGATTCTGATTTTTTTTTTTTTTAACATTTATTTATTATTGAGAGACAGAGAGACACAGAGCATGAGCAGGGGAGGAGTAGAGAGAGGGGGAGACACAGAATCTGAAGTAGGCTCCAGGCTCTGAGCTATCAGCACACAGCCCCGAGCAGGGCTCAAACTCACAAGCTACGAGATCATGACCTGAGCCGGAGTTGGTTGTTTAACCGACTGAGCCACCCAGGCGCTCCATAGACATCGATTCTAACAGCTTATGAATATATGTGTACACACATTAGATTCGAGTGGAGCTCTCTACCCTCTTCTCCCTGCCCCTATTCTGTGATAGGAAATGGATGGACTCCAATCTCATTGAAACAAACTTTGGCTTGTTTAACATCGAAAAGACTATATAATGCCTGAAAGTTCTTCTGAGAAAGCAAGTCAGAACTTTGTGTCTGATCGGTCTGAGTTGTCACTGCCTGAGAGTTAAAATTTCTTGGTCTCCTGTTGACTAGAATATTACAAAACTGGGATGAATTTTCCACTTCCTTATCTAAAGCACACTGTCGACGCTCCCTACTTGCCTTGTTCTCTACAGAGCGCTGTGGATTTTATGATGTATTTTGTTTTCAGAGAAACAATATTTTCATGGTTTGAAATCATTACTTAGTAAGGAAAAGCCTGATGCTTGTTCCAGTAAATGGTAAATGCATTTGGCTCAGAAAACTCAATTTTCTCTTTTCTTATTTTTCTTTCTCCACAAAACTTTAACTGTAATTAGGAAGTGTGTTTCTTCCCAACCCTTCTATTTTTCTCTTGTAGTTGAACCCAATGCACAAGAAGTAAAGGCAACACAAACAAAAAACTTTAAATTAAAAAAAAGGCAAGTTTAGAATATGCTCCTCAAAAATTTAGAGGCTGTAGGGATGCCTGGGTGGCACAGTTGGTTGACCTTCTGACTCTTGATTTTGGTAGCTCACGATCCCAGAGTTGTGAGATGAAGCCCTATATCGGGCTCTAAGCTGAACGTGAAGCCTGCTTAGGAGTCTCTCTCTCTCTCTCTCTCTCTCTCTCTCTCTCTCTCTTCCTCTGTCCCTCTCCCCCACTCACTCATGCTCTCTCTCTCTCTAAAAAAAAAGAAGTTAGAAGCTACAAAATGGAGCTATTCTCCTCCTAGATGTATTTTAATTGGTGTTAGCATTTAGACAATATCAGGTAAAAACCATTAATCTGTATTATTACGTACTGTTTAGGTAGCATAAAACCATGACTTACTTTGTGGAAAACTTGCACTTTTGGAACTACACATGTTTACAATGAAGTGACTAAACCAAAATTAGCGAAGGCCAAGAATTTCTTCGTGTCAATACTGAATATAAAATTTAGCAACCTGAATCGTCATATTTCAAAAATTTCCAATTCCCAAATATTTGGAATATTTAAGCCCAAGTGAATTTCCCTGCTGTATCTATCTCAAGAAGTGTGTTACTAACATACCTTTTCTGTTTACTTTAATATATATTTTTTCATTGCTCATTTATAAAAACTTTCACAAGTGATGGGGCACTTGGGTGGCTCAGTTGGTTAAGCATCCAACTCTTGGTCTTGGCTCAGGTCATGATCTCACGGTTCGTAGGGTCGAGCCCTGAGTCTGGATCTGCGCTGACAGTGAGGTGCCTGCTTGGGATTCTTTCTCTCCCTCAATCTCTGACCTTCCCTGTGCTTGCTTGCTTGCTCTCTCTCAAAATAAATAAACTTAAAAAACAAAACTTCTGGGATGCCTGTCTGTGATCACAAAATAATAAGGCAACATATTAGAGCTGGCTTCTAATTCTCATCCCAATTCTCATCCTCCACTGTAGGATTACAGTAAGCTTTCTGAAAGTCAGTTTATTCATATGTAATATAGACCACTCCTTGGCCCTTCCCAAGAATTATTAAGAAAACCAAATGAAGTGAGATTGGTGAAAACAACATTTTAGAACACTGCTTCCAAATATGTGACCTCAGACCATTTGCATGAGAATCCCTTAAACTACTTATTAAAAAAAGTTTTCTATCAAGATAGAAAAGAAGCAGTTTTCCTTAGATGTATTTCTCCCTATCCTGCTTTTGTAAAAAGTATTGCTTTGTTAAAAACCATTTTCTTTTTGTCCTCAATATGTGAAGTGGGAGATCCAGGCAGCTTTATTCCAAGTAGCACCGATGGTTACCTCATTGTCCTTGGTGTATTTGAAAGGCATTCAGTATTGAGGTGGGACTGAAGGAGTTTCTAAAGTCAGTGCATTATCAGCATAGCATTCAACCTTACAGCTTCTCACATGAGTAGGAAGACCCATCCATCACTGAAGTCTGCTCCAGGCCTTAATGCAGCATGGGAAAATAAGCATTTGATATGACTGTTCTAGGACCACTGCGTCTAGCTGTGATGCAACATCCACACAAAAACAGCAGATTGCGTTAAGCCTGCATGCACTGTGGTTACTTATAGAGAAGAGAGACGTAAGGCTCACATTTATTGTCACAAAGGGAATACCTCTACTGCCCCTGGGAAGATTCCATCTGTACCTTGTGTAACGGGACTTAATACCAAAGACTATATTTCGGGTGAAAACCCTCAGCTAACACCAAAAACCCTCTGCTGGCCAGCAGAAGATCTGACACTTCTTCGGACCAGTGTGCCAACGATAAAGACACGAGTCCTGGAAACAGATGGTCTGTGTCTGAATCCTGCTATCTCAGCTATGAGCTATGAAATCTTGGATAACGCAATTCGTTTCTTTGGGCTTAGATTTTCTAAACTGTAAATGGGTATGAGAAGTATGTGAATCTCATGGACTGATTGTGACAATCAAATGAATTAATACATAAAGCACCCAAAAGCTTGCGTGGCACATAGTTAATGCAAAAAGAAAATCAGCATATCGAGGATTAAATCAATAATTAAATGCACTGGAATCCAGTAGATGTGAAAGGCCAGGCTTAATGTTGCAGGAAACACAGAAACCCTCTGCATGTTGAAAAAAAAAGATAGACTAAATTATGAAGGAATATGAAAATATCTACGTAGATATTTTATCAAGAAGAGCTGAGAATTAGAAAGAAGAATTTAAACAAGTCAAATGCAACAAATACAATTAGAAAAATAGGAAATATTGATTTCAAAAGTGAGTTTATTTGATTGCTTGCCAAAACATCCTGTGAATTCCAATATAATGTAGCTTTTCATCTAGCAAATACCGCAAAATACAGACTATAACAATTATCTATAAACATAAATGTGTGTATAATTAAATGCATATATGACCTACTTTTCACATAAAGATATGTTTTAATATTTTTAGATAAAGAATAATTATGAGTTACTATTTTATAACGTTGGATATGATAACCATTTTTAGTATAAATTATGATAGGTGCCCCACACTTATTACTGGGCTTTACATTTTTTCAGGATCTGAGAAGTCATTATTTATATATTCATAACAAGATTTTAACATAACTATTTTCTGAGTGTACGTTCTGATTCTGAAACTTGTGAAAGTAAGGATTTGACATTCTATGATTTGAATTCTTATTATTTATGACCCTCTGTCAAGCCATTATCTGTTTGCTTGTTCTGCCCTTCAGTGGAGATAAAATTATCAGTCTTTTCTCTGGGTCTGTCTGCATTTCATCTGCATTTATGTATGCCTTGAATGGTTCATTACACAGACCTGAATTGGTTTCCTGAATATGCCAGCAAGTACAAAAGAGAAAGGTTCTATTGTGCTCTCTTGATCTTTTCGAAGCTTTTCTTTTCTTTATTCCACCCCCCCTTCTTTTAATTTTTTTTTTTTTTGGCAGAGGATATAAAATTGTAAGAAAACCCTACAAAATAACTGTACTTTTGAGATAAAAACGATGGTGGATTTGAAAATTCTTGGATAAATTCTGGAATGTATTTGCCTGGGATTAGCTATAGAAACTGCTTAAAAAAAATTTTTTTAATGTTTATTTATTTTTTGAGAGAGAGAGACAGTGTGTGAGTGGGGGAGGAGCAGAGAGAGAGGGAGACACAAAATCCCAAGCAGGCTCCAGGCTCCGAGCTGTCAGCCCAGAGCCCGATGTGGGGCTCGAACTCACAAACTGTGAGATCGTGACCTGAGCTGAAGTCAGACGCTTAACTGACTGAGCCACCCAGGCACCCCGAAACTGCTTTAGCTTAGATTTAGAAATATTTAGAAAGAAAAAAAAATAACAGAAATTCATCAAAGTGGAAATCTTCTTGTAATCCACTAGTTCAAATTTATATCTAAAAGAGCAAAATGAGTCCCATTTTAATTTCTTTCTCAAAATAGCTAAAAGGAATTTTTAGCAACTTGAATTCTGTGATTAATTCATCTTCTATTTGAAAGCCAATTGCTCTTTCATTGCTATTCCACATTGAAAAAAAAAAGTCTAAGAAAAAACCATTTTTGTTTATTTTGACATTATAGAACCTCTAGAGCTATCTTAAATAAAACATCAAGGGCAGTATTTATCAAAAGACTAATAGGTAAACATGTTTTCTAAACTTAAATAATAAATGAAAATACATAATATTAATTATTAATTTTATTTGAACTTGAAAATTAGTCTTATAATTGCTATAGGTCTATGTTGCTACTTGATCAGTACTTTGTAAATAATTAATTGCATCATTCATATATCAGCAGTATACCAAAAAAGTACAATCTCTTCCATAATTTTGAAGTAGTCTCTGTAAGTACTAATACAACAACTGCATATTCACAATTTCTTAAAACTTTGCCTCCCTTATTTCAAAACCACCATTGGCTAGTTTTATGTCTTTCACCATGAGTACAAGGTAATAATGCTGTTATAAATGGCAGTGTCATGGCTCTTTGGAACCTGTTGATATTGAAACAGCATAGATGCTGTTGTCTCTGCAGTTCCCTAAAACCATCTATTTAATGCTAGCTACATTATTACTCGAGACACTGCCTCCTATACATGAAGCTCATGAATGCTAGCTTCCAATGACTCTCTCAAAGGCTGATACTCCGATGTTGATGGTTCAAAATGAAGTCTTAACTGGTGTGGAGAAAAATGTAAGTGAAAATTCATTGTCTGGTCGTGGCAAATTTGCCACTCAGAATTTTACAGCATAAACCTAGAACGAAACATCTTCTAATCCTATCTTGCCTTGAATTTTCTGGGTTTTATTTGTTTGTTTGTTTTTTCTATTGATGGAATATAATCTCTTTATCAGTTACCCTTACTTCTGTCTTCCATGTGACACCACCAGCTAAGAGGATAGACAAGGGATCCATGGGCAAAACAAGAAGACCAGTCCCATTTGCGCATGAAATACCCGCTTCTCCTTAGGTGTTGCTTTAAGGCTGACCTGGGAGAACGCGGCACCACTATGCTAGTCAGAGAGCTAAGAAAGGATTTATTAGAAAGGCTGCTAGTATTGTGGAGCAAAACTAACAAAGTAACTGGAATTCTATTTAAATTTACAAGAGCTCCAGAGTGTCGTCTGATAGAAAACCAACCTACAGAAAAATCAAAAGAATGTTTTGGCAACCATAGCTAACCATAAAATAAAAAGTCATGTGCTGTTCCAATAATAAATACTGTAAGTTCTATGATAATTAATTTAACCAGGAAAATAGTAATACTATCTTTTTTTTTTTAAAGTTTATTTATTTATTTTGAGAGAGCAAAAGACAGCGCGAGCAGGGGAAGGGCAGAGAGAGTAGGAGAGAGAAACCCAAGCAGAGCCTGACAGGGAGCTTGAACTCACAAACCCATGAGATCAGGACCTGAGCTGAAATCGGGCCACCCAGGCACCCCGGTAATACTATCTCAATAAAACTTTTAATAAAGATTTTAGAAAATAACGATGATATGAAATTCCATTTTTTTAAGTAATGCCTACACACATCGTGGGGCTCAAACTCACAATCCCTAGATCAAGAGTCACATGCTCTGCCAACTGAGCCAGCCAGGCATTCCAAAATTCCATTTTTTGAACAAGACGTACTGCTTATAAAGGTACCAATTATTCTCAAACTAATCTTTAATCTGCAATTCCATAATCTGTAAATCAAATCCCAGTTGGTTTTTTGAGGGATTCCAGAAACCTATAATAAAATGCAAATTGGAAGAATCACGGTCCACAATTAGCCAAGTAACATTTAACAAATGGAGATAGGGATGGCTTACCTTAGTAAATATTGCAACATTCTAGAAAGTCAGAGTAATGTAAGGGGAAATATAGTATCACACTACACCCACATAGAAGAAAACTAGACCAATATGAACACGTAAGTATGTACAAACACCCAATCCTACAATATATAAGATTGTATCACAGATTAATTGGAAAGTTCAGGTTGTATAATTGGGAAACTGGTTCAACTTTATGTAAAAAAGTCAAATGACCTCAAGAGAAAGATGGACTCAGCATAGATGAAAAGATTAAATGTGAAAAAAAAAATTAAATGTTAAGCACAAGAAAAACTTAAGAGACTGTCTTTAGCTCTTAGGCATGGCACAGGACTTCTTAAACAAACAGAGAAGTCACAAAAGAGAAGGTCAAAGACTGATGAATTTGAGGACACAACATTAAAGAGTTTCAGTGAATGAAGAATGCTATGGATAATGTTAATGGAGAGAAGACAGACTGGAAGAAGAGGATGGCAATGTCTAGAACCCATGAAGAATTATTATCCAGATAGAGAATAGACTCCAGTGAATCACCAAGAAACTGCAATATCAGTAGAGCGGGGGGCGGGGGGCAACTTAAGGAAGAGAAAACATCAAAGGGTATAAACCTATAAAGACGTGCTCAAACTCCTTTGAAATCAGAGATGCAAATTAAAGCAATGCAGAGCTACCATTTTACATCTATTTGTGGATAATGAAACTGTGATAACTTCTCCAATTAAATGTTCAGAGTTCAGCTTCCACATTATTCTTTTGTATTGTCATTTTTCTTACTCCTTTGTCATAGTAAGCACAATTACATTCATTATGACTAGGATTTTAACACCTTCTGTGAATTAGTACTTATCATTTGTCCCTTCCTCTCCCATAACTTAAAGATAGAACTTTCTCATGAAATTGGTAAAAGTGACTAACAGCCAAGTAAGCCCTCCAGTGGATAACTGGGCTAGAGATGCCCTCGGAGAATGCCCCAATTGTCACCCCTCTTTTCCCTTGTGTTTCATGCACATTGATACCTTTAGACTTTCTCCTGAATAATTATTTCACCAGACTATTTTTAGCTTCATCACAAGAGAATCAAGCAATTCTGCTCAGTTCTTGGAGTGTCAATGAATTTAATAAGTCTGTTTGATACGTTTAATCTGTTTGCTTTTAGTGACCTATGGGTGACAATATTACTGATTTGCGAAATCTCCAATTAACAAAAATAAATTGTAAGCAAGGCATGCCTAGGAAGTAGGAGGAACAATCAGATATTTATTTAATTTTTTTTCCTCAGAGGAAATGAGTGATCATGTTATAAATCTCTTAATATGAGGCAGTTTTAATAATGCAAAACTATTAATGTCAACTATGATAAATGTTGATGCCTTTATTTAAACTTGATTTTAAAAGTGATTGTGAGACACTTTCTTTCTTTACATGGCTAAGAAAGGAGCAATTATTGAAAGGGAATGAATTTGAATTAAATCCCCCTGAAGAAAACAATAAACAGTTAAACAGCTGAAAATTATGAGGCTCGTTTATTTCCCGGTGAGCCAAAGAAATTAGATAGCTCTTTCTTTCGATTGCCTATAGGATGTAACAAATCATGAAATGATTACGTGCTTGGAAAAGCATACACTTCTTTTTTTTTTTCACACTCTATTTGGGAAATTCACTTTTTAAAATTTTTTTGGTCAAATTTTCAGTTACGTTAGACAAAAGCCATTTCTTTTTTAAAAAAATTTTTTTTTCAACGTTTTTTATTTATTTTTGGGACAGAGAGAGACAGAGCATGAACGGGGGAGGGGCAGAGAGAGAGGGAGACACAGAATCGGAAACAGGCTCCAGGCTCCGAGCCAACAGCCCAGAGCCTGACGCGGGGCTCGAACTCACGGACCGCGAGATCGTAACCTGGCTGAAGTCGGACGCTTAACCGACTGCGCCACCCAGGCGCCCCGACAAAAGCCATTTCTAACTGTGAGTGGAGAAGACTCTCCAGCTACACTTACTGTGCACAAACACTATTTCTAATGGATAGACGTTGTTCAGTTAGGAACAGTAATGACAAGAAGTAATGAATGAGGCGTCCACCTGAAAAGACAGCAAATACTAAAGAATGCTGACAATCGTGAACAATTTCCTTTATAATACAATGGCCACCATTTCCTTTACAGCCCTTGAATAAATGTATTAGGAAGTAAACTCTGTTTCTGTTTTCTTTTCCCTATGAGAAGATTCTCTCTGTAGGTGTTTTGAGAACAGATGAACAGCAGAGAAATAAACATGAATTCTTTCAAGATTCACCACATACGCTTCTTCCTTTTTTTTATCTTCTACTCTTTTTCTGTCTTTCCTCTCTTTACGTTTTTAATATAATTCCATCTTCTTTTTTTTTTTTGATGTGTATTTATTTATTTTGAAGGCAGGGAGGAAGGGGCAGAGAGAGAGAGGGAGAGGGAGAGAGAGTCCCAAGCAGGCTCCGTGGAATGAGTGCAGAGCCTAACGCGAGACTCGGTCCTTCAAACTGGGGGTTCGTGACCTGAGCAGAAATCAAGAGCTGAACGCTTAACTGACTGAGCCACCTCGGCACCTGTCTCTCTTCTTATCCATCTTGGCATATCAATTATACTTCTCTGTATTTTTTTTTTTTTTTGGTAGTTGCCCAAGTCTGCAGCAGCTAATACGAGTCTATTTCAAAAACCACTACACCAATTCACAGCTCCTGCTAGTAGGTATGACAGCATTCCCAGTCCCACTCTCCTATCCCTTGACACAGGGCTGCCATTCATTTGATTCATCCATAAGCTAGGGTTACCAAATACATCGTTGCTATTGTTATTTTAAATAAATGCTAGCTCAGTTAAGAATAGGAAAAGTTACTTTATTTTACCTTAATATCTTCCTCTTTGAGTGGTCTTCCTTTCTGTAAGTAGGTCTGAGTTTCTGACCTACATCGTTTCTTTCTCTCCAAACAGTATCTTTCAACATTTCTTTTTTTTTTTTTAATTTTTTTTAATGTTTATTTATTTTTGAGAGAGAGAGAGACAGAGCATGGGCAGGGGAGGAGCAGAGAGAGACACACACACAGAATCCGAAGCAGGCTCCAGGCTCTGAGTTGTCAGCACAGAGCCTGATGGGGGGCTCAAACCCACAAACCGAGAGATCATGACCTGAGCCGAAGTCCTACGCTTATCCAACTGGGCCACCCAGGCACCCCTTAACATTTCTTACGAAGCAAGCCCACCGGTGACACATCCCCTCAAGTTTTGTTTATCTGGGAATTGTTCTGTTCTGTTCTGTTTTGTTTTATTTCTCCTTTTCTCTTGAAGAGTAATATCCAGGATCCAGAATTATAGTTGGTGATTTTTTTCTTTTAGCACGTTAAATATTTCACGCCAATCTTTTTGTTTGCATGGTTTCTGAAGGTAAGCCTGATGTAATTTTTATTTTTGTTCCTCTGTAGAAAATAGAAAGTTTTGAAAATAGTTGACCTATCTCTGTGCTCTGTGGACCTCGCTCTGTTCACTCAGCTCTGCGGGCACCACGTGGTTCTGTGGAGTTCTGGAGGATGGGGAAGTCACCGTCGGACTTCCTGCCACATAGCCAGGGGTTGACTCACCCATGTTGACTCACCCGGTGTCCTTGACTCTTCTTCCCACAGGATGGGATCTAAGAGACTCAGGAGGCTGGGTTTCCCTCTGCGCTGGGCCCCATCCTGAGTAGCGACACACATTACACTTGGTAGACACATTTCTAAGTGGAAAAATGGGTAATTCGATTCTCTGTGGAGCTTTTTGGTTTGTGGAGCAGTTTGGGTTGTGTTTCTTGGTTTTAGTTCAGCCAAACGTGTCTGCTTTTCATTTAAAAAAATTTTTTTAAGATGAGTGATGTTTTCCTTTTAAATGTGAGTGTTTAAAAGTAGGCAATGTATCTGTTTCCACACTGACATCGATGCAGACCTCATTCTCTCCCCCTCTTCCAATCTCCTCTTTTCCCTCTTCTCATACTCTTGTATTGGTTCTACTAAATGGTTTCTTTAAAATAAATGACCTAGATAAAAGAAAAAAAGACATAATCCAAAAGATGCAGCAAAAGAGGGTATAAAATGTGATAAAAATGGAAAACATTAAAATGTATAATACAAAAAATCTGCATATTTACACAACCATCACTATGAATGTACATTAAATAAATCTTTAAGTTAAAACATAGAAACCACCATTTTATTCAGAAATAAAAATTCAGTTATAGTCTCTTTGCAACAAGCCCAACTAAATGATAAGCACCCGAGGGTCTGGAAGTACACTCTCACATGCACCTCCAAGTCGAAGCATGGAGAAAATTCGACTGGGCAAACAGTAACCCCTGAAATGCTGGGATAGGCCCAGTATTGTATATTTCACTAAAACAAAATTAAGAGGAATTAAGAAATCTGAATTATACCATAATTATTAGGGGATTGAATCATTATCCAAAAGTTTTCCCAGAGAAAACACAGAGCAAAGAAATTTTTTCCTCACTTTTGCCATTCAAAGAACACAAAAGTAGGGTAATACAAAAACCTTTTAACAGAGAGAAAACAGTGAAGATGCCCTAACTCATATTACAGTGTTTAGCATGTCTTTGACTCCACAATAAGTACAATATATGAAAGGAAAATCCTAATATAGACTAAGAAAAATTAAATAAAATTAGCATAAAGCCCAATAATATACAAAATGAAATACATAACAAAAAATTGTGGTTTGGAGCACCTGGGTGACTCAGTCAGTTGAGGGTCTGACTTTGGCTCAGGTCACAATCTCACAGTTTGTGAGTTCAAACCCCGCATTGGGCTCTGTGCTGACAGCTCAGAGCCTGGAGCCTGCTTTGGATTCTGTGTCTCCCTCTCTCTCTGCCCCTCTCCCACTTGCACTCTCTCAAAATTAAATTTAAAAACTTTAAAAAATTGTGGTTTATCCCTAGAATGCATGTTAAGTTTAAACATTGAATGTCTAAATTAATTCATGACATTAATAAATTAAAGTGGAAAAACAATATAACTATCTCACATGTGCAGAAAAAAAACCAGTTCAACAACATTTACCATTTATTTAGTATAAAAATAAAAATTTGGGGGAATTCTCTTAACCTGATAAGAGGCATTTCCACAACAAAAATTAAATAAAAATACTTTACGCTTATTATTGCTATGACCTGTTGTGATAAAAGCATATATGGGGAGGAAAAAATAAGTAGGGAGAACAACGACACAAAAAAGAAAAGGGAAGAAAATAAAAGCCTGCAGTTAAAAAAACACAACAACAAAATAAATACACCTCTATGCTAAAGGTGTCAACTTACACATTTATTAAAAATATTTTTTTAAATATCTTTTTAAGGAAGAAGATATCTAGATGGCCACCATTTAACTGAGTAGCACACTCAGTCTGTGTTTACCACTTATGGCATCAGGGACACCGTCAAAGGAAATAATACCTAACCACATTACAAGAAGTGGTACAGTCACAGTTAATTCAAAAGTTCTGTGGAGAGAGCGGAGTTCTACAGGTTCTGGAGACACAGGAGTTCTTGCCTGGTTCAGGAAAGTTTGTATGGTCTGGCTTTTGATTTTTGGCCAAGATGAGGGCATTGGAATTTATAATGTGCGGATTAAAGTCCCAATTACCCTGGTCACTTCCAGGGTTAGATTCTTTCCATAAGGCATGTATCTGACGTAACTGCTTCGACAAGTCTGGTTTGATTAGACCAAGAGAAGTCCCACTGGCAGCTCCTCTGAGCTCTCAGAAACAAACTTCTGTCCAGGCTCTCCCAAGCCAGTTTCAGCACAAAAGCGCCTTCGGGCCCATGGGGGGCCTCAGCTGCGGGATGTCTCTTACTCCCAATGCCTTGTCTGCATTCCGTCTTCTTGCTTCACCACATTCTTTGCCTTTAAATAAAAGCCTTATGTGACTATACTCTGTGGAGTCTAGTGAGGCATTTCAAATACACACACTAGGGGAAACAACACAAATGCAGTAGATGTCGAGAATATATTCCTGTTGTTGTGAGTGCGTATGTACTGATTTCATATATCCCAAAGGCCAATAGTTAAGCAGATGAAATTCTTCTACTTTAGAATGGAAGAGTATTTTATTGAAGGGATGTTCTTTTTTAGTATTGATTAAAATAAGGGGCTCATCAAAAGAATGAATTGTCAGATTAAAACGAGTATACCATTAAAAAGAAAACAAGAACAGTGATAGCATCTGTGATTCAAATTATAGTCCATCTGCTTGAAATCAAAAAGCATTAGTAAAGTAAAAATGACACTATATTAACCCCAAATAGGTAAATTGGTTTTAAAAAATAATATGGCATAAAACATCATCTGGCATCAATGTCAATTTTAATACTGCTTTTGGAATTTTTAATGCATTCATAAATATATTTTGGTTTTGGAGTCATTTTATGTGCTTTACATTTAAGAACTTATATATAGCTTTATGTAAGTACATACTTAAAAATCATTCTGATAACAACCTTTGCTTTCACTAAAGGCAGAAAAATCCTTTTTTCATTAAAATACTTATTCCATTGCCCATGTTTGAGAATCTGCTTTAGAATATTTACCTATTCACCTTAGGACTTTTTTTCTCCAATTATATTTTGTGAACAGCCTGAGATCATTTCCCTGACACTAAATGTAAATATTTGAATATTTAAGGCTATCCAAATTAAAAAGCCAATTTTATATTTTTAAATTCTAAGACTTTCTAGGACATCATAGTGGAACTTTCTAATAAATAAGGTAATAACAATATCATCCAGGAACAGAAGTCCACAAATTATCTTTCCTGCTGAGGCATATTATGGAAAACATCTTGTAATCTACATAAAATTAGGACAAATATGTATTTCTAAAAAATGGCATTGAAAGAATTTATTCCTCTCTCCTATGAGGTCTCTTAACTTTGCAGGGTAAACAAATGTTTTCAAGAAACTACGAATTGCTTTCTTAGCCTTTAAAATGTATTCTAGAATTCTAATGTTGCAGAAGCAATGAAAAAATGGTCTTAGATTATAAAGAATAAACTTCCATCAATTTCTGGAACATACTTATTAGGTGTACCTTACAAAATCATCATTTCTTTTTAAACTAGATGACTTTTTTTTCTGTTGTAGAAAAAATGGTTCAGTGTTGTAAGGACTTTTGTTAGCATTTCAAAGCAGGGCTGTTTTCCCTTAATCACACTTCTGAGTCATAAGAAAAAGAATAAAACAAAGCAAAAATATAAGAATTTGCAGACTGACTTCCACTATAAGTCAAGCATTGCCTCTAACAATGAAAAATGCAGGTGTCTGGAGAAACTTCTACTTAGAGGAAGATAAGGTAGATGACTTTTCCCTATACCTCTTGCTAAGTACAAGTACAAACTTGGATATTATACATAAACTAGACATAAAATGTCTCCAAAGGGTGGAGAGAAAAAGGTAGACCCATTAGGAAACTTGAGATCCAAGGAGTGACATGGTGGTGAGATCCACAAGTATCCTAGACTTGAGGTGAAGAAGTCAGCAATCCAGTGACACCAAAGGACACAAAAGGAGTCCCTGCGGGGTGCCTGGGTGGCTCAGTCAGTTTGGCATCTGACTTTGGCTCAGGTCATGATCTCACAGTCTGTGAGTTCGAGCCCTGCATCGGGCTCTGTGCTGACAGCTCGGAGCCTGGAGCCTGCTTCGGCTTCTGTGTCTCCCTCTCTCTGCCCCTCCCCTGCTCATGCTCTCTCTCTGTCTCAAAAATAAATTAAAAAACATTTTAAAAATTTTTAAAAAAAAGGAGTCCCTGCAAAAGTGTCCTCTCTCTAATGAAAGGATTAGGAAAAAGCAGCCTAGAAAGACAAGTATTTGGTAAAAATAATGGTTCTACTCCAGCCAAACACTAGACAAAACTGTGGTCCTGTTGCTACCCCACCAGCAAAGGCCTAGAGGAGAGCCTGGGCTTATATCCAGGACAGGCTATGAAGAGGCCCTTGACATCTGGCTGGAGTGATGTTAGAGAAGGCCCTACAGGGAGCCAGGGCTCTGATCCCCACTGGATGGTAATGAGGTCATTCTATGATATCAACTTCCCCAGGCTGGTTTTATGATCTCTCGATGTATCACTCTGAAGAAGCCAGATATGGCCTCTTGTCTTCGAAAGCCTACATTCAATTGAGAGGGATATACAAAAGTAAAGTGACTTATTTATTTACTATTCTGTGAGATTCCAAATCTCTATATACTGAATCTTAACCTTTTTCACACCAGGAACCTAATGTGACACACCTTTCAATTCTGAATTGACAGGGCTCATTGGAAGCAGGTTGTTTATTTTTGTTTCCTGCCGAGAGAGAGAGAGAGAAAGAGAGAGAGAGAGAGAGCGCACAAAAAACAAATGTTATGTTAGGAGTGCTATTATGAATTATGACTTCAACCTGCCCTGTTATTAATAATGCTAAGGCTCTTAGTCACATGGCATTTCCTTTTTCATAGCTCTTCTGGATTTCGGAGGGATTGCTGCCTCCAGCGTTTTTTTCCTTTCTTCTTTCTCTTCAATCTTTTGATTAAGGGCTGCCAGCTATGAACCCTGGGGTGAGGCTATTGATTTAGAGACTCTAATAGAGCTGCAAACTAGTAAATTATATTGTCTGAACCTTGTAGGGCATGCCCAGCTTAATACCTTCAGACCCGTAGCCCTGTGACAAAAGGGTAAAGTCCAGTTGCTACCAGGAGCTTCTAGCAGGCTGGCTCCCCTCATACTCCCTGAAGTTTTGCTTTGTTTATCTCTTTGCTTTATTTATTTGCAGTTCCCACTAAGTTTAGGTAATTGTAGCTATTTTCTGGCTGACCCAAGCAGTCCCTTTCTCTACCTCAGGCATACTATCTGCCTGGCAAATGTTTTTCCACTCTAATTTCTAAGGCAGTTCTTGTGCAGATGTACCCCCATGGTGGGATCCAAGTGAGGGCAGGTGCATTGCACTAGTCAGGATCTCTTTCTTGCCTTGAAAAACCCCAAGTAGATCATTGTGATCAGAGAATTCCTTCACCAAGCCCTTCTTAGTTAAAGACCTGCCAATTGCTTTTCTATTTGCCAGAAGATATTTCAGCCCCTTGAGAAACTGGGTGGTATATTTGCACTATAAGTAGCCTTTTCATCTTTCCAAGCCTTTGCAATTCTTGGCATCCTCCCCATCTTTCCTGAACACTTCCTTCCTTTTCCAATTTTCTCCTCTTCTTCCCTTTGCTGGGACCAAGTATTTCTTCTATCAGTGTGGTAATTATTGGCACATCTTTTAAGAGTCCATCATCCTTGTCCAAAGCAACTATTCTTATTTTTTCTCCTGGAAAGGACTCATTTACAAACCAGTAGAAGACATAATTTCAGGTTATCATATTCTGCGCTTGACCCTGCATTCAAATCCCCAGGTCCACGTTCTCTTCAAGAAACACCATGGCTGCCGGTCAGTTCAGTAGTGAAATAACACACTCTTTGAAGACATTCTAGAACAGGGTCATTCTCCTAGTTGTAGTCTTATGAAAGGTAGATACTTTGAGGACTCAGCAGGATTTCACAAAATTCAGTAGACATAGCACTAAAGGATTGGGGAGATTTCCTACAGCTATATAATCTTAGTTTTTTGGCCAAAGCAGGCCAACCCTGCAGTAATCTTTTCTTTCATATCCAGCCTTCTGCCTGGACTCTGAGACATCCAAGTGCCTCAGGAGGTCAACATCAAAATAATAAATCACAAAAGCCTGTTAACTTCAGGCAAATTCATACTCATTTAGTTAAATGCCACAGAAGCAATTAAGATGAGAAACCGCCTCCTTCTAGACTCTACCAAGGCTCTAAGCTTGTGGATTTGATTCAAAAGCATTTTAATGAGTGTCACTTCCTGTGATACCAGATGGTGCTGATTTGGAAAGGAGAACCCCAAGAGTCAACTGCTAGTCACAACTTCCAGCTCACAATTACTATTATTTTGTCCCCTGGAAGGAAGTTTACCTTGGGAACTGCCACAGATCACAAGAACCCAGCAGATGCCACAACTGATTACAGGAATGGGCAATGGTCCTCTGCAAGTGAATAACTGAATGGGAATGAAAGGATTCCTACCACTGTCATTTCTTCACTCATATGTGATGTATTCTAGTGGCTGGAGACACAGGGTCATATACTGCTCATTAGCTCAATGAATACACTTCGTTCTCAAAGACAGCCCTTCAGTTCTGCTATTACCTTATATGAGCTCTCTTCAAACTGTTTTATCCTCTACCAATTCCAGCTGGTATTTTATCAGTTAAAAAAAATGTTAAGGGTTTGCAAATTGAGAGGCATAGGAATGTAGGAGAATTAATTGGTGGATTGAGCATCTCAAGTTTACAGTTTTGTGGAATTTGGGTAGTAAATACTTCTGAACATTTGAATGATTCTGCTAGACGGTAGTTGAGTTGACAACCAGAAAGCAAAGTGGTAATGGGCAAGTCAAGATACAATCAACAGAATTGAATTAGTTAGGAACAGGATGTAAGGGATTAGGGAAAGTCAACTGTTTTTTTCTTTTTGAGCAATTTCAGGCTTGATAGTGCCATTTACCAGATTCATAGATTTGCAATCTGAGCAGATTTGAGAACAGAAATCAATATTTCTGTTCGTGGATATTAAATGTAAGATGGAAGACAATTTGAGATGTTAAACTGGCAACAGGATGTGTGAGTTTGTAAGTAAGAAAGTTCTTATTATCCATCCATTATTAAATTTTTTGAATCCTACTATAAATGACAATTTGGAACGTAAGAAGAAGAGTGGCAAGTGTGTAATTCAATTTCAAAGAACTTGCTAGAAAAAAGTGGATAAACAAAGATTATATAGATTTTTAAGGTAGTTATAGGCCAAGTTAGGTGATTGAAGGTCACATGAGAACTATAGAGAATGAAATACTGACAATCAGCAAGGTAATTATTTCGGGAGTAAATAGCTAGACAGAGAGAAGAAGGTACATTGCTGTAACAGAAAGAAGGCAAAGGTCCTGTGACACAACAAGTATATACTATATTCTGAAGCAAGAAGAGTATATAAGAGCAAGCTCTGCAAAATGGTCTTATGTTTACAAGGAGTTTAAAGCAAAAGTGAAAGAAAGCTGTTGCAAAAGAAAGCTGCGTACAGAAAAGATCTGTACATGAATAATAAGGGAAAATGATAAGGCATCAATGAAACAAAGAACAGATTGATGCCAGTAGAAAGGCTTTTGAGCAGAATACTCTGATTCTTGAAAGTCTAACAAATACAAGGGAAATAAAGGTAAGAGTGACCTCGGAAGCAACTTATTTTTGACAATTAATGGACAAGACAAAGGGAAGGGCAGAGAGGGGACAAAAGAGCACATACAAGGTACTAAGAGGTACCGATGGTAGATTATTATGCTGATGAGGCCAAGATAGAAGCTTAATTCTGGTTTATTTTGCACAGAAGAGGGTGATTCAATTTCAGAGTCACTTTGTTGTTGTTGTTGCTGTTGTTGTTGTTGCTTTAAGTGACACTTGTGAGTTTGTGTCCAGAGACTCAAGGGGAACTTCCAAGGGATCTACAGGTTTCCCAGTGGAATTATTGTCACCATTAGGAAATCAAAGCAAAACATAAAGAAATTCATTTATTTGAATTTAGTTGCCAATCAGTATGTAAAATTACGTGGCGTACACATATAAACAATAGCTTTCATCTATTTCATTTTTAATCACTTTTTCTACAGTATGGGTTAAGTTTGTTGACTCTTTTGAAGCATATACAGAAAAGTATTCAATGCTTCATACAGATTGTTTTAAAAAACTTCAATGAAAATTTTTGCTTTTCTTATAACAGCCCTTCCTCACATGCTTCCCCATGTTGTTAAATAATACACAACATACACAAATATATTTTTATGTGAAACTGGAAACCCCACATCAACCCCTAGCCTACTTTCTACCTTATCCTCCTGATTGAATGCTACATTAATTTATTGTATACCCCCAGGTGCCACAATTTCAAAAGAAGAGGTTTCCAATTCTCATAAAAAGGTATCCAAATATATAATTTTTATATCATTTAGATTAGCCAAAAAGCATCCCCTTTCTTTATTTATCATTTTGAAATGCTCTTAACATAGACAAAAAAAAAACCCCAGAAACATGTAAGATAGTATATAAATGTATACATTCTAGCTGAATATGGTAATATGTGATATTACTTTAGCAAACAAAATTACAAAATTGTGATTGAACATGTAAAACTCTGAAATGATATACTTGATTTCTGAAAAAGACTATTTTCTAATATTTTTCGAGTATATGGAGTATAAGAAAATATAGTATTTTTAACAAAAATATAGTATTAAATGCTAAAATCATACTTTATAATTTTTTCTGAATTTAGATATAAAAAATAACTCTGATGTTGAGATTGAAGTTTTCACATATAAAACACTTTATATGTAAATAGAAGGCTTAGCATAAAGTATTAACTACTTTATCACCCAATATGCAATATCATAGATCTTCGTAGCTTTGGATGATTTTATAAGAAAAGTATTTGCACATTTTAGTGTTATACTGAATTGGTAGTCTCAACATTGCCAAGACCACCTGACATGTATTGTCAAAAAATGCGAAGGCACTGAGCAGAATGATGATTTCATGCATGTTTGTAAACAATTGGAAAGTTTTCCATCTGAAGCATACACACAAACTTCACTTTATTATAAAACACGGCCATAAGAAACCTCACTGTGTTATTCTATTTGGGGAATATTAAGAGAGATGCATAAAAAACGATAATGCTTTTATTTATAATTTACCACTTATATAGCACTTAATTTAATACATACACAAAACCTTTGGATTGTGAGTAACTTGTTCTGCAAGTGTTTCTAAAGAAGAGCAAACATTTCTACTGAATTGTAACTTGATAAACAAGCGATGTCTTGCAATACGAGTAGTACATGATGCCAAACATCACATGATCATGACTGAGCCAGCGGTTCTAGAAATTCACTTTGACATACAAGTGCTTTCGATTATAAGCATGTTTCTGGAACAAATTATGCTCACAAACCAAGGTTTTACTGTGCACGAATATACAAACATTCATATATATGAATACGTATGTTCATATATAAAAATATACATACATAAGCATATGTAAATATTCAGACACACACATACATTTAATCCTTACAACAATTCTGGAAAAGGTGAGTGTATTATCCCTATTTTATAGACAAGAAAGCTGGACATAGCAGATTAAAAAACTTGTCCAAGATCATACAGCTAATAGATAAGCTGAGTTTCATCCCAAGACAAATGCGTTAAAAAACACATTCTTTACGGAATGGAATTGTTATTTAATTTCAGATACCAGGAAAGGTTCTAAAAAACTATCCTTGTCTGTGTGTGCTTCGGAAGAAGCAGCAAACTCACCACTGTTGTAGAGAAGGTGAATAAAATAAAATACATATAGCCATTATTTATTTGTGCACACCATGTAATTTCTCTTATTAATGGGCAACTAAATTTAATGAAGTAGTGCTTTTGAGGTCAAATGGGCTAAATGTTCTACCTTTTTGCTACCTTTATCCTATACATTTCCCTGAGGAAAACACTGTTCAGAGTTAAGTTGGCCACCCAGAAGCTCTGCATGAGGTTTGGAGGTAGCAGTGAAGCCGTGGTGGCTGCTGGGAAGGCGCTGTTGGAACTCATGTACATTGTTGCTCGTTTGTTGCTCATTTGGCAGCAGGCCAGTCCACGTTTCTTCCAGCATCTATGGAACTCTTTCTTCAATGTCTCCAATCCTGCACTGTGTGAGCGCAGCTCTATGAAGAAGGGTTCCAGGTTTTTCTACAGGTCATCTACACTGTTAAGGTTGAAGGCCACGACAGGCCTTTGTGGGTTATACTTTGTCCTTGTGGAATCCCGTGTAAATTGATGGATTCCATTGTATGCCCATTCTTCTCCATTACTCCTGCTTCCTCCCAGCTGTTAGTTCGGTTTGCTCAGAGACTTCAGGTCATTGACCAGACATAAAGGCAAGAGCCTTTCATGGCTTCTTCACCAGCTTCGACAACTGTGGAAAGTTTAGTTCTTATAGTAAATCCGTTATTTCATTATTTCTCCTGTGTGTGCATTCATATGTATTTGATCTAAGTATGGATTTATGAATTCTTATTTTATTGGGTGATAGTTAATAATGTCTATCTTCATTACTCATGCTCAATTCTCCCTGATTTGGCTGTTGGAGACTCTTTAAGCAGCCTGTTGCGTTGTTTTGACTGGTTCTTCCAGAGGGTACTTACTAACTCTGGCACAACAAGATGTTGAAGGTTTATGGTGTACATCTTATTTTGCTTCAGCTCTGTTCAAAGCCGTTTTTTCAATGATCACTGGTTCCTTTTTGTGGTGTATGGCATTTAGAAACAGATCTGAGCACTGAGAGCCCTTTCTCTGTAATATGTCACATTTTTTTTTCTCCCAGTTCGGCATTTGCCTTTTGAATTTTCTCATGGAGCTCATTTTCTTCCTTCCTTCCCTCCCTCCCTCCCTCCCTCCCTTACTTCCCTCGCTCCCTCCCTCCTTCCCTCTCTCCCTCCCTCTCTTTCTTTCTTTCTTTCTTTCTTTTTTTTTTTTTTAAATTTTTTTTCCAACGTTTTTTATTTATTTTTGGGACAGAGAGAGACAGAGCATGACCGGGGGAGGGGCAGAGAGAGAGGGAGACACAGAATCGGAAACAGGCTCCAGGCTCCGAGCCATCAGCCCAGAGCCTGACGCGGGGCTTGAACTCACGGACCGCGAGATCGTGACCTGGCTGAAGTCGGACGCTTAACCGACTGCGCCACCCAGGCGCCCCCTCTTTCTTTCTTTCTTAAGTTTATTTATTTTGAGGCGGGGGAGGGGGGAAGTGAGAGCATGAGCAGGGGAGGGGTAGAGAGAGAGAAAGAGAGAAAATCCAAAGCAGGCTTTGTGCTGTCAGCCTGATGTGAAACTCCATCCCAGGAACTATGACTTACCTGAAATCAGGACACTTCTGACACTTAACTGAGCCACCCAGGCACCCCATGACCCTCTTTCTCTTATTCCACGCCAAGTTTGTTGTTAAACGAGAGTACTATTATACTTAGAGTTAACCTTATATTTTATAATTATAATTAACCTTATATTTTAATTATAATTAAATTTTAACCTTATAATTATAATTAATTAACCTTATAATTAACCTATAACTTATAATTGACCTTATATTTTACTCTGTCCAGATGTTCAGCCCTAGAAAGTCTTTTCCAAGAGCCGTGGTATAGAGTCTTTCACCCACACTTTCCAATAGCACTTGTATTCCCTCTTTTACATTTAGATCTGTAATCCATTTGGAATTTACTCTTGTGTAATGCATGAGAAATGGTTCAAACTTAGTTTTTTGTAATTGGCTTTACGGTTATTCCAACATCTTATTGGGATATATATGTGCACATATATCTAATATCTATATAATATGTCTATGTCTATGTCTATGTCTATGTCTATGTCTATGTCTATGTATATCTATCTATATCTATTAGAGAGAGAGGATGAGTGAGAAGGAGAGGGGCAGAGAGAGGGAGAGAGAGAGAGAGAGAGAGAGAGAGAGAGAAAGAAAGAAAGAGAGTCTTAAGCAGGCTCCACACTCAATGCAGAGCCCAACTCAGGGCTCAATCTCATGATAGTGAGATCATGATACGAGCTGAAATCAAGAGTCAGATGCTTAACTGACTGAGCTACCTAGGTACCCCTAATGTTATATTTTTTAAGTAGAGAGGGATAATATTATAATATTTTAATATTGATTTAATATAATGTATTAAGTATATAATATATATTTGACACACTGAAGATATAATATTCCCTTGTAGCAGTTTATCCTCAACTATTCTCACTTATTTTTTCCCTATTATTCCTCCTTATTGCCAAACACTCTAGGTCAGAAAATAAAAAGAAAACCAAAAAACTTAGGGAAAATTAAAATGCAATAAAACTCTTTGGCTCAAGTATGTTTTGTTTTATTTTTCCCTTTTAGGTATTACCATTCTCGACAAAAAAATGTGCATTTTTCTCTCAGTAACATATAAAATTTCTTTCGCTTTGAGATACTTCATTAAAATTGAATCTAGGACAAATCTAAATTCATATGACGTAGCATATAAATTGGTTTATTAAAGTGATAGCCTGTGCCATCTTACCTACTATTGAATTTTGGAGCCAATATATTCTGGAACACAATACATACCCAATATACATGTATTGACTAAAAAAAGCAATGTCAGCAGGTACGGGGATTCTTTTCTCTCTCCACTGAGCTACTGTTAATTAAATGGACACCGTGTGAATTATGACTATTTACTATTTAACCATTTATAGAAAAAGGAAATAATGTACCAATACAATTATTGACGTTGTTAATCATATTCTGCCCACAATTATAACATGTAAATTGTCAATAAAGAGTGTGAAAAGATGCAAAATGAAGTCAGTTAAAGAGAGAACAGTTTTAAAAAGGAGATTTGATTAGTTCGATTTACCTTAAAGCTAAATCCATTAAGCTGAAAAGATAAAAATGCTCCAGAGTACAGGAAGCAGAACTGGTAAATTACAGTGGTGAATTGTGCACTACAACAAAATGATCTAATAAACTAGTAATTTGCCATATTATTATGACCTAGAAAGACAATTTAATAAAAACAATTTGGTTTATATTGCTTCTAGCTTAGTTGGGTAGTTTAAAATCATTGTTTTTTTTTGTTTTTTTTGTTTTTTTTTTAAAGAGTATAATACTCTTAGTCATGAAAGACTACGTTTTTACAAATTAAAATTTAGGCTGCTAAAATTGTTATTAAAACTACATTGGTAATGACCATAGTTATAAAGGCTACAATAAATTCAGACATAGTTATGTTTTTGCCATTGTTTTATTTTATTTTATCTTATTTTATTTTATTGCCATTATTTTAATCTTTCTGTGTATGCCCTTCTGTTTTTGGAATGGATTTCTTTCTAAAATAATCAGTGAAGGAACTTTTACATTTTTTCCTGTACTGGAATTTTTGAAATAAACAAGGTTATAAAACTTTTTTTATACATTCTTCAGTGAGCATTAAGTAATTAGTTAAATAAGGAAAGATTTTCATGTCATATTCCTAAAATTTCTATATTGTTAGAAAGAATTATTTAAAAAGTATTAGAGCAGAAAATATCTTAAAGCTATTTATTCTATTTTTTCTTGGGAAAATGGGGCAATTCAACTATTAAAACTTTTCCCAATTTCATAACATTTTAGTATTAAATTTGAATTCTCATTTCTAACTATAAAATGACTAATGTTTAGATAAGACACTTAAGCATGACAGAGCTAAAGCTTTCCATGAAGTTTACCTTTCTAAAACTATTGTATTAAGTGTGACACTTTCCCAAAAGTATCTACAAGAAATATTATAAATAATGGTGAAATGTTGAACACATTATCTTTAATGTGTCTTAATTAATCAGTCAATTCTACTACACGATTTATTTTATATTGCAATGGAGTTCTTTGCTATCACAGTAAGATGAAAGGGAAAAGCTTTAAGATTCTGAAAAGGCATGCATATGGAAAAATTGGAATTTTTCTTTTACATTGCTGGGGCAAAAGTAAAATCTTAGCTCTGACATATGAACTACTTAGAAGTCACCATTCCTGTGTGTATAGAAGAAATATGGACAAATTGAAAATCAACAACTTTTTCTTTTCTTGACTTATCAGAGAACTGAGGTCCCAGGGCAAACTACCAGCCTGAAATCTGGAGAGAGGAGAGAGGAATTCAGAGAGAAATGGCTGATATCTGCTTACCTAGAATGAGGCCACTGTAGCAATAAAGTGGTAGGTACACTTGAATGGATATTTTCTAAAATGTGGTAAAATATAAATAACATAAAAGTTACCATTTTTAACCTTTTTAAGTATACAGTTATTGGTATTAAGTACATTCACATTGTTATGCATCCATCACACTATCCATTTCCAGAATATTTCATCTCCTGAAACTGAAACTCTGTACGCATTAAACAATAAATCTCCATTTACCCCTCACCCCAGGCCCTGGCAACACCATTTGATTTTTTGTCTTTATGGTTTTTAACAACTTTAGTTATCTCCTGTTAGTGGAATTATATAATATTTGTCTTTCTGTTTCTGATTTATTTCACTTAGTATGTCTTCAAGGTTCATCTATATTGGACCATATGTCAGAATTTCCTCCCTTTTTTAAGGCTGAACAAATTCTATTGTGTGTATATACCACATTTGTTTACCCATTCGTTCATCGATGGACATTTGGATTCCTTCCATCTTTTGGCTATTGTGAATGCGGTGGCTGGGAGCATTGTGTAAAAATGGCTGTTTGAGTCCTTGGTTTCAATTCTTTTAAGTATATATGCAGAATTACAGGACTGCTATGTTTGATTTCTTGAGGAACCACCATAATGGTTTTCACAGTGGCTGTACCATTTTGTTTTCACTAGCAACGCACGAAGTTTCTAATTTCTCCATATCCAAAACAATGCTTACTCCTTTCTCTTTTGGATTTGTCTGTTTTATAACAAACCAATTTATAAAACACACCAATGGGTGTGAAGTGGTTTCACATTGTGGTTTAATTTGCATTTCTCTGATGACAGTAATGTTGAGAACACCTTTTCATTGGTTACTGGCCATCCGTAGATCTTTGAAGAAATGTCTATTGAGGTCCTTTGCCCATGCTCTAATTAGATGTTTAGTTTTTTGATGTTGATCAATGGTAATTTTTATGAATTGTTAGAGACTGAATGTAAAAAGCAGGGGACTGAGAACTTCTAGGGGCTGAAGTCTTAGGGAACCCTCCAGACTGTGGTGTGTATTACCTTCAGAAAGCTCACCAGGTTCTCATGGTGATGACCAGATACAGATTCCCCAGTGGTTCAATCAGAAGGAAGTGAAGAGTGATCTTTGTGGAATATGCCCAGAGCCTTCTCCACAACAAAGGCCTACTCTCCAGAATCAGGAGCCTTAGCCCAACTCAGGGAAGAGAATTCCTCCCACTCTAACTCCCTGTACCCTTTCTCCCTCACCTCAAGCAGAGAAAAAAAAAAAGTCAACAGGGTCAAGGTTGCAAGGAAATAGGTTGGAATGTTGTAGTCAGGGAAGAGAATAAGGTTGGGGGGGGGGGGAAGCTATCCCCTGGGGACATACTTGCAAATGTCACAATCAGAGACACAGGCCAATTAAGAATTTAGTGATATTTTGTTTAAGTTTATTTACCTATTTTGAGACAGAGTGCAAGCAAGTAGGAGAAGAGCAGAGAGAAAGTGAGAGAGAGAATCCCAATCAAACTCAGCACTGTCAGTGTGGAGCCTGACACGGGGCTCAAACTCATGAGCTGAAAGATCATGACCTGAGCCAAAACCAAGAGTTGATGCTTAACTGACTGAGCTACCTAGTGGTCCCAGGTACTAATGATTTAATTGAAAGATTTTAGAATACTCTCTCTAGATATATACACTTTATCATCACATTAACAAATCTAGTGAATTTTGGCTGAAGGAGTTAAAAGACACAGACTCTCTGAAGAGGAGTACTTAGGGAATCTCAAAACAAAGAGGGAAGACATAAGCAAGGACACTAGAGGAATTTCAAGCCTATGGTGCATATAGCTACAAAGAACATTAAATAGAGCCCAACTCCTCGCCAGATTAACGTTAGCCTTACACAACGTTTATTTACTTACTTCCTATTAGCAGATACAACATGTCTGGCTCTCAAAAATTACAAGCCATGATAGAAGGCCAGAAGAAAGCAAAAGTATGAAGACCCAAAACAAGCATCAGAACCAGACTCAGATATAACACAGATTTTAGAATCTTCAGACAAGGAATTTAAAATAAATATGATCTATATGTTAAGGGTTTTAATGAGGAAAGTAGGGGTTATGCAAGAAGAGATGGGTAACAGAAGCAGAAAGATAGAAACTTTAAGAAAGAATAAAAAGGAAGTGTGTAACATCAATCAAAAACACTATCATAGAAATGAAAAATGTCTTTGTTGGATTTATCAGTAGGCTAGACATAACCAAGAAAACAATCAGTGAGCTTGAAAAGTTGTCAGTGGAATCTTTCCATGTTGAAATGCAAAGAACAAATAGAATGACAAATCAATAGAACATCAAAGGACTGGGAGATAATTTTAAAAGATGTAGTATATGTGTAATTGGAACACCAGAAAGAGAAGAGAGGATGGAGTAGAATACATATTTGAAGTTACAATTGCCAAGAACTTTCTAAAATGGCACAGACGGTTTTGAAAACGTTCTGACAGTTCCTCAAAACACTGAACATAGAGTTACCATATGACCAAGAAATTCCATTCCTTGGGATATACCCCAAAGAAACAATAATAAATGTTAATACAGACATTTATACATGAATGTTCAGGGAAGCATTATTCACAAGAAAGAAAAAGTGGAAGCAACCCAAATATCTATGAACTGCTAAATGAATAGGTGCAGCTGGGTGGTTCAGTTAAGTATCTGACTCTTGAGTTCAGCTTGATCTGAGGTCTTGACCTCAGGGGAATGAGTTCAAGCACCACATTGGGCTCCACGTTCAGTGTGGAGCCTACTTAAAAAAAATAATAAACAAAATGTGGTATATCCTTGTCATAGAATACCATTTGGCACTAAAAAGAATGAAGTTATGATATAATTTTTCAACATGAATTAATCTTGAAACTATTATGGTAAGTAAAAGAAGCCAGGAGCACGAACGTGTGTGCACGCACACATACATATACATATATACACATATGATTCCACTTAAATGAAATATCCAGAATAGGAAAATCCATATGATAAAAAATAGCGAGGTGGTTGCTTAGTTGAGACTTGAGGGGGAAGGAATAAGAGGGGGAAGGGGCTGCTAATGGGCACATTCTAAAATTAAGTAATGGCAATGGTTGCACTGTTGTGTAAGGATACCGAAAACACTGTATTTGTATTTTGGAAAGGTGCATTTTATGATATTCGAATTGTATAACAATAAAGCTACTATTTTTTAAAAAGGTCCTGAAAGCAAGACACAAAACTGTTATAATAGTGTAATTATAATATATAAACATCTCCAAATCTATGAAAATCACAGTTAGAATTAACACAATTATTTTTCTAGTTTGCTAGATGAAAACATATGAAATAAGACAACAGAAACAATCAGAAAGATAATGAAGTATAAATAAATACGACAATTATAGAAGTAACAAATAGAGTACCTACCTAACAATTACCTAATCAGGAATGTGCAAAAATATAGTTAGAATGATAAAATATTATTTAAAGACATTAAGATATCTGGAGCTCAGTCGGTTAAGCATCCAACTTCGGCTCAGGTCATGATCTCATGGTACGTGAGTTTGAGCCCCGCATGGGGCTCTGTGCTGACAGCTCAGAGCCCGGAGCCTGCTTCAGATTCTGTGTCTCCCTCTCTCTTTGCCCCTCTCCCGCTCATGCTCTGTTTTTCTGTCTCTGTCTCTCTCTCTCAAAAATAAATAAACATGAAAGAAATTTTTAAAAAGACATTAAGATGTCCTATAAAAATGGAGAAATATAGTGTTTTTGTTTTGTTTTGTTTTGTTTTGTTTTGTTTTTGGAAAGGAAGTCTAGTATAAAAATACCAATTAATCACACGGTGCCTGGGTGGCTTATTTGGTTGAGTGTCCAGCTTTGGCTCAGGTCATGAACTCATGGTTCGTGGGTTTGAGCCCCGAGTTGGGCTCTGTGCTGACAGCTCAGAGCCTGGACCCTGCTTCCAATTCTGTGTCTCTGGCTCTCTCTGCCCCTCCCCGGCTCATGCTCTGTGTCTCGAAAATAAACATTACAAAAGTTTTTAAATGCCAGTTAATCATAAACTACTCTCTCTAGTCAGTGAAATTCCAGTAAAGTTTCAATAGGATCTCTTAATGGAACCTGACAAAGTTGATTTAAGAATAGGGATATAAGTGGGGCAGGGCCAGATGGCAGAGCAGGATGGAAGTTCTCTGTTTCTCTCATCTCTGAAACGCAGCTAGACCAGCATGAAAGCATTTTGCACACCTAGAAAACTGACCTGAGTATTAATACAACAGTCCGCATAACTGGAGCCACAGAACTCAGCAGGTAGGCAGGGCGGAGGGGTGAACTGGGGGAGAGAGAAGCCACGGAGCATAGGGAGTGACATTTGTAGAGAGAGGACAGTGAAAGGGGGGGAGGGAACAGGGAAAGCACTCCCCCCAAAAGTAGTTGGAGAGAAAGAGAAAGAGTGGAAGCCCCCACAAGGGCCTGAGCAAGAAAGGGAGGAAAGAGAAAGGGGAGGATTTCAATATCATTAGGACTGTATAAACAGGGCAGAACAGCATCAGAGATTCTGCAACCCAATACCTGGTGGTGCTCTGGTGGGAAGGGCGAATCCCCGGGAGCTGGCAGCAAGGTCTGAGGGGTCTACGGGCCCCATGGGGACAAGCAGTTCCCCTGCCACCCTGCTAGGAGGGCATTTGGTAGAGGCCATACGGCCTCTGCACAGGCAAAGGTCCCAGCAGACCCCAGGGAACAGGATTGCTGGTATTGGAACAAAAACACCAGGGTGTGGTGAAACCTGACACAGGGGATATGCAGTGATTTGCCATAATCCCTGAAATGCTGCTGCTACTAGGTCACACAAACTTATTCCGGGGCAAGCCGGCATTCAGCCACAACCTCCGTGCCTCTACAGTAGCCTGATCGTAGGACAATTTGGGGGGCGAGCCAGCATCTGGCCATTGCTTGGTGAGACCCTCCCCCAGGGGGTTGGAGTGGGTCCAAGCTGCAGGGCCCTCAGAAGCGAGGGGGTTGGAAATACAGCCCCGTCTGAGATCCAATTTGGGAGGGAGGGGCCACTTGGCAGGCTGACAGCTTGGATGCAGACAGTGTAGAAGAGGGGACTGGACAGCAGCCGGAGACAAAGGAAGGGTGCTTGATTGCCCATCGGTGAGAGCACAGTGTTCTGGTGCTAGATACTGGGAAGCTGGGTGATGCCAGTTTCATCCCTCCTGCACATGTGCATACATGTGTACATGTGCCATACCAATCCACCCCAGTAGGCTAAGCGGTGAAGAATGGAGACGTTACACCAAGCCCGGTCCGACTGCACCAACTAAGCCCTGCAGGACCACCACAAGTCTCGCTGCCTGCTTAGCGTATGAACTATAAAGTGCTTCATAGTTTCACTTCTAGGGGTAACTTGATGTAACTTTATTCAGATTTCATTCTGTTTGCTGGTCTATCTATATGTTTCTATTGTTTTCTTAGTGTTTTCTTTTTCTTTTCTTGTTCTTGGATACAGAAAGGGAAAAGATTATTTTTATTTCCCATTTTTATATAAAGTTTAAAAATTTTTTATATTTTTATATTTTATATTTTTTTGGAAATTTATGTTTTATTCTATTTTACCTTCTCCAATTCATTTCATTCTATTTTATTGTATACATTTTCTTAATTTTTAAATGGTTTTTTACTTTTTTCTTTTTTCTTATCTTTTCTTTCCTTTTTTTCTCTATTCAATCAAACTTCTTTCAATAACCAGACCAAATTATACCTAGGTTCTAGCTTCCTTTATTTGATATTTTTGTGTTGTTTTTAATCTTTTTAGTTTTCATATTTTATTTTGTTAATTCTTTTTTTCCCTCCAAATTACAAAACGAAGGAATTCATCCCAAAAGAAAGAACAGAAACAAATGACAGCCAGGGACTTAATCAACATAAATATAAGCCAGATGTCTGAACTAGGATTTAGAATCACAATAATAAAAATACTAGCTGGGGTTGAAAAAAGCATAGAATTCCTTTCTGTGGTGAGAAAAGAAAAAAATATAGTCAGGGCGAAATTAAAATGCTGTAACTAAGATGCCATCTCCTATTGATGCCACGGAGGCAAAGATGGATGAATCAGAGCAGTGAACAGCAATAGAGAAGACAAAATTATGGAAAATAATGAAGCAGAAAAAAAAGAGGGAAACTAAGACAAAAGAGCATGACATAAGAATTAGAGAACTCAGTGACTCACTAAAAAGGAATAACATCTGAATCATAAGAGTCCCAGGAGATGAAGAGAGAGAAAAAAGGGTAGAAGATTTAGACAAGTGAATCATAGTGGAAAACTTTCCTAACCTGGAGAAAGACATAGACATCAAAATCCAAGAAACACAGAGAATTCCCATTACATTCAACAAAAATCGACCATCAAAAGGCACATAAGAGTCAAATTCACAAAAATAGACAGGGAAAGAGTTGTGAAAGCAGCAAGGGAAAAAACATCCTTAAACTATAAGGGAAGACAGATCAGATTCGCAGCAGGCCTATCCACAGAAATTTGGCAGGCCAGAAAAAAGTGGCAGGATATATTCAATGTGCTGAATTGGAAAAATATGCAGCCCAAGAATTCTTTATCCAGCAAGGCTGTCATGCAAAATAGAAGGAGACATAAAGAGTTTCCCAGACAAACAAAAAATAAAGGAGTTTGAGACCACTAAACCAACCCTGCAAGAAATTTTAAGGGGGACTCTCTGAAAGGAGAAAAGACAAAACAAAACATAAAAGACCAAAAGCAACAAAAACTAGAAAAGACCAGAGAACGCCACCAGAAACTCCAACTCTATAGCCAACACAATGGCAATAAATGCATATTTTTCAGTACTGACTCTAAATGTCAATGCTCTAAAAACTCCAATCAAAAGACACAGGCTAACAGAATGGATAAGAAAACAAGATCTGTCTATATGCTGTTTGCAAGAGGTGCATTTTAGATCTGAAGATACCTTCATATTGAAAGTCCTTGGTGGAGAATCATCTATCATGCTAATGGTCACCAAAAGAAAGCCAGAGTAGCCATACTTACATCAGACAATCTAGATTTTAAAATAAAGACTAACAAGAGATGAAGAAGGGCATTATATCATAATGAAGGGGTCTGTCCACCAAGAAGATATAACAATTATAAATTTTTATCCCTCATTATATATATATATATATCATATATATTATCATTATATATTATTATATATTATATATTATTATATTATTAATATATATTATATAATAATATATTATTATATAGATTATATATAATATACTATATATTATATTATATATTATATATATCATTATATATATGATATAATAAATCACAAATATAAAGAAACTAATTGATAATAATGCCATAATAGTAGGAGACTTCAACACTCATTTATAGCAAGGGACAGATCATCTAAACAGAAAATCAACAAGGAAACACTGGCTTTGAATGACACACTGGACTGGATGAACTTAACAGATATATTCAGAACATTTCATCCTAAAGCAGCAGAATACACATTCTTCTTAAGTACACATGGAACATTCTTCAGATTAGATCACATACTGGGTCAAAAATCAGCCCTCAACAAGTTCAAAAAGATTGAGATCATACCATGTGTATTTTAGACCACAACACTATGAAACTTGTAATCAACCACAAGAAAAAATTTGGAAAGACAGTAAATACTTGGAGATTAAAGAGCATCCTATTAAAGAATGAGTGAGTTAACCAAGAAATTAAAGAGGAAATTAATAAGTATATGGAAAGCAATGAAAATGGTAACATGACAGGCCAAAACCTCTGGGATACCACATAGGTGGTTATAAGAGGGAAGAATATAGCAATACAGGCCTTCCTTAAGAAGGAAGAAAGGTCTCAGATACACAACCTAACCTTACACCTTAAGGAGCTGGAAAAAGAACAGAAAATAAAACCAAAACCAGCATAAGATGGGAAAGAATAAAGAAATTAAAAAAAATAGAACAGATCAATGAAACCAGTAGCTGGTTCCTTCAAAGAATTAACAAAATTGAAACCACTACCAGTTTGATCAAAAAGAAAAGGAAAGGACCCAAACGAAATAAAAAATGAAAGAGGATCACAACAACAGTGCAGAAACACAAACAATAATAAGAGAATACTATGAGCAATTGCATGCCAATAAATTGGGCAATCTGGAAGAAATGGACTACTTCCTAGAAACATATGAACTACCAAAACTGAAACAGGAAGAAATAGAGAATTTAAACAGATCCATAAGAAATTGAATTAATAATCAAACACCTCCCAAAAATCAAGAGCCTGGCGCTGGATGACTTTCCAGGGGGAATTCTACCGAACATTTAAAGAACAGTTAACTCCTATTCTTTTGAAGCTGTTCCAAAAAATAGAAATGGAATGAAAACTTCCAGACTCATTCTCCAAGGCCAGCATTACCTTGATTCCAAAAACAAAGACCCCACTAAAAAAGAGACCTATAGACCAATTTCCCTGATGAACATGGATGCAAAAATTCTCAAGATACTAGCCAACTATACCAAAAATGCATTGAAAGAATCATTCACCATGATCAAGTGAGATTTATCCCTGGGATGGAGGGCTGGTTCAACATCCACAAATCAATCAATGTGATACATCACATTCATAAAAGAAAGGACAAGAGCCAAATGATTCTCTCAATAGACGCAGAGAAAGCATCCAATAGACGCAGAGAAAGTAGGGATTGAAGGATCATACCTCAAGATCATAAAAGCCATATACGAAAGACCCACCACTAATATCATCCTCAATGGGGAAAAACTGAGAGCTTTAGCCCTAAGATCAGTGACATGACATGGGTGTCTATTCTCACCACTTTACTCAACATAGTATTGGAAGTCCTAGTCTCAGTATTCAGACAACACAAAGAAATAAAAGGCATCCAAATCAGCAAGAAGGAAGTCAAACATTCACTTTTCGCAGATGACATGATACTCTATATGGAAAACCCAAAAGACTCCACCAAAAAACTGCTAGAATTGATACATGAATTCAGCAAAGTGACAGGGTATAAAATCAATGCACAGAAATTGGTTGCATTTCTATACACCAATAATGAAGCAGCAGAAAGAGAAATCAAGGATCAATCCCATATACAATTGCACCAAAAAACCCTAAAATACCTAGAAGTAAACCTAACCAAAGAGGTGAAAAAACTATATACTGTAAACTATAGAAATCTTGTGAAAGAAATTAAGGAAGACACACACAAAAAAGGAAAAATATTCCATGCTCATGGATTGGAAGAACAAGTATTGTTAAAATGTAGATACTACCCAAAGCAATCTATCTACATATTCAATGCAGTCTTTATCAAAATAATGCCAGCATACTTCACAGAGCTAAAACAAATAATCCTAAAATTTTTATGGAATCAGAAAAGACCCTGAATAGCCAAAGCAATCCTGAAAAAGAAAAACAAAGCTGAGGCATCACAATTCTGGACTTCAAGATGTACTACAAAGCTGTAATCATCAAGACAATGTGGTACTAGGACAAAAACACTCAGATCAATGGAAAAGAACAGAGAACCCAGAAATAGACCCATAAACATATGGCCAACTAATCTTTGGCAAAGCAGGAAACAATATCCAATGGAATAAAGCCAGTCTCTTCAGCAAGTGGTGCTGGGAAAACTGGACAGTGACATGCAAAAGAATGATCCTGGACCACTTTCTTACACCACACAAAAATTAACTCAAAACAGATGAAAGACCTAAATGTATAACAATAAGACATCAAGATCCCAGAGGAAAAAGCAGGCAAAAACCTCTTTGATCTTGCCCACAGCAACTTCTTATTCAACATGTCTCCGGAAGCAAGGGAAACAAAGGTGAAAATGAACTATTGGGATGTCATCAAGATAAAAATCTTCTGCACAGTGAAGGAAACAATCAGCAAAACTAAAAGACAACCAAAGGAAAGGGAGAAGATATTTGCAAATGGCATATCAGATAAAGGTCTAGTATCCAAAATCTATAAGGAACTTATTAAACTTAACACCCCAAAAACAAATAATCCAGTGAAGAAATGGGATTCTTTAGAAAATGTGTTTTCTAAAGAAGACATCCAGATGGCTAACAGATACATCTGTTTTAACAGATGGCTAAAAGATGATCAACATCACTCATCATCAGGGAAATACAAATCAAAGCCACAATGAGGTATCACCTCACACCTATCAGAATGGCTAAAATCAACAACTCAGGCAATGACAGATGCTGGCAAGGATGTGGAGAAAGAGGAACCCTTTTTCATTGCTGGTGCGAATGCAAACTGGTGTAGCCACTCTGGAAAACAGTATGGAGGTTCCTCAAAAAGTTAAAAATAGAACTATCCTACAACTCAGTAATTGCACTACTAGGTATTTATTCAAAGGATACATGTGCTTTTTCAAAGGGGCACATGCACCCCGATGTTTATAGCAGCACTATCGACAATAGCCAAAGTATGGAAAGAGCCCAAATGTCCATCAACAGATGAGTGGATAGAGAAGATGTGGCATGTATATATACAATGGAGCATTACTCAGCAATCAAAAAGAATGAAATCTTGCCATTGCAACAATGTGGATGGAATTAGATTGTATTGTGCTAAGTGAAATTGGTCAGAGAAAGACAAATATCATATGATTTCACTCAAATGTGGAATTTAAGATACAAGAAAGATGAAAATAGGGAAGGGAAGCAAAAGTAATAGAAAAATAAGGAAGGGGTACAAAACATGGAGACTCTTAGATATAGAGAACAAAATGAGGGTTGCTGTAGGGGTGGTGGGTGCTGTAGGGGTTGTAGGGCTAAATGAGGAAGGGGCATTAAGGAAGACACTTGTTAGAATGAGCACTGAGTATTATATGTAGGGAATGAATCACTGGATTCTACTCCTGAAATCATTATTGCATTATATGCTAACTAACTTGGATGTAAGTTAAAAAAAATAAACATATTATTTAAAAAAGAGTATGGATAGAAGGGTAAATTGTCAAAAATCAGCAAAATATTCTTGAAATAGAAGAAGCAGATATAAGAATTTACACTTGTGACTATCAATACTTATTATAAAGCATACATCTTAGACAGACACAAGACAGACAAATAGAACACTGGAAAACAATAAAAATGAGAAGCAAAAGCATGAAAGAAATGTAAGAGCAAATTCTGCAGGTAATTGGCAAAATGATGGGACTAGGATAGTCGGTTATCAATGTTAGAAAAAAAATGAAAGTGGATTTCTTTTTGAGACACTACTCAAAAGGAACAGTGAGATGAAAATCTATAAATATGAAAGACAGATCTGTAAAAGTTTTCTGAAGCCAAGTTAGGAGAATATCTTCATAAACTCTGGAGTGGAAAAGATATTTAAACAAGACCCAAACATCTTTAAAACAAATTAAATAATTCATCATTTCCATTGGATTAAATGTAAGAACTTCTTTTGATCACAAGATAACTTCAGATAGTGTAAAAACAAAGCACAGATTTGCAGAAGATATTTGAAACATTTCTACAACAAAAAGATTAGCATCTTCAATCTGTAAAATATATCCCACCACTCTGTATGATAAAGGCAACAACCCAATGAAAAAATGGGCCAAAGAGATGATCCAGAAGAGGAAACACAAATGGGTCACAAATAAGTGAAAATATATACAATGTCATTATCAGGGAAATGCATATTATTATTCTCATAATGAAATATACCATCAGACCCATCTGACTGTCAAAATTAAGTGTCCATTGCAAATTTGATATGAGGCAATGGTACTTCCCTTTCACTATTGATCATAGTGTATATTGGTATACCCACTTGGGAAAAGTGGTGAAATCTAACAATTTACCTTGGTCATCTTCATGTACCAGCAATTGCAATTCTGGATAAATATCTTAGAACTCTCAGGTCCATATGACTACAAACTTCCTGTACGTGTATATTACATCAAGGCTCATATATAAAAATGTTCATAGGAATTTTGTTTTCAAGAGCAGAAAACTAAAAATGGCATGTTCATTAACAAAAGAATGGTTAAGTAAGTTATGATTGTTTAAACAATAGAACACTATCTCACCGTGAAAACAAATCGCTATAGCCATATCACGAATAAAGATAATTCTCAAAAACATAATGCAAAGCATAAAGCTAAAAGATGAAAAAGCATAATAAAATACATAATAAAAAACATAATAAATACATAATAAATACATAATAAAAAACATAATAAAAGTTGACCAATGCACACATGGACGGTAAAACTGTAAGCAAAGTAGAGACTGATTAACAATATTTGAGGTAGTACTTTCCTCTGTGAGCAAGATGGGTATATTGTATTGGTTCTACCAGAAGGGAGATTCTATACTATAAGCTCTATTATGTCTAAAGCCCTGTGGTGAGCATACACACATTTATTTTTATCTTATAAACTCGACTTATACGTTGTATATACTCATACTGTTTACATAATACATTCTACTTTTTTAAGTGAGCAGAAAAATTAGAATGTGGATTCATTTATGATTTGAACCAGAGCTTGAGGGGAATATTTCCACATAAAATATAGTTGTTACTACTTTAGGCACTCTTAGAGAAGAGTACTTGGTAGGAGTATTTTAAATCTTCACTTTTAGGGGCGCCTGGGTGGGTTAGTTGGCTAAGCATCTGACTCTTATTTCAGCTCAGGTCATGATCTCACCGTTTGTGAGGTTGGGCTTCACTCTGACGGTGTGGAGCTTGCTTGGGATTCTCTCTCTTCCTCTCTCTCTGCCCCTCCCCCATTTGTGTGTGTGCGCTCTCTCTCTCTCTCTCTCTCTCTCTCTCTGTCTCAAAATAAATAGATAAACTTAAAACAAAATCTTCATTTTTAAAATAGATTCTTAAGAGTGCTCAGTGAGGGAGACGTTATATTTATCATACCAATGTTGATTTCAAATAACTGTTTTGCACAAATGTCCTTAGCTTTCTTTATTCATATCTTTGCATTGGCATCCATGACAACCAGGATATGCTTCCTCTGTTTATCAGACCACAGTGGAAGAGGAAGAGGAACATATACACACCTCTCACTATGTTGAGATGCAGTAAATAAGGTACCAGGTATCCAAGCAATTAATACAATTTGGGAGAATGCTGAGGCTTTAAAGCCAACAAAAATGCAAATATTGCTTCCTTACCTCAGCATAGTTAAAACTGAAAGTAATTAAGTGCCAGGTAAGTAGAATATATGGCTATATTCAGTAAATATCTTTCTGCCATTTCACTGTCTCGGCCCATATTATGATGAAACTTTGCCCTTTATGTAGTCCTAAGAGATACATCTAATTTTATAGATCAAGAGCTGAAAACAGTAATACCTGGATTCGGAAGTCTACTAAAATAATTTTATCACCGCTATAAAACCATGGCTTCTTTCTTCTCTGTTAAGAAGTTAAGCACGACAGCAAAAATAAAAATGTTACTTTTTCAAAGAAACTGAAAATATTCCACACAATCTTTAGTTTTGAAAGCTTTAATTCGATTTAGGGTTGGTGAAATGTTTTGTTCACTTTGGCAGCCAAACAAGTCTGATTGATATTGTGTGTGAAATATGTTTGGGACGTTTTAAAGTCATACTCTGAAATCAATATTAATTTTATTGCATAAAATTGGAGATGGAGTTAGGTCTTCTAGATTTGAGCAAACATTACATTTCCTTTAGCCTAAGCAGAAAATAGCAAAATCCATTACACTGAAGTTAAAGTAAACCTCTCCGTAACTGGTCTATTTGGTGAGAAGTACAACGGGGCAGGATGGTAAAAACCTGGGGAAAGATGAAGCCATCAGATCTGGCTTGTGGATGTTTGTGACATGACAATGGTAGCAGAGAGAAAGGCTTTCCAGTCTAGCTTTTTCCCCCTGAAACTTCTCTTGCCAAGAATACTAATGGCCTCTATGTTGCCAAAACAAAAGAACACCAAACATTGCTCATTTCACCAACCTTTTCAGTAGATTAGATACCACTGATCATTTTCTACTTCCCGGAAGAGACTCTACTTTTTATTTTCATGACTGCACTTTGAATGTCACTATTTCAGAGAAAGGCTCATTTCTTAACCCATCTGAAGTAGGAACCCTGCTACTCTTCCATAAGAAAAAAAATTACTTTAATCTATCCCACATCACAATTTCAACTATGAGTTTTGTTTATGTTTGTTCTTGTCTTCTTACCCCAGACTGTGAGTTCCTAAAGATCATGGACCAAACTGGCATATCTAATGTGTATCAAAATTCAGCCTACTAGGAATTATTCAAGCTGATTCATTTCACTACTTTGTTGTTGCAGTTACCAATTGATTGCCTTTCTGCTCCAAATGTTCCATTCAACATACGTTTGTCATGATAGAAAGAATCCCTTTACCATTTCTCCTTTAAAGTGAGCATGATAATTAAGCTTTCTCAGTAGAGGGCACTAGAAAGACATTGTAGGCTCCCCTGCAGTTTGGGCTGCTGTATGGTGGGTCAGTGATGTGCATGGAAGGACATCTGATGGAGCTGCCCCCCCATCCAAGAATGTGTGGTCCCAGTGATTTGGTAGCTTTAACCTCGTGACAACCTTCTTATGGCCCTCTTGACACGGAAACTGATGCTCTGAAAGATTCCTGGCTGCGGAGGTACCAGAAAGTCTCCTGCTTGCTCTGGCATTTCAGTTCCCTACAGAGCTCATCTGTAGCCCCCCCACCCGCCTCTGCCACATGGGCTAATTGCCTGCCCCTGCCTGCACTCTGGAAAGTTGCTGCTTGCTTGTCCAGTGACTGCAGACCAGCTCCAGCTTGAGAAATCCAGTGAGCTTCTCTGTTATCTATTATCTCTATTATCTTTCTTATTATGGGATGAGTTATACTTCACCAAAGTCTGAAACACTTTCCAAGTTTTTCCTTCCTTGAGCACTCTCCTTCACCTACAGGGTACCATTTAGAGTTTCCTTATATATTACCATTATGATTATTATTTTTTAATGTTTATTTGTTTTTGAACCAGAGAGAACATGAGTGGGGAAGGGACATAGAGAAAGAGACAGAAGATCTGAAGCGGGCTCTGTCCTGACAGGAGAGAACCCAATGTGGGGCTCAAACTCACAAACTGAGAGGTCATGACCTGAGCCGAAGTCAGATGCTTAACTGACTGAACCCCCCATGTACCCCATCATTACCTTTTTTTTAAATCACGGTTTAACAATTGTTTATATTAAACTTGTCTTGTTTAATCCACTGTGTGATTCTGTCTCCTGATTGGACCCAGACTGACACATTTGTATAATATTTAGATGCACGAAAATATTAGGATTAAAAGAATCTTCTATTGATTAATGATGGTGTAATTAACAAGTATACTTCTGCACACTGTGAGATTTATCTCCAATTTAATAGGGAGTGACATTGAGGGGCTTCAAACTGATGAAAAATTTATCAAATTGTTCTCCAAAGTAGTTATACACCTTCCAGGAAAACGTGTGAGAGTTTGTTGCAACCTGCTGTGTCAAGCATTTCATTTTGCCAATCTGATTGCCGTGATTATATATCACTGATATTTTAATTTGCATTTCACTGGTTACTAAGGAAGTTGAGTATTTGTAGATATTTATTTACCTTTTAGTTTTCTTTTTTGTATGCGAAGTGCTTATGTGAAGTCTTTGTCCATTTTTTATTTGATTGTTTGTGTTTTTAAAATTACTTTGCAGGGGCGCCTGGGTGGCGCAGTCGGTTAAGCGTCCGACTTCAGCCAGGTCACGATCTCGCGGTCCGTGAGTTTGAGCCCCGCGTCAGGCTCTGGGCTGATGGCTCGGAGCCTGGAGCCTGTTTCCGATTCTGTGTCTCCCTCTCTCTGCCCCTCCCCTGTTCATGCTCTGTCTCTCTCTGTCCCAAAAATAAATTTAAAAAAACGTTGAAAAAAAATTAAAAAAAAAAATTACTTTGCAAATGACTGACATATATTCTTGGTACCGATTTTTGCTGTTATAGATGTTATAAATATTTCCTATTATTTTTATTGAAATGGTCTTGGGTTTTATTTTTTTCTTGATACATATGCTCTTTATTTTTAAAACAAATGTGTTCATTTATTGGCCCGTTGAAAGTTTAACCAGCTTATTGAATGAGCTGTATCTGGCATGGTACAAGCTGAAAATCACTTAAAATTTGTTACCCTGCCCATTCTTTTCTACCCTTGACGGAGGTCTCAGGTAGATTTTGTATATTTTCTAGTAATTCTAAAGTATGAAAAATTCTGGCATAAACTAATATAAAAGATTCAGTGTAAGGTTTATCTCCTGCCATAGCTCAGACCTGACTCAGGCAAAGAATCACTCCAAAAAAGGGTGAGGAGTGGTGGTAACTACAAATTTCTTTCTTTTTTTTTTTTTTCAGTCTTCACTGCCTCTTGCACTTCCTCTTACTATTCTTGGGAAACTATTGAGTTGGGTTATGGAATATATGGGGAGAGTTTGAAGAAAAGATAAGAATCTCAAGTGGCTTTTGAGTCTGTAAATCGGCATCAAGACTCTTGGTGTATCAAATATCAAATATTCAAATGCTGACTGACTCCTCATGAGAACAGCTTTTGCAACTTCCTTGAAGGACCACCAATCACAGCACCATGATATAAGCCATACTCCTTACAAAGTCGTTTTCTAAGCCTTTGACTTCTGGCAGTCCATCCTACCCATCTGTTGAGTTCACCATTTTCTTTCAGTGATTCCTCATAAATAGATCCCCTTTCAAGCAAAATTAGATCCATATCCCTTCTGAAGGACCACATTTGGTCTATGGAAAACATGCCCCCTTTTTATCACTGGAAAGAGTTATCAAAAGGGTCTTACCTCAGTGGTGGGAACTAATTAGCCCTAGTTTAAATGTATATCTGGTCCCATCTAATAAATCTGAAAGTAAGATCAGAATGTTTCATACAGTTCCTGTCTACCTCAGTGCATCCCAAAACAAAGCTCAAGAATATTTATAGGAACACGAATATCTACATCACCCAACAAGATAAAATCCAAAATGTCTATCTAGCACCTAATCAAAAAGTATGGGAAAAAGTGGGGAAATATAACCCATAATAAGGAGGAAAGCCAATCAACTGATACTGACTCAGAACTGATGAATATGTTAAATTAGCAGACAAAGATATTAACAGAGTAATTGTAGTTGTATTCCATATATTCAGACTATTAAGTTGAGCCATGGAATTCAATTTAATCCATGTTAAATTTAATACTAGAAATGCAAACTACAATATCTGTGAGAAAAAAATACTCTGGTTGAGGGGCACCTAGCTGGTCCAATAGGCAGAGCATGTGATTCTTGATCTCTGGGTCATAAGTTTGAGCCTCACATTGAGTGTAGAGTTTCCTATAATGAAAAACAAAAACCAAAAACAAACAAACAAAAAGCCCACCCTGGATGATAGTAGCATGTTTGACATCCACAAGGAATGATTAGCAGATCTGAAGACATAGCACTTATTTAAATTATCTAAAATGAATTACAGAGAGAAGATTTAAATAAAAATAAGAGAAAATAATATCAGTGAGCTCTTGACAATTCAAGCGGCCTAATATGTGTGTAGTTGGAGTTCAAAAAGGAAGAGGGAAAGTGAAGGAGGAGTTGGCAAAAAAAATTTAGAGAGATAATGGGTGAAGTTTCTCAAATTTGATGAGAACAATAAAGCTATGGACCCAAGATGATCAATAAACTATAAATGCCATGGAGATAGCTAGCGCAGAGCCCAAAACAAATAGCTTGAAATAAATAATAATAAAAATAAAATCTTAAAAGTAGCCAGAAAAAAAAAATGACATGCTATGTACAGGGGAATGAAGATAAGAAATATGGCATTTTTCTATATGGAAACAATGCAAATGAGAAGGATGTTAGACAATACATTTAAAGTATTGAAAGAATATAGCTATCAACATAGAATTCTATGCCTCTTAAAATATCTGTCAAAAATGGAGGCAAAATAAAGACTCTTTCAATACACAAGAGTTGAAAAGAAGTAATCACTAGCAGACCTTTAGGCTGAAGTTAAACGATAACACACGGAGGTGTGGATCTATAAAAAGGAATGAATAGCAGTGGAAGTGATAACAATGTAAGTAAATATATACGATTTTAAAATTATTTAAATAAAAATAATAACAATATAGCATGGTATTTGTAATATATTTAAAAGTAAAATGTAGGACAAAATGATGTAAAGGTTGGAGGGAAAAGGAGGAAGTATGTTAGTGAAAACTCCTTATAATATAAATGAAGTAACATAATATCACCCGAAAGTGAACAGTGATTCTAAAGTAAAAATTATAAACCCTAAAACAATATTACCTAAAATAATAAAACAGCTTTATTTATTTATTTATTTATTTATTTAAAATTTTTTTTTTTTAACGTTTATTTATTTTTGAGACAGAGAGAGACAGAGCATGAACGGGGGAGGGTCAGAGAGAGGGAGACACAGAATCTGAAACAGACTCCGGGCTCTGAGCTGTCAGCACAGGGGCCTGATGCGGGGCTCGAACTCACGGACCGCGAGATCGTGACCTGAGCCGAAGTCCGCACTCAACCGACTGAGCCACCCAGGCACCCCTAAAACAGCTTTTTTTAAATGCTTATTTATTTTTGAGAGAGAGAGAGAGAGAGAGACGGAGTGCAAGTGGGGGAGGGGGAAAGAGAGAGAGAGACACACAGAATCCCAAGCAAGCTCCAGGCTCTGAGCTGTTAGCACAGATTCCAACACAGGGCTCAAACTCGCAAACCACGAGATCATGACCTGAGCCAAAGTCAGATACTTCACTGACTGAGCCACCCAGGCACCCTGAAAATAAAACAGTTTTAACTGGTAAAACAACAAATGAGATAAATAGAATAATTTAAAAAATCTAATCCAGAAGAAGGCAGAAAAAGAAAGTAGAATAGATCAGGAAAATAGAAAACAAATAGAATGATTATAAATTTAACACTAACCACATGAATAATCACATTAAATACAGTTTGTCTAAACGCCTCCATTAAAAATCAGTGATTTTAGAATATATGCATATTTTAAGAGCAAAAACAAGTTACATTCTGCCTATAAGAATCATACTTTAAATATGAAGACCGAATAAATTAAAAGTAAAAGGATGCAAAAGTTCACACCACATTAACACTAAGCAAAAGAAAACAAATAGCTAAATTATAAAGCCAATTAGATTTCACAGTGAAAAATACTTCTAGGGATAAAAAAGGTAATTTTATAATGACAAAGAGGGCCAACTCATCATAAGGAAATAACAATCCTAAATGTTTATGTGCCTAAATACAGAACTTCAAAATACAAAAGGCAAAAAAATAAAGAACAAAACAAAAAAAGTGCAAGAGTAAAATCATAATTATAATCAGAGATTTTAATACTTCCTTTTGAATTTATAGAAGGAATAGGCAAAATATCAGTAAGAAAAAAATTCAACAACACTATCAAAAACTGGATGTAAGTGACATTTACAGAGCACCTCACACAGCAATGTCACATTCTTACCAAGAGCGCATGAAACTTTACCAGGACAAAACCATAGTCTTGAGCCATAAAATAAATCTCAATAATTGTAAAGGTATTCAAGTCATATAAAGTATGCTTTATAATCACTTCAGAAGTAAACCGGAAATGAATGACAGAAGGGTCCCTGGAAAATCCTTAAATATTTAGAAACTAAACGCCAAGTGTCTAGAAAACTCAGATATAAAAATAACTCAAAAGGGAAGTCACGAAATATTTTTAATTGAATAAAAATGAAAACACAATTTATCAAGCTTTGTGCTATGATGCTGAAATAAAACTTTGAAACATCTCTGGCATTAAATGACTGTGTTAAGAATTCTCAGATCAATTAAAATTTCCACAAAAAACCTGACAGAAATCTCTTTTACCCTTAGGTTATGCAAATGTTTCTAAGAAATGACTCCAAGAACAAGATCCATAGGAGACAAAATTAATGTGGGCTTTGTCAAAATAAAAAGTGTCTTTTTATTTTTGAAAAGATACTATTAAGAGAATAAAAATGGGGGCACCTGGGTGGCTCAGTCAGTTAAGTGACCGACTTCAGCTCGGGTCATGATCTCGCTGTCCGTGAGTTCGAGCCCCGCGTCGGGCTCTGTGCTGACAGCTCAGAGCCTGGAGCCTGTTTCAGATTCTGTGTCTCCCTCTCTCTGACCCTCCCCCGTTCATGCTCTGTCTCTCTCTCTCTCAAAAATAAATAAACGTTTAAAAAAAATTAAAAAAAAAAAGAGAATAAAAATGCCAGTTACAGGCCGGAGAAAATGTTGCAAATTACATGTCTGATAAAGGACTTGTATACAGAGTATCTAAAGAACTCTCCAAAGTAAAGGAAAAGAAAGTAAACAATCCAACGTTTTCAAAATGAGCAAAAGAGTGAGAACAGATGGTATCTGTCTTTCTCTGTGTGACTTATTTCACTTAGCATAACACTCTCCAGTTCCATCCACGTTGCTACAAAAGGCCATATTTCATTCTTTCTCATTATGTGGATCCTGAGAAACTTAGCAAAAGACCATGGGGGACGGGAAGGGGGAAAAAAAAAAGGGAGGAAGCCAAACCATAAGAGACTCTTAAAAACAGAATAAACTGAGGGTTGATGGGGGGTGGGAGGGAGGGGAAAGTGGGTGATGGGTATTGAAGAGGGCACCTGTTGGGATGAACACTGGGTGTTGTATGGACCCAGTTTGGCAATAAATTCCATATTAAAAAATAAATAAACAAAAAAATGAGCAAATAGGGGCGCCTGGGGGGTTCAGTCGGTTAGGCGTCTGACATCAGCTCAGGTCATGATCTCACGGTACGTGGGTTTGGGTCCCATGTCAGGCTCTGCACTGACAGCTCAGAGCCTGGCGTTTGCTTCAGATTCTGTGTCTCGCTCTCTCTGCCCCCCTGCCACCACTCATGCTCTGTCTCTGTCTCTGTCTCTCTCTCAAAAATAAACTTTAAAAAATAAAATCAGCAACATTTTAAAAAGTGAAAGTGGGAGGAAATTTTGAAACCTTTATCAGTAAATATAGACAAGGGGATACTATACCTAATGCTATAAGAAAAGTTAAAAGCTGTTAGAAAAAAGGACAAAGTATATCAATAGTTCATTTTCAAAAGTAAAATTATAAATGGGCTGAATGGTGGCCCCATATTCAGTCTTAATCCCTGGAAACTATGAATGTTAGTTTAAGTCATAAAGTTCTGCAGGTGTGATTAAAATGAGGATTTTAAAATGAAATTATCCTGGATTAGCCCGATGGGTACTTAGTGCCACCACAGTGCCTGTTTAAGACATCACAGTGACACAGTCACAGCCAGTGAATGCTGGTGGCCATCAGAAGCTGGAAAAGCAAGGAATGGATTCTCCTCTTGAGCCTCTGGAGGGAGTGTGGCCCTACCAATACCTTGATTTTGGCTCAGTGAAACTGATTTCAGACTTGTGCTCTCCAGAACTGCAAGAAAACAAATTTCTATTGTTTTATGTCACCAAGCTTGTCATAATTTGTTATAGCAGCCACAAAAAACTAATGCAAGTGGGTAATAAACATTAAAAAATTTCTAGGGCATTAGTAATCTAAAAATACATGTTAAAAAAGACACATTTTGACTCCAAAATTTTACAAATTCAAATAAATGATGATATCAAGTTAATGTGAAAGTAGTTATCTCTGGATGGCTTCCATTCCTGTATTTCTGTTTTATATAATTTCCTAAAACAAAACAACTTCCACATAGATGGCATGGGATGTAATAAAAAGCACCCAGGAAAAGATGAATGGAGAAAGTTTGTTGAGTTTACCCCTAATTTAGCAAAAAGGTATCTTTTATGTTCTAAATTAATCCCATTTAGATATGTACTGTAGAAGCTGATATCTGCTATATCCAGTTTGTGGCATACCCCTTAGTGATATAAGGCGATCGTAGACTCCTGATCACTGATTCATAGATTTTAAAGTCCAAATAAACTTCAGAGACACGTCTTTCACTGGCACTTCTATGTAGCTGGCAGACCGTTTTTACTGCTACATTTTTTATAATAGTGATTTTAACATCTATCTTCTTCAACTAATAAGAATTTTTTTCCAAGTAAGTAATCAGACATTTGAATACAGATTTATACGGAAGAATGCAAGCTACAGTTAATTTAAAATAATGAAAAACTAGATACTACTCAGATGTCTAACAAACTCAAAGGCTAGGTACACAAACTATGGCATAAACACATCATGAAACTTTATGCAATTATTAAAAACCACACTTGCAAAGAATGTTTAATCATGTACATGGAGAAATACTATCAATAAGATGTTCCGTTAAAAGAACAGAACCATTACAGCTAACCTTATTGAGTGCTTGCCAAGCACTTTTAAAAGCATCATTATTTCTTTTTATGCTCGTAACAACATTACTAGATAGGTATATATATATATATATATATATATATATATCATGCATAAAGCCCAACTTTTTATCAAGAGGTCCTCCCCAACTTCCAATACCCAGTAACCTAGTCAAGTTCAATTACAACACCTCAGTGTCAGCTTAGCCTCAACCAATCACCCTCCAGGACTTGACCGTGAGCTTAAGCGAACTGTGTTGAGAATGGCTTCATGTTCAGCGCCTCGCATACCTATACACTAGAATATACAGTGTGTCAGAATTAGGGACTCACACTTTTGCATATTTACCAAGAATGATACATCAAAATATGTTTAGAAAATTTCAAAGTAGTAAAATAAAATACAATATTTTAGAAATAAATAGGAGGAAATAAAAGGGAACTCAAAGAACAGGAAATCTGTAGCAGAAAATATACTGCAGAGCGGGTCTCCAATTGTTTCTATGATCCAAACACTCTCGTTAGGTATGAGTTCCTAGGACGTAGCTTAGTGCTTCCTGTGTCCTGCACAGAAACTTTTCATCATTTCTACAATGCTATTGCTTTATTAAGAACATGCAAACATCACAGGGCAATGATTTTGAAGTGATAAATATATTTAATACTTTGACACTGGAGGCTCTTTCTAGATGCAGAGTAAATGATGTCTGGAGGCCTTTCAATGTTTTTGAAGTTTTAATAACGAAGAGTCTGGCAACCAGTAATCTGGGGATAAGTCAGGCATCTACACTCACAGTGTATTGTGTTTTCGCCTGACATGTGGAGCTTACATTTCTCACATAAAAGAGTGTTAGGAAGAGGCTTGCAGGTTGCTCTGTTGGTCACAATGAATTACCATTATCTTAATTTTGTAAAAATTATTAAGCCCACTTCCTAGATCAGTATCTTTTGTTACATTTTCTGGTACGATCTCTCTTTCTGTTTCTGTGTCTCTTTCTCTTGGCAAGGCATGTGTATGCCTGTGCAGGTGGGTATGTTCATACATATGTATATGACTATATATGTATGTGGCAAACACCATAATCAAGTTGTCTCGTGAATTTTATCAGCATGATTTTGGAGTTTACTGTGAATTTCAGGAGATCTCAGCACGCCCAGTTTAGGAACTTGAAATATACAAACAGTATCTATAGTGATAAAAAGCCATGAAGCATAGCGTGATGCTTTTTAAAATTTCATATGCACACGAATCACCTGGAGAACTTGTTAAAATGTAAATTCTGATTCAGTAGATCCCATATAGTGTCTGAGATTGTACATTTCTCCCACGCTTTCAGGTGATGTCAAAGCTGCTGGTCCACAAATCACACTCAGAGTAGCAAAGGCAAAGTGAAAATCACATAGAATATGACACACCTGAGCTCAAATCCCTGCTCAGTACTTATTGGATAACTTCTGTATGTTTTAAATAACTCTTTTGTTCTATAAAGTGTAAAGTAAAAATGAGCACATAGGGTTCCTGCTGTGATGTAATGGCATTGTATCTGTACAAGCACCCGCTAAATAGTCCATGTAGAATGAATGTCAGGTATTTTTATTTTTTTTAAGTTTATTTATTTATTTTAAGGGGGGGGGACAGAGAGAAAGTGGGAGAGAGAGATTCCTAAGCAGGCTTCGCTCTGTCAGCACAGATCTCAACAGTAGGACTCGAACTCACGAACCATGAGATCATAACCTGAACTGAAATCAAGAGTCAGCCGCTTAACTGACTGAGTCATCCAGGTGGGCTGTTAGGTTCTTTTTAACCTCTCTCAATGCTAGGACCATGAAAGGTTTATGCAGAATGTAACAATCTTAAATGTCTAAGAAAGCATTTTTTTCAGAATGCTATGAAATATATATATTTTTAATGTCTCCAAGGAATAAAAAATCCTGTTGCAATGACCATTTGATTTTTTTTTTACATTTATTTATTTTTGAGAAGCAGATAGAGACAGAGTGTGAGCGGGGGAGGGGCAGAGAGCGAAGGAGACAGAATCCAAAGCAGGCTCCAGGCTCTGAGCCGTCAGCACAGAGCCCGACGCGGGGCTCGAACTCACGGACCTCAAGATCATGACCTGAGCTGAAGTCAGATGCTTAACTGACTGAGCCACCCAGGAACCCCACAGTGACCATTTTATTTCATAAGTGTCAATCTGTGGGAAATTTCTGGCAATTGTACTTTCTACAAATAGTTTCAGTCTGGACATTTAACCAAAGAAATGACTTCTGTGCACATAAGCACACACAAAAAAAACAAAAAGTCTTGAATAGTATATGACACTAGTGTTAGGAAGGCATTGCTATCATCACAATGGAGGGTTTCTAGTGGTACCATTGGTATTGCTTCTGGAAATTGCTTCAGCCTAAATATGTAGTAGAAAAAAATAATTTCAAAATTTTGTTCACATTCATGAATCATAAATCAGCAGAGCTGGAGAAAGTCTAGGTCTCTGATCTAATTTGCTTATTTAATAAATAAGGAAATTGGGCCAGAGGATTTCACGATTTTTCTCAGTGTTACCCTGATAGCCATAAAGGGAGCCAGGAACATCTATAAGTGAACAGAAAGCCCATCTATGGTTTTGAGGTATTATAACTTCCTAATGGGAACATATTTTCTTGCTCTTCCATTGTCCGTTCTTAACAAAACAGCCAGTGTGATCTGTGTATATCTTAGATTACATCATGTCACTCTACTTGAGCCACAGCAATGGATTTCTATATTATTCAGAAAAAAAAAAAAGGAAGGAAAGAAGGAAGGAAGGAAAAAAGGATGTATGGAGGGAGAGAGAGAGAGAGAGACAGGGGTGAAAGAGAGAGAGAGGGAGAGGGAGACAGAGAGAGAGAGAGAGAGAGAGAGAGAGAGGGAGAGAAGTCTTACTTGGACTGAAAGTCCCCGCACGACGTGGCTGTGATGCCCATGTGAGGCACCACCTCCTCCTGTCTGCTCTCTCCATAAGGTCCCACTAAAGCCACCCTGTTCCTTGGGCATGTTAGGTACCTCTGGCACATCAAGCTCACGGTGCTTTCCGCTTAGACACACTTCCCCCCATGGCTATCAGGCTGTCTCCACATCTGGTCCTTTCTCAGCAATCTTCTTCCCTGGGAGACATTTCCTGGCCACCCCATCCTGTGATGATCTTTTTTTATTCTCTCTCAATCTCTCCTTTAGCTTTTTTATCTCCCAATTCTTGGCATTATTGATTGTCCAACATATATTTTATGCTAGTTCCTAAGTAAACATAACGAAATGGCATAAATAAGAATAAATTAATATTTATTGTCTTTCTTTCCCCTTAGACTATAAGGTCCATAAGGAAGGAATTTTCATTTTTGTCTGTTTTATTTATTACTGTATCCCTGGTGTTTAGCAACTGGCCCAGCACATATTAGGTACTTAGTAAACACTTGTTGAATTAATAAATAAATTACCTCTGTTTTGAATTTTGAATATCTTTAGTTTACTTTATATGGCTCTTTGTAATTCTTATTTCTCTAACATTATCCTCTTCCAGTTATTATATATGTGTAAAATACATATACATTTATATATGTATATACATGTTTAATACTGTATATTTTATATTATTCAAACTTTTGTTGCATATTTCCATGAACTTTTGTTGAATGTCATTATGTATTATATTTTCTACCAACAAATTGCCATACATTTAAAGTGATCTTTGGATTTGTTTAAAAAATAGTTGAAGAATTAGTTTGAATTTGAGATAACAATCTTTTTAGTGGCTGAAAGGGAGAGAGTTGTGGAGAAATCAACATACAGAAAAGGAAAGTAGATGAAAAGAAAATGAACCTGATCATATTTAATATCTTGAAAAGTGAAACCATGTCAATGGACTAGACTCACAGAGTCAAGGCTAAACTGCTACTTTCCCTGTGATGTTCAGCTACTCTGTTTCTCCCTGTATGTTCCTGGTAGCTGTGAAAATAAATACGTGAAACATAACATCAGACTTAAAAAATAGCTCTCATTTCTCTTTGCATTTTGCAACCATCCTTAAAAATATAGTTCAGACCACGTAAGGAAGAAAAGTTTAAATGTCTTTTTTTTTTGAATCACTTCCAGGACCTAGTTTCCATGAAAATAATGATAACAATAATAGTTAAGAAAGGATCTGAATGAATTAATAATAAGTATAAAAGGAAGCATTTTCAAGAATCTTTTGGCCACTTTGTTAAGCTCTTTAACACAATATAGCTTTCAATCCTATTAGATACATTTTAGAGAACTTGAGACTCCAAGAAATGCAAGAAATTTTCTCAAAGTCGCAGAATGAGTAAGTTTCAGAATTATAATTTAAGCTAAACTCTGTTTGGCTAGATCGTGAGCTAACACCTAGGCTATTTGTTCCAAATTTACATTTGGAACTCAAAAAACTATTTGAGTTCAGAGAGAATATCCAAAACTATCAACAATAGGTATGCTTGAAATTTCACTTAATTTGCAAAATATGAATTTTTTTCCTAATTAAAAGACAGACGACACATTCGCATGTTTTATAGGCCATATTGAAAAAATCACATTCAATGATTTACTGAATATATTAATATTAATTAGGAAACTATAGAACAGGAGCATCTGGATGGCTCAGTCCATTAAGCATCCGACTCGATTCCAGCTCAGATTATGATCTGGCAGTTTATGGGATAGAGCTCCGCGACGGGCTCTGTGCTGGCAGTGCATAGCCTGCCTGGGAGTCTCTCTCTCCCTCTCTCTCTGTCCCTCCCCCACTCGATCTCCCTCAAAAATAAATAAATAAGCATTAAAAAAAAGAAACTATAAAGAAAATATGTAACAGCTTTCATGAATTTGTGAGGCAAAAATTTGCGTAATATAGAAAGTCAATAACTTCTCATAATCTGAAAATTATTGCTAATATTTGAATATTTATATTGGCCCTGAATTTTTTTTGGGGGGGCTGAATTTTTTAAAATATAGATCTCCAACATTCTCTTTTTCTTGAATCTGTGCCTTTTTTTTTTTTTTTTTTTTTTTTTACCTATATGAACAAATTTACCACTTTAACTTTTGGTTCATTTTATAACTTTTCCTCTGCTCTTTCAAGAATCTCCACGACCATCAAATTGGAGTCTTTCATCATTTGACAAAATAGCCCCAAACACGACATTCATTTTTAGCAGATGCATTATTTCAACTCAGCAAATGTTTGTCAAATTAAAACTAGGTTCTCAGTAATTTGAATATCAACAATTGCCTGCCCCAAACAAGGAAATGAAGCAATGATTTTTAAATAATCAACACTTTATTGAATACTGGGGGAAACTGCTTTTTATAAAAATGTGCAGATTCATGGTTCACACATTTTTGGAGCTGGAAGGAGAGCTACAATTTCTTCAAATCAATTTTCTTTTTATAAATTAAAAAATGTGTGCCCAGAGAGACATAGCGATTTGATCAAGGTCATATCGATAACCAGAAAAAGAGTCAAGGAAAGAACTTGGGGAAACTGAAAGTCACTTATTTCTCTTCAGAATAGGACTTCCTTAGGGGCGCCTGGGTGGCTCAGTCGGTTAAGTGTCCGACTTCGGCTCAGGTCATGATCTCTCGGCTGGTGAGTTCGAGTTCCCCGTCGGGCTCTGTGCTGACAGCTCAGAGCCTGGAGCCTGTTTCAGATTCTGTGTCTCCCTCTCTCTCTCTGACCCTCACCCATTCATCCTCTGTCTCTCTCTGTCTCAAAAGTAAATAAACGTTAAAAAAAAAAAAAAAAAAAAAAAAAAAAAGAATAGGACTTCCTTAGAGCTGCTTCTGCTCTCGACCTCTGTAGGCCATCCACAGCACAACAGCCAGAATCAGCATTATTAGATGAATATTTGGGGTGCTTGGATGGCTCAGTTGGTTAAGCATCCAATTCTTGGTTTTGGCTCAGGTCACGATCTCACTGTTCGCGAGTTCAAGCCCCGCGTGGGGCTGTGCGCTGATAGTGTGGATCCTGCTTGGGATTATCTCTTTCCCTTTCTCTCTGCCCTCCCCCACTTGCACATGCTCTCTCTCAAAGTAAATATATAAACATTAAAAACATAAAATGAATATCAGAGCATATCACTTTCCTGGTGAACCCCAGAAAATGGCTTCTCATCTCAGTGTAAAAGTCAAAGTCTGAAAATGCCAATAAGTCTTTCCATAATCCAATCTCTCTGTGTTTCTTCCACTTCAGCCTCTTCTCTTACAGGCCATTACTCGTGTTCCTTCAGCTGTATTAAGCTTTTAGCTGGTTTTTGGCCTCTTCCTGGAGTCTTCCACCAAATATTCATGTGACTCACATCCCCTCAAGGTTTGGTTCCAATTCACTTTCTCAACTTACCTTGTTGTGACCACTATGCTTTGAACAACAGCCCATGTCTCTCCTGCAAGCAGCACTTTTAATTCCTTCTATGTGCCTTTAGTCTGTCACAGCTTATACCATCCTCTAACACCTCCTAACACTTGTCTATTTATTGTATTTGTTGTCTTTTTCTCTCCTCTTTTGCTACGTCGAAAACTCTAAAAGGGCCAATTTGTGAGTTTTGTTCTCTGGTATAGCCTAAGCCCTAGAACAGTTCCAAGCACCTAATAAATATTTGATGAATCAGTAAATGCATGAAAAGGCTGACAAAAACAGTTTTAATTTTTTAAAAATTTATATTCAAGGTAGTTAGCATACAGTGTAGTATTTGTTTCAGGAATAGAATTTAGTGATTCGTCACTTCCTTATAACACCCAGCGCTCACCACAACTGCCCTCCTTAATGCCCGTCACCCATGTAGCCCATCCCTACACCCACTTCCCCTCCAGCAACACTGTTTGTTCTCAGTATTTATTTATTTATGTATTTATTTATTTATGTATTTATTTATTTATTATTTAAAATTTTTTTTTTATGTTTAGTTATTTTTGAGAGAGACAGAAACAGATAACAAATAGAGGAGGGACAGAGAGACAGAGATACAGAATCCCAGGCAGGCTCCAGGCTCTGAGCTGTCAGCACAGAGCCCAATGCAGGGCTTGAACTCACCGACCGCAAGATCATGACCTGAGTTGAAGTCAAATGCTTAACCAACTAGCCCACACCCAGGCTCCCCTGTTCTCAGTATTTAAAAGTCTCTTACGGTTTGCCTCACTTCTGTTTTTGTCTTATTTTTCCTTTCCTTTCCTTAGGCTCATCTATTTCATTTCTTAAATTCCACATCTGACTGAAATCATACAATATACCTCTTTCTCTGACTGACATTTCACTTAGCATAATACACTCTATACTTTCATCCACCTTGTTGAAAATGGCAAGATGTCATTCTTTTTGTCTCTGAGTAATTTTCCATTGTGTATATATACCATATCTTTATCCATTTATCAGTCAAAGGACATTTGGGTTCCTCCCATAATTTGGCTACTGTTGATAGTACTGTTATAAAAATTCGGGTGCATGTGCTCCTTTGAATCAGCGTTTTTGTATCCTTTGGATAAATAGCTAGTAGTGCAATTGCTGGGTCATAGGGTAGCTCGATTTTTAATTTTTTGCGGAACCTCCACACTGTTTTCCAGAGTGGCTGCACCAGTTTGCATTCCCACCAACAGTGCACAAGGGTTCCCCTTTCTCCACATCCTTGCCCATAGCTGTTGTTTCTCAGGTTGTTCATTTTAGCCATTCTGACAGGTTTGAGGTGGTACCCCACTGTGGTTTTGATTTGCTATTTCTCTGAGGATGAGTGGTGTTGAGCATCTTTTCATGTGTCTGTCAACCATCTGGATGTCTTCTTCAGAAAAATGTCTATTCATGTCTTCTGCCCATTGCTTCCATGGCTTATATGTATTTTGGCGTTGAGTTTGAGAAATTCTTTATAGATTTTGGATACTAACCTTTTTCCGATATGTCATTTACAAATATCTTCTCCCATTCTGTTGGCTGCCTTGTAGTTTTGCTGATTGTTTCCTTTGTTGTGCAGAATCTTTTTATCTTGATGAGGTCCCAATAGTTCATTTTTGCCTTTGTTTCCCTTTCCTCCAGAGACATGTCTAGTAAGAAGCTGCTACAGCTGAGGTCAAAGAAGTTGTTGCCTGTTTTCTCCTGTAGGATTTTGATGGTTTCCAGTCTTACATTTAGATCTTTCATCTATCTTGAATTTATTTTTATGTATGGTATAAGAAAATGGTCCAGTTTCATTCTTTTGCGTGTCGCTGTCCAGTTTTCCCAGCACCACTTGTTGAAGAGACTGTCTTTTTTTTCCATGGTATATTCTTTCCTGCTTTGCCGAAGATGAGTTTTCCATACATTTGTGGGTCCATTTCTGGGTTCTCTATTCTGTTCCATTGACCTATGTGTCTGTTTTTGTGCCAGTACCATACTGTCTTGATGATTACAGCTTTGTAATACAGCTTGAAGTCTGGAGTTGTGATGCCTTCAGCTTTGGTTTTCTTTCTCAGAATTGCTTTGGCTCCTTGGGGTCTTTTCTGGTTCCATACAAATTTTAGAATTGTTTGTTCTAGCTCTGTGAAGAATGCTGGCATTATCTTGATAGAGATTGCTTTGAATGTGTAGATTATTTTGGATAGTATAGACATTTTAACATATTTGTTATTCCAATCCATGAGCATGAAATATTTCTCCATTTCTTTGTGTCTTCTTCAATTTCTTTTATAAGCTTCCTATAGTTTTTGGCATACAGTTCTTTTAACCTCTTTGGTTAGGTTTATTCCTAGTTATCTTATGGTTTTTGGTGCAGTTGTAAATGGGATCGATTCCTTGATTTCTCTTTCTGCTGCTTCATTATTGGTACATATGCTAATGGATGTCCAAAGAAAGCCAGAGTAACCATACTTATATCAAACAAACTAAACTTTAAAACAAAGACTGTAACAAGAGATTAAGAAGGGCATTACATAATAATTAAGGGGTCTATCCATCAAAAAAATTTAACAATTGTAAATATTTAGACCTTTTATTTGAGGGCACCCAAATACATAAATCAATTAATAACAAACATGTAGAAGTTCATTGACATTAATATCATAATAGTAGGGGAATTTAATACCCTACTTACGGCAATGGATAGACGGATCATCTAAGGACAAAATCAACAAGGAAACCAAGGTTTTGAATGACACACTGGACCAAATGGACTTAACATATATTCAGAACATTTGATCCTTAAGCAGCAGAATATACATTCTTCTTGAGTGCACTTGAAACATTCTCCAGAATAGATCACATACTGGGTTACAAATCAGCCCTCGAAAGATACAAAAAGATTGAGATCAAACCATGCATATTTTCAGATCACAAGGCTATGAAACTTGAAATCAACCACAAGAAAAATTTTGGAAAGCCCTGAAATACATGGAGACTAAAGGACATCTTATTAAAGAATGAACAGGTTAACCAGGAAACTAAAGAAGAAATAAAAAAAAATACATGGAAACAAATGAAAATGAAACATGACAGTCCAAACCCTTTGGGATACAGCAAAGGCAGTCCCTAAAAGGAATGTGCATTACAATTCAGGCCTGTGTTAAGAAGCAAGAAAGGTCCCAACTATACCAACCCAAGCTTACACCTAAAGGAGCTATAAAAGGAGCAGCAAGTCCTGCCTAAAGCCAACAGAAGAAGGGAAATAATAAAGATTAGAGCAGAAGTAAATGATATAGAAACAAACAAACAAACAAAAGCCAATAGAACAGATCAATGAAGCTAAATGCTGGTCCTCTGAAAGAATAAACAAAACTGATACCTCCCCTAGCCAGACTTATCAAAAACAAAAGAAAGAGGACTGAAATAGATAAAATTTGGAATGAAAGAGGAGTGATCATAACCGACACCACAAAAATGCAATTATGAGTATACTATGGAAAATTACATGGTAACAAACTGGGCAATCTGGAAGAAATGGACAAATTCCTAGAAACTCACGCACTAACAAAACTGAAACAGGAAGAAATACAAAATTTGAAGAGACCCATAACCAGCAGTGAAATTGAATCAGTTATCAAAACCTCCAATGTGATGTACTACATTAATAAAATAAAGGATAAGAACCATGTGATCCTCTGAATAGACGCAGAGAAAGCACTTAACAAAATACAACATGCTTTCCTGATAAAAACCTTCAAGAAAGTAGGGATCGAAGGAACATACCTCAGCATCATAAAGGTCATATATGAAAGACCCACAGCTAATGTTATTCTCCATGGGAAAAAACTGAGAGCTTTCCCGTCAGGTCAGGAACATGAGAGAGATGTCCACTCTCACCACTGTTGTTCAACATAGTACTGGAAGTCCTAGCATCAGCCATCAGACAACAAAAAGAAATAAAAGGCATCCAAATCATCAAGGAAGAAGTCAAATTTTCACTCCTTGCAGGTGACATGATACTCTACATGGAAAACCCAAAAGACCCCACCAAAAAATTGCTAGAACTGATGCAATTGTTTCAATATAATCTTGAGCTTAATACTGTTGAAGACTGGAAAAAATGGAAGTTAAATCAACACACTATTATAATTTTTCTTTAAAATGCTCAAGAGAAAGCACATTATTCATATTACAGTATAACTGCTATGGTGTCATAGAATGCACAATTGTCCAATGCAATTTCTTAGGATTTGGAAAAGTGTTGTGATAGGACTCAACTTTCCATGGATGATGCTACAATTTAGCCATGGGATTTTTGGAATAAGAAACTGACAATGCTAATCAAATGCGTCTTTAAGGGTTAATGTTTTACCACGAATGCAGCTCCAGATGTTAGCTTCTCAAGCACAGGCTGGTGAAAGGAGAGACATTGGTTGAGTATCTAGGAATACTAGTTTTCTCTAATTCCAAAAGTCATTTTGTGCAGTTTAAAGCTTGGAAAGTACTTTGGTATGGAGTATCCCATGTAACACTCACAAATCTGTGAGATAAACACAGAAGAATCATCCTTTTCCATAAACCACTTCTTCCACACTGGACCACCAGACACCTTGTGAAGAGGTGCCCGGGGATTTTGCACACCTTTGAGATTATGAGTCAATGTAAAATGGTTCACAGGCAATTCTGTAATGGCAAGGTCTAGCTGCCATTTCTCCACTAAGTAAGTACTATTTATTTTTCCACAAATAATTTGAATGTTACCTCATTTGTTCATTTATTACTTCTTCCTCAATTTTCCTATGGCACTTTGTCTATAATGGAGACAGCAGATTCAGATACACGCTATATCATGTTTTACTTGTCTCTCGTCTGTTTGTTCTCCCATTAGAAAGTGATCATCTTGAGGCTACAGATCATATAATGGAAAGAGCAGAGACTTTGGAACACTGCAGAATTGAGCTAAACATACCAGCTCTACCGCTCGTTAAGTAAATAAGCTTTAGTGGATTCTTGAAGGTGTCCAATCTTTGGTTTCTTATTTGGAAAAAGCAAATTCTACTGTCTCTGCCCGACTGTCCTGAGAGTTAAAGAATGTATTTATGTAAAGCATCTGGCCTGTTTATTACCAAGTGCTCATAGAGTGCTAATGGAGTACCAGGCAATGCTCTAAGTACTTTCCACTTGTTCATTTTAATCCCCCCAAATATCTTGATGAGTTCACACTTCTGTTTATTTCATTTCACAGATGAGAAAATTGGTGCATAGAAAGGTTAAGCAAACTTCACAAAGTCATCCGGGCAAAAGGCCATAAAACCTGGATTCAAATCTGGGCAGACTGGCTTCAGGATTTATGGTGTTTTTGCTCTGCATTCCTGCTTCTCCAAGAGAAGAAAAACACAGTGTAGGCAAATGGCATGCTCAGGGTCACACAGCTCAAGGTCACATGCTCAAGGTCACAGTAGAATTAGCATCTTCAAGTTCTTACTACTGAAGGGGACCACGGCCCAATATATCATACTTCCACCAATTAAGTAAATTTGAGAATTATAGATCAAAGCAAGTTGATTCATTTCACCCAAGCAAACAGTAGCTGTTTTTCCTCTCCAGAGATCATGGGAATAATATTTACCTCCCTGAATTAGGTTTATTATTAAAGAAGTCAATTCGTATTAACGTTCCTATCAATTCATATGAATGTTCACTAGAATAAAGTGTGTTCAATAACAAATTTACTAATATTCATGTCATACCACTTTCTAACTAGTGGGTCAGAATATGTGGGGAAAGATAAGTGAACTAAGAGGAAGAAATAAATGAGAAAAACATGGCGTTTTTCTCAGGGGTCTGATCATAAGCCATTCCTAGAAAAAGTTTTTAATTTATACGAGATTTCAGTACTCCCCAAAAACAATTACTGATTGAAATGAAAAGGCAAAGACAGATGCATTTTAACTTTAAAATTGCCATCCAATAAAGTTTATTTTAGATTTACTTACTATTCTCCTATAGTTTCCTCTTTTTACTCTTTTCAAAACAAACTTGTCTACAACACTGATTATTGGATTTTTCACAGCCAGTGTGTGAGGGTTGCCCACTGTGAAGATTATGGACTTTCTTCACGAGGAGGTTTCAAATATTGTGTTTTCCCCCAGGAAATTTGAGAAGAGTTTAAGTTCCTGATTTAAAAAACAACAAAATCAATTTCTCTTGCACTGCTATTTTACATACTAATTTAGTGGGTGTCTAATAATCTTCAAAAATCATAAGTGGTTTTAAACCCTTTTTAAAAGCAAGGCTTTAGAAATGAGATAAACACACAGCTTTTAATTCTTAAAATATTATGCATATTTGCTTTTGCCTTCTTGAGAGCCAGAATCATGTGAATTTCAAGTAGAATTAGTAAATATACTAAAATATAATAAATATTTTTAAGTTCACGTTACTTTATAAATACACAAAATGTAAGTCCTAAATGTAGATTCTACAGAGGTTAAAGTTTAGTTCTAACTGTTCTAAAATTATTATTTTTTTGTTTACTTTTAAAATGTATTATAGCATTTAATCTGCATAGACTGCCATAAAAAATTCACAATCTTTATTATGTTATAATTTTAGGGACAAAGAAATGTTTGGTCACTTAAATAATAAAGAAGACTTTTCAAGAAGCACATATAAACTATTGTAAGTTGGATTGGTTTATAATAGGCTGTAGTTCTAGCAGGAGTTAGGATTTTACTGACAATCACAAGGACATGCCTGCTTGCTTTCAGAAGCCCATATTCTATTCACCCACCAGGTTCTCTAAGATAGAAAAACTAGTGTATCACAATGACTTTAGTTTCATCAACACATTGCCAAATAACTAAATTAAAATGATTTACTTAGCAAAAATATACTGCAGACATTTGCATTGTAATAAATCAGAAGAAGAACCCTTTCTGAGTCCTGTACCTCATTTTTGAGAATGATGGAGTCCTTTCTGTTTCTGTACATGTTTTTCCTAAAGAATACACTCATGTCAGATTAAGTGGGGGAGTTGGACTTCTCCTATTATATCCCTAGCATCCATGCTTCTTTTATTCTTTGCCAAGAACTCCTGATATTTATTGCAAGTTCTAGAATAGGCCGATGAGCACACTCCATATCCTTGCCGATATTTAATAATGAAGAAGGGGCGTCTGGGTGGCTCAGTCGGTTAACCATCCCACTTTGGCTCAGGTCATGATCTCATGGTTCATGGGTTTGAGCCCCACATCGGGCTCTGTGCTGACGGCTCAGAGCCTGGAGCCTGCTTCACATTCTGTATCTCCCTCTCTCTCTGCCCCTTCCTGCTCATGCTCTGCCTCTCAAAGATAAATAAACACTAAAATTAAAAAAAATAATGAGGGGGCGCCTGGGTGGCTCAGTCGGTTAAGCATCCGACTTCAGCTCAGGTCACGATCTCGCAGTCTGTGGGTTCGAGCCCTGCGTCGGGCTCTGGGCTGATGGCTCAGAGCCTGGAGCCTGCTTCCGATTCTGTGTCTCCTTCTCTCTCTGCCCCTCCCCCGTTCATGCTGTGTCTCTCTCTGTCTCAAAAATAAATAAACATTAAAAAAAAATTAAAAAAAAATAATGAAGAAATTGACAGGTTCCCTTTACAAAATGCCCTTTTCATAGTATATCTTGGAATTTTTTTCTGGGAACTCTTTCTGAATGGTGTGGTGTCTACACATGAGTTGAAACTGGAGCGGACATCTTGCCACTGAGGATGAAGCTGGTCTGAAAAGTAAGTCTGGGTAGAGCATGACTTACAGTTCTTCTAATGGTAGAGCTTTTTCAATTATATGAGACGGCAAATTCATTTCATTAATTAAGCCCATTAGCATTGCTTTTTGCTACATGTAACAAAAAACATTTAACTGATCACTTGGCTTCTCCAATTTGTTTTAAATGTTTTTTAACGTTTACTTATTGTTGAGAGACAGAGAGAGACACAGCATGAGCAGGGGAGGGGCAGAGAGAGAGGGAGACACAGAATCTGAAGCAAGCTCCAGGCTCTGAGCTGTCAGCACAGAGCCCGACACAGGGCTCGAACTCACAAACTGCAAGATCATGACCTGAGTTGAAGTTGGAAGCTTAACTGAGCCACACAGGTGCCCCTTGCTTCTCCAGTTTTATTCCCTTATGTGTGAATGCATGGTTTCATGAATCTAAAGATTAAAATAACTTAAGTAATTTTTTAAAAACAAACAAACCTGTAATTAGAATTTCTACTGTTTTGTACTAAACTCCTGGTTATTCCAAAAGTATTCATTCCCTTATCTTATTTTTATTCAAATAATAATAAACTTCAAAGCAAGTATAATAGACTGAATTGCACCCCCCCCAAAAAAAAAATTCACATGTTGATTCCTAACTCCTAATGTGGTTGTATTTGGAGATAAGGTTTTTAGGGAGGTGACTGAGGTTAAATGAGGTCATACAGGTCAGATCCTAATTCAATAGAACTGGTGTCCTTATAAAAAAAGGAAAAGACATCCAAGATCTCTGCATGCACACAGGAAACTTCATGAGAGGACACAGTCAGAAGGGAGCCATCCTCAAGCTGGAAAGAGAGGTCTTAGCAGGAAGCAGCCCTGCTGATACCTTGACCTTTCCATTCCCCTAGAACTGTGTGAGAAAATAAATTCCTGTCATTTAAGTCACCCAGTCTGCGGTATTTTCTTATGGCAGCTGTAGCAGACTAATGCGGCAGGTGTTGAGAAATTAATATAATATTATTTCAATATTTAGATCGGTTGGCATTGTGCATAAGAACTTCTAAACTTTATTATTATTTTTTTTTATTATAGAGAGAGAGCCCAAGCAAGGGAAAGAGGCAGAGGGAGAAAGAGAGAGAATCTTAAGCAGGCTCCATTCTCAGCGCAAAGCCTGGAGCAGGACTCGATCCCACCACCCTGGGATCATGACCTGAACAGAAATCAAGAGCCTGGCGCTTGAGCCAGACCAACTGAGCCACCCAGGGGCCCCAGAACTTCTAAACTTTAAAAAGAGATGAAAAACATTATTCCTTCTACTCTTCTGGAGAACTGGATGTATTAAAAAAGCAAAATGGAATCATCAAGGACATGAGTTGAGGCAATTCCATTAGATGTTTGTGGGAAGGGCAGATCTGGAGAGGGTGAAGACTCCCCCTATTAAGGGATCTGGTTGGTGAGGTTTGATCCGGTCAGGAAATGGAGTCCTGCTTGGGAGTCTTCAGTCCTTAGTAGACCAAGTGGGACCCAGTGTAGCTTTTAAGGAACAATAACACGAAATGGGAAATTCAGACCAAGTTCTCTTTTCTCTTAATATTCTGACCATTGGGATGGTCAGACATGACACTTAGGAATTTATGTCTCCTTTATTACCTCTTTCCTTCTCAAGCTATCACGAGTCCTCCACCAGCACTGCCACAGCCCTAGTGCAGGGACGGGGCCCAGCAGAAGCTAGAGCTCTTGGAGGTGCCCTACCTCCTTGCTGGACCTCACTCAGTCAGCTGAAGAATCCAGCTGGATGAATTTGAAATGCTGGGGCTACATAACTCACAGTCTCCACCCAGAGCCTCTCTGGCTTGTCACCCCTCTCATTCCAGACTTGGATGAAATTCCAACTGGTATTGGCATGAGATAAGCCTTCCTGAGCAGATTTGAGAGAGACCATATATGTAACTCAGAGGTGAGGAGGTGAATCACACAGCTGATGGGAAGCAGGAAACGTGGAATCAGGCAGATGACTCTCCCTTTTGTGGACTGTGCCTTAGTGTGTTTTCTCCTTGTAATTCTTCCAGAGAATCTCAGATACCATGGTGAGCAGAAATACCAACAGAGCAACCTGCTCCTCTTGCATATGTCATCTTAAAGCACCTGACTTCACTCTTTCAATCACCTCCTTAGATTTGACCTTCCCAAATAGAATACCATAACTTTCATCCCTGCCTCAGGCTCTGCATTCTAAAAGACCAAGTAAGATATAAAATCATGAATATCAGAGGGAAAACCAAGGCACTGGCATAGGGATCAGACTGCTGAGACATGACTTTAGACTAAGCCTTAAGATAATGGGATGGCAAGACTCCTTAAGTCTCATAATTCTTCATTTTAATTTACTATTATAGATCAATTAGAGATTTGCAAAGCCCTTGTTAGTAATATTGAGGTCATATCTCTAAATTGTTCTCTGAGCCTATGACCTTGATACATAGCTTAGAAATTAATTGTACTGTGAAAATCTTATAATCAATGAGGAGCTGAGTCGGTATGCAAACTCTAGTCTTCTGATCTTTCAACTTACCTGGGTGTCTCCATTATCTGACAATTCCTGATCTAGTCTTATGAGCTTACCAGTAAAGAAAAAAATTGTTGTTTTATTATTTTATTGTATTGTTTTTTTATAATCCATTATAATAGACTTTCACTGTCTAAAATCTATTTGTAATGATATCAAAATAGTACAAGAGTATTCTTGATGAAATACCCACCCATTTTTTCATAATATTTTCTGAGTTTTCCAGAATTAAATATCAATGCTATTGAAATTTATATTTTAAAGGCCCAGGTACATCTTCTAATGCATTGCCAAATAAAAGTGCATTTATTGCTTGGCTAGCAAATTAACAAAGTATCAAGACGATGTGCCCTGAAAAAAATTCTTATTCTCCTAGAAAATTTTATTTGGCTGTAAAAATAAGTTACTGCCAGCACAAGGTTTAAAGCCATCCCTTATGATCAATTACCCTCAGCGACCACACTTCTGAAGGCCAGCAAATCAGTGACAGTCTATGCTTCTGAAATTGGCTGAATCGGCAACTTCTTCGCTTGAGTGAACACCCTTCTAAACTAAGCAATCAGTCATAGTCTCTCTTAAGTAGCTTTCCCCTGCTTAGCAAACAGTAAATTCGATACTTTGTTTTAGATACTGAGTGGGCATCTGATGATTTGGGTGCTTGAATTTAGGTTTTTGGTACCTCCTTTCTTCCTCTTCATTTCTCCATTTTCCACTGACCTTTCATATGATCTCATCTGTTAATATTTTCAGTATCCTAGCATATAATTTCCATGGGCATGGAATCCTGAAACATTTCACTTTCAGTTTTTATCTTAACTCTAGTACTCTCAGATATTACCCTTTTCAGAATAGTTTTTGGATACATGATACATGAAGACAGAAATTGCTCAATGTAAGCTAATTATATCTTTAATCTCTCCTAAGGTCAGAAGAGGAGAAGGGAATTAAAAAATACAGAGTGTTTTGGGGCACCTAGGTGGCTCAGTCTGTTCAGCCCCTGACTCTAGATTTTGGCTCAGGTCATGATCTCATTGTTCGCGAGTTCAAGCCCCACCTTTGGGCTCCGTGTTGGCAGTGTGGAGGCTGCTTGGGATTCTCTCTCTCTCTCTCTCTCTCTCTCTCTCTCTCTCCCTCCCCCCTCTCCCTATTTTTTCTCTCTCTCAAATTAAATAAATACACTCAAAAAATATATAGTGTTTACTATTTGCAAGACACTTTACTGTAACACTTAACTTTTTAAAATAGTGAAACTTCTTCCTGTGATGAATGATCCCCAAATTAAAATAATTTAAATATGTATATTTTCTCTCACAGTGAGCATTTTGTTTTAGACCTGCATCTTTTAATAATTCATGAGACAATCCAATTCTTGAAATTTATCAAGCATTTTTCATTATTTCAAGGATTTCTGATTGTGTGAATAACTGGAATGGACTAATTAGTGGCACAACCAGTGACTTTATGGCTATTTTTTGGGTACTTACGAAGGTAACTTTTGAGCAGCTATTAGTGAAATAGAGAAACATATTAATATCTAATAAAAAACAATGCATGTAACAGTTGATCAGGTCTGGAATAAATCTTAGAGAACATCTCATTCAATTTCTTCCTTTTAAAAAGTGTACTGAAGTTAAGAAAATCAATTTTTTTAACAGTTCACATAATAGGTAACAGGATGAGAGCTGGAAACTCTGGTCGCCTTAGTCAAGGTCCTGTGTTGGTCATCAACTCATGCCAATTGTCATTGGTAACACCATTTATCTGAAACTGAAAGAAATTATCTATCATTTTTCCTCAGTGCTCTGCCTCATCCTGTGTATATGATTTCAGGCATGTTACTTCACCTCTTAGAACCACATTTTCCTATCTAATGTGAAAAAAACTAAACAAAAAGATGAATACCCCCCCCCCCAAATAGTGAGTGGCATATGTTTTTCTCAATCTCTATCTAATATAATTTATTTTCCAACTACACAGTATTAGCTCCCTAGGGCTACCAAAGCACAAGTACAAAGCACGTCTCAAACGTGATGGCTTAAAGGAAAGGAAATGTATCCCATCGTGGTTCTGAAGTCTGAAATCCAGGGGTCGGCAAAGCTATTCTCTCTCTGAAGGCTCTATAGGAGAACCAATGTCATGCCTGCCTCCTAGCTCCTGCTGTCCCCAACAATCCTTGAATTGCAGGTGTTTCACATCCTCCTGGCCTGTGTTGTCACATGGCGTTGTCCCTCTGAGTCTCCGTGTCACTTCCTCCTTATTCGAAGGACACCAGTCATGTTGGATGAAGGCCCCACTCTTCACCAGTTTAAGCTCATTTTAACTTATATCTTAATTACATCTGCAAAAACCCTATTTCCAAGTAAGTTTTCATTTCATTTCATGCCCAGTAAGAGGACTTCAGTATCCCTTTTGGAGATAACACAATTCAACACAAAACATACACGAATGACATTTTGGAATGATTGTTGTGATTGATGCTCTGTGAGTTTTCCTGACATATTTGAACAAAGAAAGTCATTAAAGCATAAAGGTAATATATTGAAATATATACATGGTGCCATGATACAAAGCACAGACAGAATAAACATAAATAGAATAGGATAGGTATTGTCACAGTAATAAAATAAATTATTCATTTATTTTTAGTGGATGATTGGAACTTTATCTGTACTCTAATGATACCAATCCATAAGAGCTGTCTTAGTTTACCATTTATAATTTAATTAAAACTTGCTTCTGGATATGGGGTAGTGTATTTTATTTCTCTCATATTTTCAGTTGGCAGCACTTAGAAATCATAAAAACTGAAATCACAATCAACTACACAATAAATCATCCTTTAAATATTCATTGTCTGCAATGCTTTCAAGAATTCTCACTTAGCTAAGAGAAGTGTTACACTCCAGTTGCCGAATTTCAAAGTTGTTCTAAAAATTAAGGAAAAAATATTGTGTGAAAGAATGTGTTCTTCTTGTGAAAAAATGTTGAAATATGCCATCTTGAATTTCTAATTATGCATTATGAATATTTCCAAACAAAAAGCACCACACAAACTCTCTAGTAAATGAAAACAATGAAGCAGAATGCCAGCTGAATGTAGCAAGCAGCAACCAATAATGTGTCCTATTAGCATTATTTAAACTCTTAGTATGGGTATGTTTCTTGAGGTTCATTTCCAAAATTCAGTGGATTATCAGAATATTTAAAAGCCTGCTACCTTTCTTGTTGGCCCCAACATCTACGTGCCAATTTTCAACACTTATGTAACACAAATAAACAAGTCTTTGCTATACAGGGCTTTCTTTGACTAAAACTGAAACAAGAAAATAATTTTATCTTTAGCTTTACCTCTATACAAATTCTAATCCAAAATGACCATAACCTTCCTTCTAATTCTACTTATTCTAGTCTTCAGATGACTGTAGTGTTTATATTTATATTCAGTTTATATATGTTACTTGTTTTATGCCAAAAGATAATTTTCTTCCTTAAAAGTGGGATTCTGTTTGCCAGACACCTCAAAGTCAACATAATTTAAGGGATTTTCTATGTCTTTGCTTTTTATTCATAAATTATATATTCTTTCTCTGGGCCAATTCATCTTGGCTTTATCCACGGTTCTCCCTCTACCCAGTCAAATGTGAAATCCTGGCATTTCTAACATATTCTTGTTCACTCTTCCTGTTCTTTTTGTGATGTTAATGAATTCTGCTCACTTCATGTATATAATATTATAAAAAAATTCTTGGCATCTCCCTAACCTTCAGGTTCTGTCTTAAGGTCCTATCTCTATTCTAGTGTCAAATGAATTGCATTATGATGCTGTTTTACATTCGGATTCTTTCTTATTCTTAATCCTTTGGTGACACTAATGTGCTGATGTCCTCTAACCAAAGGTGTTAAACTGGCATATTAAACCTTTCCAATTATGGCCTCATTTTGCTTTCATACATTTTCTTCTTATGGATTCCCCTAAGAAATGAACGGGTTATTTGAGTCTAAATATATTATGAACATTCTGAATTGCATGCATTGCTTACAAGGAAGGTCTCATTACCTGGAATTCTTGTCATCATTTACATTTCTCATTTAAAAAAAAAATAGACTCGGGGCGCCTGGGTGGCGCAGTCGGTTAAGCGTCCGACTTCAGCCAGGTCACGATCTCGCGGTCCGTGAGTTCGAGCCCCGCGTCAGGCTCCGGGCTGATGGCTCGGAGCCTGGAGCCTGTTTCCGATTCTGTGTCTCCCTCTCTCTCTGCCCCTCCCCCGTTCATGCTCTGTCTCTCTCTGTCCCAAAAATAAATAAAAAACGTTGAAAAAAAAATAAAAAAAAAATAGACTCTATCACCATGACTGGTACGCAAAAAAGTAAGGAGAACAACACACTTGTCTAGCAATATAGTGGAAGAATTATTTTGGAGGGATCCTTTACTGAGAATATAAGTTTGAACTATTGAAAATTTCATTTTTGGAGTTCAAAAATAGTGTAACTGACAATTTGACATAGTTCATTATAATAGAACTAAGTTTACCCTGAAATATATTCAAAGAGCATCACTAGATTCACAAGAAACAAGGAAAACTGTCAAAAGCAAACAAACGAACAACAAAAAAACCCCGAACTCAGAAGTAAGAAGAGTTGGGGTTTCCCTGGGGACAAAATGTTCCATGTCTGGGTTTGAGATCTGATACTGGGCATGCAGAAGAGGAGAAAGCTGAACCTCAGAATGTTGCTCCAAGACTAGAAGTGGTCTGAAGTGCTCCCCTGGCTCATGCCATAAACAAAACTATCATCTTTGTGATAAATCAATTCCAAATCAGGCCCCTGGAGTAATATCAATAAAATATGAACCCATAAAAGATAAGATACAACAAACAAAAATCAGCAGTGTAATTCTAAGCCCTTTAGAACCAGAAATTGCTGTCAACTAAAGGCAAAGCATCTGTGATTACAATGTTTAATAAATAGTAATATAATAAATTTGAACCAGGTGCAGGCTCACTATGGAGATTTAGAGACCTGGAAACAATATGACATCTATCCTTACAAAGGCAACTGCAAAGCAGTGGCTTCTCTTGAGCCCCTCAGAGAACTAAGTCCTCAGGGCCAACAACTAACTGGAAATCTGGTGAGAGAAAAGGGCCTCCAGGGAAAAACCAGACCCAAGCATTTATTTACCTAGGACAGTGCCACTAAATGCTGTATAAACTGGTAAAAATTTTCACCTCCAACTTTTTTACTGTTTTTTTTTTTTTTTTTAATTCCAGAATAGTCAACATACAGTGTTATATTGGTTTCGAGGGTTTAACAAATTGCTAAAGGCAAGCGTAGGCTAGGATGGGTAGGAAGCCCTGAAGGAGGAGGTGTGCGGACAGGAGTCTGAATCCCCCTACATGCCAGCAAGCTCTCCCACGGAGAGTGGGGAGACCAGAAGAGGGCTGTGCCATCGGCTCCCCCCACTCGCCACCAAGTACTGCCTGGAGTGGATATTAGCCGACACCCCTTCACCTGCCCAGACTCTTTTCCCTCTCCCACTTAGGGCATGAAGACCATAATAGCCTTTAAAAAGCTTCATAATTATTTTAGAATAAAACACAACAGAGTATGTTTGTCAGCTTGTTGAGTCAAAGATTTCTTAAGACACAAAAAGCCATATATAGAGATAGATTAGATAGATACCTGACAGAAAGGTATATACCTCACAAAGGTCTTGTATTCAAACAATATAAAGATGCTTAACACTGAACTACCCTTCCTTCCTTTCTGGATTTCTTTTTGAGTTGTTTACATGTTATCTAAGGTAAGTTTTTATACTAAGGCCTTTTCTTAAGTTAAAGAAAAAAACAATATCTCTTCTTTTCTTCCAGATAATACATTTTTCATTTTAAAATCCTTTTCAAATATATACATATAAAACATATTTGTTATTATTCATTATTAACATATAATATGCATTCACTATTGTTCATTATTAATATATAAAATATATATATTCATTAATAACACTCCAGTTTCATATGTCTCTCAAATCAGTTCTTATTTCTGATGTTGTTTTGTGGGGTCACTATTTGGATTTTCTCATTGTGACTTTGCTCATTTTTCCATTCCTGATTTTCAATTTTCTTCTTCCTTAAGAGCATATTTTACAAGTTCCTTTAGTGATGAGATAAAGGACTGCCATAACCGAAAACCACAGACTGGTTGGCTTCAGCAACAGAAATGTATTTCCTCACAGAGCTGGAAAGTCCAAGGTCAAGGGTTGGTTTCTGATGAAAGCTGGCTTCCTGGCTTCTCCAAGGCTGCCTTCTTGCTATGTCCTCTCTTGGTCTCTTGTCTGTGTGCCTGTGGAGAGAGAAACAGGACACACAGAGAGAGCAAGCTCTCGTGTCTATAGGACACCAGTCCTATCATATTAGGGCCCCACCTTTATGACCTTATTTAAATTTAATTATCTCCCTAAAGGCTCTGTCTCCAAATACAGGCACACTGGGGTCTAGTGCTTTGATATATACATTTGGGGGGTAAACAATTCAACCCAAACAATGAGATATGTTAGAAACACAACCAGTGTTAGTTCTATGGGGAGAAAAAGTATTTGTTTTCCTTTTCAAAAATGAAAATAGAGTTGGATATGAAATTCTACATTGATATTTCTTTTCTCTTAGCACTAAAAGCTATAATTACACTCTCACAAACTAACCTCATTTTGAAATTAAATATGGCAACTAATTCCCTTTGAATTTGTGACTGACAATCGTCCTCCTCCCCTCTTATCTCTTTATTTTTAATTTTTGAGGTAACCTTTTAAAAAAACCTTTTGATTTTGTGATTTACACGCTGTTGTAGACAATAACACAGAGTGATCCTCGTATACCTTCTCCCTACCTTCCCTCGGTGGTGCCATTTTGCATAATTACAGAGCAATCGCACAGTAGGAAACTGACACTGATACACTCCATTAACCTTACTCAGAAATCAGCCATTTCACATGCACTCAGTTTTGTGTGCATTTGTTCTGTGCAATTCTAACCTCTGTGTAGTTCATGTCCACCAACACGGTCAACACCCTGAATGGTTTCATTATAAGAATCCCTTTTATAACCGCAGCTTTCGGTCCCCACCCCTCGGCACTAATCAATCTCTATTAATGGTTCTGAGTCTCGATAATTTTGCCATTTCATGAATGTTACACAAAATGGAATCACAGAACATATCGCCTTTTGAGACTGAGTTTTTTCACTGGGCACATTTTCCTTGCAATCCAGCCACTTTGTGTATTTCCGTGATCTGCTCCTTTTTATAACTGAGGAGCACTCCACAGTTTGGGCGTTCTACAGTTTGCTTAACCAGTCATCTTTTGAAGGACATTTTGTTTGTTTCTGGTGTTTGGCTATTAAGCTGAAGTTGCCATGAACATTTGTGTTTAGGATTTTGTGTGTACATGAGTTTTCATTTCCCTGGAATAAATGCCCAAGAGTGTAGGTGCTGGATTACATGCTAAGTGAATGTTTAATTTTTCAAGAAACCGGCTGCTCTTGTCCAGAATATGTGTACTATTTTACATCCCACCTTCCCTTATATTTTGACATCTATCATTGCTTTTTAAGAAATTCACTGCAGGCTTGTTACCTTTATGGTTAATCTGCCTCTTATTTCTGGCCTTTAACTTTTTTTCTCCTTGACATTATGATGTAACCCACAAGTAGGTTTATATTTGCTTACCGTGCTTAAGATTTATGGTGTTTCCTGCATATGAAAATTAATGTAAGTTATCGATTCTGGGAAAATTTTAGCCAATTGATATTTAATACTTTCTCTTCAATCTATAGATGTATATTAGATCATTTTTTTTTCTCCTCCTTCTCCTGTCTCTTATTTTTTGTACCAGAGGTCTCTGTACCTACGTGGTTTCCTCCAAGGATATACGATTATTTATCTCTTGTGTGCTAATAGCTAAATGAATAATTTAAGACACTAAAGTCTGCAGGGACTGCTTTTGACCATGTTTAGTGTTAGAAAGCTCAAGAAATCTTAAGCCAGTCTCTGATACAAACTACAAAGACGGCACGTGATATCGTTAATCACTCAGCTTTGAGAACAGCTTAGTCATTAAGACAGACAGGGAAATTAACGGAAGTACCAAGGCCACAAAAGTTAGTGCCAGAATGAAAAAACAAAACGTCCTTGTTCTGAAAAAAACAAAGCATCTAATCATCTGGGGGAAGAAGATTAGATACCCTGATGCATGCCCACGATTCTCTGCATCCTTTCAGATGAAGATACTTGATTAATTTTCATTTCTTCTTCATCAACCCTAACATTGACATGCTAGATATTTTCAGTTTTATTTTTATTGCAAATTTTTGGCCAAAAAGTTTAAATCCTACACTTTCCCTACTTCCTTAACATACCTCCGCTTTCACCTTGAACTTCCTGTTTGATTGAATTATCTCTTATGTCTAAGTTGACAAATTATGGGTCATTTAAGAAACACCTACATTCTGTACACATGTATGCTGGGGGCTTTTCCAAACAAATAGTCATATCAAGTCTGGTCCAAAATAACTACAATATTATTTGAATAGCTGCAAATGTGTACTTGTAAAACACATTATTTGAGATCCAATTCCTTAGAAGACACTGCACTCCTATAATATGAAAATATTCTAGGAGAGCATGCCTTTGGAATACAGATGAAAGGTTGGCATTGTCTTTCTTTCCTGTGATTTCCAATATAAATTAACTGGATGAATATGAAAGCAGGCTACTGTATGAAACGAGCATTGCACTTCTGCAAGTTTAAACTCCTCTGGGGTCTACCCCACCTCTGCTCCATGGAAACACTCAGGACTAGCCAGTGCTACCCAAAGAAAGAGGTTTGTGGCATATTTGCTCTGAAGACACTGTTAATTGTGCTGAGATGTCCCAAATATGCCCTTAAGCATTTCTAATATGGCAGAGGAGAGTCTGAAAAGCAGCATTCCTATATGCTTGTAGCTATGAATTTGCCTCTTTCAAGAGTGGAGCTAGGAGGAATATACACAAGTTATTTGCTTATTGTGTCAGTTCTGAGGGTTAGAGAATTATGAGGAGGAGCTCTCACTTAGTGCACGTTCACGAGGGTAGGAAGAATATTACCTTACAGCACTCAAAAGCATTCTATCACCCCAGGCACTGCAACGGACTTTTATGAGAAACTGATTAAGTTTTAATGGCTAGATGAGATAAAGGCTCACGCTTTGCCATGGCAATTCACGGTTATTTTTTATCTTCTGGGTATTTTTTATTAAGAAAGGCATTTCACCAATTACATTGTGCCAGTGAATTAACATTTCCTTGACAGAATAAAAATAATACTTTAAATGATATTTCAAATTTCATAGATCTAGGTGATAATATTACGTATATATATTTAATTTGAAGAACACAGAAAAATCCATCATGAGATATTGAAGGACTCTGTAAACAAGCATCAGATACTCTAAAAATGAAAGGGATGGGGTAAATTTAGATATAGACAGTTGAGAAGGAGATTAAATTTCTTTAGAAATGGAAAAATAAAATGATCCGTGTATCTTCACTGATCACAAATGAAAACCCATTGCTGATGAGTAACCAGGAAGTTTAATGTCTTATTACTGAGATTTACTCTGACAAAAGGAAAAAAGATATAATGTTTAGTACAGAATACAGAGGGACAATTCTCTATTACAGCAGTCTTCAGAAAAAAATACATTTATCCCCGTTAGAACAAAAGTAAACACATCTAAATAGCATGGCTGATTTCAAATTACAGACTGGGATATGTGGGAAATATGATAGATTAGATTTAAGAATATACCAGAGAGGGGCGCCTGTGTGGCTCAGTCAGTTAAGCGTCTGACTTCGGCTCAAGTCATGATCTCATGGTCTGTGGGTTCTAGCCCTGCGTCGGGTTCCATGCTGACAGCTCAGAGCCTGGAGCCTGCTTCGGATTCTCTCTCTCTTTCTCTCTTTCTCTCTCTCTCTCTCAAAAGTAAATAAAATAGAATAAAAAAGTATACTTCAAAGACCTGTGAACTAGCACATGTATTTACCTATGTCTCGGGGAATACCACCATTGGATATTGTGCCCACTGGTCTACTTTGCATATACAATGAAATGGCAACAGTGGGAAACTACAGATCTGAAATTTAAAATTTACAGAAGAATGCAAAATATTTAAGAATAATTAGCTGGATAATCTTGACAGTCATCAAAATATTTGTAAAAGAGATTATTTTATCAAAGAATGAAAACACATTTTTAGGCATTTTATATTTTTAAAATAATTGTAGAAAGGGGGGGTTAAATATGATCCGAAATTATATGTGTTTGACCATAAGCCTGAAGTAATGTTTCATAGCAGCACCTAGGCACTTATGACTTTAGCAAATTTTTCAAAAATTAAAAGCAAGTTAATTAATATCAAATACTTTAGTGGGTCCAAGCCACAGCTCTTCATAAATATGATTCTACTGAGACACTTGGGATCAATGGCATGCCTTCTCTGAGATATGTTACAATTTACTTTACCATGGGCTGATTTGCAGCTAAAATATTTCTTTCCTCTGTCACAATGCAAAGAGATATTAATAATAGTCACTGATTTGTATTGCGTTGGAGTATTTAGAATGCGCTCTCTAACTTCATTATTTCTCAGTTTTCACAACACAATTGTAACATAGGTAGATCAATGGGACTTTTTAACCATTGCTTTCACTTTTTCTGGTGAAAAAAGTAAAGCTCTTTGAAATTATGTGACTTGTCCAAGGACATACAGTGAACTAATGGAAGAGCCTAAATTCTAGTTACGATAGTTTGTCCTGTGATTCACATGAATTCTGTGCCTTCTACAATGTAGAGCTTCTTAGAAGAATAAAAGAAAAAGATTTCGGAATTTTTTTCTTTCCCATTAATGATACTTGGAGGCTTGCTTTTTACTTTGACATTTAAAAAGAAATCTGGTTGGGGCGCCTGGGTGGCTCAGTAGGTTAAGCATCTGACTTTGGCTCAGGTCATGATCTAGCAGTTCGCGAGTTTAAACCCCACATCCTGCTTTGTGCCAGCAGCTCAGAGTCTGAAGCCTGCTTTGGATTCTGTGTTTCCTTCTCTCTCTGCTCTCTCTTGCTACTCTCTCTCTCTCTCAAAAATAAATAAACTTCAAAAAAATTTAAAAAAAATTAAAAAATCTGGTCTTTATTATATACATTTACTTGCACAATAAGTTATTATTAAGCTAGAGTGGGGGGGGGACAAGGAAGGAATTGTCTTCCTTCAAAGGGAACTTAAACCTAACTGATACATAACATTATTTGTAAAGTACCTCCTTAAAAAATTTAACCTCGCATAAATCTGTATGTTTCTGCTGCTGTATGTTTCTGCTTCTGTCCCCCAAGAGGGACATCCTAGAGAAGAAAATTATGTCAGCGGTGGGAAGCACATGTGATAATGTTAATTTTCTGTTGCACTTTTACTGTGTATATGTAATCATTATAGGTTAGTTTATGTCAAAACAATGACCTCCCCCGTTGATCTAAAACCTTGGAATTAAGACACAAGGTAGGTATCCAGTCCAGTGGTCTGCCGTTTCAGTGGCCTCATATATTGAACAGGTTAATCCCCCTTGACCATTACACAAGGCTCAACAACTTACAGCCAGATGGAAATGTTCACAATTTCTTTGTTTATTTAAAAAAATCATCTCCATTGTGATCTTTCCAAGTGCTGGTTTTGTGGGCAGCCCGTCTGTGACACTCAAGTACCACTGGGCCAACTCAGTCCCCAAACTCCTCTGTAATCACAACCACAGCTTTTGCCCTTCAGTTTTCAATAATGCTTGGCAGAGATGCTCTTCGCCATTGACACATGGCAAGGCTTTTGCATATCAACTGGCTGCTTTATACTTTTAACTTTCTGATAGACGCAAATATAATAGATAATGTTCTGAGAAAACATATGACAGCATCAAAGCAGAAAGAATCATGACCTTAAATCCAGAGAATTTTTTTGTTTTTAAAAAAATGTCATCAATTTAAAAAAAATTTTTTTTGTTATTAATGTTGATTTATTTTTGAGACAGAGAGAGACAGAGCGCTAGCAGGGAAAGGGCAGAGAGAGAGAGAGAGGGAGACAGAATTTGAAGCAGGCTCCAGTCTCTGAGCTGTCAGCACAGAACCCAACGTGGGGCTCGAACTCATGAACCATGAGATCATGACTTGAGCTGAAGTCAAACGCTCAACCAACGGAGCCACCCGGGTGCTCCCCAAAATGTTTTTTTAATAACAATAAAAACCTTTTTGGGGGGTGGCTCACAGAATTATTTTTTTTCTAATGGTAGAACAGTGCAGTATAGTTATGGCCAGCCAGTCCTGTCGCTGTGATTGTTCAGAGAGATTTGCCTGTGGCATGCACTGTCTATGGTGGTTCACCAGCAACTTACCAGAAGAACCATGCTAGACTAAGTGCTGGGAGAAACAACCACCTTATTCAAGACACTTCACCATATGTCCTCACCTCAGGCTACGTCTTTCCCCTTCTCTCCCACACTCAGAATCTATTCTTCTCAGATCAATATATCCTACAGAGCTTTTGTAGGCAAAGATGCGATAGGAAGGCAGAGTAGAGTAAGGTCTGTCAGCATAATGAGATTAGAGGGAGCCACAGTTTTAACAGAGGGATCAGGGGTACACATTTCTTAGAATGTTACATTTGGGCCAATACTCAAAGGAAATGAATTCTATAGGACAACCTGACAGGATGAACCCTTCACCAGCTTACCCATATTACCTGATTTCTAGAGTTTTTCTGAGGACTCAAAACCCTTATATGCAGGATGAGTGCAACCTCAGTGCCTATTTCAGTGCCTTGATAAAAAATAATTGCCAGAATGCATTTACAGTTTTAATAAATCACCCAGGAAACTATTTTTCTATATTTTATCAAATATACTGAGGGTTCAATAGCCCATAGCACAGATCTAAAGTGAGGTGGTGAATATAAGTTTTTAAACGTTCAGGGCCCAGAATTTTGACCTGTTCTCGGCCAATGATTTTCATCTTTTTATTAAACAGAACTTTATCAACAGGGGATCTAGTTCGTCTAGGATTCATTAATAAATCATAATCAGGTGATTTAAGAATATAATATTAGAGTTTCTAACAGTCAACAGTTTATGTTACATGGAAATTTGAAGTTTATTTGATTTACTGTATTTTATTTCTTTGACGATATCTCAGTCTGGCTTATATAGTGTTTGCCCTATTTTTAATTAAAACATACCATTTTAAATTCATGACAGATGTATACACTCCTAAATTCTACCTGACCCTGTGTGTGGCTCTTTAAAAAGTGAGTAGTTTATTTTTTAAGACAGTTTTCATTTTGCAGAAAAATTGAGCAGACAGTACAGAGTTTTCATATTCTACTTTTCCCTCTCTCAGTTTCCCTATTTTTAGTATCTTGCTTTGGTGTAGCCACTTTGTTCAAATCGATGAAGCAATATCAATACATTATTACTAACTTTAGTTCCTAAGTCCCATTAGAGTTTATTCTTTGTGTCATAGAGTTTCGTGGGTTTTTCCAAATGCGTAATGTCGTGTATCCCCCATTATAATCAAGCAGAATAGTTCCAGTACCTTAAAATCTTCCATGATCTCCCTGTTCATCTATCCTTCCCAATTCTCAAACCACTGACAACCATTGATCTTTTTACTGTCTCAAGTTTGATCTTCTTCAGAATGTCATAGAGTCGGAACCACAAATGTGTATCATTTTCAGATTGGCTTCTTTCTCTTAGCAATAGTCATTTAAGATTCCTATAGGTCTTTGCATCGCTTGGTGGCTCATTTCTTACTGCTGAATATTATTCCATTGTATGAATGGGCTACAGTTTATCTGTCCGTCTATCGTAGGACATTTTGGTTGCTTCCAAGTGTTGGCAGTTATGACTAAAGCTTCCATAAGTCTTCACGTTCAAGTGTTTTTATGGACGGATATTTGGATTGGGGATATAAATACATAGGAGCATGACTGCTGGATCTTGTGGTAAGTCCCGTTTAGCTTTGTAAAAAACTGACATGCTGTCTTCCAAAATGGCCGTACCATTTCACAATCCCCACCAGCAATGAAAGTGTACTCTTGTTGCTCCTTATCCTTGTCAGAATTTAGTATTTTCAGTAGTGTGGAGTTGAGCCATTCTCATAGGTAGGTAGTGGTAGCTCATTGCTGTTTTAATTTGCAATCCCCTAATGACATGTTACATTGAGCATGTTTCCATGTGCTTATTTGCTATTTGTGTAACACCTCTTTGGTGAAGCGTCTGTTCAGATCTTTTGTCCTTTTGTTGTCAAAATTCTATTTTCTTATTGCTGAGTTTTAAGAGTTGAAACATATTTTAGGTAAAAACCCTTTATAAGGTATGTGTTTTACAACTATCTTCCTCCGGTCTGTAGCTTATCTTTTAGGTCCAAATTTTAGGAACGTATTTTAGGTACAAATCCTTTACCAGATACGTGTTTTACAAATATCTTTCTCCAATCTGTAGCTTATCTTTTCACTCCTACCCAGGTCTTTATGCAGAGCAGATGTCTTTAATTTAAATGAAATCCTCCTTACATAGTTTTTCTCATGTGGATGCATCTAGCTTTGTATGTGAAAACTCATCACCAAAACCAAGAACACCTAAATTTTCTCCAATGATTCTGCTATGTTCTAAAAATGTTACAGTTTGTGTTTTACATTTAGGTCTATAATTCTGAAAGGTGCAAGGTTTGTGTCTGAGTTTGTTTGTTTTTGCAAGTGGATGTCAAATTTTGTTAGCACCATTAGTTGAAGAGACTATATTTTGTATTTCATCCATTGCATTGTTTTTGCTCTTTTGTCAAAGGTAAGTTGACTATATTTCTGTAGGTTCATTTCTGGTGTCTCTAGTCTAGTGTTCCATTAACCTATCTGTCTCTTCTTTCACCAATACCGCACTGTCTTGTTTACTATACATTTATAGTAAGTCTTGAAGTTGTGTACTGTCAGTCACCCAACTTTGTTCTTCATTATTGTGCGGGCTCTTCTAGGTCTTTTGCTCTCTGAGAACAGTTTTAGAGTAAGTTTGTCAATGCCCACAACAGAATTTATTAGAATTTTTATTGGGATTGCATTGAATTACATACATCAAATTGGAAAGAACTGACATCGTGACGATACTGAATCCTTTTAAAGATCGTTCTATCTTGAAAAACAGTGACTTGCTCATAGAAGGAATGATCTCATTGAATGTTTAAGGTCCATGAACTTGATTCTTTGACCACCCAACCAGCTTTCCCTGATAGATTCTTAATGCCATAGCCTCACTGCACACACACTCTTTAAACCAACTGGCTACTAAAATTGTTGCCTCTTGTGTTTGCCCTTTTTTACTCACTTCAGTTTAACATCAGGGGCTTTTAGACTGAAGACCACTTATCAACATTCATTTCTCTTCCTCAACCTAATACTTTGATACCAAGCCTATTATTAGCTAATTCTAATCTGGCCCGCATCCATAGTAGAATTATGATAATCAGGGTTATAAGATCATCTTTTTTTTTCCAGACATGATAGCATTGAAAAATGTAAGGTGATGACAGAAAGGGAAGACGTTATGCCATAAGTCTTTAATGTTGAAGTACACCATGAATTATTTAGCTTCTGAGCCTTCATTTTAGAGGAAACTGGAAGGAACAAAGGTAAGTGAGTTGCTAAAAATCATCAAAGATATATTTTAAATAAGAAAATTCATTTTTCTATAAATAAGGATACATAATGAAAACATACTATGTTATACTCTCTGGTTTTTACCTAACATCTGTACTATGAATAGCCAAATAAAGAACAGTTATATGGCTGCTGAAAAATTATTATGAGAGACCTTCTCTGAGACACAAGATGTCTCAGTTGAGACCTTTATTCTGTTGCGTCTTCCAAACCACACACATCATCTGTTTCGCAATATATTTAGGTTTCCGTTGATATATTTCACCAGAATTTTCAGTACAATATTCTATACATGTTTTGTTAAATGTATATCTAAGCACTTCATTTTCCTTGGATTAATATTAAATGATATTGTGTTCTTAATTTTGGCTTTACATGTTTCATGTTGACGCACAGAACTGAGATTGATTGTTGTGTATCGATTTTGTATCCTGCAACCAATCTGAACTCACTGTTAACGGATAATGTCAGATAGAAAATGAGTTTTATGCAATAACATATATCAAAATTAAGTCAAAATAGATTACATTCTTAAATACACACACTGAAACTAGAAAATTCTGAAGGAAGTCATAATAAAAAAGACTTTGTGGCCTGGGGTTAGAAAAACATTTCTTAGATATGAAATTGGAAACATAATAAACAGGATGAAATATTGAAAATTTGGACTTCACAAAATTAAAACTTTTTCACTTTGAAAGACACTATTAAGAAAATGAAAAGACAAGCAACAGTCTGGATAAAATATTGGCAAAGAATATATCGATAAAAGACTTCTATCACAAATATATAAAAAAAAGGAATAACTCTTACAATCTAATTGTAAATAAACCCAAACATTTTAAAGACAGAATATATAAATAGACGCTTCATCAAAGAAGATGTCCAAATGGCAAATATGTACAGAAAAATATGCTAAACATGATTCATTACAGAAATACAAGTTAACATCCCAGTGAGGTACCCCTGAACATTTACTAGAATGGCTAAAATATAAAAGACTTACAAAATCCATGCACTGGTTAGCTGGAGAAGTTGTAACTCTTATGCATAGCAGTGGGGATTTAAATGCAATTGTTACTTTGAAAAACAATTTGACAGTTTGCTAAAAACTTGAAGTACCCTTATCTCATTACTCAATAATTCAAATTTTGAGTTTCTAATAAAGAGAAACGAAAATATATATTCACACAACGGTTTGAATGTCAACGTTCATAGAATAGCATTAATCATACTAGGCAAAAACTGGTTACTGAAGGAACATGATTTGATATATCCAGAATGATGGTATACTACATAGCCTTAAAGAGGCGTCAACCATCGAGTCATGTGAAAATATGAATGAATATCACAACCATGCTGTGATAAAGAAACTGCACATGAAAGACCACGTGCTGTCTTATTCTGTACACATGAAATACATAGAAAAGACAGAAACTATGGAAGCAGAAGCAGTTAGCATGTGCTTAGGACTAAAAGTAGGTGCGAGATTTATATGGACACTGAAGGGGGAGATGTGGGGAGGTAATGGAACGGTTTTAAAACTGAATTTGGTGGGGCACCTGGATGGCTCAGTCGGTTGAGTGTCCGGCTTTGGCTCAGGTCATGATCTTGCCCCTGGCGTCGGACTCTGTGCTGACCGCTCAGAGCCTGGAGCCTGCTTCGGATTCTGTGCCTCCCTCTCTCTCTGCCCCTCCCCTGCTCGTACTCTGTCTCTCTCTGTCTCAAAAATAAGTATATTTTGGCCACTCTGACTGGCGTGAGGTGATATCTGAGTGTGGTTTTGATTTGTATTTCCCTGATAAGGAGCGACATTGAACATCTTTTCATGTGCTTGTTGGCCATCTGGATGTCTTCTTTAGAGAAGTGTCTATTCGTGTTTTCTGCCCATTTCTTCACTGGGTTATTTGTTTTTCGGGTGTGGAGTTTGGTGAGCCCTTTATAGATTTTGGATACTAGCCCTTTGTCCGATATGTCATTTGCAAATATCTTTTCCCATTCCGTTGGTTGCCTTTTAGTTTTGTTGGTTGTTTCCTTTGAATTGGTGCAGCCGCTCTGGAAAGCAGTGTGGAGGTTCCTCAGAAAATTAAAAATAGACCTACCCTATGACCCAGCAATAGCACTGCTAGGAATTTACCCCAGGGATACAGGAGTACTGATGCATAGGGGCACTTGTACCCCAATGTTTATAGCAGCACTCTCAACAATAGCCAAATTATGGAAAGAGCCTAAATGTCCATCAACTGATGAATGGATAAAGAAATTGTGGTTTATATACACAATGGAATACTACGTGGCAATGAGAAAGAATGAAATATGGCCCTTTGTAGCCACGTGGATGGAACTGGAGAGTGTGATGCTAAGTGAAATAAGCCATACAGAGAAAGACAGATACCATATGGTTTCACTCTTATGTGGATCCTGAGAAACTTAACAGAAACCCATGGGGGAGGGGAAGGAAAAAAAAAAAAAGAGGTTAGAGTGGGAGAGAGCCAAAGCATAAGAGACTGTTAAAAACTGAGAACAAACTGAGGGTTGATGGGGGGTGGGAGGGAGGGGAGGGTGGGAGATGGGTATTGAGGAGGGCACCTTTTGGGATGAGCACTGGGTGTTGTATGGAAACCAATTTGACAATAAATTTCATATATTGAAAAAAAATAAGTATAAACATCAAAAAAATTTAAAGAAAACAACTGAATTTGGTGATGGTGGTATAACTCCATAAATTTACTAAAAGCCTATTGAAATGTACATTTAAAATAGGTAAATTTCATGATATATGTTAGAAATCAATCGAGTTATGAAAGTAAGCAATTTATTATTCATGGATACATCTGTAGAAGATAAATCTCATTTAAAAATGCCCAGTTGGGGTGCCTGACTGGCTTAGATGGTTAAGCATCTGACTTTGGCTCATGACGTGATCTCATGGCTCGTGCTTTCGAGCCCAGCGTTGGGCTCTGTGCTGACAGCTCAGAGCCTGGGTTCTGCTTCAGATTCTGTGTCTCCCTCTCTCTCTCTCTCTGCCCCTCCTCCACTCATGCTCTGTCTCTGTCTTTCTCTCTCTCTCTCTCTCTCTCTCTCTCTCTCAAAAATAAACATAAAAAAATTAAATGCCCATTAAATGTTGAAACAAAATTCATTGTAGTGATTAACTCTGAAGGAATAAAAGAGGAGAATGAAATCATGAGGGATGACAAAGGATTTGTTAGATACTGTTACCATAAATTGTATTAATTAATCTGGTTGATGAGTCACTCAGTATTAATTTTGAAAAAATAAAGTACATGTGTATTTGTTTGTGCTGTTATTTTTCACATTAAACCGTTAAACTAAGTTGCACTACATATTATAATAAAGGTGTACACAAACTGTTTAAGAAGCTTCTAGAATAAAACAACTGGCTCTCTCTGAAATATAAGAGAGTTTGGGTTAAATCATTTGACATAAAAAGACATGCATGATATGTGACATTAAAATTTTTTTTTAATGTTTATCATTTTTGAGAGAGAGAGACAGACAGAGAGCAAGCAGGGAAGGGCAGAGAGAGAGAGAGGGACACAGAATCCAAAGCAAGTTCCAGGCTCTGAGCTGTCAGCACAGAGCCCGATGAGGGGCTTGAACCCACGGACCTCAAGATCATGACCTGAGCTGAAATCAGATGCTTAACCGACTGAGCAACCCAGGCGCCCCTGATATGTGACATTTTATCATGCAAGGATTCTCTGATGTCGCTTTCCCTCAATTTACCGTTTCACAGAACAAACGCTCTCAAACACAGCGATATGCACCATCTGATGAACTTCTAGCATTTGCGCTCCCCAGATTTTGCAAATTAAAAATTTAAATATCTCTGTCATTCTCAACTAAAAGAGCTAACAGACAGATTAATTTCTGTCTACTGGGTTTATAAAGATTCTTTCTCCTTTAATCCTTTTTGCAATTTAGTTTACCTCGTAAATATCTAGTTTACCTTGTTCGTCAGTGGCGTTCTTGTTTTATTTTTAGTCAGATGAAATGTAGGTGTAACAACATTAAAAATGACATTACATCTTTAGCACTTACAATCATTTTAATGATGGTTTGTTTTTCATTAAAAAAATGCCCATTAGTGGTCGACTGGCTGTCCTACGGATTTTATCTGAGCAGAATCTTCAGACATTAAAAGAGCTGCTCCAGTCAAAATTGTATGTCAGCCATAAATTTTTAAGGAAGATTATCTGACAAGTGGATCAAGGTTCTTTTGGGTCTGGTAGATACTTCATCATTGGGTCTGTGCTCGCCCACATCCTGTGGCTGTCCACAAACTTGCATACACACAGACCTGTATGTGCACACACACTTACACACCTGCTTCTTTCTGCATTCACAGCACATCCCCCAAAATAGCACTGATGGTTGTGGTTACTGGTTTTTTTTTTCATATTTCCATTTATTAATGGTCATTTAACTGAGAACGCATTAAACTTTGTAGAATTGATATTGTATTGGAAAGTCTTATGCCCACATAAATTGAGACACATAATTAACGATTCAAAACAGAAAATTTGAGGTATCTTTTTGCTTTTACGGTGTGCAATCTAATACCAAAAAATCTTAGTTATTTGCCTTGAGAGATTTAAATATATGCTTCTTCCTTAGCCTTTGTAAGTTCTTTACACAGTAGATACTAAGTACCCAGTTGTGTTAATTCTAAATTACTCTTTGGTACATTTCCAGGTAGACTGCCAGGGTTCCTTCTGATGGAACAGCATGTTCTGAATAGGTTTCAGCAAAATTTCTAATTGACTTTGATATGAATTATGTCTCCTCTAATTTGAATCCCAATCAAATAGAAAATGCTATATTGAATTTGGATAGCATTAGGCTGGATTCCATTGTAATGGATTTCGAGACTGTTGATTAAATAGTAATTCTGAGGGTGGTCATTGACGAATTTACAGTTTAATAGATTTGGATCTGGTTGAACCTAAATATGTTTATATATGTTCCAATTCTTCCATTTTCACATATTATATTCCACAATAAAGAAAAAAAAGAGAAAACCCAAAATCTCAGAAAGGACATGACATGCTGAACTCTGATTTTTTTTTTAATGTCTATTTATTTTTGAGAGAGAGAGAGAGTGAGAGAAGGGGAGGGGCAGAGGGACAAAGGGACAGAGGATCCAAAGCGGGCTCTGTGCTGATAGCAGAAAGCCCGATGTGGGGCTTGAACTCACAAACTGTGAGATCCTGACCTGAATCAAAGTCAGACACTTAACCAACTGAGCCACCAAGTCTCTCCACCTAACTCATCATATTTTTAAATATAATTAAAGCCACATCTATTTCTGAAACTTAATATTGCAGGCATATTAGTGGAATTTGAGATGATGGACTTATTAATACCCTGTAATTCTTGAAGCAGGCAGGAAGTGAACTGAGACCTCCATTCTGAATCATGGATACCTTCTTTCTTAATGTTTTCATATTAATAACAGTTTTGAAATTATGGGACACAGAAAGGACTGAGTGTGTCTTCTTCCACTTCTATCTCCAACTCTCAGCTACTTGCCTCCCTTGAGGCAGAAAGCTATGAAACTGTGTGGTCCTGGTTATAAGTGAGGGAGACAGCTCTGCTGAGAATCTGAGGAGGGACCTGGCATGGGGTCTCCTCCTCTATAGTCTGGAAAGTTTCACAAATTGCTGTGAGAAAAGCCAGGAGCTCAGAGTGGAGCAAAAAAGGGGATAGGAAATGCTCAGCACTTGGGTTTCTTGGAGTGAACCTAAGAATAAGCTGAACCAATAAGGTGAAAGACCCATTCTCTGTGCACCATAAAACAGTACTCTGTAATCCATAAAACACTGAAGAAAGAAATTGAAGACAACACAAACAAATGGAAAGATATTCCATGCTCATGGATTAGAAGAGCTAATATTGTTAAAATGTCCATACTACCCAAAGCAATCTGCAGATTTAATGCAATCCTTATCAAAATGCCAACAGCATTGTTCACAGAACCAGAATCAATAATCCTAAAATTTGCATGGAATCACAAAAGACCCTGAACAGCCAAAGCAATCTTGAAAAAGAAAAACAAAACTGGAGGCATTAGAATTCCAGATTTCAATATATACTACAAAGCTGTAGTAATCAAAACAGTATGGTACTGGCACAAAAATAGATACCTTTATCAATGGAACAAAAGAGAAAGCCCAGAAATAAACCCACAATTACATGATCAATTAATCTTCAACAAAGGAGGCAAGAATATGCAGTAGGAAAAAGGCAGTCTCTTCAACAAATGGAGGTGGGAAAACTGAGCAGCAGCATGCAGACAAATGAAACTGGACCACTTTCTTACAGCATGCACAAAAATAAGCTCTACATGAATTAAAGGCCTAAATGTGAGACCTTAAATCATAAAAATCCTAGAAGAGAGCACAGGCAGTAATTTCTCTGACATTGGTGGTAGGAGTGTTTTTCTAAATATGTCTCCTGAGGCAAGGGCAACAAAAGCAAAAAATTAACTATTGGGACTACATCAAAATATAAATCTTCTGCACAGTAAAGGAAACAATCAATAAAACTGAAAGATAACATACTGAGTGGGAAAAGGTATTTGTAAATGATATATCTGATAAAGGGTTAACACCAAAATATATAAAGAGCTTATACAACTCAACACCAAAAATACCCCCAAATGACTTAATTAGAAAATGAGGAGAAGACGTGAATAGACGTTTGTCCAAAGAAGACATATAGACGACCAACAGACATGTGAAAAGATGCTCACTATTACCCGTCATCAGAGAAATGCAAATCCACACCATGATAAGATACCACCTCATACCTGTAAGAATGGCTAAAAGAAAAAAACTGAGGAAACATATATTGGCAAGGATGTGGAGTAAAAGGAACCCTCTTGCACTGTTGGTGGGAATGCAAACTGGTGCAGCCTCTGTGGAAGACAGTATGGAGGTTCCTCAAAAAATTAACAATAGAACTACCATATGATCCAGTAATCCCACTAGTAGGTATTTACCCAAAGGATACAAAAACACTAATTCAAAAGGATATATACACTCTTGTGTTTATTCCAGCATTATTTACAATAGTCAAATTATGGAAGCAGCCCAAGTGTCCCTCAATAGATAGATGAGTAAAGGATATGTGGTATCTATGCACAATGGAATATTACCCAGCCACAAAAAAGAATGAAATCTTGCCATTTGCTACAACACTGGTAGGTCTAAAGGGTATCATGCTCAGTGACATAAGTCAGTCAGAGAAAAACAAATATTATATGGTTTCTGTCAGATGTGGAATTTAAGATCCAAAGCAAATAAACAAAGAAAATAAGAGACAAGCCAAAGAACAGACTCTTAACTATAGAAAAGAAACTGATGGTTAGCAGAGGGGATGTGGATGGGAGATGGGCGAAATAGGTGAAGGGGATTAAGAGTAAACCTATCATTATGAGCACTAGGTAATGTAGAGAATTGTTGAATCATTATACTGTACATCTGAAACTAAAATAACACTGTATGTTAACTAAACTGGAATTAAAATAAAAAATACAATACAATACAATATAGTAGAAAAAACCCTCTTCGTTAAAGAAAAAAATACAGTACTATATGTAACTTTTTACATAAAAGCTAAATAAATGAAATAGAAACAAAACATTTGAAAGAATATATAGTTCCAACACTTAGTCCTTTAAAGATACTGATAAAATACTTAATAGTTTCATCAAGTAAAAAAAGAGAAGGCATAAATAGACAACATTATGAATCAAATAGAGATATAACTAGGGATAAAGGACAAATTAACAGGACAATGTGAGATCCATGCATTTAACAGCCAATTTCAGAATATAGAGAATATAGATTGTCAAAATGCAAATTTTTAAATTGACCTGAGAAAAAGTGAGATGCAAATATCATGATGAGGGAGATCATCAGAAGAAAAATTGGCAAAATGATAAGAGCTGAAAAGTCACAGCAGCAAAGTTTACAATAGAATTTTTCTAAGACTTTAAACATTGTCAATTTTTAAACTGTAATTTAAAGGACGCCATCAAAAAAGCAAAATGACAACCCACCGAATGGAAGAACAATATTGTATATCATGTATCTGATAAAGTATTTGTATCTGTAATATATAAAGGACTATTAGAAATCAATAAGAAGAAGACAAAAAATTAAAATGAGCTAAATATCTGAATAGACATTTCTCCAGTGAGGATAATCAAATGGCCAATAAAGATCTGAAAAGATGGTCAGTATCATTGCTTATTCAGGAAATGCAAATCAGAGCTACTGAGTTACCACTTCATGGCCATTAGAATGACTGCAATAAAAAGACAGAAATAGCAAATGTTGGTGAGAGTGTAGAGGACTCAGGGCTCCTATACACTGCAGTGGAAATGAAAAGTTACAGCCATTATGGAAAAGAGTGCGACACCCCCTCAAATTGTTAAATAGAGGGTTACTATATGATCCAGCAATTCTATTCCTAAGTATACTCCCAAGAGAAGTAAAAACATGTCCACACAAAAACTTGTACCTGAATGTTCATAACAGATGTCCACCACCTGATGAATGATCAAGTAAAATGTAGTATGCTCATGCAGTGGAATGTTATTCAGCAGCATGCCACAACATGGATGAACCCCAGAACACGCTAAGGTAAAGAAGGCAGTCACAAAAGAACAAAGGTGATTCTATTTATAAGAATTCACCAGAAGAGGCAAACCTTCAGAGACGGAAAGGGAATTAGTTGTTGCCTAGGGCTGGGGGAAGGAAGATGGACAGTTTGGGGTGGTGGTTAAAGGGTGTGGATATTTCTTATAGAGGCAACGAGAACCTTCTAGTCAATTGTGGTGATAGTTACACAGCTGTTTAAATATACTGAAAGCCATTGAAGTTAACACTTCAAATAGGTGAGTTGGATGCTATGTGAATTGCGTCTCAAAAGAAGCGGTTGAAAAATAGATACCGTTAAGATTACTTGTACTATTTCAGATCTTAGATACAAAAAGAAAGTTTCCCATTTCATGTCATAACCCAGTTTAAATTTAAATGAAACCCGACAAAGAAAGAATAAAAACAATAGTTAAGGCTGATGTCTTTTTGGATGATGGGAGAAAAAATTTTAAGCTGATATAAGCAAGTAAACTTAGGTATGTATAAAAATAGTAACACCTTATAGCAAAGCAGGTGACTCAGAGAGGAGGCTGGTCAGAAGTCCTGTAACATTTCCTTAACCTAACTCACGAGGTCACAAAATTAACAAAACAAGTGATTACCACACTCAGGCCAATTAACACATCCATCATCTCACAGAGTGGCTGTATGAGTGTGTGTGTGTGTGTGTGTGTGTGTGTGTGTGTGTAAGAACACATAAATTCTACTCTCAGGAAATTTCGAGTGTATGACACAGAATCCGTACATGCATGCTCATAGCAGCCTTATTCATAACAACCCAAACTGGAAACAATGTGAATTTCTATTAACAAGTCAATATGTATATATAAAAACATGGTATATACCTACACTGGAATACAACCACCAATAAAAAGTAACAAACTATTTATACATCAAGGTGGGTGAACATCACAAACAGTATATTGAATGAAAGAAGTCAGGCACAAAAGGCAAAATTAATTTATAGTGACAACAAGCATACTAATGATTAACCAGGGCAGGGTGTTTGGGGGAAATTAATTGACTTTGACAAGGGAAACTTTGGGGAACATAGAAATGCTCTGTATATTGACTGATTATACAAGTATCCATGTGCCAAAACTCATCAAATTGTTCACTTAAAAAGGCACCCTTTCTTATGTAACTTCTATCTCCAAAAAAAAGAAATTCAAGAAATATAGCAACATATCTCCCATTCACTACCTACAAATTCCCATATTCTGTAATCTGACTTATTTTTCCAAAATCTGCAGTCATCATCTGACAGGCTATATTTCTGACTTATTTACATACACTGGCTGTATTTGACTTACTAACATCCACTGCTATAATGTAGCCTCCTCAAATGCAGGGGTATTTGTTTGAATTGGACACCAAGTACTTCTGTGATTGAGAATAGAATGGCATCTCTCAATATTTTTGGAAGAGATATTTTAGTACAAATTTTCTTTCTCCTTCTTTCATCCAATTTCCTAAGGGGGGGGGTGGGTAGCTGAACAGATATTTTAGAATACTAACATGACAGTAATAACAATATCTGTGCATGATATTCATGACAATAAAAATACGTCACACACAAAACTTACATTTAAAATTAAGAGAACATTTAGTTGAAACCGAGCCGTTTTGATATTTCCTTTCCTTGCTTAAATGCTGATGGGATTATCTAGTCACGTCTCATAAAATGTAATCTTTTTTTGCAGAATCGAATCTAAAGTCAATTTCACAGTTCAGTCAAGTTAGCATTAAGAAATGGTAACAAAGTAGTTTATAGAAGAACTTCTGTGAAGGTTACTTTTTGGCTGCCTCTATTTGTTATCAACTCATCATCTGTATTCCTCTTTCTGTCAGATGTTCAGGATGTAAAAAAAAAAAAAAAGCAACTTCACTATGACAGAATAGAAATGAAAAAGGCCTGTTGGTGAGGTTTCAGGAAAGAATTATGACTTTCATTTCCAGGAAGCCAAGAGTCAAAAAAACCCACAAAATAAAAACTTTCCTTCAAAATTCCTTTAGAAATCAGTGGGTATACTTAAGACACCTAGTAAAGCACAGAATTGTAAACACAGAATTGTTGAATCCTCTAACAGGACTGACTTTACAGAACACCTAGCTCAAATCCATTAAAATGACTGCTGGGGCGCCTGGGTGGCGCAGTCGGTTAAGCATCCGACTTCAGCCAGGTCACGATCTCGCGGTCTGTGAGTTCGAGCCCCGCGTCAGGCTCTGGGCTGATGGCTCGGAGGCTGGAGCCTGTTTCCGATTCTGTGTCTCCCTCTCTCTCTGCCCCTCCCCCGTTCATGCTCTGTCTCTCTCTGTCCCAAAAATAAATAAAAAACGTTGAAAAAAAAATTAAAAAAAATAAAAAAATAAAAAAATAAAATGACTGCTAATTAATTCCTACAATGGCGCCAGGCTTGCAAAAACATCTACTCCAAAGTGATAATTCTCGTGCAGAGAGGATCACTGCCCAAAGCATTAGATTGAAGTGTCAGTTTCACACTACTCTTGAAATAAACTGATTTTTGAGTAGAAGTCATGGCTTGGCATTAATTAATTAATTAATTAATTAAAACAAAACATAACTTTTTTTCAGTTTGCTGGGTCTCAGGAACTGTTGACTCGTGATATATACAGACGAGGGTACCTTAGTATAAGAAGACTTATAATGAAAGAAACACAAATGCTCATTTTGGCTAAATGTGCTTGTTTAGGAAAGAATTTGTTATCCTTTCTCGCGTACAAGGTGCCTGGCATGCCCAGAGATCAATCGAATGAATACACAACAGACATGGACAGATTACAATGAAAAAGGAGGTATTTCTACAGTCTTTTCAAAATGTGACTTTAATGCTAAGAAAGAGGAATCTTAAATCTACACCGTGCGGATGGATGAAGCCTCCCTCCTTAGAATGGTTTTGTTTTTCATAAACTCCAGGGAAGAAAGGTGTCCAGGGAACTGGCATGGCCGGTCAGGGACCCTCACAAACCAGACAGAGGCCTCATTTACACCAGAAGAGGTAAACACCTGATTTGGACTCTCCAGAGATGCAGGAGAAGACTGCTGGAGAGAAAAAGTACAAATCCCATGTGGGAATTGCTATGTGTTTCCTCCCGTTGACAAAGAAACCACATTTTTCTCAGTCTCTGAGGAGTTTCTTTATAGAATTGTATAATGTGAGCAGACATCCTGAATTAGAACAACTCTGAATTTTGAAATTTGTTTTGCTTCCTTTAATATGCGTTTCATTTGTCACTGGGTCCCGCATCTTGTCTTTCCCTTTTCTCTCCTTTGGATTTTTTTCTTGGTTTTGCTCTCACTCTTTTAGCACACGGTATGTGAGACTTGTTAAATCAGCCCTCCAGCTTCTCACTGCCCTACTTTACATCAGAATGTAGCTGCTGTTCATCCAGTTTTCCTAATTTCTCCGGTTTCTCTGGATTCACCAATTCAACTTGACTGAGTTCTTTACAACCCTAATCTAGTCCAAGAACCCAATGGGGACATTTTCTCTTTCTTCTCAAGCCACAACACAGGACTCTTCAGGCTACTTCTCATTTGTGTATTGTAGGACTTCAGAAGCCTGGTCTTTTGAGATTTGCCCCTCTGTATTTATACATTTTGTTGAAACATAGTTATGAGGTCCCTGTTCTTTCATCTTCAAGGTGAGCACTGTTACTCGTCCATTTTCCTTCCCCAGACTCCACAATCCGCTTCTCTCATTTCCCAGATTTTGTTCTCTATCACTTAGACATAAAGTTTCTCTTCCTCAACCTCCATCTCTTTATAATCACTCCTACTGAACTTAGTGTGACATTTGTAATACCCCAGTCTTACTTTGTTATTCCTCTGTATAAAAATATTAAAGGAGGGGCACCTGGGTGGCTCAGTCGGTTGGGCATCCGACTTTGGCTCAGGTCATGATCTCGCGGCTTATGAGTTCGAGCCCCATGTCAGGCTCTGTGCTGACAGCTCAAACCCTAGAGCTAGCTTCGGATTCTGTGTCTCCCTCTCTCTGCCCCTTCCCCAGCTCACTCTCTCTCTCTCTCTCTCAAAAATAAACATTAAAAATTTTTTTAAAAATATTAAAGGAATCTTCATATTCAGAGCAAATCTTTAAACCTCTGCATTACATCCAAGCTACTTTAAGATCTGACACCTACCCAATTCTTGTCTTAATTACTCCTTACTTATATATATTTTCTAATGCAAAACTACTTAAATATCAGAGAATATCTTAGTTCTTTCATGACTTTTTCCTATCTCTGCCTGGAGTGTTCTGCCCTTGACCGAAGTATATTCTCTCTTTACAATTCTACTCATCCTTTAAAACCTACTTCAGATAATGCCTTCTCTATGACGTCTTTCTTCAGGCCCAGGAAAGATTTACCAAACGCAGCTTAAATTTGATTTAACCGTGATTCTTAAAAATAATATTGCAAAGCATTCTGTTTTAAAAAGAACAAGTTCACATTAGGAACTTCCTGTAGGTAAATGAATGCTTATGACAACCCAAAAGGACCTTGAAATTTGAAATCCTGTGTTCTTTTTATTTAATGTTTATTTATTTATTTTGAGAGAGAGCATGAGAGAGGGAGGGGCAAAAACAGAGGGAGAGAGAGAATCCCAAGCAGCTTCCATGCTCAGCTCAGAGCCCAACTGGGGTTCTATCTCATGACCATGAGGTCATGACCTGAGCTGAGATCAGGAGTCAGATGATTAACTGACTGAGCCACCCAGTTGCCCGTGGAATTCTGTGTTCTTTTTTTTTTTTTTTTAAGGTTTATTCATTTTTCAGAGACAGAGACAGAGTGTGAGGAGGGGAAGGGCAGAGAGGGAGACACAGAATCTGAAGCAGGCTCCAGGCTCTGAGATGTCAGCACAGAGCCCAACATGGGGCTCGAACTCACAGACTGTGAGATCATGACCTGAGATGAAGTCAGATGCTCAACCGACTGAGCCACCCAGGTGCCCCTGGAATTCTGTGTTCTTATAATGATCTAGTTATCCGATTAATTTATCAGACTGTGCCTTTCTCAAAATATGGACAAAATGTTAAGTTTCTATTGACATTCTAAAACATTTTCAATTTACTGTTGATTTAAAATAAATCTAAGACGTGGGTCAGATTTCCAGTGTGATACTGGTATTTTAATCAATGGCATTACCCACACCTCTGAAATGAAAGGTCCTACACAAGAAACGAAATGTGTATTACAAAAACTCTTTATCCACATAATTCAAATGCATGTTTTTAGCTGGCAAATAGTTTCAAAGACATGGAAATCCTCCAAGGGACATCAAGGAAAAATGATTTTCGGAGAAAAGGTTGAAAAGTTGTCATTGGGAAGTTGAGAAAGGCCAATGAACAATGAACTCTCTTACATTTAGTCTGATGGTAGGTCCCAGAAATGGTTAAGTCTGAGGTGGTTGACTGATTTTTCTAGATGGTTAATAGTACAGGAATCTATAGAATAGTTTTGTTGCCCTCATTTACTACCTCCTCTCCATGCAAACACACACTGATGTGCATATCCAAAGAGGTTTTTATTAAAAGTTGTGTTACTAATTATATTACCAGTTGAATATAACGAAAAACACAAAACCATTCATCAGAACACATGAATTCTAGTCCCAGCTCTGCTATTTGCCAGTTCTGTGACCTTGGCCATGCTAGCGACAATTTTCTTGGTTTTCTTCATCTCTCAAATGAAGAAGATGAGGTTTGCCCTTTCTCTACAGAACCATTGTGAGGAACAAATAATACGGTGGCTCCAGATTACTTTGTAAATGCCAACGTGTGGCGTCAGTATGAGGACTTATTATTTATGTGCCGGGTTCTCTCTTATCATCTTCCCCCAACCTTTCCCTCTTATGTTCCCTGTGTTTGATTAAACACATCACTCTTCTCCTAACCTGCAGGCTGCAAACATGAGTCATGGTCAGTCCTCCTTCTCCTTCCTCTCTGCATCAATTCACCCTGCACCCCTTTCAATTAGGCCTAAACAGTATCTATCAAGTTATTTCCTTCTAGCTGCTTCTACTCCCCAGCCAAAACTCTTGCAGGGCTCATTATTTCCCTGACAGGCTGCTGGCTGATGTTCCTGGCAGTATTTTCTCTTATTCCAATTTATGGTCAAAAGTGGCTAGATTTTCTTCCACAAATGCAGACAACAAACACACTCCTCAGGCTGGCATTCAAAGTGCGCCACGGTGTCACCATTTTCAGCTATTGCCATCCTACATGTGTTTATGGGAAGTTCCAGTAACCAATCTCCCCACATCCCATCAATCATACCCACCACAGGCCAATATTTCTGCATTAACCCAGACCATTTAGTCAGCTTGGGAAGCCTGTGCTCCTCTGTTCTATAGGAAGACCCTTGATCTCTTCAGCTCTCTTTCAAAACTCCTTCCCTAAGCTTTTTCTAAGCTCTCCAGCTATAAGAGATCTCAATTATCCTTTCTTTCAAATATTCTTTGTATTCATCATTGGTGTGTAAAACGTAATTTCAAGAATTAGCAGTTTAGGGAAACTTAGGAAAACTTATCTTGTCCCGTGAATACAACTAGATAACACTCACATCAGTGTGAATAATCCAGAAAATGATCTGAAGACCAGCAGAGCAGACTCTACAACTCAAGGTAGAGAAGAAGCCACATTGAAGAGGGTAAGAAGGGTGGAGATGTGGTGGGGATCAAAATGGAAGGTGGCTGTCCCAGGGCAGGGAGGGAACAGCTGTCACAGAGAAGAGTGAGAAACATAGTCTCATACTGGGGGTGAGAGAGGGGCAGAGACAAATCCTTATAACATTTGGATTCAAAAGTGAGAGGGGCTGAATTCCCTTAGTTCTTACAACCAGAAGGACTTAAATTCTGGCATTTTAAAAATCAGGAGGACTCAGTTCTGGAAGAGCCTGGAAGGCAATAGAAAGCTGGGTCCCTGCCCTGAAAGAGACAGCATGGCAAACAACCCGTGGAGACACCTGATAGAAGTAACAGTTTTAAAAGTGCCTGAGGCACATGGGAGGGAGAATTATTTATTCACCTCAGAGCCTGTCCCAGGAGGGGCACAGGTCACAGGAAGCTCCCTCCAGCAACAAAGAAACTGGCAGGTGCCATTTTCTTCCCCAAACCCCCAGCATAAACACACTGCACCAACACTCACTACCTAACTTGCTTACCCCAAGCTCTGCCCCACTGTCATGCTGGTCTCAGTCTTGGTGCAGGTCCCCTCTCCCAGAAGTCCTTGCAACACCATGTCTCTGATCCTTGTGTTTTGTGGGGCCTCTGTCCTGGAGGCAGCAGTAGTCATGGGCCTTGTAGAATCCCAAGGCCTACCTTGTAAAATTGTGTGTCCTTTCCATGCAGTCCCCAGTCTCAGTGGTGAAGATGTTTTGCAAACAGACCAATATGCACCTTGTTTAAGGTGTGTGCCCCAACGTGGCCGGGAACAAAATACTGCCTACAATAGGCAAAGAGAGCAATGCAGACCACTGGACTGAAGGAAAAAATGGACAGGACACAATAGGAAGGCACAGGCAACACACATAGGAAACATCACTGAAGTGCCAGGTTCTGGTGAACAGGGCACACTGCACTGCAGGACTCTCTAGGACCTCTTCTTCATAAGGCCATTAATTTCAAGAGTAGGAGACTAACACAGAAATAGACACAGAGTTAAACAAATAGAGAAGACACAGGGATATGTCCCAAATGAAAGAATAGGACAAAACCACAGCAAGAGATCTAAGCAAAACAAGTATAAGCAATATGCCTGAGAGATAATTTAAAGTAATGATCATAAAGATACTCACTAAACTTGAAAGAAGAGTGAAGGACATCAATGAGACCCTTAAAAATAGATTAAAAAACACAATCAGACATGGAAAACCCAATAAGTAAAATTAAAAATACACTGGAAGGAATAAATGGGCTAGAGGAAGAAGAGGAATGATTTAGTGACCTGGCAGACAGAGTAGTGGAAAGTAATCAAGCTGAGCAGGTGAGAGGAAAAAATTATGCAAAATAAGAATAAACTTAGGGAACTCAATGACTCCATCAAGTGTAATAACTTTTGCATTATAAGAATCCCAGAAGAAGAAGAGAGAGAAGGGAACAGAAAAGCTATTTGAAGAAATAAATGCTGAAAACTTCCCTAATCTGGAGAAGGAAATATATATCAGATCCAGGAGGCACAGGGATCTCCCAACAAAATCAACCCAAAGAGGTCCACACCAAGACACATAGTATTTAAAATGATAAAAAGTACTGATAAAGAATTTTAAAAGCAGCAAGAGACAAGAAGACAGTTCCCTGAAAGAGGAAACCCTATAAGGTTATCAGCAGATTTTTCAGCAGAAACTTTGTAGACCAGAAGGAATGGCATGATATATTCAAAGTGCTGAAAAGAAAAAAACAGTCTGCAGCCAAGACCAGCTAAGCTGTCATTCAGAATAGAAGGGAAGATAAAGAGTTTCTCAGACAAGCAAAACCTAGAGGAGTCCATGACCACTAAACCAGCCCTAAAAGAAATGTTAAAAGGGGCTCTGAATGGAAAGGAAAGACTGTAAGTATGAGTATGAAAAATAAGAAACATAAAGGCAATAAAAACAAGTATATCTGTGAAAATCAGATTCACAAAATAAAGGATGTAAAATATGACACCATATACCTAAAATGTGGGGGGGTAGAGGAGTTAGAATGGGTTCAAATTTATGTGACCATCAATTAATATAGACTGCTATATGCAGAAGATGTTATCTACAAACCTAAGGTTAACCACAATCAAAAACCAGTAATAGATATGCAAAGAATAAAGAGAAAGGAATCCAAGTACGTCACTTAAAAAAAGCCAGCAAACAATGAAAGAGGAGAAGAAAAGGGTCAGAAAAGCTAAAAAAAACCAAAACCAACCACCAAACAAATAACAAAATGTCGGTAAATGCATATCTATCAATAATTACTTTGAATGTAAATGGACTAAATACTCCAATCAAAAGACATAGGTGATGGAATGGATAAAAATACAAGACCCATCCATATGCTGCCTACAAGAGACTCGTTTCAGACCGAAAGTCACATGCAGGCAGAAAAATAAGGGACGGAGAAACATTTGTCATGCAAATGGGTGTCAAAAGAAAGCCAGGTTAGCAATACTTATATCAGACAAAATAGGCTTTCAAACAAAGTCTGTAACAAGAGACAAAGAAGGACACTATATACTCATTAAGGGGAAAATCCAACAAGAAGATATAATAACTGTAAATGTTTATGTACCCAACATGAGAGTACCCAAACACAGTAAACCTTGGTTTGCAAGCATAATTCATTCTGAAAACATGGTTGTAATCCAAAGCACTCAGATATCAAAACGAATTTCAAGAACCATTGGCTCAGTTGTGCTCGTGTGACATTCAGCATCACGTACTACTCATATTGTGAGACGTTGCTCATTTATCAGGTTAACATTTATTAGAAATGTTTGCTTATCTTGTGGAACACTCACAAAACAAGTTACTCACAATCCAAAGTTTTACTGTACTAACAGCAGTTAATAAAATCACAAAGGAAGTAATCAATAGTAACACAATAATAGTAGGGGACTTTAACACCCCACTTACATCAATGGACAGATCATTCAAACGAGGAAACAGTGGCCTTGAATGACAAACTGAACCAGAAAGATATACAGATACATCCAGAATATTCCATCTTAAAACAACAGAATACACATTCAAGTGCACATGGAATATTCTCCAGAATAGATCACATGTTAGGCCCCAAAGTAAACCTCAATGAATTAAAAAAGGTTGAAGTCATACCACACATCTTTTCAGACCACAAGGCTATGAAACTAGAAATCAACCACAAGAAATAAATCTGGAAAGAGCACAAATATATAGAAGTTAAATAACATGCTTCTGAACAATGAATGGGTCAATCAAGAAATCAAAGAAGAAATAACAGATTACACTGAGAGAAATGAAAATGAAAGCACAATGATCCAAAACACTTGGGATACAGCAAAAGTGGTGCCAAGAGGGAAGTTTAGAGAAATACACACCCACATCAAGAACAATAGAATTTTCTTTTTTCAATGTTTATTGTTGAGAGAGGAAGAGAACGTGAATGCATAAGCCAGGGAGGGGCAAGAGAGAGACAGACATAGAATCCAAAGCAGGCTCCAGGCTCTGAGGTGTCAGCACAGAGCCTGACACAGGGCTTGAACTCATGAACCACAAGATCATGACCGGAGCTGAAATCCAGTGCTTAACCAACAGAGTCACCCAGGTGCTCCAAGAAGCCAGAAAAATTTCAAATAAGCAACCTAACCTGACACCTAAAGGAGCTAGAGGAAGAACAACAAATGAAGCCTGAAGCCAGCAGAAGGGGGGAAATAATAAAGATCATAGCAGAAATAAATGATGTAGAAACTCAAGAAACAATAGAACTGATCCATGAAACTAGGAGCTGGTTCTTTGAAAAGATCAACAAAACTGATAAACTTCTAGCCAGACTCATAAAAAATTTTTTTTAATTACAAAATTTTTAAAAAGGAAAAACAGGACTCCAAATCACAATGAAAGAGTAGAAATAACCAACACCACAACAATACAAATGATTTTAAGAGAATATTATGAAAAATTATATGTTAACAAATTGGACAACCTAGAAGAAATAGATAAATTACTGAAAACATGTAACCTACCAAAACTGAAAAATTTGAATAGACTGATTACCAGTAATGAAATTGAATCAATAATGAAAAACTCCCAACAAACGAAAGTCCAGGACCAGAAGGCTTAGTAGGTGAACACTACCAAGTCTGTATTATTTTTTTAAGTTTATTTATTTATTTTGAGAGAGAGAGAGTGCAAGCGGGGCAGGGAATCCGAAGCAGGCCCTGTGCGATCAGCACAGAGCCCAATGTGGGACTTGAACCCACAAAGAATGAGATCATGATCTTAGCCAAAAGCAAGAGTCAGATGCTCAAGTGACTTAGCCACCCAGGCGCTACAATTCTACCAAAATTTTTTTTTAACGTTTATTTATTATTGAGAGACAGAGAGAGATAGAACATGAACATGGGAGGGGCAGAGAGAGGAGGAGACACAGAATCCAAAGCAGGCTCCAAGCTCTGAGCTGTCAGCACAGAGCCTGATGCGGGGCTCAAACTCACAAACCGCGAGATCATGACCCGAGCCAAAGTTGGATGCCTAACCAACTGAGCCGCCCAGGCCTCCCTCTACCAAACTTTTAAAGAATTAATACCTATCCTTCTCAAACTATTCCAAAAAAAACCAGAAAATGAAGGAAAACTTCCATGTTTATTTTATGAGGTCAGTATTACCCTAATACCAAAACCAGATAAAGATGCCACAAAAATAAAGAACTTCAGGCCAATATCTCTGATGAACATAGATGCAAAAATCCTTAACAAATTACTAGCAAACTAAATCCAACAATACATTAAAGAAAATCACTCACCATGCCCAAGTGGGATTTATTCCTGGCATGAAAGTATGGTTCAATATTCACAAAAAAATCAACATGATATGTCACATCAATAAGAGAAAGGATAAAAAACATATATGATCATTTCAATAGATGCAGGAAAAGCATTTGACAAAGTACACCATCCATTCATGATCAAACCCCTTAACAAAGTAGGTTTAAAGGGAACATACTTCAACATAATAAAAGCCTTATGTGAAAAACCCACAGCTAACATCATACTTAATGGGAAAAAACTGAAAGTCTATGCCCTAAGGTTAGGAATAAGACAATGGTGTCCATACTCACCAGTTTTATTTTATTCAACATAGTACTAGAAGTCCTAGCCACAGCAATCAGGCAACAAAAAGAAATAAAAGCCATCCAAATTGTAAGGAAGAGGTAAACTTTTATTATTTGCAAATGACATGATACTCTTTGTAGAAAATCCTAAAAACTTCACCAGAAATCTGCTAGATCTGATAAATGAATTCAGTAAGCCACAGGATACAAAATCAATATACAGAAATCTGTTGTGTTTCTATACACTAATAATGAAGCAGCAGAAAGAGAAATTAAGAAAACAATCCCATTTATAATTTCATCAAAAAGAATAAAATACCTAGGAATGAATTTAACCAAAGAGGTGAAAGAACTGTACTCTGAAAACTATAAAATCTGATGAAAGAAACTGAGGATGACACAAAGAAATGGAAAGACCATTCCATGCTCATGGACTGGAAGAAAAAATATTGTTAAAATGTCTATACTACCCAAAGCAATCTAAAGATTTAATACAATTCCTGTCAAAATGCCAACAACATTTTTCCCAGGATAGAACTGGAACAAATAATCCTGAAATTTCTATGGAATCACAAAAGATCCCAAATAGCCAAAGAAAAACAAAACTGGAGTAACCACAATTCCAGATACAAGTTACATTACAAAGCTGTATTAATCAAAACAGTATGGTACTGGCACAAAAATAGAGGTCTAGATCAATGGAACAAAATAGAAAGCCCAGAAATAAAACCATGATTATATGGTCAATTAATCTTCAACAATGGAGACAAGAATAGGCAATAAGAAAAAGGCAGTCTCTTCAACAAATGGTGTTGGGAAAACTGGACAGCTACATGCAAAAGAATGAAACTGGACCATTTTCTTACACCATGCACAAAAATAAGCTCCAAGTGGACTAAGGACCCAAACAGGAGACCCGAAACCATAGAAATCCTAGAAGAGAGCACGGGCAGTAATTTCTCTGACGTTGGTGGTAACAATATTTTTCTAGATATGTCTCCTGAGACAAGGGAAACAAAAGCAAAAATAACATACTGGGGCTACATCAAAATATAAAGCAAAGGTTGTTTGTTTGTTGTAACAAACTAAAAGGCAACCTACAGAATGGGCGAAAATACTTGCAAATAATATATCTGGTAAAGGGTTAGTATATAAAATACGTAAAGAACTTATAAAATTCAACACCAAAAAAAAAAAAACAAAAACAAATAACCCAATTAAAACTGAGCAGAAGACACGAACAGACATTTCTCCAAAGAAGACGTACAAATGACCAACAGACACTATAAAGATACCCTACATCACTCATTACCAGGGAAATGCAAATCAAAAGCACAAGGAGATACCACCCCACACCTGGAAAAATGGTGCGAATCTAAAATCAAAAACTGAAGAAACAACAAGTGTTCGTGAAGATGCGGAGAAAAAAGAACCCTCTTGTACTGTTGGCGGGGATGCAAACTGGGGCAGCCTCTGTGGAAGACACAATGGAGGGTCCTCAAAAAATTAAAAACAGAACTACCCTATGAGCCAAGAATTGCACTACCAGGTATTTATCCACAGAATATGAAAACATTAATTCAAAGGGATATATCCCCTTTGTGTTTATTGCAGCATTATTTACAATAGCCTAACTACAGAAGCAAACCAAATGTCCATTAATAGATGAATGGGCAAAGAATATGTGCTATATATGCACAATGGAATATTATCACTCAGCCATAAAAAAGAATGAAATCTTGCCATTTGCTACAACATGGATGGATCTAGAAAATATAATGCTAAGTGAAAAAAAAAAAAAAAACCAGAAAGAGACAAACCAAAAAGTGACTCTCAACTGCAGAGAACAAACAGATGGTCACCAGAGGGGAGGTGGGTGGGAGGGTGAGGGAAATAGATGAAAGGGATTAGGAGCGTACTTATTTTAATGAGCACTGAGTAATGTATGGAATTGTTGAATCACTATACTGCACACCAAAAATTAATATAACACTATATGTTAACTACGCTGGAATTAAAATAAAATAATAATAAAATAAAATGAAAATGAATGGGGGGCGCCTGGGTGGCGCAGTCGGTTAAGCGTCCGACTTCAGCCAGGTCACGATCTCGCAGTCCGTGAGTTGGAGCCCCGCGTCAGGCTCTGGGCTGATGGCTCGGAGCCTGGAGCCTGTTTCCGCTTCTGTGTCTCCCTCTCTCTCTGCCCCTCCCCCGTTCATGCTCTGTCTCTCTCTGTCCCAAAAATAAATAAAAAACGTTGAAAAAAAAATTTAAAAAAGAAAATGAATGGGAAAATAATTAGTAAAGTAGCCAGCAAGGGCTGCAATCATCTTGAGACCTGACTGCGGCTGTAGATACGGCTTCTAATTTCACTCAGATGGAGGCTGGCATGAAGCTTTCATGCCTCCTCCCATAGATTGTTTCCCGAGTAACTGGGATTTTCCCAGAGCAAGTGATCCAAGACAAACCGATGCAAAAGAAAGTACAAGAACTCAAGATCGAAACCACAGTGTTTTGATTACCTAATCTCAGAAGTGCCATATGCTTGCTTTTTTTCCATATACACTTGGTCACACAGATCAGCCTTTGTGTGATGTGGGAGGAGGCTCTACAGGGCATGAATACCAGGGGCATAAATCTTTGCAATATTGGAGGCAAGCTGCCACATTGTCCTAGTGTGTTACTTTGTGGCCATACAGTAATCACCATATCACCTACTTATCTCATCCTTCTAGACACAAACACTCTTGCTCACTGAACGCATAACATCTCGAAAAATTATTTGTGCAGAATACTTGCTCATTAAATGTCATTTTATGAGTTATTTTACGTGAGTTCATGTGTATCTCATTCAAGGAATTATTTATACCCTTGGTTAAGACAGCTGAGGTCCTGTCTTTGACTTTCTTGGAAGGCTAATGAGTCATAGGCTGAAACTGTATGTGTTAATTTGTACCCTAAACTTGAAAACCCGCATACCAAACATATGTCGATGTTAACAAGTTGAGTTGCGAACGATAATGGGGTGGCATTAATGTCATTCTGTCACCATTACTAACACGTAGTAGGAATATATGCTCTGTCAACCTACAAATAGGGGTTGAATATGCATACCTGTTTTAACAGGGAGAATGTGGTATGTATTATATTCCAAGGACTTACCTTCCAAGATGAACTTTTTTTTTTTACTTTAAGCAGTTTGTATGTTGCCTTCTACCCTCATCACCATGAGACAATAGAGATAAAAGTCTAAAATAGAGACAAAGTGTCTCTTGAATAACTGAAATTTCTAATGAAGATTAGAATAGAAAATGTCTAAGTGCAATGAAAATGCTAAACATTTATTCAAAATGATACTAAGCAAAATTCAGTAATTATTATATACTCACCACTAAAACTTTTAAAAACAAGTTTACGAAGATTTCTTCCCTACATTTCTTCTCTGTTCTTCCATCTTTCACCAAAAGCCCCCTCGAAAGGATTCTGTGGCACCCTGTTTAAAAGGTATCAGCTCTTTCATCAAGGACAGACGTCTCATTGATGAGGACAGGTGAAGGCAGGCTACTTTCATGGGGGCTAATAGTTGTTTCTTCCTCATCTAAGGAAACTCTTCTACACATTAGGTTAATCCAGGATAATTTTTTAAATACCATATCAAGTCCCCCAAAGACCAATTAAACAGAAGCCTTAGAAACAGGATCCTAGTATCATCATTTTTAAAAGAGCCACTGTAAATTCTGATATGCATCATTATTGAGAATTACCGGGGGATGAAATATGAAATGTCAGAGAAGGACATCCAGAAAGCAAACAAACAAAAAAAGGAGACCATGATTTCATTTTATACTCAGCAAGTCACAGAATTAGTTTTTTTTTTTTTTAACTCAAAGAGAACAATTAGATTGACTGTGAATCATTGAGTTGTTAATATGCAAATGAAATGTTCTCTTCTAGAATAGTAAACCCAGAGCTGTAATATGCTTTTGGTCATGCTTTTAAGTCAATGTTTTTCATATTTAAAATATAATTAATTATAAATATTAGACTCATTTTCTAGTTTGATTCTCTTACTATTTTACTGTATATTTTTCAATAAGAGAAGACCCAATCAATTTCTCTGGAACTAATCAGCAAAATAAACAGAGGACGTTAGACTAGAACTCATGTATCCGGAATTCATGTATCTGTTTTTTTCCCACTACATTGCAGTAGAGTCAGTATACAACTCGTAATATAATGTTTATAATCTAATGATCTCGCTGCAGGAGTGTGAGCACATAAGGATGTGGTTAGTAGGCAGGGAGCGGAATCATGTCTTCCTAGAGATACCTATACTATCTAATAGGAAAATGCCCCTTATAATTAACCATGTCTAGGAATTGCCTTCAGACTAAGCTAACTCCTCATTGGACTCTCTCAGCTTCTTAGCAACCAACTTTGAAATGATGTCTCTGAAAAATCAAGTTTACTTTGTATCTGTTAAAGAATGCAAAGGAAAGATTACCTTTCATTTTCTTTCAAGGGGACTGCATTTTTAGTACTAGTGAACAGATGCTTCTAATTGTTAAAAGTAATTATTTAAAAAAATAGGCTAGAGGAAACCTGATTTTGGTGGGTGGGTGGAATTCTCATCTGTTATCAATTATAGTACCATATAATTGATAGTAAACTAGAAATGTAAAAAGCACAAAAGATACCTCAAAGTTTAACATAGTTTGAGAAAACATAACCTTCTAGAAAGGATGACCTTAATATCAAATGCCAAGTCTTTGACTCTGCCGTATAAATTGCTCTATTCATTAAAATGTTAAAGTGTGGTACATCATAAAGATGAAAGCCAATTTTCTTTTCATTACCAATACCCTCCTGTTGAGAATTTGGAAGCTTATATTTTAATCAATTCATCTGATCTTTTCAAATTAAATTATCCCCTAAGTGAACTAGATGAAAAATAAATTATATTAAAATTAATGTTCTTCCTCATTTGTCAAATATGGACTACAATAATTTCTTCTAGTTTTAAATGATAATATTGGATAATAAACTTCTATTTTAAGCTATCTCTCTATATAGAACCCGACTTTATTAATACTGGGACAAGGTTTGAAATGAACCCAACTTGGTCTTATAACTTGGGAGAAATATACTGCATACCTTTGAGCAAGTTTGGTGGACAAGTACGCACAGTGATTATTACGCTTTGTTAGAATGTATTTTGTAAAGTGAATGTATGACTTTACTGAACATGTGCTTGTGTACAGCATAACCATGGGAACTCTGCACTGAGAGTCTAGGGTTCGGACGACCTCTTCTATCTTCTGGCAACAGGGAGCTCTTCAGCCTAGGGCTCCATACCTACCCCAATAGATGGTGGTCAGAAAATGTCTATTATATTAAAATTTGAGGTGTAAGAAGTGGATGGTGAGGCTTTTCATTCCCTTCCGCCTATAAAATGACATAGAAATGGTTGCACAATGCTATATACTACATCCAACCCCTTTAGAGTCAGGGTTCATTTTCTACGACTTTGTTGGCAGGTCAACAACGTACAACATTATTGAGGAAAATTCTGACCACAAGTTTGGTTAAGCTACTTGCATTAGACTTGCCTTAAAATTTTATTCAGAGATAAAGAAGTTATAGTTGTTTTGATTGTGCCACTGCTGACCTAGTGACAACTGGTCCAAATTAATATAACGTTTAGAAATATTTTCATATCACTTGGGTGATAAAACCTACAAGATAGACGAAGGTTGTGTGTCTATAACAAAAACAGTTTGATCTTATGGCTTTCAAACTGATACTATCACCTGATGGCTGAGCAAAACTGATATGCTAAAACATCTAAAGTGATTCTGTCGGAGAGAGCTATTGGCTCCCTTCAATTGACTCAGAAAGGAAGAATGGGATGGCGAATAAAATTCTAGTTTCTCCCTTATTTGATTCAATTTGCAACAGTACATTTCAAAGAGAAGCATGTTTATAACATTTATTACTTACATAAAATCAGCAGAAATTAATACGCTTGCATAAATGGCAGAAAATCCAGTTTAACTGTTATTACCATCTTTTATGTGGAGGAGGGTTCATTTAGGTAGAAGTTTGGATTTGAGTAACACCCAAAGTAGTGCTGTAAATACAATAATGAAACATAAGTTTTCAAATTCCACTCAAACGTTGTTAATCTGTTAGGAAGTGCTCACTGGAAGATGATAGAAAACATTGTAGCTCTTTGAAGCAAAAGCAATGTTCATAAAATTATTGAAAGAATCATAGGAGGTTCAGTTTCCAGAAAGAATTCCCAGAACAAACCTGGGAATTGGGCTAGCCAAAGAATGACATAGTCATAATGCTGGGCCATGAAGAAGCTCCTCTCGTGTTTATTAGCTCCAGACTACAACAGCTGAGCTGAACTTCCAGAATAAATGTGTGGCTACCAGACTACTGACATCTACTAGATGAAGAAAACTTCTGTCTTACACACTAGGGTATCACTTCTACTTCAAGGACCATGCAAGGGCATTGGATCAACAGAACGCAAAAACAACTATAGCTCTCTTTTGCAAGTTTTATGAGGGAATGTAGTTTTTATTTTCACAACCTCTGGTCTACAGGAATATCCTACAAAGATGTTGGAATACATGTCGAGTGAACCAATCTACCACATACGCAACACTGAAATTGAAATCCATGTTCTTAATAATGTGCATATAAAAGTATACAAGATGATCATGAAACATTCAGTTTTAATTAAGGAAAAAAAAGCATGGTTTCATTTTTAATCTGGTAGATTTTTGTATTATAATTGTATCATCAGAATAAATAATTCTAATACTTTAAAAACATTTTTTTAATGTTTATTTTTGAGAGCAGTGTGTGTGTGTGTGTGTGCGTGTGAGCAGGGGAGGGGCAGAGAGAGGGAAGACACAGAATCATAAGTGGACTCCAGGTTCTGAGCTGTCAGCAAAGAGCCCAACGGGGGGCTCGAACTCATAAACCGCGAGATCATGACCTGAGCCAAAGTCGGCCACTCAACTGACTGAGCCACCCAGGCACCCCAATAATTCTAATGTTTTTAAAACAAATGATCATCAATGTTTAATGTACAAATTGTAGCATTATTAATTGCATATTATCACTAATGTGATATCACATAGGTACTGGCAAGTTGGTGGCAAATTTTCTTACAAAAATGAGATTTTTTTTCAGGTAGACAAGTGTTTTTTTTTCAAAAGTGACAGCTAAAATATATGATTCTCTGGACATGGTAATCACTATTATTGTGACTAAACTTTGTTAAGATTGGGCAATAAGTTTAAGATGATATGTCTTGTCAGGAGTGCAAATTATAATTATAGCATGACTACTCCTAATGAGTTTGCATTTTGGAAACACAGTTTAGTGCCCCATCAGGATGTAAATCTAAGATTATGGAAACTTTCTCAAGGTAGAATATCACTTTAGAATGCAAACATCCATTTGGATAGTCACTGAGAAAAATTGAATGATCAGACGACACAGATTGCTGCATCTGAATGCAAAATCATCTATTGTTAGAGTTTTGTGATAAAAATAAAAAAGCAAACATGTCTATAATTTTGAATAGTTCTTGGTAGATTGGGAGAATATATTGTTTAGCCCGATATTTTCTATCTCACATGTTTCTACATGTCTAGGTAACATAAAAAAGATCTTGCATAGCTGATTACCAAAATTAAGGCTCAGATGAACATTCATAACTTACTGAAATAAGCAGATTTTGAGGATTTTCAATATTTGCATGGCTACATGCAGCTAGCTTAACAGCACAATGTGCAGGAGGGCCTTAGCAATTTTGTATGACATCGAGTAAAATGTAAGTCAACAGGATGATGAGGGTGGTGTAGTGTAAATGCCAAAGCAGCCATTAACCAAATCTATGCAAGTACAGTCTACAAAATAAAAGCTGCAGTGCCTCCTTATATTGTGTTGTCCAGTCACCAGTTGGAGAAAGGATAGGCTTGTAAGTTCTGAGCACTATGCTTTAAAAATGATATTGATAAGCTGCAACCTAGACCAAGAAATTTAAACAAGTGGTAAATGACCCCCAAACCATATCGTATGCATACTAGTTAAACAAAAAAGAATAGACAAAATTTTGAGTGTAATAGTTCAGGATAAGAAAAGTTTAAACATTCAATCAATACTGAGTAACTTCTCAAAATGAGAGCGCCCTTAAAAATGGAAAATTTAAGGTAATTAAATGTTAATCGTAAGATGATTGTACTAATACACAAATACCTTTAAAGTTATTACATAAAGGACAGATCAGGTTAGATATTCTTTTTTCTTAATTAATTTGTTTATTTGCAGAGAGAGATGTTATTGCGCAGATCATCCAATTTTGGGGTACTTGGATGGTTCATTCGGTTAAACCTCTGATTCTTGATCTTGGCTCAGGTCATGATCTCATGGTTCAGGAGACAGAGCCCTGCGTTGGGCTCTATGCTGACAGCATGGAGCCTGCTTGGGATTCTCTCTTTCTTTCTCTCTCTCTCTCTCTCTCTCTCTCTCTCTCTCTCTCTCTCTCTCCTACTCTTCCACTGACACACACATGCTCTCTCTCTCTCTAAATGAATGAATGAATGAATGGATAAATAAATAAATAAACACTTTAAAAAAGAGCATCCAGTTTCTTTTGTCTCATGCTCTCTTTATTAAAACATCTCTAAAAGTCCTGAAATGTGTATCAACTATTGTCTGAATTTTAGATCTTTATTCTACATTGCCAGAGGTTATTGACAATGATATAGATCTTCTTGCCTTACTGTTTTGATACACTCTTCATAAGTTGAAAGCATCGTAAGTTGAAAATGCATTTAATACATCTAACCTACCAAACATCACAGCTTAGCTTGGCCTCCATTAAACATGCGCAGAACACTTACATTAGCTTATCATTTGTCAAAATCATCTAACATAAAAGGCTATTTTGTAGTAAAGTGTTTAATAGCTCATGTAATTTATTGAATATATCACTGAAAGCAAAAAAAACCCAGAATAGCTGTATGGGTGTAGAGTGGCTAGAAGTGGATCAGTTGTTAACCCTCATGATCGCATGGCTGACCAAGAGCCAGCCCTGACCAGCAGCGCTGTTGCTGACCAGCATCACGAGAGAGGATCACAGCACATTTCATCAACCTCGGGAAAGGACACAACTTCAAAATGCAAAGTACTGTTTCTACTAAATACGTATTGCTTTTGCAGCATCGTGAAGTCAAAAAATCGTAAGTTGAACCACTGTTAGGGAGCGATTGTATGTATTAGACCAGCCCAGAAATTACCTCCTGTCTTCCCAGAACACTTTAAGATCGTGTTCCCTTATGTTATTTCCACGTGCATGTTAAAGTATATATCTGATTTTAATTATTCTCCAACTTCCAGCCATTCAGAACACCACAGAATTTTCTGTAGGTGATTATAGAGTTAGGGTCTGCACCATTGTTACCTGACAGCTCTAACTAGTGTCCCAGAGGAATTGGCGAGTGAAATGACTGCATGCAAGTAATTATTTTTTAAATTTAGACACTAAGTCAGAAAATGTTCTTCATGCCAAAAGGGCTTTAAAAAAAATCGACCTTGCTAGCAGCCCAGTGTGAAGAATAATTGCCGATTGTTACAGATCAATAGCATCCAATTTAGAAAGACTGGAGAATTCCACAACTGTAATTTTGTAAAGCATTTTTGAGGAAAGCAAAATATTTGTAGCAATTAATGAATTAAAACCCAAAATACCAGAAAAGCAGAAATTAGTAAGGAACAAGTCATACGGGTCAGAAACTAGAAACAAATATATCTGGCTTAGATATACACCCCAGAAAAGATCCAACCTAAGACAGAACGAAGGAACCCTGAAGACTCATTCATGAGTCCACTCTTTTGAATAGCTTGTTATATCTAAGTAAAAGCTCAGGAACTATTTAAAGCTTAGAAATAGCAGAGCAGGTATTTTGCATGTTTTGATGCAAATAATTTTCTTGGAAACACGTCTCATTTTTCTGTCTCCTCCTTTGTTTCATTATTCATTCTATACTTCAGTGTTTCTGCTGATTACTTAACATATTCTAGGCTTAAGCGTTTGTACTAGTTCATGAGTCTTCTCTAAAAATAAACATTCTTGGGTGTTCATACTTCCTTCTCCTGCGATGTCATAAAATCTCTCTTCACATCTATAAATTCTCAACTGTTATCTTTACTCTGTGAAACCTATGATTGTCCCAATTAACCTAGAAAGTAAGCAGATATGGAGGAAGAATAAGATTATTTGAGAGATTTGCATTCTGTATAACAATGAAGTAGTAAAGTTTGTAGGAATGTGCCCAACGTGTGGAGTGTTTATTATTAATTCAAACATGGGCTCAGGCTTAGGAAGACATTTAGTGGCGGAGAGAGGGAAATTCTTGAAGCTTGCTAAGATTTTAAATTATACGTTATTTTGCTTACTTTTCCTTTGTGGATACAAATAAGTTGAGACTTAATATTCAGTAATGATACAAAAGAAAGCATCAAAAAATATTTTAATTTTTAAAAATACAGGACATCTTAAATATAGTTTGAAAGCACTTAACATTACTATCATATTAGAGAAAGTGCCAGAAGTCATCATTACAATATCAAATGACAGGTAGGAAGGGTATAATCAAGATTTTTAATATCTATTTATATCACTGAAGCCAAAAGATCAAATTTTCTTATGGTCTGTAATCGTTTCAATTTGTACCATAAAATTTGAGCTAGAAAGATAATGCTGTTTTCCATTAGAAGTCACACATCTCAGAGATGTGATTAATTAATGCTAAAATTTTTAAAAAAGAATAAAGCCTTTCTTATTTAGGTAAATGTATTTTGATCAAGAAAGGTTTTCATCAAAAAAGGTTCTAGGCAGAGTACAAAAAATCTTTTGGTTCTTGTCTTTGTTTCCTGCCAGACACAAAGAATTTCTGGGTACACAGCGAAACACTGATTGTTTATCTGATAACTACAATCGAATATAGTGGCCTTGACAAAAATATGTACATGTAGAGGCAGCCAGCAAAGATCCAGGCAAATCATGTGGTAGGTTGATAACCTGAAGTTAAACTATATAATTGTCAAAGACCATGCTAAAAAGGCAGGCACTTTGAGACTAAGAGATTCAGTTCTAAGAGGTTCAATTCTAAGCCTGCTGTATTTTAAGCGTATGTAAGATCCACACTTTAGTCTATCTCTGTGGATACATACTCATCATCCAATATTTAATACTTGTCATTTACTTGGCAATCTGCTTCTCACCACTGTCCCAGATAATTTTTTATCAATGAATTATGCAAATTTATATAATTTATCTTTCTTTCAAAATTTTTCATTAATAATTTCTGATACTGAGTTGAAGGGAAATCTTCTCAAACTGAAATTAGGTAACAAAAGCTGATGAATGGCAATGTGTCAAGTTGGAGATAACAATAATAATGCTAGAGACGTAGGAATAATCCCACATGCCAGCGACCATATTTTTGCAACATCATTTTTTCAAAATTTCAACAAAATATGAAAAATATACTGAATCATTTCAATTTACCTTTGGGTAGAGCACATAGAATTAAGAGTATTCACAAGGATTCACAAGAATTAAGAATTCACAAGTTCTCTATTCATGTTTTTAATTTAAAAATGGTAAGTATTGGGGCACCTCCATGGCTCAGATGGTTGAGCGTCCGATTTCAGTTCAGGTTATGGTCTCATGGTTCATGGGTTTGAGCCTCTGGTCAGGTTCTGTGCTGACAGCTCGGAGCCTGGAGCCTGCTTCAGATTCTGTCTCCCTCTCTCTCTGCCCCTCCCCCACTCGCGCTCTGTCTCTCTCCCCCCCAAAATAAATAAACATTATGTAAATAAATAAATACAAATGATGATTATTAAATGTAAGTTACCTTAGGATAAAACTTAAAGTCCCCCATTTTAATTCTGATGTTTAATAAATATCCATGGCAACTGAAGTATTGTATTAAAAGCATCCTTTTAAAAAGTTATCTCTACAAAAACAAAGAAACTTCAGCCATAGAAAACTAAAAGTCAGGGTAGAATCTTATATTCCATTTGGTCCCAAATGCTGATCCATGGAAGCTGTCTAACTCACTAAGTATATCTCACAAGGGCACCTTACTAAAGTTATAAAGTGCCTTGTGTCTCACCATGAGGCGTCATTTTTTTCATAAGTCTTAAGATTTGTAAGAAATCAGAACCTTGTAAGAAATCAGAAACTTAGCCCCATCCCACCCCATTTTAAAGGATCCTCAGGAAATTCATACATATGTGAAAGTTTGAGAAACTGGTCTTAAGATGCTGGTGGGGTTTTTTGTTTGTGGGTTTTGTTTTTTTTTTGTATTGCTTTTTGTTTGTTTTATTTTGTTTTCAAAACACACAGGTAAACGTCATTCAGAATTGCCAAAACTTGGACACAACCAAGACATCTTTAATAGATAAATGAATAGGTAAATTGTGATACCTCCAGACAATGGAATATTATTCAGTGCTAAAAAAATAAACTATCATGCCATGGAAAGACATAGAAAAATCTTAAGTGCATATCGCTAAATAAAAGAAGTCAATCTGAAAAAGCTATATGCAGTATGATTCCATCTATATGACATTTTGGAAAAGACAAAACTGTGGAGCCAATAAAAAGATCAGTGGTTGTCAGGGGTGAGGGTGAAAGGGGAGAGAATAGGCAGAGCACAGAGGATTTTTAAGAGAGTGATGGATAATGATGGATACATGTCACTATGCATTTGTCCAATCCCATAGAATGTATAACACCAAGAATGGGCCCTAGTGTAGTCTATGGACTTTGGATGATGATGATATATCAGAAAAGATTCATCCTTGGTAAAAAAAAAAAATGCCATTCTTATGAGTGATGCTGAGGATGAGGGAATGGGGTACACGGGAAATCTATGTACCCGGGCTAATCCAATTTCTCATAAGTGGTTTCTGGTCTTCAGAGAGGAGAATATCAGGTGGCATCATTTTTCATAGACCTGTTGAAATCAGGGTAGCAAAGGATTCACAGAATTATAACAGGAAGATGTTTTTGTGCTTGCTCACTTTCTTTTTCAAAGTCTTTTTCTTTAAGCCTCTTCTGAAATGTGAAGTAGAACCCAGCCAGCTGGGAGCACAGACATTCCTGGGTGAATGGACAGAGTGTCAGGCAATTTTTGCAAAGGAACATGCTGCAGAAATCAATTGCTATAGACCGTACCTACAGCTAATTTTGAGGAAATCATACATACGGATGGAATTTAAGATTTCTGAGAGGGAAAACAAATGCTCTCCCTGAGTCGCCAGGCTTAGGAAAATATAGACCATGCCCTCAATGTGTTGAGAGTTATTTTGGACAAATAAAATTAACTCAAATGACTTGAGGTCTGGGGCAGGAAAGTACCTTTATATAGAAAGTGCAAAGCTTCCATATGGAGAATAGCTATTGTGATGGAAAAATACCAAGTCACCTTTTGTTTTCGTAGTACTATTCGCATATTAAATCACTCAATCATCATTATGTCTACTGAATATTTACCTATGGAATTAAAGATTTCATTTGAACTTGACAGGCTTTTTATTTTTTCCTGCTTTACTAGTTATTTGCCTTCGTTGAAAAAATAGTAAAAGGCCATTGGAATTTCCTAAGGCATATTCTACACATGGGGGCAAACAATTTTTAACTGTTCTCTTCACGCCAAAATCTGCCTGCTTAAACGGATTGAAGTCATTTTGGGGTGCCTGGGTGGTTCATTCAGTTAAATGCCTGACTCTTGATTTCGGCTCAGGTCATGACCTCACAGCTCATGAGTTCAAGCCACACGTCGGGCTCCCTGCTGACGGTTCAGAGCCTGCTTGGGATTCTCTCTCTCTCCCTCTCTCACTGTCCCTCCCCTGCTTACTCTGCCTCTCTCTTTTTTGCAAAATAAATGAAAACTTAAAATTAAAAAAAAAAAAGAATTGAAGGCATTTTTCCTGAAATTTTTCGGAAGTCGAGTTATTATAGCATATAAAGGAAAACAGAACTTGTAGTTCCTTCTGAGATAAGAAGGAAAGCAGGCAGGTTTGGCAGAGAACTCCACAGCATCCGTGGATGTGAATTTGTGTGAGCTCACTGGAGAAGACAGAAGATGAGGTCTGTATGTCAGGAAAATTATATAATTGGTGAGGGGCAGGACCATTGCAAGAGGTACCAAGTAGGGCCAGCAAAATTCGGGCAAAGCTAGAACAGAAATTTAGAACAGAGATAACAAGCTAGCCAAATGGTTTTATTTTTTTATATCAGATCTTGCTAAGCGATTATGACAATGTGGAGGATATGGACATGTGTGTATATGTGTGTGTATGTATGTTGGTGTGTGTGTATATAAAACAAATATATAGGGAAAAATTGTAAATGTGTCTGTCACCTATGTATTCCGGCAACAAATGTGGGTTTATTATCAATAATGTACCAGACAGTACATGCTGGAATGGGAATCAAATACAAATAATGGAGGCTCCTGCCATTAAATACTTCATGTTCTCACAGAGGGAGATTGGAGTGTGTGTAGACAGAAGGAACAGTAGGGTACGGTTGGGGTTGCAGGAGGGGACTAGAGCAGCATGTAATACTTGACAAAGGAAATGCATCTTGATGTGAGTCTTCACAGAGGAGAAGGCATTAGCCAGCACCAGAGAGACAAGGGTGAGCAGGGTCCTGACAGGCGAGAAAATTCCAGAGGGCCAGAGACTTGGAAAAGTTCATGCCCCTCTGTAAAACAAGCAAAAGACTTGCTTTTTATTTTCAGGATAAAGTATGTAATCAGCAAAGAGAAAGCATTTCTGGAACTTTAATCTTTTTCGGATCATAAGTAAATAAATAAGAAGCCTTTCACAGTTGACTTCCTTCTCTTCAAAGTTAAGGAGAGGGGAAAGGTCATCCGGCTAATAAACAGAAAAACTAGACCAGCCTTTTCTGTAGTGGCCCATTTGGGACACTTTCATTTAGTCTACTTAAAATTTGAGAGTTAACCAGCTCTAATTGGTATCTCTACGAGATGCTTGCCTGTCATTCATGTGTGGTTAATGTCAGTGCCATTAACAGACAAGTAACTAAAATACAGAAAAACGTGATTAAATGGAAGTCTTTTCAAACGTGCAGACTCTTTAAAAAGCCATTTAAAGAAATGGTTCACTTTTTTTTGCCCCCAAGATGTGAGTTGGAATTGAAGCAAGGCTACTGCTTTTCCCTGGAGATCGATTTTTCTAAGCTTGTAGTTCAGATCAGTCAATGTGATTATCCCCCCTGCCAAACAAAGTGCCCACCTGTTCAAAGTCACACTGAGTAAGAAAGATGTTCTTTGTGCTGTCACAGGACTCCACGTAAATAAGGAGAATAATTATGTTCTCACTGTTTGTGAAATGTTTCTGTCATTCTAAAGGAAAAAATTTGGATCAGAGCCCCAAGTACAACTGCACTAAAGACTTCTTAGAGTTAGCTAGATCACCCTTTCTAAGGGGCAGAAAAGTCTAAAAGAGAAATATTGCTTTTTCTAATGAAATCCTGAAGACCACTCAACTTCAAATCACAGAAAAACAACATAAATTGAAGAGAGCTAAATATAAAATCTTCCTGGGGCATCTGACAGGCTTAGTCAGCTGAACATCTGACTCTGGATTTTGGTTCAGGTCATGATCTCACAGTTCATGGGATCCAGCCCTGCGTTGGGCTCCATACTAACAGTGCTGAGACTGCTTGGGATTCTCTCTCTCTCTCTCTCTCTCTCTCTCTCTCTCTCTCTCTCCACTCTCTGCCCAAGCTCACTCTCTAAAAATAAATAAATAAACTTAAATTAAAAAAAAATAAATATATAATCTTCCTGGCTGGAAAAAAAAATGTACCCTCTTTCCCAGCTGAAATACTGTAAATCTGTAGAAACGGGACAGTTGAGAAATAAGAAATGAAAGAATGTTATTATCTATTTCTTCTGAATACTCCACAGCCTGCCGCTGCCTGGGAGGAAAGGAAAACAAATTTCCCCAATCATGGGGATATTACCAATAGAATAAAGGAGGCTTGAAATATCAGAATGGCAAACATATCTTATTCAAAGTTTCTTTTTCTCTTGACACCAGAAAAGTCTGGATTTTTTTCTTTTTCTGAGAAACCACCAGAAATAAGAAACGCTTCTCCAAATGGAGAGGATCCTTGGGTAGAATTCACCACTTGCCTTGAGAAACACTTTTACCTAGTGTGTTTTTGTTAGGCTGAATAATTTCCTGGTAAGAGATTAATGCAATATGGACTTTTTATTCAAAACATATATGTGATTCATACCCTGCTTCTTATTAAAGTAGCATAATATTTTGAATAGTTCTCTTAAGTTTTAATTGATTTATTATAAGAGATTTATTAAAAGAGACAAAATTTGATCTATTTATAACAGGAGTGAGTCTATTTGTGAGTCTACTAATTAGCTTAAGTGATTAGAGCAATGTAGGGAAATGGGAACCCACTGTTTAGGCCAGATTATTAGAGTCTTAAGTTGACATCACTCTAAAAGTACGAGTATTTAAGTCCATTTTACAAACTAAGTGTAAAGGACGAGTCCGTAATAAGATAATAATTTATTTTTCTGTCACTGCCATCACCTTGGGGTTGGTTACCTGTTTCATCATTGCAACAGATAGATCAGAAAGTTTCAAAAACAGCCACAACATTTCCCTGCTAAGCCATTTCCATCTCTCAGTGTTCAGAAGGAGATCATTTGCAGTCATGGGAGAATTACGTTTAGTCATACACAAGACAGAGCAAAACTAAATCTGATTTCTTGTGACTGGGAAAAATGTCACAGTTTCAATGTTTCGTGCCAGTAGATTCTCATTCTCATATGACTGTACATTTCATTTTCACTACTGATGTTGTGCTTGAGTGGAAAGAACAAAAGCCTAGCGTCAGGGGCCCTGAACTAAGTCCCCTGCTCATCTGTGACAACCGGTGGCAGGGCACTTAGTTGCCATTCCTGTGGCGTGGTTACTACATCAGTCAAATGCAAGAATGGACTAGATGATTTCTAAGATTGCTTTAAACTCTAGAAATCTATGATGTTATGATCATTAACATTGCTATTGTTATCATTTAGGAGCCCCATAGTGTCTTCTATTGGACATTTCAGAAAGCAAGCCATATAGAATACTTTCAACTTAGATATAAATTTATAACTATGATACAAAATGTATGATATTTCTAAGGATTCAGGGAAAAGAGATGATTACTTAATTGAAATTGTAGCCTCAGCTATAGTTACAAAATGATGCTTGAGCTTCCTAGAGATTGAAGTCTTTTTTGGCTTGGAACACATAATGATTGATTCAGCACGTAGCTCAAGTTGGAGAATAAAATGTGGGTGTCTCAGTAATTGTAGCAGCAGGAGGGAGGGAATTATGGACTGTGTCCCCAATATGAAGTATGTTGTATTACCTCCTTTAGATATTTGGGAGCTTGCTAACAGAGAAAAAAACTTCAGTTCATGAAAATGTAGTATGAGACCTATTCCCTAGGAAAGAGTGGTCTTTCCCAATTACCTTATACATAAAAGTTAAATTTACATCAAGAGATTAAATGGTTTGTTTTCCAGAAGAAATTGCTACTTATAGCTAATACATAATAGTGCTCGTATTTGTTTGCTAGGGCTACCATAACAAAGTATTCCAGACTGAGTGGTTTAAGCAAAGAAATTTATTCTTTCAGTCCCTGGAGGTTGGAAGTCCAAGACGATGGCATCAGCAAGGTTGGTTACTTCTGAGGGTCAAGAGAAAGACCTCTTCCAGACCTCTGTCCTTAACTTGTAGACGTCCTTCTATACCCTATGCCTTCACACAGTCTCCTCCATGTGTGTCTATGCAGAAACTTCTTCATACAATGACAGCAGTCATATTGGATTAAAATCTACCCTAATGCTCTTGTTTTAATGTAATTACCTCTAAAGACCTATCTCTAAATACAGTTGCATTCTGAGGTACTGGGGTTAAAACTTCACCATATGAACATTCGGTGCACATTCAGCCATTACAGTGTCAAACCAGCGCAAAGCCCTTTTCAAAGAACTTCACATATACTAACTCATTTGCTTTTCACAAGAACGCTGTAAGTTCTACTCTTACACAAAGAGGTTATATATTTTTCTCAGCAAGGATGTGGCAAAACAAGGATTCTAACTCAGGCCATCTGGCTTCCACATATTTGTTTTGAACCACAGTTTGGCAAATACTAGCTAAAAGTTCCCTAAATTCCCTAAAGGTTCCCTAATCCCATTTTCTCTTCCTAGGTGTAAAAGAAGCCTACTTCCCCCATATTCTCCTGTAGTAAGTTTGGAGCTATATGATAGAGGGTTGGCCAGTAGAGTGTGAGCTCAGATGACAAATGCCACCTCTCAGACTGGCATCTAATGTACCCCAATATTTCTTGCTCTGTCTATTCTTTAGCCTACTGAACAGAACTATTGTTCTGTGGAACGATAGGGAACCAGAAGAGGCCTGGGATACGGTGGCCCCCAAAGATGGAAAGACCTGGGACTGCTGAATCAGTCCATGAAGAGGTTAGTAAACAGTCAAATGAAGCATAAAATTAATGAAAAATAAAATTTTATTGTATTAAGCTACTGAAATGCTGGGATGCATTATATCAGCTAAATCACTTACCCTGACCAATAAACATGCCAGCATAGACACCTTTTACTCAGAAGAAACCTAAAATGACATAGACTTCTCCTTTTGTAGAAGAAAAAAAAGCTAACATTTAGAGAAGTTAAGTCACTTCTTCAAGTCAGGCTATGTAGGTTACATAATGATAGATGAAAAAAATTAGAATAAGAAAATACACTGTCATCATGAGGCTTTCTGTCTATGATGGGAAACTACTATTACAATAATATGCCCTAGTTTTGCCCCTCAAAATTATTCCTCAAGAAAAGTCTTCATTTTTGTGGTACATAAGGAGTTGAACACATGGTTGTGAAAGATGGACACTTTGGCTGCTTTGGTTGCATAAACTGCATCTTTCTAGGACCAAGAGAGGGTGGGGAGCTGTCATATGAAAGTACTTGCTGAATATCCTTTCTATGACACTTATGAACAGCTTCGTGACTCTGACATGTGAATGAAGTGAGCTGTTGGTTGATAATGCACTAAATTGGATAAACCATCATGAGCAATTTTCCTTTTTCTCCTCCATTTTAGGTGCTTTCAAATTTTTGCTATTAAAATTATACTGAGATGATTGAAACCTTTTCTCTTCAGATATATTAGTGTCATTTAATATATTCCAAAAGGTGGAGATTTACTCAACACTCCAGGGAATTACCAGAAATGTAGCATTCTACTTCACCTTTCTGTTTATGTTCCATGATGTTACCTGTTAGTGTTGCATGCATTTCCTTTATTAGGTCAAGGAAACATGCTTCTATCCCTAGTTTTTACACACTGGCATTGAATTTGGTCAAACAACTTTACTGCATCTATGGTATGATAATATGCTATTCTTCATATTCATTCTATTAATATGATGAAGTCCATTGATTATTTCATCAGTGTTGAACGAACATGGCATTTCTGAAGTGAACATAACTGGTGGTGATGAGTTATCCTTTACATATATTGATGGATTCAGCTTGTTAATATTGTGTTAAGGAATTAACAAAAATCTTTCATCTGTTGAGGAAAGATATTGGTGTGTAGTTTTCCTCTCTTGTAATACCTTGTGATTTTCGAAAGCCAGACTTATTGTTTAGATAAAAGAGACTGAGGAAAATAGTCCCCTAACAGAAACATTTATGCCAATTTTGTTGAGTTGTACTGTGTTTACTGATTGTTGTAGCTATAGGTACCAGAGATTCCAGTTTTTTTTTTTTTTTTTTTTTTTAATTTTTTTTTCAACGTTTTTTATTTATTTTTGGGACAGAGAGAGACAGAGCATGAACGGGGGAGGGGCAGAGAGAGAGGGAGACACAGAATCGGAAACAGGCTCCAGGCTCCGAGCCATCAGCCCAGAGCCTGACGCGGGGCTTGAACTCACGGACCGCGAGATCGTGACCTGGCTGAAGTCGGACGCTTAACCGACTGCGCCACCCAGGCGCCCCCCCAGAGATTCCAGTTTTGTCTAGTGTTTTTGTTTTAATCTTTTCTCTTGGCCCTGCTTGGGTCTTCCTTAAGAACTTCTCAGAGAGTCTAGGTCTATAGCTCTTATAGCTGTCATCCACTCTTTGTTTTGTTTGTTTATCTATCTATCGATCTATTTATTAATATTTATTTTAAAATATTTTTAATGTGTATATATTTTTGAGAGAGAGAAAGAGAGAGAGAGCACAAGCAGGAGAGGGGCAGAGAGAGAAGGAGACATAGAATCAAAGCAGGCTCCAGGCTCCACGCTAACAGTGCAGAGCCTGACGTGGGCTTGAACCCATGAACCAGGAGATCATGACCTGAGCTGAAGTCAGACACTCAACCGACTGAGCCACCCAGGCTCTCCTATTTATTTATTTTAAACTGTTTATTTATTTTTTTGAGAGAGATAGAGAGAGCAGAGGGAGGAGCATAGAGAAAGAGAGAGAGCAAGAGAGAATCCTAAGCAGACTCTATGCTGTCAGCACAGAGCCCAATGTGAGGCTTGAACTGTGAGATCATGATCTGAGCTGAGATCAAGAGTCAGATGCTTGACCGACTGAGCCACTAGGTACCCCAATCCACTGTCTATTATTCTAGAGTCCTGTTGGTGCATCCTAAGGAGTAGGAGATGGGGAGTTCTCTAATCTTCCAATTAAATCTCAGTCATTTATTGGGCCATAGTCAAGATGTAGCCTTTCCAAGTATTTTAATGTCTTCCAGCACTACAGCTCTTTTGGCCCTGTCCCATACTCTCTTCCCTGGCTGTAGCTTTCCCAAACTATTTCCTTGAATGCCTGCCCTCATTGACCATGTCTCTCTCACTCCTTTAGGTAACAAAGGAAGACTAGAAGAGGCAAGAGAGGAAGGATTCACCTTCCTCCACTAAGATAAGATTTCAGAATTGCACTCTGGCAAATATTTCCCCTGGGGAGTAGATCTTTGTGAGGAGAAGACTCTGAACATGTTTCTTTCCTTCCCTCTGTCAGGGCCACCAGAGGACCATTGTGGGATCTCCCCATGAAAGCCTAATAAAGTCCTGGAGATAAAACCAATGCAAGTGTGAAAGCCCCCTAACGCTATAGTCCCAGGAATTGTCCCGCTTTCCAGCTGCCCTCAGCCATCCTAAGCTATTCACACATTTAAGTTCTGCTACAAGTTTATAGTTCCATTGGCTTCTGCTTCTGGTAAGTGGATCTTGGTTGCTGTATGTCTTTCGATGCACCTTTCTAGACTTGAAGACGTACCCTGTGACCTCCGTTCTCTCACAGGTTTAATAAAAGTCACTGATTTTCAGGGTTTTTTTTGGGGGGGGGGGTTATATTTGTTGTAGGAATAAGAGTGATGAGTCCTAAGTTCTTTACATGTCAGAGATGATACTGGACAATAACTATCTTTTTAAGTTTAGTAAATGTTTAAAACTTTCACATTCATCTCTATAGAAGGGTCAACTATTCAATAGCAAACTTACAGAGTTGAGCTTCACTGGACCTTAAATAAAAGAGTTCAAACTCTCGATTATATTTCTTGTATTGGAAGGTATTTTAATCTTAGGGTATTATTCAAAATGCATAGGCCGGCATTGTTTTATTTTTTTCAATTTTGTGAAATACAGCATGATATGGTGACATTTCCTATTGCAGCCTCACATTAAAGAAAAAGAAAAAATATTGCCGGGAGGTTGATATATGTGTGCCTCACAAAGCACAATGTTTTATGCTTTCTGCTGGAAGTTCCATATTAACCTGTGCATTCATGTGATTGAGATTACATATGGGAAACAGATTTGGTTATTGCAGAGTCAGATGAATTATCTTTGAAAACATTTATTATGATTATAAAACTAATACAGAAAAAGAAAACTCTAAAAAAGCATATTTTGAATTCCTCACAAATCTATAACAGAAAAACAATTGCTCACATTTTGCTATTTTTTATAATATTTTTTGTTCACTCCTCACATATTTTAGGGAATAGCACTCTAAAATATGTCCTACTGGCTTCAGATATTATCAAAGCAGGAGCTTATCCAGACATTATTATGTCTGTTTAGGTACAATTTAATGTCTAAAATTATTTTATCATTTATATAGCTACTCTGTATTATTAAATATCTAGATTATAATCATTTCACTATGTTTTGTCCACATTTATTAACATATTTTTAAAATTCGTCTCCCAGATTTACTGAGGCAAATAGCTTTATTGGTTTTTCAGAAATAAACTTAATAATTTTTCATTTGCATGAGCTATATTCTACTGAAGTTACCATTAATTGTTTCCTATGCGTTGGGTAGTAGTTTTAAGTGCTTTACCTGTGATCAACTGAGGAACCTTATAATGTTGATTTTGTTGTCTTTTCCATTTTAAAGAGGAACAAACTGTGGTACGGAAACATGAAATAAATTGTTTAAGGTTAGCCAGAAGGCAGGCAGTGGAGCTAAGATTTGAAGCAAGAAAGTTTGGTTCTGGTTTCTGGAAGCCTCTCCACAATGTTTCATTCCTTTTTCCATTTTACCACATCTTCATCATGTAACAATTTTCTAATTGAAAAAGTTAAAGTAGACTACACTTTATTCAATAAGTATTTACTAAGCAATTACTATGTCTTAGACACTGTTCTAATTGCTTGTGATACATCCATGTACAAATCAGATGTAGATCTCTGCTCCCATGAAGCTTACATCATAGGAGAGGTAGAGAAAATACAAGTTATGTAATTAATGAGTACATTATATATTATGCTAACACTCAATAAGTACTGTCTATAAAATCAACATTAAACTAGGTTTGGGGAATAAGAACTTAAAGCGATGGCAGGTGGTAGTACTAAGAGAATAGGAGAACTTTAAGCAAAGGGAGTCATGTGCAAGCTGACCAAGGAGGTAGGGAGAGACAGAGGAATAGTGCGAGGTAAAGATCTAAAACTGGAGGATGCCTGGTGTATCTGAGAAATAGCAAAGAGGTCAGTGTGAGACACGTAGAAGAAAGTAGATGTCAGGATATTAATGAAGGCAGATTTTGAACTGTTAAAATTTTTGCTTTTACTTTGCATGAAGTAGGTTGGGAATGATTGTAGAGTTCTTTTTTTTACATAAAAATGTTAATGTTTATTTATTTTTGAGAGAAAGTGAGAGAGACAGAGAGACAGCAAGCGGGGGGGGGGGGGCGGGGGGGATGGAGGGACAGAGGATCCAAAGCGGGCTGTGTGCTGACAGCAGAGAGCCCGATGCACGGATCAAACTCAGGAACTGTGAGATCGTGACCTGAGCCGAAGTTGGCCACTTAACCGACTGAGCCACCCAGGCATCCCAAGAATGATTGTGGGATTCTAGGCAAAGATCCAACTTACTGAATTTATGGCATATCTTTGCTGAGGAGGTTAGCTATTTTGTTCTCTAATATCATTTCTTTTCCTGCTTTATGAATTACATATGGAAATCTTTTCTTTATTTTGGTCACTTGGAGTAAAGCTTCCTCTTTGCCCACAATGTAAAGCAGTGCCTGGTAACTAATGCCGAAAATCTCAAAGCAACTTCATGATGTAATATGGGGTAATTTACAGATTCAGAAAGAGCTGAAAAACCAAGGTTCTTGGTGGATGGAAACCAAGATAGCTCTTAGACTCAAAACTGGAGACCAGAAACACCATGCACCACAGCTCCAAGTGCCTTCGAAGTACCTTCAACTATCAGGAAAGAATTTGGTTTATTTGCGCAGGTCATATGCCTACTTTTTTGATTGGGGGTTGGACTACTGACACTGGTAATTTACCAGAATCATGGAAATAGAAATGAGGTTGCTTTGCCAAAAGAAGATACATCAGATAGACAAAGAAGAATATCAAACCTAGTGTTCAAAACATTAATTTGTAAGAAATACTTATATATAAATGGTATGAATCATTCACTTGGCATATTCGTTGTAGCCTGCCAATTATTTTCCAGTTTACATTAATGTTCCTCTTTATTAGATGGGTATACAAATGTGTTCACTGTATCATCTCCTAACTAACTTGGATGGTTTTGGAAAATACTGTTTTATCAAAAGCTCTGATTAAAGATGAGAGGTTTTCTTTTATGGGTCTTTGAAAATGATATAGAAAGATGGACTCACATTTGTATTATCATGGGGATAGTTGGATGGCTAATAAGACGTCACACTTTCTCGGTAGCTAATAGCTTTTCTGGGCTAGTTGTTGAATTGTTTTCAACACACACATTTCTGTATTGTTATGAAGCCTATTTTTTTTCCATATGCTTTATATTTTATAAAGCACTTCAACTTATTTCATCTCTTATGAACGAGAGCCACTTGATGTAGGGGGGCAGATGTTTCCATTTCTATTCAATAGATAAAGAAACCGAAGAACGGAGAAGACAAGGTAAGGCTTATCCATTCTCCTGTGAGACCCTAGCCTAGATCCAAAGACTCCACATTTGATTATCTCAAAGACCTATCCATTAAGGGAGTTTTTGCCCTTAAAAGTAAACAGTACATTATTTGAAGTATAAATTTTAATTGAAGTATAATTTTACTTGGATTATAAATAACAATACTGTTTATTAATGTATTACATTAATACCAACATAGTGATGTATTCAAATAAAATTGTACACAATTTATGGAATAGAGAGAGCCACGTATCATCTTTACCTTCTTCGGAACGTGAATTAAATACCCACTGTTTTTATAGTACTCCTTTTCTGTGACTCACCTCTTCCTTTCAGGGTGCATCTATCTGAGAGAAACCCTGAAATTCGTAAATCAGCTCCAACCTTCAGTTCTGTAGGAGAGTCATTAATTTCACAAGGCAGGAAGTTAATTGTCTTATAGTAGACTGCGCAAGCATAAGCCCAGTAGTCTTGCTGAGTGTTATATGCCTGACCACAATCATATCTGATGGCAAACGGCAAGTATGTACAACTGGGTAGAGAGTTTAGTCAGAATTCCAAGATTCATCAACAATTAAAGCTCTGCAACTTGAGTTTATAACTGGGGAACATAACTTTGCAAAACCATTTTATATTAATTATCTGGTTTCTTCAGTCCTTACACCTGAGATGCTTACACAGAATTTTACACGGAATTTTGTTTGATTACACAGAATTTTAGCTTTATACTTAGACAATACATGAAAATGATTAAATTTAGGATGACAAAAACTTACGTTTATTAAGTGCTTACGAGCCAGGCATTTCTTCCAGGTGTTTTACATGTATTAATGCCGGTAATATTTACCGTGTTACTGTGAAGAAAGGTCTGTTGCTGTGCCATGTGTTCCAGGTGAGAAATTGAGGCCAAGTGTTCTGTTAGCTTGTCTATGTTCACACAGCCAGTCGTAGAACTGAGGAGTAGTTCTCAGGCTGTTCCTAAGGGCTAAGCAGGCTTTAGACCAGAGCATTTGCACTAAAAATAACACTGTTGCCTTTCAATAAAGAAACATATCAAATAACTTGGATTTTATTGGTCAGAATCTTTCTCATTTTGCTAAATATGAGAAAAAAAATGTGTGGGTCCCAGCTCAGGTTTTGGCATTATCTGTATTCAAACTCCAGCTTCATTTTTTGAGTCAGTTTCTTATTATCCTTAAGCCCAAGTTCTCAACTATAAGACGAAGGCAAGAATATCTGTTTTGTGGTTATAAGAAGTAAAGAATTAATAATATAGTATTATTTGTATTATTTATTTTTATTTAATTTTTTTAATGTTTACTTATTTTTGAGAGAGAAAGAGAGAGGGAGAGAGACAGAGCATGAATAGGGGGAGGGGCAGAGACAAAGACACACACACAGAATCCAAAGCAGGGTCCAGGCTCCAGGATCTGTCAGCACAGAGCCTGATGGGGGGCTTGAACCCACGAGCCCAGAGATCCTATTCAGAGCCAAAGTCAGACGCTTAACTGACTCTGCCACCCAGGCGTCTCTTTGTATTATTTATTTATTTATATATATTTTTTCTAATATGCTTTTCCCTCATAAAGACTATATGGCAATTACACTTAAACCACTCCAAAAAACAGGTCAATAAAAGAAAATTCATTTTGACGTGAACAAGGAAGAGAAAACACAGTAACTATTTTTACCTTTAGTAAATAGATAGGAGTCTCAGAAAAATTGCATGAGGTCAGGTGAACCTTGTCTTATTCAGAGCTGGTGCATTTTGAAAACAAACGTATACAATGATTAAGTATTATCATTAAATAAGCAAATAACGGGCTTCCCTGGCATACTTAAGTTTTGGCTCTATTTTGTTTTATTGAAGTATAATTAACATATAACATGATTTTAGTTTCAGGTGTACAAAATAATGCTTTGATATTTGTATACATTGTGAAATAATCACCACAATAAGTTTAGTTAACATCCATTACCACACGTAGTTACACAATTTATCTTCTTGTGATGAGATAAGGCCTTTCCTCTTAGCAACTTTCAAATATGCAATATAGTGTTATTGGCTACAGTCACCATGTTGTACCTTACCTCCCTATGAAGTGTTTATTTCACAGTGGAAGCTCGTACCTCTTTAACTGTCTTCACACATTTTGCCCACAACCCAACCAACAATCTGTTTATTGTATGAGCCTGTTTCTTTTTGCTTGGTTCTTTTTAGTTTTTTAGATTGCACATACAAGTGAGATCATATGGCATTTTTCCCTGCCTGATTTATTTCACATAGCATAATGCCCTCAAGGTCCATCCAAGTTGTCACAAATGGCAAGAATTCATTCTTTTTTGTGGCTGAATAATATCCCCCCAATTTACATATATCACATTTTCTATATCCATTCACTCATCATTGGATATTTAGGTTGTTTCCATGTTTGGGCTATTATAAATAACGCTGCAGTGAACATGGAGGTGCACCTATCTTTTCAAATTAATGTTTCTGTTTTATACCCAGAGGTGGAATTTCTGGATCATACGGTAATTCTATTTTTAATATTTTGAGGAATGCTCAAACTATTTTCCTAGTCTTTGGACTAGATCCTTCTCACCAATAGTGCACAATGGTTCTCCTTTCTCTACATCGTTACCAATACTTGTCATTTCTTATCTTTTTAATAATAGTCATTCTAACAGGTATGAAGTGATAATCATTGTGGTTTTGATTTGCATTTTCCTGATGATTAGTGATCTTTTCATGTACTAGTTCATCTACATGTCTTCTTTGGAAAAATGTCTATTCAGGTCTTTTGTTCATTTTTTAAATCAGATTGCTATTTTTTTTCCCTTTTTTGCTATTGAGTTTTATGAGTTCTTTATATAGCTTGATTTTAAATTATCATTATTAAAATACTCTGTCAAAATAAGTCCCGATGTTGTCCAGGTATTGAATTATTGCCTGATTTATTCATTTAGGCTTATATATCTACATAGGTTACTCAGATTTTGATTAGATCAATTTTCTGACATATAATCTGAAAACAGAAGTAGGTCACTGAAAAGAAGGAAGGTACCACTATCTGGAGGAAAACCCAATCTTGTAATGGCATTTATTGTTTTTCTAACATTAAACACTACTTTTAAAAATACAAAGTCTGGATAATTATTAGGAGGTCTGCTTTTTTTTTGTCCATTTCCTAGTGGCTTCACTTCATACATGAAAACTCAAAATTCTGGCATCTCCTTTCATATATTATTTATCTCTTTCATCTTTCCAACTGCACATTCCCATTTGTCTCGCTCCACACCATCTCTAATATATAATATACATCCTATTTTCCATTATTATCTTGGGTTAATCGAATCACAGAAGTTGGGAAATACTGTTATCCAAAATGCACAAAGAACTCTTAAAACTCAACAATAAGAAAATAAACAACTTGATTGAAAATTTTGCCAAAGACCTTAACAGATACTTCACCAAAAAAGATATGTGGGTGGCAGATAAGCATATGAAAAAATACCCCAGATCATACGGCATCAGGAAAATGCAAATTAAAAGAACAATGTGGGGGCGCTTGGGTGGCTCAGTCAGTAAAGCGTCCAACTCTTGGTTGTGGTTCAGGTCATGATTTCACAGTTTTGTGAGTTTGAGCCCTGCATCGGGCTCCGTGCTGGCAGTGTGGAACCTGCTTGGGATTCTCTGTCTCCCTTTCTGTCCCTCCCCTCACACTGTCTTTGTCTCTTTCAAAATAAATACACTTTTTTAAAAAAGAACAATGCGTTACCACTGCACACCTATTAGAATGTCCAAAATATGGAACACTGTCAACACTAAATACCAGTAAGAATATGGAGCAACAGTAACTCTCGTTCGTTATGTGTGGGAATACAAAATTATACAGCTACTTTGGAAGGCAGTGTGGTGGTTTCTCACAACACTAAACATTCTTATCATATGATCCAGCAATGGGTGAATGGGTAAATAAACTGTGATACATTCATACAATGGAATACCATCCAGTGCTAAAAAGTTATGAAACATTAAGTCATGGAAAGACATGGAGGAAACTTGAATGCATATTGCATTACATTCTGTGTTACATTCTGGAAGCAGCAAAACTATAGAGACAGTAAAAGGATTAGTGTTTGTTAGGGGTAACAGCAGGGTGGGGGTGATGACGAGGCAGAGCACAGATGATTTTTAGGGCAGTGAAAATACTCTGTATGATACCATAATGATTAATACATGTCATTATATAATTGTCCAAATATATAGAGTGTGGAACACCAAGAATGACCCCTAATGTAAACTATGGCCTTTGGGTGATAATGATGTGCTACTATAATATGAGTGTTAATAATAATATATAATTTTTTAATTTTTTAAATTTTCTAACATTAAACACAAAATATTTGCATATTTTTACCCTCATCTTTCATTAATTGATAGATTAAGTAGACAAAAGACAACAGTAAAAAAGAGAATGCTGTCACCAAACTTGACTAAATAATATCCACTTCACTCCACACTTACAAATGCAAAATACATATTTTTCAAGTTCTAATTATTCACCAAGAAAGACCATATGCTGTTGTGTCAGCAAGAATTAATGAATTTCAAAATACTGAAATGATACAAAATACATTGTTCAGACCACAATGGAATTAAATTACAAAGAAATAAAATAAGGTATAAATAAAATACCCAGATTTCAGAAACAAAATCACATTTCAAATAAAATCCATGAGTCAAGGAAGAAACTGAAAGAAAGCATTTCAAACTCAAAGGTAATGGAATCACAATTTATATGATGCCACCAAAGGCCATGCCTGGAAGGGAATTTCAAACTTTTAATGTTTGTTTTGGAGAAGAAAAATTTTAAACCAACAACTTAAACTCTCAGTTGTAAAAGTGAGAGAAAGAAGAGAAATTTTAACATGAAATAACACAAGGGAAATATAAAAATGATGCAGCTTACAAAACATACCCCAAAACAGAGGTAAATAATGAAGCCAAATTACTTCTTTGAAGTCTATAATAAAATTGAAAATCATCCATCAAGACTGGCAAAGACATAGGAGAGAAAAAGAAGCATATAAAACAGAAATGGGGACATCACTATAGACAGTAAAAGGATAATAAAGGTTCTACTCTTAGGAAATGAAGAAGTAAATGAGAAACAATGAGAAAAAGCCAAATGATCTACAAAATAACTTTCTTGAATTCATCGGAAAGCTGAGGTCATAAGACAACAGGTGAACTGAACACCAAGGAGGACAAATCTGATCTAAGGAGACATGAGGAACTATCACTGGCCAAGCATAAGAAAAAAGAGGTGGCCTCCATAAAAGTGTGTAAGAGGAAATCAGCTACAATTTGCTGAATTCTTAGACCAAGAGTAGGTTGGCATGTCAACTTCAAATAACTCCCCCGACACAAGGAACCTAACATTCAATCCCAAGCTCATTCACACAGGGCGCAATGAGAAAGTTTGAGGGCAGGACAGAAGAGTGAGCACAGGTCTCATGGACGGTGAGGAATGCAGGAAGTGATTGGCAGCAACTGAGGGAGACACAAAGCTTTGTTGACTTCCCTGAAGCCCTCTCTCTTCTTTCTGATGAATCAACAGCTTCTTGTTCCCACAAAGTCTGAAGAAGGAGAAGTGCGATCTGTCTGCCTCTAGGCAAAGATCTGTCAACATAGGCAAAAATATACTGTTTGAGAGAAGCAAAAGCAAAACTACCACTGAGTGGGGAGAGAAGGAAACCTCTGAGGCCCAGGATTCCGCATTAACACCAAACAAACGTCTACTGTAGCTTTTGAGGGATGAACAAGAAAACCCCGCCTAAGGTCATTGGTAGGTAAAAGTCAGAGTTTGTTTGCCAAAGCAAATAGGGGCAGGGATGCTGAGAAGGGAGGCATAGGGCCTGCCTAGAAGACACTGGGCCAGTGATTTACAGTGAGGATGAGGTGTCAGGAGAAGGTCAGGACCACTGAGAAATACTCTCTCTGAGACACAGGCATATAGGGACCATCAAAATTGAAGGGAAGAGCTGGAACACTGAGAAAATCTTTCTGGAAACCCCAGAGCTCGCTCTAAACACCGGGTAACAAGCTACCACCAAACCTATAATGCACTGAAGGTAAAAATATCAACAGTGAAACTGAAGCCAAGCTTAACTCCTACTTGGATTGATTCAATCTTCCACCTACCTTCACACTACTGCCATGACAAAAGCAGGGGAAACCTCATATGCGGAAATATATAATATTTATTACAAATATGAGTGACTTTTGATACAAAATTGTAAGACAAATAAACACACAAAAAAGAAAAAAACACATAATTTTGGTTATTATTTTGCAATATATATATGCATCAAATCATCATATGTGCACCTTAAACTTACATTTGTAACATGTCTATATCAGTAAATCTTGGGAGAAAAGAAAAATAAAGCCCATATTAAGCAATAAAACAACAGAAGCAGATGAGTCTATTTTAGATGTTAGAAAGATCACATAGGAATAACAAGGAAACATTAATGTTATAAATCATCTAATTGAATAGTTGGGCAATGATTGGGGAATTTCAGCAGAGAGCAGAAATGTTAAGAGTCAAATGGAAATGCTACCAAAAAAAGGAGAAAAGATATGAAAGCTGAATAATTCCTTTAATGTGTTAGCTTAACAATGAAGGGGATAGAGCTGAGAAAGACCAGTGATCTTGAAGCTAGGTTATTAGAAGCTATCCAAACTCAAAGACAAAGAGAAAAAAAAGACGTTTGATATTCTTCAAACATCATCTGAAGAATAAAGTAAAACTTCAGTTTATTGACCTTAAGTTCAGGAATAATAAAGTAGAGGCACCTGGGTGGCTCAGTTGGTCGAGCGTCTGACTTTTGATTTTGGCTCAGGTCATGATTTCCGCTCCGGTCATGATCTCACAGTTTATAAATTTGAGACCCACATTGGGCTCCCCACTGACTGTGAGGAGCCTGTTTGGGATTCTCTCTCTCCCCCTCTCTCCCTGCCCTTCCCGCGTGCACACTATCTCTAATAAATAAATAAACCAAAAAAAAAATAAAGGAATAATACAGTAAACTAAACCCGTCGTGTTATCATTTTTGCTGTAAGTAGCTATGGGTTGAATTATGCAACTCCAAATGCATAAAGTTCAAATCTCCAGCACCTGAGAATGTGACCTTGCTTGTAAATAGCAGATATACTTGAGCTCATTTTCTCAGCTTTGCTTTTTATTTACAGTTCTATCTGGAAAAAGCTAAGAAGATCTAGGGACGCCTGGGTGGCTCAGTCCGTTAAGGGTTCAACTTTGGCTCAGGTCATGATCTCAAGGCTTGTGAGTTCCAGCCCCAATGCCTTGTGAATTCGAGCCCCACGTCAGGCTCTGTGCTGACAGCTCACAGCCTGGAGTCTCTTCAGATTCTGTGTCTTTCTCTCTCTCTCTCTCTCTTCCCCTCCCCCACTCACACTCTGTCTTTCTCTGTCTCTCAAAAATAAATAAACATTAAAAAAAAATTTTTTTAAAAGAAGATCTATTATGGGCTCTTTTCTGGGGGTGGGGGGAATATTACATGAAGAACCTGTATATTCCAGTAACAAGTCTTTCTGCATATTATTTAGAATTGCAGCTCCAGATATTAACTGAAGTAATAGTTCTGTATTTTGTGTATTTTTATTTATTTCTTGGAAAGATTTAAAACTCCAGGGAAGCTTTTGACTATTAAGTGTGTTTCTAATGGAAAGAAAACTAGAGAATACTTTGTGAACTGTCAAGCGTGAACGCCATAGTTATAAGGTTAATGTGTCATTTTACAGGGTGAACTTTCTCCAGAATCCTGGCAGTGGAGTGACAAAAAGAGAGGGGAGCTGTCACAAAAGAGCAGTGAACAAGTACAAAAGCCAAACAAATAAGAAAACCTACCCCCATCTTTCCCTCTGAGCAGCCGACATAGTTAGATGAACATCATCAGAAAGACTTAAAAGACGTGAGAGGAGGGAGCATTGACCATTTTCCAGAAATTACAAGAAGAGAAATGCTCATCATTATCCATTAAATTCTCTTCTGTTTTGCATTTTGTTTTGTCTTTGCTCTGAATCAATAAGGGCCACTTCAGTTCAACAAAGCAAACGACAGGGTGAAAAATATGAAATCATTGTGAACACAGCACAGAATAATCTTTGCTCTTCATTATATGTTCCTTAAATAGACATAATGAATTGATGCAGATTAAGTACGTGACAGAGAAAAAATAGTGCAAAGCATTACAAACAGAACACTGATATGAAGAGAGTAGAAATGTGGTATTTTGATATTGAGAAACATAAATGCATTAATAAAAAAGACAAAGTAAATGAGATTAGAAGATTAGTATCCAACTTAAGTAGGTAAAACATATCCAAAAAAGTTGAAGGAATGACGTGACATAGAAAAGGAATGGCAATAATGAAGGAGAAAATAAATATATCATATAAAGGGTCACAAAAGTCAGAATTTGCTTCTTTGAATAGATCAATTAATCAGGTAAGTTTCTGACAATGTTGGTTAAGAAAAAAGGGGAAGTCTCAAGTAAACTATACAAGTAATTAAAAAAGAAACATGTTGGGGCGCCTGGGTGGCTCCGTTGGTTAAGCGTCCAACTCTTGGTTTTGGCTCAGGTCATGATCTCACAGGTTGTGGGACTGAGCCCTGCACTGGGCTCTGCACTGTCACTACAAAGACTGCGTATGATTCTCTGTCCCTCTCTCTTTCTGCCCCTCCTTGCTCACTTTCTCTCTCTCAAAATAAATAAATAAGCATTTAAAAAAACAGGGAAACATATTATGGATAAGATAGAGATGAAAAGAAATTATAGTACAATAAATGCTTTATCCAAATATAATTGCACTGTAGACTAAATAAACAAGTTTTTCTAAAACTTTAATTTGTTAAAATGAATTCAAGAAGATACAGGATATAAAAATAGAAGATATCCAAAAAAGTGAGTAGTGTAAAAGCATATGAAAATCTGAATATAAAAAAATAAAAGCACTAGACCAAGATGAATTTAATAAGTAAGTTTTATTAAACATTTAGGTAATACAAATAGCTTCTTACAACATCTTCCAGCGAACTGAAAAGGAAAAAATCCTAAAGCATGGAAACATAGTCTATGAAAGTAAAATTGCTTGTATTCACATACATACAAAAATTAAAACAAAAATTACCACACCAAATCCAGCAATCCTCAGAACCGACATCATGAATAAATGTCGTTATATTTGGGAATAAAGGATAATTTTCCTCTAGGAAATTTACTGTGACAAATCATTATATTGGAACTTGTGAATGGATATCCGCAGATGTAGTTAGAGTGAGGGGCTCCTCAGCAATCACAGTGATGCAGCATATTACATCACGGATAAATTTCTGAAATATTATGCAGAGTGAAAGAAGCCAGCTATGACAGATAAAGTGCGTGCTCATATAGCTCACTTCACGGGAAGTTCGTGAACAGGCGATATTTAATCGGGCCAGCCTGAACCAGTGTGAGGGGGTAATGTTTCCCATAAGCACAGTCAATGTATTGGATTTTTTTCATCTCCTCTGAGCTTTTATATGAACTCTGCTTCCATTTTCAGTTCATTTTACCTGCATGCTCGTTCTCATTGGCACCTCTGACTCTCTCATGGCTTTTTGTACTTATCAAACATGATGGGCTTAAATTATTCATAAAATACTTCAACACTTAAGGACAAAATGAGCATGATTAGATTAGAAACAATGTGACAAAGGACACTATAATGACAGTGTACAAACTATAAGGCCCTCTGTGGCAGACAGGGGTGACATTTTCTCCTCAGGAGATAATCTTTGTTCATAACTATCAAAATTTGTAATTTGAGATGTCACAACTAAGGGGTTTATGTGGCCAATTACATAAAATGATAACTAAGTTTTCCGATCACGTTAAAATCAACATTGTGTTTGTAATTAACAATGCTGTATTGTACAATCAAAAATGTGTTAAGAGGGTAGAGCTCAATGTAAGTACTCTTACCACAATAAAAAAAAATAACAATTACTTGAATGTAGCTATTTCTATTTCATTTCCAAATGCTGCTTTTTAAAAAAATTTATATCTGTTATTTTATAATAATAGTGTCTTGGTCTGTCTGAGTTGTCATAACAAAATACCATAAACTGGGTGACTTGTGATCAATACAAACATTTCTCACAGCTTTGGTAGCTGGAAAGTCCAAGATCAAGGTACAGGTAGACTTGGTGCCTGGTGAGAGCCAGCTTCTTGATTCATAGACACATCACTCTGTGAGCTATAACCTCCGAAGATGGAAGGAGCTAGGCACTGCTTTGGGGCCTCTCTTGGAAGATTAGGGCTCTTCCCTGATAACCTAATCACTTCCTAGAGGCCCCATCTCGTAAAATCATCACGTAGGGGGTTAGCGTTCAACATACGAATTCAGGGAGCGAGTGAACACAAGCATTCAGTCCATAGCAGATAGCCAATTAATATTATGGACTTGATTACTGTTAATTTGGTGTCAGAGACTAGTTTGTAAAGGATTAGTCTGCACCTGCCACTTAGCGATATCATGGGACTCATTCTACAACTCTCTTGATTCAAATTTACTTACCTATAAGGATAAGATAATAAAGCTACACAGCAAGGTCATGAATAGGACTGAACGTACATAAGACACTTGATATCACACCTGAAACCAAAGAGACTCATTAAGTGAAGGTAATATTTTTAACAATCGCCAACGATAGTAATCATAAACTATTTTTTCAACCCAACCTATGACTTCATCCTCTGAATCAGTTTTAGAAAATGACAGTCAATGATTCTGTTCAAAAATATGTGCTTTTCTCCCAAAGTTTTCAGAAACTGATGAATGTGTTCCAGATGAGAATAACTTTGAATATAGAAACATCAAATAAATGTAATCCAATAAATTGTGGATGTAGTCACCCTTCCCTCAGTCATAACATGAGTCTCTGTAGAGGTTGGGGGTTTGAAGCCAGGAAACTAGAATCTTTAAGACATAGCGAGAGGACAGTTGTTTATCTTTTTGCTATTCCGAATTTTCATCATGTGAATGCAACACATATTTCAAATACCAACAATAAGCCAACAATGATGACAAGAGCAACAATAATCATTTGAAAACACAATAATGCAAGTTGGCTGAGCCGTCTTCCCAAGATGCTTGCATTTCTTTATTCTTCAAAATAAGAGGTTTTGGTAATATTATAAAAGCTGCTTTGTGGATTGTATTTCCACACTCCCACAACTCTTTATTTTCCAGACTTTACCCGTGAAAGCAAATACAGCTTTGTTTGGCGTTAATATCTAGACCCTGGATGCCACTATGCCTGTTCACTTGGGGTATGAAGATATGTTGCTCACGTGTCCATGTTACCATGCCTTTTCTTTTCAAATATGTCATGCTTGTATTTACCCTCAGTATATAAACTGACACAACTTCTTCTTGACGGTATATTACTTTGTAAATTCAGCCTACCCCATTCAATGGAGGGCTTCCCACTCCAGGGAAGAAATGCGCCAGGCAAATGAATTCAGGCAAGATCATCCCAGTTCAAGCGGAGCGAATATTCTTCTATACAAATTCTTCTTATCCTTCTCTTTTCATATTGCTTATAAGATCAGTCTTGTAAGTGAATAAATTAAGTAAACCAATTAAGATGTAATTTAAGATTATAAGAAGGACACCGTGATTAAAATACTTTTTAAAAGTAAAGTTGTCCATGGAAGGTAATCAACCGGACCAAAGTTTAGGGACACTTTGTACGCACTTCAAGTGGTAACTTTCTATTTTTTGTTACACAGGACACAGAGAATGTTCCTGTCCGTCCCATTCGTACCATCATCCTCTGCCCATCCACTTGCTTACAGTGAAATCGAAATGTTAACTTTCAGCTCAACAAAGTAAGGAGCAGAAGAGAAAGACAGAATGAAGAGCACTGAATTGGAGATTTGGAGGTCTGGGGTCTCTTCCGCGTGTGCCAGGACTTAACTTTTGTCATTTTGACAATTAAGCTTGCTAAATTTCCTCGTTTGCAAAACCGGAGTATGCTAAAAGAACTCAGGGATTGTTTTCAGAGCTAAATTTGAAGTCATAGGGAAAACTAGAGTCAATAAGCAAAATTCTGTTCTGCTGGTCTTAGTCCCATTTGGTCAGCTCTCAAGACCTCCGTTCTTTTACACTGGCACAGTTGAAAATTAGACATCAAATCTGATTATACTCAAGCATTCTCTGCAGTTTGAAATTAAGAGACATTTGATGCACTGCGACATTTCATATTGATATTGATTTTTTTCTTTTTTTTAATTTTTTTTTAATGTTTATTTATTTTTGAGACAGAGACAGAGCATGAACAGGGGAGGATCAGAGAGAGAGGTGAGACACAGAATCTGAAACAGGCTCCGGGCTCCGAGCTGTCAGCACAAAGCCCGATGCGGGGCTCGAACCCACGGACCGCGAGATCATGACCTGGGCTGAAGTCGGACGCTCAACCGACTGAGCCACCCAGGCGCCCCGATTTTTTTTCTTTTTAATAAACTGGAGACCTCTCTTAAGTTTGCAAAAGTCAATAATTTGATAGTTCGCTATAACACTCCTTAAACTGATTTCTTAGAAAGTTGTGTTCTAGTTGGTTGGAAGTGTTATTTGAGGCCACAAAAGATTCATTGAAGCCTGTGAGACCGACTAACCATTGCTAAATATTTTTCAGGGTAGAACAACAACAAGAACAAGGAATTTGGGACACATTTTGTTTTAACAATACTCACGAACAAGTGTCACGCAAAGATGCACACATACACATTTTATCACTTTACCTTAAACATCTCAAATCAGACTAAGAAATACAATTTTATTCTGAACAAATCAAATGTGTAGAAGTCTACTAAAATTATATCATATGAATAGATTCAATTCCATGTATATTCCAGAGATATCCTTGATAGAAGAATGCATGCCCCCTCTTCCCTAGAATATGTGTAAACCCCAATTCTTCCATTAATGGTATTTATGTGGTAATGGTTCCAAACGATGTGTCATAGTTTGGTAATTACAGAATACCCATTTCTTCAGAGATTTTTTGACCAAACTGAAGCAAAATTGTGAACAGTTTTTTGACAAAAGACTTATACACAAGCATTTACAGGAGTCATTAAAAATTTTTTTTTAATGTTTATTTATTTCTGAGAGAGACAGACAGAGTGCAAGCGGGAGAGGGGCAGAGAGAGAGAGAGCGAGGGAGACACAGGCTCCGAAGCAGGCTCCAGGCTCTGAGCCATCAGCACAGAGCCTGATGCGGGGCCTGAACTCACAAACCATGAGATCATGACCTGAGCTGAAGTCAGCCACCCAACCAACTGATCCACCCAGGCACCCTTATAGGAGTCATTTTTATTTAAAATTAAAAAGAACAATTTACATGATTATCATAAGTGTGTAAATATTATATACGCATATATGCACATATGCATACACAAATATTTGCACATATGTATGTATGTGCACATTTTTACGCAATCATTTTTATATATTCATTCCATAATCATCCTGGGCTATTCATTTATTCTTATAAATTACAATTCACCCTGTGCAGTTCATCAAATGTATTTTTGCTCAGAGAAAAAGCTCTACTGCAGATTGAGTTTGCCTGACTTTCAGGTGGCAATTATCTACTAACCTTGCCGTAAAGACAATGGCTGAGAAATTGGCACCATACTGTGGCTTTAATAAAGGAGAGAAAAGTGTCACAGAAAAGCAAGATAATAGGGCATCTTCAAAAGTGTTTTTCTCTTTAATGGAGAAATATTTAAGAGGTGTATGAAGTAAAATCTTACTGTTTCTCTCCATCCCAATCCTTGAGTTCATCCACTGTAAACAGATTGACCTATGTCATTCCACATCCTTACTTTTGCTCATATAAACATATACCGGCACACACACACACACACACACACACACCACTTCTTTATTGTTTGGCTGTTGCTCGCTGAACTATTACTGTGTTAGTGCTAGAAGCAGAAAGTGTTCCAACAGAGTTCATGAAAATTCACTGGCAAGAGAATTCAGTACTTGGGGAAAGATTAGAGAAGCCTGTAGGAGGTAGAATTGAAAGGAATAATGAGCAAATGAGTGTGGGAGGTAGAGAGGGTAGAAAACGTTGGTGACTGGGTCAATGCTATTTACATTTTGAACAGAAGTATAAAAGATGAGCAGAGCTGATAAGCAAATATGACTGTTCTGTTTTGGGTGTGTTTATAGGAATGATCAGGAAAATAAGTCAAAGGGGCATTTAAATGGTTTAAGGCAACATTTAAGTCCTAAAATTCACAAACAAGGAGTTTATGTTTAACCGATCACGCACTTGGCTTGACATAATTTGACAAATTATTAAATCTCCATTTCATTTGCCAACATAAGAGCCATATGCTGTAACCAGATCATTAAAAGGTTAGGACTGCTTAAACTAAATAAAAACCTAAAGCTTAGAACACAATACACTTAATTTTCTTGTTCAACTTTGAGTTAAAAATATCAATATTAATCAATGGAAGCTAGGTAATAATCTTTTTAACAACTATATAATTTTGCTGTATTGAAAGAAACAACCTTCTACTAACTCTACAGAAAATTTCATGAAAAAACAAGGGTTTTAATCCCATACTGGTTATATCCTATATGTCTCCTTGTAAATATGCAAGCCCATGTTTTAATTAAAAGAAGTTGTATATTTGGGTCCATATATTTTCATTTGGAGAAACATAAATACAGGGCTAGCATTTGAGTTTGGTGTGAAACACATCTATTGTCTTTGCTCTGAGCCATTTTTTTTTTTAACTTGAGAGAGAGAGAGAGCATGAGCAGGGAGCTTGATCTCACAACCGTGAGATCATGACCTGAGCCGAAATCAAGAGCCAGATGTTTAACCAACTGACCACCCAGGCATCCCTCTCTGAGCCCTTTTAGGTAGCTCTATCACCACAGGACGTAAGTAATACCAATGGAGTCCAATTGTTGAAAATTTTAGATATGTCTGTTCCTCGTGCATATAGCATTCCCGTGCAAATTCAGAAAAGGCTCTTTTCCTTGTCTCTAGGAAGACAAAATGCTATAAAATAACAGCTTAGCAACTGAAAATTATCTTGTACAAGTTATTCTATTTACTTGTTTATTTTCTTGAGGTAAAATTGACATATATAGCATTATATTAGTTTCAGGTGCACAACATAATGTTTCGATATATGTATACACTGAATGATCACCACAATAAGTTTAGTTAGCATTCATCATCACAGAATTTTGGGAAGAGTTTGAGGACAAGTATTAAATATTCTTTGAGTATTTGGTAGAATTCACCAGTGAAACTGTCTGGTCCTGGACTTTTGTTTGTTGGGATTCTTTTGATTACTGAATTAATCTCTACTAGTAATCAGTTGATGCAGATTTTCTATTTCTTCATGATTCAGGCTTGGAAGATTGTGTCTAGAAATTTATCAATTTCTTCTAGGTTGTTCAATCTGCTGGCATATAATTATTCATAGTAGTTTACTATGATCATTTGTATTTCTTTGGTATCAGTAGTAACTTCTTTTTCATTTCTGATTTTATTTGAGCCCTCTCTCTCTTCTCTTTGTGAATGTAGCTAAAATTTTGTCAATTACGTTTATCTTTTCAGAGAACTGGCTCTTAGTTTCATTGATCTTTTCTATCATCGTTTCCATCTCTATTTCATTTATTTCTACTCTGATCCTTATTTTCTTTCTTTCTACTAAGTTTGAGGATGATTGACCAATAAATGTTACTAATTTAAAATGAATTTCCTCAAATTAAAGAAATAAAACTTGCACTGTGGCATTTGAACTATTTTCTTCAAAAAGTATGAATCTATTTTAACTCAATTTCACAGAAAGACCTGGGGCTTAAATATAATAGCTACCTCATCTACTTCAAAAGACTATGGAAAGAATCAATTAAGATAACACCATACTGTGTTTTTGAAAAGTGAAAAAGGCTTTATAAACCAAAAGTACCATACAAAGTAAGATTATTTTTCATAATGATATGAACAATTCTTCGTTTCATTCACTTTAAAGGCACTCAATTAAAAGAAGTCCAGATAAAATGAAAATGAGTTCATTTTATATTGCTCATCAGCTAAAAATAGTGTACATATGTCTAGCAATAATTTGATTTTTTAAGAGATGGGAAGAGTTTCAACAAATAAATATGAACAAGGAATAGCTCTTTATCCAGGAGAAATGAAAAAGATGATCACTCTTGCCACTGGTATTTTGCTCTGCTACTTCTAGCCACAAAAGAAATCATTTCAGCAGTGCCCACTCTTTGAGACATATCTTCTTAGTGAACTATGAGTCAGACAGAGTTAACTTAGTCTTTACAGTCACCTTTGAGTTTGTTCTGCTTAATTCAACTTTTTTCTAAGTTGTAGTAAATGGTCTAAATGGTCTAAAACATAGAGCATTTTTAAATGCTCTATATCACATGGTATCAATGTCAACTGCTATGATTAGGAAAGTTTGAGTTGCCAAGGTCAACATGAAGAATAAACCTGATACTTTAAAATAATCTCCAGGGACACCTGGGTGACTTGGTTAAGCATCCAACTTCGGCTCAGGTCATGATCTCTCGGTTCATGGGTTCAAGCCCCATGTTGGGCTCTGAGATGACAGCTCAGAGCCTGGAGCCTGCTTCAGATTCTGTCTCCCTCTCTCTCTGTCCCTCCCCTGCTTGTTCTCTCTCTGTCTCCCTCTCTCTCTCTCTCTCTCTGTGTCTCTCTCTCTCTTCCAAAAATAAATAAATAAACATTAAAAAATAAAATAACCTCCAGGAATAGCAAGCTTATTTTAAGTAAAATGAAATCTTAACATTTGAATCCGTAATCAATATTTAAGTTTCTTTTTTATTCTAAATAGATATTTAAGTTGCAATACAAAAGCAAAAATTTTAAAAGAATGTCTTCAATAATAGTTGTTCATAAGTCTCTCATTTACATTCAGTTATAAAATTTTAAATGCTATCAAGCATATTCAACTCAGTTAAAGATATTGTTATTTATTTGACAATTGTCTGACACTTCGTAGTTTGCTTCTAACAGCACCAGAGCTGAGACGTTACATTCAAGGTTAAGTAACAAACGATAACGACATCCATCGTGTTTTCACATTTGCATTCTCTCACTCTCTCTCTTTCTGGCTCTTTCATACTAACTCCAATGACGCAAGCTGTCATGTTATGCACTGCTCTATTGGGAGACCCACATGGCAAAGAACTGGGGAGGGAAGGCTCTACCAGCCAGTGAGGTACTGAGGTCTCCAGGCCAAGAGTGATTGGCGAACTTAACCCTACCAAAACCAGGTGAGTGGATGTGCAAGTGAATCCTTCCCCAGCCAGTTCTTCAGATGATACCACAGCTCCAGTCACCATCCTGAGTCAGTCTTTTGAGGAATACTGAAGCAAAGGACTTATTCAGCTGAGCTGTGTCTGGATTTATGACCCACAGACAATAAAATAATAAATAGATGTTGTTTTAAGCTGTTACATTTTGAAATAATTTGTTACACAGCAATAGACAACTAATATTAGCATGGTAGTTAAAAACAAATAGGGTGGCAGAAAGAAATCCAAACACACCCTTGACAGAGAAAGATACATGTGCATGTGTCTATGTATCATTCTACATATGTAAATTACATATAAAAATAAATTGCATGTAAATATTTAATCTATATTTTATGTCTATATCTATATTATCCATATCTATATCTATATATGAAAGACTGAGAGAGGCAGAATGACACCGTATATGTTAAAATCCGGTTATTCAGGTTCACAGAAGACACACTGATAAAAACAGAATTGTTGAAAATAAAGGAAGAACTCACATCCAGACTTATATCCAGAGGATACTAAACAAAACTATGTACAATATTCATATGAGATATTATATTAGCAAAATATAGCTCAAATCCATAACAAGCTCCTCCTAACACCTTTAATACTACATATGCTATAAAAGGCTACTTTGCTGTTTTCTCCCTCCTTGGAATGAAACATTAAATCTAGCTTTATTTGACTCTCAGTGTTTTCCTGCTGGATTTAGATGAAGAGTACCAACACATCTTACAAAATCTAATAGCTAAGGCTGCCAATATTATCAGTAGCATATTTTCATGCACTTTGACATCAGCAAGCTAGGTGGAGAGAAGGATATGTTTTAAAGTAGGAAAGTCACAAATTAAAACAATAGGAATTAAGACACCTGAGCTTTCTAATAAAATGTATCTCTCCAGTCCAAAGTCTTCGCATAAAGAAAATGTTGATACGTTGCTAAAATACACGTTAGAACTTAGTCCATTTTAACTTGATCAACATTAACTGACTTCCTGGCTTAAAATGAAAATTCTGCCATTTAAAAAAAAACTTTGTCAAAGATATTTTAGAGAGAACAGTGATAACTAACTTCAAGTCAACTACTCTGAGGAGGTGTTGGAAGCTTTCAGGTGCAATTTACTCTCTTTTCTGTTTTCTTCAATATTTTTGTGACTCAACAATTGTTTTCCCAGCAGAATAAAATGGCCTGGCATTTGTCCCCATTTAAATCGACTAAGTTATTTTTTCTTCTTAAATGTGCAGTAATAATCTGTATTAAATAAATTCTACAGGCCTTGGGTTTTATGGTAAATATTCATGCTAGTAAATAGATATGATTATTCTAGATATTGGTGTGTTTTTCTAATAACGGACTTTAAATGCAGTCATTTTTTCACATTTTTTTCCTAAGCACTCCAAAAATAAAATTGGGATAAGTTATCTAGTGGTATTTTTTCCTAATGTTTTAATCTAAATTTAATCTTCCTAAATGTAACAAATAGGCAACGTTTTCACATAGTAATCTATATCTTCAATTTTTATTTTATTGAAAATTTATTTTTAATTCCTGTTAAAATTTAACTTTTCGTACATTATTCAATATCCTCAGGATCAAATACACAGTCAGTTCTGCGATAACATGACATGTATTCCTAAAGATTTCTGACCTATCTGAAATCAATAATAAAACTTTGGGAAGTATGAGAAAAAATGAGGTTAGGAGCACAACGTTCAAAATCATTGTGATACAGGGGCGCCTGGGTGGCGCAGTCGGTTAAGCGTCCGACTTCAGCCAGGTCACGATCTCGCGGTCCGTGAGTTCGAGCCCCGCGTCAGGCTCTGGGCTGATGGCTCGGAGCCTGGAGCCTGTTTCCGATTCTGTGTCTCCCTCTCTCTCTGCCCCTCCCCCGTTCATGCCCTGTCTCTCTCTGTCCCAAAAATAAAAAACGTTGAAAACAACAACAACAACAACAACAACAAAATCATTGTGATACATATTAAACACTAGAGAACTAATAAAAACAGCAAAGTTTTACATATTAAATTGTTTAAAAATATATAAATACTACAGTAAATATGGTACTTTCCCTGGAAAAAGACCAGAAGTGGTTATCAGAAGGGTTAAGACTTGTGAATTTTTGTGAAGGGATGACAGAAGGTTATCTGAGAGAAGATAGAAATTTCTAACACTCGATGTGAATGGGTGTGGTTTGTAATATACACTATAGGCTGAGGTAGCAAATGGATGTTTGAGGCGCGTGCCTGTACGTGTGTTACGGGTTTCGGTGCTATTCGGTTCAGCTACATATAGTGCTCCAGTTATCTAGCGTTTCCTACAGAAATCACGCATAAAAAGCATCAAAATCGTATTATACTCAAATTGTTCCTTAATATGAGTCACGTTTGAACAGATTTGTGTTTTCCAAAACAGGAGTTAAGGCAAAACTGACTGTAATACCTTTCCATTTGGATTTCAGAATCATAAAGTTTGAAAGCTAATGAAAACCTTCATCTTTTATATCATTTTCTCACTTTGCTTTCTTGTATGACTCATTCTGTAACAGAAGAGTAATTCTGATCTTTCCAAATTTTATTAAAGCTCTGGTAATATAACAGATTCGGGCTCAGTAATAAACCGCTTTAGAACTTTTGTTACCAGCGTTTCTCTGGCCTTGAACCTCCTGTCTTGTTCCTGAATACACAATTTCATGTCATACACAGTTCTGGTAACTGGTTTCTTTCCCCATATTTTGAACCACATACACAATCATAATGGTGCTAATGATCAAGGTAGGCAAGAAACGTCTGCAGGCGGATGATACAAAATTGCCTATTGGAGGCAAAAAGGAAATACTACTGTTGAATAAGACAGATGTTCATCTTCATTAACATAGGAAACAGAAAGCTAACTGTAAGATGATTTCATTCACTTTATCGCACATAAAAGATTTATCTAGAAATGGGCCAGTTACCTAATTATTGCAGAAATGAAGTGTTGTAGATTAACTGCAGTAAAACTATGTCATCATGATCATTGCAATAAACAATAATAAGCAATAAATAACCCATGTATATTTTACGGGGACTAAGATTTATTTTAAAAGAAGCAAAACACGAAAGACTAGAAGGAAGTATGTCAAAATGTTACCGGTGATGACTTTGAGTTGGCTTACCTAAGTTTAATTTTTTTAATGTTTCTAACTTCTTAATTTTGGCTCTGTAATTTATTTATCTCTACCTTTTAATCTATCTTGATTAAAAATTAAAGCAATTAAAATTCTTACAATATGTGAGGCTCAGAATCATCCGCTAAGTACAGTGTTGCCTAATCACTGTCTTGATTCCATGACTCTCCATCAGGGTCCCAGGATCAGAGTGTGGCCATTGGACTCTATCTCCATTTGCTATGGGATCAAAAGGCAAAGTGAGAAGGTCAGAACTCACAGCCACTTGGATAAGAATCAAGAAATGCCACTAGAACATCACATCAGGCGGTTCTTTCAGAAGGCCACTGAGGAAAACATCATAATTAGGCAGTGTTACATTCAGTTGCATAAATTGCTCTTACAATGCCTATAATGATTGATGCCACTACTTTGAGTTTAATTTTAAAATTTAGTTTCAATTTCATAAGTCATTGCTACCTTGCATAACCCTTTTGATCATTTCCTCTTTACCAGCAACAGTTTCCTTATAATTTATATTGTGTACACTCATACTGGATTTATTTTAATTCTCTTTAAAGTTCACTCCCAAAGTCTGAGCTCTGATTCCTGGGACATGCATGCCAGCTGAATTGTATAAAAACGTGATACTCTAATCAAATTTTTATGCATTTTAAACTTAATTTAGCCTCTGATCATAGCTTCTCTCTTGAAACTAATATAACAATTGTAAAAGAAAAATTTTATTGCATTATGCTGAAAATCACTCTCAGGGACCTTCCGAGAGCCTTAAGAAGTTATGTGGCAAAACTCTCATTAGAAACACTACCAAATGATTCAAGAGAACGTCTTCAGTTCTACAATAAGGATCAAATCAGTGCTTTCCTTTAGAAAAGTGCTATTGATTTGTACTCTGCCTCTCAGAAATTGCTTTTTTTTTATTTCTTCATCCGGCATCTGATGTCTAAAAAATGTCACCTCTCGCTTTGGGATCATTCAGATGATCTATAAAGGCTATACCATGAGGCAGCCAAGAATAAGAAACATGAGTAAAAGGCATTTCTCATGTACTTTGAAACCACAAAACTCTCGAGAAAATTTTAGGTTCATAGTACTTCAGATATAATAAGATTTCATAAAAGAAAACCATCTTTTTACAAGCTTTATATTCTTGACAAATACTAGGAGGGGAAGCAGGATTTTTATGAAATGAACCTAGAAATGAAGGATGATTTATCTTCATGATTTCACTGGGTGATTATGATGAATGCTAATAACCTGAAGACTGAAAATAATATCATACAAGTAGGGTTTTGTAAAAGTGAAGAATAAAGGAGACATTCAAGGAACTCATAATGTATATGGAGTATCATCTTTTTTTCCCTTCAGTGTCCATTTCAGTTAAGAATTAGAGCTATAAGGGAATTCTAAGCAATTATGCCCAGCAAATTTAAAGAAAAAATAAGGAGGTCTCAAATTTTTTTCCATTAAGGAAAGAAAAAAAAAACCTTGATAAATAGAAAAGGAAGAAAAAACTACTTGACAAAAATCATTACAATGGAATAAATTAAGTCAGTCCATATTAACTTGCTTAAATTCCTAGTTACTTTGCCCATTTTGCCTGCCTTTGTCTGAAAAAGCCATCCACGGTCATTATTTCTACATCACGTTTACAGCAGAATTGGTTAATAGACTAAGAGTTTGAAGCCAGTTTTGGAAGGCTCACTGCCTGCCATTTTCAAAAGTCTGAATACTTCAGCTTTAACCCTTTTCCCTGATAACATGAGCGTTTCATAAACAATTTTCCCTTCCAGCAAAATTTATCCCCCCACAACAAAAGGGGAAAATGTCTTGCGATGCAGTGATCACTATATTGCAAAAGGTGTCACATTTAAATCAGTGCTGGCCTATTCTTCACTGTGTTTGCCGGAATGAGTTTTAACAGCACCTCTTACATAGAAGTCCCAGGATTTGGGACGCAACCTGCAGGTAAATTGGCACACGTTATGGCAGTCATTAAACTGACAGCATAAAAGGTCTCGGCTGTTAATGCGGTTTATTAGAAGATACAATCACAGCCCTGGTCAAACTGCATACCACTCACTCTCTCCTTTAGACCTTGCCAACAACGATGATAAATACGAAAAGAAAAATTGCATTCGTAGCCGGCATTAGGAACATTAAGAATACGGTCTTGAATTTCCCTATTAGAAAAAATGTGTTTCTGGACTAGGTAATAAGACTTAGGCTTTCTTTGCGAGCAAATCATGTAACCTCTGAGCCTCAGTTTCCATGTCAGCAATTGGGGCTGAAGTGAGGATTAACTAGTTTGATTCCTATAAAGTGCTTAGAACAAGGTTTGACACTAAGTCAGCACCCCCTCGAATGTTAGCGATCATAAAATAGACTTAACAAGATAGTATAAAAAAGCATTACTTTGAATGGGAAAGATGTACTGTGTATTAATAACTTGTGACTCACTCAATAAAGGTGGATTTTTTTCAGATGATCGACATCTCAAGTACAAAAAAAGATGCACCGCCTAGAGTAAAATAATTTTTAATATAGTTTGTCTTTTTAAAATAAAATATAATTGGCATATAACATAAGGGCTATTATTCTGGAGACCAGTATCGCTAAGCATCAGGAAGACATAATACATTAATTTAAAAAAAATACTAGATTGCATGCTGTAGGATGAATTTGAAATCTTTACAGTGGATGATTTCAGCACTATTTCTATAAAGAAATATGGCTACATCTTTACCGTGGGAAGAAATAGCTATTTCAGAGCTTATATGCACTATTCCAAGGCACTAGGAATTGAATCTGAAAGGGATAAAAAAAAAAAAAAAACCCTTTCCTCTAATTGCTTCCATAAAGGTGCTCTCCATTGCTGTTTTTGGTCTAAGGCATCAGGGTTGGGAGAATTTAGCCCCATCTCGAGTTGCAGCAGGGGCTAAATACTGGGATGTCCACTCACACACTGCCATCCCTCAGAGCGACCTCTCTACCCTAGGTCAGCATATTTGTATGGGCAGGAGGTAGTCCGTATGCAATACCAACCGAAGAATGATTGAAACTTGGAATCAAGATGAATGAGCTCTCGTTAGATTTTTACAACAAAAATATATTGGAACATTGAAAAGTCCTTCCATTTTATTTGTATCAGCAAGTCTGGTGAGCTAGGAACATAATTTTCAAATCTTACGTAGGCAATAGCCTCTTTGAGCAAACAAATTCTCATTTTGATTCAACATTTCTTATCATAATGCTAGAGAGGCCATGGACTCCGTCTTTCACCCCTTGGCATCTGTAGTCCAGAATGGCTTCCAGGCAGCGAGTTGGGACACACAGAGCCCATCTCATTTGCTTCACTTCCCTCCAGGATCACAGTCATGTTGTCCCTTGTCCCAGTGTGTGATGATAGGTATTTTATGTTTCTCAGTTTTCTCTTTATATCGAGAGGCTAAGCCGTGTGACTGTAGCTCCCTCATGGCCAGAATTAGAAATCTGAATAAACAAAATGCAAACGTGGAACGATTGAAACAGAGCAGACAAAACTCATTCAAGTTAAAAACAAAAGGTATACCAAATGTAAACATGTTAGAAATACACCAAAATGGTATATAGACATATTTGGCCATCTCTCCACTCATCCTGTATCTTTTTTTTATATGTTTTATTTATTTTCGGGAGAGAGTGCACAAGCGGGGGAGGGGCAGAGAGAGAGAGGGGAACAGAGGATCCTAAACGGGCTCAACCCTGACAACAGAACCCTAGGCAGGGCTCAAACTCACGTAGCACGAGATCATGACCGGCGCCGGAGCCCCAAGCTCAACCAACTGAAGCACCCGGGTGTCCCTACTCAACGTTGTATCCTAGGCAGCACCTATTATCAAAAGAAATTCATAGAAGAGATGTTCAGGTCCAGAACATTTGAAGGTCAAGGATGTCACAAGTACATGAGTCAAAGAACATTAAAATGGTGTTATTTTTGGAGCTAAACCCCCAAATAAATCATGTTTTATTCTTATAGTTTTATACAATTATAATATAAAAAGTTAAGATTTAACATGGATTATACTGTATATATTTTCTTTCACCAAATATGCAAATGTTTGAGTCCCAAATGGATTTAAATATTTTTACTTGATTTAGTAATCTACTAAGATCAAATTAACTGTTAAAAATGTGTCTGTCATATTTTTAGCATTGGTATGATAATGGCAAATAATGATTGAGTCCATATCCCATTTTGGATACATTGCATTGTCACTCCTTATTTCCCCTAATATAGTCAGCCACATACATCAAATGTATATAATAAAACTGAAATTTAAAAAAGTTACCTTCCTGGAAAGCAAGGAAGATAAAAGTAATTTTATTTATTTTTTTTAATTAAAAAAAATTTTTAATGTTTATTTATTTTTGAGAGCGAAACAGAGGGTGAGTAGGGGAGGGGTAGAGAGAGAGGGAGACACAGAATCCGAAACAGGCTCCAGGCTCTGAGCCGTCAGCACAGAGCCTGACACGGGGCTGGAACTCACCAACCGTGAGATCATGACCTGAGCTGAAGACAGACGCTTACTGACTAAGCCACCCAGGCGCCCCTTTAAAACTTTAAAAAAATTTTTTAAATGTTTTATTTATTTTTGAGACAAAGAGAGACAGAGCATAAGCAGAGGAGGGGCAGAGAGAGAGAGAGAGGGAGACACAGAATCCGAAGAAGGCTCCAGGCTCTGAGCTGTCAGCACAGAGCCTGACATGGGGCATGAACTCTCAAACTGCCAGATCATGCCCTGAGCCGAAGTCAGACACTTCACCGACTGAGTCACCCAGGTGCCCCTTTAAAATTTTTTAAATGTTTATTTTTGAGAGAGAGAGCAAGAGAGAGAGAGAGAGAGGAGAGACAGAACGTGAGCAGGGGAGGGGCAGAGAGAGAGAGGGAGACACAGAATCCCAAGTAGACTCCAGGCTCTGAGCTGTCAGCACAGAGCCTGACGCGGGGCTCGAACCCACGAACCGCTAGATCATGACCTGAGCGGAAGTCCAACTCCTAACTGACTGAGCCACCCAGGTGCTCCAAAAGAGTTTTATTTCTTTATTTAAATTTGATATTAAGTAAAATTAGTTCCAAGTTGACTTGTCTAGAAGTGATAATAAGTAAAAGTAAAAAGTCTGAAGAACAACAGCCATAGGATGAGACAAGTTTGAGGCACATATAAGACACAAAGTAGGTGCCCTCAGGAAGTGATTGGCAATAGTGAAGTCCAGTGAGAAAGGCAGTAGACGATGGTGGTTAAAATAATAAGTTTGGGTATCAAATAAATTTAGACTACAGTTTCAGCTTTGACATTTAATAACTATGACAGAGGCAGTCAGTATCACTCCATTTATCCTTTTCTTCTTATTTTGGGAACTAGAGTAGATGGGATTATTACATGAGATAATATAATCCTTGGATTTTACTGGATGCTAAATAACGGATACAGATTACATTTTGACAGTGATGATGATGATAACGATGTTGTTGTTCATGTTGGTGGTATTTAGAAAATAACCGAAGGCTTGCAGCTTAGAATATTTTGTGACATAGGGGGATGAAAATAGTCTGGAATTTTGGAGGAATAATTTCTTCAATGTGTATCAGACATCTGGATTAATTCAGGGGGAGATTGAGGCTGGAGGTAAAAATCTAAGATCACCATGAAATAGGTAACATCTGGAGTCTTTGCTCCAGTGAGTGTGTTAAAATCAATTTAAAACATGATCAAGAATGAAATCTTGAGAATAATGGTATTTAAAGAGAGGAAAGAGTTCTCATAGAAAAATGTTAAAAGATAATATTATCCAAAGGCCAAGAAAAAATAAATTCTTGATTCAAAGAAGATGGTAATGCCAAGTGGGGAGGATATCTCAAAAGAGTGAAGACTAGGAGGAAATATTTGAATTTGGCAGTTAAGAGATCCAATTAATTATCATGGAAGTTAATTTGGTTGAGTGGGGATGAAGGATAATAAGGTAATTTGGTTGAGAATTTAATAAAGGGCATAAAAAAAGAAGACAGCGAACATTGGTTAATCTTCAAAACACCCTTCTTAGCCCTATTTTATATATGAGAAAAATAGAAGCTCAGAGAGATTAATTACCCAACATCATAGTTCATACGTGGTGGAACCAGCATTAAAATATAGTTATTATCAGAGTAATTGAAATCACAGTCCTTATTAATATATTTATTTCAAGTTAAATTTAACAAAATTAATTTATCTGCGTATAATGAAACCCAAATTAATTTCTTCTGGCTTCTAGACAAAATTGGGATATATTGTGCTAGACATAAACTCTAGTAGAAAGTAAACGATTTTCAAAGGGAGAAATTGTTCTAAGAGCCTGTCAAAATCTCACTTAGACACAGTAAATAATTAGGTCAGCAGATTGTTACGTTGCCGGAGCTGCTTCAAAGAAAAAAACTTTATTAAACATGGAACGTGGCATCATTGGCCAAAGAGAATTCTTTCTTTAATTCTTAATATTGTAACGTGTCAGTTTTGAACGTGCCTCGTGACATGCTTAGAACAATTAAATTGCACCTGCTCTTCTGGGAGATCATAAAAGAATTTACCCCCAGCTTCTCTTTCTCTTTACCCTTCCTCTAGACCCCAAAGTAGTGATTTATCCACTGTAGTAATTATAATGATAAGATAATTTCCTCAGAATTGATCTCAGGGATTATATGATTAAATCTCACAGATGGTTTAGAAGGGTCATTCATTGGCTAAACTGTTTTAGGATTAATCTAATGCGTCAGGGGTGTGCCAGACCAAATAGTGACAACTCTCCAAAACACAAACATGCCAGAACCTGACTTACCTGTAAGATTCTTTCAATCCCTAGGACAGGGACTAAACATGTGAATATACTATATTATTAGAAATGAGAAATGAAGGAAGATGATGAGACGGAGGTCGAAAACTTCTATTTTCTCAAAAAGTTTTATAGGAAACACTTTAGAAATGGCTATGTATAATTGCATTTGAGATATTCAGGCCTTTTGCATCCTTAAAGGGACAAGCAGAGCCCAGGATTAAAACTTCAGTGTGTAAGAGAGTGTGTTCTTAGTCAATTAATAATTTGTACCTAAAATTAAGAAATAACAGTAGCATTAACTTACACATATGTAGAATGGTATGACATATAAACCGTTTTCATGTACACCGGATCTTATTAGATCCTGTCAGTTGCAATAAAAAATCTATCCCTCCCAAAGATACCGCTCCTAAAAAAACTCTCGCACTTTCCTAAGTCATTAAAGGAAAAATTCAATCTCTAAATTCATCCAACAAATATAGTTGAGCACCTGGGCTGGCTCAGTTGGAGGAACCTGCTGCTCTTTTTTTTTTTTTTTCTTTTTTTTTTAACGATTATTTATTTTTGAGACAGAGAGAGACAGAGCATGAACGGAAGGGTCAGAGAGAGAGGGAGACACGGAATCTGCAACAGGCTTCAGGCTCTGAGCTGTCAGCACAGAGCCCAACATGGGACTCAAACTCATGGACCGTGAGATCATGACCTGAGCCGAAGTCAGACACTTAACTGACTGAGCCGCCCAGGTGTCCCCAGGAGCATACTGCTCTTGATCTCGGGGTCATGAGTTTGAATCCCACGTTTGGTGTAGAGATTACTTAAATAAGTAAATAAATAAAAATTTAACAACGTAGTTGAGTGCCAATACTTTATGTAAGACACTCTCTTATGTAGTGAGGATTCAATGGCAAGCAAAATAGATACGTTGCCTGCTATCATGGTTTTATTGTATGCAGATGGGAAAGATAAAAAATATATACTTACTGGCACATCAAATGGACATAAGTACTATTGGGGAAAAATAAAGAAGGGTAATGGGGATAAGAAGTAATGGCAGTAAAATGGTCAAGGTACGTAAATGTTTTCAATATGCATGTAAATTAGTCGTCTAGATGAGAGGGGGAGTGAATGGAGAGGAGAAAATGGGTTTGGTTTTGGAAAACACTTAGCTCAGTTGAAGTCGAACCCTTAGCTCATAAATTAAAAGCGAAACCAGCCATCATAACTGTTTTTCCTTTTTTCAACTATGTTCCTTCTGCAATAGACAGAAAGTTGTAATTCAACCTGGATAGTAGTAGCTTAGGTGTGTTCAACCAAGAGAGGCAGGGCCAAAGGATTTAAAAATACATGTAAAGGAATGATTACAACTATGGACTATGGAATCTAAGCAGAAGGGTGGAAAGTGAAGACATAAAAAGGGTTGAAGATCAGTAAGAATCAGTCAATGAAATATAGATCTCAACCAAATTTACGAATTATTGGAGTTATAATCCTAGAAGGAGTAAAGAACAAACAGAGAAGATTTGGGTGCTTAATATTTCATACATGCAGTGAGTTGAATTATTGGTTGTAACGGTTTTCAATATGAACTTGGGAGTGGGAAGCCTTCATTGGATAGAGGATTATTACAGTAGAAATTGTCAAGGCGTGGGGAGGTATTGTGGGGAGGGGTATTATCTAAATGAGTATTTAAATCACCAAAATTATGAGCCAATATTGGATAAAGTTGGATACAGAAAGTAAAATCTTCACAAAATTAAGGGGACTAATACTAAAATGTGAATAGAGGGGTGCCTGGGTGGCTCAGTCGGTTAAGCATCTGACTTCAGCTCAGGTCATGATCTCACAGTTCTTGAGTTGAAACCCCATGTCGGGCTCTGTGCTGTCAGCTCAGAGCCTGGAGTCTGCTTTGGATTCTGTGTCTCCCTCTCTCTCTGCCCCTCCCCTGCTCATGTTCTCTCTCTCTCTCAAAACTAAATAAACATTAAAAATTTTTAAAAAGCATGAATGGAGAGTGTCTTATATACGCTGATGTATACACTGTGGAAATCGGCTTCAGAACAGTAGGCTTTCAGATAATATTTCAGACTAATAATAGTTCAGGCTTTCAGGTCTCATAGTGACAATAAGGAGTGAGGAAGACAATTCTCTACTCAAGGCCCAGTGACATGACCATTGTAAGAGATGAATCAGCCGCCATTTGAAAGAGCTAGAGAGGAATCAGTGTTATTAGAAAGAATAGAGTAGGTTTTATTTAGGGTTGTAAGTAAAAAAAAAAATTCAGACAAGGCCAGGGCACAGGGAATTCTATTATTGACTGTGAGTCTCAGAAAGCAAAGTGCATGGTTTTGTGTGGAGGGTGAGAATGAGGCATATGAAAGTTGCAGACAGTTCTTTGTAAATCAAGTATACGTGATGATGATCTGGAAGTCACTGGCCTTTTCATTACCAATGTAAAAAGGAAAAGTAAAAAAAGAAAAAAATTAAAAATGGAAAAAAAGGGGGTGTGTGTGTGGGTGGCTCAGTCATTTAAGCATCCAACTCTTGACTTCGGTTCAGGTCATGAGTTGACCATTCACAGAATGAGGCCCCACTTGGGGCTCCGTGCTGACAGTGAGGAACCTGCTTGAGATTCTCTCTCTCCCTGCCCCTCTGTGTCTCCCCTGCTCACTCTTTCTGTCTCCCTCCCTCTCTCAAAATAAACAAATAAACATTTAAAGAAAGCAAAGAAAAGAAAAATAATGGGAGATGAGTGCCAGTGATACGGAGACGCATGGTGGTAGGGAGACTGACCAAGTAGGGGTGGGAGGGTTTGGATGTTGGGTGGAAGAATGTTGATGCCAGAGTCTTGCCAGAAATCTGTGGAGTTCCACAGGTCCATCTTTACTCTAGTTGGTCTACTTGTGATGGTTGTGGGCAGGGCATTCTTACAAAGAATAGAATACAAAAATCCCCAGTCTTAGGAACCCATTCCAGAGTAGGGAATGCAACTCCATTCTATGACTTTCACTTACCCAAGTACCAGATAGAACTGGGATAGCACAGACCACCATGAATCAAAAGCTTATGACCAAGTAGCATTATCTTAAAATTGCAAGACTTGCTCAACACTAGGATTATTCTTGGTGTAAATTATTAAATTAACCTAAAGGAAGAATGTTATATGTTTTCCTCAATGGAAGGTGGGAAGCATATTATAAAATGTAACATTCATTCATGATTTTAAACCCTAAGAACAAGGCAATTTTCTTAAAATGATAAAAGTTGGGTCTCAGACACCTAGACATATATACTTGATATAAAATAATAGGACCATTACCACTAAAGTAGAAATAGTACAATTACTCCTAAACCAGTACAAGCATTAGTCATTGTATTGGAGATATAATCAAACAAAAACATAATTTAAAAAAAGAGTAAATTTTAATATTGGAAATAAAATGGCATGCACACCTATGTGTAGATGAGATGCCTATCTACACAGAAAATTCAAGAGAATCGTTTGCCAAACTAATAGAGCTCATCAAAATAGAACTACAAATCAAGAATAACATATTTTTGGGGGTGCCTGGGTGGCTCAGTAGGTTAAACGTCCAACTTCAGCTCAGGTCATGATCCGGCAGTTCGTGGGTTCAAGCCCCGCATCGAGCTCTCTGCTGACAGTTCAGGGCCTAGATTCTGCTTTGGATTCTGGGTCTCCCCCTCTCTCTGTCCCTCTCCAACTCGTGCTCTGACTCTCTCTTTCAAAAAATAAATAAGACATTAAAAAACATTTTTATACAGAGTAATGATCAATTGGGAAATGCAATCAAATTAAATTTCATACTTGAAATAATCAAAAAAATGTTCCTTGGTATAAAGTGCATATCTAACAAGAACTATGTACCTTATATATAAAAAGAGAATTAAAACACCTTACTGAAGAGCAAAAATAAAAACCTGAATAACTGAAATGTTATCAGGTTTACTGATAGATATGCTTAAATTTTAGAGATATCATTTCACCCTAAATTAAACAATAGGTCAAGAAATGCTTAGATAATTTTGTTGAAAAGAAGGAAGAAATTGTAACATATAGAAGTACACTATAAAGTTTGAAAGAGTATGGGGATTTCCAGTTCGGCTCAGAGATGTGGAGCCCTAGATAGAATATCGCTCTCATACTTACATGAAAGTTTGGATAACATGCCCATTAACAACTTTTCTTGAATACACGAGAAAGCGGCGGTTGATTGGCAAATGACTAATCCCAAATCTAGAGGAAGACAGGTGCCTCCAACGGAGGAAAGGAACTGGACATTTATTGACCTGGAATAGGTTCTGGTTTTGCCTTGTTTTCTGATTTATTGGTGTTTGTATGTATTTGTAGCAGGAAAGTAATTTAGTTCCTGATACTCCACCAGAGCAGGAAGCAGGTACCTCCTTTAAAAAAGAAAGCTAGAAATAATTTCAAAACTTTAAGACCTTTATTTTACTGTGCCCAAGACTTGATCATGGAAGAAAAATGCATTGCAACGCATCAGGGCTCTCCTGCTCCAATTAGCATACTTCTTTGCATTTTGAATTAAGTTTTCTTTAATTAGTGCTTTAACGCTACGTACTGGCCTGTGATGGGCAGGTCATCTCACCATTAAAGATGGTAATCGGAGATATTTTTGACAGGTATTATTTGTTAATGTTTAAATATCCACTTACATATTCAGTTGTTTTGTGTCTCTGGACACTGGAATAAACCATGTCAAATGTGCAGTTTTCTTTTCAGGTGGCTCTGGCGATATTGATCATCAACTGATTTGTCCCCACCTCCTTCAATGCCCCTCCATCTGAGCTGTATTCACATGTGTTGAGTGCGTTTAGTCCATCGGTACAGATGTCAAGATATGAAGCGAGAAAAATACATTCTAGGGGCACCTGTCAGTTAAGTGTCTGACTCTTGATCTCAGCTCAGGTCTTTATTTCATGGTTCGTGAGTTTGAGCCCCATGTCTGGCTCCATGCTGATGGTGTGGAGCCTGCTTGGGGTATCTCTCTTCTTCTCTCTCTGTCCCTCTCCTGCTAAAAATTAAAAGAAAAAATTTTAAAGAAATGTACATTCTACACTTTTGCATTTCTTTCCTCTTGTAGTTGTCCCCAGTCCCTAGAGTTACAAGATCCTCTTCTGTAATTTCTTGACTAGTTCAAACAGCCAAAAGTAGAAATATAGCCATAATCTTTATTGAATAGGAACAAATTATAAAATCCTGAAACTTATTATATTTTTCCATAATATGCTTTAGGCATAAGATAAAATTCTGTTCCTTTGAAGATTTTCATAGCTCTTTCCTGCCTTTCTTTGCAGACTTACCTTCTTTTTTCATAATTTAGTCTTTTGGCTGTGATTTATATGTAAGAATCTTCTCAGGATGATGATCTTTTCTCGATGCTATAAAAATAGATATATAATCTTTGATATCTTATATTGCCTTTTTGGAAAATAAAAACAGAAACTAATGGCTTTACACAAAATAATGCGATTAAGATTTTTCATATACTGATAAAGTATTTCTTATTATCACCATATATATAAGTGAAGAAAAAGATTGATAGATATCACCATTTTCTATAAGTATGATAGTTATACAAATCAGTTTTTCTTAACGTTGAGTTCATGTTTAGCAGTGAAAATAATTCTAAGTTTGTGCAACAAGTTAGATTTCACAGGGTTTATCTGCTGTTTCCTGACTAAATGTAACATTTAAAGTTGCCTTGTTCAGGTACAATTTCCCCTTTTGAGGTCTGCCCTTCTTTTCCTGGCTGTTTTCCCTAAAGAACCAGAAAAAGTGAAAAATAGCACTCCGTGTCCCTCAAGCCAGACAATCATTAGATGTTTCTGGCATTTGTGTGCAACGTCTGGTATGGTCGGATTAGGAACACACAGAGCTTGGGGGCAGATTGCATTATTGGCCCCAATCCCTGATGCCTTTGGCCATGTAACTTTGCAATTCCTCACAGGGAAGGAGGAGCGTAGATTTCCCTACGCCTTGACTTTGGGTTCAGTCGTATTACCTGGACTGAGACAAAGAAACAAGACAGAGTTGCTGGCATTCTAGCTCTAAGCAAAGCTAAAGAATTCTAAAGCTTCTGCCTGCACGCTCATGCCTCCCTTACCACCCTGTGTAGAGTTTCTCTTAGACATCTGCTGCCACCGAATTGCAAAACAAACCACCAGAAGTTTGCTTCTGGCTTCTGCTCTTGGGAAACCATCCCTATGCTACTGGAGCTCACAGTCACAACTGACCTCCCCAAGACGCAAAGGAGAGCATAGAATTCTGGGAATGAAGCTGAGAACCAAGGGAACAAATGGAGTATTCTCAGAGAATTTCTGCACTCTGAAATTCTTCTCCATGGAATTTTACGAAAGGTCCATGTAGCATCCAATCACTTAAAATTCATCCATTTAAAACCATCCCCACCTTGTATAAATTCCTTAAATCCCCTACAGATCATGTCCATCTCCATGGGTTCCTTTAATTAGAAAAGTTTTGTTTGTTTGTTTGTTTTATTTTTTGCATTTTGTTTTGTTTTGTTTGTTTTTGGCCAAATCAGTAATAATTCTCTCTTAACCCTTCAATTGGCCTCTGGTTTATGCTTGCCTTATTTCCTCCAAGATCAACAATGGATCATCAATAACACTAGGAAATAACCTGGCTCAGTCCATAAAATATCTGCTGTCTGGTTGTTGGCTATCACTGTTGATTATACCTTCGTTGCTACCTAGTTTGACAAATTCTCTAATAACTACAACAAAATAGTTCTGCAAAAGATTATTAGAAATCAAATTCTCTCAGGGCACCTGTGTGGCTCAGTCAGTTGAGCATCCGACTTCAGCTCAGGGCATGATCTCACAGCTTGTGAATTCAAGCCCCACATTGGGCTCTGTGCTGACAGCTCAGAGCCTGGAGCCTGCTTTGGATTCTGTGCCTCCCTCTCTCTCTGCCCCTAATCCACTTGCATTCTGTCTCTGTCTCTCTCAAAAATGAATAAACATTAAAAAAATTAAAAAAAATCAAATTCTTTTTTTTTTTAATTTTATTTATTTTGGGGGACAGAGGTGGGGTGGGAGGAGGGGCAGAGTGAGAGAGGGAGAGAGAATCCCTAGCAGGATCCACGCTTTCAGCACAGAGCCCATTGTGGGACTTGAACTCAAGAACCATGAGATCATGACCTGAGCTGAAAGCAACAGCTGGATATTTAACCAACTGAGCCACCCAGGTGCCCTGCAAATTCTCTTTGTTCTCATTTCATAACAGTGTCACCTGAATAAAATGGTGAAAGATGTCCCCATCCAACCTGTAGTTATTCCACAATATTACGCATTAATGACTAAATGACCATGTCCCAAGTCACCCATGTCCCAAGTCATATAGAAAAGTAGCATCTTTAATGCCAAATTTGAAATGGTCCATATTCCTTCTTATCCTTGTAGACTTTGCATACAGAGAATTAAAGACAGAAGAAATACCACTTGCTTGTCCAGAGAAAGGCATGCAAAATTGCAGACATTTAGAGGGACAGTCAATATTTAAAGGGGAATGAGCGAGACAGAAAAGGGCTTCCTACACCACATGTCCGAGCCAGCACTCTACCCATCCCTCAGGAGAAGAACTCTATTCTCTGTTCTCCTGCACTGGTGTTAGGGGAGAGGTACTCAGAGACATTAGAGCTTCGCTTCCTCTCCTCAACTGCCAAAACACCAAGAGCTACAGGAGGTGGTAATTCGCAGTGGGCCCTCACCACTGAACTCATGCATTACTACTCCCAGGTCCCGAACAGGCCTCCATGTACAGATGAGAAAGTCTTGTATTAAAATATTCAAATAGGGATACTGTATTCAATACGTAAGGGATAATTTATTTGATTATGTGTTCAATGTGCAGGTGTAATACATCAACAGAGATCCTTGCAAAGAACAGCATTTTTTTTTTCACTTGGTACAAAATGTAAAAATTATCTTCAGGTTCTTCTGAGTCATTCTTCTGAATCATACAGTTTTTATTCTACCATGAAAGTTCAAGTTTCTGAACTACTTGCATTTAAAAAGCATCCATTTATCACTCCTCTAGCCTGTATATTTCCCCAACTAAGGAAAGTCATTTGACCACATTACTGTGGACTAATGATGTGTCAAATTTTCTAGTTAAAATGAAACCATTTGTCATTTTTATGAATGTGATCAATCATTGCATTCTTATTTTTAATCTAATTTCGGAAGTCTTTTTAATAACTTTACATTCATAATAGTTGTGATTTTTTAGAGGCAATATTTAGCAGGGGTTTTGTTCAAGATTGATTTTCAATGCTAGTTATCTTTAAATGTCTATTTTAAAAGGGGAAGTAAGAAAAAGGGCTATTTTCTTAGATCAGAAGTCTCATGTCACTAGGTATCTGCATGTCCTGAAGAACAGATGACAAACTTATATCTAAAGAAGTAATTTCAAATGCTTGCAGATTGATTATATATTATTTAAAGTGAAAGAAACCTTAGAAATCATCATTACTACCCATAATTTGTTAGGACAAATCATAATTGCCATTCTCCATATTCATAGAGAGTTGTGTATTAATGCTATTAATAGTTAAAATTTATTAAAGAGTTAATAAAGGGTCACCTGGATGGCTCAGTCAGTTAAGTGTATGACTCGGGCGGACAGTCACAGTTTGTGAGTTTGAGCCCTGTGTCGGACTCTGGTGACAACTCAGAGTCTGGAGCCTGCTTCAGATTCCGTATCTCTCTCCCTCTCTCTCTGCTCCTCCCTCACTTGCACTCTGTCTCTCTCTCTTTCAAAAATAATAAATAAATATTTGTAAAAAATTTAAAAATTAGTTATTAAATAGTAGGTAATTTGCAACTAGTTTTCAATGGAATAATTTATATAAACGCTGACAACTACCTCATGAGGTAGGTACTAATATTACCTACATTTATCAAATGGGAAACAAATTCAGAAAAGTTCAGCAATGTTTTCCAACTTTTTACAGCTAGTTAGTCACACAGACAGGATTTTAATCCATGCATTTGTCTCCAGAATCTATATGCATAGCTTCTACGGAACTAGAAAGAAAATTAAATCTAGCCTGGAGGAAATAAGTGAGGAATGAATGGATGAAATACCAGACCCAGAGAAAAAACTGAAAAATGGCCAATGGAAGAAGGCAGCTGAAAAAAAGAATCATAAGTTTCTCTACAAGTAACTTTAAATTGATAATATTCATTCACTGAAAAAAAAATTTAAGAACCAAGACAAGGCTTTCCAAACTGAGTTTGCAAAGTTTGTTTTTAAAACACACACTTTTTGGGGCACCTAGGTGGCTCAGTCAGTTAAGCGTCGGACTTTGGCTCAGGTCATGATCTCACGGTTCGTTGGTTTGAGCCCCATGTTGGGCTCTGTGCTGACAGCTCAGAGCCTGGAGCCTGCTTCGGAGTCTCCCTCTCTCTCTGCCCCTGCCCTGTTCGTGCTCTATCTCTCTCTCAAAAGTGAATAAACATTAAAAACAATTTAAAAAAAATGAAACACACTTTTTTTTAAACAATACTACCTCTATCTATAGTGATATGTGATGATTCCTCCATACTATTTAATAAAAAGACAATATGTTGACACATTTACCATGATAATATGATTAAAGGAGGGAGCTATTACAAAAAAAATCATGCATTTCCCCATAGTACAAACAGTTGTGGATGTATGAAAACAAAATTGATGCAAAGAGTATGTTGATCAATTTGCATAAAAATACTGCATAGACAAGGAGCAAAGGAAGAGCCTGTACTCAGGTCGGGAGGCCAGGTACCAATTCCCAGATCTATGGCGAGCCTGTCAATCATTTTCAACAAATATTTCACTTCTTAATGTCTATGGTTTTCCCAACTTAACAATATGACGGGCAGTAATGATGATTTCTAAGGTTTCTTTCACTTTAAATAATATATAATCAATCTGCAAGCATTTGAAATTGGTTCTTTAGATAGAAGTTTGTCATCTCTTCTTCAGGACATGCAGTTACCTAGTGACATGAGACTTCTGATCCAATTAACACAAATCTATATTAACTTAATAAAGGGACTATAATTCCTAAATAAAAATTGACCTAGGAAGTAAATGTTCCCAAAGCAACACGAATTCATTGATAATAAGTTGTCCCATTGGATGAAAATGAGTTTAATAGTGATTGGGAGAAATGTGGCTTTCCAAGGAAGATTTTCTACAAGATTGCCTTCCCAGTGTACAGTAAGACCCTATAATCTAGACTACAACAGTACGTCTTTCTTTGAGTTACTTTCATTTCTTTCTCTTTTTTATTACTTGCATTCTGTGGCTTCCATGTCTGTCAAATCTTGTTGCTTCAGGTGCGGATGACCTTGCAGCAGGGTGCAGTGACCCAGCAGTCAGAGAAGCTGGACCTCTGTACCCGATGTCATTACACTTCTCAGGTCCTCAATTTTCTTGGTTCTTAAAGGAATCTGATGCTTAATAAGCCTAATTCAACATGGATATAAGAAATACAGGGGGCACCTGGTGGCTCAGTCAGTGGAGTGTCTGCCTCTTTATTTTGGCTCAGACTGTGATCCCAGGGTCATGGGATTGAGCCCTGCATTGAGCTCTGTGCTGGGCATGGAACCTGCTTAAGATTCTTTCTCTCCCCACGTCCCTGTCTCCCTCTTGCACGTGCTTTCTCTCTCTCTCTCTAAAAATAAAAAAAATAAATGAATTAATAAAAATAAATCACAAAAGAAATACATGACCTGATGCATGAGAAGTATTTTGAAAGCCGAGTGTTGAAATGTTCATTCGTTCATTCATTCCCTTAATCATTAAAAACTGTATTTGTCGAATACCTATTTGCAAGATACATGCCAAAGAACAGTACAATTTCCGAGCACGACGATCTCTCTCTCTCTCTCCAGTGAATTAGGAAGACTAACTGCATTACAATTGAAAGTAATAAATGTGAATAGAAGCAGGTAAAGTGCTTAGCGTAAATAAAAAATTCTGCTTAGCTCTATTTTGGGCCCAAAGAGGTAGTTAAATCTTTCCAGAAAAATTCATTCTGAGTTCGATTTTGAAATGTCGAGAAATTTTCCCAAGCGACAAGGAATAAAAGGTTTTAGGGAAAGACGAGGACTGTGAAATCATAGAATTCAGAGACATGCGATCACTGTCTTATTGTTGAAGTCTCCAGGTTGATGGGAAGCAGCAGAGGATTGCCTTACGGATGACGAAGACGCAACGTTTTTGGTGCATGAGCGTCATGATGTGATACGTGATTTCGAAAGGTCACTGTGAAGGGAATGTAGAAGAAATGTGATAGATTATTTGCTTTTAAGTTCAGAAGAAGATGTGCTCGCTTTGGATTTACTTCTTATTATCTGTAGCAGACTCAGCTAGGGGCTGAGGTAACTAAGCGAGAGGACTGACTGTCCTTCCAAGAGGCTGAGAACTTAGCGAGGGGATGTAAATGGAAGCAGACAACTAGAGAAATCGACATGGACAAGGTGCAGCGGAAGTACAGAGCTGAACACACAAACACACCCGGCGGGGCATCGGCAACACTCGGCAAGAGAGGTTGAAAGTCTGCTTGGCAGATGGACAAGCGCTGAGCAGGGGTGGACACACAAGACGGAAGGCAGGCACCCCACTTGCGTTCGGGAGCTTCCCCGTCTGCCAAATGCCTTGTGCAGTGACGTGAGTGGGGGCGTCGCAGGCAAACGTTTACATATTGCTGCGTTCTCCTTTCTGAGTGCAAAGCCAGAGATCTTCTTGCTTTTGGCTTTATTCAAGCTTTAGGAAGAGAATCCAATTACTAACAGTGAAGTCTACTGCTTAGTGTTTAACTGCTCTCAGACCACATTCTTCACCCATTCCCCACCGTAAGCAAGAGCAGTAACTTACGCGGTTGTGTGAAATCAGGGGACTGAAAGTCGACCTTGTGCTCACCTCGTTACGCCTCATTTTCCTTCTAAACAAAGCACGCCTATCTCCAGGCTGATAAGCCAGATTTTGGTTGTTACAGGGCAAGATACTAAATGCTTTTTGCATGTAACCTTCTGTTTATATTTCTAGAATCAAGACCGCACCTAAAGTTTGACTGAGAAATATGAACAGGCAAGATGAACTAAATAATTGTAGTTTGTGGTTATTTATGGCAAATTGTTTTTATTTTGCCTTTATTTATTAAAATAGCTTTAGTGCAATATAATTTATATACCATGCACTTCACCATTTAAAGTATACAATTCAAAGGTTTGTAGTATATTCACAAATATGTGCAATCAACACCACAGTCAGTTTTAGGACATTTTCATCACTGAAAAAGAAACCCCATCCGTTTTAGCCATCACTGGCCTCACTGGCCCACCTTCACCTCCGGGCAGCCATTAACCACTTTCTGTCTCTATAGATTTTCCTGTTCTGTACTTTAAAATGAATGGAATCATATAACATATGGAATTCTATGACTGTTTTCAAGCTTCATCCAAGTTGTATCACATACCAGTACCTTATTCCTTTTTTTATGAACAAATAATATTCCATCGAATGGATATAACATATTTGTTTATCCGTTCACCCATTGATTGACATTTAGATTGTTTCCACCTTTTATCTGTTATGAATAATACTGCTATCAACATCTGTGTTTAAACTTCTTGGTTTCGAATATTTCTTAAACACAAAATTAACACCATGCAATTAATGGGACCTCTCTCCTTGGAAGGCAGTTAACAGCTCTCTGCTTTAAATTAAGTATGACTGTTTGCTCTCTCCTGTCATCCCAGAAGCTTATTAAAAATCTTTCATTCAGGATTCTCCTTGGAAGATTTCTGGCATATGGATACACTTCTCCCCAAATAAAGTCATGATTAGCATACCATGTGTTTCCTTCAAGACTTTTAAATATGCAAGTAATCGTAATAAGTTTGAAATTATAAAATATAGCAGTTGTCCTACATAGAATCTTGAGTTATTTTTTATTCAGGAATAAATGTGTAAATTGTCTGAAAACCTTCTATATTTTGGCATATAGCTTGGTGCCATTGTTTCACAGTTACGTATAAAACTTTGATAAGCATTGATACATTTACATAAAGAATGACCCACATATGATTATATCCTTAAGGATTCCTAAACAAGATTTGAGAAAATGACATTTTTATATGGTATTTTTCAACATAGTACCAAATTACTTTCTAGAAATATGGTAGCAAACAACATTTTCAATAGAAGTATATAAGATAGTCTTAATTTACTCTTGCCAATATCTAGCATCAAATGATCACATTTATTTAATATTTGACAGTTTCACAGTAGAAAAAATTAGGTCTTATTTTAAATTTTCATTTCTTTTATCATTTATAAGAGTGACAAGTTTCTGTGTTTATTGGTATTTTGTATTTCTTCTTTGTCATGTTATATATAATTTTTCTATATATCTTTCTAAATATAATAGATATTTAGAATTAGTTGTTCAATGCCTGCTCCCCCTTTAAATTTAGTTCCCATATAGACAGATAACTTATCTATCAATATTTACCACAGCTGGCCTAAGGCTAAAAGAACTATAGGCACTCAGTGAATGAATGAATGAAAGAAATATAAATTATGGTTTTGATTCTGTCTCATATTTGCTGAAATACCTGTCTTCACAATTTATATTTATTTTTGTTTCTATTCCATTTGGTTTCTATTATATTCTGTAACCTACGGGAAGGTTTTTATTCAGGCATACTTAAGTTCATGTATTTTTCATTGTGATCATTTTTTGAATTTATATTGATATGTAACACTGTATCAGTTGCAGGTGTGCAACATAATTATTTGTATATGGCAGATGGCCACTACAATAAATCTAGTAAACATCAATCCCCACACATAGTTACAATTTTTTTTCTTGTGATGATAACTTTTAAGATTAATCTTAGCACCTTCCAAATATATAATACAGTATCATTAACTAGAGTCACCATACTGTATATTACATCCCCCGGACTTGTATGTATGTATGTATTTTTAGTACTCATTTATTTTTCCACTATAAGTTTGTGCATTTTGACCACCTTCACCCATTTCACCCTTTCCCCAACCCCCACCTCTGGCAACCACCAATCTGCTCTTTTATCTATGAGTCTGGTTTTCATTTGGTTTGGTTTTAGATCTCATACTTAAGTGAGATCATATAGGATTTGCCTTTTTCTGTTTAATTTCTTTCACTTAGCATGATGCCCTCAAGGTCCATCCATGTTGTTGCAAATGGCAATATTTTATTCTTATTTATGGCTAAATTATGTTCCACTATGAATAGATACCACATTTTCTTTATCCATTCATCCATCGGTGGACACTTGTTGCATGCCTTGGTTATAGTAAATAATGCTGCAGTGAACATGGGGTTCCGTATATGTTTTCCAGTTAGATAAATATCCAAAGGTGGAATTTCTGGATCACATGGTAGTTCTTTTTTTAATTTTTGAGGAACTTTCATACTATTTTCCATAGTTGCTGCAGACACTTACAATCCCACCAGCATGCGTAGGGGTTCCCTTTGGTACACATCTTCATTGATGCTTGTTATCACTTGTCTTTTTTGAGTCTAGCCATTCGAATAGGAGTGAGGTGATATCTTATTGTGCTTGTGATTTACATCTCCCTGATTAAGGACGTTGAGCACCTCTTTATGTACATGTTGGTCACATATATGTCTTCTTTGGAAAAAAATCTATTCAAATCCTCTGTTAATTTTTTAATTGAATTGTTTGGATTGTTTTACTGAGTTGTATGAGTATTTTAGATATTAACTTCTTATAAGATATATGACTTGCAAATGTTTTCTCTTATTCGGTAGGTTACCTTTTCATTTGGTTAATGGTTTCTTTGCTATGCAGAAGCTTTTTACTTTTGTGTAGTCTCACTTGTTTATGTTCGTTTTTGTTACCTTTGTTTTGGTATCAAATCCAAAAAAGCATGTCAGGCAAGTCAAGAAGTTTATTATCTTTTTTCCTCCTACGAGTTTTATGGCTTCAGATTTTACATTCAAGTCTTAATCCGTTTTGAGTTGATTTTTTTTGTACAGTATAAAATAGTAGGCTAGTCATTCTTTTGCATATGGCTGTACAATTTTTCCAACACCACTTATTGAAGAGACTGTCTTTTCCCCATTATATACTCTTGGGTCTTTTGTCATAAATTAATTTACATACAAGCATGGCTTTATTGCTGGGTTCTCTGTTCTGTTCCATTTACCTATATGTGTATTTTTATGCCAATACCTTATGGTTTTGATTATTTTAACTTTGTAATTTAGTTTAAAAGTAAGGAGTGTGATGCCTCCCCTTTAGTATTTGTAAAAAGCATTTTAGGCAATTATTACCCAATATGATCCAATCTTTCTCATATACAAACCCACACAAACTTCTCCTTCAGCATAGGTCCAAGAAAACATTTGTCTCAGTTGATTAACATGCATACATTTATTCTATTCCTATTGAAAAATATGTAACATAGCACATATACCTGTTTTTAAATTTTTTTAATGTTTATTTATTTTTGAGACAGAGACAGAGCATGAGCAGAGGAGGGGAGAGAGAGAGAGAGAGAGAGAGAGAGAGAGAGAGAGAGAATCCGAAGAAGGCTCCAGGCTCTGAGCTGTCAGCACAGAGCCCGACGTGGGGCTCGAACTCATGAGCTGTGAGATCATGACCTGAGCTGAAGTCGGACACCCAGCCGACCGAGCCACCCAGGTGCCCCACATATACCTGTTTTGATTTAGTTTCCAAGAAATTCAGAATAAAGGCAAGCTTGTAACTCTGCTATTTATTTCACTATAACTGCCTAGAAATTTCTAATTCTTCTGGTTCTTTTTTTATCACTATATTTCTCTATGTGACATTATTATGCATATATAGTCTGTCTTATGTTTTGTAAGATATTTCAAATCCATTTCAAAGTGCATGAGGAAAATGCACGAGTATAATTTTGCAGCCAGCATGTTGGAACAGTTTGCTAACATTCATTTATAATCTCCCCCCAGTAAAAATTCACGACAGTTAGCGTGTCATGAGTTAAGCAACTCTGATTAAATTATACAAAGCAGGCCTCCTAATAAATGTGACAGAACTAATTTATCCAATGGCAGTTTTTTGTTACTTTTCATAGTCAACATCACGATGTGCTATCTCTTCAATTTTATCATCAAAAATTCTTGAAGAAAGAGCCCTTATACTATTTACTATTGTGAAGTATGTAGAGAATGAGCCTGTTCTTTCAGTTAATCTCCCTCAAGATTTATCTTCTCATTAGTTGCTTTCCTGCAACCAGAGTGTATAGTTAAGATATGGAAGATGGGTATCTCCTGGGAACTATAATTTCCAAGTTATCATCAGCACTAGAGAAATGGAGTATCTTTGGATACTCTTTCTGATCAACCATCACAGGAATATTAAGGACTTCACATACTGCATGATGATACTTAATTTTTTAGGACATTGTGAGATGGAGAACAATGAAATAAAAAATAAATGGGTAAAAAGAAGTCTAGAAATAGTCATTTCATGTTTCCAACTAGTGCAGTTGGACTGTAGCATGGTTACTTTTTTGTGCTTTTTCATTGCAAAGGGCCCAGAGAACAAAAAACGTAAGTGAAAATTGAAGGAAATGTTCTTTAGACAGAAAGGACTGGTATACTAGGTACAATCCCAGTGATATATTCAAATAAATAGCCCATGTAATGGAGTTGATATGATACTTATTCCTGCCCAGAAGAGCAGAGATAATTGTCAGGGGCTAATATTTTTTACATTAGCTAGCTGATTCCATGTATAGAATAAGAACGATTTTCTGCATTACGAAAGTTATGAATTCACAGTATTTTGTGTGTGTGTGTGTGTGTGTGTGTGTGTGTGTGTGTGTGAGAAGCCACGCCAAATTTTCAGCTCCCTTTCCTGTGATCCTGTGAAACAACAAAAAGGAAAATGTCTTGATGTTTTTGACAGACAGTATTCAGTACAGCTCAGAGTTTTGCAAGATGGTGCATGGAAATGCAGAAAGAGGAACTAAAATTCCCAACAAAAGATTAGAGTTTCTTTTTTAAAACTGTACTTGACTCTCCCCACCCGAAAGCTTGGCTACTTATTCTTAAACTGAATTCACGCAATAACTAAATTTGGAGTTTAGTGACCCTGGGTAGGCTGCCAGATTTTTCTGAGCACAATATGTTTTCCACTTAAAAAAATATGTGAAATTAAAGTGTGGTTATCAATCTCAAAAAGTCAAGATGAAGATGATATATGATAATAGATACAATATAAAGATAAGAGTAATTACTATTTTTCTCACCTTGAAAAATAGGAAAGCCTCTGCCCTTCTTGGAGTATAGCAATGACAATTCATTTGTGGATAATACTGGTAATTTTTTTATGTATCTCAATTTTTTTTTTAATTTACAAGGAGGGTAAAATAGGCAATATTTTGTTCCAGACAAGAAAAAACACATTCTACAGATAAGAATAGAGGCTTAAGAGTTTTTGTCATTCTCCCAGGGCCAATGAATGGCAGAATTTAGCCTCTCGTTCTGAGCTTATCCCTCTAAGTTGAGTGTTCTTCCCACCATGTTATGTTATCTAAATTTAATAGTGGTAGAGATACAGATAAAGGGTATGACACTTTTGATCACTTCGGAACTCTTTTTTTTTTTTTCATGAAATTTATTGTCAAATTGGTTTCCATACAACACCCAGTGCTCATCCCAAAAGGTGCCCTCCTCAATACCCATCCCCCACCCTCCCCTCCCTCCCACCCCCCATCAACCCTCAGTTTGTTCTCAGTTTTTAACAGTCTCTTAGGCTTTGGCTCTCTCCCACTCTAACCTCTTTTTTTTTTTTCCTTCCCCTCCCCCATGGGTTTCTGTTACGTTTCTCAGGATCCACATAAGAGTGAAACCATATGGTATCTGTCTTTCTCTGTATGGCTTATTTCACTTAGCATCACACTCTCCAGTTCCATCCACGTTGCTACAAAAGGCCATATTTCATTTTTTCTCATTGCCACGTAGTATTCCATTGTGTATATAAACCACAATTTCTTGATCCATTCATCAGTTGATGGACATTTAGGCTCTTTCCATAATTTGGCGATTGTTGAGAGTGCTGCTATAAACATTGGGGTACAAGTGCCCCTATGCATCAGTACTCCTGTATCCCTTGGATAAATTCCTAGCAGTGCTATTGCTGGGTCATAGGGTAGGTCTATTTTTAATTTTCTGAGGAACCTCCACACTGCTTTCCAGAGCGGCTGCACCAATTTGCATTCCCACCAACAGTGCAAGAGGGTTCCCGTTTCTCCACATCCTCTCCAGCATCTATAGTCTCCTGATTTCTTCATTTTGGCCACTCTGGTGTGAGGTGATATCTGAGTGTGGTTTTGATTTGTATTTCCCTGATAAGGAGCGACGTTGACCATCTTTTCATGTGCCTGTTGGCCATCCAGATGTCTTCTTTAGAGAAGTGTCTATTCATGTTTTCTGCCCATTTCTTCACTGGGTTATTTGTTTTTTGGGTGTGGAGTTTGGTGAGCTCTTTATAGATTTTGGATACTAGCCCTTTGTCCGATATGTCATTTGCAAATATCTTTTCCCATTCTGTTGGTTGCCTTTTAGTTTTGTTGATTGTTTCCTTTGCTGTGCAGAAGCTTTTTATCTTCATAAGGTCCCAGTAATTCACTTTTGCTTTTAATTCCCTTGCCTTTGGGGATGTGTCGAGTAAGAGATTGCTACGGCTGAGGTCAGAGAGGTCTTTTCCTGCTTTCTCCTCTAGGGTTTTGATGGTTTCCTGTCTCACATTCAGGTCCTTTATCCATTTTGAGTTTATCTTTGTGAATGGTGTGAGAAAGTGGTCTAGTTTCAACCTTCTGCATGTTGCTGTCCAGTTCTCCCAGCACCATTTGTTAAAGAGACTGTCTTTTTCCCATTGGATGTTCTTTCCTGCTTTGTCAAAGATGAGTTGGCCATACGTTTGTGGGTCTAGTTCTGGGGTTTCTATTCTATTCCATTGGTCTATGTGTCTGTTTTTGTGCCAATACCATGCTGTCTTGATGATGACAGCTTTGTAGTAGAGGCTAAAGTCTGGGATTGTGATGCCTCCTGCTTTGGTCTTCTTCTTCAAAATTACTTTGGCTATTCGGGGCCTTTTGTGGTTCCATATGAATTTTAGGATTGTTTGTTCTAGTTTCGAGAAGAATGCTGGTGCAATTTTGATTGGGATTGCATTGAATGTGTAGATAGCTTTGGGTAGTATTGACATTTTGACAATATTTATTCTTCCAATCCATGAGCAGGGAATGTCTTTCCATTTCTTTAAATCTTCTTCAGTTACCTTCATAAGCTTTCTATAGTTTTCAGCATACAGATCTTTTACATCTTTGGTTAGATTTATTCCTAGGTATTTTATGCTTCTTGGTGCAATTGTGAATGGGATCAGTTTCTTTATTTGTCTTTCTGTTGCTTCATTGTTAGTGTATAAGAATGCAACTGATTTCTGTACATTGATTTTGTATCCTGCAACTTTGCTGAATTCATGTATCAGTTCTAGCAGACTTTTGGTGGAGTCTATCGGATTTTCCATGTATAATATCATGTCATCTGCAAAAAGCGAAAGCTTGACTTCATCTTTGCCAATTTTGATGCCTTTGATTTCCTTTTGTTGTCTGATTGCTGATGCTAGAACTTCCAGCACTATGTTAAACAACAGCGGTGAGAGTGGGCATCCTTGTCGTGTTCCTGGTCTCAGGGAAAAAGCTCTCAGTTTTTCCCTGTTGAGGATGATGTTAGCTGTGGGCTTTTCATAAATGGCTTTTATGATCTTTAAGTATGTTCCTTCTATCCCGACTTTCTCAAGGGTTTTTTTTAAGAAAGGGTGCTGGATTTTGTCAAAGGCCTTTTCTGCATCGATTGACAGGATCATATGGTTCTTCTCTTTTTTTTTGTTAATGTGATGTATCACGTTGATTCATTTGCGAATGTTGAACCAGCCCTGCATCCCAGGAATGAATCCCACTTGATCATGGTGAATAATTCTTTTTATATGCCATTGAATTCGATTTGCTAGTATCTTATTGAGAATTTTTGCATCCATATTCATCAGGGATATTGGCCTGTAGTTCTCTTTTTTTACTGGGTCTCTGTCTGGTTTAGGAATCAAAGTAATACTGGCTTCATAGAATGAGTCTGGAAGTTTTCTTTCCCTTTCTATTTCTTGGAATAGCTTGAGAAGGATAGGTATTATCTCTGCTTTGAACGTCTGGTAGAACTCCCCTGGGAAGCCATCTGGTCCTGGACTCTTATTTGTTGGGAGATTTTTGATAACCGATTCAATTTCTTCGCTGGTTATGGGTCTGTTCAAGCTTTCTATTTCCTCCTGATTGAGTTTTGGAAGAGTGCGGGTGTTTAGGAATTTGTCCATTTCTTCCAGGTTGTCCAATTTGTTGGCATATAATTTCTCATAGTATTCCCTGATAATTGTTTGTATCTCTGAGGGATTGGTTGTAATAATTCCATTTTCATTCATGATTTTATCTATTTGGGTCATCTGCCTTTTCTTTTTGAGAAGCCTGGCCAGAGGTTTGTCAATTTTGTTTATTTTTTCAAAAAACCAACTCTTGGTTTCGTTGATCTGCTCTACTGTTTTTTTAGATTCTATATTGTTTATTTCTGCTCTGATCTTTATTATTTCTCTTCTTCTGCTGGGTTTAGGCTGCCTTTGCTGTTCTGCTTCTATTTCCTTTAGGTGTGCTGTTAGATTTTGTATTTGGGATTTTTCTTGTTTCTTGAGATAGGCCTGGATTGCAATGTATTTTCCTCTCAGGACTGCCTTCGCTGCGTCCCAAAGCGTTTGGATTGTTGTATTTTCATTTTCGTTTGTTTCCATATATTTTTTAATTTCTTCTCTAATTGCCTGGTTGACCCACTCATTTGTTAGTAGGGTGTTCTTTAACCTCCATGCTTTTGGAGATTTTCCAGACTTTTTCCTGTGGTTGATTTCAAGCTTCATAGCATTGTGGTCTGAAAGTATGCATGGTATAATTTCAATTCTTGTAACCTTATGAAGGGCTGTTTTGTGACCCAGTATATGATCTATCTTGGAGAATGTTCCATGTGCACTCGAGAAGAAAGTATATTCTGTTGCTTTGGGATGCAGAGTTCTAAATATATCTGTCAAGTCCATCTGATCCAATGTATCATTCAGGGCCCTTGTTTCTTTATTGACCGTGTGTCTAGATGATCTATCCATTTCTGTAAGTGGGGTGTTAAAGTCCCCTGCAATTACCACATTCTTATCAATAAAGTTGCTTATGTTTGTGAGTAATTGTTTTATGTATTTGGGGACTCCTATATTCGGTGCGTAGACATTTATAATCCTTAGCTCTTCCTGATGGATAGACCCTGTGATTATTATATAATGCCCTTCTTCATCTCTTGTTACAGCCTTTAATTTAAAGTCTAGTTTGTCTGATATAAGTATGGCTACTCCAGCTTTCTTTTGGCTTCCAGTAGCATGATAAATAGTTCTCCATCCCCTCACTCTCAATCTAAAGGTGTCCTCAGATCTAAAATGAGTCTCTTGTAGACAGCAAATAGATGGGTCTTGTTTTTTTATCCATTCTGATACCCTATGTCTTTTGGTTGGCGCATTTAATCCATTTACATTCAGTGTTATTATAGAAAGATACGGGTTTAGAGTCATTGTGATGTCTGTATGTTTTATGCTTGTAGTGATGTCTCTGGTAGTTTGTCTCACAAGATCCCCCTTAGGATCTCTTGTAGGGCTGGTTTAGTGGTGACAAATTCCTTCAGTTTTTGTTTGTTTGGGAAGACCTTTATCTCTCCTTCTATTCTAAATGACAGACTTGCTGGATAAAGGATTCTCGGCTGCATATTTTTTTCTGTTTAGCACACTGAAGATATCGTGCCAAGCCTTTCTGGCCTGCCAAGTTTCAAAAGAGAGATCAGTCACGAGTCTTATAGGTCTCCCTTTATATGTGAGGGCACGTTTATCCCTTGCTGCTTTCAGAATTTTCTCTTTATCCTTGTATTTTGCCAGTTTCACTATGATATGTCGTGCAGAAGATCGATTCAAGTTACGTCTGAAGGGAGTTCTCTGTGCCTCTTGGATTTCAATGCCTTTTTCCTTCCCCAGTTCAGGGAAGTTTTCAGCTATAATTTCTTCAAGTACCCCTTCAGCACCTTTCCCTCTCTCTTCCTCCTCTGGGATACCAATTATGCGTATATTATTTCTTTTTAGTGTATCACTTAGTTCTCTAATTTTCCCCTCATACTCCTGGATTTTTTTATCTCTCTTTCTCTCAGCTTCCTCTTTTTCCATAACTTTATCTTCTAGTTCACCTATTCTCTCCCCTGCCTCTTCAATCCGAGCTGTCGTGGTTTCCATTTTGTTTTGCATTTCGTAAAGTGCTTTTCAGCTCCTCGTGACTGTTCCTTAGTCCCTTGATCTCTGTAGCAAGAGATTCTCTGCTGTCCTCTATACTGTTTTCAAGCCCAGCGATTAATTTTATGACTATTATTCTAAATTCACTTTCTGTTATATTATTTAAATCCTTTTTGATCAACTCATTGGCTGCTGTTATTTCCTGGAGATTCTTCTGAGGGGAATTCTTCCGTTTGGTCATTTTGGGTAGTCCCTGGAGTGGTGAGGACCCGCAGGGCACTTCCCCCGTGCTGTGGTGTATAACTGGAGTTGGTGGGCGGGGCCGCAGTCCGACCTGATGTCTGCCCCCAGCCCACCGCTGGGGCCACAGTCAGACTGGTGTGTGCCTTCTCTTCCCCTCTCCTAGGGGCGGGATTCACTGTGGGGTGGCGTGGCCCGTCTGGGCTACTTGCACACTGCCAGGCTTGTGGTGCTGGGGATCTGGCGTATTAGCTGGGGTGGGTAGGCAAGGTGCACGGGGGCGGGAGGGGCAGGCTTAGCTCGCTTCTCCTTAGGTGATCCACTTCAGGAGGGGCCCTGTGGCAGCGGGAGGGAGTCAGATCCGCTGCCGGAGGTTTGGCTCCGCAGAAGCACAGAGTTCGGTGTTTGCGCGGAGCAAGCAAGATCACTTGGGAACTCTTGATTGATGACATATATATATAACTCAAAGGGGTTTTCTAGGAAAAAAGAAAACCTGCCCTTCTCAATAATATCTTGCATTGAGTGTTCAAGATGCCAGAAGCTAATTATAAAAGGAGTTGAATAGAAGCTGATAATTTTTGATCATTGTTTCTTTTGTAATCTGTGTTGCCAGTGAAATAACTCAAATCCTATGAATGAAAGCCTGATGTCTTTATTTAAAAGAAAAGTATTTGGTATGGTCTGTCCCAAATCAGACCTGGAAAATGGCTAAGGACTTAAGGATCAGAGTTCGTTATTCACAAAGTAAAGTACAGCTTGTTCATGGATATTTGGGATGGGGAGATTAGTAGGAAAAAGAAAATATGATGGCTGAGGCTCATTCTCCCTCATTCTTTTTTTTTAATTTTATTTTTTAAATTTACATCCAAATTAGTTAGCATATAGTGCAACAATGATTTCAGGAGTAGATTCCTTAATGCCCCTTACCCATTTTGCCCATCCCCCCTCCCACAACCCCTCCAGTAACTCTCTGTTTGTTCTTCATATTTAAGAGTCTCATGTTTTGTCCCCCTCCCTATTTTTATATTATTTTTGCTTCCCTTCCCTTATGTTCATCCTTTCTGGGTCTTAAAGTCCTCATATCCCTCATTCTTTTTATTTCTATTTCACTTCAACCTCATTCCATGTCCTTTCTTGTGTACATTTTCTGAGAGGGCTGTTACGTCTTTAGAATACTGCTGGAAAGTAGTTCAAAAAATTGAGACGCTTTGTGTTTTGGTGGGGTGGGGGAACTAAATATTTTCATCAAGTGACCAACTTATTAAATGTATTTAGTATCTGTTACATGCATACACCATCAGAATCATTTCCCTCAGTAAAACGTGGATGTATTGCTTTCACAAAGTGAAGGATATCTTTTCATAAATGTAGATCACAAAGGGGGAATAAGCAAATCTACAAGTTATGGGTGTTACTGAAGTTTCAACAAAAGGGAAATGCATTTTGATTTGTTGTTGGCCATTTATGCATAAGGAATAATATATCTTGTGTAGTTCATCTTAATTCTTATGCTGTGAGGTAAAAAATGAGCCACTCACACTCCACATTACTATGTGCATTCCATTTAAGAATAAGTAGCCATACTTGGGAGAGGAAAGTCAAGTCTAGTTTAAAAACTTAACTTTAGGATAAGCATTTACTGGACACTTCCACATATCGTTTCTGCATTTCTATGTACAATCACTGAATGTCCTACTTTCTACCTAGCTCCAGCTACCCCACTGCCTTATGGTACATTCTACCCCCTGAACCTCACATCACACTGCACCATGAAGTCCTGCCCTCTGTTCTATCCATGCTCTAAATTACTTCTACATCTGCCACCACATCACATTCTTGACACAAACCTCCCAACCCTTATAAAGAATCCAATTATCCAAAACTCCCACTGGGTTCTAACAGTGGTTCTGAAATCCTTCCACTATTAATTGGAAGAATATTTAAAATAATGTTCTCCTCAAACCATCTTTTACTACAATTTTATGGATGTCTGTGCTATTTTAATGAAATTAGGGTCACCTTTCGTGTACATGATGGTTTCCCTGCCCCTTAAAATTCAAAGCACTCTGCATCTTTACCATGTCTCTTTTGTGTCAGTTTTGCATCAAATGGTAAAGTGTATCAGTCTTAGTTTGGGTTTTTCCAAAAGCAGACTCTGAGATGAAACATCTGTACATAGTATCTGTTAAAGCGCTTTCAGGAAAAACCAATAGGTCTGGAGACAGCAGAACTGAAAAGGGAAAGAAACTAGGCAAAGGAACAATGTCGGGTGCAGTCGCAGCCTCGGATGGTCTTCTGGGGAGCTTAGGAGAATAAATTATACCTCCAAATATCTCTCTGCTGGAGCCAAGGAATATGGAGTTTTTTTTCCCCCAGAAGTCCATTTCCAGCTGTAGTTATTAAAAGTTATCCTCTGAAGATCACAGATGGGAGCCATTAGCAACAAAGGATGAGGAACCAGAGGGACACTGGGAGGAGCTGGTGCTCCAAGATGGCACCAATCTCGCTATAGGACCTTATCCTTCTTCACAGCATTAGCTCTATCTTATTTGCATTTTTATCTCCTCCTCTTAACAGGCTCTTTTTACTACATATAAAGATATGCTCATATATTCTAAAAAATTATTCTCTATAGATGTTCATTATTCTATTCCTGCCTTCTTTGTGGCTTAACTTCACAGACGTACCTTAACTCCACTTCCTTATTCATTCCTTAAATGCAAATAATTCTATATACATTTTCCTAATAAATTAGAATAATAAGAGATCAAATTGTTATAGGTAATAAAAACTGAGATTTCAATCTATTCGTTTAAATTATTTAACCTGTGCAGTAGAAATAATGATTGATCCTGATTGTGTCTAAAGATGGTCCTGTTTTAGGATCCAAGAGAAAACAGGCATTTCCCTATGTAACGAAAGGAGATTAAATCCTGACAAACCTCGGAAATGTCCCAATAGAATGTGGCTCTCCCAAATCACACACACGGCCATTATTAGTCATTACATGCTTAGGAAATTTGGAGTGCGTTTTTGAATACTCAGTATTTTTAAATTGAAAAAATGAGAACCAAGTGATTTCATGATAAGAAGAGCTACAGTGAAAACACATTATTGCTTTAACATTTTGCCTTGTGTCCAAAGAAAGAGGATCCTTTGGCACCTATAAACATTCCCAGTATTGTAGCCTAACGCCAAGGTTACAGAGCAGATCACTTATCTGATGGGGCAGCCGGTATCGCTAAATGTTGCTTAGCGAGACCAGTCATAAAGTAGCATTCATTAAGTTACATTTAAATAGTAAGATCACTTATTGTCCTTTTGTTTACATCATTTGCCAGAAAGTTAAAGGGGCAAAGAAGGAAGAACAAAATTCTTATAATTTTGTCTTACTTAGCCTGTAATAGAATATAATAGGGACACTTTAAAATCAGAGAACATTGATTAAGTACAATATTATAATAGCAGGAGGATACTGACCATCATTTCAAATGAAAATAAATCCTGTGGGAGAATAGCATTTGAACATTTTGGTCATCTAGTGATTACAACTGAATGGAAGAAAATGTGTTTTGCCAAGGGTTACTTACAAAATTCCATGTCAACAACAACAACAACAAAAAAGAAAAATGTGTGTGTTTTCGAGAAAGTGTTAGGAAGGGAAGGATGAGAATTTTAGGAATATTTCACATTAATCATGAATATTTTCCTCTAGTTTTTATTGGCTTCTATAGTAGATATTTGGCATGTGTCTAGCAACAAATTTGCAACTTCTAAAAACTGAAGGATGCTATTAAGCTTCTCCTTTGAGTTTCTGCAAAAGGATATTTAACAATCCAAAGCATATGTTTCTTTGATAAACAAGGGATCATAAACATAAATTCCTTAATAGTAGAAAGGTGCTCTGTATAATCCACCTTGTTTTCACAAGGCATCAGTCACTGAAAATAGGAATAATATTAATTACAATTTGGTATCAGAGAAATAAGGTCAATACGTCTGAAGATATGTATCCTCATACTTGTTCTCTTGCCAAACTAAATGCCTTGTGGGAAACCTTTCTAGGTCAACATTTCTTCAAGTATAAAAAGTTGGATCAAGTTTTTTAAGTTTGTCTAATTCTGGCTTGATGTGACTATAAGTAAAAGTTGTCCTTTCACATTTATCTGCATAACTAAAATTTATCAATGCAACTTTTACACAGCTACCTTTTCTATAAATAATCAGAGATTATTTATAGATTCTATGACCTCCCATCTTGGAAGTGAGGTCCTAATAAAGCAAGATGCCTCTAAGACCTGGCATCATTTTGATTAGTTGGTGCCATGCTCTTGTATGATTAAGTATGTTGAACATCACACACATTTGTGAAGATATACCACTTGTGTTGGCATTCTATGAAAAATATCAATTTTTAACTAAGTCGTTAAAAAATATAGAGTTTAAACTAATCTACTGAAAAATGTGCTTAGTTTTTTTGAGTGGAATTGATGAATGTATCTCAGAAAAATTGGAGTGTCTGTGATACTTGTACTAGAAAACTTAATTTTAAATTTGATTTGCATGATAGAGCAAGTACATTTAGATTTGATATAATAACAAATTGTAATTACTTTTCCACCCTGTGTATGAGCTTTGGTATTCTTTTATTACTGTTCTTAATACTCATATTTATGGATTGCTTACCATGTTTCAAGCATACATTCAATGTTTTTGTGCATTCTTATATTTAATTCTAACTTTATCTAAAAAATACCATTTTATTGCTGTTTTATATGCCATGAAAGCAAAGGTTCAGAGTTTAATATTTTATTCAAGGTAAAAAGCTTGGCAGTGTCCGAGTTCCGATTCAAGGCCAGGGAATCACATTCAAGAGCCCATTGCTACTAAGCTACTTTGTTATTGAATTTCCTCTCTCACTTCTGTTGTAAAAATTTGCATACAGCCGTACGGTCTGGTTTCAGAAAATGTAGAAAAATGTTTTCAGATCATTTCATTCATTTACCAAACTTGTAGACGTAAGAGTTATTATCTTTGTAAAATACGTGGGTTCAATAGTGATGCTTCCAGCTTCATTTCCTGTATTGGTAATTTATGTTTTCTCTCTTTTTTCTTGGCTAACCTGGTTAGAGGTTAATCAATTTCACTGACCTTCTCAAAGAGCCAGTTTTTTTCTATTTTTTTCATTTTATCTATTGTTTCCTTGTCACTTTAAATAACTTCTGCTCTAGTTTTCATTATTTCCTTTTTTTCTGTTTGCTTGATGCATAAATTACAGTTTTTCTCTAATTTCCTAAGGTGGATGCTTAGGTTACTGATTTGAGATCTTTATTTTTTTCTAATATAGATGCCTTTGATACTATAAAATTTCTCTAAGCTTTGTTTTAGCTGCATCCTTAAAATTTTCATAAATTTTATTTTTATTTTCTTTTAGTTCAAAATATTTCTTGAAATTCCTATTAAAATTTTCTGTTTGACATATGTACTTTTTAGAAGTATGTGGTTTAATCCCCAAATATTTGCGGATTTTTCCATCTAACATTATGTTATTGATTTCCAGTTTAATTGCATTGGGTTTTTTTTTTCATTTTTTTAATGTTTATTTATTTTGGGGAGACAGAGAGCTACAGAGAACAGACAGGGAGGAACAGAGAGATGGGGGAGACACAGAATCTGAAGCAGGCTCCAGGCTCTGAGCTGTCAGCACAGAGCCAGACGCGGGGCTCGAACCCCGAAACTGTGAGATCACGACCTGAGCTGAAGTCAGTCGCTCAACCGAATGAGCCACCCAGGCGCCCCTGCATTGGGTTTTGACAGTATAATTTTTATAATGTCTAATCTTGAAAGTTTGTTACAGTATGTTTTATGGCCCACAGCGTGGTCTATCTTGGTGACTATTCCTTGTGAACTTGAGATGTATACATTCTGTCATTTTAAGATGGAGTACTCCATAAATATCAAATAAATCAGTTTGATAGTATTATTCAGGTCATCTGTATCTTTACTAGATTCTGGATGTGTAATTTATCAGTTACTAAGAGAAGGACATTGAATCTTCAACTGTAACCGTGTATTGAACTACTTCTCTTTCCAGTTCTGTCAAATTTTGCCTCCAGTGTTTAGTTTGATTCGTTTTAGAAACAAGTATGTTTAGAATTTTTATTCTTTAAGAATTGAGCCCTTTATCGTTATGGAATAGCACTCTATCCCTGATCATCTCTTCTTCTAAAGTCTGCCCAACTTTCTTTAAAGAGAGAGAGAGAGAGAGAGAGAGAGAGAAGGAAAGAGAGAGGCAGAGAGAGAGAGAGAGAGAGAGAGAGAGAGAGAGATTCCCAAGCAGGCTCAACATTGCCAGTGCAGAGCCCCATGCAGGGCTCGAATTCACCAACCATGAGATCGTGACCTGAGCTGAAATCAAGAGTCAGAGGCTTAAGCCACAGAGCCAAGCCGGCTCCCTGCCCTACTTTCTTTTGATTAGTATTGGCACTGATTCTTTACCCATCTCTTTACTTCAACCTATCTAAATCTTCATATTTGAAGTTGATTTCTTATAGACAGCATAGAGCTGCACTTAATTTATTTATCCGCCTTGACAATCTTGGTCTTTGAACTACTCTTTAGGCCATTTACACCTATAGTGACTATTAATATAGTTAGATTAGTGTCGACCACCTTTCTGTTTTGTTTCTCATACTTGTTCTTTATTCCCCCCTCTTTTTTCTGTCTTTAGTTTCTAATGGGAATTTTAGATTATTTAATTTTATCTCCTTGTCAGTGCATTTATTCTTTTTTTTTTTAAATCTTTTAGTGACCTCTCTTGTGTCTACAATTTACGTTTAAACAATTAAGTCCACCTTCAAATAACAATATATCACTACTTAGGCTGCATGTAAGATTTTCAACAATTTACTTGTGATTTGCTTTGATGTGGTTTTCTTTCTCTCTTTTTTCTTTTTTTTTTCCCTTCTATTGGGGATAAGTAAACTAAATTGGGTCTGTACGTTTATTATGTTCATCAATGTGGGGAAATTTTATTATCATTATAAAAATGTTTTTCTGTTTTCTCTCCCTCTCTCGCTCCCTCTCCCTATTCCAAATACATGTATGTTAGAACACTTTATATAAGTTCCATACATTACTGATACTCTGTTCAGTTTTTTTTCTTTCAGTCACTTTTTCTTTATTCATTTTGTGGGGTTTTTTTTTGTTTTTTTCTTTATTTATTTTGAATAGTTTCTAATAATATATAATCAAATTCATGCGTCTTCTCTTCTGCAGTATCTAATGTGTTGTTAATCTCACCAAGAGTGTTTTTTTTATTTCAAATACAGTTTTTCATATCTATAATTTTTTTTTAAGTTTATTGATTAATTTTGAGAAAGGGAGAAAGCAGGGGAGGGGCAGAGAGAGAATCCCAAGCAGGTTTTGCACTGTCATCACAGAGCCCAGCGTGGGGTTTGAACTCATAGATCATGAGATCATGACCTAAGCCGAAATCAAGATTTGGACACCTAACCAACTGAGCCACCCAGGCACCCCCATATCCGGAAGTTTTACTTGGATCTTTTTTATTTTCCATTTCTCATCTTCATGATCATGCTTTCTTCTATCTTCTCAAACAAATGGACCATCTTTATAATAGCTGTTTTTAAAAACTTACTGAATACTTTCTTTTTAATATAAAAATATGTTTTATAATAAAAATGCATTCAAATTTATATATAGTGAAATGAAACAGCCTCGGGGATATAATTGGACAAATACATACAACCATGTAACCATCACGTCAAGATGTAGAACATTCTTACCTACTCAGAAGGTTTCCTGTGTCCCCTTCAAGTATACCCTCATCACCATATCCACCACACTTTTGATTTAAATCACCCCCAATTAGTTCTGCCTGTTCTTAAACTTTGTATAAATGCTCTCTTTTTGCATGTAACATTATTTTCAACATAATGTTTTTTGAGGTTTATTCATGCTGTTGTCTGTATTCATAGTTCATACCTTTTCATTGCTGAGCAGTATTTCATTGTATGAATATATTCCAATGTGATGTGTACGTTCGAATTTTGACAGATATTTGTAACTTTTAACTAATGAATAAATCTGTTATAAATTCTCATGCATTAGACTTTCTGTGGACGAATATTTCTATTTTTGTTGAGTAAATAGTTATAGATGGAGTAGCTGGACCGTAGGGCATGGTTTTGGCCAACTTTATAAGACACTCTAAAACTTAATTTCTTTTACACTCCCACTAGAAAATGTCTGATGATTCCAATTGTTCCACATGCTCATTAATATTTGGTGTTTTCAATTTTTTGCACTTAAGCTACTCTAGTGGGTACTAAGTGTATCTTGTTGAATTTTTGATTTGCTTATTTTCTTTTTTAAAATTTCTTAAATGTTTATTTTTGAGAGAGAGAGAACACGAGTGGTGAGGGGCATGGAGAGAGGGAGACACAGAATCCGAAACAGTCTCCAGGCTCCAAGCTGTCAGCACACAGCCCAACGCAGGACTCGAACCACGAACCATGAGATCATGACCTGAGCTGAAGCCTGGCGCTTAACCAACTGAGTCACCCAAGAACCCCATGCTTATTTGCTTTTTTCTAATCACTAATGATGCTGAGTGATTTTTTGGGAACTTACTTTATTGTGTTTTTATTGGATTTGCAGAGTTCTTCATATATTTTGGATGTAAAATCTATGTCAGATACATGTTTCGTGGCCACCAGTGAAATATTTGATTATTTCCTTAACAATGTCTAGTGATAAAAGAATTTTTAGTATTGATGAGTTCCAGTTGGGCAATTATTTGGGGAATTAGTGTTTTTTTTGTTCTCTGTGAGAAATCTTGACTCAGCCCAATCTTTTAATGGAAATTTGAATAGAAATAATTGTTCACATGCAGTTATAAGGAATAACACAAAGAGATCCCTTATACACTTCACTCAGTTTACCCACATGCTAACATTTTGTGAAACTGTGGTGTAAAATCACAGTCAGACTTTTGGCACTCATATAATCCACTGATTTTTTTTTTCAGATTTTGATTTTACTTGTACTTGTGTGTGTGTGTGTGTGTGTGTGTGTGTGTGTTCATGTATTAAGTTCTACATTACTTTATCACCTCTATACTTCCTATATTCACCACCATAGTGAAGATATTGAACACCTCCATCAATAAAAAATCCCTCACGTTGTTTTTTACTGATGGGAACATAAATTATTTCTTATCTTGAGCGAGCTCCAAGAAGTGTTTGACCTTAACCTATTTGCCCCCAATAAATTACTGGTTTCTAATCCCTGGAAACCAGTAATCTGTCCTACTTTCCTGAAATTTTGTCATTTCAAAATTTATATAAATTTACATAACATTTTTAAAATGTTATATAAATGGAATAATACACTATGTAACATTTTATGATTAGCTTTTCACATCCATATTCTATTCTTTTATATTGATGAATAGCATTTCATGGTATGTATAGACCACATTTTGTTTCATCATTCACTTGAAGAACATCTGGACTGACTCCAGTTTCTGGCTACTAAAAATTTACTATGAACATTTGTGCACAGAATTTCGAGTAGTTACAGCTACTCAACACTGCCATTTAGCACATAAGCAACATAATCTTTAATTTCTCAGGCACAAATACCCAAGGACACAATTACTGGGTTGTATGGCAATTGCATGTTTAATTTGATAAATGACCAAACCCTTTTCCAGAGTGGCTGTACCATTTTACATTCCCATGTAATCCAATTTCTCCATATCTTTACCAGCATTTGTTGTTGTCATTATTTTTTATTTAGGCCCAATATGTAAATGATCTCTATTATTTATGAATCCCCTTCTGCTGACCAATGATTTTTTTGTTATAGATGTTATTTTCTTTCTTTGCAAGTCTGCTGATTTTTTTTATTGCATCCCATTATTATGAGTTTTACATTGCTGAATGCTAAGTTTTGTTATGTCCCTTTGAATTTGTCCTGGCATGCAGCTAAGTTACTTGCATCTGTTTGATCCTTTTGAGACTTGCCTTCAGGCTTCCTCGTGATGGATCTAGAACAGCAAAGTTAATTGAGACCCACTACCCTTTTGAAGTCTTTTCCCAAATTCCTTATATTAACAAGGTCTTTACATTCAGAGTGGTGGGGACATAAATTATTTCTTGTCTTGAGTGAGCTCCAAGGAGTGTTTGAACTTAAGTGAGACCCAGGAAGTGTTCAGTCTGAGCTGAATCCAACAACTTTTGATATGTAATGTTTACATTATTATTTAGCACATATATTACTAGGTTTTGTGACTTCTTTGATACATAGTATATTTAGAAGTATGTTGCTTAATTTCCAAACATTTGAGGATTTTATAACTATCTTATTCTTGTTAGCTTAATTTGTGATTAAAATATATGCTATATTAGTTTGATCCTCAACATTTGTGAAATCTTATTTTATGGGCCAAAATATGAAAAAAATTAGTAAATATTTTATGTACACTTGAAAAAATTCTGTAATTTAAGTGTCATAATTTTATTTTGTAATTTGAATTTTACTTATACTTAGTTATTCTTTGATTTGTATAATTATGATACATTAAAATCCCACAAACTGCGAATGTATCTATTTTTCTATTTAAATCATTACATTTATAATTTTCGTATTTTGAGTCTGCATGAGAGGTGGCAAACCTTTTTTGGCAAAGGGTGAGTTAATAAATATTTTATGGTTTATGGAACATATATGGTCTGTATTACAGCTGTTGGTATACATTATTAGAGCATACAAATTCCTAGTAAAGTTTTTGACCTTAAAGTCACATTTATCTGATATTATATAGCCACATCTTTCTGAAAGTGTAGGGAGAGATGTGATACAGTTTTGCGTGGAGTATATTTCAATTTTTCACTCTCATTTTTCCCTGTCATTTTAAAATGTGACTCTTATACGCTGCATATAATTGGATTTGTATTTCTTAATGGGTCTGTGAATTTTTTACTTTTACTTGAAGCAGGTAGCCCATTATATTTAATGAGATTACTGATATATTTGAGTTTAAATCTACCATATTAAAATGCATCTTGGGGCACCTGTGTGGCTCAGTTGGTTAAGCGTCCAACTTCAGCTCAGGTCCTGATCCATGGTTGGTGGGTTTGAGCCCCACATCAGGCTCTCTGATGTCAGTGCCTTGCTCGCTTCAGATCCCCTGTCCCCCGCCTCTCTCTCTACCCCTCCCCTGCTCATGCTCACTCTCTCTCAAAAATAAACATTTAAAAACAGTTTTAAAATGTGTCTTGTATTTTCTAATTTATTCTATGCTTCTTTTTCTCTCTTATCTAGCTTTCTTTTGGAATAATTGAATGAAATATTATTATTAAATCTTTTCCTTTGTTAGCTTGTCAGTTGTACATATTTTACCACTCCTTAGTGGTTTCTCTAAAGATTACAAAATGAAATCTTGACTTATTTTTTCCTAATATGAATTAGTACTTTTGTTACTTCACAGACTTACAAAGATTTTAAAACGCTTTAAGTACCCTTGCCTACTCGCACATTTGCACCATTTTTGACATGTAGTTTCATTTAATTTTAGATCATAAAAGACTTTTTATTATTCTGCACAGTCAATATTCGTTTAAATGTGTCTACATGTTCACCCCTTATTCTGTTCTTTATTCATTTCTGTATTTCTCTCTTTATGACTAGGATCATTTTCCTTTCTCTCAACAACTCCCTTAAGCATTTTCTTGAATTCAATTCTGCTCATTGCAAACTTTCTCAAATTTTGTTTGTCTGAAAACATCTCAATTTCATCTCCATCTTGCAAGGATATTTTTTGCTAGATTTATAATACTAGGTTAATAGCTATTTTCCTTCATCATTTTAAGAACGTCACTCAGTTTTCTTCTGAATTTTGCTGCGTTTTTCATTCAGTTATAATTCCCTCTATTAACAGTTTTAGCTTATTAAAAGTAGTAATCCTGCCCTTTCACCTCCACATAATTCAAACCTAGAACAATGAGCTAAAAAACTTAGAATATTTTGGCCCCCATGATTGCCAAGGAGTCAACAATACAAGACTGGATCCAGGGCACAATTGATATCATAGTGAGTCACTCTCTATCTCTGGTTTGATTCTTTCTATGTTTATCCAAGTTTGTTTCTTTTTTTTAATTTTTTTTTTAACGTTTATTTATTTTTGAGACAGAGAGAGACAGAGCATGAATGGGGGAGGGTCAGAGAGAGGGAGACACAGAATCCAAAACAGGCTCCAGGCTCTGAGCTGTCAGCACAGAGCCCAACGCGGGGCTCGAACTCACGGACCGCGAGATCATGACCTGAGCCGAAGTCGGCCGCCCAACTGACTGAGCCACCCAGGCGCCCCCCAAGTTTGTTTCTTAATACAGCATGAAACCAAAGTATGCTCATAGATGTACCAGATTACAACATTTCCATCATCAATAATGCATAAAACCTTCTTGTTTTTCGCTAATATCCTAAAAGACTTAGATCAACTTTATTTGTTTCCATGACCATCCATGGTTCAATTATGACCAGAGTGATGGGGTAATCATTATGGTTGAATATGCCTTGGTTACATGTTTATTTAATATCTGTGGTTAGTAGGGGGTTCTACAAATGAATAAGTATGGTATTAGCAGAAAGAAAAGAGAACGTACGTAAGTACATCACATAAGGATACCATTATTTAACTAATTTATGTGTTTTATTAAATTGTATGCCAGCTATTTCAGAAGCAACTGATAGAATATATGCAGATACAAGTCAGCTAGCTTCCATGTGTCTTTAATAAATCACTTGCATCAGGATCCTCACCTTAAGATCTATTTCTGGCACCTAAGAGAATCAGTAACAAAAATGGTTCTAGAAAATAGACTCTGTGAATGACAGATATTGGATCACTCATTGTCCAGATAGCTGTAAAGAGCCCCATTATGTGGTTTTTGATGAGGTATAATTTGAATTGCCAAGGACTGGCCAAACTGGTGTTGCTTGGTACTAATTGGTGAAACCTGCCCATTGGAGAATCTTGCCTTTGAAATGGAAGAGATTCATTGATCAGCCCCTAGTTACAGTAACACTTTTAGCTGGCCAGCTTAAAGCTCTCAAAATAATTTTAACTTTGAAACAATGTGGAATCCATTTCAACGGAGTGGGTTTCAGACATGGAAAAACAGCAGAGAAGGGACTTTTATTAATTTATCCCTATAATTTTAAATAGTGACAGCTTTGGTTATTCTAATTATTTTTAACTTTTAAATCTTTTTTTATTATATTGTTGCCTAAATATTCTAACAGACAATAGCCATAAAGGCAGATTTGTTTTTATCATTCCTAAGTTTAAAGAAAATGCCTTTTTAATTTCACAATTTGTTATGACATTTTAGCAATTTTTTTCGAAAATAACCTTCCCCTATTAAATTAAGGAAATTGCGTTTTATTGCTGGTTTGCTAAGATGTTGATTCTTATAGCATTATAAGTAATATATTTTATCAAATATTTTTATGCATCCTTGAGGCTGACCACACATTATTTCCCTTTTAAAATTGTATTATTAAGGGGAATTCAAGGATGACAATGAACCAGCTTTCATTTCCTGGATATATTAAACTTAATTATGCTATATATAGGTGTGTGTGTGTGTCATGAATATTCATATATAATTTTATTTTATTTGCCAGGGTTTTATTTTTTTTTTATTTTTTTAACATTTATTATTGAGATTATTATTGAGAGACAGAGAGAGGCACAGAGCGTGAGCAGGGGAGGGGCAGATGGAGAGGGAGACACAGAATCCGTAGCAGGCTCCAGGCTCTGAGCTGTCAGGGCAGAGCCTGACATGGGGCTCGAACTCAGGAACTGCGAGATCATGACCTGAGCCAAAGTCTGACGCTTAACTGACTGAGCCACCCAGGTGCCCCTAATTTGCCAGGATTTTAATAGAACTGTGTGTCATGTTCAAATAGAAACTAGTCAATATGTCTCCATTCTCATAGAGAAGTATTGTACCCAACTGATTTAAGGATGAAGTTTATACTAACTCATAAGAAAAAATAAGAAGAATTTTTACTTTTACTCTCTGGAACATTTCACGTAAGACTGAGATTATTTCTTCTTATGTATGCTGACAGGCCAACATAATATTTTAGACTCAGTGGAGATTTTCTAAAATATTGACATAATTTTTTTTAACGGTTACTGGTGTATTTTGGTCTTTTATTGCTTCCTTAGTTTTGACATGTGTCTTTATTCAAAGTCCATTTCATGTACATTTCCAAATGTATTGGCATTAAATTCTCTTCTGATTTTTAAGGGATATGAATTTTATAGGATTTTACAGGATTTTATCTTATATCTATAATCAAGAATCTCACCATTGCTGAATTTATTTTTTGATCAATTTTCACAGTTTTATCTATCTTATTAGTATTTTAAAAAACAGCTTTAAAGGGATTATTAATACTTTAATATGTCTGTGTTTTCTGTTTCAAATCTATGCACACTAGAATTATAATTTTTGTCATTCATTTACCTGGAGATTTATCTCATTGTCCTTTTTCTAATCTCTTAAATCACATACATAGCTCATTAATTTTCTTTCATTTTTTAAAAATAGTGTAAACATTTAAGTTAAATGCAATCTTGCCCATAGCTCTACATTTCTTATTTACATTTTGATGTCCTCTTTGACCAATTGGTTTTTTATGAGTATGGCTGTTTATCAGTATTTTAGAAATCCCAAAGGTCTGATATTTTGTAATTCATTTCTACTTTGATTTTAGATCATAGAATAAACTCTGAGCAGTTACAATACCTTAATAGTTACTAAGATATGTGTTTGTTTCAAGAGGCAAATTAAGGCTCAGGCTTTGTCTTTGCCAGGAATTGATTAACACATGTTGACTTTGGGAACTTCAGAAGCCAACAGCATACAGGATAATGCCTCTTCATAAGCCAATACAGAAATAACATACTCCACACCAAAGATAGATTAATCACACTGTGTTTCCAGGCAAGAGGAAATGAAAGGAATAAAGTCCAAATATGGTTGAGGTCTATATTTATAGGAGTAGGTACTGGGGAGAGACTGAGCCATTGAAAGCTGACCTCCGGTTGCCAGCACAAAGTAAAAGTCCTCTGTTGCTAGGAAACAACCACCGGTTGTTGACAGGAAAAGGATCTCTTTAGTGGGCAGGTTTTGATCACTGCCGGTAAAAGAGTTCCATTTTACTGCGCAGGAGCTAATTGCCCCCAAGGTCTTCAGGAGAGCTGTTTAGATCAGCAAAGAACCTCCTTGCCCAGACCCAACCTCAAACAGTTCTCACAGACTCTGGGTTTTTACAGTCCAAATATTTCCTTGCCATAGATGCTTCACTGTGTTTTTTATTGATAAGCCCAGCAGGGACCCTCAGCTGCTGAACTACTGAGAGCTTATTAATGACAACGAATGAGATGATGCTACCCTGTCACAGCTTAGTTTACTCCTAATCAGAACAGCTTTACCTTTAAAAAATTTTTTTAAAGTTTGTTTTGAGAGAGAGAGAGAGAAAGCACGAGTCAGGGAGAGACAGAGAGAGAGAGGAAGAGAGAGAATCCCAAGCAGGCTCCGCACTGTCAGTGCAAAGCCTGATGCAGGGCTGGAACCCACCAACTGCTAGTCGGAGGCTTAACGGACTGAGTCACCCAGGCACTCCCAGAAAAAGTATACTCCTAAGAAAAATTTAATTTTTGCCATGAACAAGTGGATTTAAAATTATATCAGCCATTATACAACAATAAGTCTTTTGGCTCAGTACCCATTTAAAAAAAATTTTTTTAGCATTTATTTATTATTGAGAGACAGGGAGACAGAGCGTGAGCAGGGGAGGGGCAGAGAGAGGGGGAGACATAGAATCTGAAATAGGCTCCAGCTCTGAGCTGTCAGCACAGAGCCCTTCACCGGGCTCCAACTCACAAACTGTGAGATGACCTGAGTGGAAGCTGGTCGCCCAACCAACTGAGCCACCCAGGCGCTCCAGGGCTCAGTACACATTTAAATTTTGCAAATATACCATTGCTTGCAAAGAATGTGTTTATTCTGATTACTGTATGTAGGACGTATATGGTCATGAGACAGTTCATTAATTGTATTTTACAAACTTTCTATACCTTGCTTATATATTTGTTTACTTGATATTTCAAAACATTTTATCATAAAATCCCCTGGTTATGATTTTTTAACAACACCTCGTAATACAAATAATTTTTGCTTAATTAACACAGTGATATTAGGTTCACACATATTTATAATTTTATTGTCTTTCTAATGAATTGTTCTTTTAAAATATGTACTAAATATCTTTAACCCAAAATTTTCCTTTTCTTTCAAAGTTTAATTTGTTTCTACTGTGGCTCAACCAATTTTCTGTTGATGATTATTTTCCTGCTGTATCTTCCTGTATTATTTTGTTTTAAAGTTTTCAGTGCCTCTGTATTAAGAGCCTATAGCTTGGTTTTAAAAATCTAACCAAACACTATCATTTTATAAGCCAGTTTGGTCTCTTCACATTTATTTTACTATTGATGTATAAAGATTTATTGGAACATTGGATTGGATTTATTGGAACATCGGATAAAGATTTTTTATGAACATTGGATACTATTCTTTTATAGGTCATTCTTTTAATATTAACACGCCATAGATGTTTCCATCTTAAATGACGTATGTGTTTTTGCCGGCTTCAGTATCTCTCTATTAGTCTTGAGCATGCCTGCAACTAAATGCTTTTAACTCAAATCAATATAATTCTATTTTAATTATATTGTTTTGGAAGGCTTTTGTGTACATTTTTCTTAACTTGACTCACATATGTGGTATAGCTTTGACCTAGAAAAATAAATGTCCTTTAGACTGTGTTGCACTTTGTGATATTAAGGAACTAAAAAGTAGGGATTCTTTAGGGAAGAAACCCACTTTTAACTTACTGATTATAATAAATAGAGGTAAGAATATGAATTTTCATTATCTCTTTAATTGTTAATCAAGCATGTTCTCGAAAGACAACTACTTAAGAACCCCTAATGTAATCTGATCAGGTATAAGCAGATCAAATGGAGTCATTCCATTTTATTTCCATTATCTAGCACTTATTTCTTTGACCATCGGTAGAACTGACACATGAAGATAAAGGCAATGAAACCTGTGGAAAAAAATCAGTATGTTAAAATTTAAAGAATTGAATACATGTAACTTTTTGCTCTTCAAAGTGAGTTTTGTCTAAGTAAGAAGAGAAATGAGTTATAAAGAATGTCTTTCTTAAAGATTAATGGCACTAAACCCATAGACAGAGCTAAGAACTAGAAAACTATGAAATCAAGCAGAACTGTTCTTGTCACTTTTTCCCTTTGTATATCAAATGATATGAAGGTCCTCTATTGTTTTTTCTTCCAAGATTTTAATTAAATTCAAGTGAGTTAACATATAGTGTAGTATTGGTTTCAGGAGTAGATTTTAGTGATTCATCAGTTACACATAAGACCCAGTGCTCATCACAAGTGCCTTCCTTAAGGCCCATCACCTATTTAGCCCAACCCCCCACCCACATCCCCTCCAGCAACCCTCAGCTTGTTTTCTATCATTAAGAGTCTCTTATGGTTCCCCTCCCTCTCTGTGTTTATATTATTTTTTCCTTCCCTTCCTCTATTCTTCTCCATTGCTCTGAAACACTGTTCTCTGCTCATATATTGTAAATGGACTCACTTCTGTTCAAACATATCTGTCCTCTGAAAACTTACTCATTTCATCAGAGTTTGATTTCTGCCACTTAGACCAAAGTAAAGGCAATAAAATATTACCTTCATCACAAAACATTGTGTCTTAGTAGTCCCTTGATATTTTTTGGTCCTGAATTATCTATCATAACTTGAATATAATGATCATCAGATAAATTATTATACATTAATTTATATTGTTTGTTAAGAAAATGCATATGTGTATTTTAATATTTTGATACAGTATGGTAAGATGTTCAGAGAAGACCATTTTTATTACATTTTTGTTGAAGTAAAACATGAAAATTATCAATTGCTCTTCCTGCTTATAATGGTTTATATGAAAACCATTGTGTTATTGAACTGTGCTATTATCTTATCGGGGACCAAAATGCAAATGAAATGAGTTAACAGTAGGTTTTCTGACATTCCTGTTCTCTCAAGATGGTTGAATTAAACCCAGAACCTCAGAATAATTAGTTGCGTCTTCTTTCACTTTTAGACATGTCCCAAATTGGATAATAGATCATATGACCACTCTAGGTAACAAATACTTGTGATAAATAACTTAGCAGATTTAGATAGGTCATATAAGTTGTAAATTTAAATAAAGTTTATTGTCCCAAATATAATGAAGAATGTGTCAAAAAATAATTTCTCATAGCCAAACCTTTGAACACTCAGAATAAAACACATCTGCCCAATTTATGGATGAAGTTTGTAAAACCAAAGTTGGTGCATATATAACAAAATAAGACTTCATTGGTAATCCAGGTCAAAGGATAGACAGGAATTACATATCTAAGTTTTCTATAAAACTATTTGGGGATGAGACATTTACTGATGACAGAGTATCTGTTGCTTATCAATAGAAAGCAAAACTCAAGTGGAAAGGACACAATCTACAATTCATAGTATAATTTCTGTATTTTATGATGGATATTATGTCCACTCAATTCCTCTCACTATAAATCCATGACCCTGAGGAGTACATGAAAATTTTGTTGTTTATAGAAATTGAGTTGTTTATTTGTCATCAATTAATTCAACAGATATTAAAATTTTTTTTAATCTTTATTTATTTTTGAGAGAGAGACAGCGCGTGAGCAGGGGAGGAGCAGAGAGAGAGGGAGACACAGAATCCGAAGCAGGCTCCAGGCTCTGAGCCATTAGCACAGAGCCCAACGTGGGGCTCGAACTCACAAACTGAGATCATGACCTGAGCTGAAGTCAGACACTCAACCTACTGAGACACCCAGGCGCCCCAACAAATATTTGATAAGCACCCATGATCTCCAAGAATTGTGTAGGTTGTGAGAGAAACCGAGAAAAAAAATTATTTACACTACAAATTCTACACTCTGCAAATATTTATTCACTCTACAAATTCACTCTATACTCTACAAGTATTTACTGAGTGACCAAAATGTTCTAGATGCTTAGGATACCTCAGTGACTAAAACAAGTCCAAAAGGCCCCAGTCCTTGGGAAGCTTACACTTTGTAAACAACAAATAATAAAAATAACAAGTAAATTACACTTTATGTTGGAAAATAAATAAAGCAGCATAAGAGAGACTGGGTGTGCAGGAGGAGTTTCAGTTTTAAGCAAGTCTCACCTAGAAGATGTAGGAGTTGTAAAAATACAAATAATAGATTTCTCAATACTCTTCAGATTTTATGTTTGGATTGCTCTGTGCAAAAGGGCTCTGTCATTGAAATAAGGGATATTAAAAGAAGACACTTGGGAGTACATGTTGCCAGCAATTGTGACACAATTTAACTCAAATCTGTCTGACACTATCTACCTGGAGACAGAGTCACCGCATACAGGTTAAAGGTTCTGTTTTATAAGACTGATCCCTGACCCCCTTCAGATGCAGAGAGCAAGTCGAGGCTGTTGTTACCTGTGCTTCTGGCTATAAGTCAAAGGGCCCCATAACCCATTCCTTGGGTCCAATTAATTTCCTAGAGTGGCTCACAGAACTCAAACATTTTACTTACTAAATCGCCAGTTTATTATGAGAAGATATAACCTAGAGTCAGATGGAAAAGGTGTGTAGGGCAAACTTTAACATCTATGGTAACAGCTCGAAGCTTCCCTACACCTTCTGGGCACACTACTCTTCCATCACCTCCAGGTATTCACCAACCTGGAATGTCTCCTAAGCCCAACACTCTAATCCACGTGGTAGGTTCCCCTGGCAACCAGCGTCCCTCCTTAGTGACTTTCTAATAGTCGCAGCATTAGCATAAACAAGAGTGCTTGAAAGAAGCTCGTTATGAATTAAAAAAAAAAAAAAAACATCCATTTCACTTGTACTGCTCTGGAGCTATTTCAGGAACTGGGAACAAACTAAGTACTATCACAAAAGATGCTTCTATGACTCATATTGAAAATTATAAAAGCTCTATGCTAGGAACCATGATGAGGACCAATTACATATTTCTTATTAGAAATCACAATATCAGGGTGCCTGAGTGGTTTAGTCGGTTAAGCATCTGACTCTTGGTTGGGCTCAGGTCATGATCTCACCGTTCCTGAGATCTAGCCCCACATCAGGCTCAGTGCTGACAGTGTGTGGAGCGGGTTTGGGATTCTCTCTCTCCCTCTCTCTCTGCTCCTCCCCTGCTTGTGCTGTTTCTATCTCTCTCAAAATAAATAAATATACATTTTTTTAAAAGATCACAATATCCACAAGGATATGCTGGGTTTCTAATCCTTCCTAGTTTTCTTGTTTGGGTTGCAAATAAACATGTCAGTCTCCCAGGTAAGGCACATAAAAGAAAGAACAAATTTCAAAAATGTACATAAGGAGTGGGTATGTGGCCAACAGAAAGTATGAAGTTGAAAAGGTAAACAGGGCTAAAGAAAGAACTCTGAAGAAATTTAGTACTTGAGTAAACAGTAGATGTAGAGGAAATTACTACAACAATTATTTAAAAACAAAAGACAGATTGGAAGGGAATGAAGATTTGGTGCTACAGCACAAAATCAAGGAAGGAGAGAGTTAAAAGAAGAGAAAGACCAAAAGGAGAAAAGCCTCAAAAATAAAAAAAAAATAATAATAATAAAATTTAATTTAATTTAAAAACTTGGCTTTAGTACAAAGAATGTCATTTGTGCTGATAACAATAGTAGTTTCAGTGGACTTGGGACAGAAGCAAAATGACAGTCAATTATGATTATGAGTAACAAGGCGACTAAAGTTCCACTGTGTGTGTGTGTATGTGTGTGTGTGTGTGTGTGTGCGTAAACGCTTAAATACGGAGGTAGAAAGGAAGCATGGAAAGGGGCCGGAGGGGGAAAAAAAGAGAAATATATTGATTGTAAAGAATCAGGTGATAAATTAAAATATTAAAGAGAAGAAATAAAAGTATTAAATAAGTTCTCAGAGAAGGTAGGAGACGAGGAGTGCTTTGGGACTGGAGGAGAAAAAAATGGGAAAATATGCTCACATAAAAATAAATTTAATAGGGAGAGGTGAGGAGCATGTTGTGACTTTCTTCCTTTTAGCCTTTATATCTTACTGAAAATGAGAAAAGCAAAAGAAAAAAATTAAAGATTTAGATGAAGTACACTATAAAACTGGGAAAATAACTAAACCTACTAACACTTGACAACAGTCAAGATTAATTAAGCAGTACTAAAGGTGAAACTAAGCGGAAAAGCCCTAAGTTTATTCCGGCAGTACTTATCCACCATGCTATTTGGATTTTTCCAGCAGAGAAGCCACTATGCAGAAACAAAAAAAGTGGGTCTGCAGTAAGATGCACAGAAGAGAAAAAAGGCTACTATAGCTTATGGCTGCCCAAAGGGCTGTCTACCCAGACCCAAGATGTGGAGACATTACAAATAAGCCTACAGGGTCAGCAAATTTCTCCAAATTCCACTTCTATTTTCTTTCTCTGCTCAGACATCAGTCCTAATGCTGTATGCCTGAATTTGCTTTTAACTTCCAATGTTATTGTATCCCATCTCATCCCCATAATCTGTATACTGATAATCTATCCTGCCCAACTCCAGTTTCTATCCCAATTTCTCAGAAAATAATTCCAGGGGAATTATCTAGGCTTTGCCTTATCTGGGTGACAGTCTAGACAAAGGACTCGGAGCAATTCTGTTGGTCTCCTATGCCCAACCATCAGGTCTCCTGAACAGTGTGTAGAAAATACTGAAAGCCATAAATTGTGTGTTTCCCACAATGATAATAAGCACACAAAGCCAGATTGTGAATCTGAGATATCTTCCCATTAATACTGGTTCAGCAAAACCTACAGACACCTTGGGACAAGAAGAACGCTTACCCTATTTAGAGTGTAATGTTAGTAGTTAGTCTTGCTGAGCAAAAATCGCACAAGAAGAGTTAAACAGTTAAGGAATAAGCCTTACTTAAGACTATTACAAGAGGGGAGAAGGACCAGAATGCAGTCTGAAGTCAACTCAGCCAAAACAAAAGGCTAGAATGTTTTAAAACGCTAGATTGAGCCGGAGAGTGGGAGCCATCTGTGTTTGCTGAGCCTTGAAGGCCAGAACATTGGCTCATTCCTTTACTGTGAGAACAGCTGTGTTACTAGCAGAATGCCTTGGAACCATTCCCATATTAGGAACATGGTATGTGTTCACTGAGTTGAATTAAATAGAATTGTCATATTGGCCAGATAAATACACAGTTACATTAGACCCCATCATCCCAGTGTTTATGACCTGAAGTTTCTCACTCAGTACCAATCAGGTTAAACCATTGTTCTGTGCAGGCAGATTTACTAGCAAGAGATTCTGCAATCCAGACTCATATCACCCTGTGATGCCACCAGCCTCGGTGTAGCCTTCACGGTCATGGTGACAAGAGAAGAGAAAATGGGAGACATCAGGCAGGATTTTGTATGGACAGGCAAATACATCACTTCCAATTCACTTCCCTTGACCAGAACCTGGCTGGTCGCAGCTGGAATGAGAAGTGTCTCAAAAATGTAATCTTCTCATTTGCCCAGAAGAATGAAATTAATATTAAGCATCTTGCAACTATGGCACATTTTAGAATTTCAGTCAGCATCCCAGCCCGTACTAGGACTATCTGGGTCCATAATAAAGCAGTAGTTTCTCAAATAAGAAACTATCCCCATGAGAGTCCCTTAGAAGTAAAATGTTGTCACAGTCAAATGAGTTTTGGGATCATTGCAGGCTACTTTTTCCATAGGGATTTACCATGCGCTTTTATAAATTAAACTCTGGGAAGTCATATGGTTAAAAAAAAACTTTATAAGTTTGTTTATCCCAGTGTTTCCCAATTTTTAAAAGATTATTTTCCCTTAAATTTATGAATCATTCCATCAAACTTAACTATTGCTCTGTGGACCATATTCTGAGAGCAGAATTGGATTAGACTTTAATTTTACCTGAAAGTTGTAAGATAAGAATAAATTCATGCAACCTCATTCTGTGGATCAATATGGACAACTTTTTTTTTTTTCTTTTTAAAGTTTCCTCTTCTGCATGTATTGTATCCAGTCTCTTAAACATTGACTACTGTACTTCCATGGCTACTGATAACAACAATAATAATACTGCTATGAAAAACAGCGGCTCATTTTAAAAGAAAAGAAAGGAATCAATTGGGTGTTACTGACCCTAAGTTGAAAAATCAGGTCTTTAATTAAAGTTGCCCCAGGAAAACATGCCTACAGCCAACTTTAACTGGCAAGTTAATGAACAGGGAATTGGGAGAATTCAGTTCTCTTTCCCTCTCCAGTACGCACATGCCAACCTCCAAGTTCCTAGTTATAGTCCCAAGACAATATTTCTCATCCATGAAATTAATGGATAACAATTGCATATCCTTCCCAGTGAGCACCTCAGATCGATAATAATGAGGAAGCAACAAATCACTTTAATCAATGAAGTAAATTTTGTAATAGCTAATTTTATTTGTTCAAATCTTTAAAAAAAAATACTTCTCCTGATGGACTCCTAGTGATAAGAGTACTGATAAGCATCTGTGTTTGACATTTAGATTAGTCCTCCTTTTGAGGAACTAGCTAGAGTAATCCTGCTAAGATGCCATGCCTCCTATTTATCTAATAAAAATATCACTTTCCTTAGAGAAGACTTTTTCTGCCCCCCCCAAAAAAGTCCATTTCTCTTAAAGCACAGCATCATTCGGACAATTGCATTAATCCTGGATTTTAATGATTCACAGAGGCATTTTTAAATTTTTTTATTTATGGTTTTCTTTTCTACAAAACAGCTTTATTGACATATGACTTACATGCCATAAAATTCACTTGTATTAAGTGTACAATTCAATAATACTTCTTAATATTATAGAATTAAGCAACCGTCACTATAACCTAATTTCAGAACATTTACATCATCTCAAAAATGAACCTCTTGTTTACTTTTAGACACTTCTCATTCCTACCGCCACCACCAGGAAGACACTAATCTACTTTTTACTCCTATAGATTTGTCTTTTCTGTACTTTTCATCTAAACGTAACGATACGGTGTGTCCTCCTTTCTGTCTGACATCTTTGCTTAATATGATGTTTTTATCCATGTTGTAGCACATGAGTACTCCTTTCTTTTTCATTGCTGAGTAGAATCCCATTGTATAGATGTATCATGTTTTGTTTATTTAAAATTGTTTCCACTTTTAGAATTTCAGCTTTATTGTGATACAACTGACAAAATTTTAAGACATTTATTTTTTTAATTAATTTCATTTAATCTTTTAATTTTATATTGAAATATGTTGACATACAATATATTAGTTTCTGGTGTAAAACATAGTGATTTGGGGCACCTGGGTGGCTCAGTTGGTTAAGCATCCAGCTCTTGATTTCAGCTCAGATCATGATCTCACAGTTCATGAGATCGAGCCCCACATTGGGCTCTGGTGCACTCTCTCTCTCTCTCTGTCTCTCTCTCTGTCTCTCTCTCTCACTCTCAAAAATAAAGAAATTATATAACATACATTATGAAACGCTAACCATGGAAGCAACCTAAGTGTCCATCCATAGATGAATGGATAACCAAGATGTGGTATATTTACACAATGGAATATTGCTTGGTCATAAAATAGAATAAAATCTTACCATTCATGATAAAATGGATGGACCTACAGGGTACTATGCTAAGTGAAATAAGTCAGACCGAGAAAGTTAAATACTATATGATTTCATTTATGTGTGGAATCTTAAAAACAAAACAAATGAACACACCAACAAGCAAATTATAAAAAAGAGACTCATAAATATAGAGAACAAATTGGTAGTTGCCAGAGATAGGGGAGGGGTTCTAGGCACAGGTGAAATAGGTGAAGTGCATTAAGAGGTACAGACTTTCAGTTATAAAATAGGTAAGTCATGGGAATGAAAATTGTAAGACATTTAAAGTATACATACAAAGCATTATGAAAGGATTTCCCTCATCTAGTTAATACAATTATCACCTTAAATATTTAATTTGGGGGGGGGTGGGGAACAACTACATTCTACTCTCTTAGCCAATTTAAATTCTACAGGATGGTCTTATCAATCACAATCATACGTTTATCTCAGATCTCATTTACTTTATAGTTGAAAGTTTATACCTTTTTACCAACCTGTCCCAACATCCCCCACCCCTAGCTCCTGGTAATCACTTTTATCCTCTCTTTCTCTATGGCTTTGAATTAAAAAAAATCCACATACAAGTGATACCATGCAGTATTTAACTTTCTCTGTTTTCTTGTCTGGCTTATTTCACTTTGCATAATTATTTTACTTTTCATAATACCTTCAAAGTCCATCCATGTTGTTGCAAATGACAGGATTTCCTTTTTCTTCATGGCTGAATAATATTCTATTGCATATAGCATGTATTGTATATATTATTATTTATACATAACTTTGACATTATATATATATATGTATATAAAACGTTCATTCATTCATCCATTCATCCATTCATTAATGGACACTGAGGTTGTTTCTTTGTCTTGGTAATTGTGAATAATGCTGCAATGAACATGGGAATGCAGATATGCCTTCAATATCCTCCTTTGATTTTTTTTTTTTTTTTGGATAAACCCAGAAGTAGGATTATTTGATCACATGTAGTTCTATTTCTAGTGTTTCGAAAAATCTCCTCAGAATGTTTTTTGCCTCCTAAAAACAACAAACTGGTGGTGGCCAGAGGGGAGGTTGTTGGAGAGATGGGCAAAGGCAAAAGGGGTGAAGGGGAGTGGTAGATACAGGCTTCCAGTTATAGAATGAATACGTCATGGAGAAGAAAACTACAGCATAAGGAATATAGTCAATAGTATTAAAGTAGTGTTGTATGCTTGCTGGCAGATGGTAACTACACTTGTGGTGAACGGAGAATAAAGTATAGAGTTGCTCAATCACTATGTTGTACACCTGAAACTAATATAACATTGTATGTCAATACTTCAATAAAAAATATATTTTTAAATGTTTATTTATTTTTGAGAGACAGAGAGACAGCATGAGCAGGGAGGGACAGAGAGAGAGGGAGACACAGAATCTGAAGCAGGCTCCAGGCTCCGAGCTGTCAGCACAGAGCCTGACGCGGGGCCTGAACTCACAGATGGTGAGATCATGACCTGAGCCGAAGTCAGATGCTCAACCAATTGAGCCACCCAGGCGCCCCTCAATAAAAAATATTTTTAAACAATAAAAATAACAACTAATGGGGGGCGCCTGGGTGGCTCAGTCGGTTGAGCGTCCGACTTGAGCTCAGGTCACGATCTCACGGTCGGTGAGTTCGAGCCCCACGTCGGGCTCTGGGCTGACGGCTCAGAGCCTGGAGCCTGCTTCCGATTCTGTGTCTCCCTCTCTCTCTGCCCCTCCCCCGTTCATGCTCTGTCTCTCTCTGTCTCAAACATAAATAAACGTTAAAAAAAAGTTAAAAAAAACAAACAAACCACTAATGGATGACTGCTGTATATCAAACAACTGTGATAGGAACATTGAATGTATTATCATATAGAGATTTTTTACTTGATTTATTATTTATTTATATATAACTATATTATTCATTATTATTATCTGTTATTTATTATTTTATCAGTATATTATTTACTATTTATGTATGTCTCTCTAACCTGAAACTATGGGCACAAATAAATGCCAAACATCATTTAGTGTCCAAATTTTCCTCTCTTTTGACTTTTAGCAATCTTAATGACTCTCCCTACCTCAAGGCTTTGATGGTATCTATATAATTGATATTTAGATTCCAAGTAAATATTTCCAGTCACTATATCTATCTTTCCTTCAAAGTCTTGACCACATACGTAACTGATAATTAATATCTTTCCTTGAATGTCTAATAAGCATTCAAATAAAGTATGTCCAAAACTGAACCTCTGATCTTTGTCCCCAAATCTATGACTCCTACAAACTATCAATTTCAGTAAATGACAAAATCCTGCCATTTGCCCAGACCAGAAACTTTGGTGTCCTCTTGGACTACACGCATATTCAGTTAGGCAATCCTGTTACTTTAGTTTCAAAGTACAAAGATTTCTTACTGCTACCACCTTGGTGCACGCCATCATCGTCTCTGGCCGGGATAATTATAGTAGTCTCCTATCCTAGGCCATTCCTTTTATTACGTCCTCACCTCCCTTCAGAATAATCTAAGAAAGGAGTGAACATGATGTATTATATCAAATCATTTTACTTCTCTACTCAAAACCACCCAATGCCTTTCCTATTTCCTCTCTTACCACACTGACCGTCTAGCTGTTATTCAAGGCATGCTTCTACATCAGGGCCTTCTCTCCTACTCTTTCTTCCTATTGGAATTCTCTTCCCCAGGTACCAGCTAGGTCTACTCCCTTTCCTCTTTCAGACCATTACTCAGATGCCATCTTTTCATTGCAGACATATATAATCACCCTAACTAAAGTTACAACTACTTTTCCTCAGTCCACTCTCCTTTCTTCCCTTTTCTGCCTTATTTTCTTTTATAGAATTTATCACCATCTAGTACACAATATATTTGATTGTTTATCTTAATGATTGTACCCCCGCTAGAATATAAGCCCAGGATAGTAGAAATTTTGCCAACTTTTTCCTTGCTATACTCTTGAAGCTACTTGTTGACTAAATGGAGGAATGAACCGCTATTATCCTACTGATCTTTCTTCCTATTATGAATTCCAAAATTGTGGGTCCTAACCAACTATTATTTGAAGGCTTAACAGATGATTTATACATCTTGACAGCCTGGCACTGGAGGATGACCATCTTCCCATGTATATCCAACCACTCTTTTTGGGGGGGAACCCCAGGTCCTTTATGCATACAAAATCCCTATGCCTACCACCCACATGCTCTCAAATACATGTACACACACCACATGCATGGACACAAGCACATATGGGCACATAGAAACATTCCTGATACACATTCTAAGGACTCTTCATGTAAGCAGGACATTTGGGAATTTTCATTCAAGGATTAAGCTGGAACCCTAGAGTGCCTGGAACAAGTCCAGTTTTAGCTTTTTTTTTTTTTTTTTTTTTTTTTACTTTTTTTTCCCCATGTTAATTTCCTACTGGATTTATTAAAAGAGATCACCTGGTATTTAATGCTGCCCCAGGTACAGAATAAATCATGGAAATGGCAAAGCATATATTAATAGCCTTTGTTAAAATTCCTTCATACTCTCCAGGTTCTGGACTCATTGACCTTTGGTAGAAACATAAACCTTTATACATGGAATGCCATTTTTACAAACCTTCAAATGAGTGGTAATATAAAAAACACATTATTTAATGCATCTTTCCTCTAATTAATGCTTTAGGGAGAAAACTCCTTTATATCTAATAAGGGCCCTCATTACTCGGAGTGAAAAAAAATCCATCAGTAGTAAAAAAAGAAATTTTTGTAAAGTCCATTTGACTCTATGAGCTCAATGATCCTTTAAAATAGTGATTCTTTGGGGCACCTGGGTGGCTCAGTCATTTGAGCGCTTGACTTTGGCTCAGGTCATGATCTCATGGTTTGTGGGTTCGGGCCCTGCGTCAGGCTCTGTGCTGACGACAGCTCAGAGACTGGAGCTGCTTCGGATTCTGTGTCTCCCTCTCTCTCTCTGCCCCTCCCCCCACTCGTGCTCTGTCTCTCTCTCTCAAAAATAAATGTAAGAAAAAAATTTTTAATAAATAAAATAGTGATTATTTAAATTGAATACTGCTATTATGCATACATGTGCCTTTTACTAAGTGTCACTAGAATTTAAAAAAAGGATATTTCATCATAAGCTTTTTCAAACGTTATGAAATTCAATATCAATAGTGCACATCTATGAATACAACTATAGGAAATAATACATCCTTCAAAACTATCTCAAAAAGGTTTAATGACTTGCTATGAAATTAGGTAAAGAAAAACTCTGTTTCTCTCCATGGTGCTAGCAGCAGAAAGGAATCCCAAGAGACTCTAAAATAAAAACATGAGCTAGAAATAGATTAGTCCAGAATATCATGTCCTTAACAAAGGAAAATTGAATTAATAGGATAAATATAAAGGTGATGAAAAATTTAAGGAAGTAAAATTATCATCTTTCTATGCTCATTCTTTGGCAAGATGCCACTAAAGCAAAACAAATAAAACAAAATAAAACTGAGATAGCAAAGCAGCAGGTCAACATGGAGAAAGTCAACAAAATAAGTAATACAAGCTTGAGTTGAATTTATCACAAACAAGTGAACTAAGCAAAATATTACCTCCATGTACTCAAGATACAGGGCACTAAACAGATACAAAATTAAAAGATAATTAGCATTCAGGAGAAATCAGTAACCTTCGCACAATATTTGATGCATTATTGTGGGAAGACAATCTACCATGGCTTCCAGTATTTCTCTAAATACTTTGTTTTCGTGGATCTGAAACTAAAGAGTTGTTACTATACTCAGTGTAATTGCATGAATTATCACTAAACAAGTTTAAGATCCTGTTCTTTTTTTTAGTTAGCAAATTTTAGAAAATTGTCCCCATTTCATGCCCATCATTTGAACCAGCAGAAGTGACTTGTCTGCCACTTTGCAATATGAATATATTTTTATTCTGTTTTTTTTTTAATGTTTATTTTTGAGAGAGAGAGAGAGAGAGAGAGAGAGGGAGAGAGAGACAGAACATGAGCCAGGGAGGGACAGAAGAGAAGGAGACACAGAATCAGAAGTAGGCTCCAGGTTCTGAGCTGTCAGCACAGAGCCCAACGTGGGGCTCGAACCCGTGAATGTGAGATCATGACATGAGCCAAAATCGGATGCTTAACCAACTGAGCCACCAAGGTGCCTCCATACAATTTTGAATGTAAAAAACAAGCCGATTTACTTCTTTGTTCAGATTTCCAAAGAGAACAGTGGAACCATGTGGTAGACCCTGAATTGCTTGCTCCAAATCATTTAGAGTCCCCTTTTCCTCTGTATTCCTCTACTATCCAAGTAGAAAACTGTACCACTCACTTGTCCAGCTGGTCTTGCAGCTAAGTGTGGCCACGTGATCCAGTTCCGGCCAATGAAATGTAAGAAGAAGATACACAAAGGGGGATATGGGGAGAGCCATTTTCAAGGGACAGACTTAGCTAGAATGCCGCTTTGGTTTTTGTCCCCTTTGCCTTTTTCCTTCTCTATTTTCACTACCTTGTGTATAGCTGGGATTACTGGAGAAGCAGCAGCTATTTTATCACCTTGAAGAATAAAATATACAACTATTAGAAATCTTGGAGCATGAATGTAAAAGGAGGCTCGGTCTTTTCAGTACTGCTGTGCAAACCAAACTCAGACTAAACTTATACTTAAAGTTGCATGAAACAAATCAACATTTCATCAGTTATGCTGATTATAAGCAGGTTTTACTTGTTTGCTATGGAAGTAATTTTTGACTGATAACCTACATCTTTTCCAATTTTTATTTGAAGTTTATAAAACATTCTTCTGGATAAATTATTGTCCAAATGTGTTTTGCATTAAAACACTTATCAATTTATTAAATAACATCTGATTTTTATCAAATATAACATCTCCCATTTCGAGTTTCCTTTTGGGAACATTTTTATGCATAGTGTAATTTTCCTGGGACAACGTTTGAACAGTGTGCAGTTTTCTTTTAATGTTTATTTGTTTTTGAGAGAGAGAGAGAGAGACAGAGAGGGTGAGAGCAGGGGAGGGGCAGAGAGAGAGGGAGACACAGAATCCGAAGCAGGCTGCAGGTTCTGAGCTGTCGGCACACAGCTTGACCTGGGACTTGAACCCACGAACTATGAGGTCATGACCTGAGCCAAAGTCAGACTCTCAACCGACTGAGCCACCCAGACGCCCCTCATGTGTGTTTTCTGCAGTGTTTATTATTGTCATATTATATCAGAATGATCTTTTTGAATATTGGTATTTTTTATGGTCTCAAGAAGTATGTTAAATAATACTCATAATGCATGTTCAGCATTCAGTTATAATCCAACTGTGAAAACTAGATGTAATTATTTTCTTTCATCCTTTATTTAACTAATTATTGATAATTTCATGTGTTGTAACTACTACATCAACAATGTATAAAGAACACATCTGATTTTACAAATGAATGTACATCTTAAATAGAACTCATAGGAACAAAAAATTCTTTCATAGTTTCTTCTAGAGAAATGGAATAACTTTAGTCATGAGAAAGTAAACAAAACAGGAGGTACTTTATCACAATAAATACAAAGAGGATTATAAAACAACAGAAAGTGAAGTACAAAGCAAGTGAACCATGTTAAAACTGCTTTTGTAAAATATGTTTTCTTAATTCCAAGATTTGTCATAAACTCTTTAGTATGTATATTAGCATAGAAATATATGATCTTCCTAATGTTTTGCTATAAATAATGTAAATGTTGACTCATGATTTCTGTTTTCAAAATATTGCACACTATAAAAATGCACTGTCCACAACCACATGAAGCAAAATGGTTACATCTCACATGTAAAATATTGAGCAACAGAACTCAGACTCAACAGAAGCCATCCATCAGGATCCAATTTTTATGAAGTTCACTAATTAGCAAAACTAATGTATGGCTCTAGAAGTCAAAACGTAGTTCCCACTGACAGAAGTTATTGAATGGGGGAGAGTACAGGAAGCTTTTGGGGTGCTAGAAGTGGTCTATGCCTTGATCTGCATTGTTGACACAGGAGCAAACATCTGAAAAACTCACCAAATGCTGCTGTGATCAGTGCACTTTTCATTCGTTACTGTATGCAAGTTATTCTTCAGTTTAAAAAGAAAAGAAAGAAATGTTGAGTTACTATTTTGAAAAACCGTTTGCTCACATCCCAACTCTTCTAATCAGAATTTTACTTAAGTTTTAAAATTTCAATTTTATTTCAAAGTAAAGGATATTCGTGTTAGTATCTAAGCATTCTAATAACACACACGGGAAGGTAAAGTCAGTAGACATTGAATAGCAAATCCTGAAGAGGTGATAAAATTCTCTCTTTTTTTCGATTCTATGTTCTGTAATGCTCACACTTTTACACTGTTAAAAATACAAGTTTGGGCACCAAAAAAGCCATATGTTTAAAAGAGTTTGGGCTTATGACGAGTCGATTCAAAATATGTATATGATGAAACGGTAGATGATTCTTTTAAAAGGGACCTCAAGGCAAACTTCAGGGGACAGAACAGAGATAAATGACACAGAGGGTAGACATTTCAACAAACAGGGAAAGAACTTTCAACTGGAGAAAAAACAATTGGTTAGAATTTTTGGATCGGAGATATAAAAAAAATGGACCAGGCAAACACATGCTCGGGTGAAAGAAAACTTAAAAGTAAACATTCAGTGAAGAGAATTTAACAGTTAATAGTAATCTATTCAATAATTTATTTCTTTCTATAATGTTCATTTTAATTGTGATATTTTACACGTCAAAAGTAAGAATTTGGAGAATAGTTCTTTCTTTGCTCTCTAAAACAAATATTTCTTTTAAGACAAAAGTGGAAACAATGGTTTTATTTTTCTTTCCTTCTCTTTACCTCTAGGTGGCACCTGTGAACTGATAAAATATGGACTGAGAGGGTTCCTCCAGACCCCCAAATTCCATTTGGAAGGAAACCTACTTGCTTCCCCCCGTCCACCTCCAAGAGCAGGGCTTAACGCTCAACAAGATAAACTGGAAGGCAACCAGGTTCCAGGAAGAAGACCCAAAATAAATGCCCATATCTCATTATGACAGTGTGAATTTGGCCAAGCCAGTTCAACCTGAGTCTCATTTATTTAAAAATCTGTAAAATGGAGAGAACAGCAGGAAGGTTGGGCAGACTGCATACAGGAATGGTTTTTTGCACTTTTCAAGTGTTAGATTTCTATTCAAATAAAAACCATTACCAGTGGGAGACAGGATCACAGGAGGTGAAATATGGATTGATTTTAAGACCAGTGGATAGGAGAATAAATAAAATATATAGGAGAATTTTAAGGACTGAAATATTCAAATAACAGCACTAAATTTAAAAAATTAATAAAAATTACAACGTGTAGTATCATCTATGTTTCTCCCAGGGTTCTACCTCCAGAATAATATCAACATCTATGCACCCCAATTCATCAGCACTGTTCACCAATGGATACTAAAATAATAGATTTGTGAAGTTAAAAAGCAATTTGCAATTAAACTTTGATTTAAATTTTTTTCAGGGAAAGAATTATAAATATCAAAATATTATTTAAAAATTTAGTATTTTACCAATCTATTGAAATGAAGTTTAAAGAAATCTGTAAACTTTGTCCAATATTGCACATTGTTAAAGATACTGACATCACTTTTTGTATGTATTTTGGATAAATTTTGATGATTTCTACATGTGTAAGATGCAGTTGGAAACTTTTCCAATAGTGTCATTCTGTTCAATTTGGTCATATTTTTTCTGTAATTATTTTGATATATTGTAATTATGTCTTATTAACATAAAAGTAGATGCTATTTACTTGTGCCAATTTTTTGCAGTTTACAAATTATTTAGACGGAGACAAAAATTAGAGTTGCTTGAGAAGAATTGTTCCTGACAAATCTGTATTGACTGCTCCTTAACATTTGGTGCTCCAGGTGCTCCCAGATTGATTTTTTCTTAAAATAAACTTTTCCAGAAGCATGAAATTTGACCAACTGTTTTCTGATTCTCAAGTACTGTTTAATTTATGGTTTTTAAAAAGTTTTTTTCTGCCAGATTTTCATTCTTTAGCATCAAGAGACCACTCATCAATCTACCATTAATATTTAAACATCATGAGTATCTTTGAGATTTCATTTTATTTCCTAAATAGCCAGGGAAGTATTTGGCTAGATCTTGTAAGGAAAAACTCCTTCTTTGATTAAAGCATTTTTATTCTAGTTGACATTTATTTTACTCATGGTTTCCTGTTGATCATATTTTACTTCTCAGATAGAAGAGGGAGAAGAAGAAGGAGGAGGAGGAGGAGGAGGAGGAGGAGGAGAAGAAGAAATCTACTACTTATGATATGTATCAAAGCAAAGTCCAACCATCTAAGGAAAACTTTGTCAACTGGGCCTTATATAAATTCATGGACTAATTTTATCCACAATAAAATGTCCATTCCATAATTACATTATTACTACATGTAAGTTTTTGTTTGGTTTAATGTACTCAGTTGGCATAATAAAATGTCATTTACCCTCCTATATCATGCACCACCTATGTCATTACCCTCCAATAATTTTGTTGTTGATTTTTTTCCCGACCCTTTAATCTAAATGTTTTGGAAACGCTAACCTGGACTTCGCATTATATTTAAGGCAATGTGTCAACTTCTCCACTGATATGTGCGCAGGAAAATTCTAACTGTGGCAGGCTTTGATGTACTTCACCGTGCCTCAAAAATTCACTGAACACGAAAGACAATTTTAGGGAGGCAAATAGCCTTTTCTGGCTGTTTTGCAATCACTTGGCACAGACAATGTGTGTTCACCTATAAGTCTGATCATCTGCCTCATCATCAGTTAGGGCCCTGCAGGAGTTTGACCTCTGGGTGCTTCCTAAATATACCGTTTTCATTCTCACATCTTGGTCTCTACTGTTTCTCTCCATTTAGTATGTTCAATCTCTTTTTTCAGACTTACTACATAGGTAAAATATGCTGACTATCTTTTCCCTGTGCCTAACTCCAGTGCAGAGAGAGAAGAAGTTTATAGCCACTATGAGGTTAGAAAATTGGGGTTGAGGATGGAGGTGCCATTTTACTATTGTGTTTACTATTGTTTTTGCTCTCCGTGCCCCTAAGTAGGCAAGCGAGGTAGAACCTCTCTGCACAGGTCACAAGAGTCAGGCATTACACCATTCCCGTGACAGCAGCTGGGTGTTCATCTGCTAAAATCAAGCGTTAAACGGCGTAATCTCGCAAGATGTTGTCAGCAGACTGTCTCACTTATACTTGATTCCCAATTTCTAATACAGTCTTCACCAGATATATTCATCGGGGGTTACCTGTGCATGAAGAGGAGTGAAGAAAGAATGAGATTTAAGCATTCCTCGGTGACTAGTAAAATATCAACAAACTACCCCCCAAAAATGTATCCAGTGTCTTAGTCTGTTTGGGCTGCTCTAACAAAATGCCAGAGGTTTGGGGCGCCTGGGTGGCGCAGTCGGTTAAGCGTCCGACTTCAGCCAGGTCACGATCTCGCGGTGCGTGAGTTCGAGCCCCGCGTCAGGCTCTGGGCTGATGGCTCGGAGCCTGGAGCCTGTTTCCGATTCTGTGTCTCCCTCTCTCTCTGCCCCTCCCCCGTTCATGCTCTGTCTCTCTCTGTCCCAAAAATAAATAAAAAATGTTGAAAAAAAAAATTAAAAAAAAAAAAAAAAAATGCCAGAGGTTGAGTGGCTTATAAACAACAGGAATTTATCTCTCACACTTCTGGAGGCTGGGCAGTCCATGATCAAGGTGCAGGCAAATTCAGTATCTGGTGAGGACTCACTTTATAGCTGGCCGTTTTTTGCTGTGTCCTCACATGGCAAAAGGCTTTCTCAGACCTCTCTTAAAAAGGCACAATTTCCATTAATGCGGGCTTCACCCTTATGACCTAATCCCCTCCCAAAGGCCCCACCAGCTAATACCATCACATCAGTCTTTACGTTTTCAATACATGAACTTTGGGGAGCACAAACATTCAGACCATAGCATCCAGTATTGCCTAAAACACACTCTTTGTATATTGCACTTCCAGGTTTTTTCTTACTGTATTTATCATGTAGAGCTTGCAGCAGAATCAAAGTTGATTTCTCAACCTAAAAAGTCCATACTGACTATATTTAAAGTCTAGAAGATACAATATAAATTATCTGGATGGGTGTTGATGATGTCAGCATCTATGCAGGTTTAGTGTTTGTCTTGCCATTTCCTCATTTACCTGCTTTATTCAATTTAATATATACAGAGTCCATTTACTCTCCTTTCTTACCACTTTTCTGTTACTTCTGCCAATTTGTAATGTTTTCTTCTCCCCTCCTTCTTCTCCTTTATTAATTTTGTCTCATTTTGAATTTTGATCTTTCTGAATTTAGCCCTGAAACACAACTTATGCTTTTTCCTATTTAAATACTGACTTTCTGGTTTTTCTCCCTTTCCCCCTCATTCGTGGTTGTTTTCTTTTCGCCTTCTTCAAACAAATCAAGTTGGATCTTTTTTCTTCATTTCTGTTTACCTTATTCTCTTCACATTAGACAACTAAATTTTTTTCTTGGTGTCTGCCATTAAGTACTCAGTTGTAAATGATGAGCTACAATTAGAATGTTATTTCTAATGAAATTAACTGTTCCAAAAGGTTAGCAAATTAGAGATGAAATTTTATCGTGAACAGATACCTGTTTCTGTTAAACAGAAAATTCAAACCGTAAGATAAATTCAAACCATAAGAAACTACTGAAAATACTAACTCATTGTCCAATTTTCTTAAAGTTCTTATGAGCCTAACACGTGAATTCATCAAAGTTCGTCTAGGTACAATGCAGAGATTTGTAACAGGAAACACTGAATCAGTTCTGATATATGTATGTATGAATATATCTGCTACTATTTTATTATTTGAATTGGTCATTGCTATTTTCCTCCTCCCTTGAACAGCCGTGTGTGTGTGTGTGTGTGTGTGTGTGTGCGCGCGCGTGCGCGCACGTACGTGCAGAGGGTATGTGAATGTGTGTAACCGCATGAGAACAAGGAAGACCATAAGTGAGGTCATGGAAAGTACTAAGAATGCTATGAGCTTACATGACAATCTACTCAGTTTGAACTCCTTTTCCTACAGAACAGAGAATGAATATATACAGAGGTTATTTTTGTTGTTGTTTGCTCAATACTACTCTTGTAGGTGTCTTTGATTAAAGACATTGATTTTGGGGGACCATGGTTTTTCTTCAAGCATAAGAAACTGGAAATAAAACTTTCCAGAAACTTCTGAGAGAGATAAGGTTTCCTCTCTTCCACTAGATTGCCAGAAACACGTGTTTGCTGGAAGACTGTCCTTACATTTGTAGACAGGATCTTAAAACCAGACTATCCTAGGCCCTCATTTTGCAAATAAGAAATGCGAGGCAGATTCATACTGCAGAAGCTCAAAATCTGGAAAAATGGAGCCAATAAGAATGTGGCATTAGAGAAAATGCATATTAGGTTAGGAAATGCCTGACATCTAACAGAGACTGCCCATGCAGAGCAAATTGAGGATAGTTTTTCTTTTTTTTCTTTTCTTTTTTTTAATGTTTATTTATTTTTGAGAGAGAGAGAGACAGAGTGCTAGTCGGGGAGGGGAGAGAGAGAGGACGACACAGAATCCAAAGCAGACTCCGGGCTCTGAGTTCTCAGCACACAGCCCGACCCGGGGCTCTATCTGTGAACTATGAGATCATGACCTGAGCCAAAGTCAGATGCTCAACAACTGAGCCACCCAGGTGCCCCAAGGATAGTTTTTCTATTTTACGTTTTCACACACTTACTGTCCTACCCCTCAGCCACTCCCACCGGGTCATTGCTTAAAAGTACAAACCAAATGCCAAAGCCTGGTATTTGGCTGTTTCTTTGCTCTATGCTCTGAGAATGCAGTTCCACTGCTTACCTCAGAGCCTCTGAACACATCTATTTCCCATCTGGCTCCTGGCAGCCAGCAGCATCCATGCATCCCAGAGGGTTTTCCTTCAACGGTCACAGACTAAGGGGTGGCCAAATGTCTTCTGATATTTATCAGTCTCTTTGAAGGTTGGAAGGAAATGGGCTCTTGAGATTGGAGTCTGGAATTAATTAGAAGGAGGGGGCAGGTCTGCAAGATCAATGATTGTGACACACCAAAAATAGAATAGGACAAAGTTGGGGAAAAAGGATCATCAGCCCCTGTGAAGCACTTATACTAGTCTTTTAACCCCTGGTTGTTTACATCAGAGCTGAGAACTTTGATCTTTCTTTAACAAATGTTTTTTTGTGGCAACCATTCTGAACACCCATACCCAATTTTCAAATCATACCTCTATTCTTGAATCATTTCTCTGACCATGCTACTTCTAAAATGGGCCTTCTGGGAGGAAACATTTACATTGTTTTTCCTCGGAAATGCTGACCTATTCCCCACTCCTCCTTCCCTTCTTACAGAAGTACTGGATGAGGGACAATAAATTCACTTGAGGGGCAAAACAATAAGAAAGCTGGATTTATGAATTTTGCCTTCCTTACCGTGTATTAGTACCTTAGATTTTAATCTTGGAATTAGCCTGCAAGAATTTTGGTTTGTACGTCCTATATGCCAAGAAATCAAGTCAAAGATCATGGAGGAGTTATGTGAAAACAAGTCCCTGTGTATAGGAATTTCATGAGCCACAAGCGTTTATTTGACTAAGGATAGAAAATGTGAAAGGAATGGATAAAAACAGGTCAACAAAACTATTTAGAAAAAAGCAATTTTCAAGGCATAGATAATTTTTCTCTCCCAACAAGGACTAAAACTGACTTTATGTTGTCTTTTCCATCTTTTTAAAAAAATTTAGTTATCTATTTTTTGAGAGAGAGAGAGAAAGAGTGCAAGCAGGGGTTGGGCAGAAGGAGAGGGGGGTAGAGGGAAGGAGAGAATGTTAAGAGTCCAATGCAGGGCTCAATCTCACAACTTTCAGATCTTGATCTGAGCTGAAATCAAGAGTCGGATGATTAACAGACTGAGCCACCCAGATACCCCTGTCTTTTTCATTTTACCTGCTATCACTCTTGACCAGAAAAAAAAAAAGTCTTTCCACACCCAACATGGATTTTCAATCCTGAAACAAAGCCTTTCATCTGAATGTTTCATGTCTTCTGTGCAAGCCGCTCCTTTGTCTGGAACACCCTGCTTTGTTCCTTTATTCCTGTTAGATTTTCACTTATGTTCCAATGCTCAGCTCGGATGTTCTCTTTCTGTTTGACTTTTTACCGGATCTCCATTTGGAAGGTAAACTCTTTCTTACCCTAGCGCTGTGCACTAATCACTATAATAGCACATAAAATGCTAGAACATACTAATTTGGTAATAAGACTATATTCACAGATTCCATCAGCATGCACTGAAGACATGAATGATGTTTTACTCATCCTTGAAAGTTTTTTTTTGTTTTTTTTTTTTTTGCAGAATTTAGCTTCCTTACTTTTTGTTTCCTATCCTGCGAGGAAGTTATCTGAATGTGAAAAGAGAGAGGAGACAGCAAGCATAAATCATTAGGAAAGTAGAACACGGGGAGCTGGGAGGCTACCCATCCAACATCTCCATTGTACAGATGAGAGAGAGGAAAAAAACACACAGAATGGATAAGTAAATAAGAATCTTCCTAATAATCCACCCAGCTATCTAATGGCTACTTCTTTAACTTAAGATGATTCATTTACACAAAAAAATATTTATTAAGCACTTACACCCTGAGCTCACAGGCTAGGCACTGGAGACATGAGGTGAATAAAATCTAGTCCCTCTAATTAGGAAATTCACAGTCTGGGCGCCCGAGGCAGGGGTGAAAGACCCACAAGTCCCAGAATTTAGTACAGCACAGGCTGGAACTCTGAAGAATCAGATGATGCAGAGGCAATGCGATTGGTCAGTTGTCCACAGTTACCTGGAAGACTCTTAAGCCTGAGTTCTGGGAGTAGGGGTAAGTATATGTTGTTTGTTCTTGACCACCTGCAGTAAGGTTTTACAAGAAAAAAAAAACATTCACAAGCTTAGGCAAGAACGTAGGTTTTCTAAATAAAGATTAAATAGAATAGAGACTGTCCAGAGATCATGAGTCCTACAGGGTTAGAAATTCCAACTGCATTTGTACCTCTAACTGTAAAAGGTAAGACTTGGCAAGGTAGTTAGTTAGGAAAACCCCCAAAACTTCTCAATCAACCAAGTGACAACTGTGAGGCAAAAAATCAGGTTTAAGGACTTGCCCACCTGTTATCTTAGATGGCCATGATGTGGCAACTATTACATTAAGAGGGCAGAAAAATGGGAGCTAAGAAACCAAGAAATATATTAGACTGGGAAATTGCTGGGAAAAAAACAGGAGGTATTTAGTAGCATATAGGACTTCTAGAATAGATGGGGAACAATATAGAGTTTTGGGGGAGTCATATTACATTGGAAAGAAACTGTGCCCCTGGACTAAAAAAGTTTTTGACCATTTACCCTTAACACAGTCCTTAGTGCCTCCTCAACTATATAACCAGGAAATAGACTGCAGAAAGAACAAAATTCCCAGGAGAACATAAGTCTCAAAGCCCATTCAAACTAGGGCCAAAAAAGAAACTCCAAAGGAATGGAGTCAGGTTCCACAGATAACAAATAATGGTGCTCCTCAAAGGAAACAGAATTGGAGCCTAATCAAGGAGGCTCCCAACCAATGTACAGGCCTTCAGAATTCTGCCCCGAAGGAATTTATCACCATAAGCGAGCATGGGTATTGTGTACATTTCATTCTTTTCCTAAGGGGTGTTCTTATTGTGTTTTTCCTGTCCGTGCGTCATCATTGCATACTGGGTGCTTGTGGCAGGGTTAAATAAATTGCCATTTTAGGTCCTGATGCAAAGGCTTGTGCACCAACCAGGGAGCCGAGAAACTGAGCTGGAAGAATTTGCTGGAAATGCTTTGTTCTAGCTGAGGAAGGAAGGATGAATTCGGTATTTAGTGACTGAAAGTTGGGCTCTAGAGGGACTACTAAGCTAGTTACAAAACCTATTCTTTCTTCCCAGCTTCTCTTGCTGACGGATGTGGCCATGAGACTGCTTTTGAGCCAACAGAATGTGAATGATTATATGTGCCACTTGCGGGTTTACTCACAAAAATCTGCCATGTACAACCCTCCGTGTTCTTTCCCATTTTACTGTTTGACGCAAATTAGCCCAGCTATACCAGATGCCACACGTAATAAAAGTCTTGGATCCCTGAAACTTGACTAGGAGCAGAGTCCCCTGCTAATGAGCAGTATTCATTCTGGACTGTCTGTGAGTGGGAAATAAACTTCTCTCGTGCGTTAGTCATTAGGATGTCATTGGTCATTACAACGGTTATACCTTTCCAAATAACATAACTGAAGAGAAAAGCTATGAATCCCCAGGGCTTCTGGAGTTCTCCTTGTCCCTGCTTTTTCACAGGCTGTTAAGCAATCCATATTTTTCACGAGATGCTCAAGTTGGCACAAAACATTTCCTGTTTCTCCCAGTCTTAAGAATTGTAACTGATAAAGTGTAAATAAGAAAGAAATTGAATCTTTTTTTTCAAGTTTTTATTTGAACTACAGTTAGTTAACATACAATGTAATATTACTAATATATTATTAATGTTATTAAAATGCAGAGTAGAATTTAGTTATTCAACACAGGGTGCTCAACACAAGTGCCCTCTTTAATCCCCATCACCTATTTAACCTGTCTCTCCGCCCACCTCCCCTCCAACAACCATCAGTTTGTTCTCTATAGTTAAGAGTCTGTTTCTTGCTTTGCCTCTCTTCTTCCCCCCCCATGTTCATTTGTTTTGTTCCTTAAATTCCACATAGGCCTGAAATTATATGTTACTCGTCTTTGAGAGAAACTGAATCTGATAGTTATCATAGAGAGGTGGAGAAAATTCTAAGAACAATTTAGCTGAACCCAATTATATGTGTGATTTAAGAGAAGGAAGAGTCAAGTGTAACTACCATGATTACAGCTTGGGTAACTAAGCAATGTTACTAACTTTGTGAGTATAGGAGGTTTCCAAGATATTAAGTTTAAAATGTGTTTGAGATGTTGAGATGGAAAGGGCAGTTGGAAAGAAAAAGCTGTTGTCCTCACAGAGAAGACAGGGCTAAAAATCACCGTCAGAAAAACAGATGTTAAATCAGTGTATAAGATTTCTCAGGACACACTCACAGAATTAGAAGAACGAGAAACACAAATAAGGTTTTGGACTTACCTACATGTAAGGGGTAAAAAAAGATACCCACAAAAGAGAATGATACAACTTAGGGTGCAACTAATTTATTAAATGCTTATACGGTTAAAGTTGATGGCTTAATTTGGGTGGGGGGGATGTGATAATACATTGAGAGAGATATAAAGGCAAAGAAAATGGGAAAATAAGAGAATTAAAAAAATGGGAACATAATGTAGTCTCTGGGGGAAGAAGAGAAAACAGAAAAAATAGGAGAGAAAACTTGGCATCAGATGAGATGGAATTTTTTTTTCTAAAAGGCAAAAGAAAACAATGTTTAAGAATTCAGTCTATGGGGCGCCTGAGGCACAGTCCGTTAAGCATCGGCTCAGGTCATGATCTTGGGGTCCGTGAGTTTGAGCCCTGCGTCGGGCTCTGTGCTGACAGCTCAGAGCCTGGAGCCTGCTTCGGATTCTGTGTCTCCCTCTCTTTCTGTCCCTTCTTCGCTCATGCTTTATCTCTCTCTCTCTCTCTGTCTCTCTCAAAAATAAATAAACATTAAAAAATTTTTAAAAAAGAAATCAAACAGCCTATCAGCTGGATATTGAAGGGGAGGAAAAATAATTTTCCCTTTACTATTCTAGATCCTTGGCTAAGACGCCCCCCATACTCCTATAATAAGAAGTTTAATAATATGTATGTCTCTTGTATACATGGACAATACCCAGGAAAACGGAGTAACTCTCAGAAATGGTCCAGGCCATTACCTTAACATCTCCAGCTAAAGATGAAAGAAAATGTTGAGGAGTTGGGGAACCAGTTATGAGAGGCTATCAGGAAAAGCGCAGTAAATGAGGGTTAAGTTTGGTATGCAGATTTAGTGATGACCTCCTCCGTTGATAAGAGTTTCTAGAAATTTAGCCATCTCTCTCTTCCTGGTACAGAGAGGGAGATGCCCTTGCAAATGGAGATTTTTCCTCATGAGTGTAAACATTTCTTCCAAAAGGGTAATTCTACTGTTTTCATAGCTTTTCCATGTCTACTATTTCTTAAAAATAATCAGCCTAAAATAATCCTTATGCCAGAGATATATTTTGGGGTGAAAAATTTTATGCCCCTTCAATGTCATGGATATAAGGTGTGAATCATGGCTATGGATAAACAGTTAAAAAAAATAATAAATTATTACTGCCCTCCTAGCATTCTGAATAGATATCATTCACTTTATAATTCATTCTTATACTGATATAGCTTATAACTGATAAGCAATTTTTAAATTACATCATCATACTATTAAAAATGATCAGCTTTTTAAAATTCTTTAAACATAGAACACTGATGAGTAATATCCTTTAATACAACTAGTGTTTTCTTGGTACTATGCTGTACATTTTCCATGTGTCATCTTCTGTAATCCTCACAATAGTCTGATGAAGTAGAAACCATTACTGTCACCAGCTGAGAAGATGATGGCTAGTAGACTGGTCTTAGGTGGCTCGTGGACTGGGATTGGTTGCAAATTCCACAAAGTACTCCATATTGCTCTTTTATGGGAGCCGTAAAAAGAGTTCTTCCAGCCCCAGGGGTGTACAATTAGTATCATTAACACATTGCACCATTATCCATTCAAGGATAGACTATTCACGTATGTGCTTGAAAAAACAATGCTAATCAAAGCCAAAAAGTGACTGTATGGAATGATTTATTCATTGTTCTGGGCTTCTCCTTAACCAATTATTTCACCCATTTACATGGGCCCTAGAAATTGTGCAAACTTTTCAGGTGCAGATGTGCAAATTCATCTATATATGTCAACAAATAAACAAGATTGGTCTTGTAATTCAGAAAAATCTGAATGAGTATGCAATTCTATGGTTAACAGAGACTAGCTCATAAGTCAATTCAGATAACCCATGCAACAAACATGCCATAAAACTGATATTTCTGCTAAAGTTACTATGACCTACAGTGAAATGCCCTGAACTTGCTCTCATATGTATTGGGACTTAGCATAATCTAGCAATCACAATCACTTCTCAATAACAATAATAAAAAAACCTGGTGTGGAATGGAAGGATTGTGGCTTATGAAGAAACAGGTCTTAAAAAAAAGAAATTGACAAAGAGAATGAGTACATATCTTCAATTAACATAAGTTCAATTTGTCTTCAGACTTTTCAAAGTATTGTTTTGAAAATTTCACCCTCTGGGAGTGCTGACAAGTTGTTTTTGTTAGCATTTTTCTAACTATAAAATAAATGGTCTTCTGATAAATGAAATCATAACGGAAATGACTGATATTTAATTTGTTTATGCTTATTTTGCATATGTCTTCTGCTGTTTCAGACATATAATCTCAAACATGGTACTGAGGTTTATGTAGTTGTTTCTACAAAGCAAACATGAGACCAATAAAGTTTTCATATAAAATATTTTTTTAAATTTTTTAATGTTTATGTATTATTTTTGAGAGAGAGACAGACAGACAGACAGAGCATGAGTGGGGAGAGGCAGAGAGGGAGGGAGACACAGAATCCGAAGCAGGCTCCAGGCTCTGAGCTGTCAGCACAGAGCCCCATGGTGGGGCTGGAACTCACAGACTGTGAGATCATGACCTGAGCTAAAGTCTGACGCCTAACCAACTGAGCCACCCTGGTGCCCCATATAAAATGTTTTAAGTATAGAATAAATGATGCAGCAAAAGTGCTTAATTAAGCAACTAGCATACAATAAGCACTACATTCATTATTAATTAACTTTAGATTTTAGTTGCTATTTCGTCTCTCTCTTTCCACATATATATGTATATATATATATATATATATGTGTGTGTGTGTGTGTGTGTGTGTATATATATACACACATACATATATATTCTTGATATTAACTATTATATATTTATAAGTGACATTTAAAAAGCATGTTGTCTATACTTTAAAATTTTTAGAAGCGTTGGGGTGCCTGAGTGGCTCAGTCAGTTAAGCGTCCGACTTCAGCTCAGATCATGATCTCGCAGTTTGTGATTTCGAGCCCCACGTCGGGCTCTGTGCTGACAGCTCGGAGCCTGGAGCCTGCTTTGGATTCTGTGTCTCCTTCTCTCTCTGCCCCTCCCCCACTTGTGCTCTGTCTCTCTTTCAAAAATAAATAAATCTAAAAATTTTTTTTTAATTTTTAGGAGTGTCTAATAGTATATTTAACCTGGTAATCAATTTGAATAAAATTATTTATTTAAGAAGACTAAATACTTTGCATGTATTTAAAGATTACTGTTGTTAAAGTACCTATCCTCAGGCATTCACTTGCTCATTCGTACATTTGATTCCTATTTACCAGGTCATTACTACTTGTCTAGTATTGTGCTAAACACTGTAAAGGATACAAAGATTAATGGATGGGGTTCCTTCCCACAAGTAATTTAAAGTAGAATAAGATGCATATTTTATACACAATATGTAAATAACTTGAAGACAGAAAACAAAACTGTTAGGAGATAAAAATTTCACAAGATAACAATGCAACAGGAGCCCAAAGGAAGTAGCACACACATCATATGGGCAGGAGAGACTTCAGCAGCTCTTAGGAAAGAGTTTAGATGTGAGATGTTGTATTGAAGGGTGGATAGAAATTTGTAGGGCTGTGAAAAAGGATGGGGTACCCTCTTGTCTGTCCATATTCAAACGAAAAATTTTAGTTCCTGAAATTTTAACTGCAGTAAATGATTTAGGTTTATTGTTTCTCCCACATTTCAGCAATTCAAATTCAAGGAGAATACAATTCTGAGTAGATAATTCTTATAAAAGACCAAGAAAGGATAAAGTTCAATTTCGAGTTCATAAGGTCATCTGAGACATGAGACGTGGGTCATTCACCTATCATTGCTTCGAGTGGTGCATCTCTCGACATTTTGGCAGAAAATGGAACTTCAGGCAAATGGAGATCCCCTATTATATCTGTAGAAATACATTTGCAGCTGGTAAAAATAATATGTACATGTAAGTTTTCACAAATACTTGATATTTTGAGATGGCCTGACATCCTTTTTTCACAGGGGGTTGCACAGCCCCCAGCCTTGTCTAATAGTATTCACATTAAAACTGCATCCATTAACACCATGCTTTCCAAAGGACAGCATCCGAAACAGGGTGGCCAACTGGGGGCTCATACAACGTGCCCCGTGGTGGTCTCAAGATGGCTACAGCCACTCTCAATTATGTCTTTCTCATTTCAAAACTTGGGCAAAGCCAGCCTCAGGAGATGACAAATTGAGATCACTACCCCAGGAGATTCCCTCCATTAGAGCATAGTAACATTTTCTTCAGCAGCTGGCCTCTAAAATATCCTTCAAGTCAGCATTTCTATAATGATTAGCATTAGTATGGAACACTGCATCTGTACCCCTCCATCTTGGCTCCGTGGTTCAGTCACACTTCCCGTTATGTTCTTTTTATAATTCTTACCTGCAGAAAATCTACCTGCTTAATGCGATTTTTAATAATAATATTGCAGAGCCCATTTATTAACACTACTATCGGTGCTTGTTTTAAAGAGACATTAGTAATTGTAAAAAGATTGGAGTATTTTACAGATTTCACAAACAAAATGTTGAAAGAAAAAGAATATTATAGAATGATATATACAATTTATGTATTGGGTTTTTTTTAAGCCAAAATGTGCAAAAATATGCCTTATTTATAGTCACCTGTAGGGATATGAAAGCGTATAAAAAACTGGCTTAACAGGAAACTCATGATATTTTTGACAGTGGTTACCAGGGGACTGGGGATATGGAGATGAAGGGAAATTTTGGAAATCGAGGATATATGAAATTTCAACCTTATATAAATATATGTGCATGTGTAAATATAATTTTTATTTAAAGACATGAGGCAAACATAATATAGTCCTAACAACTGTTCATTTAGGTACAGTCGCTAAATGTGTATTACATTCTTTCGTATATTTTTCTGTAATTCTGCAAATAAATATTAGTTTTAAAACACAGTTGAGGGGCGCCTGGGTGGCTCAGTTGGGTAAGAGTCCCACTTCAGCTCGGGTCATGATCTCTCTGTCTGTGAATTTGAGCCCCGCATCGGACTCTGTGCTGATGGCTCAGAGCCCGGAGCCTGCTTCCAATCTGTGTCTCCCTCTCTGTCTCTGCCCCTCTCCCACTCACACTCTGTCTCTCAAAAATGAATAAACGTTAAAAAATTTTTTTAAAAATTTGAGCTGCTGACAGCTGAGGACTGCTTCACCTGCAACAACACTGTAATTTTGCCAGACTTGGTTGTACTTTTTTTTTTTTTTTAACTTCCTGAGGCAGGGTGCTGTTAAAGGCAGAGATATTTAACAAGCTCTGTGAGAATGGTAAAGTCACCTAAAAGACACAGTAAAGCATTTTTGCTATGCCTATGAGGGCCAGAAATAAGTTCAAAGTATAAAAGAGTTACCTGGCACAAACATAGCCTCCCTGTGATCGTGCATTCTATGGCTCTTCTATGGGCAAAATCACATTTTTATATTGGTTTTTAAGGTCAGACATCATATTTTTCTAAGACCTAAATAAGAAGTAGGTTCAGTAGAAAAATATTAAAACAATGTTTGTGGGAAAAAGGGATATAATGGTTGCTAGATGAAGGAGTTCTTAAAGTTTTGACAGAATCCCTCTTGTTATGCCCCCAGATCAAAGTTGCTATGAAATCAAAGTAAATGCACTAGAACTCTATGGACTGTGTTCAAGCATTCTCTAATCAAGAGTCTCATGGAAACAGAAAAACAAACTGAGTCGGTAGCTCAGTCAGTTGACTGACGATGCATCTCCTTGTAATTCCTGAAGGATCAGGTGTTTCAAAACTTGACTTCCATAAAAATCCAAAGGGAAAGAGTATCCTAAGACATTTTGTCTTCAGACACAAAGTACTATTTCAGAGTTCTAAAAGGTTGAAGGTTTGTTGGAACTGAATGCAGATAACACATATCAGTGCAGATTTACTACTCTGGAGACACTGTGAGAATCAGAGATAGGGCTATCCATCCCATCCCTCATAGCATCAGCAGCTGTGACATACAGCAAACTGACTACAGACTCACTCGTCGAACTGAGCCCAACTTAGACTGTACTTGGGAGAGGGGAAAGTCCTTCCTTGTTGCATTCTTCTCTTCCCAGTGCTTTTTATCTTCTCTTTAGGGGTATTTAAGGTTTTCTATCTTCGTCTTGGTGCCAGAAAAGAGTTGAAAAATGAGCATTGAAGATTTGATGACATAGAAATCAATCAAGAACCATTTGCATTTGGAAAGGATTGATGTCTTCTCTCCTCCGTTCTAGTAAATGTATTTTGAGTCACAGACCTCGGGAAAGAGCCCCAGGACCTGAGTCAAGGCGCGCTCTCATCTTTAGACTAGATCACATCTCTACAAGCCCAGAGTAAATCCCTTTGTCTGACTGATTTTGGTCAACACGGCGTGTGGATGCCAGTTGCAACATGGTTGTGGCACTAAAGAGCTGAGTCAGGAGCAAGATGGCCTGAGTTTGTAAGCCCAGCTCCATCATTAGTGACCCAGAGACACTGAGCAAGTCATTAAATCTCTCCGTTCCCACTTTCTTTACCACTAAATACAGGAAGGTAACGATGGTGCTTATGCAAAAAGTTGGCAGGAGGATTGAATGAGTATAATACATACAAACTGTCCACCACTCTGCTTAACCATCATCACTGATGGCAAAATGCTGCCTCGAATCCTGGGTTAAATCCGAGTGAAGTGGGAAACCATTTAGGAGATAGAGTCCTAACAGTACAATAAATGTCTTGAAATAAATGTTGTTGTTGCTGTTTTCCCCAGGCTTGGGATCTGCTGATCCAAACTGCGTGCTCTTCTCCCCAACACTCTTCCCACCCAGATTCAGGAGTTAAGATGCTGGAGAAGCCAAATTCCATTACTTTCTGCCTTTACTGCCTGTGTCTCAGCCATGCATATGCTCCTCGCTTTACCTAACACAGGGCTGTGTTTTGATGTTCAGCCTTGGTGCCCATATAATTCACGTCAGCCTCATTACCAGGGCCTGAAGTCCTGCCATTGACTACATCCTCTGGATGAGCATCAAATACTCCTTGGTTCCCAAATGCCTCTGGTTACATCAAGCTATATTTGCAAGGACACACACACAAACTGGAAACCTAACTGTGCAAGTTCATGAATCTATGGAGAAAGTATTTTTCATTCTTTCAAACAGGCCATCTACAAGGTCATTTACTCTGCCTGTAAATGATATGCACTTTGCCTTTTTAAAAAACAATTTTTTTTACATTTATTTACTTTTGAGAGACAAAGAGAGACAGAGCACATGTGGGGTAGGGGCAGAGAGAGAAGGAGACACAGAATCCAAAGCAGGCTCCAGGTTCCAAGCTGTCAGCACAGAGCCAGACGCGGGGCTCGAACCCACAAACCACGAGATCATGGCCTGAGCTGAAGTAGGAAGCTTAACTGACTGAGCCACCCAGGCACCCCTGCACTTTGCCTTTTAATTCATTGATCCCTCTGTTCTTTTTAAGTCCTACTAATTCTTAGAATCAGAGTTTAGACTCACTTCCTCCCAGACTTCCTCTTTGTGTTCCCATAGCACTCTGCAATTCTGCCAGTGTAGTTTTTATTATGGACCATATAGAATGATAGGAACAAATTTACCTGAGTACCGTGTTCCTGGAAAGCAGGGACCGTTAAATAAATCCTCCCACCCTCTGTGTTCTGGAAAATGATTTAGTGCAAAGAACTACACATACCCATATGAGTTATTTAAAACTCACGGAGAGTCCCTCTTGTTTACATAGGGAAAGGCCAGACACAGCCCCCCCAAATGCCCATTCTTTGTTTCAAAACCAAGGAACTCAATTGTTTGTACTGATCAGTCAGAACAAAATGTCCACTAACTTGACCAAATTTTAATCAAGTTTCTCTCCTTACCCCAGACTCCTGAGCTTTGGCCCGCCCTAGAGCATTGGAACACACAACAGTCCTTTCTAAAGGATTTCTAAAGAATTCCCGAGGATAGAATCACTGATCCTAGGGAAAAAACATCTACTTTGCAATCATGCCTCCTCACTCCCATCCCCCTACCTGGCTCTTTCTTGCCTTATTTACTACTCCTTTGAATAAAAGAAAAGCCATTTTCTGCCCGCCCTTTGAGCCAATTTTAGCTCTTACGGTCAGAAGTCTCTCCCTATTGCCAAAGTCTCCCTACATCTATTACAGTATTTCTGTCCCATTATTGTAATTATCCTTTTAATAAAGACTCTACTTACTTGAATCCAGATTTGTTTTTCTTTGACATCAACCTTTATTGTAATTATCTGTTTTATTTTCCGTATTCTTTACTAGATTATAAACTCTGCGAAGGCAGGGAAAATGTCTCTTTTTTTCACAATTAAATGAGTCCGTCACAATGCTCCATCATGGAAACACTCAATAATTTTCTATTTCTCTTCACTGATATGTTTCCCTCCCCTCTCCCCTCTGCTACCAGTTTGTTCTCTGTATTTAAGAGTCTGGTTTTGGTTTGTTTGTTTCTTTGTTCTTTGTTGTTTTTTTGTTTTTTTTATTCCACATGAATAAAATCATATGGTATTTGTCTTTATCTGACTGACTTATTTATAATTGAATATTATCTGGATTTGACCTCATATATCTAATATTTTAATTCAATAATATATTTTTTATTTTGAGATTCAGGACCACAGTTTGGAACACAACCAACCAGAGGGAGAATAATTAATTTTAAAATGTCAAAAAGAAGAGGCAATGCATTCCATAGTAACACCATATAGAATCTTGACAACCCAAAATACTTCTGGGGGCGCCTGGGTGGCTCAGTTGGTTTAGCGTCCAACTTTGGCTCAGGTCATGATCTCACGGTTAGTGAGTTGGAGTCTACTTTGGATTCTATGTGTGTGTGTGTGTGTGTGTGTGTGTGTCTCTCTCTGCCCCTTCCCCACTCGTATTCTCTCTCTCAAAAATAAAGAAACATTAAAAAAAATGTAAATACTTCAGGAGCCAAAATTGAAAATAACTTTTAGTTAATTACATATGAGAAGAAGAGTAATTAGGCTCTCAAACGTGTTTCTATTTAGCACATCCATCAATGTGATGAGATGTTTGTTGCTCATGTAGCAGAGCTACTCGGATAAACTTGTAAAATAAAAATGATATTTTTTTAACGTTTATTTATTTTTGAGACAGAGAGAGACAGAGCATGAATGGGGGAGGGTCAGAGAGAGAGGGAGACACAGAATCTGAAACAGGCTCCAGGCTCTGAGCTGTCAGCACAGAGCCCGATGTGGGGCTCGAACTCACAGACCGTGAGATTGTGACCTTAGCTGAAGTCAGACCCTTAACCGACTGAGCCACCCAGGTGCCTCCAAAATGATATTTTGTATTGTCAAAGAGTTTTTACACATTATATATGAGATATGTTATGAAGGATATTCTAAATGTTGCCTAAGATAAGATTCTACAGGACAAAAGCTATAAAGTGCCTCATGGTTTTTTAAAAGCATATCTTCATTAAGAGAGGTATCATTTAGGTAAGTCCAGTCACCCTACAAAGGCAGTGCAGAAAATCTGATCTCCTCCTACCTTGGCTATTTTCCTAAATCCTGACCCATGCTTAACTTTACAATTCTATATTTAGGATCTCTTTTGCAAAGTTTACAGCATCTTCAAATGAAATCTTGGCAATCTATCTTAGGTGCCTCTTATAATACCAATTCTCTCATCTCAGACTCAACTCTGTGCCAATTTGTAGTTTTCCCAGACTTGGCAACAATATGCATTGGACCTTCATTGCCAAGCTATTCCAACACCTGTCACCCAGGGTTCATTCTTTAGGAACTTGAACCAAGAAGTTTTCATTATATGTGATTAAAAGTGAAAGAGCTAGACTATATCATATAATTTTTAAATACTTATGTCTCTCTCAAAAACAAATAAATCTTAAAAAATGATGACAAAATATGACAAATCAATAGGAGTAAAAATACCTTTATTAAATAGTTCTGGTTTTAACAATTTGAGATGACTTGTTTTTAGACACCTTAACAGAGTTGGTTATTTCTCTGTAGAATTTTTTTAAATGTTTATTTATTTATTTTGAGAGAGTGAGAGTGAGCAGGGGATGAGCAGAGAGTGAGGGAGAAAGAGAATTCCAAGCAGGCTCTGTGCTGTCAGGGCTTGATCTCATGAACCCTGAGATCATGACCTCAGCTGAAATAAAAAGTCGAATACTTAACCGACTGAGCCACCCAGGAGCCATTCTCTGCAGAATTTTAAAATCTAAATGCTAACATGGTAGTCAACAATTATGGATGGCAGTTTCACATGTTGTGCCAACTATGATCAATTACCAGAGGCCACCCGGTATACCATGTTAAGAAGGCTTAGAAGGCCATGCCTGAATATAGAGGGTAAAACAGTCAAGATTGATCTATTATAATTGCAATGTCCGTGAAAAGCAAAAGTGGCAAGATATGTATAATAAATAAAATTTTATACCTCTGGACTAGACGAATATCTAAATGTAATATTGGCTTATCTTTGTCTAGTGAGCAAAAAGTATAATATACATGAATATATTAATCTACACACGTAAGTGACGATGGCCACATTTAATCTCTGACCAAGGTTGCTTTCTACTGGTCATGGCTACTCATCACTATGCAACCGATCAAGTCAAGGACACCTTCCTTACTTAAGTGATTTTCTTCTAAAGATTAGAGGAAATAACTAAATGTAAATGGAAAATGCTTGGTGCTTCTGAACAGTAGCATTGGCATAAACACTATGCCAAGTGAAAAAGAAGTATCACTGCAAAATTAATTCAGAGACTTTGATTTTAAAGTTTTATTACTACCGGGAGATGAAACAAGAGAGGAGAAGTTTTAGGGAATATTGTTCATTAAAAATAAAGGTCTACTTCTGACAGTTTGGTGCATGAGAAAGTTTGAACAGCTCTAAACAAGTCAACTCTGAACCTGGAAAAAGTGCACTTTACCTAGTCAGAGGATTGCATAAATGGCAAGAATTTGAAGGATGAATAAAGGACAGAAGTCAAATCAATGGAAAGCTTAGAGAAAAAAGCAAGTGTTGAGGGGCCCGATCATTGTGGCATTGACCTTCCATTTTTCTGGCTTTGAGGGAAAAAGGGAAGATGTGATAAAGCTTAGTGCTCCCTCCTGAAAATGCAGATAAACGAATATACATGCATACATGTGGATCTCATGAGTTATAGCCTTCTTTTAAAAGTGAATGTAAACAGTAAATAAAACCTACACACACACACACACACACACACACACACACACACATACAGCCTGTCTTGGCCTTGGTGCTGGGGAGAAAGCAGAATTAAAATCATTGAAGAGACAATTTAAATCCCAAGCTGGCATTCATATTAAAATCCTCCCCTCCATAAAAGCAATAGGAACACTGGGTTAATGTCAAAGTGTCCTCTTATGAGAACACCAGTTATATGGGATTAAGACCCGCTGTATTACCTCTTTAAATAACTTATCTCCAAATATGGTTACATTCTGAGGTACATTCTGGGGGCTAGGACTTCCATATACAAATTTTGGAGAAATATGATTCAGCCCGCAACACCAGTTTTGTTCACATTCAGACTGAAATAAGATGAAACTGGATAGTAACTCAAATTCACGTGCAGAAATAAAAAGCACCAGTAGAGGTAACATAGGTAAAAATGAAAGCGGTACAAACATATTTTTGTTTCTTGCCTCTATTCTTCTAATTCTAGAAGCTCATGACGCTGGTGAGAGCTGTTAAAAGTTGAACTGAGCCATTAAAACAGTACTGTGCTATGTAGGTAGAGAACTGGTGTGTGAAAAACGGAACGAACAAACTTAGGAAGTTATTGTATTAGCTAATGTTTTCCTCCTGTATAACACTTGATATCAAGTGAAAGTACTATTTGAGGCCTCTTATGAATTTCTGTCTGCCGTGATTTCAAAGTGTAATATGGATTACAGCATCTTCCTTCATGGTGATCAAAAGTAGAAATTAAGAAGCAAGTCATACTTTCCCTCCAGTCCTTATCGCTATCAACCTGTCGCCAACCGTGATTCTCATATAACAACTAATTTCATCAGCCTCCTTAAAAAGATAACTAAGCAGATTTGAATTCACAGATTTGACTGTGTTTAAGGATATGTGAATGTTTCTCTACCTCCAGCAAGAGAGTAGATGTCCACTTTTTTAATGAGATAGAAGAGGAATTTCTTCTAAGCTCTCACCAGAAAAGGGAAAGCCACCTTTTCAGATTATGTCAAAGACTCCTGAAGATCTTGGGAAAATATGGTTTTCTGTCCACAGCCCAGAGTGTGCCATAAGAAACCAAGAAAGGGGCTCAAATATACTCAAGGACCTGCTGAGAGGGTTGGCCCATTACCTACAGAAAGTGAACATATGGTAGCCAATCCTGGCTTCATACAGAAGATGGAAGAAGAAATAAAATGCATAAAAGAGATTCCTTATATACAGTGAAAATGGAAGAGGAAATTTTTGTCCAGATAGGGCCATTTCATGAAATAAAACTCTTTTTATTTTAGGTTTTTGTCCTTGCTGTAGGCCAACTTAATCCATGATATTTCACAGAGACTTCAAGAGGCAAAATGCCTTACTTCCTTGTGAAAAGAGCATACTTATGCAAATCATGCATAAGGACTCTTTGCATGGGAGGAAGTGTCGCATCTTCTTTAACTCTGTGTAACCAGACTGATTGACACATCGGAGAAGGAGTAAACGTGAATAAAGTCAGTGATTGTTTCACTAGCCTGTTGAAAACTTTATCAACTACTTCACTTATTTAAAAGAATTAATAATACCATTTAACACGTAAAACATGCTTGCTATTCTTTTAAGTTTTTATTTATTTAGTTTGAGAGAGAGAGAGAGAGAGAGAGCAAGGAGAGGAGAGAGAGGGAGAGAGAATCCCAAGCAGGCTCCATGCTGTCACCAGGAGCTCAACCTCACATACCATGAGATTATGACCTCAGCCGGAAGTGCACTCTCAACCCACTGAGTCACTGAGATGTCCCTAGTTCTTTCTAATCAAACAAGACCCAAAAGGTCAAGCCCATTATGATATGGGGATGCAGACAAGAATTAATTTTGCCTTTTTGTCAAGATAATGAACTTTATTTAAAAATTTTTTTCTTAATATGCATTTATTTTTTGAGACGGAGAGAGATAGAGCATGAGTGGGGAAGGGGAAGAGAGAGAGGGAGACAGAATCCGAAGCAGGCTCCAGACCCTGAGCTGTCAGCACAGAGCTGGACGTAGGGCTCGAACGTGTCAACCGCGAGATCATGACCTGAGCCAAAGTCGGATGCTCAACCAACTCAACCATCCAGGCACCCCCAGATAATGGACTTTGTTTTAAACGCATATGAAGATCCAGTAAATGCTATCTTAATAAAGTTGCTTAGTTAGTTATGAAATCATGACTCACATTACTTCACCATTATTAAAGTGAAATAACATCTGCAACATCATAATGGTATTGGAACAGTTTCATGGCTTACGAGTAGCTCAGTTTAATTTACTTTACTTTAATTTATGTTTTATTTTATATTTGAGAGACAGAGAGAGAGAGAGCATGAGCAGGGGAGGGGCATAGAAAGGGAGACACAGAATCGGAAGCAGGCTCCAGGCTCTGAGCTGTCAGCACAGAGCCCGGCGTGGGGCTTGAACCCGCGGACCGCGAGATCATGACCTGAGCCGAAGTCGGACGCTTAACCGACTGAGCCACCCAGGCGCCCCAGCTCAGTTTAATTTTAAATGTTATACGTTTATGCATGAAGAAGTTATAATGTCACAATGTTCTATAAACTGTCATTGTTTACAGAAATTCTTATAGTTCTGCCAACATTTCCTCTACCTTTTTTTCAGCACTGACACAAATTACAGCATATTAATTAGGTACGTATGGAAAATACTGTGTTTGTTGCCAGATATGATTACTTTTATTTATTTTTTAATATATTTTTAAATATTTTTACATTTATTTTTTAGAGACAGAGAGACAGAGCACAAGTGGGGGAAGGGCAGAGAGAGAATGAGACACAGAATCCAAAGCAGGCTCCAGGCTCCGAGCTGTTGGCACAGAGCCCAACGCGGGACTCGAACTCACCAACTGTGAGATCATGACCTGGGCTGAAGTTGGACGTTTAACTGACTCAGCCACCCAGGCGCCCCCAGATACAATTACTTTTAAAGAGCTTAAGTTTGTAGTTAAAATATCGTGTGAGGGAACTACCCTATGATCCAGCAATTGCACTACTAGGTATTTACCCAAAGAATACAAAAATACTAATTCAAAGGGATACATTCACCCCAGAGTTTATAGCAGCATTATCTACAATAACCAAATTATGGAAACAGCCCAGCTGCCCATCAACTAATGAATGGATGAAGAAGGTCAGGTACATATAGACAATGGCATATTACTCAGCCATAAAAAAGAAGGAAATTTTGCCATTTGTAACAACATGAATGGAACTAGAGAATATTACGCTAAGTGAAATAAGTCAATCAAAGACAAATACCATATGATTTCACTCATATTTGGGACTTAAGAAACAAAACAAACAAGAAAAGGGGGGGAAAAACAGAGAAGGAAGCAGACCAAGAAACAGACTCTTAACTGTAGAGAACAAACTGTAGTTACCAGAGGGGAGATGGGGGGGGGGGGATGGGTTAAATAAGCATTGGGGATTAAGGAGGGCACTTGTGATGAGCACTGAGTGATGTATAGAAGTGTTGAGTCACGTGAAACTAATATTACACTGTATGTTAACTAAGTGGAATTTAAATAAAAACTTAAAAGAAAAGAAGAATAAAAGACCAATAAATAAAAACTTAAAAGAAAAGAAGAGTAAAAGGCACTGGGGTCGCCTCAGTGGCTCAGTCGGTTAAGCATCGGACTTCAGCTCAGGTCACGATTTTGAGGTTCATGAGTTCGAGCCCCACGTCGGGCTCTGCGCTGGCAGCTCAGAGCCTGGAGCCTGTTTCAAATTCTGTGTCTCCCTCTCTCTCTGACCCTCCCCTGCTCATGCTCTGTCTCTCTCTCTCTCAAAACTAAATAAAGGTTAAAAATTTTTTTAAAGACTATCACTGGATAAATACGCCCCAGTAGATAAATAACTGCTTTGTTTTTAATTAAATATAGACAAGAAAACAAAGAATAAAAATACACTACAGTCAGTTCTTCGAAGCTGTTGGCAGGATTTATTTTCAATACCAAGTGGAAACTGGGCACAAATCTAATCCACTCTGAAAATATAAACAAAATGTCCAAGCTATGCCAATGATGCTCTTGGCAGTAATACTTTATATTTCAGATTCAGCTTCAAAGAATAGGTTCTTGAACATGAAAGTACAAAATCTAATAAGAGTGCAGGCTTCTCTTCTGTCATTCTTTAGCAAAGTAGAGCGAAGAATACCACTACAGATAGGTAAAATGATCTTGTTCAAACAATATTTTTCTTATAAGAGTCTATAATATTTCTTTTCATTAGTCAAGTTTAGAAATGCTTTACATAGCTTTTATTTTACAAACTAAATAATCAGTGACCTACCAAATACTATTTCATATAAGAAAAGAGGAATTTTATGAAATCTGTTTTTAACATTTTAAATATTTTAAATTAAAGCCCAAGGAGATTTATCACTATTTTTTCTACTATTCTCCTATGGTTTTCAGTGCTTTTCTGCTATTAATGGCAATTTCAAATTACTGTCCTTAAAAAATATCAAACTCCTCACAATTTATTCTTTAGGGAGAATAAATTAATGAATTACTATTCTCAGAGGGAATAAGACACTTGACTGTCTGATTGAAGAAGACACTTGACAACAGATACAGGGTACATTGAGAATGAACGACTTGAGTGTTAAGAGGGAAATATCCAGAACTCATTTCCATCCTATAGTCTTCATTACATCAAAAACTATTATCTCTGTACCATCTTAAGAGTGAAAAGGCTACCTCACTATGAATTTTCCTTTTCAAAAGACTGGCATAGCTGGAGCTGATAGTAATAAAAACAAATAAAAATATAAGCCGAACCGCATTTTCTAAGGTTAGGGATGCATAAAGATGTGATTCCACCAACACCTGAATATTTTTATTTTGAAATAAAGATGGCGATATTCCCACATGTATATGGATAACTCATCCAACATACAGTTCTCCCAGATCCTGCCTTCTTTTCTCCATAATATCATCCCCTAACTTAGCTCAGCTTCTTACTTCCAGAACAGGCCATTGTCAATAACTAAGCCCTTTCTATCATCCGTTGATCCTAACATATTTGAACTTTACCCACTTATATTCCTGCTTCCTCTTCTATCCAGCTGAGATTATATAATTCACCTCTATGTGAACTTCTTGCATGTAACTTTAACTTTCTCAGCTCTATCTTGGTCCAAGTATCTAATGTCTTCTTATTCATAGAACCTGTGTGACTGGTTTCATTTTTCATTAATAACCAGTAAGCTCAGGTGGGCCCCTCACTGTTGCTAAATTTCTTTATTGTTGCATTTTACCATTAAAACCAAATTCATGGATATCCATAAAGCAGGTATACGTATAAAATAATGTGCTTTTATCCACTGAAATTTTTTTGAAGTTTTAGAAATGTAGCCAAAATCTTCCAATGGATAATGCTATACAAGACAGAATAGAAATTATAATAGCCACTTCTATAAGGTGGAATTCTATAAAGTTTACAGGATTTAAGTCCAACATAAAGTGGAATTTGGTCTTGAATCTAAAACCTCATAAAAAACATAAAAATAACATATTCAGACTATGTCAATAATGTTTTCTCTGCCACAATCCTTGGTATTTCAGATTCTGCCTTCAGAGTCCTACTACACTGTCAGTTTAGTCTCTGAGATGGCAGTATTACACCTTCCCCTCCTCTAATACAGCCTTCCTTATTTTCACTTCCAGATGCTTCTTAGTTGGTGGAGAAAATGCAAGCAGTCTGGAGAAAAGTCCCCTCTACCACATCTCCTGTATACTTTGCACCCACGTATCGTGCTTTGTTTCATGCTTATATGGACATATCTTCTATGTCCCTATCCACGCTGCCCTGTTTCTACTTGGGCACTAGATCCCATCTGCCGATCTTCATCTACTTAAGGACATCACTGCAGAAGTTGTCCTCTCCTGCATCATCAGTTTCTCTTCTCCATTGGCTCATTTCCATCCACATAATAGCAATAAGGACATACATTCTTATATTGCTTACTATATTGCAGTCCTTGCTGAACACTAATTTAATCCTTATAACAACTCACTGAGAAAGATAATCTTTTTGCCATTCACTTTTGCAGGTGAAAAACCTGGAGCACCGAGAAGGTTAGAAACTTGCCTAAGGAGTAGAGGTAGTGGGTTGTGAGGTAATAAAATCCAATACTTTGTCCTGCACTTAATATAACTACTGTATACTTTACAAACCACAATCAAGGGGGGGGGGTGTGGATATCTATGATCAGCTAAAAATAAAGAAGTCATTCTGATTGGTTCTTGTCCCCACAATAATAAAATCTTGAATATTTCCTTTAAACTGGACTTCCTAACAAAGACAAGTTTATCATTAATTCTTGATGTCCTGATATTTGAAGACACATTATTTATGAATATATGATAATTTGAAAAATTACTGTTTGTCAACATGAGCTGATGAATGTACATTCAATAATCATCTTAATTTATATTTCTTCTTTGTTGTGTTTTATATTTGACAAATCTTTTGCAATCTGATTCCCTTGTGTTCTTCATAAGATGTTTTTTTCTAATTGCACTTGTCTCTGAATCGTCTTTGACAGTCATTCTTATAGGTTCCATAGGTGATAGTATACCTCTGTTCTGCCATGAAAGCCAAGAGAAATGTGAAATTTGATGGTTTACCTTGTCTGGACCTATGCCAGCTAAGCCTTAGGCTTTGTTTTGTTTAGGTCCTTTGGCAAATATCATGAATGAGAACTGAGGGTTTTTTTTAGCTCTACTCAGTAACTCTATTTATAATCAAGTCTGTTTCTGGTGACAACCATGGTGAAATCTGATTTTTGAATTATGCAGTTGACATGTGGTAGATGTCAGAAATTGAGTCTCTGTCAGCTGGACAAGAAATCTGGACCCATTTTCTTATTAGTCTTTATTTAATTTGTGTATCTGTGTTTGTCTTAAATTTCTGATATTTCCTGACATATGAGAACAAAGAAGTAACATGTTTTTTGTTGTTTTTTTAATCATTGGTAGAATCTTCTCTGGTTATATGGTTTGTCTTTTTACCTATATAAATTTCTCTTTCAAGGAAAGCTTTTGAATAGAAAGAAACCAAATTTCTAGTATGCAATGGTTAATTTTTGTAGATTGAAACACTTTCAATGATAAAATGACTCAAAATTAGTGTCTCCTCGGATCTTTTTAAATAAGGGTAAAGATAGGTGATTGCTACAACTTTAAGGAAAAAATAAAGAAAAACATGAAAAGCCTGTTCCACTAAATTTTAAAAAGTCACAAAATCACTTGGACATTCAACTACACTTTTCTAAAGACCTAATGGGAGTAATTAATGCTTTTTATATTTTTAAATGATTGACAACTCTTAATACATGTTGACAATTCCATTTCTATTGCTCTATAAAATTGGCTTCCCTAGCTTCCATAAGAATTGATAAAACTTTATCAATATTAACACAATTTAGAAAATAAATCTATAACTCTTGTCTAAATATGAGATGAACTAATAAACCAAATTATAAGATCTCTTAAAATATCTAGCAAGACTCCAACTTCTTGCTTTGATGGACTAATGTGGACCAGTGAGGACAAAGTACCACAAACTGAGTGGTTTAGACCAATAGGAATTTATTGTCTCACAGCCAGGAACCTAGAAATGAGATATCAAGATATAATTTGTCTTAGTTCCTTTTGAGAGCTTTGAGGGAGAAATGTATTCTATGCCTTTATGTTAGGTTCTGGTAGAATTTAAGGATTTTTCAAAAATATCGGGATAAGTTCCTTCACTATAGAAATATAATTATAGCCATCTTTCCTCAATTTAATCTTGAGTTGTGTAAATCTGGTGAAAGTCATGTTAATCTTTGATTTTAGTATAAGTAGGAGAATGGAACATTAAGGAGACTCTTTCCTGGCTCTGTGAAGAATGTGGTGTTATTTGATAGAGATTGCATTGAACGTGTAGATCGTTTGGGTAGTATAGACATCTCAACAATATTTGTTCTTACAGTCCACAAGCATGGATGTTTCCTTATTTCTTTGTGTCTTCTTCACTTTCTTTCATAAGCTTTCTATAGTTTTCAGTGTACAGATCTTTACCTCTTTGGTTAGGTTTATTCCTAGGTCTTAGGGGTTTTGGTCCAACTGTAAATGGGATCGATTCCTTGATTTCTCTTTCTGCTGCATCATTATCGGTGTATAGAAATGCAACCAATTTTTCTACATTGATTTTATATCCTGCGAGTCTGCTGAACTCATGTATCAGTACTTATGGTTTTTTGGTGGAGTCTTTTGGGTTTTCCACGTAGAGTACCACATCACCTGTGAAGAGTGAAAGTTTGACTTCTTTCTTGCCAATTTGTATGCTTTTTTTTTTTTTTTTTTTGTTGTCTGGTTGTTGAGGCTAGGACTTCCAGTACTATGTTGAAAAACAGTGGTGAGAGTGGACATCCCTGTTGTGTTTCTGACCTAAGGGGGAAAGCCTTCAATCCTTCCCCATTGATGATATTAGCTATGGGTCTTTCATATATAAGGCCTTTCTGATATTGAGGTATGTTCCCTGTATCCTTACTTTTTTGAGGGTTTTTATTGAAAAAGGATGCTATATTTTGTCAAATGATTTTGCTGCATGTATTGAGAGGATCATACAGTTCTTGTTCTTTCATTAATGTGGTATATCACTTTGATTGATTTGCAAATATTGAACCAGCCCTGCAGCCATAAATAAATCCCACTTGATCATGGTGAATAATTCATTTAATGTACTCTTGAATTCAATTTGCTAGTGTCTTGTTGAGAATTTTTGCATCAAGTTTCAGCAGGGATATTGGCTTATAAGTTTCCTTTTTAGCGGGGTCTTTTTCTGGTTTTGGAAACAAGGCAATGCTGGCTTCATAGAATGAGTTTGGAAGCTTGCCTTCCATTTCTATTTTTTTGTAACAGTTTGAGAATAGGTATTAACTCTTCTTTAAATGTCTTGTAGAATTCCTCTGGGAAGCCATCTGGCCCAGGAGTCTTGTTTGTTGGGACATTTTTATCCAAAAGATACAAAAATGCTGATTCAAAGGGGCACATTCACCCTGATGTTTATAGAAGCACTATCAACAATAGCCAAATTATGGAAAGAGCTCAAATTTCCATCAACTGACAAATGGACAAAGAAGATGTTGTATATCTATATCTATATCATCTATATATCTATATCTATATCTATATATCTATCTCTATATCTGTATCTATGTAATGGAATATTACTTGGCAATCAAAAAGAATGAAATCTTGCCATTTGCAGCAACATAGATGGAACTTGAGTGTATTATGCTAGGCAAAATAAGTCAGTCAGAGAAAGACAACATGTGATTTCACTCATATGTGGAATTTAAGAAACAAAACAGATGAGCATAGGAGAAGGGAAGGAAAAATAAGATAAAAACAGAGAGAGAGGCAAACTATAAGAGACTCTTAAATACAGAGAACAAAGTGAGAGTTGCTAGAGGAGAGGTGGGAGAGATGGGCTAAATGGGTGATGGACATTAAGGAGAGCACTTGTTGGGATAAGCATTGGGTGTTATATGGAAGTGATTAATCACTGGGCTTTACTCTTGAAACCAACAGTACACTGTATGTTAACTAACTTGAATTTAAATTTTAAAAAGTAACTATTTTATATTTGAGCTTAAAAATACAGAAATATAAGCCTAAGACATTTTTAAAACATATAAATCAGCTTTTAATATAAATTAATATTACATCTCAAAATATTAGAAGTTATGAAAGTAAAAGAAATTGTGGTTTATTGAGAAAAATAGTGAAAAGAAGAATAGCAATAATTAAAACAGAAATATACAATATTATCATTAAACAAACATAATAAATCACCCTTATAATGATAAAAAAAGGAGATTTCTGATTTCTTTTTTCCAAAAGATTTCTGATTTCTAAAATTAAAAGGCAATCATCAACAGACAAAGCCAAATGTCTAATATTCATGTTTTGTTTGGTTGAAACATGCCTAAATCCACCAAAAATATTTTCTTGATCTGTGTGTAGTAACTAAAAAAACTTCCTTCTCCTGGAGATAACATTACTCTTATTTTTTTGAAAAGACAACTAAGTGAGTTGGCTGTTTTATTTTAATTCAAAAGTGCCCCAAGACATTCGTAAATAGAGCAGTGTAACATCAAAGGTCCCTTTAGGTCTATAAGGTAATGAATCTCAGATCTAAGTGCTGAATTTCAGTTTTTGAAGCCCTAGTAAGGATGGCTTACATAATTGTTTTCATTACATGGATGAAAGAATGTGATTTTTCAAAATTTCAAATTTGGTTTTTCAGGCTCTTGTTCAAAGGAGAGAAATAGCAGATCAGTAGGCTTCTTTAAAGTGCTGGTTTTGTAAAAGACATACCTATGTCTTCTATGTTATAAGACAGTTGGTAAAACATTGTTTATAGAATTAAAAATTGTGAAACAAAGTGGGAATAATGAAAGGTAACACCTGTTACTTGTAAGCAGCAGAAATTTCACATAATGTGTGCATAAGGTAAATTTTTTTCCTGAAAATAAACTATCTAAAGGTGCTGTCAATGTAATGAATGGTAGGGTGTTTTAAAAATGTGAAAACACTGTACAATAGAATCAAAAACATGAAAATGTTCAACACTAGAACTTAAAAGATAAAATCAGAAGATTTTCAGTTTTCCATGAGCTTTTGTTTTTGCTTTTCGTATCACTTAGAAGTTATTTATATTTGAAATCTCTGTGTCTTTCAATTTTTGTGAACAAAAGTTGATAATAAAGATTGCTAAGAGAATAATTTTCCCAAACACATATTTGCGCTAAATGTTAGAATTAATTCATATTATTAATTTTCCAGGGTTTTTTTGCTTTCTGTTTGATTCTACAAATTCAGTTACCAGAACTCCTACAAACTTTTGGTTACTGTTGTAATAATTTCACAATGCAAAAAACATCTGCCTCAGTTTTACTAAACACATTTTGCAAACTAACACCAATTTTTATAATGCTGTAGGTTCATATAATAATTTTACTTTAGCATAGCATATTACATAGATTGTATTTTTTCTTTCTAATGTTTTCTCCCAAATCATTCAATCAAAAATATTATTCCTGGGGAGAAGTTCTAGGAAAGATCTTGCTATATAATATTTAAGAGATATTAATTCTAGCCTGACTTTTTCTAGTATATGTATATATATATATATATATATATATATATATATGACATTTTAGTATTATTTAAATTGTGTAAATATCTGAGGGGATTTCTAGTTAAAATATTTTAAACAGGTAGCACTAAAGGTAAAATGGTGGGATTTGGGGTGTTTTTTGTGGTTGTTTGTTTTTTAACAAACAGGAGGAAGGAATATTAACTGATATCATCCAGAGAAGCCACTAGTGTAGAAGTAATCAAAAGGACTCCAGCATAACCAAAATAGGTTTAGAAGCAATTACTCTCCAAAGAAGGGTGTTTATGGATGAATAGTCAAAGGACCTGAATAGACATTTTTCCAAAGAAGGCATAAAAAATGGGTAACAGGAATAAGAAAAGGTACTCAGCATCACTAACCATCACAGAAATGCACATCAAAACCACAATGAGATATCACCTCATACCTGTTAAGATGGCCTTTATCAAGAAAATAAAAGATAACACTTATTGGCAAGTATATAGAAAAGTTGGCCTCCTTGCACGCTGTTGGTTAGAATGTAAATTAACACATCAGTCTGAGGTTCCTCAAAAAAAACTAAATTAGAACTACCATAGGATCCCGCAACCCTTCTCCGTATAATCCCCAAGTAAATAAAATCAGTACTTCATAGAGATATCTGTGGTCCTACATTCATTGCAACATTATTCCGAGTAGTCAAGGGATCGGGGGAAAACACCGTGTGTCCACCAGTAGGTGAATGGAAAAAGAAATTGTGAGATTTCACACGTCTATAAGTACAAACGTATAAATAATGATATATTATCCAGCCTCTAAAAAAGGGAGTTTCTGCCATTTGTTCATCCCATGGATGAACCTGGAAGACAAACCTTATGCTAAGCAAGAAAAGCCAGACACAGAAAGAAAACACTGCATGATCACACTTCTAGGTGGAATTTTAAAAAGTCAAATACATAGAAGCAACTCACTCCTTTGTATTATCATAGAAGAAAATAGCTCCAATTGTCTTATCATTTCTAAAATTCACAAAAAAGCAAATTTGTATTTATTAGGACATGATATATAAAAAATAATAAAAGCAACTATACATGATCTTGGGTTAGCTGTATACTAAGTTCTGTGATAAATGATTTTTGTGAATTATTTTACTTAATCTCTTACAACTCCTCACAAAATAGGGCGTGGCGTACTTGATTTTACTCACGAGGAAGTACACAGTGATTCACCAAAAGTCAAATGACTAGTGGGTGATAGGAGAAAGCCTTGACCTTGTCTGTCTACCTCTTTCCACGATCCTCCCCTAATTTTCTATAGGCATGTTCATTAAAAGCATTTAAAATAATAGCGTCAGCCCTCACAAAATTATCTTCCAAGAATATTTACTACTCTGACAAACATCTTTCTGGGTGATGGTGTCTCACACTACTTTTTAAGCAAAGCCTGTTTTTGCTTCCACTGATGTATTTTTCTTCTAGTATATTCAAAATGTTTACTCTTTTCGTAAAAACAGAGCTGAAATGAGAATCAATGTTCAACTTAAAAAAAAAAAAAAACGTATTGTCAGTTTAAATTAAACCAGTGCCATTGGAGCTGCTATTAAGGCTTTGTCAGATTCAAAGCCCAATTTTAAAATTGTTTCTAAGAACTGATGAGCCTGGCATTTTGGGAATGATTACTGTTCAATTTTTTTTTTTTTTTTTAAATGTGGAGTACCTGGGTGGCTGTCGGTTAAGCCCTCGACTCTTGGTTTTGGCTCAGGCCATGATCTCACAGTTCGTAGGATCGAGCCCCGCATTGGGCTTTGCACTGCCAGCATGGAGCCTGTTTGACATTCTCTCCCCCCCCCCACCCCCACCCCATCATGCCACTCCCCCCGCTCACGCTCTCTCTCTCTCTCTCTCTCTCTCAAAATAAATAAATAAATAAATAAATAAACAAACATTTTTTTAAAATTTAAGAAATCTCATAGTCACAAAGATAAGCTGACTGGAACTGAAACTTGGCAACATTCGTTAAATATTTTTTTCAGATTAATTCAATAATTAATCAAATAGCAAATTGATATGGTATTGGAGAATACGCGATTGAACACCATCCATTGGTCAGTAATACCTCTTTGCCCTCAAAACCTCTGAAAAGTTTACTGCCACATAACATGTTCTTCGGTTAAACTAAAATCAGAAAGCTTCTAGTGTAGATACTCGAGGTTCTATAGAATCTATTAGGCAGTGACACTGTACAACCCACAACTAAAATGGGATTTGTTTTCTTTTTTTTCTTTTCCTATTTTCTTATTCTCATTTCTCTTCTTGATATCTTTCAATCCATTCTTTTTCCTTTTCCAATGTTCCTTTTCTGTTTTTTAAAATTTCCTTCTGCCTCTCTTTTGGTTTTACCGGTATCACCCAATAGGTCCTCCTGATTTTTGTGTATCGTAAAGTTGTTGATCAAGAGCAGGGGTTGAAAAATTTTCCTTACATGTCCAGATAATAAATATTTTCAGATTTACTGACCATTCCGTCTCTGCCTTTATAGTGTAAAAGTAGCTGTGGACAACAGGTAGCAAAATGATGGGTGTAGCTGTGTTCCAATGAACCTTTATTTATAAAAACAAGCAGTGCAGCAGACAGATTTGTCCTGGGCCTGTAGCTTGCAGACCTCCGATCTAAATTCCGGTTCATTTTGTGATTTACATTTAGATCTTACAGTGCTCTATGTCATAACATTGGTCAGCTGTGTTAGGTGTGGACAGACAACGAAGTCTTTTCCAAACTAACTCATGTGGTTAGTTCATTATTATTTTTACCTAGAAAAGCAGAGGTACTGACCATGTCCTTCCATGTTCACTGATAAAGACAAGACATAGGAAAAGACAACATTTAGGAAGGTCAAATTTTATCACTGTATGCTTGGCTTTATAAACAGTTTATTAGAGCTGATTTATATGAAAATTGTTTTGTTCACCTGGAGCTAATTGTTTACCTGATAGGTATATAGGTAAACAATTTTTAAAAATTATATCAATATTTAAATGATTATCTGATTTAAGTATTTTAGTTGTCATAGAAAAATAAGCAACTCTCTCACTTTCTTCAGCTTTGCAGAGAAACATTCTTTCTGGGTTTGTCAGTAACTAAAAGAACCCAGGTAAAAGAGGCTAGCCATTTCTAATGGGCCCTGTCTCATATTCCTCTCATGAAGGTACGCAGAGAAACAAACCTTCGAAACAGCTCTGGAACTTAAGCATAATGAGAAACAGGGTTTTTTTCCAAGTCTGAATCACCCCATTTCTGTACTGCATACAGTCAGCCCTCAGCACTGTGCATATTGAAGAAGGTAATCTTAGAGTTCCATATCCTTAGAAGCCCTTGAAGATTGCAGGAGCCAGAGAAACCCTTGACATTTCCACCAAAATGTTTGCTGCTGAATTTCCTGTTCTGGAATTCATTGGTCTGAAATCTTGAGGTCCAGTTTGGAAGAGAACCAGTCATGAGTCAGCTCTCTGCTGCTGCATGAGCAAAAGAGAGAACACACAGAAGATGATTCACATGTGTCTGACTGTTGAATACAAAACATTAGTCTTCTCGAAAATATCTACTCAAAATCTTAGAACGGGATGAATTGGATTATTAATTTTCCTAGAATTAATTGGGGGTTGAGCAAAAGGTTAGGAGACAACAATATAAGGGCAAATTTTTCTCCTTTGGAAGTGTGTTTTATCGAACCATCATTATAATTCCTTCACACAGAAAGAGACAGAGGGGTATCTGAATATCCTGATGCCTCATATACAGGCCACTAAATCATCAAAGGTTTGTCTTTTCGCTTGTGTCTCTGCTGTCCTGCTTCCCAAGATTCCGGGTCTGGGCTATCAAATCAATAATATGGGCAGCTAAATTGAGAGCACCGGGTAGGTTACTTCCAGCCCACTCATCACGAGAACTGACAGCTCCTTTAGTGGTGTTTAGATGGTGTCAAGATGAAGAGGGAACAGACTGAAATAACTAATCTTGCACCAGACGTCAGTCACCTATATTTAAATTTCAAAGGTTAAAAATGACAGTGCCCTAATACTGTCCATTTCATGATAGACCCATCCTGGTCCAGGATTTATCCCTAAACTGCTGCCCCCCATTCACATATTGGCAGGGTCTCTCAAAGCTAAACAAGCTATGGAAGTAACATTGAACAATTTTCAAATAATATTTCCAATATGACTTGTTCCCAGTCTTCTCTTGCCCTTGGGAGAAACCTCAGGTGCTTATATACAAAGAAGATGAAACAGGTAAAGCAGCTATTTGTTAACAAACAAGAGCTTTGGCCATGAACCCTAGGATCAAGTTTCTGCACAGTAGTCTGGACCATATAAAGGTCACTTTTTTTTTTAATTCTAGGTAGCTACTCAAAAGGTAACTACAATTTCAGGTGAAGCAACTGACTGAAGAATGTGAAATGCCTCCCTTATTAAAATAATAATAATAATAATAATAGTAATAATAATACTGTAATCATCAGTTTGGAGATGTGAAAACAAATTACTGAAGGAGCCGTGGTCCATCAGTAGAGTCTTTAAAAGCGGAGACTGGGGGTGCCTGGGTGGCTCAGTCAGTTAAGCTTCCCTGACTCTTGATGTTGGCTCAGGTCATGATCTCAGGGTCAAGCCCCTGTCAAGCCCCACTTTGGACTGTGAGCTGATTGATTATGGGGCCTTTTTAGGATACTCTCTCCCTCTCTCTTGGCCCCTCCCCCCTTCACTCACACCCTCCTCCTCTCTCTCTCTCTCTCTCTCTGTCTCTCAAAATAAATAAATAAAATTAAAAAAAAAAAAAAAAAGTGGCCTAGATAGGGAAACTTCTGGCCAAAAGACCAGAGAGCCCGGATCTGTCATCCCTTTCTCCTCAGTAATGTCTATTGCTAGTACCCTCGCATGGCCATGAGACAGTAGGCATAAAAGTGTCAACAACACCAAGAAATCTAAATCTTCTTCAGATGACCTTCAGCATCACTACAATCTTTTTTAAAAATGCAAACCGGAACAAATACTAAAACCTATCCATCAAACCTTGCTAAATAGGCAATTGCTAAAAGACTTACTATATTTTATTTAAACATCAGGACATTTCTAGAAAGCATTTTTCCAAATTTCTATGTGAAAAAAGAATTTCCAAGAGGCTCTAAAATCTCCCAAACTCGAGAGCAAGTGGTAGGCAAATCATTTCACTATAGTCAGCAGCATCTCTTTTAGCCAATTAGCAAGAAAACCAAGGATAAGAAAAGAGAAACTATTAAAATTTTTCTGATGCTGTATCTAGGTAATCAAGAGGTACAAAGTAATTCATGTTCATTTACCCAAATATCTCACCGAAATTATACGTATAATGATTTTTATCTAAGTATGTTTATGATCCAACAGTAACAAAAAACTTTGGGATGTCCTAATCCCAACAGTAAGTCATTACATTTAAAAATTGCAATTTATTCATTCTGTGAAAAACCTAAATCTACTCTCTTCTCGATTTACAATTGATGGTTGTCAGCTATATCCATTTTTTCAAGTGCTAATCCTGCTTTTTTCACAAGATCCTCTCATATTCCCACTGGAGTTAGTTTTCCTTCCTTGTTCTCTGTCTCATTTTTAAAAGCTCCATCATAACACTTTTCAGTTTATGCCTGCCTCCTTCACTAGATTATAATGTGTTCAGGAGCCCTGTCTGATTAAGCTGTGCCCCATAGCTACAAGCTCTAAACCTGGGCCTCACAGAAATTCATTAAATCAGTCTGGTCTTAGCAACATATGCCATTGACCACACGTCCATCAGTCACCTGATGGTATCCTAACAACATTCTCAACTGAGTTCAGTATGGTATGATAAAGTTAATAATAGTTTAAATTTTCTTAGTTATTTCCATTATTCTTTATCATCTCACTTTATCCCCTTAGTACTTTTGTGATTTAAGTAGGTTATGTATTGTTAGTCTAATTTTACAGAAGAACACACAAAATCTCAAAAAGCTTAAGTAACTTGTCCAAGTTTATGGTCAAGTAATTGTGAAACTGGAGATTACCCTCCAGTCTCAGAGTTTCTGCTTAATACAGGGACCACCTGTAAAGAGTTAGCGAATGAATAATTTGAAGAAATCAGTGCTTGATAAGTACTTGAAAAGTATATTCTCTAGTAGAAAATGTGTTTAGCCAAATATTTATTTGGACTATATTATACATACGTGCATGTGTGTGGGTACATGTGAGTGAGTGTGTGTGTGTGTGTTATGAAGCTAACTTAACCTTAGGAAAAAGTTTTATTTCAAATTCTATACTAATATGGTTAATAATTTACCCATACTACAAAGTAAAAACGACAAGCCTTCAGAAAATGAATGCACAAAAATGGTGAAACATGTGGAACATGGTTTGTCCTTTTGTGTAAATGGACATGGTCTTTAATGCAAATCTGTAGAGGAGAAAAGCAATTTTTTTAAATGCCAAAGAGTCTTCAAATTATACAGCCAGTATGCTTAGCCTAACTCATCCTTAAGAGGTCAATTTGAAAAAAAAAAAAAAAAAAAAAAAAAAGAGGTCAATTTGAGGAGAAGCAGAGGTCTGGAAACTGCTGACTCTGAAGGCAATGACTCAGTTCTTACTACACAGATAAATGATAAATGGAGACTGATCAGAAAAATTGACCACATTAGTTTAGGTTTGTTCAATGATCCTCAGATAACTACTTGTTTAATTTAAGGTAATGTTTACATTCTCCTTAATTCACACACACTGAAAAATACAAGGAGCAAGAGAGAAGACTTGCTCTTAAACTCTGAAGAAGAAGAAGAAGAAGAAGGAGGAGGAGGAGGAGGAGGAGGAGGAAGAGGAGGAGGAGGAGGAGAAAAGGAGAGAGAGAAGGGGGAGAAGGGAGAGATGAGAAGGAATGAGAAGAAGGAAAAGAAAGAAGGAGGGAGGGAAAGAGGGAAAAAAAGAGATTGTGCAGATTCAATTCTTTCACAACTAATATCATTTGACCCCCAAACAACATGTGACACCATAACTGACAAGCCTCAGTAGTAGACTTACTTTATTTAAATAATAAATAGCTAGTGGGACAAATTCTGTGTAGCTGGAGAGTCTGAATCACTATTGTAGTCCATCGTAATATTGTTCAGCTAGGTTTTAGAAATCAAAAGCAAAATTTTACCTGGAGGTTTAAATTTTATAGCATAGAGGAAAAATAAAATAATGTAATATTTTTAAAAGTATGCAAAATTTTATGTTTCTAATGATACTTAATGTCCTACATTAGAAGTCATTCTAGTATTTTAATGAAATAAATGGTTTTGAAATATTTTCACAGTCTGCAAAAAGTCTAATTTTATTGTAAGCTGCATTTCAATTTTTATTTTAAAAGACATTCCTATGAGATTGCTTTTTAATTTTAAAATGAAATAAAATATAGACTTTAATATCAAAATCCTTTCTCAAGGTCAAAAAATGTCATCTTAAAGTGCTTTACCAATTCCTTAAGAGGGCTAAATATAGGCTCAAAAAGTAAATTCTAATGTTTAGAGAAAGAAAGACCGCTTTTTTTTTTACAGGAAAAAAAAATGTGTCATAGTTAAAAGGTGTAAGAAGGCAGATTCAAGTGTAGCATGAGGTAGAATTTCTAAATTATTAGAGGAATCCAACAAAGCAATGAATCCCCGTGTGAAATAGTTGCTGTTGAGTTACTGAGAATGTTTAAGCACTTGCATGGAAGATTTGGCACTTTTTTTTTCGTATAAGTAATATGTTAACACTTCAAATCATTCGCATATATGGCATCCCTAAACAAAAATTAAATGAGTACAGAGTTTAAACCTATTGCTAGAGATACAAAGACAAAACCTAAGTTATTAAGGAGCTGGGAACTGACACAGGGTAAAGCTGCCACATTGGTCTTTTAATTTCCTTTTTAACAACACCGAACTGTGGCAGAAGACCTAAAAGGTATCGGAAGTAATTTCTTTCGTTTTCACCAGCCTGGAAAGACGCTCCTGTAATCCTGGAACCTAAAGCACAGAGTTAGTTTGTAGCGCATTCACACGTCATGTAATCTCTGTATGTACCAACTGGTATTTACACAGAGGTAAACAAGAAGTAATGGCGATCTTTCACAGAAATAGAAAGGCTGAACTTCATTGCCTCTCCTAAATATTTTATTGCACAAGCATATAATAAAATGATCCACAAAGCCAGCCCTGGTTATTGAAATCCCCTGCTGGTGCCACATTTACCTACCTTGAAATCCCAGAGAACATTGCTCTGCAAGGATTTTCCCCTCCTGATTCCATCCCCACTGTTGGCAGAACAGTTTCATCATCGTTGCCTCCAAACAGTGAGAAGATCTTTCCCTTAAAAAAATTGTTGGGAAAAAATGTGTTTTGATACCCTGTTATAGTTGTTGGAACAACTACAGTCCCAGTATTAGTAATATCCTGAGTTGGTAACAGCAATATTCGTGATTCTCTGAACATATTGGCAAGATATACTCTACACTAGAGTTGAAAAGGAGTTTGTTAAAAACATTTTCAGAGAAAAGATAATTTTAATGTGAGAGTTAAAATGTTCTCAGTTCTGCCGCGTGCTTGTGTAAGCATAAGCAAAATATCTTCAGCAGCAAAACAGAAGTGATTTCCTTTTTTTCTTATGGCTTAGGATCTTTCCTTCAGCCTGAAATGGTTATTATTACAATAGAAGGTAGTTTTTTACAATAGCACAAACATGTACTTCAAGGCCACTCTCTTACTAGATGATACTGCTGAACATTAGTTGGTTGATACATGGGAGTTATTATAAGTCACATATTTATAGGCATTGTTGGCTAAATACTAAAGTGCATTAGATTTCATCGTGACAATTTCTGATCCATGCTGATGAAGAAGTTGGTGTGTTTTTTCTTTAATGCTTTCAACATAAGTATTCCTTTGAAATCGTTTATTTTTTTTTCTGTAAGAATGTTTTCAATGCTATAGAACGTTCGAAAAAATAAGTTGGTGGTCTTTGAAAAATTGTTTCGTGGCGTAATGTATTGAGCTTAAAAAAATAATCCAAGATATCTGTGGGATGAATTTTTCCCTAGAACTTGGTATTTGTCCACTATTATTACATATGACCACAAAGAGGAAATGGAAAGAGTGAGCTATGTCAAGACAGTGGTAACAACAGTGAATAATTCAGAATGCAGGGGATTAAATATTCATTCATACTTCAGCGGCATTGTGTTTCTTATTGTTATAACCCTTACAGTGCTGCCTGTTCTCAAGAGAATTCCAGCTCCTTAGGGCAATGAATATGTCTTATTAATATTTGTGTATTCAGGGTGCAGAGAGATATCTGACATTTTTAAGGCACTCAAAAATATGTTGTTGAAACAGGTGCAACGCCAGGAGCTGAAGAAGTCACCCAAAACTTTCTGAGGCCAAAGCCAAAAGACATTAAAAGGATAAACTGAGTCAATTATAAGGTCTTTCCACACTAGACAACATGCAAATGAAACCAGCAAACACAAATTGTGAAGCAACAATAATGTCAGCATAATTTATACAGAAAAATAGGGACTAGTACATATTCTCTTCAGGGAAAGTACAATACACCACGTTTCAGTTTCTTTTCATAACTTTCTGTGGGATATCCCACAAGGTCAATCTGACAATGTTGCTAAATATGCATATACTATTCACCTAAATTTGAAGAATATTGCATATCATGTTATTTTAATAAATAACTTTCTAGTTTTCTAAGTGAACAATAACTGTTATTTCAAATATGTGTTGCTATAAAAATAGCAACTTGATGTTTTGTGTCCAGAAATAACAAAAGCATGACTACTATAGATGTGATTATTTTTCATTATTAATATTATATTATACCTTCAATTATCTCGCTAGCTTTTCTAGGATTGTTCTAAAAAATAGCCCTGTTTTTTTATTCAATTCCAAAAGGTTGTTTAGCTTTCTAAATTATCTAAGAAAAAGTGCTCAAAAGAATACATAATATGAAATAGAATGTTGTCAAGACATGCACGAGGTGGGGGGAATCATCGCTTAAAATACTCGACGATGCTAACATGCTCATTTCTCCCTAAAGGTTGGTGATGAGGGCTTATTTGACTTTCCCATTCTCTCTGTTCTCTAAACTCTCTTTTGATTCTAAGATCATTTAGTGTTGAGTATTTACCCGAAGGAAATAAAAGCAGTACATGTATCTCTTCCTTACCCTCTTTCTACTTGAGAATACACAGGGCGACCCAACTTTTTCCGTGGATGTTTCTAGAAGTTTCAAAATGTTCCAGCTCATTGTCCTGAACAATTGTTGTCAGGCTAATAATTTGTCTTATCTTCATCTTCAGTATCTTTGATGGTGCTGTCTGCCGCCCAAAAGATGGAAATATTCCACCTAAACTAATGGTTTTGCTTCCTCCAAGAGAGTTGTTTCCAGTTGATGGATTCCATAGTCCTATTATGTCAATTCTCCGCTGAGGTGAAGCTTAAAGTAGAATTCTTTACCCCACCCAACACCCACAAATAAATATGCAAATTGATTTACACTGCATTTTGACACAATAATTCCTAAGAGCAGTGCCATATTGGAGATTGAGGCAAAAAGAAAAATCAATAATGTTGATCCAGTTTTTATTTAAAATTTTGTATTTGTCCCTTATAGATTTAAAATATTATATATTTTTATTACTGAGGTTTTTGTCTTCCCCTTACACTGGTGCTTGAGGTACCTCACTCACCACCCCTCAGGTGCCAAGGAGTACCTTCTTTCACCACCAAAGTCTCACATGGAGATTTTTGTTTTCCTTTTTTTTTTTTTTAAATCACTTTTATCTTCTTTTGCTTTCATTTTTATTCCGTGGACTTTTCACATTTCCAACCATGGTAGACTCTTAAGATAAATGATGCCTAAAACAGTGTTTAAGTTTTAAGTTGCAAGGGAAAGTTTCAGTAAGAGGTTCCATATACAATCACACGAGAACGAGGTTCTGAAGAAGTAGACAGCATACACTGTGGACTTGCTCCCCTGGTGGACTCACTTGATAGGCTCAGTTTTGTTCTGCCCCCCTCGGGGTGTCCAGAGAGCTAGAATGTTTCACCACTTATGAAGAAGAGCATGTGTTGAGGCTACTCCTACTCAGGGTGTGGCAAAGACCAGCCAGATGGGACTGGGCAAACCTTGCTGTCTATAAGCCTTCATTCCTCTCCCAGGTGGACACATGACATTTCCAGAAGAAGAGAACACTATTTATCCATTTTCCAATCTAGTAAGCTGATATTCCCAAAGAGGTGAGTCAAAGTCCAGAACTAAACCTTCTCCCACACTTTAGACTCCCAGTGCATGATTTGTCCCTAGGAAAGACATTTCCACATTGGTAGAGTCCCCCTCATGCTTTTACAAGCAGTCTACAACTTTCAATATCAGGTCTTGCCTTCAGTACCACAGCTCTGTGTGTTGTTAACACAAATCTACTCCACCTATGCAAGGCATGAACTCCTGGAGAACCATGTCATCCAAAGCCAACAGCTCTCCAATGTTACTACCTGCCACAAGGCTCTAGCATTTATTTGTTTTGGCTTTGTCCCCATGATGAAAGCCTGTGACCCTAAATGGTCCTAGACCATGGATGCAGCAGCACCAGCTGTGGGTCCGGCAATCTGAGCTATGTCAACCATTAATTCATTCGTCACACAGAGATTTTTACGTGCAAATCCCTTTTTCAGATTCTTATACAAATTGTCTTCAGAGGAGATAAAAACCATGAGGACTGGCCAGAGAACTAAAACCTATGATAGATGTGCATTCTCCCTACTCCCCCTTCAACACAAAATGCTTCCACTCAAATCCTTTCAACAAAATCCTTTTGCCTCTCCTTATGGTCATCACATTTCTTACACCCTAACCAGTCAACTCAAGGCAGGTTTTTCTTTTACTTTAAAATCATTGTAAAATCTTTATTTTTATAATTCACTATGAATTTTCAGCATTTGCTCATATAAATCCACAAGGTATGAAAGGTATGGAAAGAAGAGGAACAAGTTCATAAGATTCAAGGTACCTCAAAACCACCTGTATGTTTGACATTATTAACTACAGATCCCTAATGGTGGTGATATTTCCAGGAGAACAGCACATCCTCCAGCTTTGTCTTCCTTAGAGGATTTTAGGCCATTTCCACAAAGAGCTAATAAGACCAGCATTCCCTTTGCAAAAGGACCTAATGCTTAAAGAAACTGCAGCGTGGAAGAAAAAGAAGAAAAGTAGTATTTTCATCTCTGTTGTTAATATCTACAATCAGTTTCTTACATGTAGGAAGAGATGCACAAAAGAGAAGCACAGATGGGACTTAAGTGTAATGAAATATGCCGATATAAACAGATTGGATTTGGAGAAAACAAAAGCAGGGAAGGATGAAAGAGGTGAGTATGTACACCTAAATCTAACAGCCGTCTCTTTTAAATAATTTATTTTTAACATATCTACGACATTTCAGACAGGTGAGATGACCGACAGGAAATTAAATTCAAACACTGAAGAAAATTTAAAGCTAAATCGAGGCCAGTCAAGCTCATTTTGAAATGATGAATTGCAGCAAGATACAGACGTGTACCAAGAAAGCATGTCATAGCATCAAATACATGAATGAAATTTCACAGAGACAAGGAAATGTTTCGGAAGGAGAATTGACTGGTGAGACATAGGAGTTTGCTGTGGGGAGGAGACGGGGCACACAGAAAGAGGAGATGAAAGCATATGCTAGTGTGACGGATATCTGTAGATGAACTATTTTCGGCGGGCATTGAGAAATCAAAAGGAGGCTTTGAAGCTAAGCTTGAGTTGGGTTGGAACTCAGCATTGGACTGGATTGGAACAGAGCATTCAGAGTAGGAAAGTTCAGTGTAATTTGGCCAATCGTTTATAATGGCTTCAAATGAGTACTTCAGAATACATATTGTTCAATACCTGTGCATATAATTATTCTTTTTGAAACATGAATTTCCATGCAATTGCCAACTGTTACAAGACACTCCTGATAATTGTCCTAAAGAATTCAGTCATTGGATTTCAGCCAGGCTTATGTAAGCAAAATAAAGTAGAAAATTGAAGTTATTATGTGGACAATTACAAAGAAACAATCATCTGAACAATTCAGAGTATTAAGGCAACGCTGTAACACTGGGCGCATTTCCCTTTCATTTCACCTGTATTCACTATGGACTCCAAAAACAACAAGCCCTAAGGTTGGGGATTCAGGTCAGTAGCTCTCTTCTTTTTTAATGTGTTTTTTTTTTTTAATATTTTTGAGAGAGACAGAGAGCACCAGAGGGAGGCAGAAAGAGGTTATAGAGGATCTGAAGCAGACTATGTGCCAATAGCAGAGAGCCCGATGTGGGGCTTGAACTCATGAACCATGAGATCATGGCCTGGGCTGAAGTCAAATGCTTAACTGACAGAGCCACCCAGGAGCTCCCATGTCAGTAGCTCTCTTATGCAGTGATACAAATTCCAAATTTATCTTTCATCCTTTCCATTCTAATGGCAACACAGGGATCACTGAGGGGACTCAAGAAGGCAGGGATTTTTTTTTCAGATTTTTTACATTTTAGAAAACAAATATAAATCTAAATAAAATGTGTTTAGAAATAGGCACTAGATTGCTAATGCATGCAAATTGGAGAAGTCATTGTGGTATATACACACAGAAATTTCTGTGGAGCAAAGAAACCTCAGGACTAACTATGGCAAAAAAAATTTTTTCCAAGTTTTCCAATATAAAATATATTTTTCTGACAGCTGAATCTTCATCAGACACCAGGGAGCTAAAATAAATAAATAAAGGCACACAAAATTCTTTGCTGTTAACAGCGGAAGTCACTTGACTGTCAGGGTATCTCCAACTATTCTCTAGAAGTACTACTCAAAGTCTCTCTTACCACCAAATATCTCCCCTAGTAACCTAATTGTGATTCTAGAAACTCTTTATAATAGTATCTGTTTAGCTCAAAGCAGAGGTTCTCAGTGTGTGGTCTCCATACAACAGCATCAGAACCCCCTAGGAGTTTATTAGAAATACACATCCCTAGGTCTCTCTCCAGCCCTACTCAGCAGAGTTGATGGGACTGGGGTTCAACGAGCTGTGCTTTATTGACCTCACATGATACTGATGCAGACCTAAATTTGAGAAAACCATCATCTTCAACTACTAAATTCGGTTAAATAAAAATCCATTATCTGGAAAGAGTAACTCACTAAGCAGTCGTAATCCATGTATACATACATAAAGTTATCTTATTAACTACTTGAGAAAGATGTCCAAGAATAAAACCTGATTCTATTAATGAAAGGGATAGATTAGGAAGGTCTCTTGATTCCAAGAACAACTGAAAGATAGTGCCAGAGGGAGAATCCTGGGGAGGTCCTAGGGAATTGGCAGTGCTTTAGCTTGAACCACCAAAGGAAATGGAAAAGGATTGACGAGGCATGAAACATTAACTCTCCCCACGGGATAATATTTTCAACAATCTGTCTTGGTCACTAGTGTAATTAGTCCCCAAAAGAAATAAACACACAGTCAGTAGAATCAATGGCCCATCTGTAAATGTATTTATACATTTTTAAATATGCACGTATTTGCATGCTCATTTATTTTTAGTGCTATGACAAAAGAGTATGATAAATATGATGCATGTGTTATTTCGTTTAATCATAATAACCTCATTTGGAAGGCACCATTAATGTCCCCATTTTACATACGAGAAAATTTAGGCTAAACACAGTAAGGGAATTTTGCTCAAGGACATATGTTAGAAATTTCAGAGATGAAAAAAATCTGTCTAGCACCAAGTTCAGCCTTTAACCAATAAACTAAAGGTAGATGATAGATGATGACAGTCTAGATAGATAGATAGATAGATAGATAGATAGATGGTAGAGAGATAACCCAAGAATAATGTGTTATCTCTTCACAGCTGCATACTCTTTAAAACGCTAGATTACTATTTCAACAGGGTACCTTTCTCTGGATACAAGAGAAAAAACAATTATTTCCTATGAGAATTTAACTTTAAGAATTCATAAGGAATAACAGTCATCCAGTAAGTGTCCCATACCTCCTCTCTCTCTCTCTCTCTCTCTCTCTCTCTCTCTCTCTCTCCCTCTCAAAAAAAAAAAAATATCTCTGGTAGCACACTGATTACTCATACAAATACACTATCTGCCTGTAATATCCCTGTGGTTCCATTTTCAAAGCCATTATCATAGCTCAGCCTCTTAATATTTCTTCCTGACTTACTGCTTTAATCCAGACTATATTCAACTGCCATGTTAAGCTTCTTAAACAAAACTCAGCTGTTGGAGTCCACACCTTTCTTCTACTCAAACCTAATAAAATAGACAAAGGGCTCTTCCCTTTGTGTTTAGACACTAGAAGATGGAGTCCTTACCTTTCTTTCAAGGCAAAGACCCATGCTATAAAATCAATGAGTTAAATGTAATTTCTACAAGCGTGCCCTGCATTTGATGACCTCTGTGCCTCTTCTCCTATAATTCCCTTCTCACTACCTTGTTTCTTCCTTCTGGATATACCTATTGAAATAATTCAAGATTCAATTAACATTTTAAAAAAATTTGACGTTTATTCATTGTCTTTGAGAGACAGAGCGCAAGTGGGGAGGGGCAGAAAGAGAGAGGGAGACCCAGAATCTGAAGCAGGCTCCAGGTTCTGAGCTGTCAACACAGAGCCCGACCTGGGGCTCCATCCCACAAACTGTGAGATCATGACCTGAGCTGAAGTCAGATGCCCAACCGCTGAGCCACCCAGGTGTCCCTAGATTCAATTAAAATTTTTTTTTCAACGTTTTTTATTTATTTTTGGGACAGAGAGAGACAGAGCATGAACGGGGGAGGGGCAGAGAGAGAGGGAGACACAGAATCGGAAACAGGCTCCAGGCTCCGAGCCATCAGCCCAGAGCCTGATGCGGGGCTCGAACTCACGGACCGCGAGATCGTGACCTGGCTGAAGTCGGACGCTTAACCGACTGCGCCACCCAGGCGCCCCTAAAATTTTAATTTCATGAGACGTGCGTGGGTGGCTCAGTTGGTTGAGCATCCAACTCTTGGTTTCTGCTCAGGTCACGATCCCAGGGTCATGGGATGAGCCCTGCCTCAGGCTCTGCACTGAGTGTGGAGCCTGCTTGAGATTCTCTCTCTCTCTCTCTCTCTCTCTCTCTCTCTCTCTCTCTCTCTCTCTCTCCCCTCTGCCCCTCTGCCCTGCTTGCATGCTCTCTCTCTCTCTCTCTCTCTAAAATAAACAGAAAATTAAAAAAATTAACTTCATGAAATGTCCTCTTTTAACTCCTTCCAGATGTGATATCCTTCTGAAACCATGAGCTATTCTATGACACTTATCCCTTGTTCCCTTATTAAATGAAAGTTGTTTAAGATCTGAGTTTCACAAGTCACGCTGAAGTTCACTACTTAGTTCTCGTCTTAACTAAGTACTGAGTGATGCTGGGAACATTATCTAACCTACTTCTGCATTAACTCCTTTAGAAATTGAGAATAATAATGCATTTTTCACAGGGTTTTTGTAGTGATTAAATGAGATAACAAATGTCTCTAAATACTTGAAAACTATCTTCTTTAAATACAAAATATTGCTTCATCCATGACTGATATTATTACTGATTAGTATCGTCTTCCCTATGGTTCCTAGGATGACCCTACAGAGTAGTCACTTATTTTTATTTGGTTGGGTAAAATTAGTAATTACATAATTACTACTTGAAGCAAGATTACAAAGTAATAAGCTTTTTTGTATACATACCATTATGTTTACATGTAAAGAAATGCTGTCTTTCTCTTCATGAAGTTCTGAATACAGATTCAGGTAAGTCTTGTACTGCACAAAATATGCTAGGAACACTTTTTTGGAACTGCTGTTAGAGACAGTTTCTAAACCACACAAGAAATACTCTCTCTTTATAGTTATATCACTCTTGACCTAAAACAATTCCCCGGATGGATGCCCAAGCTTATTCACCAAAGTTAGCTCAGAATAATTTGGCAAAAATAAAATTCAAAATGAAATATAGATTGCCAATTCTAAATATGGTCAAAGTCAAGTTACATTTCTTATGTTAAGATACATCTATCGCCTGAATTGTAATAAACCATTGTAACTGTGATCAAATTCACACACATGCAGGACATCACAACTGTATGGGGACTGCCACCTGACAGGAACTATAAGTTGTCACCAATTTAATCGCAAAATGAATTTCAAAGATGTTTTTAAAAATTAAAAAAAATGTGGGAATAAATGAAATGCAATACTGACAGTCTGCCACACCTCTTAGGGGACCATATTCAACAAAGTGTTTTTAGCTTTGAGTTAATTCTTCTACTGGGTGCAGAGAATAGACTAGAGTGAGTTTTTTGCTTTGGGGACTTTTTATTTACATATGGATCTCCAATTATTCAAAGACCAATAGTTGAAAACACTGCCCGCATTCCACTGAATTGTGGAAAGGCAAAGGTGTCTTTGAAACTTTGTCAAAAAACAATTGATCGTACATGTATAGGTCTATTTCTGGGCTGTCTATTCTGTTCCATTAATCTATTGGTATATATTAATGCCACTATCACACTGTTTTGGTGACTATAGTGTATAATATGCCTTGAAGTCAGATAGTATTATTAGCCCTCTAGCAATGTTCTTTTTCAGAATTGTTTTGGCAATTCAAAGTCTTCTGCATTTCCATATGAGTTTTAGAAATGGCTTATTTAATTTCTATCAAAAATATCCTGGGGTGCCTGGGTGGCTCAGTCAGTTGAGCACCCGACTTCAGCTCAGGTCATGATCTCACTGTCAGCGAGTTCGAGCCCCGCCTCTGTGTTGATAGCTTGGAGCCTGGAGCCTTCTTGGGATTCTGTGTCTCCCTCTCTCTCTCTGCCCCTCCCCACTCATGCTCTTCTTCTCTCTCTCTCTCTCTGTCAGAAATAAACATTAAAATTTTTTTTTAAATATCCTACTATATTTCCATTTGAAATTGTGTTGAATGTACAGATAAAGGGAAAAATTAAATCTTCTCGCCCATAATCCATGAATGTGGTTTATCTATTTATTTGGGTCTTAATTTCTGTCAACAATGCTCTGTATTTTCATACATATATCCTACACATCTTCTGTCATATTTAGTCCTAAGTATTTCACATTTCTTGATGATATTGTAAATGGTGTTTTCTTTTTTTTTATTTAAATTTTTTTTTAACATTTTATTTATTCTTGAGACAGGGAGAGGCAGAGCATGAACAGGGGAGGGGCAGAGAGAGAGGGAGACACAGAATCCGAAACAAGCTCCAGGCTCTGAGCTGTCAGCACAGAGCCCGATGCGGGGCTCGAACTCACAGACCGCGAGATCATGACCTGAGCCGAAGTCGGCTGCTTAACCGACTGAGCCACCCAGGTGCCCCGTAAATGGTGTTTTCAAAATTTTAATTCCTGAATGTTTGTTGTTAACATATTAAAATACAATTGATTTTGTATAATTGAACCTATATCATTCTAACTTCACCAAACTAACTATACTAAACTCATTCAATAGTTCTATTCACTTTGTTTAGATGCCAAATAAAAACAGTTTACTTCTCACTTTCCAACTTGCATGCCTTTTATTTATTTTTCTTCCCCATTGCAAATACTATAATCTCCAGGAAAATGTTTACCAGAAGTGACTAGAGCAGATACCTTTGCCTTGTTTCTAATCTTGGTGGGAAATATTTAATCTTCCACCTTTAAGAATAATGTTAGCTATACGTTTTTTAACATATGCCCTTTATTGAGATGAAGAAGTTCCCTTCTCTTCCTGGTTTGTTGAAAGTTTTTTATCAAGAATTAATGATGAATTTTCCAAATGCTTTTTCCTCAGCCTTTTGAGTGACCATATGTTTTACATTCTTGCAATCTGTCACTATAGTGAGTTGCACTGATTAATTTCTAGTGGCAAACCAAATTTGCATTCCTGGAAATAGAAAATCTACTTGGTATAATGTGTTAGGCTTCTATCAATGGTTGGATTATATTTACAAAATATCACTAAGAATTTTCGCATTTATATTCATAAGAGACAATACTAACTTTCTCTTCTTATAAGGTCTTTGGTCATGCAACTTTTCTGGGGAACTTTGTGTAGAATTGGTATTACTTCATCCTTAATTTTTTTGGTAGAATTTGCCAGCAAAATCATCTGGGCTTGGAGTTTATTTTGTGAGAAGTTTATAAACTACAAATTGAAAGTCTATGATAAATATAGAGCTACTTGTATTATTGATTTCTTCTTTTAATTTTTTTAAAATGTTTATTTATATTTGAGAGAGTGTGTGTGTGTGTGTGAGTGCAAGCAGGGGAGGGGCAGAGAGACAGAGACAGAATCTGAAGCAGACTCCAGGCTCTAAGCTGTCAGCACAGAGCCTGACATTGGGGCTTGAACTGATGAGCCTCAAGATCATGACCTGAGCTGAAGTCTGACATCCAACAGACTGAGGCACCCAGACGCCCCATTTATTTCTTCTAAAGTGAAGTTTTTTAGCTTGTGTCTTTCAATGATTTGTACACTTAATCTAAGTTGTTTAATTTATTGTCATAAAATTGTTGATTACCAATCTCTCACCATGCCTAGTATTATCTTAGTACTGCCCCACAGTCTCCTTATCTTTTTACTATCTTTGGAATATGTAATGGCATCACTTCTCTCATTTGCGTATTGGTAATTTGTATCTTCTTTCTTTTTGCTCTGATCTATCTGAACAGAAGTTTACTGATCTTATTTACCTGTTCAAAGAAGATAAAAATTGTATTCATTTCCTACATTGAAATTCTCTTTTCTATTTCATTAATTTTATTTATAATCTTTACCATTTCCTTTGCTCTGATTATTTGTGTTTAATTTGCTCTTCTTTTGAGCTTGTTTTTTTAAATTTTTTAAAATGTTCATTTATTTATTTTGAGAGAGAAAGAGAGAGCAAGGAAGGGGCAGAGAGAGAGAGAGAGAGAGAGAGAGAATCCCCAAGCAAGCTCTGCGTTCATGGGAGGTTTGATCTCACAAAATGTGAGATCATGACCAGAGCCTAAGTCAAGAGTCTGATGCTTAACATACTGAGCCACTCAGGTGCCCCTGAGTTCCTTTAAGTAAGAGCTGAGGTCATTAATTTGAAACTTTTTCTTCTTTTCTAACCCAGGCATTTGGTATTGCAAATTTCCCCCCAAATGCTGCTTTAATGGCATCCCACAGATTCTGCTATATGTTTTTATTTTCATTAAATTTAAAAAAGTTCTAATTTCTCATTTGTCTCTTCTTTTACTCATGGGTTATTTTATTTTACTTTTATCTTATTAGTTTTTGTTTGTTTGTTTGTTTTTGTTTTTTTTGTTTTTGTTTTTTTTTTTGAGAGAGAGAGAGACAGAGCATGGGCAGGGGAGGAGCAGAGAGAGACAGAGACACAGAATCTGAAGCAGGCTCCAGGCTCTGAGCTGTCAGCACAGAGCCTGACGCAGGGCTCAAACTCATGAACCACAAGATCATGACCTGAGCTGAAGTCGGCCACTTAAGCAACTGAGTCACCCAGATGTCCCTCTCATAGGTTATTTTAAATTATGTGATTTAATTTCCAAATGTTTAGTAATTTTCCCCAAAGTCTTCCTGTTATTGATTACTAATTTAATTCAATTGTACTACTTGAATATTTTTCAATTATAGAGACTTATTTTCCATATAAATTTCAGTGAGGTCAATTGGCTTATGAGGTCATTTAACTGTATAAGTGTATACAGGTGTGTAATCTTACTGATTTTCTGCCTCCTTTTTTATAAGTTATTGAGAGAGGGTTACTGAAATCTCTCACTGTAAATGGGAATTTGTCTATTGCTCTTAGCAGTTTTGTCAGTTTTTGCTTCATCTATTTTGAAGCTCTCAGGTGCAATCTAGAATTGTTTTATGTCGATGAATTGACACTTTTAAATTATGAAATAATTTTCATTCCCTTTTAAATCTACTTTGTTTGCTATTAATATAGTTATTATAGCTTTCTTACAATTTGTATTAGCATAGCATATTGTTTTTCATACTTTAAAGCTTTTTTTGTCATTATATTTAAAATGAGTTTCTTATGGGCAGCATATGGTTCAGGCTTTTTTTTTTTAATTGAACTGACAGTCTATTTTAATGAGAAAATTTAGCCCATTTACATTTAGTATGACTTTTGATATGACTAGGCTTCAATCTATCCTCTTGTTATTTGTTACCTACTTGTTCAGTCTATTCTTTTTTTCCCCCTTTCCTCTCCTTCTGCCTTAGTTTGTATTAATTGAGTAGTTTTTATAATTCCATTTTATCTTTTCTGTTGGATTACCTGGAGTAATTCTTTGTCATGTTACTTTAGACTTTATGGTTGTTTTCTGGTTTAAATACACATCTTTAGCCTCCAAGGATTATTATTACTTCACATATAGTATATAAACATTACAAGTGTGTGCTTCCATTTCTTTCCCTCTGGGGCTTTGTGATGATATCAGGCATTCTGTTTCTACAAATTTTATAAAGCCCACAACTCATTGTTATTATTTTTGCTTTAAATTAATCATTATATTTTAAAGAGATTTAACATTTTACATATGATTTTACCCATGTAGCTCACATTTTCAAAGTCATTTAGAGGTAAACTTTTTACTTTTTGTACATCCAAGTTTCCATCTGGTATCATTTTCCTCCTGATTCTCTAACTTTAGTATATTCTCTTAACTTTAGTATATTTATAGTATTGATGATAAATTCTTTCACCTTTTATATGTGCAAAAAAATCTTCATTCCACCTTAGTTTTGGAAATGTATTTTTGTTTCATAAAAATTCTAGATTGTCAGTTATTTTTTCTTTCAGGCCTTTAAAGATATCGTTCCACTGCTTCTAGCTTTCATTCATCTGATGAAAAGTCTGTCTTATTTTTATCAGCCTTATCTTTTTTTCATTTCTGTAATTTTTTTGTTCACCTCTGACTGGTATATTTCCTCTTAACCTGCAGCTTTAGGGAATTTGATTTTGATGCATTGTGGCACACTTTTCTTCATGTTTATTGCACTTGAGTTTCACTGAACTTATTGGATCAGTGAATTTATAGTGTTCTTCAAACTTGGACAATTTTAAACCATTATTTCTTTGAAAATCACCTCCAGCCTTTGCAGAAACTCCAATTACATATATGTTTAACAACTTAAATTTGTCTGGCAGTTCATTCATGCTGTTTACTTTTTTCCCAAGTCTTCTCTGTGTATTTTATTTTGTACAGTTGCCACTGCTAAATATTTTGCAAGATCTAATCTGCCAGTGCATTTATTTCACACATAGCAGCTTTTATCTCTAGTACTTGGGTTTTGGTCTTTTTTTTATGCCTTTAATCTCTCTAATTAGCATGTTCATCGCATCTCTGTCTTCTTCAGCAAATGGGGGAAGACAATTATAATAATTTGATGTCCTCTACTACATCAATTATCCACATTATTTCTGAATAGGTTTTGAATGAATAATCTATCTCCTCAGAATTCATTGTACATTAATGCTTCTTTTCATGTCTCTCTGGAAATTTTTCATTGGATACCAGACACCTTGAATTGTATTTTATTAGATAATTTTGAATTCTAAAAGTAAATCCTGAGCTTTGTTTTGAGATTCAGCTAAGTAACTTGGAAACAGCTTAATAATTCTTCTTCTTCTTCTTCTTCTTCTTCTTCTTCTTCTTCTTCTTCTTCTTTTCCTCTTCCTTTTCAGTTCTTTCCTTTACACTGTTAGGCAGAACCAGAACATTTAATCTCAGGAGAATTTTGTCCTAGAAGGAAAAAAAACCCTACCCTAATCAGTGTTTTGAAAACTATGAAGTTCTCCACTTTGGCTGTCAGAAACAGGTGGTATTTCCAGACCTGTTAAATCACTGTTCTCTCTAATCCTTACAGGTGGATCTTTCCCAGCCTCAGTTTCCCCACATGCATGCACTGATCAGTTCTCAGATGAACTTTCAAGTGCATGCTCTGTAGATCTCAAGTTCTCTCCTTGTGTAGCTCTCTCTTCTCTGCTCTGAGAATTCTAGTCATGTTGGCTTTCCCAGACTTCTAACTCCATATTTTCAAATGAGAAAGATTACCAGACTCTACCTAGGTTTCCCATCCCAGAGTTATCACCTGTAATTTTTCTCCAAGGAGTAATCTGGGGCAATAACAGGACTCACTTCATTTGTTTGCCATTCTCAAAGATGACTGTCCTTTGTTTCCCTAATGTTCAATGACTTGAAAGTGGTTGTTTCATATATTTTGTCCAGTATTTTATTTGTTTCTGGAGGGAAGATAAATCTAACTTCATGTTACTCCATCTTCTAAAGTAGAAATTGCAAGTTTTTTTCCTGGTTAGTGATGGCTTCCAACCCTTGAATTAATCAATCTCTATAAGCAAATCCATGATTATTTTGACAACCAGCTTAAAAATTTAGGCTTCAGCTTTGTTCCTACTGTGTTCTTATCCTTTAGGGAAAAAATGGCAAGTCTGTTTGTTTTTTTCTAGAGAATTACCTTGGATTTGCCTGTTCTTTTTCCTTCCGGTTGACAGCATCTTGTTTTAAGAGCAAATTATGGACTTTCACTAATGTGTTTTATCTTTGTTCTTTTTATTGTAATTGTAAAGCACTTTTAGCATGATACCATGTACATTTTCCAGATGTACTTTACATTTCTTTCATAACTTTCCATCACATGAAAGATTTGGGATTGGAAAAATAACACCTGAGTTCTTACTCCATCTCTGCTACAAAGAAACTGTGGTATCTTGGGCAAGTTCTTTCATTTCTCAAAGCTTTAGTTGCTTCTGTAAAATAAATAAATAAATAAATAAATAAATAAATAAATAAATAAATAAGATTAAGAGGTTTAAGCATTTTGCTAGTGTATGATTCTTAGTGTTATGTTTGCTCTAGTTTCAAGAGGTTTTTAAACATTAAGTATTTTAATAACAACTCTATGTCCAATTTTTAAAAACGTAACCCTGTCCCAAGTGTGCTTGTTGATTTCTATTCATTCTGTTCTGGGTTTGAGAATGGCACCTAGGACAACAGCCATGTTGGAACAGCTGGCACCACATAGATTGACATTGTGTGAATACACTGAAGATGTATCAAATTGAAAATAAACCCTACTTGTCTCTTCAGGACCCACTTTTACTGAGATGAGAAGTGAATGAAAATTATTAAGTGTATGGGCTTTAAAAATAAAGCACCATGAAAATTTTTTAGGGGCTTTATTTTTTTTTCTAAATAACTTCCTAAATTTACTTCTTTAAAAAAGATTTTTTGCTTTCATTTTCAGCACTTTGTACAATGTATATCTTACCTGTCAAAACACAGAGCACTTTTCTAAAGCATTCACATACTTGTTCTAATATTTGAAATGGACTACAATGTATTCCCTAGCATTTTAAACTATTATGTCCTTCAATTTACAAGCAAAATATACTCCCAAAGGTGTCTATATAAGTGAAGTGTCTGCTTTTTTCAATAACAAAGTATCTAAAAATTTAGAAGTTTAATCTCTATACACCTGTGGTAAATATATTTTTTTGAGGAGAATGAAAATGTGAAGTGTTTGCCACAATTTTGTGGATGCATGCCAGAACTTTTTTGCAAACTGTGGTCCACAAACCTATTTTAACTGATGGTAAAGGTTATAACTATGGAAAAATAGATAGGGAATATCTTTTATAAAGTTCATACTTTAAAAATTCAGCTGCTGTATTTTCATCCATGTATATTTCTCCAAAAACAGATATCTACATTATTTTTGTCTTCCTGTGGTCCTGAAATTAGAACTTCATGCTTCATTATCATTTCTTTCTTTTTTTTTTTTTTTAATTCTTCACGTTGGGGTCATTTTAATTACATTATCATAATCAGCTTCACCAAAATCTATTTGAATACAGAGCTGATGCTACGAATATGTGGCTGGAATACCCAAAAAAGCAGGATGGATCTTGGAAGAAGGTGGCCATGTTTTAGGTATAATTTTCAGTCCTCTCAACACCTAAATGCCCTTTCTGACTTTCACTACTCAAAATACTGCCTGAATTTACATTTTTGTATAGTCATTGTGGAGAATTCAGAGTTCTCTTCTTTTGAAAGTTTGAAACTATGCAAATACACTCTAAACTGTGTACCAGTTAATTAGGAATGAGTAAGCACCTGCCTGAGAGACGGACTCATCAAAAGTAGACAGATGGAGGGAGGAAGGGGAAGAGTGGTCACAGACACACAATCTCTAAAGGCAGCTGGGAAAACATCAAACACAAAGTCGACCATTTTTATTATTTACTTAACTCCATTTGTTTTATCAGCTGCTGTTGTAACAGTGCCTACTAAGTGAATTAGCTTTTGAGGATGAAAATAAATAAGATGATGAGGCTTGACTTCAAGCAATTTTGTGAAACTGGGGAACCAGAAAAATACAAAGTTGACATAGTAATATGGCAGTAAGCAGTATCTATTGATGTGAAAGTTCTGAGACCAAAATACATGAATGCTTAATTCTTCATGGTGTTGAAAAGGGTCTCAGAGAAGTCGTATGTTTTTATCTTTAATTAGTATTATTTACTTCTCAGAGATTTTCACAGATAGTTTTTAATTCTCACTAAAATCCTAGGAGGTAAACACTATATCCTTTAAAAATGAAGAAGAAACAGATAAGGAATATTTACTGATTTATGCAAAGCTACATAATAGTAAAGAGCACAGCTCAGATTTCCAGCGCTTTTTCTGGTGTGGTCAAAGATTGTCTTGAAACTGTGACATTAAGAAATTAGGATAATCTCCAAATTATATACCTTTTTGTAAATAGAAATTTTTGAAGTGTTTAAAAATATGACCTTCTAAATAAGGTGGGATAAACATTTTGGGAATATGTTTATCCTGTCACTTGCTCATTATCATTGGTTTCAAAGGTTAACTACAGCCGGAAACTGTCTGCTTTGACTGATTAATGGAGCTGGAATAAATGACATTTTGCTACAAAGTACAGGTATTGTAAGTGACATGTCCTTGAAAATGATGAAAACAAAGCTTTAGAAGAAAACAACATTTTGGTAAGGATCTGAGAGTCCTTCATTCTCAGAGTCCTTGTATTGGGCCTGGTTTTGTTTAATAGATCAGTTCTAGGAGGAACAGAGGTTTGGCAGATATTCAGGACCGACAAATTATTGACTCTCTCACCAGGACATACCCCTTACGGGGCTCTTTGCTGCTAAAAATTGGATAGGTGTTGCAAAAGATTTATTTCAAGAAAGCACGCTGTGCTCTTAAAATGAGAGGTGGAAAGATTTAACAAATATGTTGTTCATTATAGTTTTATAATGATAAAGCCTTCAGAACAACGCTTTACACACACACACACACACACACACACACACACAGAGTCATCTAACTATGCAAATGAATTCTCAAGACAATCCTCTTGTCCTCTAATCCTTCCAGCCAGATTGCCATTACTAAGACACATTAATTTAAAAATTATTGAACCATCACCACTCTTGTTTTCTCATGTATACCTGGAGCTTCCCTGGGTCTTTAAGTAGTAAGAAAGAAGAGATTGGAAAGAGAGCACTGGGTATACTTTGTCACATTGACAAATGAACAATGAATTAGCCAAGTAAAAGATGGCATTCAAGTAAGACCCTGGAGGGTAACAAAATGAAATTAAAATGTAGATTAAAATGTCTACTCTCTGTGCAGAACAGCATTGTACATAGTTTTTTAAAATTTGATAAAGCAATTTGAACTGTGGCCTCAAACAGCAAGGAGGAGCTTCAATAGACATACGATATAAACTGTGAACGTACGTATTACGTACGTACAATACATATGTATGTATTAGATGTACAATATAAACTGTGAAAAAGGAAAGCCTGGGCACAAACAGGGATGATGGGCTGTGGATGCAATGTGCAGGGAAGAAAAATGTAAACTCCATCCATAACATGCTTTCCTGCACTGGCCTGCTCTGGAGCTGCACAGACATGTGCCTGTGCCCATGTAGGTGAATGTCACCTTTTTGCTACTTTGCATTTTACTGCCTTTTACAAGCTGTGTGTCCTTTGGGAAATTATATTCTTCAGTCTTTAGTTTACCCATTACTAAATTAAGGATAAGAGAATTACTTTCCCAGCTTATTGTCAGGGGGAGGTATTTGAATGAGATAATGCATATAAACCAAAAAGCAAAGGGTTCAGGAGTACACAGTTAGAGCCTGAAGACTGAGAGCCATAAAAACTTCCAAGAACATCCCTCCTTTTAAAAGCTTCTCTTTGGCCTTCATTTCATTCTTGCTATTGCATACAAATAAACCCCTTCTCTACCTACCTAGTCAATGGCATCACCAAGCTGCTCTTCCCTCATGCACTTTTGTACCTCGCCACACCAACCCCCCAACACACCAAGTCCTCCCTCTCTTCCAAGACTCTGCAATGATTCCCTCAGCCTCGAAAAGTCCTCTTCCCCCTCCACCTGATAAACTCCAACTCATCCTTGGGAATTCACTCTCTTCTGTGAAATCTTCCCTTCACCTGTGCCAGTTAGCGCTACTTCTCCGACAGTCTTACATACAAGACCTGATTCATATTTCCTTTAGAGACCCTGAGCTCATGCAAAGCAAGGGCATTCCATTTATTTATTCGTTCCTTCATTTATCCAACATTTATCAACCATGGGTGTCCTCTGTGTGCCATGTGATGTACTAGGTGGGCAAAAGCACATTTTTAGGTAGTATCTGAATCCCCTTAACTTAGACCTTTTCTTTCTGTGGCTGACACTAATACCACTAGTTGCTGAATAGTAATGAATGGGGCAGAGAACATTTGTCTTGTCTTCAAATTCTCAGTTACCCAAGACAACCCCCCAAAATATAATCATGGCAACCTCCTTGAAACCTTTTCTTCTTTACTTCTAATATAAATGAGCAGATCTGTTTTGTTTTCTACTAAAATCTATATTAATTCCATCTATATTTACTTTAGACTTGTTTACATGACTGTTTCCCTCTTGTAATCTCAAGGTTCTTTAGGGATGGAAACTCTACTTGTCTTAACACAATGCCTGGGACAGATCATGTATCCTCGAAGTGCCTATGGAATGAATGGCTAAGAAACACACATACTGCTTTCTTTTTCTGTACAATTTCATATCCATTTTGTCCCTTAGCTAAATACCCTTCAGTTCCTATGCTATGGACCTCAAAATCTCAAGCACCTGGTGATTATTATAGGGCTTCAATTTTGAGATGATGAGCAAAACTAAATGTTGGCACTTCCATCATCTCCAGAAGGTATTAACGTGGACTGAGTATGTTTCAAATAAAGAAAACAGAAAGTGTAAGAAAGATCAGGGTATATCTGTGCATACAATGTCATTGAAAGGAGAAAATTAAGCTTTGGGTCTCATTTCCATTGTAAACCTGGGAAGGGATAATTTTCTCCCTTCTAGATTCTGTTCACCCATTTAAGACATGCTTCCCAGAGCTCTTGATTTTTCTCCAATATGAAGTTATCTATATCATTGATATCTCTTTTCACCCTCCTGTTAACTTCTTTTTCCTCACTTTGACCATTCCACTAGAAATAAAATACCTTTGGGGCTCCTGAGTGGTTCAGTTGATTAAGTGTGGGATAAGCTCAGGTCATGACCCCAGGGTCATGGGTTTGAGCCCCACATCAGCCTCTACTCAGCATGAAGCCTGCTTGAGATTCTCCCTCTTTCTCTCTCTTTCTCTCTCTCACTCTCTCTTTTTCTCTAAAATAAAAAAAATTTAAATAATAATAAAAAACAATAATCTAACTTGTTAGTTAAGCAAATTAATGTCACTGGAAAAGGAAAATTATTACACCTTGTACAGTAAGAATAATGTTGTAAGCCTGACCTACAAATCATATAGCATTTAGTTTCATTGAAAGAAGAAAGTCTTCTAATTATAGTTTGCAAGAAGAATGCTCCAACATTGTGGCTCCTCATTGCTTTGTACAAAATAAAAGACTGTATGACATGCCTTTAGTTATGGTAAGTTACAGATACCCTAAATCCCGAAATACCTTGCCCTAGTGCTAGCAGATGCCTTTTTTATATATTGTGTTCTTTCAACGGATCATTTTATCTCTGTGTAGCAAGGGAGCATGCTATTCTTACTGTATTGTTAATATGTAAAAGTATCTCATTCCAGCTTATTGAATCCACGTTGGTCAGCCAACCATCACATATTTGCATTTCAGCTACATCGCAGACAATAACATACCTTTTCCCACTCTCTCAAACAGTTTTCCCAAATGAAATTAGTGACGTGGCTTTTTCTTTTTTTCAATAAACTTTGAATTTCTCTATAAAGTCATCCAAACAAATTTTATCCACCTGGCACCCATCTCCTCTTTTATTGGTAAGAGTTTCCCGATGTCATTCATTCCTGTGTCCTGCAACTTCAGGAACAGACAACCCAATACTATCTTTAGAGGCATTCCTATGATTCAGACCTGGGCCAAACAGCAACACGCTACCTTTCCTTGTCTTAGTGATTTCTGATCTTTTTAATAGTGGACTCAGTTAAGCTAACCAGAGTGAAATCCAGAACTTTGAGTTAAAGGCCTGGAGAAGAGATAGTCTTCCCCCCTGGCAAAGAAAATAGACCATGCAGTCCCAGAAGCTACTGGTAGCAATCTAGCTTCCAAAACCTGTGTACTGGTGGGTCTGAGAACAAAGCCAGCCTGGAGGTAGCAGAAACTGATTCCCACAGTGTGAGCCCTGCATAAGGTGTCACCTGAAGTTACCCACTCTGAAAACATTTGATATATGCCCCTCCCCAAATTTCCTCTTTTGGCTTAGATTAGTTGAAGTTGCAGTTGTGACATTATTGTTGCTTACTCCAAAAAATTCCCAACCTATACTGTCAGGATCACCTACATAATTGGCAGCATTGTGTGCACAAGTAAAATGCAGAGTTCTTTTCCAAAAATTATTAAAATCTTAACACCCCAACAGCATGACCTGAAACCAAGGGTGGGATCCCTCCAAGGGCAGGAGTCTGTGCAGCTGCCTCTGAAGCTGGCTCTGAATACAATCATATATGTTTAAAATCTAACTCATTAACATTTACTTCCTACTTATTATGTGTAGGTCATTGTGCCAGTAGATAAAAGAATTAACATGTGTTTTGACTACACATATAAGTGATGTTATGTAACATGTAAGGCAATGACTATACAAGGAAAGAAACAATTAAAACAATATTTAGAAGTACCTTTATAAAAAAATATTCCATGAAAAGCAAAGCAGATTGGGGCGCCTGGGTGACTCAGCCGGTTAAGCATCTGACCTCGGCTCAGGTCATGATCTCGAGGTTCGTGAGATAGAGCCCGCGTCGGGCTCTGTGCTGACAGCTCAGAGCCTGGAGCCTGCTTCGGATTCTGTGTCTCCCTCTCTCTGACCCTCCCCCATTCATGCTCTGTCTCTCTCTCTCTGTGTCAAAAATAAATAAACATTTTTAAAAATTAAAAAAAAAGAAAAGCAGATCAGATGAAAGCAAATTTAGTTCAGTTATAGAGTATACTTGAACCTGAGAACAATCCTGCTTTCCAGTGCTAACCAGATATTATCTTCTTCTTCTTCTTCTTTTTTTTTTTTTTTTTTTTTTTTTTTAGAGAAGCTTCCAATATAAAAGTTTCTGTTGTTTTGTTGCTTGAAGCAGCTTCAGGAATCATTTCTTAAATTACCACTGACTATGTTTCATCATAAATCTTAATGAGTTAATAAATACTTCTGTCATTACAATTACAAGACATGCTTGTTTGCTTATTACAGTGACTAAACCTAGGAATGTACACTTGAGGCTACCCAAAATCAGAAACAAGTTCAAATTAATCATTACAAAGTTATATCCAAAAGGAAAAAGTTATTTCTTTTTCTTTTATAATTATATATTTATTTTTCAAAAATCATCATCACATTTTAAATTTGATGTAGCAATACATAGTCATGTTGAAAAACTAAAGGTCACAGAACATATCTCAAATAAAATATAATTTGAATGTAGGGGCACCTGGGTCGTTCAGTTGGTTAAGCATCTGACTTCGGCTCAGGTCCTGATCTTGAGGTTTGTGAGTTCAAGCCCCGCGTCGGGCTCTGTGCTGACAGCTCAGAACCTGGAGCCTGCTTTGTGTTCTGTGTGTGTGTGTGTGTCTCTCTCTCTCTCTCTCTGCCACCCCCCCACCCCGCCGTGCTCATGCTCTCTCTCTCTCTCTCAAAAAAAAAAAAAAAAAAAAAAAAAAAATATATATATATATATATATATATATATAATTTAATTTGAATGTAATCTATGGAAGGTAGATTTTACTGCAAAAACACCTCTGTGGCCTGCTGTTTCTACTTAAGATTATATCTTAAGAAGTTTTCCAAGATAATTAAATGTTGTTCAAATACCTGCTTTCAGTCGTTACATAGTTCTTATAATTTTTAACTTACCAACTATTTAATGTTATTGTTGTATATTTATGTTGCTTCTAAGTTTTGCTATTAATAAATAATGTTATGCATATTTTTGTGTGTATATCTTGGTTTCATGTGTTACTTCCTTAAAATAAAACTATATACATAGGATTACAATGGCCAGGAGTAAGAAGACAAAGAAGCAGGATTACTGACTCAGAATTTTTCTATTACTTAAAAAAAGCTTATACAAACTTACTTTTCTACATTTTATCAATTTATCTATGTTTGGAAAAACATAGGTCCTTAACTCACGTTGTACACCAAAATAAATTCCAATTGGAATGTTGAGTTAAATGTAAAAAGGCAGATAAATGTTAACTGATTTAGTTAAAAATCTAGTCAAATGTGCATGTGAGCCAGTGCAAAAATATCATAATGGAAAGTGTAACTATGTTATGATAAATTAGAATTAAATATTCCTTTATTAAAAATTTCATAAATACACATAAAAGGCAAATGAAAAATTTGTTTTAAAATGCAGAATAAATGGCAAAAATATCTAGTCTTTTAATAAAAAGTTCTCTTTGAAATAATTAAGAAGAAAGAAAATAACTAATACCCCCAATAAAAAAAGAACCAAGGATGTGGACATGAATAGCTAATAATAGAAGAAAGGCAAATGTACATTAACCATATGAAAAATATTTATCCTCACCAATAATGAAAAAATAAAACGAAAACAAAGTTTTATGATATTGGTGGTACTTACAAATGATAATATCTAGGGCTATGTGTAGATCTGAAATTGGTTTTAAAAAATCATCTTGAGGGGCGCCTGGGTGGCGCAGTCGGTTAAGCGTCCGACTTCAGCCAGGTCACGATCTTGCGGTCCGTGAGTTCGAGCCCCGCGTCAGGCTCTGGGCTGATGGCTCGGAGCCTGGAGCCTGTTTCCGATTCTGTGTCTCCCTCTCTCTCTGCCCCTCCCCCGTTCATGCTCTGTCTCTCTCTGTCCCAAAAATAAATTTAAAATGTTGAAAAAAAAAAAAATCATCTTGAAAGACAATCAAGCATACTTATCAAAATTTTTTCAAAAAAAACTTAGAAAATTAACCTAAAGAAAAAAATTAGGGCTGTGGACATATATTTATCAGCAATGATTATTTGATTTGTAATAATAATCACAATAGTAACCTATAATCCCTAGTAATAGAAAATTGGTAAAATTGGTGTATCTTTATGATATTAATACAATATTGTCATTAAAATAATTTTCATAAAGTAAATTTCAAGACACAAGAAGACATTTGCAATAAATTGTGAAATGTAGTCTCCCTCGCTGAATAGAGATAATCTGTATAACCAATAGTGTATTGTAGAAATGAGAGTGTGACTTTATAGGCCAGGTAATAAAAGACATTGGGGCTTCTTCCTTGCTCTCATTCACTCAAGACATTCAATTAGACCATTGGAAAGATGAATCCTCCTGCTAACAGCTCACATCAACTTGCTCTCCATGTAAATGAGCCATCTTGGAATCTGAGCCTCTCACCCAGCTAGGTCGGTCTTCAGATGTTCATAGCTCCAACTGACATCTTGATTGCAACTTCATGAAAGATCTCAAGCCAGAACCTCTGAGCTATGCCACTCATGTATTCCTAACTCATACAACCTATGCAAGATGATTAATATTTATTGTTTTAAGATGCTAAGTTTTGAGTTCATTTGTTACAGGGTAACAGAGAGCTAATACTGTACCTAATAGCCAACCTAACAAGTATGAACCTTAGGATGATTTCCTGGCCCGTCAAGATAGAAATACTCACTTCACTATGTAGGAGATTGTAACACTGATCATGATTAGGTACAATCGTGAGAAGAAAAACCAGACTTGGGATGAAACAAACACCAGATGGGACAGTGAAGACACAGAAACTGGGACGTCAGTGACACTGTTGGGCCATGAACCAGTCAACACTCAATATAGAATTTTCAGATTTAGGAAATAATAAACACCTTTACCATCAATAGGTCAATTTGAGTTGTGTGCTTCATTCTCTGCAGCAAAAGTTTGCTGGCACCAAATACAACAATGGCCTCAGGAAAAATGCCTTCAGTCCTCCATCCCGACATCAGTTACATCTTCCGTGCTCTCATTCGCACACCTATGCACCTATCCTTGTTCAATATGCCACAGCAACTTAAACACACTGCATTCTTTCATATTTCTATACTTTGACACCTGATTTGCACTCTCCCTGGAAAGCCTTTTGTTTTCTTTCATCTCCTATGAATTCTTTTTTTTTTTTTTTTAATTTTTTTTTTTCAACATTTTTTATTTATTTTTGGGACAGAGAGAGACAGAGCATGAACGGGGGAGGGGCAGAGAGAGAGGGAGACACAGAATCGGAAACAGGCTCCAGGCTCCGAGCCATCAGCCCAGAGCCTGACGCGGGGCTCGAACTCACGGACCGCGAGATCGTGACCTGGCTGAAGTCGGACGCTTAACCGACTGCGCCACCCAGGCGCCCCTCTCCTATGAATTCTTAAAGATTCAGTTTATATGTGATTTTCATTGTGAATTTTCCTGGACACTCCCTTCTCTCTATTCCCTTCTCTCTAATGATACAGCATTTTAATTGAATCTCCATTATAATGCTTTCCATATCACATTATAAGTACATATTTTTTTCTATCTTGCTCTCCTACTATTTTCTTATGACCTTGAGAGCAAGGGCAATTTCTTACTCAATTTCCTAGGTTAAGAATTTAGCCTAGTGCTTGAGACATGGCAGGAGCTCATTAAAAGTATCTTGAGTTAATTAACTGTTGATTAAAAGTAGTCTGTGTATGTAAATGGTGCTATTCTAATGTAAAGTAAAAAGATTCATACCGATTCTAAATTAGAGGCATCTTGGCCTTTGAGCAGTGACTTTCAAACTTTAGTATCTACCAAAACTGCTCAGAATGCTGGAGAAAATGCCAACCCTAAGTTTTGCCACCAGAAATTCGGACTCAACATTTCTGGACATAGGGATCTGTCCTGATGTTCCGGCTTTACTAGTCCTGGAATCTTGGGAATCTCACTTGGTTTCCTTGTTCTTCTATTTCCCCACCTGTGAAATGGAGATGAGAATGTTACTTATAGTGTCTAATTATATTACTTTAAATGTCAGGAAACAAATAAGTTAACATATTAGACGAATTGGCACAGGACCTGAAAAGTAGGAAATGCTTATATATTTTTCTAGTATTTAGAAAACAGTAGTGTATGTGGTCAAGTACACAAATACTGGAACCAAGCCTCTGGGGTTTGAATCCTGTCTCTCCTATCGCCAGCTGTGTGTTTTAACCTCTGCGTCTCAGTTCCTTTATGTGTAAAATAAAGGTGATGTCAGTAATACCAACGTCACAGGAATGAAGATTAAATGAGTTATAAACATAAAATTCTTAAAATAGTGCTTGGTACATGGTTAAGTTCTATATGGTTCCCCTTTTCCTATTCTTTTGGAATCACTAAAACTTTCCTGGAGAATATGTTCCCAGACGTAGTCCTCACTATTTCTCTTTTCTCAGCTAAGAAATACGTGTGGCCCTTTTTGAGAGTACCTCCATATCTCATACCAGATGCATGCTCTCTCTGCCTAGGCCCCAGAGTTACCACCAGAAACTAGAGATGCTAGACAGCCTTCTGACATGACATGTCTCCACTTCCTAGCTTCCATAGAACTGAAGGCGAGGACATTAGAATAAAGTCATTAAGAGTCTCAATCCGTCTCCTTGCAAAAAGGCATCTGGTCAACTCCAAAATTGTACTGTGCTTCATTTTATTATTTTTATGGGAACTTTGAATTCTAATTCTAAATTTTTTTAATGTTTTTATTTTATTTTTGAAGGAGAGAGAGAGACAGAGCATGAGTGGGGGAGGAGCAGAGAGAGAGGGAGACACAGAATCCGAAGCAGGCTCCAGGCTCTAAGCTGTCAGCACAGAGCCCGATGTGGGGCTCAAACTCACAAACTGTGAGATCATGACCTGAGCCGAAGTCGGACGCTTAACCGACTGAGCCACCCAGGCACCCCTAATGCTAATTCTAAATACATGCTGAACACCCAGAAAAGAAGTAATCCAGTAACAGAAAAGTAAGAATTCAACTTTATTCCATTAATAAATAGATTCATTCATCTGAATTTCGAGGAATATCAAACATCTATATTATCATTAAAATTAAATAAATAGGCATATATAAGTGAACTAAACAGCTAACTAGAAGAAAAACTTGAATAACTGAAGCAATATCTTTATATGATATTCACAAGCTTTGGGCAATTGACATATTTTGCAAGAGCTAGTGAGTTCTAGCTAGATGTCTGGTGCTACCAATATCCAGTCTCTCAAATATGAATGATATAATATTTACGGAACTGTGATAGGAAAAGAAAAAGACATAGAATATTGGCTCTTCACTGTATCTGTATACATATATGTATATAGATACCTGTATACATGCAAATACACACACACATATACACATATACATTAGCAATTGATGCTTTATGATAAAATATTCTTTTTTTAATTTTTTTAATGTTTATTATTTATTTTTGAGAGACAGAGTTCAAGCAGGGGAGGGGCAGAGACAGAGGGAGACACAGAATCTGAAGCAGACTCTAGGCTCTAAGCAGTCAGCACGGAACCTGATGAGGGGCTCGAACCCATGAACGGTGAGATCATGACCTGAGCCGAAGTCAGATGTTTAACCAGCTGAGCCACCCAGGCACCCTTATGATAAAATATTCTAGGGCATACTTTTAAACAAGATCATTATACATTTGTTGATGTGTTCTAGCTACGCATTTCTTTCAGATACAGACAGACTTAAACCAAAAAAGGATAGCAGGTCGGATATAAGCATCATCAGATTGGCACTTCTAGAATGATCCTGTCAAAGAGACAAAAAGATTTAAAAATAAACAGCGCTAGCTGTCCAGCTTACAACACCTTTATTTGTATGTAATATCACACTGTGTTAGAAATATTTGGTGGTAGCAGTGATTTTAAAATTAAAAATTGAAGTAAAGTTGTTATTTTCTGTCTGACTTCAGAGGCACTCTGTGCTGTGAGGCAGAGTGGAGTTCTAGCTCGCTTTCCCCACTCTACTAAGTGACCCTAAGCAAGCTCATCACTGTATCTGAGGTAAATCATATCAAAAATCCCTTATCTAAATGAAGATTTGGAACAGGGTCAAATTATTTCTTAAGGGTTGGTCTAGATTTAACCCCTATAATTATTATGTAGTTATATATTTTCCCATGAAGAAGAAATATACCAATATAAAGTATTAACAAAGTTACATATATTTTCATGTTTGTTATTCAAAATGAACACCTATGGATCTCTTCTATGTAGATTTTTTATATTCTTTGTACAATATTAGATTACCTATTTTTAGATTAGATTACCTCATCTCCTACTAAAATGAGAACTCTTTGAGGACAAAGTAAATATCCGATTAATCTTTAATTCTCTGTGTCATTTACTGAGACATGGTCTCTCAGCTTCAAACCCACCCTTCACCCTTTGTGTTGTGGTGACAAGCTATCCCCGTGGCTTCCTGTTAGGCTTTTAGCTGGGAGAGGGCACCAGAGAGAGAGAAGCACAACTCCTTCCTGGGTCTTTCCTGTTCTTTTTCTGTTGGTTGTACCTGTCAGAATCAGCCTCGCAAATTATCTGCAATTGGATAATGAAAATTTATTTCACTAGCAACGATTGATTTCAGATTGGAATTTTTCTAACCCCTACAGAACCAAATTCTTCGTGTTCCCCTCACAGGTGCTACCTGCAGAGAAAAAAAAAAAAACAAACCTCCTCAGAGGTCAAAGTTTCAAGTCCAGTGTTCCACCTTCAAACTTCGATGTTTTCATCATGTCAACCCCTGTCCCTTTGTTCTCTCAGCCCTAGGAATGATAGCTTCTTCTTACAGTTCCTACCTTCATGCTAAGGCTTCCATTATTGCTTGTTCATTTTTTTAAATTTCTACTTTGCAGTGCTTTGTATGAATTTATCTGTGCTGAAAGTGTCGGTGTGATTTCTGTCCATTGACTCAATGCTAACTGGTACACGTTGGTACCCAGTGAGCGATACACATGGAATAAGGTCTCTATGAATGTTAGCTGTTCCTGCATTTTTAATAGAGTACATTATAGGTTTTATTCAACTGTAACTGGTGTGCCCTTTCTGCATAATTAACTCTACATATTCTCACACAAAGCGTTCGACTCTGAAGCACATTTTTAATCTGTGAAGCTTCACAAAATATCTTTGGAAAGTATTTGATGTTGACATTGCATTTCTTTGAAAATCATGAACGTTGAAAGACCACGCCCAATCAACTCGGAGTGAGGGAATAAATACCCTGCCATTTCATTGTCCAGATTTTGTCAGTGTGATAGTTTAAGTGTGACTGCAGTTCTGTGAATATTCATAACTGAGCAAGATAAAAACTGAATTACATGGGCTCTTTCTGTTTGTATCTGGGAACAACCATGAGCCAGTGGAGAGCAACTGTAAGTAAGCAGAGGACGCTTATGCATACTTAAACGGAAGCTTCAGAGCAGAAAGTGTAGGGGGAAATGTGCTTAATGCAGCAGAAATAAAGATACAAGAAGATGGCAGAATTAAGAGCTATTGGCTAACCTAGCACCTAATAACATCAGAGGTGGTTTTATTTTATGGTGCATGAATAGCTAAGGATCATTTCAGAGTTCACTTCAACTTGTGAAAAAAAAATCAGCACCATTGAGAGAGAACAAGCTTAGAGGAAAGGTTCAGCGGTACAGGGTTTTTTTGGCTTGGTGGTTGTTGTTGTTGTTGTTGTTTTCATCAATGACAGAATTTATGGTGCATTTATTGTTACATTTCTCCACTCTCCCTACTGTAGCCCTTTTCCCACTGACATGACCTAGGTCTCTAGTGACAAGATAATCTTCATGGGATTTTTCCCTTCATGGAATTTTCTCTCCCTTCTAGTTGAAGATTCTACCTCACTAATGTCAAAGAATAGGTTTTTCTAATATAGTTTTGCTGAATTTCAATCCATCTTGTTCTTCATTTGTGCCTGCATTATTTTGTTACTACAGATATTTGATGTTTTCTTTAAAAATCCATGAAGATTTGTCAACTCAGGAGCCAAGGGACATATTTTAGTCGTCATAAAAGAAATGCTAATAGTTGTCGACAACTGCATCATACTTGATACATTTCAGTGAATTTTCCCATAAAAATGTTTCATTTTATTTTCATGACACTGTGAGGTGAACAAACCAGATAAATCGTAAAATTTTAGAGCAAGAAGGAACCATAGAGAACACTCAGTATAAAGTTTCCATGACTTAATAGTCAGGGTATGTTTTTGGCTAAAGTAACAAGTAACAGAAGATCCAATTTCAAATGAGCCAAATCTCTCCTACACTGTCTCTATGACATAACAAGAAATATGCAAGTAATCTGGTACCAGGGTTGGTTAATCAATTTGCCGATGAAGTCATCAAAAAACCAGGCATTCTCTACATTTTGTTCATCATCCTTGTATGATATGTGAACCTATATTATTAGTCAGGGATTTACACAGAAAAAGAACCTATAGGTTGTGTACATAGAGAGAAAGAGATTTATTTGGCTCACATGATCATGAAAGCAGACAAGTCCAAAATCCGCAGAGCTGATGTTCCAGCTAAGTTCAAAAACCAGAAGCTGCTACAGAGCCAGAATAAGCCAACGTCCCAGACCAAAGACCAGCAGGCAGAATTCTCTCCTACTCACCGTTCGTCTTTTGTCCTATTCAGGTCTTCAGTTGATTGAAGAGGCCCACGTACATTAGGGAGGGCAATGTTTCACTCAGTCTACTGACTCAAATATTAAGTGCGTCCAAAAACATTCTCACGAAATCAGCCCAAATAATTTTTGACCAAATATTTAGGCACCCCATGGCCTAGTCAAGTTGACACATAAACTTAACTATCACGACACCCATATTATGGAAATAATGAGATAGGCTGCAACAGACTCCGGGCATCAATTCCTCACTCATTTACAAAAGCCTAAATTAAGGAATGTATATCCTTTTCTCATGATCCATTCTTTTTTTGTTTTCATTTTATGTTCTTTTTAAGAGAAAGAGAAAGAGAAAGAGAAAGAGAAAGAGAAAGAGAAAGAGAAAGAGAAAGAGCGTGTGTGAGCAGGGGAGGGACAGAGAGACAGGGTGGGACAGAGGACCCGAAGCATGCTCTGTGCTGACAGAAGACAGTCCAATGTGGGGCTTGAATTCACAAACCATGAGATCATGACCTAAGCCAAAGTCAGACACTTAACCAACGGAGCCACCCAGGTGCCCCTCTCATGATCCATTCTTAACAGCAATGAATCTTCCTAGATAAGTTTTCTTCATATCTTACTGGACATAATGGTATCCCTTGTCCATTACCAGGCCAATTACTGTCAGGTGGCTGGAATTCATATGATCACCTTTGAGAAATCAAGATGAAGTATTTGGCTGTCCAGGGTCAAAAGAATATTAGTGCCCTCTTTACAAAGAAATTGTGAAGAAAAATGATCGTTCTGTAGGCACTAAATAACATCTGACTCATTGATGAAAATAAGACCCCCTTCATCTGAAAAGCATATTTATGGATTCATGGGCATTCTCTTGATATAATTATTATATGTGGTAACCTTTTTTGGAAAAAAAATTCAGTTTATTTATTTATTCTGAGGTGAGTAAGGGGCAGAGAGAGAGGGAGAGAGAGAATACCAAGCAGACTCCACACTGTTGGCATTGGCCAACAGAGGGCTCTATCCCGCTAACCGTGAGATCATGACCAGAGCTGAAATCAAGAGTCAGAAGCTTAAATGAGCCACCCAGGCACCCTATAACCTTAAAGTTAAAGAATGATTTTGAGATTGCTTATTCAAACTCTTCTCTCTAGTAACATCTCCTAGCAATAATTTCTCCTTCTAAATAGGCTTGACAGTCATATAAACTCTACTGCAACATTTATAAGGATTGAGAAGTTCTTGTTTTATTTTGTTAAACAATTCTAATTATTAAGTAGGTCTTTTCTATGTTTCCCCATAATTCAAAGCAATATATTGAGTGTCCACCATGGGCTCCCTATAACTTCCAACTGGTACATTTTGACTGCCTTCTGGGGAAGCACAGGAAAGTTCTAATTTTCTTTCCATATGACTGTGTCCCTTCACAAGCACAGCCAAAAAAAAATCAAGTAGTTTGCTAAAAATCACAAAGCTACTTACTGGCAGCATTAAAACAACTTCTCTCTCTTACATGACACAATATTCTACTTTTTCATGTACTGACTTTCCTCCAACTCTTGAACAGTGCTTGTTGAATTATTCTAGTGTTTCAAGTTTTTAAAACAGAGTAGATGATATTAAATAAGGAACTATGGCTAAATTATCTACTGTTGGAACCCATACTCTATGTTTGAGCAGAATTTCTTTTGTCGATGCTGAAATGCAATTCTCATTTCCCTTTCCTTCTCTTTATGTATTTCAAACTAAAATTCTGTTTCTCCACTGGTGGTTGTGTCCTTGAGCTTAGATTTAGTGGTAGCAGCCAAATGGAAGTTAAATTGTTGGATCCTGTTCTCATGAAAAGGAAGGTAAGAATCATCAGGAGAGCAGTAATCTAGAATAACAACTAGAGGTGACCTTTGCATCTACAGAAACAGACTCTGGGTCTTATGAAAGACTCAGTGTTTCTTTGCACCCCAGCAAGAGAACATGCTATTTGCTGTAACACTTTCCACTGTCTAAAACTATAGCTATTCATTATAGAACACTAATAAATTATATCAAGATGCTAATTTTTTAATTGATTGGCATAAAAATATATGCTGATTATGATATGATTAAGATGTATTTTGAGGTTTGACTTTTCCTATTCTATCAACCTTACAGAGAAATATGGTCTAAGAACATCCAAGTACAGGAAGATGAATCCTGAAGAAGTTGAGTCAGCCTTTGAAGGGAAATGGGACTTCTTCATTTTTACCAAAGTTAGTCATTCACATAACCATGTTCCTTGCATTTCAGTGAGAAGTAAGGCACAAACAACCAAATCATTCTATTTCCCCCCATTTGTTTTGATTAATGATTTCTCATTGCTTACACTACCCATTTTCTGGTGGTGCAACGTAGACAAGCATGCATTTTAAGATATCATTATGAAATATATACACTACACTCTGGCTATGGGGTTTCCTTTGGGATGATGAAAATATACTGGAATTAATGGTGATTGTTGTATAGCTTTGTGATATACTGAAAACCACTGAGCTGTAAAAAATAATAATATCGTAATATTAACAATAATCATATAACTCACAGACTGTGTCTAATCATTCCAGGAAACATCTCTCCTCTTCTTCATTCCCTGACCGCCTTTTGTTAATCCATATGCTTCTCTGTGTCAGACTAACACTTACCTTTATCCAATGATGCATTCATCTAACAAATCCTTTACCTTGCAGATTTCTTGTATGTAAAGTTGGCCCTTGAACAATGCAAGGGTTAGGGGTACTGACACCCCCATGCAGTTAAAAATCTGCATATAACTTTTGACCCCCTATAAACTTAACTATTAATAGCCTACTATTGATCAGAAGCCTTACCAATAATATAAGTAGTTGATTAATACACATTTTGTATATGTATTATATACTGTATTCCTAAAATCAAATAAGCCAGAAAAAAGGAAAATGTTGCTAATAAAATTGTAAGAGAAGCTTTTTATTTTGATGAGAACAAACAGAAGGTTACTGGAAGGGTTGTGGGAAGGGGGATAGGCTAATAGGTAAGGGGCATTAAGGAATCTACTCTTGAAATCATTGTTGCACTATATGCTAATTAACTTGGACGTAAATTAAAAAAAAATAAATTAAATTTAAAAAATTGTAAGAGAAAATAGATTGACAGTTCAGTACTGTAAAACGTTTGCAACCTTATGTTCTTCAAAGGTCAATTGCAGTAGATTTTCTATTTTCTTGCTCAGTTTCTCCTTCTTTGGAAAACTGCCACTTTCCCAATCCATGTAGTTCAGAGGAATAATTAAATAATGCAATACTCAGGGTGCCTGGGTGGCTCAGTCGGGTAAGCATCCTACTTCAGCTCAGGTCATGATCTCATGGTTCGTGGGTTTGAGCCCCGCGTCAGGCTCTGTGCTGACAGCTCAGAGCCTGGAGCCTGCTTTGGATTCTGTGTCTCCCTGTCTCTCTGCCCCTCCCCTGATCTCTCTCTCTCTCAAAATAAATAAACATTAAAAATAATAATAATACAATACTCAAACCTTAGCAATGGGAATAGACACAGAACCTGGCCCTGGTCAATCGAAATCTGTCCATGCCATTTACCTGGAAACATCTGGAAGAAGAAAGCCTCTCTCTTCCTCTGTTGTTTAAGTCTTAAAGGTGACATGAACTCAAGGCGAGTCTGACTGTGGGTAAATCCAACAAAGACAAACAGATCCAAGAGATACAGAGATAAAGATGGAGATGGAAAAGGAGATGAAAAGATAAGAATGCACAAAATTGTCTGAAATGTGAATCCTCTTTGCAAGAAGCTAGATCCTTCCCCTACCCTTTACATTTCTGAAAGGTATGTACTAATATACATTCCCCCACTTTATACACATTTCCTCACCAGGCTAGTTTCACTTGGGGTTTTTCTTATTCGGAAACAAAATCATCCACATTGGATGAATAAAACACAGTTCTTGCTTTTCGAAAAACTGGAAGACTAAGGGTAGAATCAAGCCTATGTAAAGATACGTGTGAATAAAGTATGAAAAAGGTGCAAAAAATGTGTCTCAGTATCCTGGGAGAAGGGTGGAGAAGTTCATGTCCAATTGTCACTGAGGCGATCAAGGAACACTTCAAACAAGAAGTGTTTGACACTAAGGCTGATCCTTGAAGTATGAATAGGAAGTTATCAGAAGAGCTAGCTCAGAAAAAGTAAGAGCCAGCATGAGAAAATCCACTGACCATGAAGCAGCTTTATGTATAGAGAAAAATAAAACAAAATGAGACAGTTACAGTATGGCAACCACGTTTGTGTGTGGCTGGAGGCAATGCTAATGGTAAGCAGAAGCCAGATCATATAAGTCCTTGTTTACTCCCTTAAGGCACTTGGATTGTATCATATGAGAAGCGGAAGCTAATAAAGAATTTTAGACAGAGGAGCAACATTATAACATGTTTCAGTAATTGGATGGGATGACACATAAGGCAGAGAGAACAGTTTTCAAGCAGTTGTAACAGTATGGAAGAGACAAGATTAAGGCCACATACTAGGAAGTAATGGAAGGAAAGGGAGAAAAAGATATGAACCTGAGAATGTCTACTCTTCTTCCCTCTCGGCTTATGGGAGGCCAAGTCTGTGCAGAATCAGTAAACTGGGTCTTTCACTTGACCTCTTGGGACTCTATTCTACCTCATTTCTCCCTATCTGGCCCAGCACCTGACATATACACCCACATCCCTGCTGACAGGAAAAATCAGGTTTAGAGAGAGTAATGGTGTGTATATCAGAAGGGGTGGCCGACCCTGTACAAAATTTTCAATAATACTCTTACACAAGGTCACCCTCCACCACTCTGAAATACCGATTGCTCTCTAGGGGGAACAGAGCAATGACTTATACTCAGTGTCTTTCCCTCTTACGGTATCATATTATCACAAGAGCAATCACTTGTAAAGCCCTATTCTATGACTGATTGCATCTGTGGCAGAGGATTCTGAGTGTTTTTCAAATAGCTCTTTAGAAGTAGGATTGCTAGGGGTGCTTGGGTGGCTCGGTCAGTTAAGTGTCCAACTTCAGTTCAGGTCATGATCTCACAGTTCTTGAGTTCAAGCCCCGCATCAGGCTCTCTGCTGTCAGCGCAGAACCCACTTTGGATCTTCTGTCTCCCTCTCTGTCTCTGCCCCTCCCCTGCCCAGTTACCTCTCTCAGAAACAAACAAACATAAAAAAAAAAGAATTCGGATTGCTACTTGATGGATATATGAACCTGTAGCATCAGAGACAGGATCATGAAAGGAATACTAGAAAGCAAGATGCTAAGGCCAGACATCCGTTTTCTCAATATACACCCACTGAGCAATGGTATTTGAGACGACGGCAGTAAGTAAGCATGCAATGCACACTGAGATCAATGGAAACTAAGGTAGAAATACTAACATGGTGAACTGTGGATGTGCCAATTAGTTGAGCAAAAAGCAACAACTGATAATGGAGACAACACAGAATTTCCTGGAGAGACTTGAAATCAAACATTGGTTCAACCACTGAATGGTTTTATAACTTCAAATGAGTTTCCCCAAGCTCTCTCAGGCCTGGTTTTTGCAACTGCCTCCTTCATAGGGTTATGATGCCTCCTTCATAGAGCTATTTTGAAAAATTAAACAAAACAATGTAGGTGTGACTAATATGGAAATTAGAACATGGATGGTGTCCAAAATATGTTAAATTTATAGAGTAGTTTCCATATAAACCTATGACAAGAAATGAAATGGTATTTGGGGGAGCAAGATGTTGCTGTTGTTTTCTCCTGCCAAATGCATGTGTCCCATAACCTGGGGATGCACAGAATGGAAAGGTGAGGAAAGCAGCCTAGCAAAGAGGCCAGAGAATTTTTTTTCAAATTTTGGCTGTCACTGCTCATCCAAAATTCTCTTTTAAGTATGCTGCCTAAAAATATAAATTCATTTTTATTATTGTCCCTCTAAATGTGTCCTTCCTCTCCAGCATGGAGGCTCAAAGTCCCCAAAGTATCTTTGACCTCTTCCTATTCTATTCAACAAGATGTCAAGCGAGGAGACTTTATTCCATACTGACACTATCAAAGATTCTTTTCCTGACACCAAGATAGAATGTTTTAGGTTTTAAAGGAATAAATTTTAGCATAAAGTAGGCTATTCAAAAAGTCTATAGGCATGAAGTCATCAATCATAAAGGACCTGTTTTGAGCCACTTCAAATACAAGCCTTAGGGACTGGATACCGCTTTGCAGCAAGATGCTAAGTGAGAGGAGAATGGTAATTCTGTTAAAAATTTTTATTCCTCTTTGCAGAGTAAGTGTGTTTGGAGAAAGTAAAGTTAAAGCAAATACTATTCTGAGAGACTAAGGAATGCTATCTGGGTGACCTTACATTGCTGAGACACTGAAGGAACGCTGCCACGTTTCAGGATACTTTCTAATTTGCTTTCTACGTCAGGGGAAGTATATTGCTTGACTTTGGGTGCTGTCCAGTAATAGCCATGCAGTGGAAACAGCACAGGGACTCAGGGCCGATGACCCCAGTATTTTTTTTTTAATGTTTCAGGTTTTTGTTTAAATTTTGGTTAGTTAACATATAGTATCATATTAGTTTCAGGAGTAGAATTTAGTGGTTCATCACTTACGTACAACACTCAGTGCTCATCACAACGAGTGTCCTCCTTAATGCCCATCACCCAGTTATCCCAACCCCCAACCAACTCCCTCCCCACCAAACCAGTCAACCCTCATTTTTTTCTCTATCATTAAGAGTCTCTTATGGTTTGCTTCCCTCTGTTTCTTCCCCTTCCCATATGTGCACCTGTTTTCCTAAATTCCATATGTGGTATTTGTCTTTCTCTGACTGACTGATTTTGCTTGGCATAATACTTTCTAGTTCCATCTACATTGTTGTAAGTGGCAAGATTTCATTATTTTTGATGGCTGCGTAATATTCCATTGTGCATATATAAACCACATCTTTATCCATTCATCAATGGATGGACATTTGGGGTCTTTCCATAATTTGGCTATTGTTGATAATGCTTCTATAAACATTGGGGTGCATGTGCCCCTTTGAGTCAGTATTTTTGTACCTTTGCACAAATACCTAGCAGTGTAATTACTGGGTCAAATTTTATTTTTAGCTCTTTGAGGAACCTCCATACTGTTTTCCAGAGTGGATGTGCCGGTTTTCATTCTCACCAATAGTGCAAGAAGGTCCCCCCTTCTCCACAGCCTAGCCAACATCTGTTGTTTCCTGTGTTGTTGACTTCAGCCATTCTGACAGTTGTGAGGTGGCATCTCATCATCTCATCGTGGTTTTGATTTGTATTTCCGTGGTGATGAGTGATGTTGAGTATCTTTTCATATGTCTGTTAGCATGTCTTCCCTGGAAAAATGTTTACTCATGACCCCAGTATTTGTTAATTTCAGTACTCCACCTCTGTTAATCTTCTTATTGTCTGCCTATAGAGAGTACTGATAAGGTTTTCCATGCTGGAGAACTGTCAGTCACAGGGCTCATTTTATCATTATTTCACATTGAATATCAGTGAAAATAACCTTTCTACCCAAAAACGTTAGGTGATGTTCTCTGATTTAATTTTACAAACGTGAAATAGGTCACGTTAGAGTGGCAGCAGCAGTATCAGGGACACTGGCAAGTTGTGTAGTAGCTAATGTCTCATCTTAAGTACCAGACTCACGGGAAAAAGCACAAACCCTTTACATTTGTGTGTATTTGTATTTACTCCCCATTTTTTTCCTCTTCCAGCAAATTATATTACCTGCAGGAGAACTTAAGAATATATCAGCCTTTCCAGAATGAGGCTCTATTCCTGTATAAATAAGATGACCTAAATCCCCGGTGGAAGGTTCCAGTGTGTGAATGAGAAGGTGGCCTGGAGACATATGTACAGTCAAAGGAAATTACCGTGAGCCATGACCTCACAGCAGCACAAGACCCTTCAGAGAAAGAAAACATTTTCGGCTTCAATATATGAAGTGTTTTCAAGGGAATTTAATCTGTGATCATGGAGAAGAAAATTCTGAATGCATATAAGTTTTCCTTCACAAGTAAGGTGATGAGGTTTGCAGGACAGGCTCGATGCATTTACTTATTTTTTGTAAAAAAAAAATTGCCTCAAGAAGTGACTATTTAGTAGAAAAAAATGTATTTGAACCACCGCCAACCTAGGAAACTAATGCGTGTCCATAAGCCAGGATGAGAAAACCGCTGTAGGAAAAATATACAATGTGAACCTCTCTGGCTGTGCAATAATTTTAAAATACAAAAAATTTCCATTTTAAATATGTCATCTAGGGTGCTCCTATCCATTTAGAAACTGCTCGATAAATATTTAATAGTTGGCTCATTGTCATGGAATAGATTGAGGCCAAACTAATTTTGTGAAAATAAGAAAGAATAACTATGAAATATGTCTTAAAAGCTGGAAACAGCTTAAGGCGACTTCAGGTTGAACTCTGGAATGATTTCGGAATTCACAGAGGGAAAAATGTGCCACAACATACAGAAAAAACAGAAGGGCAGCAAGAGTGGGACATTATCCAGGCACATGTTATATTAGACATTGGAAAATAAATGATTGTAGAAAAAAAAAGCAATCAGTTCCAATTGCAAAAGTAGCTGTTACGTGCTTATCAGAATATTATGTTCTAGGGAGAAAGAAACATAATCAAGTCTTTGCCTGAAGGATCTTAGAGGTGAAGTATAATTGCTCCGGATGTAAGGCACATCCTAACAGACGGAAAACTCTGAGATGCTGGAGGTAGCTGTGTCTCCTGAAGCATGAACCAGGTAAATCTGAAACCACAGGCTTCCATTAAAATAGTGACTCAGAAACTCTACTTGGATGCAACATACTTTGTACCCTAAAATGCGAAAACAAGATTATGGAAAAAGAAAACATAATAACTCTTTTAAATCCAAAGCAAGCGAAAAACTGTTAAACCCGGTATCCATTATTTGGCAATAGCGACAAGAACTAAGCTACCTTGTCTGTGAAGGATGAATTTTATGGATGAAGAGGAAAGGTTTTGCACACAATGGAACATTGTTTAAACTGGACTCACTTTCTGCAGCTCTTCTCACTCAGTGTAAGTTGAATTCATTGGGTGGGGGGGAACATAATGGGACATTTTTGACTTGGAAGAAAATTTCCTCCATCAATATTGAGATGGTCCCCCCAAATCAATATTGAATTATAGAATGAACTAATATAAGAGGGAGGGATTTCCTATTGCAGAAAGAGACCCTGACCGCCACTTCTGTTAGGGGACCTATTTCCTTAGGGGCTTGCTGTGAGCATAGTGTTTGTATGCACCCATCAAAACCCATGTTGTATCTGATTCTATGTTTGGAAATATGAGGGAAAAGAAAGTAGAGTGGTTTCCCTTGTTTTGGCTTCAAACTGGATATGTTAACGTATCCTAAGGGATACAGTTGTTGAAATAGAAGGCTTGAGTTATTGGTGCATGTGTGTGCAGGTATGGGCGTGCATACGTGGGCGGGTGGGTGTGTTCTTGCCAGAAGTTTTCAGTGTATGTGTGGCCTTTCTCCCTGGTATGTGAGCAGATGCTCTATAATACAATATTTCTTTCATGTTCACCTTAGATTCTTTTTAAATCTTCTTTGCTACCATATCCCTTTATCTTATTTTTTAGATTTAATTTTCCCTTCAATACCTCCATCTGCTTTACTCTACCTCTCTTCTCTTCCTCTACATTTAAGACCCTAATAATGGTTCTTTCCACAGGTTGGAGAGTTTATAGGGGGTCAAGTTAAAGGGAACATGATCCTTTTGCATAACAACCCCCACATGTTTTATACATTACATTGAACTAAACACGTGTCAAGCAATTTTATAAAAGGCAGCTCCCTGATGGGCATATTTATGTATGCCTGCCTCTGGTTACTCATAAGGGTACTTATAAGGGTAATACTCATGTTACTCATAAGGGTAATAACAGTCCACCTGTTTTGTATGGCCAAAATTGTTCTTTGGAGGTCTTACCATGGTAGCTGTAAAGCTGCCGAAGTAAAGCCTTTGCCGAGAAAAGTATTCATTTTAAAAATCATTTATAGGCTCCTCTTTCCTCTTCAAATAAAGGGTCACCAAATACACTTTTAAAAGTCAGATCCTTTAAAAAATATTACCAGAATTCTTTGGTCCAGAACAATATCCAAAACTTTACAGCCAAAAATCGTCTTGTGAACTCTAGACTCAGAGAGCTAATGGCCTCTGGGCACATTTTAGTGGGTGCTTAGGTGGTGTTTCCTGGTAATAGCCTGAGATGCTACCTTAGTTCTCTAGGTCAGTCATAACAGAATACCACAGACTGGGTGACGTAAAAAACAGAAATTTACTTTCTCATAGTTCTAGAGGCTAAAAGCCCACGATCAAAGTACCTGCCAATTCCATCTCTCATGAAGGCTCTCTTCCTGCTTGTAGATAACCACCTTCTTAGTCACATGCTCACATGGCTTTTCCTCGGTGCATGTGTGCAGAGAATGAGAGCAAGTTCTCTGGTGTCTCTTAAAAGGACTTAAAAGGACACTAATCATCAGATCAGAGCACCACCCTTATGAACTCACTGAATCTTAATTACTTCCTTAGAGGCCCCGTCCCCAAATTCAGCTACACTAGGGGTTACAGCTTCAACATATAAATTTTAGGAGAACAAAAGTGTTCCGTCCATAAAAGAAGGGAAACTGAAACCAGGGGGTTTAAGGAGGCGCATTCTTGGGTTACATCCATAAGGAAGTATAGAAGGCTGGGCTGGGCAAAGGAGAAGCCGACCAGCAGTGTGGTTCCCACTGAGGCATCTGCCCATCTAAGGGGAGTTCTGGTGCTAGGACAGTCCTTCAGACCAGTCCCAAGTTGTAGAAATGGTCCATTGTTTGTATCCTCACAAGAGCCAGTCACTAGTCACAAGCTGCCCACTGGAAACGGCTTGAGCAATCCTTGTGTCTGAAGACAATTCCCAGTGGAGGATACAGCTTTGACCTATCAGCAGTTCATGTTTCCACCTGCTGGGGGAGGGGCACACCGGCCCCGAAGAAGGTCTGTGAGTGAAGAACCACTGTCAGATTCATTTGCTGTTTGTAGGGAGTTTGCCTGTGTGGAAAGAGCTTTCCCAGGGTGTTGGTTGGGGAGCTCAAAAATAAATGGAAAGAAACCCAAGCTGGGTTGTTGTCCTTGATCTCAAGGCTGTAACCGATACCCATCATCTTCTCCTCCAGGACTCATGCCAGATCCCCTTTCCCCCTGGCCAACTCCTCTATTGGGCTAGCTGATGGCTCACCTGGTGGGGTGACTGAGCCCCTCATCCCTGAGAGGTCTGAGTCCTAGTAGTTACCATGTCCTTCTCAGATAATGGCTACTGTACTTATGCATTTAATCTTAACACTGGATGACTTTAGTAGGTCACCTGAGCTCAAAACACATTCTACCCTTCCCCATTATGTAGCAACAGCCTTACTTGCTCCTGCCGGTCTGAGCCAGCTGCCCCTATCACTGCTCACTCCTTTCTTTCCCTGCTAGCCCCTCATTATGAGAAGACCACAGTTAGAAGACATATCTTAAAATCTAGTGGGACTTTATTGTCTCTCCTGGTGAAATCATGACATATTTGAGAACCATGATCTTTAGACCCACAGAGCCTAAAACTGTTGTGACAGAAATCACAAATGCCCTAGAGAAAAACTGGGAGTTCTGGTAAGTGACACCATTTCTAACTCCATGCTTTGGTTCCCAGTCCCATGAATTTTAGCACACAGAGTATATAGGACAATAAGATAGTCCTTAATTTTCAGTGTATACCATGTCCTGAAGTATGGCACTCCATCTTTATAAGGTATGATTTTCAAGCTGGCACCTCGGTTGCATGTTTAAAGCACCATTCCACTGATATATCAGACTGACAGCTTCTGGTTTGTGAGAACCACCAGTCTTCGTCCATTCAGGCTGATATAATAGAATACCATAGACTGGGCATCTTATAAGCAATTTATTTCTCACAGTTATGGAGGCTGGAAAATCCAGGCTAAAGGGGCCAGCAGATCTGATTCCTAGCTCAAAATGACCATTTTCTCTCTATGTTCTCACATGATGAGAGGAATGGGGGAACTTTCTGGGGTATTTTTTTTAAGAGCACTAATGACATTCATAAAGGCTCCACCCTCATATCATAATCACCTCCCAAAGGCCTCATTTCCTAATGCCATAACATCGGGAATTAGGTTTCACTATATGGATTTTGGCAGGGAGGGGAACATACCATCCAGTCTACAGCACGTGTTGTAAAAAAGTGGAAGTCTTGGTCCTGTGTGCACTACAGTGTCTGTATATAACTGTGTTACAATTTAGTTCACTTGATGTAAAGAGTGGTTATGCAGGGTCCCATGTTAGCATATCAATGTCTAGAAATCTTTAATAGTGATGCTTATCAAGGTCCTGCTATAGGAAAAGAAAACCCAACTCCAAACTATGTGTCAAACCCATTAAGGATGGATTACTGCCTCTTCAAGAGTGAAAGATATCCAATGCAGCCAACTTGTTAGTGAGTTAGCTTACCATGGAGGAATGGGCCATACTGAGGGGTAAATATTTGTCTGCTACTTGCAAATTGGACTTTTTGCAGCAGTCATGGCAAAATCATCCTTGTTGAGTGAATGTCCATGCTGTTGGGTTTTAGATACCAACCATGCTGTTGGGTTCTGCCACCATGGCTACTCCATTTATGTGTCCATTATGGCCAGCTCTGTGGCCAGTTGATAGATGCTGGTCCATATGTCATTGCTTTGCAGCATATACCACTGCTCCAGATGAACAAGTGACTAGGACTTTGGAGGTCTTGGTATTTTAATTCCTCTGATGGCCACTGTGATCTGTGAACTGTGATACAGAGATCTTCGTGTTCTGTGCCCACTTCTATATACCCATTCATGTGCCTCTTCCTCTGACCATCTTGTCCAGGGTTTCTAATCTCTCTCTTTTCAGGCTCCAGACCAACTAGCCAGGACATTAGCAGAGATTGTAAATCTTCTTTCTGACATAATAGAAAAGAATGCATCTCCAAGAGATGCTGTCTTTATCTATTCTAGTAAAGTTACCACATCTCACACAGCAGCTGCAACTATGTGTTAAAATTTATGGTTGTCCATTGTAAACTGCCATTATCCACCCAGTCTTAATAGAAGCCAGATCAGCGAATTTAAATGAGGATATAACAGTGACCTATTATATGAAATATAAATTTCATTATCAATGAAAATATTACTGATTTCTGTCATTCCTCTTGGGATGTAATGTTCATTTTGATTTGCTATTTTACTTGGAAAGTAGGTCATCTGCAAGCCACTATAATAGTGCTTTCACACCATTTCCACCCCCATCCCTGGGTCAAGACAACAATAGCTACCAACTATATCCATTCCAGTTGTAAACTCAGGGACTATGTATTAAGACCAAGAAGGTCTATAAACCCAGGGCCAGGAATCTGTTTATAACCTGGCTTCTCCATGCCTTCCCTTCATTCAAACAGGGGGGCTAAAGCAGTATTTGTGTACTTGGGCCTCAATGTCAATTTAGACTCTCACAGTCCCAGACACAGGAGGGTATTGCCCTTTTCCTAATGCTTAATTACCTGTATAAATAGCTAGAGATCCCTTTGGGGATCTTCCCCCTTGGGGAAGAGTAAAGGAATTCCTGCTGACTATGCCTGTCACAGTATTATAGATTCTTTCCTATTAGAGACCTGGCCTCTCCCTCAGTAGAGGGATGCCAGTTCTTAAACAATCTCAGGTCCAGAATCTGGCGATTGAATCCAGACATCTAATCATCTAACCCTTCGGTTGATTTCCTTTGGTTATAGCATTAAGCAGTACTCTTGTTAGTGTCCCATCTACCTTGCCCCTAAGTTCAGTGTCTATGACCACCTCCATAGTTTCTTGTGGATTGAGACTCTCTAGATACAATTTTGGTCCTTCTACTCATTGCAGTAACTGTGCTACCCCCTCCATGCTTCTGGCAGTTAAACACCTCACCTGATCTGTCTTATTTCAGGGAGTCCAGTTCTGCATCCCTGCTCTAGCCACAGACCTTCTCAATGATGGTAATGCCCCTCTCACCGGCACAGCATCTTTAGTAAACGAGATGTCCTCTGTAGAACTTAGTAGGCAAGTGGGTTTTCCAACCTGATATACCTATCCTTGTACATCACTTTTCTGAGTCTATTGATCCTTGTTTTCTTTATCAATCCTGATAGTTCTGTCATCTCCACTGCATTTAATGTGAGACATCATGTTTTTAAAAATTAATAAGGGCCATGTCTCAGAGTCCTTGGGCTGATAAACCCTATGTCAGAGAAGAATGTCCTATATTTATAGGTTCCCACTTTATCCAATATCACTGGTATCCTTTCCCATACAAACTCTTTCAGCTCCTCCTCGTATGTATTAGCAGATCCAGCAGTCTACTGGTGAATAGCCCCTGTCTTCCCTTAGCAGGCCCAGAACATCTCATCAAGCTGTGCTAGGATTTGACCTCTGTTTTGGTCTATCTCCAAGCAAGAACGTGAGCATGAATTCTCATTAGGGGCATACATTGTCTTGCAGGATGTCTACCTCATTTGAGACCTCTACGTGATTTTCAACAAAATGCCAAAACAGGAGGATGCGTTAGAGGGACCTATCTCCTAATAAGGGGGAGTTGTCCAGTTCTGCAGGACCAGCCAGATAAGGGGAATCTGTGACTTCAAGATTCTCAACTTTGGACTTCCCAAATATTTTCATCCCAGTGTTCACGGTTCCTCTCTTTAATTATGGGGCTTGACCTTGATGGGGAGACTATCAAGATTGAGAATTCAACCTTTTTGGAATTCTTTTATGATTAGTTTCTGATCAGTGCCCTTAATCTTGTACCCTCTGCTTGTAGATTAGATGTTCCAGTTTTAAATGTTGCCTAAAGTAGATGATTAATCATCCTGAAACTGTAATAATCTCTTTTCAATGAACCAGTGGCACTCATTAATCCAATTTCATAGTTCTTATAGTTTTCCCTTTTCCCTTTCAGGTACCAAAACTCATGCATCAGTCAGTGCACCTCTTTCCACCAATATCCCATTCTGGTTCTCCACAGGTGTATGTTTAACAGCTATATCATTTCAATATACCAGGGCCACTGGTTATAGGGTCTTCATTGCCAGATGACTGCCAAGTGATCCATCTCCAGAATTCCACTTTAGATTTGGCTTCCTAGGACCAGCACTAACAACTGCCCTCAGTTGGGCAACTTGTACACAGACTTTGAGACACAGAATTGTGTGCAGAAATGTGTTGGGAAGTGATCTTAGGAGGTACAGATGCAAGGAAGTAAAGGAGGCATGATTGGGCATAAGGAGAAGTTCATCTACACTGAAGTTTTAACTGAGGCCTCAGACAATCCTAAGGGAAGATTTGGAGCTGGGAACATCCTTTGGGTTTATCTCACATAGAAGTAAAGGAGCAGGGTCTTAGTATTTCCACATCTACCATTGACCCATGGAAGACAGACCAGCTGTAATCAGAAGCAATATAGTTCTCTGAGGCTCAGGGCAATGTCTAGTGAAGGGAACAGCCATGAACAAACAGCAGCCACTATTCTCAGCAACTAGGGAGTGGAAGCATGGGCTCTGAAGACAGAATCTGGGCAGAGTATCACAGTATCCACTATTCAACTACTTCTCACCCTTCAGATTTCAGTTCAATCATCACTTTATCTGGGAAGTTTTCCCTGACCTTGACCCAACTTTTCTCCCTGCAATAGGCCACATTCTGCCAGACTACATCAGATCTCCTTGTTATAGACATTCTTAACTTCCTGCATTTTTCTTTCACTGAACATGACATACATTTAATTATATGTTTGCTGATCTGATTATTTGATTAAAATCTATCTTTTCCATGAATTATAAGCTCCTAAAGTGCTTACCTAGAGACTGTGATTTTTGTCCATTATTGAATCTCTAGTGCTTAGCAGAGGACCTATTCTATATATTAACACTCATTCAATATTTACGTGAATGAATATGATGTTGATGGATTTCTGTCATGGATGTCGCACACTGTAACAATGACACTATTATATGGTAAACTCACTCAGAAAGCTATTACAAAGAACAAATTTCTGCAAGAAAACACTCCAGTTCTTCTGTCAGAGAGGACTGTTTTCTTGCATAAAACTCACAGCTTCTGGAGAGCAGCGTCAGACGCTGTCAGATAGAGTGAAACAACTGCTCACTAGTCACATTGTCTTGATATCTTCTGAAATCAATGATATGAGAGCTGTGACCACCAGATAACCCTCATCTTTATATTAAAAAAAAAAGCAAGATGTACAGAAGTTCTGTAACAACAACAAAAAAGTGCTTAGAAAACTGTCTGTTCTGCCTTGCCTGACTTCAATTCATATTTTAGTTCCATGTTTATGGAAAATGATACTACTAAAGGGGCAACTGGGTGGCTCAGTCAGTTGAGCATCCAACTCTTGGTTTTGGCTCAGGTGACAATTTTGCAATTCATGAGTTCTACCCCGCATCAGGCTCCACGTTGCTGGTGCAGAGCCTGCTTGGGATTCTCTCTCTCCCTCTCTCTCTCTGCCTCTCTCTCTCTCTCAAGATAAATAAGTAAACTTTTATATATAGATATAGATATAGATATAGATAGATATATATAGATATATATGCCAAAATAATATGCAACTTCTAACTTAAGTTGGTAGGGCCACAAAAATTTGGGGATGCATTTATTTTATATGTCAAAGGGCACCGTATGGTTCAATGTCAGTTTTCTTCTTATATGTCTCTAATACTGACTCACAGGGAATTTTTCCTTTGATTTATCTGAAGTGATTTTTAATTTTTTTGTGTTTTTACAAATAAAGATCATGTAGAAATTCCACTTATTCCTTTCCTATAATCATCTCTTTTATTTGTAATGAGATACACATCCACAGGAAAAAAATTGGGACACCATGAGGAAGGTTGATGCGCTTTATAAGGCTACTGGTTAAACATTAAACCAATGACTTCCACTGTAGTACTTCAGTAAACTCTGCATAACATGGCTATTTGGTATTTACTGAATACTTTTATGTCTACTGAATGCTTTCTAGCCTACTTTCTGGGATTCATGTACCAAAACTTTTAAGTTCATATTCAGACCATTTAAATCCACACTGAAACAAACTCAGTAAGTAATGGCAGGTTACAAGATTTAGTTATTGTGACATTCCTCTTGAAGTTGCCCTGCACCATGAGTGAAAGAAACACTTCTACTGCAATCAGATCCCACGTTCTAGGTCAGTGAGTTCTAGATGATTCTTGCCAGATGGTTTAGGATGCCATTCCATGAAATACAAGCAAGGAAGCTTTGTTGTAAATTCTCCTTTATTCTGTAAAAATACTTTGGAGAGGAACTTCCTAACCGAGACGGATTTCATCTCCATCTGCCTCATAAGGTACATACTTCCATTTTAACCTTCTACCACCAGAGACATAGCTTGACATGTGCTATTTAAGAAGCACTGATTTCCAGAGACAGTTGTTCTAACAATGGCTCTGTGATCATCTCAAATAAAGGTAAAGGTTTTGTGAACAGAACGTTAATCCAAGCAGTCAATATCATGCTTTGTCACCCTGAATTAAATGGTTATATTGAAAGATTAGTGCAGAATACTAAGGATGCCCTGAAGCAAATTGCTAAAGGAAATTGGCCAACTGGGCCTGCCAAGTGTTCCATTGTGTAACATGTCACCTCATGTTCCAGATGGCAGGAAGTCATTTTGAACTAAATGACCACATCTCAGTATTTACTTGAGGGTCTGATAAACAATGGACTATATTCCACATACTGTCCCGTCACCTAGATCACTTTTATAACACAAGATTTAGCATGTGATGGGAATTATGAAATTGCAAGCACATTGTTTTTATTAAGCAAATGCATGTATAACAACACTGTATGACTCACAGTTCTAAATGCTTCAGCCTCAACTTATTTAGAAGATGGATTTGGAACACTGTCATCAAGAACACAGGTTCTATACGATAGGACATCAAGAACAAAAGTGGGGGTACAGCCCATCTGCCTGTTAATCATTTGCCAAATTATCCTCTCCCAAAACACTCAACATCAAGACCACTGCAAGCCAGAGCCCTTTGGGTTGGTTTATTAATGACATCACCTGACACTCAGAAAATTTACCACATGCTGGACACAGTAAGGTGTCTTTGATTTCTCAACTACCAAGATTAAGAGAATCTATAATTATACAACTCTCCATATGATGAAGACTTAGACACACAAAACCATGTCCACATGGAGACTAAATTATAATAGTACCCCAAAAAACTAGAACTGATACATGTGTTGTTAGTAGTGTTTTGTTATTTTTGAGTTACTATTCCACAGTTCATCAATTTAGAGGGAACTGATTCCAGTTCTGCACACTTCTAGCCCCCCAAATAAGAATCATCTTTTCTAAAGTTTTCCTGATTTTTGTTTCCCAGCTTCCCAAAAGATTATGATTATGTTGACCTGCCCCTTTTTAACTGCTGTTAAAAACTGCTGTTTTTCTGTAAGTCCTGAACACTACACTATGATTCTTACACCAGTAATTATATCTCAGATTTTATGGCTCTTCATCCAGTTTTTTTTTTATTTTTAAAAAAAAAATTTTTTTAACGTTTATTTATTTTTAAGACAGAGACAGAGCATGAACAGGGGAGGGGCAGAGAGAGAGGGAGACACAGAATCTGAAACAGGCTCCAGGCTCTGAGCTGTCAGCACAGAGCCCGACGCAGGGCTCGAACCCACGCACCGTGAGATCGTGACCTGAGCCGAAGTCGGACGCTTAACCGACCAAGCCACCCAGGCGCCCCTTCATCCAGTTTTATTTACAGCACTGACCTCATAAGTGGCGGCAGATCCATACATTCCTATCTCATCAACCTTTCTTGAGGCATGAGCTAGTATATTAAACAGTGTGTGGTTCTATCGTTGCCATCACTAAAGCCCCTCTTTTGCCAGCAATCGATGCACAGCTGTGGCACGGTCATAGTATGTGATATGGCAAAATCTCTGAAATGTTCAATGCATTTCCAAAATTGCTTGTGGCCTGGATTGCCTTTTCAAAAGTATTTTGTGCAGAGCATATAATTTTCTCTTGTTCCATGACATTAATGGATTGCTCGGTCTATAAACTGCTTTCCTTATTTAATACAAACACTCACTTAAATCGAACCTACCCGACTTTGACAGATGACACGCCAAGAGGACTCACAGATTTCACTGCAGCTGAAATAAGTGTGTGTGTTCATTTATTTCCAGTTATTTTCACTGTACAGTGCTCTGCTTGTCTCTTCCAAAATAAAAACAGATGGTGTGCTTTCTCCTGCTTCAGGCTCTGCTAGCAGTTCTTTGTAAAATGCATGAGGGTTGTTTGCAAGTACATATTTCTTTATAAAGTAAAATACATGTAGTGAAGATGTCCAACGACCTTACATCATAGTGAGGACTTAACTCACGATGTAACTGATAGGGTTTAGAGGGAGTGGAAGATTTTCAGCCGATTATTCGGACTTCTGTCTTGTAACTGTATCCTACTTTCACACCGTTCCACTCAACGAGTTGCTTCATAAGAGTTAATGCCAGGAATTGAATGAAATTAAAACACTTATTTTCAAGTTTAAAGCAAACAACACAGCACTCTTTTTTTTTTCTTTTTCAAAATTTTATTTAAATTCTAGTTAGTTTATATACAGTGTAATACTGGTTTCAGGGATAGAATTCAGTGATTCATTCAGCACCCAGTGCTCATCCCAATAAACGCCCTCCTTGTCACTCATCTAGCCCATCCCCCACCTCTCTCCCTCTAGCAACCCTCAACTTGTTCTCTAACGTTAAGAGTCTCTTATGGTTTGCTTCCCTCTCTCTTTTAGCTCCCTTACCATATGTTCATCTGTTTTGTTTCCTAAATTCCACATATGAGTGGAATCATATGGTATGTGTCTTTATCTGACTATTTCACTTAGCATAATACACTTTAGCTCCATCCACATCATTGCAAATGGCAAGATTTCGTTCTTGTTGATGGCTGAGTAATATTCCATTGTATATACACCACATCTTCTTTATCCATTCATCAGTCGATGGACACTTGGGCTTTCTATAGTTTGACTATTGTTGATAGTGCTGCCATAAACACTGGAGTGCATCTACTCCTTCGAATCTGTATTTTTGTAAACTTTGGGTAAATACTTAGTAGTAAAATTGCTGTATCATAGGGTAGTTCTATTTTTAACTTTTTGAGGAACTTCTATACTGTTTTCCAAAGTGGCTGCACCAGTTTGCATTCCCACCAACAGTGTAAGAGGGTTGCACTTCCTGTAAATCCTCACCAACATCTGTTGTTTCCTCTGTCGTTAATTTTAGCCATTCTGACAGGTGTGAGGTGGTATCTCATCATGGACTTGTATTTGCCTTATGACCAGTGGTGTTGAGCATCTTTTCATGTATCTGTTGGCTATTCAGCTGTCTCCTTTGGGAAAATGTCTATTCATGTCTTCTGTCCATTTCTTAATTAGATTATTTGGTTTTTGGTGTTGAGTTTGATAAGTTCTGTATAGAGTTTGGATACCAGCCCTTTACCAGATATGTCACTTACAAACGTCTTCTGCCATTTTTAGGCTGCCTTTTAGTTTTGTTGATTATTTCCTTCATTGTGCGGAAGCTTTTTATCTTGATGAAGTCCCAATAGTTCATTTTAGCTTTTGTTTCCCTCACCTCTGGAGATGCATCCAGTAAGAAGCTGCTCAGGCCAAGGTCAAAGAGGTTTCTGGCTGTGTTCTCCTCTAAGATTGGGATGGTTTTCTGTCTCATGTTTAGGTCTTTCATCCACTTTGAGTTTACTTTTGTGGATGGTGTAAGAAAGTGGTCTAGTTTCATTCTTCTGCATGTCACCGTCCGGTTTTCCCAGCACCATTTGAACAGTACAGTACACTGAAAAACAAAGTGGACTGATTTCTCTAACACTGAGTGAAAGAACTTGATTTTTTTAACATAGTAATATATATATACATATATGTATGTATACACACACACACACACACACACAAAATTTATTGTCAAATTGGTTTCCATACAACACCCGGTGTTCATCCCAACAGGTGCCCTCCTCAATGCCCATCACCCACTTTCCCCTCTCCCCCACACCCCATCAACCCTCAGTTTGCTCTCAGTATTCAAGAGTCTCTTATGGTTTGCCTCCTTCCCTCTCTGTAACTTTCTCCCCGCTTCTCCTCCCTTCTGGTCCTCTATTAAGTTTCTCAGGATTCACAAAAGAGTGAAAACATATGGTATCTGTCTTTCTCTGCCTGACTTATTTCACTTAGCACAATATTCTCCAGTTCCATCCATGTTGCTACAAATGAACTATTGGGACCTCATGAAGATAAAAAGCTTCTGCACTGCAAAGGAAACCATCAACAAAACTAAAAGGAAACCGACAGAATGGGAAAATATATTTGCAAATGACATATCGGATAAAGAGCTAGTATCCAAAATCTATAAAGAACTCACCAAACTCCACACCCAAAAAACAAATAATCCAGTGAAGAAATGGGCAGAAGACATGAATAGATACTTATCTAAAGAAGACATCCGGATGGCCAACAGGCACATGAAAAGATGTTCAATGTCACTCCTCATCAGGGAAATACAAATCAAAACCACACTGAGATACCACCTCATGCCAGCCAGAGTGGCCAAAATGAACAAATCAGGAGACTATAGATGCTGGAGAGTGAAAGAACTTTAGAAAGCATGGATGATCCACTGTAGCAATGCTTCAAACTACATATAGTATATTTAAATCTAACTAACTTTCACTTATAACAAGTCTTATTTCCTCTTGAGAAATGACTGACCTGACAAGGAATACCCTCTCTTAGGGCAAGCCTTCTGTGTGAATCGAGGATGTAAATGACATGAGCTACCTGAATAGCATTTGCCTGAATAACCACTACATCAGGTGTGGAGAGGCTCTGGTCATAAGATTATTATGTAAGTTACCTCATTATCAGAATACTTCTGTGTCCAAATCCCCCTGGATTACCACCATTATGCTGATTTTACTAAAAAAAAAAAAAGTTTTAGAATTTTTCTTTCATTTGGTACTATAGCAACCAAATAGTCATTTCTAAAATATTATTTTGCCACCTTATTGGTACTTACTGTAATAAAAGGCAATTATATTTTTCAGCTTTCTGATGTCTCCCTGATGTCACAAGTTAATAAAAAACAAACAAACTAATTTTCTTCAAAGCCAGCAACATTCTGCTCTCTAAAACTAGCTCATTAAGGGCTATGTGTTCTGATCTCTCTAGGTGTTAGAGATTAAAAAAAGCAAAGGAATGTAGTAGTAGTCAATCCTACCAAGCCCCTAGCAGAGACAGGTGTTAGGAAAACTGGGGTCTTCCAGGCGATGTCTGAGGATACATCTTATATGCCAGCTCTCAAAGCATCCCAAATCTTGGGTGATCCCAAGTTTATTCTCACCTGAGAATTGATTATGATCATCCAGATAACAAAAAAAAAAAAAAGTGCCAATGATACAACCACTTTGGACAACAGTTTGGCAATTCCTCAAATTGCTAAGCACAGACTTACCATAAAACCCAGAATTCTACTCCTAAGGACCACAAGAGTAATACAAACACATTGCCACACAAAAGCTATACAGGAATGTCGTTCAGAGTAGCATTATTCGTAACAGCCATAAAGTGGAAACAACCCAAATATCCATAAACAGATGAACGAAATAAGGTATATCTATACAGTAGAATATTATCTGGGAGTAAAAAGAAATGACATGCTAATACACGGTACAACGTGGATGAACCTTGAAAACACTTTACTAAGTGAAAGAAGTCAGTCACAAAGGAACACTTATCGTATGATTCCATTTGTATGAAATGTTTAGAATATGTGGCTCTGTAGGACAGAAAATGGTTCGTGGTAATTTCAAGCTTGGCAAGTGGATCCCTACTGGGAAAGTCGGGATTGACCTCTGATGGGTATGGGAGTTTCTTCTTAGCGTGATGAAATGATTTCAGTTAATTGTGGTGTTGGTTGCACCAGTCAGTTAAGATACTAACGATGTCGGATATGTATGTTTCAAATCGGTCAATTTTACAGTATGTCATTTTTGTGTCAATAAAGATATTAAAAGTGCAAACATTTATTGATAATTTACTATGTGTCAAACATTATATTGGGAAGTGTATGTACATAAACTTATTTAATTCTCTAAACAATTCTTTTATAGCTGAAGAAACCAAACCTTGGAGATCCTAAGGGACTTGCCCTGGCTCACACAACCAGGATGTAACAGAATAAGTCTATCTGATTCCACAATTACTAAACTATATAGTTCAGTCATCACTATACACTTTTGAAGGGGACAGTTGTGGCTGCACCTGGGTGGCTTAATCTGTTAAGCAGCTGACTCTTGGTTTCGGCTCAGGTCATGATTTCATGGTTCTTGAGTGCAAGCCCTGCATCGAGCTCCATGCTGACAATGCAGAGCCTGCTTGGAATTCTCTCACTCCCTCTTTCCCCCTCCCTGGTTCATGCTCTCTCTCAAAATAAATAAATAAACATGTAAGAAAAAGAAGGAGGCCGTTGTAAGAAGTTCAGCAGATCAGATGGCTTTCAAAGTACATGTTGCATTTTGCTAACACATAGTAACCCCTCAAAGCACTAAGCATCATTCTGGCACTTTTTCAAAGACCTACACAGTCTAGGTGGTATAATTTGTTCTTGCTGTTGTTGAAATGGTAATATGGTTTAAATAGGCTCAAATATTTGTTTTTACAAATATTTAGAGGTATTCTTTTAACTCCAAAGCTTTTTTTTTTTAATTTTTTTTTTTTTAGCGTTTATTTATTTTTGAGACAGAGAAAGATAAAGCATGAATGGGGGAGGGTCAGAGAGAGGGAGACACAGAATCTGAAACAGGCTCCAGGCTCTGAGCTGTCAGCACAGAGCCCGGCGCGGGGCTTGAACTCACGGACCGCGAGATCATGACCTGGGCCGAAGTCGGCCGCTTAACTGACTGAGCCACCCAGGCGCCCCAACTCCAGAGCTTTAAAAGAACAATGAGACAGGGGCGCCTGGGTGGCTCAGTCAGTTGAGCTTCTGACTTCGGCCCAGGTCATGATCTCACGGTCCGTGGGTTCGAGCCTCGCGTCGGGCTCTGTGCTGACAGCTCAGAGCTTGGACCCTGCTTCGGATTCTGTGTCTCCCTCTCTCTCTGACCCTCCCCCGTTCATGCTCTGTCTCTCTCTGTCTCAAAAATAAATAAACATTTAAATAAAAAATAAAAAATAAAAGAACAATGAGATAATTGAGAAGACTCATGACATAATCTTTTCAATCAACTCAACACTTCATTAAAATATAATCGTATAGCACAAACTATAACCAATGCACATGAAAAGCTGGCATTAACTTCCAGCTTGGGGATTGGGAAAGTCACAGGATAGTAAAGAAAAGAATCTAAAATAGTTTCCCTCTGGTCACACTCGGCTAAGAATTTCCCCAATTCTGCAGTGCCAAACACTGTGCTAAATCCTTTATTTACATTTGCATATGCTTTCTTCACAATATCCCCAACATGTGTATTATTGTTACAACAGATAGAAGATTAAACTAAATATCAGAAAGGTAAATTACCAACGTCACACAGTTAGTAAAAGAACCTAGATTTAACCTAAACCATCTGTGGTGCAGAAGGCAATGACCTTCCTTATCCAGGAAGCTATAATTATTACATGTACCATATTAGTCGCTAGAAATGAAGTGTCACAACACGAACTTAGAACACAAATCTTCTGTTACTAAGTCCAAATGGGAAAGAAGACAATTCTTGGTTCTCAATGAATTTTAGAAATCTTACGGTCTATCCTCTCATCCCAAACCACATTATTTCTTTCGCCAGATATTTGTCTACTCACCATTGACACAGGGCTTTTGGACACGTGCACATCAAACCCCGTTCTCAATATTCTGTGTCATCAATTACCTAAACATCAGAACTCTAAGACATTAAGACGGTGTTCTATTTGATCCTATACAAGGCAGGAGATCCTACTTGGTCAAAATGTCAATCGTCTTGATCTTCAATCACTTCATGTTATTACTGTGGTTAAATTACCAGCCGCAGCTACTAACTTCGAAACTAACCAGGAATCAGTTCGGCAGGTTGCATCTGTTTTCCAGCTGGTCATAATGTAGGAAGCATTGTCCTGTAAGTAACCTACATGGTTATTTTCTAAAGAGAAAATGGAAAATTATATAACAGTGTTTCAAATCTCACTTTTTTCTGATTTATTCACAAGGGAGCAATCTTCATTTCCTAAGCACTATTATTACTTGACTACAAAGTTAAATCATTTCTGCACCTCTCTTCAATCTGTCTTCTCATACTGGATAATTGATTGGTTTGCCTGTATTTTCAATTGCATAGTTTAAATGCAACGGAAAATGTGTGACTGCTGGGAGTGTTCAAGTTATAGGCAGAGTATTACATTTTTTTCAACTCCCTAGATATCTCAAATAAACCTCTTAAGCCTCAAAACTTCAAAGAGTGTACAAAATTAAACTGTTTCTTTTCTTAGGCATAATCATTGCTTGTGATATTGTTTAAAGAAAAATCTCAAAAACTTTCAATAGCAAAGAGTTACAAGTAATCCAATCAGAGCTATTTGAAGAATAAATTGAATTAATTGAAAAGAATTTACAGATATCCACAACATAAGGGAGGGATTCAGAGCAATAGGGTAATGGATGTATTTGGATACTGGCAGAGAATCCTTAGATTATCTTTGGATCCAGATAAATAATTAGAAAGTAAGAGATCATAATTATTAACAAAAATTAATTCTTATAATTCCCACATACATCTTATGGGACCCAGCCCATAGGTATGGGAGGCAGAAGAATTCCAAAAGTAAACTGCTATTTTCCCAAATCCAATCAAGCATGATCCATAGATTCCAGGAAATATGGTATTGAGCTCAAATGCATTTTAATATATTCTACCTAGGGGTGCCTGGGTGGCTCAGTCAGTTAAATATCCAGCTCTTGATTTAAGCTCAGGTCTTTTTTTTTTTTTTTTAATATTCCTCAACACTACTTTACTTGATAATGATCAAATATTTTTCTTTATTTTTTCATTTTTATATTTTTATTTTTTTAATATATGAAATTTATTGTCAGATTGGTTTCTATACAACACCCAGTGCTCATCCCAAAAGATGCCCTCTTCAATGCCCATCACCTACCCTCCTTTCCCTCCCACCCCCCATCAACCCTCAGTTTGTTCTCAGTTTTTAACAGTCTCTTATGCTTTGGCTCTCTCCCACTCTAACCTCTTTTTTTTTTTCCTTCCGCTCCCCCATGGGTTTCTGTTAAGTTTCTCAGGATCCACATAAGAGTGAAAACATATGGTATCTGTCTTTCTCTGTATGGCTTATTTCACTTAGCATCACACTCTCCATTTCCATCCACATGGCTACAAAGGGCCATGTTTCATTCTTTCTCATTGCCACGTAGTACTCCATTGTGTATATAAACCACAATTTCTTGATCCATTCATCAGTTGATGGACATTTAGGCTCTTTCCATAATTTGGCTATTGTTGAAAGTGCTGCTATAAACATTGGAGTACAAGTGCCCCTATTAAGCTCAGGTCTTGATTTCAGGATGGTGAGTTCAGGTTGAGTTCACCCTGAATTAGGGTGGGCATGGAACTTACTTAAAAATATCTTTTTTTTTTTTTTTTTTTTAAATTTTTTTTTCAACGTTTTTTATTTATTTTTGGGACAGAGAGAGACAGAGCATGAACGGGGGAGGGGCAGAGAGAGAGGGAGACACAGAATCGGAAACAGGCTCCAGGCTCCGAGCCATCAGCCCAGAGCCTGACGCGGGGCTCGAACTCACGGACTGCGAGATCGTGACCTGGCTGAAGTCGGACGCTCAACCGACTGCGCCACCCAGGCGCCCCAAAAATATCTTTTTTAAAGATATTCTAGGGGCGCCTGGGTGGCGCAGTCGGTTGAGCGTCCAACTTCGGCTCAGGTCACGATCTCACAGTTTGTGGGTTCAAGCGCTGCATCAGGCCCTGTGCTGACTGCTTGCTCAGAGCCTGGAGCCTGATTCAGATTCTGTGTCTCCTCTCTCTGCCCCTCCCCCACTCACGCTTTGTGTCACTGTTTCTCAAAAATAAATAAATGTAAAAAAAATTTTTTTTAAGATATTCTATTTACATTGGATCATGTTGATGGTTTCTTTCAAACCCATCCAAGATTTTTTCAAAAAAAAAAATAGCAATAAAGAACACACCATAAGGAATATGTATATAAGTTGTACTGTCATAGATGAGCAAGGTATTACATACGTCATCCTTTAGGTAATCATGAAACACACTTTCACATACAGTTTCTCTAAAGAAGAAAATTTAAAGTTAGAAAATATCACACGTATCACAGTCTGAATAACGTGTAACTGCTGGCCCCCTGGAAGTTCAACTCTTCATAGTGCAAAAGTGGAACATGAAACATTGTATTCACTGTGACATTCCCAGGATCTGAGAGATAAATTAATTCATGAGAACATATTTCCTCCTCATCACAGCCCTGGCTCTGTCACAGCAAGAAACTGGAGTCAAATAGTTCAAGGGAAAGTACTTAGCAGATAACTTTCAACAGTACGGGGCTCTTGGAAAATGAAAAAATGTATATGTCATTGCTAGCTTTAAAAGCATATGTGGCAAAGTTGGGACCAGCAAATTCTGATTTTGTGAATGTATTGCCAACGACTAGGTTTAGAGTAAATACATGACGCTGCTTTGTCCAATATGGTAGTCACTAGACACATGCGACTACTTAAATTTAAACTTAAATTTACACCAATTAAGATTCAATAAAATTTAAAATTCAGGTCCTCATAGTAGTGACATTTCGTGTGTTCAATGGCCACATTTGGCTGGTAGCTATGCTACTGGACAGTAACGTATAAAAAATATTTCAATCAATGCAGAAAGTTCTGTTGGAAAAAAAATGGTATAGAGATGTCTTACTGTCTTGTTTTGTTATTAATATGCAGACTCCTTTTTGTGTAATCGATGAGTTTCTAAAAATATAAAAAGTTTGTGTAGTTACGTAATCAAACTCTAAATGCAAGAAGGAAATTGATTATGTAGAGAAAGTTTCCTCCTAGAGTCTAAGCTCCATGAAGTCAGGTAATGTCAACATATTAACTAATGCATCCCCAGCACCTAGAAGAGTGTTTCGCACACAGTAGGTGCTCATTATTTATTTGTTACATTACTTTATTTGTGTTGTGAGCAATGTCTGTTCAAGTATACTAAATGTTCATGTCGTCAGCATGTATCAACTAAAATTCGTGATAATTCAACTGACGTGTACTAAAATTTATGCATGAACTCTGAAGAAAGCATTTTAAAAGTAAATTAAGAGTAATATTATAAAGTATAAAAGAATAAACTGGCTAAATGGCTCCAGGGACTTTAACATCTCTATTTAGAATGTGTTAATTACAAAAGCATGTTCAATTAAAACTGACCTTAAAAGATTCTATTTGGCAAGTTTCTTACCACGAGTCCTTCTAATTACAAAAGATACTTAGAATGAAACTATTCCATAAGATAGACATCTGTAATTTAGATTGACCTTTCCACAAATAGTCTTTAATTACTGAAATTATGCTTTATGAGATATTTTACTATATCATTTATTCTGTCACTGTGTTAAAGGCAAATGGGAAAACATAGTTAAAGTCTTAGTTGTATGTTGCTTAATAGTCCAAGAAAGCAATCTTTGATCTGCTACATAAAAGAGTGCAATAGGAGCAGGAAATGGGAATAAGGCAGAGTGCGGTAGTGACAGTGCATGGCTCTACAAATTAGGGCAGCTCACTCAGCGACTGTTGATTTGCACAGTGTACGTCAAGCACATTTCTAGTTCTGCGATTGCATGTGAGTTGATTAAGTAGGCTCGGAGCTCCAAGGGGTTTATGTGTATGGTGAGCATCTTCTTTTGCCTACTCAGCATGCGTCCCTCTCCTGCTGTAATAGCATTCTGATTTTTTCCCATGATGCTGTGCTTTGCTCCCAGTTTGAAGCAATCTTGACAGACATGTCCGACCATCCCCTGCAAATCCGGAGATGGTACCCCTGAACCAAATTAAGTCAATCAGAAACTGTCTCCCTGGAATTTTCATCTTCAGCAAAATCATACAGAATCTGAAGAGCACAGATGTCTGTTCTTCCCAGCGAAAATGTCCTGCTAAGACTGCCAGCTTCTACGTATAAATCCATGTACTTTTCCTATCTTTCCTTTTTGAGACTGGGTCTTCGTTTTTTTTTCCTCTGATTCTTTGAGCTACTGTATTCTTCCACCATCCCTCTTTTCATATAATTTTAGCTAGATTACTCAAGTGTAAGAAAAAACTCTCCTGGTATAATGTCTACCAAAAAGATTACTTAACTAAAATACAATTATGATGCAATATATGAAAGTTCTAGGTCTGAACTTTGCCATTTGTTTTCTGTAGAATGGGGCTAATAACACATACTTTGTAGGGTGGTTTATGATTAAATTGAGATTGGTGCAAAATAACAAATTGAGTACACACATTAGGGTCTCCTTTTACAAAGATTCAGCACAAATTATTCCCAAACACAGAAAAGATGTTAACAATATTTTTGTAGGGGAGAACCACTATGGCTATTTTATGACCTAAGTTTCATTAGACCTTTACTACACACTCCAAAGTCCTGGTACTTGTGTTATTAATTATGTGCCATTTATTTTTTTTTAATTTTTTTTTAACATTTTTATTCATTTTTGAGACAGAGAGAGACAGAGCATGAATGGGGGAAGGTCAGAGAGAGGGAGACACAGACTCTGAAACAGGCTCCGGGCTCTGAGCTGTCAGCACAGGGGCCCCATGTGGGGCTCAAACTCACGGACCGTGAGATCGTGACCTGAGCCGAAGTCGGCGCTCAACCGACTGAGACACCCAGGCGCCCCATTTATTTTTGAGTAATGCAAGCTTTCTTTGCTGTATTCTTTGATTAGATACTGAAACAGAACAACAATTTCCTTTAACTGTACTTTTACAGCTGCCATCACTAATCCTGCATTGACACGGTAACCATAAAATCAAGGTCAGCTCTTGAGAGTGTTACTGACTTAAGCAAATATTTATTAGGACTCTGATATGTACCACGTTTCCAACAATGCAAGAGGTCAGAGTAGTGGTAGCTAGAGGTAAATAAAACAAAGTCACTTGAGAAGGTCTTCCTCAAGCAAGAATGAGAGATGAGATGTGAGTCACATATGCTACCATAAATGCAACTAATAAGGCATTTATAAAATGTTAAATAAAGGACATAAAGGGCCATGACAGTGCACAGATGAGAATGCTATATATTCATACTTACTCAACATCAAGTTATGTGGTATCTTCTTTTTAAAAAACTTTTTTTAAAGTTAGACACAAAGAGGAAACCTCCAGAAGCTCTTGGGACCCCTCCTAAGGGGCTACTCATACTTGTCTCAGCTTCTTTATCCACCCCCCACTGACACTCTTTCTTTTCCTGTGTGTTTGATAAGACTTGAGGACTGACCTCCACATGTAGGGAAAGACATGGTCATTCATGTAGCACTGGATACTCCAGGAGAACCCAGTCTGTCCTAGGGGCAGAAGTCCTGGGACGCTGAACTCTAGACTATAGTTAAAAATAGACGGTGGAAACTATTAACACAGGGAGACAAATAAAAATTATTAGACAAGCCAAAACTAAATAAATCATGCTTGCCAACAAATGCCCTGCCCCCCCTCCCCAAAATCAAAGTGAGTGCTATGGTCTCAGCTAAAATCACAGTGTGAATGGCAGTGGCAGCATCAGTGAATTGGCCAGTTTGTGGAAAGTACTACTGAGCAAACGCACTCTCATTGACCCAGGTATGGGCACCTTAAGAAGGGCTTGCTGAAATCCAGTTGCCTGAGATACACACAAAAACAACTAGTTATCCAAGAGGAAATATCCAGTAAATAGTTGGTTACCCAAATATAGATTTAGGGGCAAAGCTTTCAGCAGGAATATATATTTAGAATTGACCATTGTTTTAATAGTACTTAATTCATTTGATAGGATGAAATCACGGAGTCTGAGCTTCCCCTGAAAAGAGCCTGAAATCAGGACTTACGGGCAAGTAGTTTATTTAAGACGCAGTCAGTCCCAGGGAACAGGATGAAATACCTTGGAGAAGAAAAGAGGGAAGGGAAAAAAAAGCCAATACAATAATACATCATCATCATCAAGTCAGTTACCAGCGTAGACAATCCGTTTCATTCCAGTAGTGCCTTCTGAAAATCATTTAAAATACTTCATGGTGTTGTCCCACCGTGGACTAACGGGAGAGATATTTACCTATCAGCTTCTACACTCCAGTGGTTGAGGGTGTATCGAAAGGGTGGGGAGGTTAACTCACAGAAACTTCCAGGCTGAGCTAGAGTGATGGATAGGCAGGTCCCAACGCTGATAATAGAAGCCCCAGGGTAGAAAGTAAAGATGAGTTCATTGCTGCAGCATGAAGTAGCAGACACCCACACGGGGAATACTGCCATAGTCATGGCTGGAATTAGAAGTGAGGCTGAGAGGAAGTGAGGAAGCCATAAGAGACCACTAAGAAGTAAGAGCCATGAGGCCTACTCGGAAGCACTCCAATGATTACACCTTGAGGAGATAAAGAACACATAGTAGACAAAGGAGCAGCCAGAGTTGGAGAAGAATTTCCTATTCAGTGTCAGGCCAAGGTAATGAGGGTCTTGGAAGATGGTCCAAAGAACTCATGTTTGAAAACAGAACTGTTGGGTGCCTGGGTGGCTCAGTCAGGTAAGTGTTCAACTCTTGATTTCATTTCAGGTCATGATCTCACATTTGGTGAGATAGAGCCTCATGCTGGCCTTGACACTGTGAGTATAGAGCCTGCTTGGGATTCTCTCTCTTCCTCTCTCTCTCTGCCTCTTTCCTGCTCACATTCATGTGTGCATGTGCACATGCTCTCTCTCAAAATAAATACACCTAGAAAAAAAGGTAAAGAAAACAGAACTTTCTGTTTTTTAATGGAACCATTATATCTACTTGGCCAGTGGTTGATATGATGAATGTTGTGCCAAAAGCAGTTCTTATCTAATTTGTAATGCTTTAACAAATGCCTTATAACTGAGTCAAATATGAATTGATGTTTACAGTGGTGAACATGGTCTATGTTTTGCTTCACTGACATTATGATATATGCTCATTTTTTAACTCAAAACTTTGGGCAGTTAATTATCACCATTCTAGCATTCAGAAAAAAAGAGTGTCCAGTGTTCAGTTAGTCACTTTCTTAAATGAAGTAACGCAAAACATAATATATAAACTACACAGACAAAAATGTTAGATTTTCCTTCATTCTGTTATTATTAGAATATCTGTCTCATTATTTAACTATCATCTACTCTGTATGTATGGATGCTCCAGAGTGAATATTCCTAAATATATAGCTGAATGTATTTCAAAATAGGAAGTAAAGTTGAAAGGGTCAAAGGAACATTTAAGGTCTAGCAGTGTTCATACAGAAGCTCCCATTTGAAAAAATAATCTGGAGGGAGCCAAGATGGCGGAACAGCATGGAAGTTTTTTGTGTGTCTCACATCCATGAAATACAGCCAGACCAACACTAAACCATCCTACACACCTAGAAAACTGATTGGAGGATTAACACAACAATCTGCACAACCTGAACCACAGAATTCAGCAGGTGCATGGCACAGAGAGATGAACTTGTGGGGAGAGAAGCCACGGAGGGGAAGGGAGCTGATTTGTGTGCGGAGAGAGGATGGAGACGGCGGGGGGGAGGGGGAGGAGAATACAGGAAAAGCACCCCTCTCCAAAAGCAACTGGAGGGAAAGTGGAAAATTGGAAACAGCCACACAGACTGAAATAAAAAGGGAGAAAGGAGAAAGGAGAGAGTTTAAATTCCATTAAGACTGTAAACAAGGGGAGCGCAGTCTGCAACTCTGCAGCTCGATACCTGGTGGAGCTCTGGTGGGAATGGCAAATCCCCAGGAGCAAAGTGGGGTCCGGGAGGTTCTTGGGCCACTGGGGAGAAGCGGTTCCACGGCTGGAAGGACATTTGGTAGAGACTGTTGAGGCCACCTGGTCCCAGCAGACCCCAGAAAACGGCCACATTCACCGGTGTGGGAACAAGGTCATTAAGGGTGAAGCCTGGTGCCAGATGCGTGTTGTGATTTTCCATAATCCCTGAAATGCTGCTGCTACACTATCTCGTGAACTTTTTCTGGGGTGCGCTGGCACCTGGCCACAGTCTCTGGGCACTGGCAGCAGCACAGTCTCACGAACTTTCCTAGGTGCAGCCTACATTCAGCCATTACTCCATGAGACCCTCCCGAGAGGGGCGGAACAGGTCAAAGATGCAGTCCCTCAGAAGTAAGGGGCCGGGGAAAACAGCCGCATCTGAGACAAAACTCGGGAGAGACGTATTAGCTGGGGCTTGGTCATGGACAGTGTAAAAGTGGGCAGTGGACGAAAGTTGATGACAAAGGACGGTGTATGATTGCTGATTGGGGAGAAGAGTTCCGATACTAGAGACTGGGTAGCTGGGTGACACCATTTTTACCGTGCCCGCGCATGGGCATACACACCTACGAACACCACAACAATCCACCCCAGTAGGCTAGCAGCACCATCTAGTGGAGAATGGAGCCGTTACACTAAGCCCCGCCCAACTGGGCGAACCTCACTCTTCAAGGACACAAGTTTCACCACCTGCTGTTTATGGACTCTAAAGTGTTTCATAGGCTGACTTCTAGGGGAAAACAAAGTAATTTCAGTCGTATTTCAATATGTTAGCAGATCTATCTATTCGATTTTCTTTTTTTTCTCTTTTTCACTTCTTTTCTTGAATACAGAAAAAGAAAATTTTCATTTTTATTTTCAGTTTTTATTAAAAATATTTTTCTTTCCTTTTTTTACGACATTTTGTACTTTGTGTAAATTTTTTCAAAGTCTATTTTACTTCCATTATTTTATTTTAGTCTACTACAGTGTATTCACTTTTTTAAATATTCAAACGATTTTCCTTTTTTGCTCTCTTTTGTTTCTTTTCTTTTTCTTGAACACAGAAAGATAAAAAAATCATTTTTATTTTAATTTTTATTAAAATATTTTTCTTTAATTTTTTTCTACTATATTCTTTACTTTTGTGTAAATTTTTTCAAATTCTATCTTACTTCCATCATTTCATTTTGGTCTATTTCAGTGTATTCATTTTTTCAAATTTTCAAATGATTTCCTTTTTTTTCTCTTTCTTTTTTTTTCTTTCCCCTTGTCTCTAATCTATCAAGCCACTGTCAAAACCCAGGAAAGACATACCTATGATCTAGCATCATTTATTCAATTTTGTGTGTGTGTTTTTAATTTTTTAATTTTAATTTTTTTAATTTTAATTTTTTCTACCTCATTAATTCCTTTTCTACCTTCAAAATGATGAAACAAAGAAATTCAGGGGCACCTGGGTGGCGCAGTCGGTTAAGCGTCCGACTTCGGCCAGGTCACGATCTCGCGGTCCGTGAGTTCGAGCCCCGCGTCAGGCTCTGGGCTGATGGCTCGGAGCCTGGAGCCTGTTTCCGATTCTGTGTCTCCCTCTCTCTCTGCCCCTCCCCCGTTCATGCTCTGTCTCTCTCTGTCCCAAAAATAAATAAAAAACGTTGAAAAAAAAACTTTAAAAAAAAAAAAAAAAAGAAACAAAGAAATTCACCCCAAAATAAAGAGCAGGAAGAAATGATAGCCAGGGATTTAACCAACACAGATACAAGCAAGATGTCTGACCAGAATTTAGAATCACGATAATAAGAATACTAGATGGAGTCAAAAATAGGTTAGAATCCCTTTCTGCAGAGATAAAAGAAGTAAAAACTAGTCAGGATGAAATAAAAAATGCTATAACTGAGCTGCAATCATGGATAGATGCCATGGCAGCAAGGATGGATGAGGCAGGACAGAGAATCAGCGATAGAGGACAAACTTATGGAGAATACTGAAGCAGAAAAAAAGAGGGAGATTAAGGCAAAAGAGCATGATTTAAGGATTAGATAAATCAGTGATAAGGATAATCCACTAAAAAGGAACAATATCAGAATCATAGGGGTCCCAGAAGAGGAAGAGAGGGAAATAGGGGTAGAAGGCTTATGTGAGCAAATCACAGCAGAAAACATTCCTAACCTGGGGAAAGACACAGACATCAACATCCAGGAAGCACAGAAGACTCCCATTAGATTCAACAACAACTGACCACCAACAAGGCATATCATAGTCAAATTCACAAAAAAGTCAGACAAGGAGAGAATCATGAAAGCAGCAAGGGAAAAAAAGTCCCTAACCTACAAGGGAAGACAGATCAGGTTTGCAGCAGACCTATCTACAGAAACCTGGCAGGCCAGAAAGGAGTGGCAGAATATATTCAGAGTGCTGAATCAGAAAAATATGCAGCCAAGAATTCTCTATGCAGCAAGGCTGTCATTCAAAATAGAAGAGGAGATAAAAAGTTTCCCAGACAAACAAAAATTAAAGGAGTTTGTGACCACTAAACCAGCCCTACAAGAAATTTTAAGGGGGACTATCTAAGGGGAGAGAAGATGAAAATATAAATAAATAAATAAATAAATAAATAAATACCAAAAGCAACAAAGATTAGAAAGGACCAGAGAACACCACCAGAAACCCCAACTCTGCAAGCAACATAATGGCAATAAATTCATATCTTTCAGGAATCACTCTAAATGTCAATGGACTCAGTGCTCCAATCAAAAGACATAGGGTAACAGAATGGATAAGAAAACAAGATCCATCTATATGCTGTTTACAAGAGACCCACTTTAGATCTAAAGACACCTTCAGATTGAAAGTCAGGGGATGAAGAACCATCTATAATGCTAATGGTTAACAAAAGAAAGCTGGAGTAGCCATACTTATATCAGAGAATCTAGACTTTAAAATAAAGACTGTATCAAGAGATGCAGAAGGGCATTATATCATAATCAAGGGCTCTATCCACCAAGAAGACCTAACAATTGTAAACATTTATGTGCCAAATGTGGAAGGACCCAAATATATTAATCAATTAATCACAAACATAAAGAAACTCATCGATAGTAATACCATAATAGTAGGAGACTTCAATACCCCACTCACAGCAATTGACAGATCAACTAATCAAAAAATCAACAAGGAAACAATGGCTTTGAATGACACATGGGCCAGATGGACTTAACAGATATATTCAGAACATTTCATCCTAAAGCAGCAGAATATACATTCTTCTCCAGTGCACATGGAACATTCTCCAGAATAGACCACATAATAGGGGACAAATCAGCCCTCAGCAAGTACAATAAGATCGAGATCCTACCATGCATATTTTCAGACCACAACACAATGAAACTTGAAATCAACCACAAGAAAAAATTTGGAAAGGTAACAAATACTTGGACATTGAAGAACATCCTATGAAAGAATGAATGGGCTAACCAAAAAGTTAAAGAGGGACTGAGAAAGTTCATGGAAGCCGATGAAAATGATAACAGCACAACCCAAATCCTCTGGGATGCAGCAAAGGCAGTCATAAGAGGAAAGTATATAGCAATCCAGGCCTTCCTAAAGAAGGAAGAAAGATCTCAGATACACAACCTAACCATACGCCTTAAGGAGCTGGAAAAAGAACAGCAAGTAAAACCCAAAACCAGCAGAAAACAGGAAATAAAGATTAGAGCAGAAATTAATGCTATCGAAACAAACAAAAGAAAACGAAACAGTAGAACAGATTAAGGAAACCAGAAGCTGGTTCTTTGAAAGAATTAACAAAATGGATAAACCACTAGCCAGTTTGATCAAAACAAAAAAGGAAAGGACCCAAATAAATAAAATCAAGAATGAAACAGGAGAGATCACAACCAACACAGAAGAAATAAAAACAATAATAACAGAATATTATGAGCAATTATATGCCAATAAAAAGGGCAATCTGGAAGAAATGGACAAATTCCTAGAAACATATACACTACCACAACTGATTCAGGAAGAAATAGAAAATTTGAACAGACCCATAACCAGTATGGAAATCGAATTAGTAATCAAAAATCCGCCAAAAAACAAGAGTCCAGGGCCAGATGGCTTTCCAGGCGAATTCTACCAAACATTTAAGGAAGAGTTAACACCTATTCTCTTGAAGGTGTTCCAAAGAATAGAAATGGAAGGAAAACTTCCAAACTCATTCTATGAAGCCAACATTACCTTGATTCCAAAACCAGACAGAGACCACACTAAAAAGGAGAACTATAGACCAATTTCCCTGATAAACATGGATGCAAAAATCCTCAACAAGATATTAGCCAACTGGATCCAACAATACATTAACAAAATTATTCACCACGACCAAGTGGGATTTATACCTGGGATGCAGGGCTGGTTCAATATCCGCAAAACAATGAATGTGATTCATCACATCAATAAAAGAAAGGACAAGAACCATATGATCCAAGAACCAAGGACAAGAACCAAATGCAGAGAAAGCATTTGACAAAATACGGCATCCTTTCTTGATAAAAACCCTCAAGAAAGTAGGGTAGAAGGATCATAACTCAAGATCATAAAAGCCATATATGAACAACCCAACACTGATATCATCCTCAATGGGGAAATACTGAGAGCTTTCCCCCTAAGGTCAGGGACAAGACAGGGATGTCCACTTTGCTACTGTTATTCAAGGTAGTATTGGAAGTCTTAGCCTCTGCAGTCAGACAACACAAAGAAATAAAAGGTATCCAAATCAGCCAGGAGGAGGTCAAACTTTCACTCTTTGCAGATGACATGATACCTTATATGGAAAAACCAAAAGATTCCACGAAAAAACTGCTAGAATTGATTCATGAATTCAGCAAAGTTGCAGGATCTAAAATCAATACACAGAAATCAACTGCATTCCTATACACCAGCAATGAAGCAACAGAAAGAGAAATCAAGGAATCAATCCCATTTACAGTCGTACAAAAAAAACATAAAATACCTAGGAATAAATCTAACCAAAGAGGGGAAAAAACCTATACACTGAAAACTATAGAAAGCTTATGACAGAAATTGAAGAAGACACAAAAAAAATGGAAAAAGATTCCATGCTCTTGGATACGATCAACAAATATTGTTAAAATGTTGATACTACCCAAAGCAATCTACATATTTAATACAATTCCTATCAAAATAACACCAGCATTCTTCACAGAGCTAGAACAAACAATCCTAAAATTTGTATGGAACCAGAAAAGACCCTGAATAGCCAAAGAGACCTTGAAAAAGAAAACCAAAGCAGGAGGCATCACAATCCCAGACTTCAAGCTATACTACAAAGTTGTAATCATCAAGACAGTATCATACTGGCACCAGAAAAGACACTCAGATCAATGAAACAGAATAGAGAACCCGGAAATGGACCCACAGACGTATGGCCAACTAATCTTTGACAAAGCAGGAAACAAAATCCAATGGAATAAAGACAGTCTGTTCAGGAAGTGGTGCTGGCAAAACTGATAGTAACATGCAGAAGAATGAACCTGGACCACTTTGTTGCACCAGACACAAAAATAAACTCAAAATGGATGAAAGACCTCAATGTAAGACAGGAAGCCATCAAAATCCTCGAGGAGAAAGCAGGCAAAAACCTCTTTGATCTTGCCCTCAGCAACTTCTTACTCAACACGTCTCTGGAAGCAAGGGAAACAACCAAAAATGAACTACTGGGACCTCATCAAAATAAAAAGCTTCTGCACAGCGAGGGAAACAATCAGCAAAACTAAAAGGCAACTAACAGAATGGGAGAAGATATTTGCAAATGACATATCAGAGAAAGGGTTGGTATGCAAAATCTATAAAGAACTTATCAAACTCAACACCCAAAAAACAAATAATCCAGTGAAGAAATGGGCAAAAGACATGAATAGCCACTTCTCCAAAGAAGACATCCAGATGGCCAACAGGCACATGAAAAAATGCTCCACATCACTCAACATCAGGGAAATACAAATCAAAACCACAATGAGATACCACCTTACACCTGTCAAAATGGCTAACATTAACAACTCAGGCAACAACAGATGTTGGCAAGGATGCAGAGAAAGAGGATCTCTTTTGCATTGTTGGTGGGAATACAAGCTGGCACAGCCACTCTGGAAAACAGTATGGAGGTTCCTCAAAAAACTAAGAATAGAACTACCCTACGACCCAGCAATTGCACTACTAGGCATTTATCCACGGGATACAGTTGTGCTGTTTCGAAGGATACCCCCCTATAAACACGCACCCCCATGTTTATAGCAGCACTGTCAACAATAGCCAAAGTATTGAAAGAGCACAAATGTCCATCGATGGATGAATGGATAAAGAAGATGTGGTGTGTGTGTATATATATATATATATATATATATACACACACACACACACACACACACACACACAATGGAGTATTATTTGGCAATCAAAAAGAATGAAATCTTGCCATTTGCAACTACGTGGATGGAACTGGGGGGTATTATGCTAAGTGAAATAAGTCAGAGAAAGACAAATATCATATGACTTCACTCATATGAGGACTTTAGGAGACAAAACAGATGAACATAAGGGAAGGAAAATAAAAATAATATAAAAACAGAGACGGGGACAAACCATAAGAGACTCATTAATATGGAGAACAAACAGGATTACTAGTGGGGGTGTGGGCGAGGGGATGGGCTAAATGGGCTTTAAGGAATCTACTCCTGAAATCATTTTGCACTATATGCTAATTAATTTGTATGTAAATATTTTAAAAATTAATAAATAAAAAATAAGATAAATAAAAATAAATAAATAAATAATCTAAAAATAAACTTGACAAAAAAGTATGCAAAACCTTTTAAGAATTATTATATAACTATTGAGGAACACACACACAAAAGAAACACAGAACAAAAATGGAAAACATCTATTTTTGAATGAGGTATCAAGGAGGGTTCTTTCAGGGATAAGAAGGCATATTTAAAGAAGTAATTGAAAAAAACACAAATGGCTTTAAGAGGAACAAATTAGGGAGATAAACACCCTGCATTTAGCAACAATGGGAGCCATCATCTCCTGTAGGCCTGAAAGATCAACAGGAGGAAGCAGTTGTCCGAAGGTGGACTGATAGAAAAGGAGGGACGTTCCATAAGGGCTAAGGGATGTAGGAACTGACGTGTGCTGGCTTGAGTTAGAGGAAAGGAGGAGACAGGTAACCAGACCTCAATCTTCCGTTGAACCCCGGTGTTCTGACAGCATCTTCCATTGCCTATATCGATTTGAAATGCATTCTATCATTTGACATGGTCCATTAAGGTCAGCCTCCCAGGGCATATAACAGAATAGAGAATGTGGGAAATTGGATGTAAGGACACAAATGGAGATTATAATGCACAATAAACTAAATTATATAAATTAACCACAAGCTTTTCTCTAAATGTAACATAAAGCCAATTAAGTTCCACAATTTTTTTAACTTGAAAATGATTCTAAAAATTAATCTAGAATAATAAATACATGATCCTAGCAGCTTGGCTAATTCTAAAATAAATGAATAACGGAGTACAAGGGTTATTTTCTCTACATAATATAAAAGCTATTATGTTGCTACATAATGAAATTAATTGATGCTGGTGGAAGAATAGACTGATAAATTATTTTGATAAAATATACAGTCCAATTATAAATTCAAGAATATGTTAAAATAATGGCATTAAGATGGAGAGAAAAATAATTTAAAAAATATCATCTAACACAACTAGGTACAATTATGGAGAAAAACAACTCTAGTGTTTATCTTATTTTTCATACCAAAATAGGTTATATATGGATTAAATATTGAGGTATATTAGAAAAAATATGGACTTATTAAAAATATGGTATATTAATAGGTAAAGATTCTGGGAGGAAGATGGCGGCGTAGGAGCACGCTGGGCTCACCGAGTCCTGCTGATCACTTAGATTCCACCCACACCTGCCTAATAACCCAGAAAGTCACCAGAAGACTAGCACAACAGATTCTCCGGAGCCAAGCGCAGACGAGAGGCCCACGGAAGAGGGTAGGAAGGGCGGAGAGGCGGTGCGCGCTCCACGGACTGGTGGGAGGGAGCTGGGGTGGAGGGGTGGCCTGCCAGCCAGAGTCTGGCTGGCAAAAGCAGAGGGGCAAGAACCAGTTCCTGCCACCGAACTTGCTTGCACCGCCCAAACACCCAACACTGTGCTTCTGCAGATCCATCCCTCCGGTGGTGGGTCTGACTCACTCCTAGTGCCACAGGGCCCCTCCCGAAGCAGATCACCAAAGGAAAAGCAAGCCAAGACTGCCCCTCCCGCCCCTGTGCACCTTGCCAATCCACCCCAGCTAACACGGCAGATCCCGAGCATCACAAGCCTGGCAGTGTGCAAGTAGCCCAGACAGGCCACATCAACCCACAGTGAATCCCGCCCCTAGGATAGGGGAAGAGAAGGCACACACCAGTCTGACTGTGGCCCCAGCGGTGGGCAGGGGGGCCGACATCAGGTCTGACTGCGCCCCGCCCACCAACGCAAGTTATTCAAGACAGCACAGGGGAAGTGCCCCGCAGTTCCGCCCCACTCCAGGGACTATCCAAAATGACGAAACGGAAGAATTCCCCTCAAAAAAACCTCCAGAAAATAACGACAGCTAACAAACTGATCAAAAACAATTTAAACAATATAAGAGAAAGTGAATTTAGAATAATAGTCATAAAATTAATCCCTGGGCTTGAGAACAGTATAAGGACAGCAGAGAATCTCTTGCTACAGAGATCAAGGGACAAAGGAACAGCCAGGAGGAGCTAAAAAATGCTATCAATGAGCTGCAAAATGAAATGGAGACGACCACAGCTCAGATTGAAGAGGCAGAGGAGAGAATAGGCGAACTGGAAGATAAAATTATGGAAAAAGAGGAAGCTGAGAAAAAGAGATAAAAAAATCCAGGAGTAAGAGGGGAAAATTAGTGAACTAAGCGATGCACTAAAGAGAAATAATATACGCATAATTGGTATTCCAGAGGAGGAAGAGAGAGGGAAAGGTGCTGAAGGTATACTTGAAGAAATAATAGCTGAGAACTTCCCTGACCCGGAGAAGGAAAAAGGCATTGAAATCCAAGAGGCACAGAGAACTCCCTTCAGACGTAACTTGAATAGATCTTCTGCACGATATATCATAGTGAAACTGGCAAAATACAAGGATAAAGAGAAAATTCTGAAAGCAGCTAGGGATAAACGTGCTCTAACATATAAAGGGAGACCGATAAGACTTGTGATGGATCTCTCTACTGAAACTTGGCAGGCCAGAAAGGAATGGCAGGAAATCTTCCATGTGATGAACAGAAAAAAATATGCAGCTGAGAATCCTTTATACAGCAAGTCTGTCATTTAGAATAGAAGGAGAGATAAAGGTCTTCCCAAACAAACAAAAACTGAAGGATTTCATCTCCACTAAACCAGCCCTACAAGAGATCCTAAGGGGGATCCTGTGAGACAAAGTACCAGAGACATTGCTACAAGCATGAAACCTACAGACATCACAATGACTCTAAACTCATATCTTTCTATAATAACACTGAATGTAAATGGACTAAATGCGCCAACCAAAATACATAGGGTATCAGAATGGATAAAAACACGAGACCCATCTATTTGCTGTCTACAAGAGACTCATTTTAGACCTGAGGACACCTTCAGATTGAAAGTGAGGGGATGGAGAACTATTTATCATGCTACTGGAAGTCAAAAGAGAGCTGGAGTAGCCATACTTATATCAGACAAACTAGACTTTAAATTAAAGGCTGTAACAAGAGATGAAGAAGGGCATTATATAATAATTGCAGGGTCTATCCATCAGGAAGAGCTAAGGATTATAAATGTCTATGCACCGAATATAGGAGTCCCCAAATATATAAAACAATTAATCACAAACATAAGCAACCTTACTGATAAGAATGTGGTAATTGCAGGGGACTTTAACAACCCACTTACAGAAATGGATAGATCATCTAGACACAGGATCAATAAACAAGGGCCCTGAATGATACATTGGATCAGATGGACTTGACAGATATATTTAGAACTCTGCATCCCAAAGCAACAGAATATACTTTCTTCTCGAGTGCACATGGAACATTCTCCAAGATAGATCACATTCTGGGTCACAAAACAGCCCTTCATAAGTATACAAGCATTGAGATCATACCATGCATACTTTCAGACCACAATGCTATGAAGCTTGAAATCAACCACAGGAAAAAGTCTGGAAAACCTCCAAAAGCATGGAGGTTAAAGAACACCCTGCTAAAGAATGAATCGGCCAACCAGGCAATTAGGGAAGGAATTTAAAAATATATGGAAACAAATGAAAATGAAAATACAACAATCCAAACGCTTTAGGATGCAGCAAAGGCAGTCCTGAGAGGAAAATACATTGCAATCCAGGCCTATCTCAAGAAACAAGAAAAATCCCAAATACAAAATCTAACAGCACACCTAAAGGAAATAGAAGCAGAACAGCAAAGGCAGCCTAAACCCAGCAGAAGAAGAGAAATCATAAAGATCAGAGCAGAAATAAACAATATAGAATCTAAAAAACCGCAGAGAAGATCAATGAAACCAAGAGTTGGTTTTTTGAAAAAATAAACAAAATTGATAACCCTCTAGACAGGTTTCTCAAAAAGAAAAGGGAGATGACCCAAAAAGATAAAATCATGAAAAAATGGAATTATTACAACCAATCCCTCAGAGATACAAGCAATTATCAGGGAATACTATGAAAAACTATATGCCAACAAACTGGACACCCTGGAAGAAATGGACAAATTCCTAAACACCCACACACTTCCAAAACTCAATCAGGAGGAAATAGAAAGCTTGAACAGACCCATAACCAGCGAAGAAATTGAATCAGTTATCAAAAATCTCCCAACAAGTACGAGTCCAGGACCAGATGGCTTCCCAAGGGAGTTCTACCAGACGTTCAAAGCAGAGATAATACCTATCCTTCTCAAGCTATTCCAAAAAATAGAAAGGGAAGGAAAACTTCCAGACTCATTCTATGAAGCCAGTATTACTTTGATTCCTAAACCAGACAGAGACCCAGTAAAAAAAGAGAACTACAGGCCAATATCCCTGATGAATATGGATGCAAAAATTCTCAATAAGATACTAGCAAATCGAATTCAACAGCATATAAAAAGAATTATTCACCATGATCAAGTGGGATTCATTCCTGGGATGCAGGACTGGTTCAACATTCACAAAGCAATCAACATGATACATCATATTAATAAAAGAAAAGATGAGAACCATATGATCCTGTCAATCGATGCAGAAAAGGCATTTGACAAAGTTCAGCATCCTTTCTTAATAAAAACCCTTGAGAAAGTCGGGATAGAAGGAACATACTTAAAGATCATAAATGCCATTTATGAAAAGCCCACAGCTAACACCATCCTCAATGGGGAAAAAGTGAGAGCTTTTTCCCTGAGATCAGGAACACGACAGGGATGTCCACTCTCACCGCTGTTGTTTAACACAGTGTTGGAAGTTCTAGCATCAGCAATCAGACAACAAAAGGAAATCAAAGGCAACAAAATTGGCAAAGATGAAGTCAGGCTTTTACTTTTTGCAGATGACATGATATTATAAATGGAAAATCAGATAGACTCCACCAAAAGTCTGCTAGAACTGATACATGAATTTAGCAAAGTTGCAGGATACAAAATCAATGTACAGAAATCAGCTGCATTCTTATACACTAATAATGAAGCAATAGAAAGACAAATAAAGAAACTGATCCCATTCACAATTGCACCAAGAAGCATAAAATACCTAGGAATAAATCTAACCAAAGATGTAAAAGATCTGTATGCTGAAAACTATAGAAAGCTTATGAAGGAAATTGAAGAAGATATAAAGAAATGGAAAAACATTCCATGCTCATGGGTTGGAAGAATAAATATTGTCAAAATGTCAATACTACCCAAAGCTATCTACACATTCAATGCAATCCCAATCAAAATTGCACCAGCATTCTTCTCGAAGCTAGAACAAGCAATCATAAAATTCATATGGAACCACAAAAGGCCCTGAATAGCCAAAGTAATTTTGAAGAAGAAGACCAAAGCAGGAGGCATCACAATCCCAGACTTTTCCCTTTACTACAAAGCTGTCATCATCAAGACAGCATGGTATTGGCACAAAAACAGACACATAGACCAATGGAACAGAATAGGAACCCCAGAACTAGACCCACAAAAGTATGGCCAACTAATCTTTGACAAAGCAGGAAAGAATATCCAATGGAAAAAAGAGAGTCTCTTTAACAAATGGTGCTGGGAGAACTGGACAGCAACACGCAGAAGAATGAAACTAGACCACTTTCTCACACCATTCACAAAAATAAACTCAAAATGGATAAAGGACATGAATGTGAGACAGGAAACCATCAAAACCCTAGAGGAGAAAGCAGGAAAAGACCTGTCTGACCTCAGCCGTAGCAATTTCTTACTTGACACATCCCCAAAGGCAAGGGAATTAAAAGCAAAAATGAACTACTGGGACCTCATGAAGATAAAAAGCTTCTGCACAGCAAAGGAAACAATCATCAAAACTAAAAGGCAACCAATGGAATGAGAAAAGATATTTGCAAATGACATATCGGACAAAGGGCTAGTATCCAAAATCTATAAAGAGCTCACCAAACTCCACACACAAAAAACAAATAACCCAGTGAAGAAATGGGCAGAAAACATGAATAGACACTTCTCTAAAGAAGACATCCGGATGGCCAACAGGCACATAAAAAGATGCTCAACGTCGCTCCTCATCAGGGAAATACAAATCAAAACGACAATCAGATATCACCTCATGCCAGTCAGAGTGGCCAAGTGAACAAAACAGGAGACTATAGATGCTGGAGAGGATGTGGAGAAACGGGAACCCTCTTTCACTGTTGGTGGGAATGCAAACTGGTGCAGCTGCTCTGGAAAACAGTGTGGAGGTTCCTCAAAAAATTAAAAATAGACCTACCCTATGACCCAGCAGTAGCACTGCTAGGAATTTACCCAAGGGATACAGGAGTACTGATGCATAGGGGCACTTGTACCCCAATGTTTATAGCAGCACTCTCAACAATAGCCAAATTATGGAAAGAGCCCAAATGTCCATCAACTGATGAATGGATAAAGAAATTGTGGTTTATATACACAATGGAGTACTAGGTGGCAATGAGAAAGAATGAAATATGGCCCTTTGTAGCAACGTGGATGGAACTGGAGAGTGTAATGCTAAGTGTAATAAGCCATACAGAGAAAGACAGATACCATATGTGTTCACTCTTATGTGGATCATGAGAAACTTAACAGGACCCATGGGGGAGGGGAAGAAAAAAAAAAGAGGTTAGAGTAGGAGAGAGCCAAAGCATAAGAGACTCTTAAAAACTGAGAACAAACTGAAGGCTGATGGGGGGTGGGAGGGAGGGGAGGGTTGGTGATGGGTATTGAGGAGGGCACCTGTTGGGATGAGCACTGGGTGTTGTATGGAAACCAATTTGACAATAAATTTCATATATTAAAAAAAATAATAACAATAGGCAAAGTATAAATTCATTGCATGAAAATCTTGACATAAGGAAGAAATTACTCTGCTTCTCATCTAACTCAACCCAGCATCTTATACCTAGGACCTTTCTAGGTAAATCACATAATGCAAAATTTAATAAAAATGACCAGAAAGTATTTAAATTTCTGTAGAGTCAAAATCAACATAAATGTGGCAAGATGCAAATCGATGAGATAGGAAGTGATAATTATAATATACTTTATAAACAAGAAATACTATTTACAAAGAAAAATAAAGAGTCCAATAAGAAAACTTTTGTCAAAGAATTCAATAAGAATAAAATATAAATGAATAAAGTAAATTTAAGAACTGAATTCTACTGGAACCAAGGAAATATAAGTTGCATGTACAATAAAATATTCTTTGAGCATTGGTATGATATATTATTAATAATGATGGGAAAGATTGACTCTGTTAAAAGTGGGTGATAGGAAAAAAATTACTCAAAAATAACTTGGTCTGAGTTTTAAAATGTTTAAATTTCATTTTAATGTTTAATTAGTTTAATATTATAACTCTGAAAGCTTCTCTTCAAAGATCAGGAACATGACAAGAGTGCCCCCACTGACCAATCCTATTCAACAAAGTTCCAAAAAACCTAGCCACAGCTAGTAAGCAAGAAAAAGAAATAAAAGATATCAGAATTGGGGAAAAAAAGAAATGAAATTGTCTATATGTGAAAATGACATAATTTTATATAGAGAAAATTTTGAAGACTGAATCAAAACACTGTTAGATGTAATCAATGAGTTCAGTAATGTTGCAAGCTACAAAGTTAACATATAAAAATAGTAGCATTTGCGGGGCTCTTGGGTTGCTCAGTCAGTGGAGCATCTGACTCATGATTCCAGCTTAGGTCAGGATCTCAAGGTCATGGAATTGAGGCCTGCATCAGACTCTGCACTGAGCATAGAACCTGCTTTCCCTCTCTCTCTCTCTCTCTCTCTCTCTCTCTCTCTCTCGGTCTCCCTCTGCCCCCTCCCCAGCTTGTCTTCTCCCTCTCTCTCTATCAAAAATTAAAAAAAAAAGATAAAGTAAATAACATTTAAAAATAGCACTCCTATACACTAACACAAAAATTTCTGAAAAAGAAATAAGGATATAAATCCCATTCACAATAGCATCAAAACCAATAAAATACATAGAAGTAAATTTAACTAAGGAGATAAAAGATCTCTACTCTGAAAACTACAAGACATTGGTGAAAGAAATCAAAGAAGATGTAAATAATAATAAGATACATTCTGTGTTCACGGATTGAAAGAATTAATATTGTCAGAATGTTAACACTACCAAAAGCCAACCCTAGATGCAATGCAATCCCCATCAAGATTCCAATGGTATTTTTTACAGAAGTAGAAAAACACTCCTAAAATTTATATGCAACCTCAAAAGACCCCCAAAGAAAATTCTAGTCAAGGAAATTCTAAGAAAGAACAACTCAGGAGGCATCACATTTTCTGATATAAAACTATGTTATTAAGCTAAAGTTACCAAACAGTAAGATAGTGGCATAAAAACAGACAAGTAGACCAATGGAACAGAATTGAGAGCCCCAAAATTAACCCAAGTGTATATGGTCAACTAACATTTGACAAATGTGCTAGGAATACCCAAAGGAGCAAAGATACTGTCTTCAATAAATGATGCTGGGATAGTTGGATATGCACACGTAAAGGAATGAAACTGTGTCCATATCTATAGCACTCACAAAAATTAACTTGAAATACATTAAAGACCTAAATGTAACACTTGAAACCAGAAAACACAGGGACAAAGCTTCTTGACATGAGTCTTGGTAATGATTTTTTGGATATTACACCTAAAAGCACAGGCAACAAAATCAGAAATAAACAAGTGGGATTACATCGAACTAAAAGTTTCTGCACAACAAAATAAACTATCAATAAAGTCAAAAGACAAGCTACAGAATAGAAAAAAAAATATTTTCAAACCATATATTTGCTAAAAGTTTAATTCCAAATACAAGAACTAATACTACTTAATAGTAAAAAAATAGTAAAAATAGTTTTTTAATACTAAAAAAAAAACAGAAAACAAACAAATACGAATAATTCAATTAAAAAATGGGCAAAGGACCTGAACAGAAATTTCTGTTATAGGAAAGGCCAATGAGTACATGAAAAGATGCTCAACACCACTAATCATCGGGGAAATGCAAATTAAAACCACAATGAGGTATCACCTCATGCCTATTAGAATGGCCATCATTAAAAGACAATAATAAATGTTGGTGAAGATGCGGAGAAAAGGGAACACCACTACACTGTAGTGGGATTCTAAATTGGTGCAGCAACTATGGAAACCAGTGTGGAGAATCCTCAAAAAATTAAAAGTGGAATTACCAAGCAATCCAGCCATTCCACTTCTTGGATATTTCCAAAGGAAATGAAAACATTAATTTGTATGGATATCAGCACTCCTATGTTCACTGCAGTGTTATTTGCAATAGCCAAGACATCGAAACAATCTAAGCAGTCCATCAATTGATTGAATGGATAAAGAAATCATGGTACATATATACAATGGAATACTGTTCAACCATAAAAAGAATGAAATCTTGCCATTTGTGACAATGAAGGCGTTATGCTAAGTGAAATAAGTCAAACATAGTAAGACAAATACTATACTATCTCACTTATATGTGGAATCTAAAAATAAAAAAGTTTCCATGAGGTAATCTGGCAATTTATCCTAAGTAATTATGAATATGTGTGAAGTTATGACTATAAGCATATTTCAGAAATTCTATAAATGTGATTAGATCATGTGACATTAAATAGAGTATATCTGTACAATGTACTTCCATACAATTGAATATAATATAGTAGAAGCAGATTTATGTCACACAAAGATGTTCACAAAATTTGTGAGTTGAAAAGGCAAATGAACAAGAATGACATTACTTCAGACCACAACGTGGATTAGACATTCTCACAATTCTTGCTATGAGCTGCTTTTTAACTGGATAAACACTCAATGGCATTTCAACTGCACTGTTGAAGTGACAAGAATGACAAGGACCAAAACAGAGAACTGTTTAATATGAGTGGTGGGCACTGCTTGTGAATGGGGCCCCTCAGTGCTGTGCCAATCTGAAGCCTGTCTGACCGTACTCTGTTCATCAGCAGGATGGAGACAGTAGGGCATACCTGGGGTAAGACCTTGACCAAAGAGGTAGAGCCCCACCTGCTCATAAGCAGATGAAGAAATGCTCATCAGGCCTTGAGTTTGTGCAGTGTAAGCAACTGAGCCAGAGAATCTATATGAATCCAGATTCTAGACAGAGCCACCGAGTTACTGAAAGGGAAAGCTAAGAAAAAATTCACTGTCCCTCAAAGAAAGCCAGCAAGGAAACAAGAAGAATCGATAAATAAATTGTGGAACAGAATGTGAGTGCATGAGAAATGAATGAACTTTAGCTACATGTACTAGACAGTATACTGCATAAGAGCGTGCCGAGGATATAATGACCACAAATTCGTAATGGTTTTTACCCGTGGAGTAACAGACAGAAAACAGACTGGGAAGGAAGGTCCATACAGGGGATTTCACCAATGTTAGTAAAGTTTTTGTTTTTGTTTTCAATGAGGTGGCAGATCCACAAGTGAATATTTTATTCTTCTTCTTATATCTTTATATATTTTATATATTAACAAATTATTTACATCTCCATGTCTATGCATGAAGTGCTTTATTTAAAAATGATTAAAATTCCGTGTGTGTGTGTGTGTGTGTGTGTGTGCATTTGTGAATGTATGTGAGGTGGAGAGAGGAATGTGTATGCACACACTCTCGGAGACAGCAGAGCTTTTACAGTAAAGAGCACTTAAAATGTTACCTCTAGACAATGTGACTTGGGATTTTTTTTTCTTTTATCATGTGTATCTTTGTTGTATTATTTATGGTGAATATGTGTAACCTTTAAAATAATTTTAAAAGGTCTGGGAAAACATTTATTGTTAAATCAACATTTTAGCCATTTTGTGTTTTTAAAACATTTTAATTGTTTAAAAACCCTCTTCAAATATTCAAATATATGTGAGATTTATTGATTGGGTTAAAGTAAAATGATAATAGGAAAATCCATTAGACTGGATCCTGTGTTTCTTAGTAACATGGAAAACTTCCAATATAATGAAATTAGAGAAAAAGGAATTAGGAAAAATTATGGATGAACAGAATCTAAGTTGAAATAATATTTATAGCTCCAAACCAAACCCTCATTCATTAGCTATTGATCCAATTACATCAATTGATTCCGAGATTTAAAAAAATATATTTAATTTGACGAATGGAAATTCAGTGACATTTTTCTGGAAAGTGACTTGTGAACAAAGAGGGGGCTTTTTTAATAAGCCTTGTTCACATAGCCTGATGAAACCTGCCTTTCATTTCCATCCCAACCACACTACACTCGAGCAAAGAACATAGGATCAACTATAATATGTAACTTGTATACAGTCTCTAGACCATCTATCAGACTTTCTTCATTTCTGCAAGTGGTTCTGCATTTCCGTATAGCTCCATAAAATACAAGTCCATGCAAGGAAGCGTTCAGGTTAGCACACATACTGTAACAACACTCAGATGAGAAACCAAGAGTGTATTTATTTTATTTTATTTTTTTACTTCCACCAAACATTTTATTTATTTATTGATTGATTGATTGATTGATTTAAATTCAAGTTAGTTAACATACAGTGTAGTATTGGTTTCAGGAGCAGAACCAGTGATTCGTCACTTACATACAACACCCAGTGCTCATCCCAAAAAGTGCCCTTCGCCCATCTAGCCCATCCTCCCACCTACCTACCCCCCCAGACTCTCGTATTTAAGAGTCTCTTATGGTTTAACTCCCTGTTTTTATCTTATTTTCCCTTCCCTTCCCTAAGTTAATCTATTGTGTTTCTTAAATCCCATGAGTGAATTCATAAACGTAAATGAGTGAAATCATATGATATTTGTCTTTCTCTAACTTATTTTGCTTAGCATAATACACTCTAGTTCCATCTACATGTATAATAGAATACTACTCGGTGATCAAAAAGAATGTACTGTATTTATTTTTTATGGCATGACTTAATTGCATTAAACATTCTGTAGATAAAATGCAGATAAAAAGCATTTTGTAATAATAAATAATAAAAATAAAACAATACAAATAATAATAACAAAACATAATAATACACATTCAACACTTTTTAACCTGAAGCTTTTAACTAGGTCTAAATATTTGTATATATGATTGCATATAGGGGTGCCTCAGTGGCTTAGTCTGTTGAGCATCCGACTTCAACTCAGATCATGATTTCACTGTTAGTGAGTTCAAGCCCGCATCGGGCTCTGTGCTGTGTGAACTGTCAGTTCAGAGCCTGGAGCCTGCTTCAGAGTCTGTCGTCTTCTCTCTCTGCCCCTCCCCTGCTCATACTCTATCTCTCTCTCTCTCTATTTCAAAAATAAATAAACACTGAAAAAAAAAAAAAGAGTGCATATAATCCGAGTGCTTTAATGTTTGTTTAATGATACACATTCCAGCTAAAAGTTCTAAATATATATTTAAATTATATATATATGTATATATATATATATATACATATATATATATATATATTATATTTAAGTCATACATATAAACTTTTGCATTCATAACCGAGTTGCAAGAAAATTAGGAATACTTCCAGGGACAAAGTGTAGATAGAACTGAAAGCTTCCACAGCAAACCAGTAAGCAAAACACAATTCCGGGATGCCTGGGTGGCTCAGTTAAGCATCCAACTCTTGGCTTCGTCTCAGGTCATGATCTCAAGGTTTGTGGGTTTGAGCCCGTGTGGGAGCTAACAGTGTGGAGCCTGCTTGCGACTCTCTCGCTCCCTCTCTCTCACTCTGCCCCCACCCCTGCTTGCACTCTATCTCTCAAAATAAATAAACATTAAAAAATTTAAACAAAAAACAACCAACCCAATTGCAATAGCAGGATCATGATGATGTTGGCCTTAGTAAGTGACGATGCAGGTTTTTATGCCTGTCCAAGAAAAAGAAATGAGGTGTCCTCAGATATGTGGGTAGTAGGGATTGAGACCTGCACAGACTTCCAATTTCCTTGAATTAATTGGAACTTCAAAATTGCAAATTAATTGTGAAATTTCTCATGAGTGGATTAAGACAGAAATCTTCATGTTCAGAATTACAGTGAGTTCCTAGTTCACACATTATTTCTTAAAAAAATAAGGGGGGAAAAAACAAAAGCTAAAGTAAATATGTCAAAATAACAAGAGTTAATGAGACTGGATGCCGTGTACATGGATACTCAGTTTTGTTATATTCTGTACATTTTTATAAGCTTGCAATAATTCTTTAAAATTAAAAAAAAAATACTACCTCTAGTCTTTTTCTTACCAAGCAAAAACACACAATACTTTTTTGCAAGGCATCAACTGTACCCATTGTTTGTGGAGGCCAGTTACTCTCTGAGAAGTCAAAAGTATTTACTGCAATGAACACTTGGATAAAGCAGCTTTGGCACAGTGATAAGATCCAACATCCACTTATCATCGGGTTTCATTTTGATCATCACCCTTTGTGAGTCTGAGGTCCCCTTTATGTAAACAAGTAACAATCTCACAGGGTCACTGTGAAATTCGATTTGAAAAATGTACTCGGTAAACTTTCATGTTCTAAAGTCATATTATACAGCGGGCAATCACACACCCTGTCTGACAACCCAGGTTCTTCTATCATTTCTGCCATTTAAAAGCTCTTTGGTCTTAGGCAGTTTGTTTATGGTGCCTTGGCTTCTTAACCTTAAAGCAAAGATTAGTAGAAAATACGCATTAACAGAAAATATGCAATTGAAAAACATACATTTTTTATGACGATCAAATAAGATACTAGATACGAACTCAATGCTTAGTGGCCAAGACTGTCTCAGCACTCCCCTCAGCTTGACTAAACTGTAAACACATTCTTCCTGACTCTAGCTTCTGACTTCCCTCTCCTTACAGCATTTACTTCACACAACTTTCTGTTGTAAGTTTTTCCCCTGCCCTCTTGAGATGTAGTAAATCTTTTCCCAACTCCTTGGCAGTTTTACAACCCAGGAATATTCTTTTCTTTTTTTTTCTTTTTTTTTTTTTTTTAATTTATTTTTGGGACAGAGAGAGACAGAACATGAACGGGGGAGGGGCAGAGAGAGAGGGAGACACAGAATCGGAAACAGGCTCCAGGCTCTGAGCCATCAGCCCAGAGCCATCAGCCCAGAGCCATCAGCCCAGAGCCTGACGCAGGGCTCGAACTCACGGACCGCGAGATCGTGACCTGGCTGAAGTCGGACGCTTAACCGACTACGCCACCCAGGCGCCCCAGGAATATTCTTTTCAAGGACCTGGGAACCATTCTTGGAAACGTAGTTATTAAAGAAGATAGTACCCTTATCTCTCAGTCTCCATGGGAGGGCAAGAGCTTAACTTCAAAAGCAACAATTAGCTAACACAGATGGCCTAATCCACTGACCAATTACCTTCCTACATTTTCCAGCACTTTCACACTAGCTCACTCCAGCAGAGCTGGGTTCAATCCCTTGAACTGCAATAGTCTTGAATAAAGTGTTCCTTGCCTATTTAACTTGTCCAATGTAAATTTTCTTTGACACCAGTGCATAGTAGAAATAATAATAATAATAATTGGTAATTATTATTGGTGTAAAATTATAACTAATGCAACTCTTTTTTAACGTTTATTTATTTATTTTGAAAGAGAGAGTGCACGGGGGAGAGACAAAGACAGAGGGAGAGAGAGAATCCCAAATAGGCTCCATGCAGCCAGCTCAGAGCCTGATGCTGGGCTCAAACCCACAATCCATGAGATCATGACCCAAGCAGAAATCAGGAGTTGGTCACTCAACTGACTGAGCCACTCAGGCTCTCTGTAATGCAACCCTTTTTATAAATAAAAAGATGTCTAAAGTGTTAACATCTATGGTCATTGCTCTATATGCTGTTGTTTATAAATGAAGGGCTTTCTAGATTGAATTGGTTAAGGTTTATATGTCAGTTCCTTAGTTTTAATAAACTTATTTAAAAATGAAAGAAAGATGGCAAAAGAATATTTTTCAGGCTTAGAGTTTTACTTAATTGACTTCGAATCTCTTTGCTAAGTACATGAAGCATGCACTAGGTACTAGGTACATTTTCTGGAATTTTTCATTGTTCGAGAAAATAAATCAAATGCTACAAGCAAATGGAAGGAAAAGAGGATAAAGAGCAGAGGATAAAGTGGATCTGGTGTCATAATTTAATAATTCATCTTTAGGAGCAAATTACCCTTGTGATTAAACCCCAAATCTCTCCTTTTTCTGTCATCCTTTATCACTGGGACTTATTACCTCCATAAGACTTTTTATCCACCTCCTAATCACTTTCTGTACATTTGTCTTTTGCCCCCATTAGAATGTAAACTTTCCAAAAATTCTGTTTTTCTAAACTCCATGTTTTGTACAACTAACTCTGCTATTAAACATTCATTGAAAGAAATGAAAATTAGTGTTTGCTGAATTCTCAAATGGAAAAAAAAAAACAATCAACACTGATTGTCTTTGAGGAGCAAGAAAACTGCACACACTGTTCATGCCACCATAGCCCTTCTCTACCACTCCTCTCACGTGTCCTCAAAACAAAAGGCAACTATTCAAATATCATGAAAGGTTTTAGGCTCATTGTGCCAACCTTGCCAACAGACACTGCCTGACTGCGTGAGATTTTGATCACTTAGGAAAGAGACAAGGCAAATTACTTTCCTGATCAAACTCTACCTCTTAGAGGTTGTGACCGCAAAAGATGTTTACATTACAATGTATTGTTTCCAATTAATGCAAAGTATCTATTTTCTTGTCTATTTCTATGCTAATTTGTAATTGCAGAGGTATTAACTAATCAGCACCCTACTAAAGCATTTGAATATGACAGCAAAGGAATATTTTGCAAAATTAAACAGCCACATTGATATTATATTTTGGGAGGTGTGTGTGTGTGTGTGTGTGTGTTCCAATGTAACATGAATGACAAATAATGATACTTTTCCTTACATTAGCAACCACATGGATTGTGAATACTGGACTGATAACTATTTTTATTTTGTAGGGATACAGAATACTTACGCTTTCAGGTGAATAGAAAAATTCGGCTTTATTTGGTACTCAAATTCTAATAGGCAATTTTTTTGTATTTGTTTTAATGTTTATTTCTGAGAGAGAGACAGAGCGCGAGCAAGGGAGGAGCAGAAAGAGAGGGAGACACAGAATCCAAAGCAGGCTCCAGGCTCTGAGTTGTCAGCACAGAGCCTGACACGGGGCTGGAACTCATGAACAGCGAGATCATGACCTGAGCTGAAGTCGGACGCTTAACCAACTGAGCCATCCAGGCGCCCCTCTAATAAGTAATTTTTAATATTTGAGAAGAAAATAACTTATTAAAAGAATTTTAATATTACAATCATTTTACTTACATATTTGATGAACACATATTTAAGTTTTATATCCCTTGACTGTTTTTTTTTTTAGTCCTTTAGATCATTGAGAGTGATTATAATTTGATAAAGTTATAGAAAGAAAAATACAAGAGTGGAACTAAGGAAACAAAAAGAGCTGGAATTGAAAACAAAATCTTCAAAGACACAGTTGGCTTAAATTTTAAAAACTGGAATCAATGAAAGTAAAGAAACTTCTGATGAGCATGGTCAATACACAATTTGAGCACAGAGTTTTCCTAACTTGTTTATTTAGTGAAGATTGAATTATTGATCATACGATTAAATTAAACAAGAAATTATTCTCATCAGATTCACGACTCAACCAGCTCAGATGAAATGACTGCAATGCCAAATTCTTTGCTAAGTGAACATTTAATTAATTACTGATCAAAATAATGAAATAAAATAAAGAATTGTTTATATCAACTTCACAACTCAGAAGCAACCATCTCAACTACAGCCTGCTCCTTAGAAAATGAAGAAAATTACATTCATGAAATCAACAAGTTGAAAAAGCAAGAAAACTCTGGAGTTTTTCTTATTTATTTGATGATAACCCATGAAAAGGGCTGCCATGTCTGTGTGACAATGTAAGAATTTTTCTAATAAATCAAGGATTTTCCATTAGGTACCCATGGAAGGAAGTTTAGTATTTTAAAGTTATTTGCTCCAAAGTTATTTTACAAGGAGAAACAAACTATGGAAACTGGCTTTTACATTCTATGTTTGGAACTCCAAGTTCTAGACTCAAAGGCACACGCATCAGGCACAGAATTTAACGTCTAAATTCTATGTGGTTTGTAAATACTTCTATTTCACAGGTGTGAAAGCAGACTCAAAAAGCTTAGACAATCTGCTTAAAATGCTGAATAGAAAACAATTACTTTCAGATAAATAAGTGTATATTTAAGCCTAATTCTAATATTTTCTTCCCTAGCTGTCATTAATTAGTTGTTATTGACTCAAGAAAAGATACCTGCAATGTGCATTTTATTAAAAAAAATCTTTAAGATGTGTCTCTGTGTGTGTGTGTGTGTGTGTGTGTGTGTGTGTGTGTTTTAACGTTTATGGGTCTTTACAACAGTAATGTCATAGAAAGAATACAGTAAAACCTTGGTGTGCAAGCGTAATTCATTCTGGAAACATGCTTGTAATCCAAAGCCCTGGTATATCAAAGCAAGTTTCCCTACAGGAATTAATGGAAACTCAGATGATTTGTTCCACAACTCAAATATATTCATATAAAAATGATCACAATACTGTTGTAGAATAGAAAATAATAAAGAAAATACAAAATATAAATAAAAAAAAACAAATGAACCCGCACTTACCTCTGAAAACCTTCCTGGCTGGTGTGAGGGAGACAAGAGAGAGGAGGGTTATTGTGTAGGACGACTTTCACGATCACTAGCAGAATCACTACTATCTATTGGCTTTTTCTTTTCGTGCAGCTTTACCAAGGAGCCTATCCAATGACACTTGCTTTTGCCTCCTTTTGAAGATTTCACAGAATGTGACATAGCATTGTCACTGAAAAGACTCATCACTGGCACTGCTACAGCCTTATTCAGGTGGTGCTTTTCTACAAAATTTTGCACTATTTCTCACATTTTACACATCTCCCTAATTTCATTTAAAGTGAGGGATTCCTAGGGGTGCCTGGGTGGCTCAGTCAGTTAAGCATCAGACTTGGACTCAGGTCATGATCTCAAAGGTTCATGGGTTCAAGAGCCACATCAGAGTTGGAGACTGGAGCCTGCTTCAGATTCTGTGTCTCCCTCTTTCTCTGTCCCTCCCCCGCTGTCTCCCTCTCTCTCTCAAAAATAAATATTTTTTTAAGTGAGGAATTCCTCCCCCTTTTTCTCCTCCTCCTCTGCAGACGTGATGCAGATGTAGACTTCTTATAAAATCTTGCAATTTCAGCCACAGTCATACCCTGTTTGTACTTCTCTATGATTTCCTTCCTAACTTCTACCTTAATCATGTTCTTACCACCTTTCTTTTTAACCTTTTTCTGCACGGGGCCATTGTATTCGCTCACATGGATGTTGACTACAGTGCAGTATTAATACATTCCCATCATATACTGTATTTAATGTAACTGGCAACAAGGCAGCAGAAGAAAGAGTCTATATCTGCAGGCAGCCTGACCTGGAATGAAGCAAAGCATTCCTAAGCTTACTCTGGTATGGAAAAGCAAAGGACTGTCCACAGGCGCTTCGAAGTGACAAAAATATACTAGTGGCAGTTATGGGCATCTTCTAATGTTCTGAAAAATTCACTGATTTCTGCCAAACACCTCAGCTTGAGACCCAGCATCCCAGAATAGGAGACAATCACCCACAATCTCACAGAGACAGAGAGAGAGAAGAACCATTGGCTCAGCTGTGATCATGTGATGTTCGGCATCACATACTACTCGTATTCTTGTTCATTTATCAAGTAAAAACTTATTAGAAACGTTGCTCATCTTGCAGAACAGTCACAGAACAAGTTACTCACAATCCAAGGTTTTACTGTATTTTATTTATGTTCAGAAAACCTGGCTTTGAGGTTCTGGCCCACAACTTAATTATTACAAGAACTTAAGTAATGTTACTTTTAAAATTATACACATCTTATATGTGGAAATGCAGAATCTGCCTAATGTTTATCAAAACTAAACTGTTTCTGGGGTGGCTGGGTGGCTTAGTCAGTTAAGTGTCCAACTTCGGCTCAGGTCATGGACTCGCAGGTTCATGAGTTTGAGACCCGGGTCGGGCTCTGTGCTGAAAGCTCAGAGCCTGGAGCCTTGTTCAGATTCTGTCTCCCTCTCTCTCTGCCCCTCCCCTGCTTGTACTTTGTCGCTTTCTCTCTCAAAAATAAATAAAACATTAAAAATATATATTAAAAAACTAAACTGTTTCTGTATAGGGACGGGTTTTTAGGTATGATCCCTGCCTCCCTCAAAAACATTAAAAACCCAAATAATATAACAAATAGTTCTTTCACAGATAATGTGGGGAATACTGGGTTAAACAAGGTTTAATGGGGGGGACTGTTGTCTTAAGATTACAAAACCTATGCACACTATGAACATCTTGATAGGGCTACAACATGCAGTTTTCATTCTAAATTGTTTCACAGAGAAACTTTTCTGCCTGAAACATGTGATATTATCACCTGGAAGACAATCTCTAAGAACACAAGATTAAGAAATTATTACGTAAGAAAAAGCGTAAGTTTGGTAGATAGACTAGAGTGTGATGTCTGGTCTACCACTTACTACAACTTCACTAATTTATTCGATCATCTTGAGTCAGCTTCCCTGATTATACAACAGAGAAAATCATCTCAACTCCATTGTGTTGGCGTGAGAGTAAGTGAGATAATATAGGAGTGACAAGCTGAATAATGCCAACTTCCCAGCCCCCTCAAGGTGCCCACATCCTAATCCTCAGAACCTGTGAATATATTACGTTGCTCAGAAAATGGGACTCCGCTGATATGATTAAAATAAGAATCTGGAGATGGGGAGATTATCTCAGTTTATTGGGTTGGAACCAATGTAATCACAAAGGAGCAAGCAAAAGAATCAGAGAGAGGAGAGCAATATGACAACTGAAGCAGAGAGGGAGAGACTAGAGGTTCTAAAGGGACCTTGAATCTAGTAAGGGCCGGGAGTGCCTTTGGAAAACGGACAAGGCCAGGAAATGGACTCTCCATTAGAGCTTCCAGAAGGAACTCAGCCCTGCCAGTACCTTGATTTCAAGACTTCTGATCTCTACAACTGTCAGATAACTTGTGCTGTTTTAAGACACTAAATTTGTGGTAATTTGCTATAACATTGTAGAAAACTGAAACCAAAATGAAGCTCTAAGCACAGGGCTAATGTGAAATGAGGAGTAATCAGGTCTACGTTGAAGAGTTCTGGTGAATGTCAAATCTGATCGCGCGTATGAGAAATCTTTGTGACTCGTAGAGTGCTAAATAAACGTTAGCTCTTATTGCATGGCTCAGAAAACTTGTCTCTCCACAGTGGGGCCCACTTGCCTTTAAAATGCCAACAACCAACCACCTGAAGAAGTAAATAAGTTAGTGGTAATAGAGCACTTTAGCAGCATGGAGTGACCTAGAAGGTACACTTAATTTCTACGCATAGGGATCACAAATGCATAACAAAGAATGTGGGCACAGAGGCCCAAGGGTATTGGAGGCTGGGAAACAAGGGGCTGGCCTGATTAGATGGAAGCACTCACTGTGCTAAAAACAGGATAAACAGGTATTTATGCCCAACTTCTTTCCTTCAGACCTGCCTGTTCTTTGCCGCCTGGAGAATAAGTGTATTCTGGAAGCAGACGACTCAGCACTTATCAGTCAAAGCATGACCTCATGTTGCCAACAATGGCCTGCACCTTAAATAAATGCCTTTCTATGGTGTTTGCTATAAAACGAAATTTCCAGGATTTAACATCTTTTAAATTGCCTGTACGACTCAAGTAATTCTGTATTTAAATAACTTTTAGGATAATAGTTTGTACTTAACTACGTGATGCTCTCAAACATCCGAAAATATTAATTAAAAAAATTCTGTTAGGGGCTCCTGGGTGGCTCGGTCGGTTGAGCATCCGACTTCGGCTCAGGTCATGATCTCGCGGTCCGTGGGTTCGAGCCCCACGTCGGGCTCTGTGCGGACAGCTCAGAGCCTGGAGCCTGTTTCGGATTCTGTGTCTCCCTCTCTCTGTGACCCTCCCCCATTCATGCTCTGTCTCTCTCTGTCTCAAAAAAAATAAATAAATAAACGTTAAAAAAAAATTCTGTTAGCTTCCTGTCTGTTTTTTTATATGCAAGTTCTTACAATTTTAATAAAAAATAAATACCAATAACTGAAGAACTCTAATATAGATATTTTATTAAAATGGATTCTGTTAAATTTTATCTGTTTCCAGGGAACAGAATCAAAGATCTTTACAATGAAAGTTGGTTTTTTTAATCCTGACCTCATTTTCAAAGACATTGAGTTGATTTCACAGAAATATCCTAACAAATTCCACTTCTAAGACAGTTCAGAAAATGCATTTTCATGTTCTCCTTCTCAGTTTTTCTTCTCCCTCCTAAGCCAGAACATTATTAGAAATAAGGATGATGCCACAGGAGAGATGGCAGTAGATGGAGAAGTGGAAGAACCATCCTAATTACTTTCCTTTCCATTTTGAGATCTGAGGCAGACACACGTCAGTTGAAATTCTTTGTCTGGCACCTTCCATAATAAACAGAAGTTAAGGTTACTGGTTTTGAATTTTTGGTAGTATCGAATTTTTGGTAGTAGCATCTGGACATTGAGATCGATATCCATCGATGGATTTACTTATCGATCTATTACCTATCTATTGATATTTGATCTATCTCTATTGATCAATAGCTAGGAAATAGATGGATAGAACAAAAAATGCATGCTAAGGCTCTGACACAAGATTATAGATGATGTAACTATAATAAATGAAACCTCCAAATAAGTTACAAGATGCTCATGGGAGTTCTAAACAAGGGATGCCTTGGATGTCACTTGTGGGCTCTGGAGCTCTCATTCCACCATTTCAGGTCCTGAGTCAACCACAATGTGCACGTAGCACAGAGACCATTTGGTTCTGCTAAGCATTTGCTCCCTACCAAAAACTCTTAGGCTCCCACTAGAGATACAGCTCTTCATCCTTGGGCACCACTGTTGCAAGCCAGACTGTAAACCTTTCCCAGGTGAGGTGGTGACAGATGGCACATCGTGAAGTCCCTGAGACAGTGCCGTGGTGGATACATTTTTTCCACACAGGAGCACTGTCTGTGAATATAGTTAACAAACGTTGGTTCTAGCTAATTAAATAGTTCACAATTAGAGAAGTAGTTTAGTACAATGCAAGTCATTACCTTCCATTTTCTTTGCTCAAATGTTACTAATTTTGTTCAATTTCTAGGAAATGAAACGGTTGTAACCCACACCATTAATCATTTCTTTCTGATAGCTTTAGACAGAATCACACAAATCTAATGTCAGCCCCAAACTGTGTGGAAGACTACTTAGAATGTTTTCAGATTAAATTCAGACTGAGACTGGACAGACTCTGAATCTCATGTGACTTTTATCATATAAGGTCTTCAGTTATCTACAGATTAACCAGCAAAATGGTACCTGAGGATATAAAACCTGAATTATAATTGATAAATGAAGTTTAAATATCTATAACCAATATTTTTACTTTTCACTTTTCTTTGTTCATCTTCCCCAAAGTTCAAGGTCTATGTCTCATGATATGCGATACAATCCATACAATTGTATAAAAATTGGTTGCGTAAGATTACAGAACTCAAACAGTGAATTCCCTACATCCAACTTCATCCTTTAAAGAAAGTCAATGGACAAAGAAGCGATCAAGGGCTGTGTCATACTGTTGACACCATCAATCTACAGACCAAACCAACATCCTCCACAGGTGTCCAGATATTCTGGATCTTCCAAAGTGTGTCGAGTTCCCATTCCCCTGCAGGGCTGGCAATATCCAAAGTTTACTCCCAGCTACTAAGCACCCAACCATTTTACTAGTACCTTCCCATAATACCCCTGAAAGTCCAACTTCTTAGAACTGAAAATGTTTTTTCATGGTTCTTCCAGGCTGATCTCAGCGTCAAAATTGACTTCAAAAATTGTATAATTCACCCCAAGAGGGACTTTCTGAACCACGTTCTCAGAAACTTGAAACACTGTCAAAATTAAACCTTTTCGTAAAAATATGTACCTTACCAGAAACACATTAGGCACACAAACCACTTTGGCAAACAGCGACGGTATTCAATATATGTTAACATGTACTTACGCTGAAAGAAATCCTCTGAGTAATCAAATCTACATAAGAAATACTTCTATTACTAATGTTCTAAATATGAGAGCTCTTGAAATGCCCAAGTAATTGACTTGTGTTTGAAAGGGATCATCTTCAAAGACTGTTTCTTAAGTCTTAAACTCATTGGCAGACATGCAAGTTGCTCTTCTGATTTTGACTGGGAAAGTGACCCTTGATCTCCTGGAAATGACATGGCATTTACTGAGGGGTTCATTATTATATATCATGGATGACCTGAAATAATAATAATCATAAACCAAATGCTGCTGATACTTAATAGAGGTTTCAATTCTGCCGGTTGTGTCCTGGTATATTTGTCAAATCGTATTTGGCCATGTTTCTGCATTGTAAGTATTATGCTATTTGTGTAAAATATCTACAGCTTTTTGTCTTTATGTCTTCGAATTGATCATTTCTCTGATCTTCCACTGCAAAATGAGAAATAGTGGAAAGGAAGTGTTTGTCCATGTTGTCCGTGTTCATAAGCAGTGGAAGTAATTTTGGCCTCTCCGGAATTAGATTTTCTTATAAGATATTATGGCCCTCTTTGGGCAAGCCCACCTCAATTCTGTATTTTGTAAAATCAAGTAAAATATCTTCATCACATCTTGATGTTCTCGGGTCAGGTCAGAAAAAGCAAGCTGAGGTTGGGGATGGGGACTCAGACAGAGGATTCATAGCATTGCAAATTATTTCCATCATCAACCCCTCCTCAACTTTTCATTTCTCTTCACCCTTTTTATCAAAAGTGACATACTCTCCTATGACAAAATGAGCAACTTTTCCATTTTCTGTGTAACACAAAATCCACTACAGAAGGCAATATGTTACCTTAATAGGAATAATTCAGAAAATGCAAAGAATACTAATATTATCACCATTTACACATAAACAGAAATTAAAATGCCCAACAGGGGCTTCAGAACAATTTTTAAAATGTTATTTAAGAAATCAGGAATAATTAATTTTAAATTTAAAAGTGTCCAATTTGGTCAATGTTAACATATATAGACATCTGTGAAATAATCACAACCAAGGTAACATATATTACCATCATTCCCCAATGCCCTTTTTAAAATTCATCCCCAAATAACCAATCAGCATAGATGGAATAATACAGTCTAATTAGGATATCAATATAGATTAGTTTGTATTTTTAATTTGCATATAAATGAAATTGTATCTTGTTTACATTTTTGAGAGAGGTAAATCTGGCTTCTTTCACTCAGAATAATGATTTTTTTAGACTCCATAAATACTTCATATCAAAGTTTTTTTCTTTTATTGCTAATAGCAGTCTATCATGTGGATATACCACAGCTCATTTATCCATATACTTATTGATGGATATTAAATTGCTTTAATGAACATTCATGTAAAATTCTTTTGCACATATGGTTGTTTCTTTAACGAGAAATGAAGAATATGTCATTATTAATTAAACTAAAGCCCCCTGGGTCGCCCTCTTTCATATCATTTAACTTCCTCACTTCTTCAAGGTGGCAAATACACGGTTAGTCTATATGTAGTCCAATTTTTTATAATTTCTCTATGAATATGTACTTAAAAAATAATATAGTTAGTTCTTGAAAAAAAAATAAGCCTTTAAGTTTGTAGGGCCATTGTAGGTTTACAGCAAAATTGAGAGGAAGGCACAGACAGTTCCCATATACCCCTGTCCTCACATATGCATAGACTCCTTTATCAATATCCTCCTCCAGATTGGTACATTTGATACAATTAATAACTGATGAACCTATATTTGACACATTATAATCACCCAAAGTCCATAGTTTACATTAGAGTTCACTCTGGTGTTGTACAATTTTGGGGTTTAGATAAATGTATAATAACACGTATCCATCGTTATAATAGCATACAGAGTATTTTCACTGCACTAAGATTCATCTGTGTTTTCATCCATTCATCCCTCCATGCCAGTAACCCCTGGCAACTGTTTTTTTTTTCTTTTTTTACTATTTTCACAGTTTTACCCTTTCCATAATGTCACACAGTTGGAGTCATGTAGTATGATAGCCTTTTCAGATTGGCTTCTTTCATTGAGTATCATACATTTAACACTTCTGAATATCTTTTCACAGCTTGATAGCTCATTTATTTTTAGTGCTAAATAAGAACTCATTGTCTGGATGTGCCATGGTTTATGTATCTATTCACCTACTGAAGGACACCTGGGCTGCTTCCAAGTTTTAGCAATTAGAATAAAGCAGCTGTAAATATCCAAGTGCAAGGTTGTTGTTGTTGTTTTTTTTTTTTTTAATAGACACAAGTTTTCAACTCCTCTGGATAAATGCCAGGGAGCACAATTGCTGGACTGTCTAGTAAGAATATATCGAGTTTTATAAGAAACTGCCAAACTGTCTTTCAGAGTGGCTGTGCATTTTGCATTCCCACCAGCAGTGAGCGTCATTTCCTATTGTTGCACACCATTGTCGTAGGGGTGTGGCCAGTGCCCTGAATATCTAGTTTGGGGGATATTTTTGGTCTACATAAATGCCAGATAGTAGACTATAACTTACTTATTACTTACTTATAAAGCAACTTTATTTACCATATTCTTAAGATATAGCCATGCTCATGTGTATTAATCCAGCCGTCAGTCCTCAAGGTGTAGATAACAGAGGCATCAGCATCTTCTAGGAGCTTATCAGAAATGCAGACTCTCTGACTCTGCCCCAGACCTTCTGAATCAGAATATATGATTTAACAAGAACCCCAGGTGATTTGTATGCTCATTAAAATTTCAAAAGTAATTATATAGCTTTTTTTTATTTAATTAAAGCATAGACAGTACCTTATAAAAACATGCCACAATGTATTTATCAGTTTTCCCACTGGTGGGCATTTGAGTATTTACCACTATTTTTGTTATAAAAAGTTTTTGCACTCACCTTTCTCCATATCTCCTTGTTCACTCATGTGAGCATATCCTTAGGAAGTACCTAGAAATAAAATTGCTCTTTTGGTGGATGCAAACATGTTCAACTCAACCAGATGTTACAAAATTACTTCTTAGAGTGGTTGTGTTCCTTTAGAAGCCACCACGAATTTGTGTTTCCAACTCCTTACATCCTGGCAAATACTTGGTATTACCAGACTTTTAAAATTTTTACTATTCAGAATCACTTACAGTGTATATTAACTAGCCAAAATTTAAATAATGTAAAAAAAATAAAGGCAAAAAAAATTTTACTTTTCTGATCAGTATAAAAGACTAGATCATCGTTGTTTTATTTCTAAGTTATCTCATTAGTGAAGTTGAGCAAGTTTCCTGTATTTATTACCATTCTTTCTTTTTCTTCCTTAAGTGCATTGTCTATATATTTCATTGGGCTATTCATCAGTTTTTTACTGATTTGTGGAAATTCTTTATATAGTCTGGATCCTAATCCTTTGTGACTCACAAGTAATATTCATTTCTAGTGTGTATGAGATGTTTTCTCCTTATTTCTGGTGTCTTTTGCCATACCTAAAGATTAATGCTTTAATTTTAATGTGGGCACACTCGCAATCTTTTCCTTTATGGCTTGAATTCCCAAAGTAATTAAAGTATTCTGCTATGCTCCTTTATAAACTTGTCAATACTTTCTTGTCATATAGGAACTCTCCTGTTCATCTAGAATTTATTTTTTGTGTACGATAGGAGGCAGGGATCTAGGCTTTTCCTTTAAGTTGGATGAAATGAATAGAAGGAGGAAAACTAGTCAGTTTTTTCCCACTCATCTGTAAAGTTATCCCAAATGTATTTTAAATTGTCATATATGTAACTATCATCTTAAATACTTTCATTCTGCCTAATGACCTAATTATTTATCTTTGCAGAAATGTCAAGTGGTCTAAATTGTTATGATTCTTAAGATAGAATTTTACCTCTCAAAAGTCAAATAACCTGACTTGGTTCCTATTCGTTAGAACTGCATTAGCTATTTTGCTAATATTTTGCTTTTCTACATGCCCTTTAGGGTCACCTTGTACTTTAAAAGAGAACAGAGATAATTTTCAAAGAAACAATAGTTAAACTGGCAACAGAATTTATCAACAGCAAGAGATATTAATTTCAATTTCCCTGAAGACATTAGATCCTAGCCACATATTAGAACAATGGAATAAAATCTTGAAAGTGTTGAAGGAAGATTATTGTAATTCTAGACTATTCTATCCAGAAAAAAATATCATTTATTCATAGGGGAAAGTAAATATACTTCCATATATTTAAATGCTAAAAGAATTTAGTGACCACAGATTCTTTTTTTTGTAAGTGTTTATTCATTAGAGAGAGATTGAGAGAGAGAGACAGAGAGAGAGAGAGACAGAGAGAGACAGAGAGAGAATGCAAGCAGGGGAGGGGCAGAGAGACAGAGGGAGAGAGAGAACTTCAAGCAGGCTCTGCTCTGTCAGCAGCCCGATACGGGACTCAGGGCCAGGAAATGTCTTAAATTAGTGGCCAGAGGAATATTGAGACTCAGTCACTTGCCCAACAGCAGATTAATTCATATCATGCCTGAAATCCTTTCTCAGCTTCTAGCCATCACTGACACCCATTTTCATAGAAACCCGAGTCCCAACCACATTTTGTTGTTGCTTTTAAGCCCCCTTGTACCCCACTGCCCTCAAGGTATTGATCCTTGGTCACCTATGTCAGCTTCTGGAACGTGGCAAGCTGTTTGCCTTTCAAGTCTGTAATGGCTGTTTTCTCTGTTCTTGTTCTACTCTAGTGCAAACTGAGATGTTTATTTTATTTGGAAGTAGCTTATCTTTTAATAGGGAAGGCTCAAAACACACCCAGAATATTTCACTTGAAGAGAAGTCCAAAGCTATTACTTTTGCTTGCCTCAATGACTCTACACCTAAGATAACTTGATAGGTCCCTGCTGAGCCACACCCCATGCAAGCCTACAGAATCTTGCCAGCAATGCCTTGAAATCACTTTCGAGAAACTTCTTTGGACACCTCATTTTGGAAACACTCCTCTCAGTGATGTTGCAGTAAACTCCATTAAAATTCTAGAACTGCCTCAGTCTTCCTCTTCCTATGTTGATTAAGGAGAATTGTGCCTCAAGGTCCCTCAAGGAGTCTCCCAGATGTCCCACAAGTAATCTCTGGACACTTATATCCTTGCTAATTGCTACCCAAATCTGTATTACTTAGTAATTTAACAGTCTGATCAACACTGATTTTAATCTGGACATTCTCATGTGATATTGGCAAAGTATTCAATCTTGTTAAGCTTCAGGTCTCCAATTTGTTAAAATGAAAATTATGATGTACACACGGAACTCTTATATGAAAATTAGAGATATGTAATTACATGATCAGAAATGTAAAATACTGGGGCACCTGGGTGGCTTAGTTGGTTGAGCCTCCAACTTCAGTTCAGGTCATGATCTTGCAGTCTGTGAGTTCAAGCCCTACATTGGCTGTGTGCTGACAGCTCAGAGCCTGGAGCCTGCTTCAGATTCTGTGCCTCCCTTTCTCTCTGTCCCTCCCCTGCTCATGCTCTCTCTCTCTCTCTCTCTCTCTCTCAAAATGAATAAATGTTAAAAAAAATTAAAGAAATGAAAAATACCTACTGCTGTTTTTTTCACTATTTTTTTTTCTTCTCTAAGGAGAGAGAGAGACAGAGCATGGGCAGGGGAGGAACAGAGAGAGAAGGAGACACAGAATTCAAAGCAGGCTCCAGGCTCTGAGCTGTCAGCACAGAGCCTGATGCAGGGCTTGAACTCACAAACCATGAGATCATGACCTGAGTCAAAGTCAGAGGCTTAACCGACTGAGCCACCCAGGCACCCCAGTTTTCACTATTATAGCTTTTCACCTGTCCCCTAAAGATTCTTCCCACACCTTTGGGGTGGTGTTATTTCTCCACATTTGGAACCTGATGACTTGGCATAGTTTGAAGTGTCCTTCTCTAGCTGAGCAGCTCATAAGCTCATATGTCTCCATTTCTATAATTTTGAAGTAAGTGGCATTACAGGATAAGCTTTAAAAAATTAAACAGACAATATCAGGGCTCCTGGGTGGCTCAGTTGGTTACCCATCCAACTCTTGATTTAGGATCGTGTCATGATCTCATGGTTTCATAAGTTTGAGCCCCATGTCGGGCTCTGTGCTGATAGTACAGAGTCTGCTTGGGATCCTCTCTCTCTCTCCTTCTCTCTTTACTCCTCCCCTACTCATGCTGTCTCTGTCTCTCTGAAAATAAATAAATAAACTTAAAAAAAATAAACAGAGGATATCAAAACATCTACACAGATGTCATTTGAGGTTTCTCCAAAGATTTTATGGATTCTTCACAGAAAATCATGAAATTAAATATCTAGATGCAATTCCCTAAACATTTTATCTTCAGTAGATAAGAATAAACCAGGGATGCATATATGGAGTTTGTCAAAGTTAACCATAGAGAAGGAAATGGAGCCTTTAGAACTATATTTCTAAACTCGATTTTGTTACCCAATTTTCTTATCTTTCTCAAAGTGTAGTCATGGGAAAGAAATTGTTTTCATTTGTAAAAAGAAAAATCGAGTTGTTAAGTTTCTGTCTTGAGGAAATATCAGCAGCAATGCTGAACCTGTGGCTTAGAATAACAAAACTTAGAAATCTTTACTTGTATATCTTTATATATAAAGGCATAAATGATGCTGCTGTGATAAAATGCCGGCATCTGGATTTATCAGGTCTCAACACATTGGTATATCTGGACTGGCTGAAAGTATTGGACCTAAATGTCAGGAGGAAGTATACAGACAACACAATTCAGATAAAACAGTGGGAAGGAGAAGCTAATGGACAAAAGAAAACCTTACAATTTTAAAAGAGAAAGCCTTGCAAAATTTCTAGCATCTTGAAAAATATTTAAAAGAATCATTTATATTTATATTTGCAGTTTATATCCTGATTCACATTTTTTGGTAGAGTGCTGCATTTTTTTAAACTTTGAGATTGGTGCCAAACACAAAATTGCAAAACATTGGGAGTCTCAAGGAAATATCACTATTGATTATGTGGGCATTAAAATGATAATAAGGACACAAGATAACAGCTCTGTGCCCATAAATCTGATAGCTTAGATGAAATAGGACAGTTCCTTAAAAGATGCAAACTACTAAAATTCACCTAAGGACAAATAGATACCTGAATATCTGTTGCTGAAACTGGATCAAAAATCAAATATTTCGGGGCGCCTGGGTGGCTCAGTCGGTTGAGCGTCCAACTTCGGCTCAGGTCATGATCTTGCGGTTTGTGGGTTCAAGCCCTGGGTCGGGCTCTGTGCTTACAGCTCAGAGCCTGGAGCCTGCTTTGGATTCTGTGTCCCCCTCTCTCTCCGCCCCACCCCTGCTTGTGCTCTCTTTGTCTTTCAAAAATGAATACGCATTTTAAAAAATCAAATATTTCAATGAAAGAAACACCAGGCTCAGATAGTTATCCTGAAAACTTCCAGATATTTCAGGAAGAAATAATAGCATTCTCTACAATCTTTTCCAAAACATGGAAGCATAGAAGGAACTTTCTAACCATTTTTCAAAGACATTATTACCCTAAGACCAAAGTCAGACAAGGACATTAAGCAAAAGAAAACTGTTGACTAGTATCTCCTATGAATAATGTAAAACCCCTTAAAAATTACCAACCAAGTTTGCCAAGCAATATATAAAGCAGATAAACATCATGACTACATGGAGTTTATTCCAGCTACATATATAAGATTCATCTACATTTACAGATCAACCAATGTAATTTATCATATTAACAGAGTGAACAAGATAAACCGTGTGATAATATCAATAAATGTAGAAAAGGCACTTAATAAAATTCATCACTCTTTTATGCTAAAAACTCTTAAAAAATAGAATAAAAGGGAAATTTCCTGACTTAATTAACAGAATATATGGAAAACCTACAAATAATGTCATACTTAACGGGTAAAGACTGTTTTTTTCAAAGATCAGGAATAAAGCAGGATGTTCTCTCTCACCACCTCTATTCAATATTATAACAGAATGCCTAGCAATTGCAACAGGACAAGAAAAAGGAATTTAAAGTTATACCTATCAGGAGGGAGGAAATAATACTGTATTTATTCCCAGATGACATAACTATGTAGAAAATTGCAAGGTAGCCACAATAAAAACTGGGAAATAATAAGTGACTACACAGTGTACAAGTTCAATAATATGCAAAAGACAATTGTTTTCCTATATGCTAGCAATAAAATTTGAAATTTAAATTAAAAAATGTATGTACCATTTATAATAGAGCCCAGAAATGAAATACTTACTTATAAATCTAAAAGATATATATATATATATATATATATATATCTTTTAGATAACCTATATATATAGGGTTGCTTGGGTGGCTCAGTTGGCTGAGCATCTAACTTGATTACCACTCAGGTCATGATCCCAGGGTCATGGGATCAAGCCCCACATCAGGCTCCATACTAAGCATGGAGCTTGCTTAAGATTCTCTTTCTCCCTCTGTCCCTGTCTATCCCCTGCTGGTGTGTGCTGTCTTTAAAATAATGTGCGCATGCGCGTGCGCACACACACACACACACACACACACACACACAGGATGTGCATATGGAAAACTACAAAACACTGATGAGATAAATCAATAAAGATCTAAATAAATGGACTAATACTACATGTTTGTATTGGAAGACTGAACATTGTTAAGATGCCAGTTCTTCTCAACTTGATCTGTAAATCAGCACATCCCAAACAAAATACCTACAAGCTATTTTGATGATGTTAATGAACAGATTTTGAAAGTATGGGGGGAAAGAAGAACAAAGTTGGAGGACTCATGCTACCATGTGCCATATTTACTATAATCAAGACAATGCAGTATTGGTAAATAAATAAATAACTGCATAGATCAATGGAACAGATAGATGCCCTAAAAATAGACTCCGAGTGAACTGATTCTTTAGAAAGACACAAGACAGGGGTGCCGGGTGGCTCAGTCAGTTAAGCGTCTAACTTTTGATTTTTGGCTCAGGTCATGATCTCAGAGTCATAAAACTGAGACCCATGTCAGGCTCCACATGGAGCCTGCTTGGTATTCCCTCTCTCCCTCTACCCCTCTCCCCTGCTCTTCCTCTCCCTCTCTCTCTCTCTCTCAAAATAAATATTTTTTTTTAAAAAAAAAAAGGAAAATCCAGTTTGCAATCTCAGGTTTTCCTCTTTAAAACAAAGACACAAGACAATGCAGTGGAGAAAGTATAGATAGCATTTTCAACAAATGGTTCTGATAAACCTAGATAGAGATCCCATACCTAACAAAAAAATAATTAACAATGAATCACAAACCTACATTTATAACACAATATTATAAAGCTACTGGAAGAAAACATTAAAAAAAAAACTAGCTTACCTTGTGTTTGGCAATGAGTTTTTACATACAAAACCAAAGGCATAATCCATGAAAGAAAAATCAGATAGGTTGGACTTTGTAGAAAGTAAAAAACTTCTGTGAAAGGTACTGTTAAAGACAAACCACAGACTGGGGAAAATATTTGCAAAACACATAGTCAACTAAGGACTTGTATCCAAATATACCCTTTTAAAGAAGTCTTACAATTCAACAATAAGAAAACTCAATTTAAAAATTGGCCAAACATATGGACATCTCACGCAAGAAGATAACAAGCACATGAAAAGATGCTCAATCATTTGTCATTGTGAAATACCAACTAAAACAGTACGCATCTTTTGGAACTTCTCCAGTCCAAAAAACTGACAATACCAATTACTGGCCTGGATGGAGAGCAATGGGAACTCTCCTTCTTTGCTGGTTGGAATGCAAAATGGTAAACACTTTAAATTTTTTTTCAACGTTTTTTATTTATTTTTGGGACAGAGAGAGACAGAGCATGAACGGGGGAGGGGCAGAGAGAGAGGGAGACACAGAATCGGAAACAGGCTCCAGGCTCCGAGCCGTCAGCCCAGAGCCTGACGCGGGGCTCGAACTCATGGACCGCGAGATCGTGACCTGGCTGAAGTCGGACGCCTAACCGACTGCGCCACCCAGGCGCCCCCAAAATGGTAAACACTTTAAAAGACAGTCCAGCAGCTTATTATAAAGCTAAACATAGTGTTACTCCTATTTGCACTACTAGCTCTTTATCAAGTGATTTATAAACTTATGTCCACACAAAACCTTTATGCAAATTCATATGTCAGCCTATTCACAATACCAAACTCTGGAAGTAACTAAGATGCCCTTCATTAGATGAATTCATAAACTGTGGTACATCCACATAATGAACTACATTCAGTGATAAAAGAAAATGAGCTGGCAAGCCATGCAAACACACAAAGAATCTTAAAGCATATTGCTAGGTGAAATAAGCCAATCTGAAAAGACTATATTTAGCACCATTGCATTGACATGACATTATGGAAAAGGTAAAACTATAGAGACAATTAAAATATCAGTGATGGCCAGGTGTTTGGGAAGGGAGAGCATTGAACAGCTGAAAGCACTACATACACTGGAATTGAACAATTAAGTAAATGGTTGGTTGACTGTTAACCTAGGGTCTCCTACCATTGGATTGGGAGATCACAGAGAAGCAAGGAAAGAAGGCTAGAATGATCCATGTAATGATGGATTACATTTGGACATATCAGTATAGACTCATGTCTAGTTTAACATAGTTTCAGATTGATATATATAGAGATGGTTATGGATATGAAAATATAGACTATTCTACACATATATTTCCTTGCTTCTCCAGCAAAGATGGCCTAAAAAGAATGACACTCCAGCAGCAATAAGCACAGCTAGTGCTAAGCTCTTAGTTTCTAATACAATTCTGCAATAAAAGTAACAAGGATTTCTTGGAGAAATGAATAAATTCAAGCCGGTACAGGAACTATGCAAGATAAACTTGGAGCATCTTGTGGTGCCAGAAAGTAAGGAAGTGAAGAAGAAGAAGGAGGAGGAGGAGGAGGAGGAAGAGGAGGAGGAGGTGGAGGAGGAGAAGGAGAAGGAGGAGAAGGAGGAGAAGGAAAAAAAGGAAAAGAAAAGAAAAGAAAAGAAAAGAAAAGAAAAGAAAAGAAAAGAAAAGAAAGCCAATAATAACAGGGGTGTTGAATGGACATAGTCACCAAATGAAAGAGCTTTAATGGTGAAAAGTGGAACAATTTGAAAAACACATAATGAGATAGTATTGGATTATAACCTAAAGCATAAAATAAATATCCTTGAGTTCATACTGATATAAATAAATGATTGAATAAATAAATAAGAATAGGCAAATCTCTTATGCAGAAAATTTTTGAGTAATTTAGGTAGATACCCCACTATCAAGGAGGGTATGAGGGCACTCCTTAAATGCAGGTTATGCATAGTGACTTCCTTCCAAAGAGCACAGTATGGTAAAAGGGTTGAGGAAATAGAAATAGAATAATAACTTCACAGTAGAGAAATACCACCTCAGCTAGGTGATCAAGGTCAACATCAACAAAGAATAAGTCATGTTGATCATATATACCATTGAAGTTACGTAATGAAAGAGACAATTTCTCTCCAAACCCATAAGCCTGATCTAATCATTAAACACACACACACACACACACACACACACACACACACACACACACACATATCAGACACATCTCACTTGTTAGACATTCTACAAAATACCTGATCAATAACCCTGAAAATGTTCAAGGTCATGTAAAAGAAAATGTGAAAAAACTCTCATAGCTAGAGAACCCTATGGAGACATGACAACTAAATGTAATATGGCATCTTAGGTGGGATCTTGGAGTAGAAGAAAGACAATTGGGTAAAAAACTAAGGAAATGTGAAAACAGGGACATAAGTTAATAATATATTGATGTTGGTTTATTAGTTGTCACAAATGTACCATACTAATGTAAGATGTTAGTAATAAGGGAAATTGGGTGTAGGTATATGGAAACTTTCTTCCCTATCTTCGCAACTTTTCTGTGAATTTAAAACCATTCTAAAAATAAAAAGATTGCTTAAAAACACAGTGAAAAAAATTTAGTTGTCTCACTTCTTTCTGGAGAGAAGGTAGATGTACATAACATCAAATATAAGTATAAAATAAGTAATTATTCCAAACGAAATAAATTTTAAGGCAAGTTTAGTTTTGTGCTAACCTCATCTAATATCCAAATATTATACAATGTTTTATTTCCAGCAGTGTGTTTCCTTAAGATTGTAAGTAAGTCTGGCTCAGCCTCACATACCTCAGCACTAGCAAACTAGAGATTGGAATCAAAGTCAAAATATTAAAAGGGAAATTATTACAAATCTCTAATTAAAAAGACAAATATTTCCAGCAAGTAGCTAATCGCTTATAATTCCTAGACTATTGAGGCTGAATCAATTCTGACAAGCACTTTCACTTGGCAAACATGGAAGAACATTGTTATATTAAAATATATGTTATAAAGTAGCCAAGTTGAATAGCCTCTTGGTAGTTTTCAACTTTCGCAAACTGTTTCCAACTACAGAGCACTAACTAAAGAGTAACACGCTTACCATGAAGAGTTGCCTATGTATGTTATCATGTTGTTTTCTGTGACATCTGCATAATAAGTTAATGAAACCAAGTGCGTTGGTATCAAAATGAACGTGATTCCACCTTTCCATGGCCAGATGAGTAAAAGAAAGGTGGGATACATAGAAATGTACTTTTATTTCGTGTATGAGAAATCCATTAAACAATTTAAAAAATGAATAAAAAGAAAAAAACATTTTCAGGATTTTTTGAATGTTTATTTATTTTTGAGTGAGAGACAGAGAAAGAAAGAGCGACAGAGTGCAAACAGGGGAGGGACAGAGAGAGAGAGGGAGACACAGAATCTGAAGCAGGATCCAGGCTCTGAGCTGTCAGCACAGAGCCTGACGGGGGGCTCGAACTCACAAACTCTGAGATTATGACCTGAGCCAAAGTTAGACGCTTAACTGACTGAGCCACCCAGGCGCCCCTTCAAAAAAATTTTTTAATCTCATGAATTAGTCAATAAAAGGTATGTAATTAATGCAGTGTAGTATAAATCAAAAGGATTTAAAGAGTAATCCTAATAATTCTTGTAAGACCCCTGGTTTACAAATAAAATAGGAATTAGAGACTGGACGGGGGAGGGAGGCAAGAAGAGAGGATGGAAGGGGAAGGAAGAGGGGAGGGGAGAGAAGAAGAGAGGATAACTCATGGGTGCGGCAACTTCAAATCACCATTAAGAAATGATTATTCACGTGAAAGCAAATATTCTTCATCCAATCCACTTTCATTTCTAGGAGTTTAAACATATTTTAAAAGTTGTATTTATTTATTTTGAGAGAGAGAGAGAAACAGAACAAGTAGGGGAGAGGCAGAGGGAAAGAGAGAAAATCCCAAGCAGGCTGACAGAGTCCAATGTGGGACTTGAACTCATGAACTGTGACATCATGACCTGAGTCGAAACCAAGAGTTGGACGCTTAACTGACTGAACCACCCGGGCACCCCTCTAAAAGTTTAAAAACATCTTTAGAAAGCTGGACAAGGTGACAAAGTAAGGTGATTCTTTGGTTTGTTGCTGTGACCTCACAGTCAATTCATAGAGACTATTGGCAGGACCGGGACTGGGAACTTAGGAAGCAGGTAGCTTCTGTGCTAGGCAGATGTCTACACTCGGAAGTGGTGGTAGGACCAGATTCCTGGAAGTCTAATACCAATAGTTTCTGAGGCTGTATGCTAAATGCTGTATATCATTCCACACCACACACCTATTGGACCCATGAGGCAGTTCAGAAGACTGAGGCTCAGAGAGATTGAGAAACACTATTAACACCATAGAGCTGACAAGTGGTAGCGGCAGCCACTTTCTACCAATAACCTAACTGCTTCTTCTCCCCGAGGGGGACACGTTATTGTGCTTTATTGCAGGGTGGACCACCAGGTCAGAAATCCACATGACCATACGCTGCCATCCCATTAACCTAAACATCCAGGTTTAGTCGTGATACCTGCACTTCCCGGAACAAATCAGTCTTGCTTTGTTTTCTCTTAAACCTCTCCAGGAATTTCAATGTCAGTATATTTATGTGTCTTATGTCATCATGAAAAAGGGTCAATTTTGTAAGCCCTGGCGCCTTGGAGAAAAAATGATCCAGGGAGTACAACATTTTCTAAGATGGTTCTCCAGGGTTTTCCCAGGACTCTTTCCCCCCTAGGCCATTTTGTCCCTTGAAGTCATGGGAATCCTGGAATTTTTTATTACAAATTCCACAAGAATTCAATCATTTCATTGATTGCCAATACCACGTGGTTTGCCATTTCCTAACAGACACATATCTTAAAATCATAGGAAGGGAAATTATTTACCCCGGGAACCGCTGGTAACTATTACCATTCAGTCAGCCATGAAAATAATCTCCAACCTAATTGTCCAAAGGCATGAGAAAGTAGCTCAGCTCTAAGGGGGATAGGTTGTATTCCTATTTTTAATCAATCTACTATCTTGATTTTAATGGGAATCTATCAGAGATACAGTGTATGTTTACCTCAGATATGTATGCTATTTCTCTTAGTTTAGAAATGGGGAAAAGTAAGGGGGGAAAAAAGCAGTACCTAGACTGTTTTAGCTGGAAAGGATTTTAGCAATCAGTTAGTTGACTCATTATTCTACAAATAAGGAGAGAAATATGTACATTTTAAGTAACTTTCTCTAGTTCACACAACAAATCAATGGCAGGACCAGAACTATGGTCTAGGACTAACTCTTAAAACCATGTAATGAAATCTAGTCATGGAAAGAAGAGTAAATGAATACAACCATAAGGAACCTTTTTCCTACTGACACCTGTAGGAGATGACAGAATCCTTTTAACACCATGCACTGAATTAAAGATTTTCCAAACTCATGAGTGGGTTAGTTGTTAAGTATCTACCTTCATACTATTATAAAATGACTTTACTATTAAGCCCATAGTCTGTCAGGTATATTGTGTGCCTGGACTATACTAATAAGGAGGTATTCTTTTTTTTTTTTTTTTTTTTTTTGTAATGACGAATAGAAATCTCTCTTTTTTTAAGTTTATTTATTTATTTTGAGAGAGAGATGGAGAAAGCACACATGGGGGAGGGGCAGAGAGAAGGTGAGACAGAATCCCAAGCAGGCTCTTTGCCATCAGCGCAGAGCCCAACATGGGGCTCGAACCCACATACTGTGAGATCATGACCTGAGCCAAGATCAAGAGTCAGACACTTAACTGACTGAGACCACCCAGGTGCCCCAATAAGGAAGTATTCTTATCCCCAATTATAGTTGGGTCTCCCTCAGAGATCTGTGTTATTTTCCTGTTTCCAATCTTCAACTAGGGTTTTGTCTTATGAGCTGCAATTTCTCTTATCGTTTTTTTGACTCTTTATCTTTTTGACTTTCCTAGTTTTTCACTACAGGAAAATCATATGCTTCATATCTCCAACCCCAAAAAGCCCAAATAGTTCCTGCTGATCTCTTCCTGGATGTTGCATTTCCCTTTATCTCTTCTTGAATTAGCCAAAGATGTACATGTGTGTGTGTGTAATCATATCATTGTAGGCATGTTTCTTGTCAGTTAACGTATATGTGAAAGGTAGTACAATTTTCTAGAAGTACCATTTTAGAACAACTTATTACAACCTAGTGAAATGTACACAGTTAAATATATATTTTAATGTGCTGCCTCCATTTGTGTAGGAATACTTAGCTTCAACTCAGTTCTTTTTACAACTTACGCTTTTTTTAAGCGTATTTACTTCCACTTAGTTACAGAGTAAGTCAGTGGGGCTAGAATTTCTGAAATACATTTGATTGTACAACCTTCTATTTTTGTCCTATGCAGGAAATAAGAAAAAAAAATAGAAACTTTTATTCAACCCACTAGTATCCACAATTATCCATGAGAGTCACAAAAGAATGTACATAAGCAAGTTTCAACCTTCAACCTGCCTTTCACCTTCCTGAGAACAATTGTTTTGTTACGAGTGCTAGAACAGAAAAGAGATCTTGAACATATTTAATGTCTTATCTCTCCTACTTCCAAATGAATTGTGAGCATTTTTAGTTGCTTCTTCCAGAGCCATTTCACATCTCTGCTATTGATCATCTAGTCTGAGCACAGCTGGCCATCCTCAGCTTTACGACAAAGTTCTGATTAGCCTGAAATTATCCCACTGTTATTGGATATGGCATAATAGAGACCTAAGGCCATCAGCGAATGACAATCCTCCTGACCCACACCAGTTGACCCACACCAGTATATGCTTTCCCTGATTCCAATTACAGTGAACTCAGTACTTTTGTTGAAAAATGTGTATTCTTCTGGAATCACATGGTGTTCAGATGTAAAACATGGAACCACTGGAGACATTTTACTAACATGGTGATGAGGATGATGTCAACACAGAGATGAGATCATGGTCCAGAAAACTGTAAAGAACTAGAACAGGGTTGTTCAAACTGAGTCTCAGGCTTTCCCTGGACATTTATAATCATATTATCTAACAAATTCCTATTCATGCTCCAACCATTTGAACTATTAATTTTTTATTACTGCAAATGAAAACATTCTAAGTGATGCAGCCTGTTAAAAGCTAGGCACAAAGAACCAGGCTAAGAGTATGGGGGGAGAGGGGGCAGAGAGAGGCTGAACGTGTGTACTCAAAAAACCTAGAAACTACCGATGAAAATAATATATCATTTGCAAATATCTCCTCCCATACTGTCAGTTGCCTTTTAGTTTTGTTGATTATTTCCTTTGCTGTGCAGAAGCTTCTTATCTTGATAATGTCCCAATAGTTCATTTTTCCTTTTGTTTCCCTTGCCTCCAGAAACATTCTAGTAAGAAGTTGCTATGGCCAAGGTCAAAGAGGTTACTGCTTGTTTTCTCCTCTATGATTTTGATGGTTTACTGTCTCACATTAGGTCTTTCATCCATTTTAAATTTATTTTTGTGTATGGTGTAAGAAAGTGGCCCAGATTTATTCTTCTGCATGTCACTATCCAGTTTTCCCAACATCATTTGGTGAAGACGCTATCTTTTTTTCCATTGGATATTCTTTCCTTCTTTGTTGAAGATTAGTTGGCCATACATTTGTGGGCCCATTTCTGGTTCTCTATTCTGTTCCATTGATCTATGTGTCTGTTTTTGTGCCAGCACCATACTGTCTTGATGATTACAGCCTTGTAATATAGCTCAAAGTTGAGAATTGTGATGCCTCTAGTGTTGATTTTCTTTTTAAATATTACTGTGGTTCTTGTCGTCTTTTCTGGTTCCATAGAAATTTTAGAATTGTTTGTTCTAGCTCTGTGAAGAATGTTGGCATTATTTTGATAGGGTTTGCATTGAATGTATAGATTTCTTTGGGTAGTATAGTTATTTTAACAACATTTGTTCTTCCAGTCCATGAGCATGGAATATTTCTTCTTTTCTTTGTATCTTCTTCAATTCCATTCATAAGCATTCTATAGTTTTCAATGTACAGATCTTTTACCTCTTTGATTAGGTTTACTCCTAGATATCTTATGGATTTTGGTGCAATTATAAATGCCATCAGACAATACCCAAATTATGGAAAGAGCCCAAATGACCATTGAATGATGAATGGATAAAGAAGATGTGGTAAAAATATATACAATGGAACATTACTCGGCTATCAGAAAGAATGAAATCTTGCCATTTGCAACAATGTAGATAGAACTAGAGTGTATTATGGTAAGTGAAATAAGTCAGAGAAAGACAAATATCATATGACTTCACTCATATGTGGAATTTAAGAAACACAACAGATGAACATAAGGAAAGGAAGGAAAAATAAGATAAAAACAGAGAGGAGGCAAACCATAAGATACTCCTAAATACAGAGAACGAACTGAGGGTTGCTGGAGGGGTATTGGGTGGAATGATGGGCTAAATGGGCAAGAGGCATTAAGGAGAGCACTTATTGGGATGAGCACTGTGTGTTATATGGAAGTTATAAATCATTGGGTTCAACTCCTCAAACCAATTCTATACAGTGTGTCAACTAACTTGAATTTAAATAAACATATTTTTAAAAAATAATAATATATTAAAATAATTCTTGCAATGAATCCATCTTTCAGCTAAAAACAATCTCAGAAAGGTACCTAAGTCTGTTGGCTGAGTTTGCCTTGATCTCAGAAAGCTCATGAATAAAGTTTTTCATCATAGAATGGATTAGTGAACAGAATGAAGTAGAAGAAACACTGTAGTATCATCGTGACTTTTATTTAATAAGCAGAGATAAGGGAAGGGAAGTGATTAATGCTTTCAGCTAGGTAGCTGATCATTCATTCATTCATTCATTCAATATGATGCTGAAAGCAGACACATAAATTTTACATATAAATGTAAAATTGCTATAAATGATAGTTTTATTGCATAGATAAAAGGACAGTTAGCCTAGTTATTGAGGTTATGGAATACTTCCCAAGAAAGTGTCAACTTAACTGAGATCTAAAGAATATGCATGCCAAAACTCATGCAGCAAAGATTTTTAGCATGTTTGAATGATATGCCATCATTTTGCCAGAACCTTGAGGTCTGCTTTGCACATATATGTGTGTATGCATACACATGCATGAAAAAACTGTGAAATTTTATAAACATCATTTTTATTAAATTAAATTTTAAATGTTTATGTGCTTCGAATGTAAGAAAATAGGTCTCAGTCTTTGTGAAACTGGGTCACTTGTTTGGCTGTCCCCAAACCACTATTCCTAAACCATAATCTGACCACATTTGGCTAATGTTAGAATGTGTCATGCTCAGTATTCATATGCACATGTCTGTGTGTAATGATATTTTGAGATACTTATTGATATTCTTGTTCAGGTCCCAATGAGCTTGGGTTTGAATGAAACCTAAAGCTTTTCCTTTCCAAATTACAACGTTTCACATATAGAGAATCCTCATTGCAGAAACAATATATAAGGAAATAAATTAAATTCATTCATTTTTCAAGCATTTAGAGAATAATTGCCATGTCCAAATAATGAAATTTTTCTCTTTGTAAAAGTAGTACATTTACATTGTAGAAATTTAAAAAATATAGGTAGCAACCAAGAATATACACCCCATCCAAAATTTTACCATCCAGAGATTTGAACATTCATATTTTGTTGATTTATTAATATTTTGTTGATAAATTTCCTGTTTATGTACCTATCTATCTGATCATCTTGTGCATACTATTTTGTAAACTACTTCTCTCCTATTCTCCTTGTAATTAAATATTCTTCTACAATATTTAAAAAGTCCATATGAAATATATATATACATATAACTATCATTAAAAAATACACTATAAGTCCATGTCATTATTGCTTTGGGTATTTTTTTAAATTTTTTTAAAATATTTTTTAATGTATATTATTTATTTTGAGAGAGAGAAAGAGAACAAGTGAGAGAAGGGAAGAGAGAGCTGCAGAGAGAGAATCCAAAACAGGCTCTACACTGTCAGCATGGAGCCTGACTCAGGGCTCTGTGAACCACGAGATCCTGACCTGAGCCGAAGTTAAGAGTCAGACGCTTAACCAAGTGAGCCACCCAGACACCCCTTGGGTATTATAGATGAATAAAACATTTTATATTACCACCTAACTTAAAAATAGTATTTGGATTTAAATGCACAATACACACATATTTTTTATGGGGCCTGTGAGTGGTAGTTTCAGCTATTTTATGCTATTCATATCAGGTCCTGTGTTAATGTTGACCTCCACTTGTCTTTTCTATGGAAACCATCAGATAGTTTACACTGACTAGATATTAGGAAAATAAACCAGAAGAATATTGTTTTAAAAAATGTCCTCCCTTAGTGGAAGCACTGGCTCAACATGTCGCACTGCAAATATCGCTGTTAAAAACATTGCAGGTTGGGGCGCCTGGGTGGCTCAGTCGGTTAAGCAGCCGACTTCAGCTCAGGTCACGATCTCACGGTCCGTGAGTTTGAGCCCCCCGTCGGGCTCTGTGCTGACGGCTCCGAGCCTGGAGCCTGTTTCGGATTCTGTGTCTCCCTCTCTCTCACCCTCCCCTGTTCATGCTCTGTCTCTCTCTGTCTCAAAAATAAATAAACGTTAAAAAAATTTTAAAAAAAAACAAAACAAAACATTGCAGGTTTCACTCCTTTGGGAAACCAATGAAAAAGAAAAAAAGGGGAAAGCAGAAACAAGTTCTCCACTTGCCTAAGTGAAGGTTAATGGCTTTTTAAAAATTATTCTTCAAGGGACACCTGGGTGGCTCAGTCAGTTAAGCATCCAACTTCTGCTCAGGTCATGATCTCACCGCTTGTGGGTTGGAGCCCCCCGTGGGGCTCTGTGCTGACAACTCAGAGCCTGCAGCCTGCTTCGGATTTTGTTGTCTCCCTTTCTCTCTGCCTCTCTCTCTCTCTCTCTCTCTCTCCCTCTCTCTCTCTCTCTCTCTTGAAAATAAATAAACATTGGACTCTTATTTGTTGGGAGATTTTTGATAACCGATTCAATTTCTTCACTGGTTATGGGTCTGTTCAAGCTTTCTACTTCCTCCTGATTGAGTTTTGGAAGAGTGTGGGTGTTTAGGAATTTGTCCATTTCTTCAAGGTTGTCCAATTTGTTGGCATATAATTTCTCATAGTATTCCCTGATAATTGTTTGTATCTCTGAGGGATTGGTTGTAATAATTCCATTTTCATTCATGATTTTATCTATTTGGGTCATCTCCCTTTTCTTTTTGAGAAGCCTGGCTAGAGGTTTGTCAATTTTGTTTATTTTTTCAAAAAACCAACTCTTGGTTTCGTTGATCTGCTCTACAGTTTTTTTAGATTCTATATTGTTTATTTCTGCTCTGATCTTTATGATTTCTCTTCTTCTGTTGGGTTTAGGCTGTCTTTGCTCTTCTGCTTCTATTTCCTTTAGGTGTGCTGTTAGATTTTGTATTTGGGATTTTTCTTGTTTCTTGAGATAGGCCTGGATTGCAATGTATTTTCCTCTCAGGACTGCCTTCGCTGCGTCCCAAAGAGTTTGGATTGTTGTATTTTCGTTTTCGTTTGTTTCCATATATTTTTTAATTTCTTCTCTAATTGCCTGGTTGACCCACTCATTCGTTAGTAGGGTGTTCTTTAACCTCCATGCTTTTGGAGGTTTTCCAGACTTTTTCCTGTGGTTGATTTCAAGCTTCATAGCATTGTGGTCTGAAAGTATGCATGGTATAATTTCAATTCTTGTAAACTTATGAAGGGCTGTTTTGTGACCCAGTATATGATCTATCTTGGAGAATGTTCCATGTGCACTCGAGAAGAAAGTATATTCTGTTGCTTTGGGATGCAGAGTTCTAAATATATCTGTCAAGTCCATCTGATCCAATGTATCATTCAGGGCCCTTGTTTCTTTATTGACTGTGTGTCTAGATGATCTATCCATTTCTGTAAGTGGGGTGTTAAAGTCCCCTGCAATGACCACATTCTTATCAATAAGGTTGCTTATGTTTATGAGTAACTGTTTTATATATCTGGGGGCTCCGGTATTTGGCGCATAGACATTTATAATTGTTAGCTCTTCCTGATGGATAGACCCTGTAATTATTATATAATGCCCTTCTTCATCTCTTGTTACAGCCTTTAATTTAAAGTCTAGTTTGTCTGATATAAGTATGGCTACTCCAGCTTTCTTTTGGCTTCCAGTAGCATGATAAATAGTTCTCCATCCTCTCACTCTCAATCTAAAGGTGTCCTCAGATCTCAAATGAGTCTCTTGTAGACAGCAAATAGATGGGTCTCGTTTTTTTATCCATTCTGATACCCTATGTCTTTTGGTTGGCGCATTTAATCCATTTACATTCAGTGTTATTATAGAAAGATACGGGTTTAGAGTCATTGTGATGTCTGTATGTTTTATGCTTGTAGTGATGTCTCTGGTACTTTGTCTCACAGGATCCCCCTTAGGATCTCTTGTAGGGCTGGTTTCGTGGTGACAAATTCCTTCAGTTTTTGTTTATTTGGGAAGACCTTTATCTCTCCTTCTATTCTAAATGACAGACTTGCTGGATAAAGGATTCTCGGCTGCATATTTTTTCTGTTTAGCACACTGAAGATATCGTGCCAAGCCTTTCTGGCCTGCCAAGTTTCAAAGGAGAGATCAGTCACGAGTCTTATAGGTCTCCCTTTATATGTGAGGGCACATTTATCCCTTGCTGCTTTCAGAATTTTCTCTTTATCCTTGTATTTTGCCAGTTTCACTATGATATGTCGTGCAGAAGATCGATTCAAGTTACGTCTGAAGGGAGTTCTCTGTGCCTCTTGGATTTCAATGCCTTTTTCCTTCCCCAGTTCAGGGAAGTTTTCAGCTATAATTTCTTCAAGTACCCCTTCAGCACCTTTCCCTCTCTCTTCCTCCTCTGGGATACCAATTATGCGTATATTATTTCTTTTTAGTGTATCACTTAGTTCTCTAATTTTCCCCTCATACTCCTGGATTTTTTTATCTCTCTTTCTTTCAGCTTCCTCTTTCTCCATAACTTTATCTTCTAGTTCACCTATTCTCTCCTCTGCCTCTTCAATCCGAGCCGTGGTGGTTTCCATTTTGTTTTGCATTTCGTTTAAAGCGTTTTTCAGCTCCTCGTGACTGTTCCTTAGTCCCTTGATCTCTGTAGCAAGAGATTCTCTGCTGTCCTGTATACTGTTTTCAAGCCCAGCGATTAATTTTATGACTATTATTCTAAATTCACTTTCTGTTATATTATTTAAATCCTTTTTGATCAGTTCATTAGCTGTTGTTATTTCCTGGAGATTCTTCTGAGGGGAATTCTTCCGTTTGGTCATTTTGGATAGGACCAGATGGCTTCCCAGGGGAGTTCTACCAGACGTTTAAAGCAGAGATAATACCTATCCTTCTCAAGCTATTCCAAGAAATAGAAAGGGAAGGAAAACTTCCAGACTCATTCTATGAAGCCAGTATTACTTTGATTCCTAAACCAGACAGAGACCCAGTAAAAAAAGAGAACTACAGGCCAATATCCCTGATGAATATGGATGCAAAAATTCTCAATAAGATACTAGCAAATCGAATTCAACAGCATATAAAAAGAATTATTCACCATGATCAAGTGGGATTCATTCCTGGGATGCAGGGCTGGTTCAACATTCGCAAATCGATCAACGTGATACATCACATTAACAAAAAAAAAGAGAAGAACCATATGATCCTGTCAATCGATGCAGAAAAGGCCTTTGACAAAATCCAGCAAACTTTCTTCATAAAAACCCTGGAGAAAGTCGGGATAGAAGGAACATACTTAAAGATCATAAAAGCCATTTATGAAAAGCCCACAGCTAACATCATCCTCAATGGGGAAAAACTGAGAGCTTTTTCCCTGAGATCAGGAACACGACAGGGATGCCCACTCTCACCGCTGTTGTTTAATATAGTGCTGGAAGTTCTAGCATCAGCAATCAGACAACAAAAGGAAATCAAAGGCATCAAAATTGGCAAGGATGAAGTCAAGCTTTCGCTTTTTGCAGATGACATGATATTATACATGGAAAATCCGATAGACTCCACCAAAAGTCTGCTAGAACTGATACATGAATTCAGCAAAGTTGCAGGATACAAAATCAATGTACAGAAATCAGTTGCATTCTTATACACTAACAATGAAGCAACAGAAAGACAAATAAAGAAACTGATCCCATTCACAATTGCACCAAGAAGCATAAAATACCTAGGAATAAATCTAACCAAAGATGTAAAAGATCTGTATGCTGAAAACTATAGAAAGCTTATGCAGGTAATTGAAGAAGATATAAAGAAATGGAAAGACATTCCCTGCTCATGGATTGGAAGAATAAATATTGTCAAAATGTCAATACTACCCAAAGCTATCTACACATTCAATGCAATCCCAATCAAAATTGCACCAGCATTCTTCTCGAAACTAGAACAAGCAATCCTAAAATTCATATGGAACCACAAAAGGCCCCGAATAGCCAAAGTAATTTTGAAGAAGAAGACCAAAGCAGGAGGCATCACAATCCCAGACTTTAGCCTCTACTACAAAGCTGTCATCATCAAGACAGCATGGTATTGGCATAAAAACAGACACATAGACCAATGGAATCGAATAGAAACCCCAGAACTAGACCCACAAACGTATGGCCAACTCATCTTTGACAAAGCAGGAAAGAACATCCAATGGAAAAAAGACAGTCTCTTTAACAAATGGTGCTGGGAGAACTGGACAGCAACATGCAGAAGGTTGAAACTAGACCACTTTCTCACACCATTCACAAAAATAAACTCAAAATGGATAAAGGACCTGAATGTGAGACAGGAAACCATCAAAACCTTAGAGGAGAAAGCAGGAAAAGACCTCTCTGACCTCAGCCGTAGCAATCTCTTACTCGGCACATCCCCAAAGGCAAGGGAATTAAAAGCAAAAGTGAATTACTGGGACCTTATGAAGATAAAAAGCTTCTGCACAGCAAAGGAAACAACCAACAAAACTAAAAGGCAACCAACGGAATGGGAAAAGATATTTGCAAATGACACATCGGACAAAGGGCTAGTATCCAAAATCTATAAAGAGCTCATCAAACTCCACACCCGAAAAACAAATAACCCAGTGAAGAAATGGGCAGAAAACATGAATAGACACTTCTCTAAAGAAGACATCCGGATGGCCAACAGGCACATGAAAAGATGTTCAACGTCGCTCCTCATCAGGGAAATACAAATCAAAACCACACTCAGATACCACCTCACGCCAGTCAGAGTGGCCAAAATGAAGAAATCAGGAGACTATAGATGCTGGAGAGGATGTGGAGAGACGGGAACCCTCTTGCACTGTTGGTGGGAATGCAAATTGGTGCAGCCGCTCTGGAAAGCAGTGTGGAGGTTCCTCAGAAAATTAAAAATAGACCTACCCTATGACCCAGCAATAGCAATGCTAGGAATTTATCCAAGGGATACAGGAGTACTGATGCATAGGGGCACTTGTACCCCAATGTTTATAGCAGCACTCTCAACAATAGCCAAATTATGGAAAGAGCCTAAATGTCCATCAACTGATGAATGGATAAAGAAATTGTGGTTTATATACACAATGGAATACTACGTGGCAATGAGAAAAAATGAAATATGGCCTTTTGTAGCAACGTGGATGGAACTGGAGAGTGTGATGCTAAGTGAAATAAGCCATACAGAGAAAGACAGATACCATATGGTTTCACTCTTATGTGGATCCTGAGAAACGTAACAGAAACCCATGGGGGAGGGGAAGGGAAAAAAAAAAAAAAAAAGAGGTTAGAGTGGGAGAGAGCCAAAGCATGAGAGACTGTTAAAAACTGAGAACAAACTGAGGGTTGATGGGGGGTGGGAGGGAGGGCAGGGTGGGTGATGGGTATTGAGGAGGGCACCTTTTGGGATGAGCACTGGGTGTTGTATGGAAACCAATTTGACAGTAAATTTCATATATTAAAAAATAAATAAATAAAAAATAAATAAATTAATTAATTAATTAATTAAAAAAAAAAAAAGAAAATAAATAAACATTGGGGTGCCTGGGTGGCTTCGTCGGTTAATCGTCCGACTTCGGCTCAGGTCATGATCTCACAGTCCGTGAGTTCGAGCCCCGTGTCAGGCTCTGTGCCGACAGCTCAGAGCCTGGAGCCTGTTTCAGATTCTGTGTCTCCCTCTCTCTCTGCTCCTCCCCTGTTCATGCTCTGTCTCTCTCTGTCTCAAAAATAAATAAACGTTAAAAAAATTTTTTTAAATAAAAAATATATTTAAAAAATTAAAAAAAGAAAAGAAATAAACATTAAAAATTTTTGTCTAATTATTCTTTAAGAAAAAGACACAGACTTTCCAATAAATTACATCAAGAATCCATTCATCATCACGACATTCCATGCATACAGGCAAGAAGATAACAAAATTCAAATAACCCAAAATTCAAGCATCAAATTACTGCTGAAGTTTCTTAGTAAAGTTACATTTATCATTTTTATTAAATTTTTTCTTCTTTATTCACTGCTATAAGCCATGAGGACAGTGCTTGGCACCTAGTAAGCACTCAATAACTATTTATTGATTAAAGCTAAAAATTAATTTAGAGTTTCTTTCAGAACCTCTCATATCCATGGCCCTTAAAATATCAGCATGTGAGGAAATATGCCTTATAACTTTGCAGTCTCTTTTCTTTGTCTACCTTCTATTTTTTTCTTCAAACATTGTACCTGTGGGACTAGAAAAAATACACTTGAAGGCCAGCAGTAATCAAAGTATAGGTTTTTATAGAAACCCAAAACAAAATGCCTTCATATTTTTTCTCCTGCAAAGACACAACAGATCCAAATTTACATAAGAGGATAAATACTGTTCAAATAATTATATGTCCATTTTATGTGCAAAATATATGATGTGTATTCTAAATCTCATTTGTTTTTAGCTGTGAACTTCTTTTACGTTTGACATTTCTATTTTTTTCTTAAATATCCCATTTGCTACACTGGTAAGTGTTTTGTTATTATTATTATTATTGTATTTGCTGTTATCACATTGCATGATTATTTCATAATTATATTTGGTTATCTTTAAATGCTTCATTGATATGTGTCAAATTCATCTAGCAAGCAATAACCAAAAGTAAATACATGAATTAACAAATAATATTTTAAATCCCATTTTCATGACATTTATATTCACATCACCAAGTAACATCTATATGTACAATAGAAATCCTAGAACATGTGCATTAAAAATGGCTGTTGCCTACTAAGAATTTTAGAAATTATCCTGGAATCAGCCCCACTGCAGGTTGTGTTGGTTTATTTATTGTGTTTAAAACTGAGCTCCTGCTTTCACACTCTCAGAAAATATTTGTATGTAGAAATCAATACTTCAAATTCTCTAGGAGCACCTGTACTAAACAGGCTTTCTCCTTTCACGTAGAGTAAGTGATCAGCTTCAGCAGGACAAGTATTGAATACCGGGAGCTCAAGAGAGTCTGTGGGTGATTTGAGAAACGGGGTCATTCTCAGAATACTCCAGACCTATTTAGCGCTGTGGGAGGTGGTAATAAAGCAGAGACACAAATAACTAATTAGTAAAGGTGACTGTGAGTCACGATTCACATTACTGTGAATAATCAATGATCTTTATATTTTACTTAATTTTTTTGCCTATTATTTTTGTGACAAGATTATTTCTAAAAGATAGCATGGAAAGTCGAATGGAGAGATTTACAGGAATGGCTTACTTAGGAAGCTAAAGAAACACTTGATAAGACACGAGCGAGTTGTAATACCATTGCTACATACCCAACCACCAAAATGGATATATTAATATGCAGCCTCAAAAAAATTGAAAATTTGACATCTAATAGCTTCTTAGAGCTACTTATAGAAAAATAAGACCTCCCATGACCGGCTCCTCTAGAGATAATTCAGAGTAATAATACGTGGTTTTCTTATCCTCCCCTGAGTACGTCCTTTAGATTCTAACATTTCACCTTTGCTTAAGATGTTTTATCTGTCTGGAAGGTCCTTTCATGTGATTGTTTAAAGACACACAGCACACATGGACCTTATAAGAAGCCCATTCCCCCTATTCAAAGCATTCTCTTCTCTCTCCCTTGGTGATTCATGTCCTGTTTTGTTGTTGTTGTTTTAAATTCCTGTATAAAAGCATTGCCCACAAACCTGCCTTGAATAAGCTTTCTTTTTTTTTTTTTTTAAATGTTTATTTATTTTTGAGAGAGACAGAGACAGAGACAGAATGCGAGTGGGTTAGGGGCAGAGAGAGATGGAGACACAGAAGCAGAAGCAGAAGCAGGCTCCAGGCTCTGAGCTGTCAGCACAGAGCCCAACGCGGGGCTCGAACTCACGAGCTGTGAGATCATGACCTGAGCCGAAGTCTGACGCTCAACCGACTGAGCCACCCAGGCGCCCCGAATAAGCTTTCTTTCAAAGCACATGTTGGCCACTCATTTTGATTCTATGAAATTCAACACAATGATTCCCTGAAACTAAAATTGGCAGGCAGATGAGAAAATGTGAAGAAAGCATATGCTCCATGTAGATTAGGGAATCGTGGGAGACGAAAGGATACAGTGTCTTCTTGGGTATTAATCACTAATAAATTGAATTTCAAATGGAGTAGGAAGATGATATTACATAGTATTTTAAAATATATTTGGTATAACTCTTTTGTATACAAATATAAATACCTACTACATTAGACCTCCTGAAACTGTGACCTCATGAAAAGTGAAAACAGTGTTGATGTTGAATAATTTGCAGGGATATACAAATTTAGGCAATGGTTCTTGATTTTGATTCCAGAGACCCTCTGGCAATCCAATAAAAGCTAAAATAAGTATACACATTTACAAACTCTTTCTCTCTTTCACGGTTGTTGTCTCCATCTCCCTCTCTTTATCTCTCTCTCTCTCTCTCTCTCTCTCTCTCTCTCTCACACACACACACACACACACACACACAAATGCACACAAAACTTTTTCCATAATTTCAGACAATTCACAGCCAGGAAATCCCAGCCGAAACCCGGTTCCAGGCAGTGCCTTCCACCATCATGAGCCACCATCCACTGAGGTGAAGTAAAGACCACGGAGTCTACTACTTGTTTTCTTACTCATCATTAGAAAATGTCTTTGTGTAATAGTGTAGTGATACTTGGACACGTTATGAGGGTAGAGCGATTATGTGTATATAACAACATCTTACAAAGAACATTTTTTAACTGAAATGTTTAACTGAAAATCCAAGAAAAGATTCCAAAGCAAGATGCAGAATTTATGGTAAATGTTTGGACATCTAGTTTTGAGACACAAAACTCTCCCACTCCTTGAAGGTATAAAAGAATCAGGGACTGGAGATCAGAGGAGGATTTTGAAGAGCATTTCATTTCAGAGAACTGCAGGTGTGGAATACTTCCTTAAGCTAATAAAAGCACTTCACTAAGATCATTTAGGGCTGATCACTCCTTGACAATTTGGGGATAATGTGGAGGAAGTACTCATTCTAATTTATGTAAAAATGTGAAAGGCTAGTTAACCGTTTTAATGTTAGAATATAACAGAGGGTGGCTGCAATGGGCATTCAGTGCTCCTAGTTCTCATTGAGACAAAGAGTAAATATTTTCTACAGGTCAACTGTTAGCCACATGCAAAAGAGAGCTTATCTTGAGTCTTTTTCTACAAGACCTTATAGAAAAGCAGACAGATTCCAGTAATAAAAAGCTGGAGTTATCGTTGGATGGTCAGGAGCTGAGGAAAGAAGAGTATGTAATCAGCAGAAACAGAGACACATTCAGCCTCACCAAAGAAATTGCAAGGTGAGAGATGTCCAATATTGGGAGGGACCCCAAAAGTCTCACAAAAACACTCCATGAAAGTCAGTTTTGAACACCTGCCTTATTTGGTGAGTGTCTATGTTAGATCACCATCATAACATGAGTCCCTTAGAATTCTCCCCTCCTCTTGCCTCCCTTCTGTCCTCTTGCTCAAACTCTGGAAGGGACAGGTTCCTCAATAACAAAAGCTTATAAGTAACTAGAAAGAAAAATAGGCCAGTTTTATTTTAGTTATAAATTTAGTTTCAAAAAATCCTGACTATATTATAAAAATAATACATCATGTTCAATTACAGTATATTCAGAAATGCAAGAATTATTCAACATTTTTTAAAAAATTGCAATGAGGGACACCTGGGTGGCTCAGTCAGTTAAGCCATGATCAGCTCAGGTCATGATCTCATGGTTCGTGAGTTCAAGCCCCACATTGGGCTCTGTGCTGACAGCTCAGAGCCTGGAGCCTGCTAAGGATTCTGTGTCTCCCTCTCTCTGTGCCCATCCCCTGATCACATTCTGTCTGTCTGTCTCTCTCAAAAATTAATATTAAAAAAATTTTTTAATCTAACAATGTAATATACCTCACCAATGTTCAAAAGAAGAAAAATTAAAATAGTCATTTTATCAGGAGTCAAAATGTATTTAATGAAAACTAATACCTGTTTATAATTTAAAGCTCTTAGAAAACTAGAGATATAAGGGAGCTTTTCACTTGTTAAAACCTATCAAATCCCCTCAGAAAACATTTTACTTTGTAGAAAAACTATAAAAGGTAGGAAACAAGAATAGGATTCCTTGCCATATAATTTACCCTAGAACTGGAGATCCTGGCCAATGCAATAAGAGGACAGGGAAAAAATGCATAAGGATGGAAGGGGAAAAGATCTAATCATGTGCTCAGTATGTCATTATTTATGTATTAAACCAAAGATAATCAAAAGAGATTACAATCAAGTTATAATCAGAGTCATAAGTTTGCTATATGTATCAAGGTGCAAATCAAGAATGGTCTTCTAGGGTCGCCTGGGTGGTTCAGTCATTTAAATGTCTAACTCTTGATTTCAACTGAGATCATGATTCACGGTCATGAGATGGAGCCCTGCATAGGCTCTGTTTGGGGCGTGGAGACTGCTTGGGATTCTCTCCCTCCCTTCCCCTGTGCCACTCCACCCCACACCCCCCCCCCCACCTCTCTCTCTCTCTCACACACACACACACACACACACACACAGTTCTTCTATATATTGTCATCATTAAATGATTGGTTAGTTTTATGTATCGACTTGACCAGGCTGTAGTATCCAGTTCTTTAATCAAAAACTAATCCAGTTGCTGCTGTGAAGATATTTTGTAAATGTGGTTAACATCTCCATTCAGTTGGCTTCAAGTAAAGGAGATTACCCTTAATAATATGGGTATCTAATCAGTTGAAGGCCCTAAGAGAAGAAACTGAAGTTTACCTCCCAAGAAATTTTACCTCAAGACAGCAGCATCTACACCTATCTGAGGTCTAGCTTGCAAGCCTGCCCAGTGGATTTTAGGCTTCCCAGGCTCCACAATCATGTGAGCCGATCTCATCAATAAATAAGTAAATAAGTAAATAAATCCCGTTGGTTCTGCTTCTCTGGAACACTCTGACTGATACAGTAAATGAAATAGAAAATGAGATACATTTTATAATGATAAGGAAAATCTGTATTTTATTGAGGAACTGACTTTATAAAAGTAAGTTAGGCCAACAATGAAGAAAAATTTTAACTCTGCCAAAAGACATAACAGAAGTGACATAATAGGTTGATGGGTGGGATTTCTTAGTATTTTTAAAATGTTATTTCCTCCCAGATAATTTATCAATGCAATTCCAACTTTAATCTCAGACAGAATTTTAGGGAAATGTGAAAAAATCATTCCAAAAATGAATGTAGAATAATAAAAGTCTTCAAATAGCTAAGAAAATGTTGAAAAATAATAACACATGGAGAAAAGCCACACTATCAGATATGAATACAGATCAGAAAACCACCGGTGTTACATATGTGCAGTTCTTGCCTAGGAAATGACAAACAGATCAATAGAATCAGGCAGAGTCCCTACAGGATCATATGTATATGATGAATCATGAGTTGGGGCATCACAAGGAAGAGAGCAGGTAATACATTAGATAATACTGAGAAAACTGGCTCACCATAAGAGGAAAAGAATAAGAGTTTTTGCTGCAACATGATCTATACAAATATATATGCATGATATCTAACTGTTAGAGGGAAAGTTATAAAACACTTAAAAGAAAATTTAAGAAGCTTGCTTTGGGAGATTGAGTTGGGAAAGCATTTCTTTAACCAGACTCCAAAAGCCCAATTTACAGGGCTAATTTCAGTATATGAATAGCATAATTTAGTTACACAGAGCAATCCAGTTAGTAGGCAACTTTTACAACTTAATCCCACATAAAGATAAAAGTTGATAGAATTGTATACAATTAATCTGTAAAAGTAGAATAAAAAATTCCATTTTTTGAAATTTGAGACTGTAAATGACTCCCAAAGCCCAGCAGTGAGCTGGATTCATAAATCAATGCTTTTGATGCTCAGAAACCTTCTGAATCTTACCAAATCACTATCCAATTGTATCTATTCTTGATAGTGACCCAGACAGAACTCTTCCTCTCCCCTTATCAGGACAAGTTCTAGGTGTGGAGGTAGAGTTCACATCTTCTGTCTTAAACCCCTCCTCAATTTTCTGAACCTTCTCAGATGTGATGTTTCAATTAATCTGTGCCAACACAGGAGACTATGGGGGAAATGTTCACAGGTCCTCAGAGAGGTAGCCATATGTTAGCATAAAAAGAATGAGACCCATGATCAAATGACTCAGTTTCTAGAGCCATCTGTCCCATTTACCAGCATTATGGCCTTAGAAAAGTCACTCGATGCTGTATACACATGGGTACAAATAGAAGGATGATTTCTTACAAGGTTCCTTCTAGTTCTGACAACTATGATTCTCCCATTATCCAGTGACCCTACTGTGGGAGTTAAACATCATGGGAGCCCAAAGTGGAAGATATTTGGAAGTGAGTCCTATGGACTCTCAAATTGCAATACAAGGTTAATCACCTCTACCTTCTAGAACAATAGCTGGCCCTATCCTTAGCAGAATAGGAAGGTTTCTGTATCTCTTAGGATTCTTTGGTTGTAGACAACAGGAAAAAAATGGCTAAATTAAGCAACAAAATTTTAAAAAAAGGACTAATTGGAAGCAAATGTGATAAAGACATAGAATTAACAAAACAGCTGGTAAACTAGGTTTCCCTAAGGACAGTAACTAGAGAACATCTAGGCACAGAGAGAACAGAGAGGAAAGAAGGTCTCACATCACCATATGAATAATTCTGCACCAACTGCTTCCTAGGCTGGTTTGTCCCCACCTGGAAAGAGACTCTGATTGGCCTAGTTAGGTCACATGCTTACTACCGCTCTGCCAGGGGAAACCATGGCATCTCGACTGAAATGCTGGGCAAGGCTGCTGACAGTAAAAGAACAGGTTCCTTTCCCCCCGAGGGAATCGGAACACAGCGACCAGGCAAAAAGGAAACACATGCTGGATAAGCAAAAACACCACATCTCACTATAATCAAGAGAGACCTCTGGTAATAGGGACTGTCACCCTTGGAGCCTTTGCTCATATTGGAAGCCACCTGCTGTCAGGACTAATAAAACAGTGGGAATAATGGCTGCTCTGTAGCCCATCGTCATCTGTAATGGTCATTTAGTAGCCGGGACTTGTTAGGAAGCCATGACTCTTTTCACTCTTCTCATTTTTACTTGTCTCTCTTCAAACAAAGAATCTAAGAATATATATATATTCTTATATATATATATATATATATATATTCTTATATATATATAAATTATATATATATATAATCTAAGAATATATATATATATTATATATATATTCCTAGAATATATAGGAAAGTCAGTCTTGGTGATTTATTTTCCACAACTTTAAACAGGTAGAGAATAAGAACGGAAAACAGAATGATGTAGAAGTTTATTTCAAAGAAAGAATGGAAGCTTTCAAGGTCATAACAAGTAGAAAATCCCCCATAGATGTAGCTCTGCTTTCTTGTGACAAAATCCTTTTTGCTGGCAAGAAAATGTGCTTGGAAGGATCCAGAATTATTCCACCATCTCAGTGAGAAAAGATCTGGAGGCTGCACAAGACAGTCGTGCCAACTGTGCCCAAATGTGTCTCTACTCAAATAAGTACTTTTCTTTGCTTTAATAAATTGAAATTTGAGTATAAGAATTACTGAATAGTACAAGCTAAGTTTTATTCCCATGGTTTCTTGGGGATTTAATTCCCATTTAATTTTGGCTACTTGATTACTTTTTTTTAATAGGACCAAAGTGTGGCCATGGAATGCAGAATGTTTCTGCAGATGCCCCATGGCCTTATCCATTGGCTAACTATGCACCCAACTGAACCCACTGAGAATCCTGCCCCGTGAAACACCCAGCCTATAGCTGCTTTCTGTCCATACAGTACTGGTGGTTTTCTTTGAAGAAGTTCTTTTCACTCATACTTCAGAAATAAGGGGAAGCCAAGCCCCAGAAAAAAATATTTACTGATAACCACTACCAAAGTACTATCGTGCCCTTGGAGGTACATCCCCCCCCCCTCCGACCACATCTTATTTTTTACCCCAGTCTATTCCTTTGTTTGCAATGAAGACAAGGAAAGAGGAATTGGGGTAAAAAAAATATATATATATCTGGCTTAATTAAGGAGAGGATTTGAAATGTAGTTTTCTCATGTGTTAGTATGAATAAAGATTCTCTCTGGGGTTTAAGCCTGGTCTGATTTTTATTTATTTTTTAAGCCTGGTCTGATTTTTAAAATACATGATGACACATGAATACAATGTATTACAAATACCAAGTTCTTATTGAAAGCAAGTTTTTACTAGCTCTGTGACTTTAAAAAATTTAAAATTTTTTAAATGTTGATTTATTTTTGAGAGAGAGATACAGAGAGAGAGAGAGAGAGAATGAATGCAAGTTGGGGAGAGGCAGAGAGGGAGACAAAGAATCTGAAACAGGTTCAGGCTCTGAGCTGTCAGCACAGAGCCCGATGTGGGGCTCGAACCCACGGACTGCGAGATCATGACCTGGGAGAAAGTTGGATGCTTAACTGACTGAACCACCCAGGTGCCCCTGGCATATCATTTAAACTTCTTTTAGCCTGGCTTTTCTTAACTGTAGAGTAAGTACCTACCTTACCCATCTCAGAGGTCAAGTTGAAATGACAGATGTGAAAATACTAAGCCAAAGTGAAATGAAATGGAATTATTTCTGTGAAGCTAGCCTGAGGTGATACAAATAACACAGACATTGTAGTTAGAACACCTTGGTCCAGTTTAAGATTCTGTTTTTAAATTTGTACTTATTTTGGTGGTTTTGATTGCAAGAACTAGCAATAAATACTACAGAAATCATTAGGAATGGTTTATAGTCAGGCTGAAACAGGTTCAAGTCTAGATTCTGCCACCTAATAACATTTTTTATTAGATAAGTACCTTTTCCTCTTTAAGACTCAGTTTCTTCTCTAATAAAATGAGAATAATGTTCTCTACCAACACCAAAATTAAACTTCTCATAAACCCAGAAAAGGGAAGAGAACACCATAACCGAGACATGGGAGCAACCTAAGTGTCCATTGATACAGGAATGGATGAAAGAGATTGTGTGTGTGTGTGTGTGTGTGTGTGTGTGTACACACAATAGAATATTAGCCACAAAAAAAGAATGAAATCCCTCCATTTGCAGCAACACTGGCAAAGCTAGAAGGTATTATACTAAGTGAAATAACACAGAGAAAGACAGATACTATATGATCTCACTTACATGTGGAATCTAAAAACAAAACAAAACAAACAGAAACAATCCCATAGATACAGAACTACCCAACAGTTTGTTTTAGCAGAGTGGGGAGCAGTTAAGGGATAGGAGAAATAGGTGCGGGGGATTAAGAAGCAAAAACTTCCAGTTACAGAATAAATAAGCCACGGGGATGCAATGAACAGCATAGGGAATTTAGTCAGTAATACGGTAATAACTATATGGTAACAGATGGTAACTAGACTTACCAGGGGGATTATTTTATGACGTTTAAAAATATTGAATCATTGGGGTGCCTGGGTGGCTCAGTCGGTTAAGCATCTGACTTCTGCTTAGATCATGATCTCACGGTTTGTGAGTCTGAGCCCCACATCGGGCTCTCTGCGGTCAGTGCAATGCCCGCTTCAGACCCTCTGTTTCCCTTTCTTTCTGCCCCTTCCCCATGTGCTCTCTTTCTCTCTCTCTCAAAAATAAATAAACATTAAAAAACATATTAAATCACTATGATGTACACCTGAAACTGATAGGACACTGTAATGTCAATTATACATCAATTAAATAAAAAAGAAAAGAAAGAAAGAAAGAAAGTGAAAAGGAAGAAGATAAGGCAGCTTTGGATGTGAAAATTTACAAGGTGAAGAGAAAGAACACAAAAAGGTTAACAGTGACTGCAGGGTCTGAAAACCAAAAAATAAGCAAGTGTTTTAAATGCGCATGAGAATTCTGCTCAGCATAAAAAAAAAATTTAAAAAGACTCACATCTAGCAGGCTATAAAGGCAACTTTAGAAATCAAAACCAGTAAACACCATGACATTTTGCAAGGACATCAGAATGGATCAGGGTATTTTGTCACCACTCAGTCAGAAATGAAAAGCAAGAAAATGTGTGCATGAGACGCTCCTCAGCCTAGGTGAAGAGCAGGTATAAATATGTCAACCGTGGTGTACTCCCAGGATCACGTGCGCTTTTTTCACAGTAAGTTTCCAGTGGGCTTTTCTTGAGGCTCAGAGAACTTGTCTTTAGCCATTTGTAAGCTTTGCATTCCGTAATAGAGCCTGGAGATAGCGCAAGACAAACTTTGGAAATTAAAGCCACATGCAGCTAAATAGCTAACGCACTATCTCTCGCGGCGATATTAAAGTATTTATGAGGCAAGTATTTCAGAACAAAGCTGAGTGATTTTAGATGCATCTTGTGGAAAATAATTCATTTTAACTTGTTATTTTTTTTTTCTGAAAAGCATTGAAGCAATAAGCCATATCTAATTCAAGTTATAAATAAATTCGCTCTGTACATTTGAGTGCAAAAGATGTATACCTTAAAGAAATAAAGCTATGGGGCGCCTGGGTGGCTCAGCCGGTTAAGCGTCCGACATCAGCCCAGGTCATGATCTCACGGTTCGTGAGTTCAAGCCCCGCATCAGGCTCTGTGCTGACAGCTTGGAGCCTGGAGCCTGCTTCAGATTCTGTGTCTCCCTCTCTCTCTCTGCACCTCCCCAGTTCATGCTTGCACCCTGTCTCTGTCAAAAATAAACTTTTAAAAAATTTTTAAAAAAGAAAGAAAGCAAGCTAGACCTTATGTTAATGATGGTGGTGACGATATAGCGAGGTTATAGAAAGGACACAAATGAGTAAGCAGCCAGCTCCAGTCCAATATCCAGGCATCAGGAAAATCCAAGCATATTTCATGAAGAATCCAGAGAAGTCTAGAGATGTCAGGCACCCAGGGGCCTACTTTCATGCTTGTGTCCACCCCCAGAGTGGATGTTTGCTTGTTTCTGACTTGTCACCACTCACTTTTCTTTTCATCTATTCTCTTTTCTTCGTCTTGACTTCTGTTTCACCCATAACTCTGTCTTCCCCATGATTTTGCCTCACCGAGCCCATAAGACTGTGCTCTCCCTCACGGTCTCCCTGTGTCTTTCCCTTCCACACCAGCAACTCTGTTTTACAACTGACATCCCCAGGGCAGGTAGTGTGATTTCTATCCTCATTTTCTCCCATCAGCCATGGCACAGATTTCTAGCTGGTCTTTGGGTCATATGGCCACTTTTTGTCCCATCAGTTACCCACAGAAAGGTCGCATGGTCTCCACGGCAGGGCATCTGGATGAGAAATTTGCACTTAGGATTGTGCCCTGGTGGCTAAGACCTCTCTCAAAGATGATGGAGATCTGAGTGAGTCATTTAGCATCCTTAAGCTCTCCATGCTTACCTCACAAGATTTTTGAAATCATCATATGAGATGATTTATGTGAAAGCCATTTGAAATCTCTAAAGTAATCTATATCATATAAATGTGCAAAATTTAATTTTGTAATCATTTAGCTCTGTATATTAATGATTGAATAACTTCTGGTCAATGCTCTAGGATAAGGTACTTGCTAAAGATTCCCTCAAACAAGCCAACAGTCTGAGGCTAGAACTTTTTTTTATGTTTGTTTGTTTATTTGTTTGTTTGTTTAAAAAGATAGAGAGAATCCCAAGCAGGTTTCGTGCTGCCAGCAGAGAACCCGACACAGGGCTCGATCTCACAAACGATGAGATCATGATCGGAGCCAAAATAGAGAGTCAGATGCTTAACTGACTGCGCCACCCAGGTGCTCCATGAGGTTAGAACTCCTTGTTTACTTCAGCTGAGACAAGAAATTCTGTGATTCTCTTCAGTACATATTGAACTACACTAAGCCACTTAGCCCCATGCTGAACACTGCCCAGATCCAGGAGGAGCATGCCACATAAAGCCTTTCCGCAGAAGGTTTAAAACCAGGTCTTGAAAACATTTTTCCATGGTTCTAATACTCACTTATCAATTGTTAGCTTCCAAAAGACACTAAATAAGGCCCTATCCTCAAGGTTTGCCCATTTTGAAGGGCTGAAAAATGAAGCACAGGATGCTTTAAAATATAAAAAACCAACTATTGGGTTTTTTTGCATGTGTGAGTGTTCAGCCAACAGTCCCCACACAACACCACTCTCACGTCCGACAACAAATGCAAGTTTGGAAGATTCCCAAAGTTACCCTCATTTTCAATAATTCTCTGGAAGGACTCACCGAGCTCACTGAAAGCATGTGTTTACAGTGATGGCTTATTACAGGGAAAGAATGCAAATTAAAATCATCTAGGGAAAGAAGTACACAGGGAAGAGTCCAGGAAAGGTACCAGATGCAGAGCTTTGGTGGTGCTCTCTCCCTGAGCAAGGACACAGTACTTTCCCAGCATGACAATATGCTTGGAGTATTGCTAGCCAGGGAAGCCGACATGACCTTGGCCATCAGGAGATTTTTACCACCATTGGATCGTGTTACTGTCCATGCACTTGATCTTCAGTTGCCATGCTCCCACAAAGAGCAGGCTGGTACCTTTAGCTTCCAGCTCCTTTTGGAGGCAAAACTAATACCACTTAACCAAATCCCCATCATAATATCACATCATTAGACTGCCGGTGGTCAAAGCCTCCAGTCAAAGACACTTCGAACAGGCAAGAAATCGTAAGGACAGAGAGGTTGCTTCTTGACAGCGGAGGGTAAAAGCCAGACCTCTCCTTGAGTAAGCTTACTTTTTCACTACATGATAAGTAAGTGTAATAAGAGGGATTAACTCAACCAGAATTATAATAAAACGACCCTCAGGGACGTTAGTGACCAATAATGAGACAAAGACAGAATCACATGAAGTTGATATGATAGATGCAAAGTCTACAAATATGAACTAATATAATCTAAGAGCGGCCAACAAAGCAGGCCCTTCTGTTTGCAATCGGCCTTCCCATTGATTTGTTTAGACTTTTTTTTAAGGTCTAATTTACATTCCATGAAATTCACCCATTTTAATTATATAATTCAATACTCTTTCTTAAAATTTCAGAGCTGTGAAAACATCACTAAAATCCAGTTTTAGAACATTTCCATCACCCAAGAAAGATTCCTTGTGTCAATGTTCAGTCAATCCCTATTCTTACTCCCAGCCCTAGGAAATCCTTGATTTGCTTTCTGTCTCTATAGATGTGACTTTACCGGACATTGCATATAAATGGTATTGTACAATATGTAGTCTTTTGCATTAGATGTCTTAATACGATGGGTTTTTATATTAATTCATATTATGACATGAATCAGTGCTTTATTCATTTTTATTGCTGAGTTATATTCTTCTATATGGATAGACTATATTTTGTTTATCCATTTGCTAGTGGATGGCCCTTTGGATTCTTCTCACTTCTTACAATTATAGATAATATTGTTATCATACACAAGTCTTTATGTGGATATGTTTATATTCGTCTTGGATAGATATCTAGGAGTGGAATCTTCAGGTTTTATGGTAAGGTTAGAACAGGAGTGGAATCTTCAGGTTTTATGGTAAGGTTAGATCTAACTTTTTTGTTGTTGTTGTTACTTTTTTATGTGAGAGAGAGAAAGAGAGAGTGTGAGCACAGGGGAAGGGCAGAGAGAGAGAGGGAGAGAGAGAATCCCAAGCAGGCTTCATGCTGTCAGCACAGAACTCGATGCAGGACTCATCAGGACTCAGACTCATGAACCACCATGAGATCATGACCCAAGGCGAAATCAAGAGCCAGATGCTTAACTGACTGGGCCACCCAGGCGCCCTATGTATAACTTTTTAATTTTTTTTTCAACGTTTTTTATTTATTTTTGGGACAGAGAGAGACAGAGCATGAACAGGGGAGGGGCAGAGAGAGAGGGAGACACAGAATCGGAAACAGGCTCCAGGCTCCGAGCCATCAGCCCAGAGCCCGACGCGGGGCTCGAACTCACAGACTGCGAGATCGTGACCTGGCTGAAGTCGGACGCTTAACCGACTGCGCCACCCAGGCGCCCCTATGTATAACTTTTTAAAGAAATGGTAAGGCTGGGGCGCCTGGGTGGCTCAGTCGGTTCGGCGGCCGACTTCGGCTCAGGTCAAGATCTCGCAGTCCGTGAGTTCGAGCCCCGCGTCGGGCTCTGGGCTGATGGCTCAGAGCCTGGAGCCTGCTTCCGATTCTGTGTCTCCCTCTCTCTCTGCCCCTCCCCCGTTCATGCTGTCTCTCTCTGTCTCAAAAATAAATAAAAGTTAAAAAAAAAATTAAAAAAAAAAAAAGAAATGGTAAGGCTGTTTTCTGAAATGGTTTACGGTCCCACCTGCAAAGTATGAGGGTTCCAGTTTCTACACATCCTTGCCAACATTTATTATTCTCTGCTTTTTTTTATTAAAGGTATTTTAGTGCATAAGAAGTGACTTGTTTATTTTTCAAACTAACTATAACTGCCCTGGTGAAGGGTCATTATTATTAAGGTGCATATCCAAGAAATGAATAAATTCAGTAAAAGGGCCTCTGCCTCTGCCTTTACTCTAGAGGAGAGACCTTGCTCTGCTTATTCTTTTCATCCAAAACTTTCATATCTTATACCTGTTGTTTATGGTTATCAGTGGTGACTACAGCATAAATTATTATCCCTCTTCAGATGAGTGGCTGGTCTATTTATCTTTGTGGTAGCAAATATAATGTTATTTCTCTATAAGATTGCCAATATTTACTAAAACAGACCCTAACAAAAGTGGAATGGGTAAACTATAAACAGGAATTATGGCAGGGAAGATGTAACTAAGAAACATATTACTGCATTTAGATAAATGATCAAATGACATTATCATATCAGCAGAACAACCTTGTAAACACTTAATAATATGATTGACTGGGACGTCTGGGTGGCTTAGTCGGTTAAGGAGCCAACTTGGGCTCGGGTCATGATCTCACAGTTCGTGAGTTCGAGCCCCACGTCAGGCTCTGTGCTGACAGCTCAGAGCCTGGAGCCTGCTTCGGATTCTATGCCTCCCTTGCTCTCTTCCCCTCCCCCACTCACACTCTGTCTCTCTCTCTCTCTCTCTCTCTCTCAGAACTAAATAAACATTAAGAAGAAGAAGAAGAAGAGGAGGAGGAGGAGGAGGAGGAGGAGGAGGAGGAGGAGGAGATGACCTTTCAGGGATCAGAGAGGCTGTTGCAGTTACAGCTCAGGAGGTCTTGGGCATTGACTCCATTTGTCCCCCACCATGAAGACATTGCCTTACTGATGCTAAGCATAAAGCAAGAGCTAGGCCAGCCAACTATTTGTAAACGGTACCTCAATTCAGTGGTTTCCGGCTGCATGCCATCTATTCCCAAGGGTATATTTGGCAATGTCTGGAGTCAGTTTTCCCTGTCACACCTGATGGGTTAAACACTGCTAAACACCTGCAATTCACAGGACGGCAAAGAATCATCGGGTCCAAAGTCAGTAGCTCAGAGTGGAGAAACCTGCCTCAAGTGGCAGCATGCAGATGATTTGCATAAATTCTCCCTGAGTCGTAGTGCAGGGCCCAAAATTAAAGCGCAGCAGAGCGCAAAGAATTGACCTTTTCCTGAAATGGCTGGCAGTTTCACCTGCAATTGCATATATTTATGCATTTAGGCCCTGCATCGTCCCATTACTATCAGTACCATTTTTGTAGTCCTGGTGAGTTAAATCCTAAACCTAATCTCCTGATGAATGGAGGAATGTGAGTGTTGGGGGTACGTGTGGGTGCCCTCTTCCCGACAATCGGTAGCACACCTAAATCACTGAAACTACCACAAAAAGTTAAAGTCCATAGGTGGTCTGAGAGATATTTTAGGTGTTTCCAGATCCTTCCTTCTTGCCTTTTCTGCAAAACTGTTTCATCAACAGCGAAACGAACTGCTTTGAGTTTTATCCCTCTGTCTCCTAACTAACTTCTTTCAAACTTAAAAGAAAAAAAAAAAACGTGAGTTGCCTGGGTGGCTCAGTCGGTTAAGCGTCCAACTTCGGTCCAGGTCATGAGCTCACAGTTCATGAGATGGAGCCCCACATCGGGCTCTGTGCTGTCAGAGCAGAGCCCATCTGTCCCCCTCTCTCTGCCCCTCCCCCACTCACACAGGTGCACTCTTTGTCTCAAAAATAAATAAACATTAAAAAAACCCACATAATCACATGTCTTAAAATGCAGTTTGCAGGGAGGAAGATGGGAAATAAAAACACAAACTGCACAGACAACCCCTGCAAAATCTCTAAATAGACTGTAAAAATGTATTACGCTTGGAATGATTCTATTCAAGGTATTTTGTAACACAGTTTTCTGCTCACTGTGAACTTCCCCCAAATTATTTTATATTTTTGGCCTATCCCATTTTTCGAGTCAGAGAAAGGGCCATTTTCCATTATGCAAATTAACCTTTATGATTTTCAGACTCTCAGTCAATCAAGCTTCACGTGGTAATGCATATGTTAGACCCCTTCTGTCACAGGCTTTATTTTTAATAATTTCCGTTTTCCCCACTAAAAACTGCTGGGAAATGGTGTAGAACACACCTCAGATTTGTCCTTCTTTGCGAGACAAGGGAAGGGAAGCGGGCCATTTATCCTCGAGGCCGAGGCCATCACTGGCTGAGGACGGTGCTGGGAGCCTCACTTCCTGAGCTCCTCCAGCCGTCCCTGCAGGCAGACGGGGTGCTTGCTGCACGACTCCTTCTGCAGGACTGGGGAGTGAGTTCTCACATGCTCTTAGGAGACCAAGACTGGGCATGCAGCGTACCTGCCAAATAACTCACCCGAATGCATGCATGTTAAGAGAAAACGTGGAGAGAGTGTAAAGGCATATTCACAATTTTTTCTATTTGTTTGCACAGAGTCAGGTATACCTTCTTTTCCTAAACAGTAACTGACATCACATTACTTTTAGCAAAGTTCTAAACTGATCTGCTAAGGAAAAGCAGCACTAACGTAACTCCCCCCAGATTGACCTATGAACTTGGGGGAGATGGGAGGTAGGACTATTGCACTTTCCTCATCTTGCTTACCACGGAGAAAACAGAGAAGGATGATTTACCAAGATTTCTAAACATGTTTGTTATTTACATTTGCAATTCTTTCTTTATAGAAAAGTGAATGGATGGGGGTCTTGGTTTTCTGGGGTGGTTTTCACCGTTGCTTCCACCCCCACTACGTTGAATGCTTTCTCATCCCTTGACATGGAAATCTTGGAAATCTTGGAAAGGTTCTGTAACTTTCTGGTCACTCTCAGTTATCGAAGTCCAGTCTAATTTCAAGCACCAAGCACATAACTCAGCTGAAATCTTAGCTCTTCCTTTCCTACTCCTTGTTCATCGTCAAGAATAGATTTGAGTTGTGACCTGAGTTGCTTGGAGTGATGGGGGAGAATGGGATCTGGTCTGTCTTCCTGCTCTCCCTTTTTCCTGCTTAGATCTTTTTTGAGGGTAACATGCAAAAGGAGAGCTAGTGAGGCTCATCTGATATAGTTACCCGAATGCTGCTGCTGGGCACCGGACCCTGGTCTCGCTCTGGTTTGAGCTCATTCTCTTGCTGCTGGTGACCTCCATGATGCTGGCAGTCCACCTGTCGTGGTACATCTTTCTTAGGGCAACGTTCACCCAGTGTTCACCCACTCTTCTGTCAAAGGTGCCCCATTCAGAGATGGCAGCCATGTCTCCCGTTAGCTAGGACAGGGGTTCATGCCCGTAATTACTTCACTGGAAGGGACAAAGCCTCCTTGTGAGGCTTATTAGTCACCTGGGTGCATACTCCCTCATTGAATCTTTGTGTCTCCTCTCATGGAACCACAGGAATGGCACAAATCCTGTTTTGGACTCCTCCCAAGAACACAGAGGACTGACACCCTAGTTTGGGGAACTAGCTGACCCCCATCTCCTTCCCATAATACACCACAGTCCCTTCTTACAGCATTGTCACAGGTTACTACATGAAGTCTCCCACATTTAAAATCACAAGACCATAAATGGGCACAGTCCTAATGTTTACATATGTCCCTAAAGTCTAGGGAAACACTGCTGGGCTCATCCAAGAACTTGCATGTTCCCTTTTACTCCAAGGAAAGTACCAGGGTGGCCATGGAGATTCTGAAAATAAATAAATATCCACCCTCGGATTGAGATGTAATTGTTCCTTTATTATCAACACGGTTTGTATCTATGACTGATTTCCTTAGAGCTCCTCTCATTTCCTTGGAAAGAAACCGTTTTTTTCTGAGAGCACTGCTTCTCAATGTCTCTGATGATGATTGACTTAGACTCCCCTTCCCTAGTCCCCTCTCTCTATAGTGTAAAGACAGGGACATTCAGTATAGTTAGACTATTTCTGCCGCCTCTTGCCCAAATGGAAGAGAAGGACTTGACCTCAATTGTTCTGTCTTTGGAATCTAGAGCACAGCTTCTCAAATTTCAATGTGCATACCTATCACTTGAGAATGTCGCTAAAATACAGATCCTGATCCATTAAATCTGGACTGAGGCCTCATATTCTGCATTTCTGACAAGCTCCCAGGTGATGCTGATGCTGCCGACTTACAACTCTCACTTTGAGTGGCACCTTTTGACCACAGCCCTGCACGCTCTAGTTATGAGTTCCAAGGAGAGATGGAGAAGGGAGGCGTACGTGGAAGGCAGGGAAGGACAATTTGTTTTCTATTTAAAATCCTTTTGTATAAGTAAGAATTGAAAAAAATACCTTTTTTTAATTTTTATTTATTTTTTCTAAAAAAAACCAAAACAAAACACAAAAGGTTAAGAACACCAAAGCATAAAACTAATTTTAAAACATTGCCATACTTATTGGAGGGACTTCGAGTAATTTTTTTTCTTTAATTTTTATGTGGAGTCTTCAATTCTGTTCTTTCTAATGCAGGTGAAGAGACAGGCCCATGAGCTGTGGCTGCAAGCAGTTCACTCGTGCCCTTTTCACTTTGAGATATCTTTGTTTGCCAAATAGTCAATAGAAAAGAAATTTTAAATGCCTTGTTAGACTTTTGGGGTCCATCAAATTACTTTTGGATCTTTATTTATTAAAGATAGAAGTCAACCAGTCCACATGCCTTTAGAATAGAACATAAAAACACTGAAACTCCCCTGGTGCTTCTGCCAAATAAAGACTTATTAAATATTAGAAAAACTTCCCTAACGGGTTATTTAACTTAAGAAAATACACTGATGCTCCAATCCTCTCAGTGTTTTGATCCGTATTCCTGAAGCTCCACAGGGTCCATACTTCTCCTCATACCAACCTGTCAGGATTTTCATTCCTATCTCCTTTCCCATATGCGATTCCCCTAACGCAGGTCTTTTCTTATTTGTTCTTTATGCTTTTTTTTTTTTTTTTCCATTCCTCCATATTCACTATCTTATATGTGCTGCCTAGGATTCATGCTCACAGACTTTAGCCTATCTCTTTGTCATTTCTGATTCAGGTTGGCCCTAGGTTCCCTGTACACTCAGCGCCATCTCTGGTCATGCACTGGAACTGCAAACCAGGAAAATTCCTGTGTCATTCTTAAAAGCCAGCTCGCTGTCAGTAAAGGCGTTGGGGCTGCATTTTTTTTTTTTTTCTGCATCTGCTAAAAAATCTGGCAATAGCTTGTTGCCACACTCTAATGTTAGAGTAGTCAGTGCCAAACTAATGCATTTATAACCTTCTCACACCCCCAAACAAGTGGAAAGCTTTAACTGAGAACCCAGGAATGTGTTTGAGGCAAGGCTACATACAAGTAAATGTCAGGTGAAGACTTGAGATATGTCTTCATTTTCAAAATCCTCAATTATTGGGATGTTTTGGATATACTCATCTTGCAGAGTTGCAGTGGGTACTTGTTTATGCAAATAATTGCCTCAGTTCTTAATTTTTGTGTGTTTCAGGCACCTTTTTGTATTTATACATTTTAATTTTGTCTGACCTCATGTTCAGTCTTTTCTCTGTGTTTTCTCCACTTTTTCTTCATTTTTTTGCCCATATTTCTGTTTGTGCCCTTTCTTCCCTTTTCTCCACTTTCCTTGGTTTTTTGCCTCCTCTGGGCCAAAACTTCTATGGGTAAACCATGCCTAAGCATTTAAAAAATAGGCACTCCGTTTTGCTATAGTTAGATCAAGCATAAACCAAATTGTGCTATTTGTAAATAATAGCTAATATGTGCACAAGATGTTATCATTTTCATTTCCTCAGAATATTTTTGCTAAACTCAGGCATTTTGTGTTTAAATTATAAAGAGTGTACTTGTTCTTCTTGTTATAGTTATTTCCCTCATGCTCTGAATATTCTAGAAGGAAAGAATGAACACTGTAATCATAAAGAGGCAAAGTATTAATTTCTGATCTTCTTGCTCAGAAAGGAAGTTACTGAAAATTGCTTGCCAAAATAAAGAAACATAAATTTCTGAACATTGAAAATGACGCTGTGCTTAAATAAAAGTACAAGAGAACGTGAGAGAATTTGAAAATGTAAAACTGGCTATGTTAAATGATTGGATGACATCTGCTATGTGGTTGCATAAAAAGAATACCCTTAAAATTTGTTCATCACAGTGGGCACATGCAAAAATTAAACAGTTCTTTACAAGTTTTGTTGACTCTGAAACTGATTGACCTTTTACAACTCTGATCTGGCTCCTTCATTGCAGCCCAAACCACTCAAGGATAAAGATCTTCACATTCTGTCATTCCAGCAGATAGCAAATTGCATTGTTATTCAAGATTCGCTTTTATTTTATTTTATTTTATCTTATTTTATTATTTTATTTTATTTTATTAAGAGAGGGAGAGAATGAGAGTAAGAGTGTACACAAGCAGTGGGGAGGGGCAGAGGGAGAGAGAGAGAGAGAGAGAGAGAGAGAGAGAGAGAGAGAGAGAGAGACAGAGAGAGACTCCATGCTCAGCACATAGCTGGATGCGGGGCTCTATCCCACCACCCCAGGATCATGACCTGAGCCGAAATCAAGAGTTGGACGCTCAACCGACTGAGCCACCCAGGTGGCCTTCAAGATTCACTTTTGATGGCGACCTGCAAATTAGCCATAGGTGTCCCTTCATTGAGGTATGATATTTTAAGCTTCCAGACTGCAGAGTGATTTTTCCTATATAGCAAAACTTTCCATGCAACAGCCAATCTACCATTTCTGAAATACAACAGTCAAGACAGCAATAATATTTGTCTTCTGTATTACATTACTTGGAGGGGGAGAAATCCTGTCTCTTGAGAATCTGTTAAATTCTGAGGTGTGGAATCTGTTTGCAGCTTGTGTCCAAGCACAGGTAACTCTTGTTTAAGAAGGGTCAGACCTTGGGGCACCTGGGTGGCTCAATCAGGTGAGTGTTTGACACTTTGGCTCAGGTCATGATCTCACCGTTCATGAGTTCGAGCCCTGCGTGGGGCTCTGTGCTGACAGCTGGGAAGCTGGAGCCTGCTTCAGATTCTGTGTTTCCCTCTCTCTCTTCCCCTCCCCCAGTCATGCTCTGTCTCTCAAAAATAAATAAAATGTTAAAAAAAAAAAAGGCAGTCAGACATAGGCACAAGTGACAGATGAAGTTTGGCCTTTATTTTTTCATTTGACAAAACTTCTGAGCACTTATTTTGCTCAAGGTACTGTGCTACATGCTGGGCTAAGTGACAGAGGGGCAGAGTCCAAACACGTAAGAGGCTCATACGGCAATACACATTATTATACATGCATTATATAGACATACACACATGTAAAATGCATGCACGTGTGTATAGACACATAAATTACTATATAACAAAACAGTATATAAAAATTATCACGTAGATTTTGTAGTCATATCATTCAAAGGAGAGCCCACTCTACCTCCTGGCTACACCATAGGCTGACACCTTATAGTTGCCTCGTTTAAGTACCTGGTTTCTCAAGTTTCTTACCTCTGTTAAGCATGGTGGGATTTATATCAGGGAGTTAGTTACTAAAATGTAACTAGCATTAGCCTGTTTCTGTTGTTAGATTGTAACTTGCTTATCTTGGGATCCATATCTTCAGAGTCCTGCTGGTAGGATAGCTTCATTTCCAAGCTAAGATGTTATTGTTCAACATAACAAATCTTTATGTTTTGACATTTTCTTTAAAAAATAATTGAATTTTGGGGCGCCTGGGTGGCGCAGTCGGTTAAGCGTCCGACTTCAGCCAGGTCACGATCTCGCGGTCCGTGAGTTCGAGCCCCGCGTCAGGCTCTGGGCTGATGGCTCGGAGCCTGGAGCCTGTTTCCGATTCTGTGTCTCCCTCTCTCTCTGCCCCTCCCCCGTTCATGCTCTGTCTCTCTCTGTCCCAAAAATAAATAAAAAATGTTAAAAAAATAAATAAATAAATAAAAATAAAAAATAATTGAATTTTAACTAACTTTTTTAGGGCCTCACATAAAGAAGTATGTCTTCTGGAAATTTTGACCCTCATTTCAGGTAGTAAACAAATGTATTTTGGGACTAGGGGAGATTGTAGACTCCATCAACCCATACTACAAAGGAGTCTATCTTTGTATATTATTATTTTTGATTGCCAAAATGTTAGTCAATTAGATATAGCTATGGGATTTAGCTTTTCTATAGCTATAAAATGCAGAGTCAGATCTATGCTATCACATAAGATGAATTGATATATAAATAATTCAGGGATTAATTTCTAAATTAAAATGACACAAGTAATTTTTAAATTAAAATAATACTAAGATTTCATTTGTATGCGGACTCTAAAAAGCAAAACACGCAAAAAGCAGAAACATCTATACATACAGAGATGGTGGTTGCCAGAGGGGAGGGAGGAGGGAGTTAGCAAAATGGGTCAAGAGGAGTGGGGGATACAGGCTTCCAGTTATGGAATGAATATGTCACAGGGATGAAAGGTATAGCACAAGGAGTGCAGTCAATTGTATCGTAGTAGCATTGTGTGGTGACAGATAGTAGCTACACTTGCAGTGAGCACAGCACAACTATAGACTTGTCTATTCACTCTGCTATACACTTGAAACTAATGTAAAACAACAACAATAAAGTAAAATAAATAAAACAAAACAAAATAAAATCATGCAAATGTTAGAGATAACGTCTACCTCAACACTGTTGAAAATTTTAAGAATGTAATTGTTTTGCACTTTTCTAATTTTCAATGTTTTACCAGAAAGATTGTTTATCTAGAAAAAGACTGATTATCCAGATTATCTATCTAGAATGTGGTCTGTCATGGTCTGTTAGAGAGCTTAGTGATTGCTTCTGTGATATGTAACTTTAAAAGGTCAAGTTGAAATTTTCTGGAACTAAGGCATTAGCAAGAGCATGCATGCCCTCTACTTCAGTGGTCAATGGATGAAGTCAGATATTATCTGAAGGTTGTTTGTTTGTTTGTTTGTTTGCTTTTGAGAGAAAGAGAGAGATGTGCACAAGCAGGGGAGAATGGCAGAGGGCAAGAGAGGGAGAATTTTCAGCAGGGTCCACACTCAGCAGCACAGAGCACGACACGGGACGCCGTCCCACGATCCTAGCAGCATCATGACCTGAGCTAAAATCAAGAGTCAGACACTCAGACACCAACTGAGCCACCCAGGAGTCCCCAGAAATTATCTTGTTTTACCCATTTATCTTTTGTCATTTTATTAAAAAAAAAAAAAAAAAAAGCTCAGAACCACAAGGTAGATCTGCCTTCCCAAAGCTCCACACCTAGAATTTGACAGTAGGTAAATGACAGACACCTGTCTAGTTAGTGCCGTTAAAGACACACACCGGTGAGCTAATAAAACCCAGGAGAATCCAGAAGAAAATCAAGAAGAAGGAGAGGGAGGGCTAACCCCAGGAGATATTAAAACAAGCCAATCTATAGAACCTCTGTATTAAAATAATACAGGTTTGCTGCATGGTTCATAATACACAAATAATGTACGATAAAAGGACCATCTTAAATTGTGGATATTGGTTTTTTTATTGATTATAAAGGGAAAACTGGATAGCCATATGCATAAACAGTAAAATTGGATCCATTAGTTTGGATACAAGAGGATAGGTTTCATGTGGAAACAAAGATTGAAATAAGGATTAAACAAAAAGTGAAACCATACAAGTACTAGAAGAAACGTAGATAAATTACTCTGTAACCTAAAAAAGGAAAAACTCACTGATATAAGATCTAAAATCCAGAGACAAGGGGCGCCTGGGTGGCGCAGTCGGTTAAGCGGCCGACTTCAGCCAGGTCACGATCTCGCGGTCCGTGAGTTCGAGCCCCGCGTCAGGCTCTGGGCTGATGGCTCAGAGCCTGGAGCCTGTTTCGGATTCTGTGTCTCCCTCTCTCTCTGCCCCTCCCCCGTTCATGCTCTGTCTCTCTCTGTCCCAAAAATAAATAAAAAACGTTGAAAAAAAAAATAAAATAAGAAATAAAAAATAAAATCCAGAGACAAAAAGAAATATAAAAATCTGATCATATTAAAATAAGAAACAACCTCATAATGATTAAGAATACCATAAACAAAATAATAACAAATTGCTTGTTTGCAACTTCAATGGTAGGTAAGTAATTAATATCTCTAATATATTAAGTGCTTCTAGAATAAGAAAAAGCTGATGGCCCCTTAAAGATCAGCTACAGAGATTAATAGATAATTCACAGACATAAGAACTGCACATGGCTTTAGCTATGTGAATAAGTACTCAGCCTCAGTCATAATGAGAATATGCAGATCAAAACTATACCAAGAGAGCATTTTCTAATTTGGAGGAAAATCAGAAAACATACTCTGTTGGCAAAACTGTGGGAAAAGAGGCAATTTCTTATATCTTTAGGGAGAATGCAATAAGGAGCAACTGCTATTGAAAATAATTTGGAAATAGCTAGCAAAATTACATAGCATTGATATTTTGACCCAGCAATCTCAGTTGCTTGAATCTATATCACGCATATACTGGGGGGGGGGGGGGGGGGGAAGGCTTCTGCCTAAGCCTGTACATTGCAGGAATATTTGTTAGACCAACTTAAACACACATCAGTAGGGAGCTGGTTGAATTAAATGATATATCCACACAACGGATTACTGTGTAGCTACAAAAACAAATGAGGAGTTTCTCTATACTACTAGGGATCACTCTTAGGGAAATAGTCTTCAAAGAAAAAAGCAAGGTGCAAAACAGTTGATATGTATAGTATTATTATATAATATATATAATATGCCATAATTTATCTTTTAAAAAAACCCTAACATAATTTTATATATATATATGTGTGTGTGTGTGTGTGTGTGTGTGTGTAAGCTTAATATTAAAAAATGAAAAGAAATAAACATTTTAAAAATAGATACATATATAAGTGGAGGAGGAGTTATTTGCAAGCAAATAGAGGTAGATGCTAGACTCCTTTAAATATATTTTGTTTTGATTTTTGAATTGTGAAAATATTTTACATTTTTTTAAATTATTTTATTTTGGAGGCACCTGGGTGGCTCGGTTGGTTGACTATCCAGCTCTTGATTTTGGCTCAGTACATGGTCCCAGGGTTATGGGATTGAGTCCCCACATCAGTCTTTGCACTGAACATGGAGCCTGCTTAAGACTCTCTCCCTCTCTCTCTCTGCCCCCTCCCCCATTCCTGTGTTCTCCTCTCTCTAATATATATATATATATTTTTTTTTTAACGTTTTTATTTATTTTTGAGACAGAGAGAGACAGAGCATGAACGGAGGAGGGGCAGAGAGAGAGGGAGACACAGAATCGGAAGCAGGCTCCAGGCTCTGAGCCATCAGCCCAGAGCCCGACGGGCTCAAACTCATGGACCGCGAGATCGTGACCTGAGCTGACGTCGGACGCTTAACCGACTGAGCCACCCAGGCGCCCCATTATTTTTAAAATTCTCAAAATACCTTGGAGCGCCTGAGTGGTTCCTCAGCTAAGCTTCCAACTCTTGATTTTGGCTCAAGTCATGATCAAATGATTGTGAGATCGAGCCCTGCATTAGGCTCTGTGCTGAGCATGTACCCTGATTCAGACTCTGCCCCTATCCCAACCTCAAAAATAAATAAATAAACTTTAGAAAAAAATATCAAAACATATTAAGAAACTTTAATGAAACAAATGAGCCTCTTTGTATATATAGTTGGTGGTAATTTAACTGCACAGGTAAGAACTGTACTGACTTAAAACACATTAGAGATTTACCATCAATACATAAACCCTAAGAACAAAAAGTCAAGAACTAGAAAAATAAATTGAGTTGTTTTTGGAAATCGTATGTTGTTAAGTAGTTTTATATTGTAATTCTGACACAAATGTATCCAATTATCAGGTAAATTAAATAAACAACTGTTATCCTACCCTAGCCAAAATCCTTTAGTACTGGGATTCTTAGTGTAGTTGTTAAGAGATACAGATAAAAGGTGTAAGAGACTAAGTAAAACTCCGTAATTATGACTGGTTTGGAAGTATATCTGTGACACATGATATTCCTTATCTTTAGTTAAAGAAATAATACAGCTCATTGGAGAAATGGCTGATTTCAGACCTGGGCTGGAAATAAAGAAAGCAGAGTCTAAAATGTTTCGTTACACCAGATACAAAGAAGAGAAAAGATTTGTAGGGTCACCAAAAGAACTTAGGATCAACTTAAGGAGGATCTCATTGACCAAAAATGAGAAGATTTGAACATCAATGAGAAAAATAACTAAAATGGATTGAAAACCATGACATAGGTTTCCAAATAAAATCTTAAAATTCAAAATAAAATGTTGATCAATTAATGTTTTTGAAAACTGGTAAATGTTGTGAAAACTGGTAAATAAAGGTATATAAGCTTCATGATGGATAGCCAAGAGATGTTTTTATTCATAAAATTAATCTAGCTACCAAATGAGGAAGAAATGGTAACATTGCAATATGACCGTTTGACAACCCCTAATGCATTTATGAATCAACGGTGTACACAGCTCATTGTACCATAAAAATAGAGGTAACCAGGTATGTGCTTCAGATGGAAGACCATCTGCAGTAGGCTTGTCAAAAAAAAAAAAAAAAAGAATCATATATTATTAAGTCTCTAGATCCAACTAGCAACACAAACAAAAGAGGGAAGAACACTGGAGAGCATAGAAGGATCAGCAAAATCCTGCTAATTGAAAATTCTCTTGGACAAATAACCTAATTTTTTCCACAGTTAGGTTGCAAGGGGAAAAACCTGGAGATAGAACCTATAGGAAACAGACACATAAACCATTTGCACCACTTGGACTTTATTCAATCCAGATTCAAGTAGCAAACCATAAAAGATTTAAAAGTTAGAAAACTTCTGTAACTGTTAACACATGGAACAGTTGGAAATTGAACACTTTCTGTATATCATAGAATCAAGAAGTTATTGGTAATTCTCTTAGATCATGTTATTGTTAGTGGTTAAAAAGAGCTATCTTTAAGAGATGTATGCTGAAGGATTTACAGAAGGAGTAATGGCTAATGGAATTGCTTCAAAATAATACAGGAGGAATGAGATATACCTGAAAAATGTTGGCCATGGATTAATAGTTGAAATTGAGTAATGGGTACAGGGGTTTCCTTATACTCTTCAGTCTACATTAAAAAAAAAAGTGAGAACAACATGCCTGATCATCTTGAAGGACAAACAGAACTTAAATTAGAGGTTAAAGGAAAGTTTCTTTGAGAGGAGTACGTGTAAAAGTGTAAGGGAGCAAAATTCAGGAAACAAGTCATTTGTATGGTTGGTGCTTAGCGTTTGAAGAGCAGAGGGAGTACAAGGTTAATGGTGACAGAAGTTGGATCTTGGAGGATTCTGTACCCTATGAAAAAAGCTGTACTTTATTGCAAGGGGAGTGAGGAGCCATTAAAAATTTTTAAGCAAGAGAGAACATCACTGGAATTGGATCTGGAAAGCTCAGATAGCGACTGTGAGAATTGATTAAAGTGAGGACAGATAACAGCAGAGCAAGCCTGTTACAGTAATTCGGGGGGAAAAAAATTAATGAAGATAAAATTGACAGGACTTCGTGATTGGATATGAGATCGGAAATAAAGAAAAAGAGTCTAGGATGACTCAGATATTTGGTTGTGTTACCTATATGAGTGGGGATGCAATTAAATTAAATAAAATAGAATTAATTATTCAGGGTTTTGGAGACTCTTAATGCCTCTTGAGCTAATAAGATGTCTGGGTATCACAAAACAAGAACTATAAGTCACAAGTAGGAGGTCATTCTGGTAACAGTGTTCACTTCATGTGAAAATCAACAGTCACAGAACTTGGTTCTTTGAATCATGCAAATGACTCTTTATGTGATGGTAGATAGACATTTAAACGTTCTGCACCCCAATCTTGCAATTTTGACAGTACAGTTAACAATATTCCTTTCTATTACTTAGTAAAGACATACAAAAAAGTTTTAAGTTCTGGATTTTAAAAATGACATTTCTGTTTCACCCAAATAGATAGATAAAGAGGATTACAAGTACACTTACTTACCTTGATGAGTACTGAGTAATGTATAGAATTGTTGAATCATTATATCATACACCTGAAACTAATATAACAAATGACATTTTTAACTGATGGACACTTGATAGTGTTGACATTTAAATACATAGTGAATTCTACCGATTTACTACAATTTTCTGAATTGCTCTCTCTAAAAGGTTATGTTTTAAAAAGCTGTCTTCTGGTCTGTCCTCTGGGTTAGTATGAAAATATGTTTTAAATACTAGAATTATGATTCTGGAAGTTAAAAGCGATGGGTAAAACAGTAAAGCAGTGTGAGTTCCTAAAATGGTCTACAGCAATATGATTGGTTCCACGGCTGGGTCACTAACTTTGATGGCTCCAAAAATAGAAGGGGAAGTCCACACGATGCGTTTCAAATCTACATTCAAATATTAAAAAGTTACAGAAAAATAATTCTCTGGTCCCTGGAAACTATTTGCTATGAACAGACACACACACACACACAAACACACACACACACACACACACACACACACACACACACCATTCATACAGGGGGATGTGAAATTATAATCAATATTTGGTTATTCTCATTTTATATATATAAATATTTATTTAAACATGTAAAATGAACAGCAGACATGCTTAGCCAGGAAATTTTAAGCATCAGAAAACTATTCTATTCACTAAAATAAAAAAAAACACGATTATAATATTTTTCAAGCTTCAATAAAAACCTTAAGTCATTGTCTGAATTCTCTCCTTTTACAGAGGAAGGTTTGAAATATTTTATACTGAGAAGATTCTAAGAATCACTGAGAACAAAGAATGTATATTAAAATATGGTTGAATGCTATCTTCTAGACTCAGCAAATGATGTTCAAGTAGCATTGGCTATCTGATAAGTGGCATTTTGTCTTACAGTCAGGATAATGGTAGCTATTAGAAAACAAGTAACATTCTGGGTTCTAGGATAGTGAGAAGACAAACTTTGATTTCTGTAACTTTCTATTCTTTGACATAATTATGTATGAATTTCCCACCTCCATTTCAAATCTTTAAAAATATAAATGCTATATATACTAAAGATTTCTTCATGGCTCATTTTCCTCTTGTTTAAGGTCTTGAGCTCTACATGTCAGCTACGTACCAAGCAGCTGTTGCTAGGATGTTTCTGTTTCCATAGTGATAGATGAGCTCTTCAAATGCATGCAGAATTCCCCTTCTTCTTCACTACCCCTGTCTCCCTTGTCCATATGTAAATCAGTGTCCAAATCTCTAACTGTGACACAATTATTTGAAGTGATAATAGCTTGCACTTAACATCCATGGTATGTATACAGTATGATACAGTCTTGGCTTTATTTTTCCTTTAAGCTCTGCATTCTTTTCTCAACTCTGTAGACTACAGAAATTCCTATGACCTGGGGATGAACACTGTGCCAAATTAATAAAGATCAAACACATTTGCTGCCAATGTGCTTTACAGAAATAGCAATTAATAGGAGAAAACAACTGAGTGCAAATTGACTCTTTCCTTTCTTATTTTTTTGAAAAAAAAAAACAAGTTCAATAGAGAATGAAGAATGTGTTACAAAAATAACTGGTACAATACTCCACATGGGTTTCAGCCAGTCCATTTTAGACTCCATCTCAAATTCCACATATCAATTGAGGTTGACTGGCTCAGAATGTGTCTGGGTTTTCCAAAGGTCTTTAGTTCTTGGTGTGAAGTGTCACCCAAATTTGACTGTACTGAGCTGGCACTATGGCTGTACTTGTGGTAACTCCCACTGGATCTAGAATCCTCGCTATAGATGTTACTATCTGATGCTGTTGTTCAGGAACCTGCTTAAAAATTAGCAGGTTCAAAAACGTCACTCAACCAACTGACAGAAGTTCCTGAAGAAATAGACAAGCAACAAAGCTATCGCCAGACACCTTTTATTAGATTCCATAACTCCTGCCCAGTGCTAAACAGACCAAGAACTTTGCAATATCTGAGAGAAATAGAAAAAATAAAGATAAGTGGAGCTAAAAAAAATCTCTACAAATAATATTTGGATAGACTCTTGGGATCAAACCCTTGTTTGGGGAACACAGAATGACACTGGTTTCTTTACTTAACTTCATACTTCCTGAAGGTAAACAACATCAATTTCTGTTTCATGTTGCCATTTAGATGCAGGCTCTGTCTTCTGTGCAGAAGCATTCCTGCTTCCCTACTCATCCATCATCCTTAGTGGTAGAAGGAAAGAAACACAATGCTTAAACAATATATTCTTATGCTCCAATTGTCTATGATAAAAGAATCTATATTGATTAGATAAGTATTAAATTCATTAGCAATTATTCTTTCATTATATTCGCCAATAAAAATACCCTGATTTTTGTATTCTGTCTCTGGCATCACTACTACCTATGGAGAAAAAGGAATAGTAGCTTTGAAAATTATCTTCTTAATATAATTTATCTTTTATAAAATCCATTTAGAGGCACAAAATGATATTTTATCCAATTTCTATAAATATATTAGGAAAGAAGTTGGAAAGATGAAGCAATATGTTAGGAAAGATGTTGTCATCTTTTTTTTTTCTTATCTGTAATATCTTCAATGTTACTTTGGTAAAGGGAAGTAAAAAACAAGTTGTCTCTTTAAAAACTACCTATTAGACATTCCCTGCTCATGGATTGGAAGAATAAATATTGTCAAAATGTCAATACTACCCAAAGCTATCTACACATTCAATGCAATCCCAATCAAAATTGCACCAGCATTCTTCTCGAAACTAGAACAAGCAATCATAAAATTCATATGGAACCACAAATGACCCCGAATAGCCAAAGTAATTTTGAAGAAGAAGACCAAAGCAGGAGGCATCACAATCCCAGACTTTAGCCTCTACTACAAAGCTGTCATCATCAAGACAGCATGGTATTGGCACAAAAACAGACACATAGACCAATGGAATAGAATAGAAACCCCAGAATTAGACCCACAAACGTATGGCCAACTCATCTTTGACAAAGCAGGAAAGAACATCCAATGGAAAAAAGACAGTCTCTTTAACAAATGGTGCTGGGAGAACTGGACAGCAACATGCAGAAGAATGAAACTAGACCACTTTCTCACATCATTCACAAAAATAAACTCAAAATGGATAAAGGACCTGAATGTGAGACAGGAAACCATCAAAACCTTAGAGGAGAAAGCAGGAAAAGACCTCTCTGACCTCAGCCGTAGCAATCTCTTACTCGACACATCCCCAAAGGCAAGGGAATTAAAAGCAAAAGTGAATTACTGGGACCTTATGAAGATAAAAAGCTTCTGCACAGCAAAGGAAACAACCAACAAAACTAAAAGGCAACCAACGGAATGGGAAAAGATATTTGCAAATGACATATCGGACAAAGGGCTAGTATCCAAAATCTCTAAAGAGCTCACCAAACTCCACACCCGAAAAACAAATAACCCAGTGAAGAAATGGGCAGAGAACATGAATAGACACTTCTCTAAAGAAGACATCCGGATGGCCAACAGGCACATGAAAAGATGGTCAACGTCACTCCTTATCAGGGAAACACAAATCAAAACTACACTCAGATATCACCTCACGCCAGTCAGAGTGGCCAAAATGAACAAATCAGGAGACTATAGATGCTGGAGAGGATATGGAGAAACAGGACTCCTCTTGCACTGTTGGTGGGAATGCAAATTGGTGCAGCCGCTCTGGAAAGCAGTGTGGAGGTTCCTCAGAAAATTAAAAATAGATCTACCCTATGACCCAGCAATAGCACTGCTAGGAATTTATCCAAGGGATACAGGAGTACTGATGCATAGGGGCACTTGTACCCCAATGTTTATAGCAGCACTCTCAACAATAGCCAAATTATGGAAAGAGCCTAAATGTCCATCAACTGATGAATGGATCAAGAAATTGTGGTTTATATACACAATGGAATACTACATGGCAATGAGAAAGAATGAAATATGGCCCTTTGTAGCAACGTGGCTGGAACTGGACAGTGTGATGCTAAGTGAAATAAGCCATACAGAGAAAGACAGATACCATATGGTTTCACTCTTATGTGGATCCTGAGAAACGTAACAGAAACCCATGGGGGAGGGGAAGGAAAAAAAAAAAAAAAGAGGTTAGAGTGGGAGAGAGCCAAAGCCTAAGAGACTGTTAAAAACTGAGAACAGGGGCGCCTGGGTGGCGCAGTCGGTTAAGCGTCCGACTTCAGCCAGGTCACGATCTCGTGGTCCGTGAGTTCGAGCCCCGCGTCAGGCTCTGGGCTGATGGCTCGGAGCCTGGAGCCTGTTTCCGATTCTGTGTCTCCCTCTCTCTCTGCCCCTCCCCCGTTCATGCTCTGTCTCTCTCTGTCCCAAAAATAAATAAAAAATGTTGAAAAAAAAATTTAAAAAAAAAAAAAAAAACTGAGAACAAACTGAGGGTTGATGGGGGGTGGGAGGGAGGGGAGGGTGGGGGATGGGTATTGAGGAGGGCACCTTTTGGGATGAGCACTGGGTGTTGTATGGAAACCAATTTGACAATAAATTTCATATATTAAAAAATAAAAAAATAAAAAAATAAAAACTACCTATTACCTAATTTATAATTGTTAATCAATAATTTCCCAAATTCTCATCAGACATCTCAGAAATAGAATCCTCTCCCAATTACGGATTTGATTTTACAATTATTAACAGAGTAGAGCTTAGGAAGCGATTTCTGTGTCTTCTCAGAATTATGGGGAACTACAACCAATTCAAAACAGCTGGTGATTGTTTTTGCCAGCATTTGACATCCTGATGTCTTGGGTCATGTCCATTTCTGCTTTGTCCTCTTAATGAGAAAACAGAAGATAATTTTCAATACTGATTATATTCCTCGCTGTGAATTCAACTAAGAAAAAAAATGGAACTATCTGAGATCATTTTGATAAATGTTCCTGATAATTTTCTTCTGTATTAATATTTATATCAAATATAGAAAGAGAAAACAATGATTTAGAAATACTGAATTCAAATTATTTTCCCAAATGTAAGGTTTCATTCATGTTCAAGGTTTAATCATTCATTAAACAAAGTGTAGAGCTATCACAATCCAGACTTTGGCTAAGCACTTAGGTCCCAGAGACAAATAATATATAGTCTCTGCCTTCAAGTAATTCTGTTTAGTGTTTTCTGCAATAATGATTATTACTATACTACATATATTAAACTATTACTATAATTATTTATTTATTCTTACAATAATAATTACTATAATTATTTAACCATTATTATATATTAAATTATTACTATACTACATATATTAAATAATAATAATAATACATAATGACGATAATAATGACTCTTATAGTTCATTTAGAATTGGTTTCACAAAGCCTTGAAATGTTTCTCCTTATTTCTTGAACATTGCAATCTTAAAAAAGATGATTATTGGGGCGCCTGGGTGGCGCAGTCGGTTAAGCGTCCGACTTCAGCCAGGTCACGATCTCGCGGTCTGTGAGTTCGAGCCCCGCTTCAGGCTCTGGGCTGATGGCTCGGAGCCTGGAGCCTGTTTCCGATTCTGTGTCTCCCTCTCTCTCTGCCCCTCCCCCGTTCATGCTCTGTCTCTCTCTGTCCCAAAAATAAATAAAAAAAATAAAAAAATAAAAAAAATAAATAAATAAAAAAAAAAAAAGATGATTATATCACAAATCCACTTTTAAAAATACATCAAAATGATAAGAATAGTTATCTCTGGTGGTGGTATTACAGGTGATTTTTTTCTTCATTTTGCTTATTTTCTACTTTTTTTTATAGTAAACACATAAAATTTTCAAGTTTGATAGAACTGAGATATTAGAATAAAGGAGAAAGTCTGTAAGTTTTAGAAAACCTAATAGTGGGAAATTACTAGAAATCTGGTAAGAAGAAAGAAAAAGAAGGAAAGGGAAGAAATTTCTCCAGAGAAGACTTGAGTAGCCTCCCTTGAATTGAGAAGTCTTGAAGCCCTATGTCTAGCATTAGATATTCTGAGAATAATAAATACCCTCTCTTGACACTACATATTTCTAATGGTAAGTTATCAAAAACTTGCATCTCAGCTTGATGTACAAGACATCAAAAGATTCTTATGCTTTCAAAAACCACAAAACCATGCCTGAATCCTAAGTGAAAATAATAGGGGCATTTGTGTGAAACTCTATCATAACACAACACAAATTCAGTTATTTCACTACTGAACATGGAAGCTACTGGTCAACATGTGTTTAAAAATAAACTACAGAGGAGAAGATGGCTGCGTAGGAGGACCTGGGCTCACCGCATCCTGCTGATCACTTAGATTCCACCGACATCTGCCTAAATAACCCAGAAAACCGCCAGAAGACTAGCAGGACGGACTCTCCAGAGCCAAGTGTAGACGAGAGGCCCACGGAAGAGGGTAGGAAGGGCAGAGAGGCGGTGTGCACTCCACGGACTGGCGGGAGGAAGCCGGGGTGGTGGAGGGGCAGCCTGCCGAGCAAGGCAGAGCCCCCGAGTCTGGCTTGCAAAAGCAGAGGGGCCAGAAGGAGTGTGTTCTGACAGCCAGCGGGACTTAATATCTGGAATGTTATTAGTCAACAGCTGTGCTCGGAGAGCAGGAGGGCTAAAGGACAACGGGAGGGAGAGTTGTTGAGCCCCAGCTCAGCGGGGAACAAAGGCACTAGGAAGCACCATCTCCCTCGCCCATCCCCCAGCCAAAATCCCAAAGGGAACTAGTTCCCGTCACAAGTCACAAACTTGCTTGCACCACGCAAACACCCAAAGCTGTGCTTCTGCAGATCCATCCTTCCAACCGGTCTGCCTCCCTCCCGGTGCCACAGGGCCCCTCCCGAAGCGGACCACCGAAGGCAATGTGAGCTAAGCCTGCCCCTCCCACCCTGTGCACCTTGCGGATCCACCCCGGCTAATATGCCAGATCCCATCGAAGCAGCACCACAAGGCTGGCAGTGTGCAAGTAGCCCAGACAGAGGCCACACCACTCCACAGTGAGTCCTGCCCCTGGGAGAGGAGAAGATAAGGTACACACCAGTCTGACTGTGGCCCCAGCGGTGGGCTGGGGGCAGACATCAGGTCTGACTGCGGCCTGCCCACCAACACGAGTTACTCCAGACAGCACAGGGGAAGTCCCCTACAGTTCCCCGTCACCCCAGGGGCTATCCAAAATGACGAAAGGAAAGAATTCTCCTCAAAGGAAACTCCAGGAAGTAGCAACAGCTAACGAACTGATCAAAAATGATTTAAGCAATATAACAGACCATGAATTTAGAACAATAGTCATAAAATTAATCGCTGGGCTGGAAAAAAGTATGGAGGACAGCAGAGAATCTATTGCTACAGAGATCAAGGGACTAAGAAATAGTCATGAGGAGCTAAAAATGCTATCAATGAGGTGCAAAATAAAATGGAGGCGACCACAGCTCAGATTGAAGAGACAGAGGAGAGAATAGGTGAATTAGAAGATAAAATTATGGAAATAGAGGAAGCTGAGAAAAAGAGAGATAAAAAAATCCAGGAGTATGAGGGGAGAATTAGAGAACTAAGTTATGCAATGAAATGGAACAATATCTGTATCATAGGAATTCCAGAAGAGGAAGAGAGAGAGAAAGGGGCTGAAGGTGTACTTGAATAAATCATAGCTGAGAACTTCCCTGATCTGGGGAACGAAAAAGGCATTGAAATCCAAGAGAACTCCCTTCAGACGTAACTTGAATTGATTTTCTACACAACATATCATAGTGAAACTGGCAAAATACAAGGATAAAGAGAAAATTCTGAAAGCAGCTAGGGATAAACACGTTCTAACATATAAAGGGAGACCGATAAGACTAGTGGCAGATCTATCTACTGAAACTTGGCAGACCAGAAAGGAATGGCAGGAAATCTTCCATGTGATGAACAGAAAATATACACAGCCAAGAATCCTTTATCCAGCAAGTCTGTCATTCAGAATAGAAGGAGAGATAAAGGTCTTCCCAAACAAACAAAAACTGAAGGAATTCATCACTACTAAATCAGCCCTACAAGAGATCCTAAAGGGGATTCTGGGAGTGAAATGTTGCAAGGACCACAAAGTACCAGAGACATCACTACAGGCATAAAACCTACAGATATCACAATGACTCTAAACCCATATCTTTCTATAATAACACTGAATGTAAATGGACTAAATGCACCAACCAAAAGACATAGGGTATCAGAATGGATAAAAAAAACAAGACCCATCTATTTGCCGTCTACAAGAGACTCATTTTAGACCTGAGGACACCTTCATATTGAGAGTGAGGGGATGAAAAACTATCTATCATGCTACTGGAAGTCAAAAGAAAGCTGGAGTAGCCATACTTATATCAGACAAACTAGACTTTAAATTAAAGGCTGTAACAAGAGATGAAGAAGGGCATTATATAATAATTACAGGGTCTATCCATCAGGAAGAGATAACAATTATAAATGTCTATGCACCAAATATGGGAGCCCCCAAATATATAAAACAATTAATCACAAACATAAGCAAGCTTATTGATAAGAATGTGGTAACTGAAGGGGACTTTAATACTCCACTTACAACAATGGATAGATCATCTAGACACAGGATCAATAAAGAAACAAGGGCCCTGAATGATACATTGGATCAGATGGACTTGACAGGTATATTTAGAACTCTGCATCCCAAAGCAACAGAATATACTTTCTTCTTGAGTGCACATGGAACCTTCTCCAAGATGTCTCCAAGATAGATCACATACTGGGTCACAAAACAGCCCTTCCTAAATATACAAGAATTGGGATCATACCATGCATACTTTCAGACCACAATGCTATGAAGCTTGAAATCAACCACAGGAAAAAGTCTGGAAAACCTCCAAAAGCATGGAGGTTAAAGAACACCCTACTAAAGAATGAATCGGCCAACCAGGCAATTAGGGAAGGAATTTAAAAATATATGGAAACAAATGAAAATGAAAATACAACAATCCAAATGCTTTGGGATGCAGCAAAGGCAGTCCTGAGAAGAAAATACATTGCAATCCAGGCCTATCTCAAGAAACAAGAAAAATCCCAAATACAAAATCTAACAGCACACCTAAAGGAAATAGAAGCAGAACAGCAAAGACACCCCAAACCCAGCAGAAGAAGAGAAATAATAAGGATAAGAGAAGAAATAAACAATATAGAATCTTAAAAAACTGTAGAGCAGATCAACGAAACCAAGAGTTGTTTTTTTGAAAAAATAAACAAAATTGATAAGCCTCTAGCCAGGCTTCTCAAAAAGAAAAGAGAGAGGATCCAAGTCGATAAAATAATGAATGAAAATGTATTTATTACAATCAATCCTGCAGAAATACAAGGATTCACATAAGAGTGAAAACATATGGTATCTGTCTTTCTCTGCCTGACTTATTTCACTTAGCATAATACTTTCCAGTTCCATCCACGTTGCTGCAAATGAACTATTGGGACCTCATGAAGATAAAATGCTTCTGCACTGCAAAGGAAACCATCAACAAAACTAAAAGGCAACCGACAGAATGGGAAAAGATATTTGCAAACGACATATCAGACAAAGGGCTAATATCCAAAATCTCTAAAGAGCTCACCAAACTCCACACCCAAAAAACAAATAATCCAGTGAAGAAATGGGCAGAAGACATGAATAGACACTTCTCTAAAGAAGACATCCAGATGGCCAACAGGCACATGAAAAGATGCTCAACGTCACTCCTCATCAGGGAAATACAAATCAAAACCACACTCAGGTACCACCTCACACTGGTCAGAGTGGCTAAAATGAACAAATCAGGAGACTATAGATGCTGGCAAGGATGTTGAGAAACGGGAACCCTCTTTCACTGTTGGTGGGAATGCAAACTGGTGCAGCTGCTCTGGAAAACAGTGTGGAGGTTCTTCAAAAAATTAAAAATAGATCTACCCTATGACCCAACAATAGCACTGCTAGGAATTTACCCAAGAGATACAGGAGTGCTGATGCATAGGGGCACTTGTACCCCAATGTTTATAGCAGCACTTTCAACAATAGCCAAACTACGGAAAGAACCTAAATGTCCATCAACTGATGAATGGATAAAGGAATTGTGGTTTATATACACAATGGAATACTACGTGGCAATGAGAAAGAATGAAATATGGCCTTTTGTAGCCACGTGGATGGAACTGGAGAGCGTTATGTTAAGTGAAATAAGTCACACAGAGAAAGACAGATACCATATGTTTTCACTCTTATGTGGATCCTTGTGTGGGTCTCAGAAGACCATGGGGGAGGGGAAGGAAAAAAAAAAGAGGTTAGAGAGGGAGGGACCCAAACCATAAGAGACTCTTAAAAACTGAGAACAAACTAAGGGCTGATGGGGGGTGGGAGGGAGAGGAGGGTGGGTAATGGGTATTGAGGAGGGCACCTGTTGGGATGAGCACTGGGTGTTGTATGGAAACCAATTTGACAATAAATTTCATATTTAAAAAAAATACAAAAATACTAAGGATCCAAGAGTTAAAGTAATGTGACCAAGGTTACACAACTAGTAAGTAGTGGCCCCTGGATTCTAAATCCTGTGCCCTTTCCACTATTATTAGGAGGGTATATGGTATAGAGTTTAGGAATGCCATGGAGTCAGGCTGGATACTGGTTTGAATCTCAACTTTATGTGGGAAAAAAAATTTTAACACATCTCGGCCTTGGTGTCCTTATGTATGAAATATGATTAATAATCATATCACCTTCCAGTCATGTTTGTTACTAAGCAAAAATAAAAGTGCTTAGAAGTGTAAAAAAATAATAAAATTAAAAAAATAAAATAAAAACAAACCACATATGGAAGTCAAGATGGGGTTGTGTGTGTGTATATATATTGCAAGGACACAGCAATGTCTTAGTTCACAGGAATGAAACGTTATGAATGGTAATCCAATTAAATATTAAAATTGCATTTCTCTGGGTGATTTGTCTTAAAAAATTGCTCCATGAGAACTCTTATCACAAAACATCCTTATTATTTCATTTGAGAATGGCCTAGATCTCCACTCCCAAGATATAGAGCAGGGTTTCTTGCCTCTGGGATTTTGTTCTTACTATTTGTTTTGCTAGAAATGATCTCCCTCCAAATTTTGCCTGGAGATAATCTCTCTGTTCTTTAAAGCTCAATTCTCGTTGTATTCATTTCTATTATTCTCCCAAGCATGAAACAAATCTAGTACATAGTACAGAATAAATAAATATTTGATAAAGGAATTAGTAATTGAAATGTTAATTCCATATGGCTTTCACTTCAGTCAAAAGCATTTTTGCCTACCTCCAAATATCTCTAACATTGTGCTAGTATTTTTCATGGGCTACTTAAAGCACACTGCCTAAAACTGCTGTTTTATTCGTAGGTTCTCTGAGTGCAGAGATTATAAGTAATTATTGTTTTCATCCTTAATTTTATTTAAGACATTTTCCTCCAGGGGGAAAAAAAGCAGTCCCAAGTATAATAGAACAAAAAGGTGACATAAAATGGCAATCAGAGTGGAAAATAAATTTTTAGATGTAACTAATATGTTTCAGGAATTTTATTCAAAACTCTTATTTCGTCTACTTTATCTCAATTGATTTGGAAGTAGAAATAAAATATTTACCAAATATGTAAATGAAGAGAAACTTGAGGTGAGTGTGAATAATTTGGAAAACAGAATCTGTATCAAAAAAAAATTGGGGGGGAGGGGTGGCAAGCGCCTGGGTGACTCAGTCCGTTAAACATCCAACTCTTGGTTTCCCTTCAGATCATGATCTCATAGTTTCGTGAGTTCAAGCCTCACATCGAGCTCTGTGCTGACAATGTAGAGCCTGCTTGGGATTCTCTCTCTCTCTTTCTCTCTTTCTCCCTCCCCTTCTCATGCTGTCTCTATCTCTCTCAAATTAATCAACTTTAAAAAGGTTTAATAACAAAAAATAATCTTTTAGACTGCAATAATTGGGGTAAATCTAACACACTGGAATCTAACTGGTATGACATTATAGGACTATATTCATATCCAGATAGAACAATTGTACAAATTCCAGTTCCGAGTAATTTTGATTTGGCAGTGACTTGCATAAAGCCAATTTAGTTGGGTTTTTTCTACATTAAAATGAATACATGCCAAAAACATGATGTGAATGATCCAATATTGGATGTAATCCTACAATAAAGAGATAATTTATACAACAGGAAAAATGATATCATACTTACTATGTACTGGTAAGAATACCCTGAATATTCAGTTCTTAAAAGAGTTATAGAAACCTGGAAACCAAGAACAGAGGGGACATGGGCCCAGCAAGAACATGGCCCCAGAAACCATGTCATACAGAATTCTGAGATGTATTTAACCCAGAGAGAAGAGTCTAGAAGACATGATTGCTCACTGTCTTCAATCATAGAGGAATTATCATGAAAGTCATCCCCATGAATTATCACAAAAGAATAAGTCACAGAAGGAGAGATTAGGGCCCAAGTTAAAGTGGGAATGTAAACAGTCAGAGGTGTCCAGTCAGACCCAACTGATCCTGGGGAGATGAGGGTTTCCTGTCACTGATGATGCCCACATCCCTGACAAAGGACCACATGATGTACACTACAGGACTAGGAGCACCATTTGAATGATTTAAACAGATAATCTTAGAGCAACTTTCCTTGCAAAGCTAATGTAAAGCTCATACAGCATAATTTTCTAAGTGAGCTTCTAAGAAGTCTCTATCTCAGCTGTCCCCTATATTAGATCTCACCAAGATTAGGGATCATCCTCCTTCAAGTTCTCTTGCCCACTCAGAAGAGCTACTACTGAGAAATACTGTAAGGTTTCTCTGTAGTGTGTTTTTATGCTGCAGCGTGGCAGCAAATGGAAAATCATCCAATATTTTTCAGTGACTGAAAGCCTCAAACATGAAGGGTCAGGCTGCAAAAAATAGAGGTGCCATATAAAGAATGAAAAAATAACAAGACAGGACACCAAAATATGATCATTTCATCATGGGAACAACAGGTCTGTCAAAGCTGTGCACTGAAGCCAGGGACAAGTGAAAATGGACTTGATGTTCATCGAGTAAGTGGGCAAATAAAGATGAAAGCTGGAATGAAATTTAATTTCTAAGTAGTCCCCTGCTAGCTTCTGGTAAATGACATTACAATCTCATTCTTCCTGAACTAGGGACTGACTCCTAATAAATATTAGTTTCCACCCATCTCTCAAGAAAATACTAGAATAATTCATTGGCATCAGCTTGGCTAAGGTTAATTCCCTGACACAACTTCTAGTTAGAGCTTTCGGATGGGCAGGAGTATATAGTAATAGCATAGATCTGAAACATCAAATAATTTTTAATTAACTCTCAAGCACTGACTTATTCCTGAAATTACAAAATTTTCTGTCTCTTATATACCATTCTATTATGGAAAAGGCACAAGGATTGGGATCAGGTAACCTGGGTCTGAGTCCCTACAGTTCTGTTAACCAGCTGTATGACATTGCTGAAGATGTACGATTTTTATGAGAGCTGGTTTCATCTTACGTGGAGAAAAATTGTCTTATAAAGGAGTATTTTCATTTTACTCTTTTAAGTTTATGTGCTTCCACTCTAAAAGGGCAACTTGGAAACACAATGGTAAGCTCAAGTTTGCAATATTTAACTATTACTTTAAAAAATTATAACATATATGCAAGCAAAAGTTGTCTGCATTAAGTCCTTAAATTGCATTTCTAAAGCACTCTCTCTAACTTTCTCCTAATGTGCATAAAGAAATGAAACCGCTTAAAGTAATTTAGTTGGCTGGCTTTGCATATAGGTTTGACTGGGTTCCATAGTTATTATTATATGTTTTATATATATTATATGTGATATAATATATATTATTATATTTGGCATCTTATAATTTATCTGGCAGCCCTAATTATGTGCCACATTCTGTTACATTTTCTGAACATATTACTAAGTCAGTTCTAAAGGACTTTCTGAATGATATGATATTATATTATAATATTAATAATAATATAATATAGCTTCCCTCAGATAAACTAGAAAATATAACAGTACCATCTATTCATGATATATTCTAAATTTGTTCAGTCACTTTATATATGCATTAAAGCCTAAAGCATTCTTAATTTTAACTGCAGTACTTTAGAATCTATTATTGTACACTTTTCATTACGTTATGAAAACAATGAATGATATACCAAATACAGAGTAAACTAAATTATGAGCAAAAGAAATGCAAACCAACTTAAGAAGGTAAACTCTGTGAAAACACTTAAGCCTATATTAGCAAGATCCATGTGGATATAAAAAATAAACATATTTTTTCTATACCCATTCCAGTTTGTTTTTCATTTTTTAAATCTATTAACTTTATTTCTAAGAGATCATTAACTAGCAGAAACAAATTAGGTTCTAGTTCTGGTACCATCTATAAGAAGCCACATAAACTTACACTTCTGTTTAAAACTGTGTAATTTAGAGCTCTATAATTCCCCAATTTTATTTATTTTCTAAGAAATTTTACTGTATAAATAGTTCCATAAATATAGAGGTGACTTACATTTATATAGATAATTTGACAACTGTCTTGCCTGAAGTTTTGCTGATGTAAAGGGCTTATAGATGGCATTTTTCCTAAGCAAGTGATACTTATTCCTCCTCAAATAAAGGTTGGCAAAGGAGTCAAAATAATCTTATGCCACAGATTCACATAAAAATATGTGTTTGTAGGTCTTTAGAAATTGTCATATTATGAGTTCTTCAGAAGAACTGGAGAGGGGCTTAAAAATAATTCACCACTGACGAACAAATAGCAGAAAGTTTGTAGCATCCTTAGCTTCAACTAGGACTGCACTTCAAGCTGCCCACCACTAATGGATGGATGGATGGATGGATGGATGGATGGATGGATGGATGGACGGACAGAGAGATAGATGATAGATAGATAGATAGATAGATAGATAGATAGATAGATAGATAGATATGATAGATAGGCAGATAGATAGAACAAACTCTTAAGGCTCTTATTTAATCCATACAATGGGTAAAAGTAATAATTGAAATCTGGTGGAGGTGTTTCCTCAGTCAGAGATTTTTATCCATTTTTAAAGTGGGTAACACTAAAAGAAACTGTGAATTAGAATTTCATGTATTCCTGGGAACCGTGCCTCCTTTGCCCGTGAGACTTGGCTTTCCTTAAATGCTTTGTCAACTTAATTTCACTGTGAATCCTGACATGGTGTGAGTTTTCCTACTGCAGAAATCGGTTAATAAAATAAATCACTGACATTTCCTTTAGATTTAATACTGTATGTCAACTTTTGTCATAACTATACTGAAACCTCTGATGTCGCTTAGTATTATGTAAAATACTCACATATTATTATCCCCGGCAACTGGAAATTTTACTGTCCCAACTTTGGAACTAAATAATTTTGGACAAATGTTTGATAAATGCTTCACTATTCAAAATTTCCTTACTCATTCTCTGAAATCCAGTATCCAAATGGATTTGAATATCAGCATATCCCTTTTATATCGGAGGTTACTATTCAGAGTCTCATTAACCACACTCAGGAAATAAGGGATTTGACTATTATGATACATAAAAGATATCAGGGCACCTGGGTGGCCCAGTCAGTTAAGCATCAGACTCTTGATTTTGGCCCACATCATGATCTCACGGTCCTGAGATTGAGCCCCTGCTTAAGATTTTCTCTCTCTCCCTCTCCCTCTGCCCCTCTCCCACTTGTTCTCTCTCTCTCTCTCTCTCTCTCTCTCTCTCTCTCTCTCTCAAAAACAAAAAAATACTTTTAAAGGTAGAGATAGATATCCACAAACAGACAGATGTAAATATCTCTATGTTGACAGACATCACGAAGTTCCCTAATGACACATTGGGAAAAACTAGAGAAAAGAAATTGTCAAATCTCCATCATAGTAAAGGTCAAGCTCAACATATACTGAATGACAATTATTTTATAACAAACACAATCCATAAACATAAAAATACATTAAAATGTTTATTAATTTCAGTAACTTAAAAATCATTGAAATAATCCATTCCAGCATTTTTTAAGTGACAGATGCTTTTTATCCTTATTTTTTTAAACATACAAACTGTTTGCATTATAGAAAATATGCATTCACATATATCTCCTATCACAAACATTCTAGGCTGGCTTTTCCTCCCAAGCTTAACTGAAAGGAAAAATGAAAAATCACTCATTATATCTCACTGCTAATGTAGAAACAACTGGAAACTGGTCAAAGTAAATGAATATTACTAAAATTTCTTTTACAGACCTTAAGTTGATGTATCTTCTCTAATGCAAAAGATCTTGTTTTTACAATGTAAAGGGTAAATTTAATTTTAAAAAATTAAAAAGGGTAAATTTCATTAAAAATTGAAATTAAATTTAAAATTTAATTTAAAAGGTTTAATTAAAAACTATTATTATTATATAATAACCGAAAGAGGTTGCAATTCCATATATAAAGAACAATCACAGAAAGAAATGGAGGTTATTCAGAAGTAATTGATTAGGTTTTGGACAATTGGCATTTCTTATGCTAAATCAATGGTATTGATTCCTAAATTTATTGCATTGCAACAAAAAACCTTATGTATACTGCGAGTGCTCTAGAATATACTAAGGCTTCCTTTGAGACCTAGTACTTGATTGATTTTCTCAGGAGTGTTGTGCTTGTGGTAAAGATGAATTTATATTCTCTTTCTTCAATGCAGATTCTCTCTATATCTTTTAGATCAGTTCTATAAATCATTTTTTAAATCTTCCATATCTTGTACTTTTTGAGATTTACCTATTTCTTCTGATAGCTTATGTATTAAAAATACAATCTATAAACATAGAGACCATTTAAAAAGTGTGATATTATTTTAATAAAGTTAAAATATAAGAGAATACATTTCCATGACTGAAGTAGAGGACAGTTTCAAGGGTAAAACCTACTTCCAGTTCCAGCCATGATGGAGTAAACCCAGCACCCTTCAAGACAAAATACATAAAGCACCCATTTTCAGGCCTTGAACAGCTGACACTGAAGGTCTGTGATGCTTGAGAGAAGGGAAACACACAAAATGATCTCAACATTCATCTTCACTACAAGTGTGATGGCAACTGGTACGCTGTGGCCCAGGGAAGCAGAGTCCCAAGAGGCAGGATCAGCCTCACAGAGGAAAAGAAACAGAAATCAGGTTCCAAGGACCTGGGGTGACTAGAACTCGGGTAGAAACTTCTCAGAAGGGCTGATTAAGAAATATCCCTATTTGCAATTTTGGCCACAGACCAAGCTGTTCATCCCAAAGACAAGACTGCAAGGCGGCAGGTAAGGAACAGATCCTGAGGGTCGTTGGCTGAATGAGATTCGGGCGATCACATTGTGTTGGCACAGGTTGTAGCCCTGACCATCCAAAGTGAGGAGAAAGCACTGAACACCTTGGCTTTTTATATGAGACTTCAAAAAAAGCCTCTTCTTAAAAGTAGGGCTAATTTGGAGAGGAAAAAAAAATGATGTAGATCATTTAATACCGAAATCTCAAAGCTGAAAAATGAATTCTTTGGGTATCCGTGCAAAAATATCAAGTAATTGTTACAATGAGATTATAAAAACCAGGCTGGCTTTATATTTCTTCCCAGGTTTATTCAATTCTGGAAGCAATGAAACAAAGATTTCTCAACCTCAGCACTACTGATATTGTGGGTCAGATATTTCTTTGTTGTAGGAGAGCTGCCCTGTGCCTTTACCTATGAGCTCCATAGTTTACTGACCTCCACCCAAAAAAGACTCCAGATGCCTGAGGTTTTTGCTATGGTCTGAATGTTGATGTCCTTCCACAATTCATGTATTTAAATCCTAACCCCCAAGGTGATGACATCAGGAGGTGATTAAGTCATGGGGTTGGAGCCCTCATGATTGGGATTAATGCCTTCATAAAAGAAGCCCCAAAAAACTCCCTTGCCCCCTTCCACATGTGAAGACACAGCGAGAGAGTGCCCTCTAAGAACCAGAAAGTGGGCCCTCCTCAGATTCCAAATCTGTCAGCATCTTGATCCTATACTTCCCAGCTTCCAGAACTGAGGTTGAGAACCAGTGCCATGAAGCTACCCAGTTGATAATATTTTGTTACAGAAGCTCAAATGTACTAATCCATGTGATCAGAGGTGGGGTTAAAACTGCCCTCTAGTTTAGAACTACTGAGCTAGAATAACAAAGTCCAGAGGGAAGGTATGACTAAGATCACTCTAGGAGGATGGCATACAATCTAAAAAAAAAAAAGAAACCTAGGGGGTAATTCTTAAATAACTTGAGTCATTCTTAATAAAAACAGAACTCAGGAATAGAATGCAGGTGACCAAGCAACAGGAGGACATGTCATAGTCAAGTCTGGTGCCTTATGATTATTGACTGTTTTCTAATGATAAGGAATAAATCTAAGCAGCCATGGGAGATATGGTCACAGAAGATAAAAGCAATACATTGGGAGAAACTAAAATCACACTTTGATAAGTAAAAACTGTGAGACACGTTTGTGTTACTGTGAAATAGTAACAGAAAATAAGTTGAAGGATACGTGTAATTTCCTCATATTTCTTAAAGGAAATTCAGCAGTCACCTCCTGTAATGGATAAATCAAGGATGAATGGTGTAAACCAATGCGATAAACTTACTAAAACAGGAGAAATAAAATCTATGAAAGGAAGCAGGCAGAAGTACAATTGTGTTGATTTTCTCATCTTTGAGATAGAACATTAATAGATGCATCTACAGTGGTTGTATGAAAAGATCAAGGGTTAGGTGTCATGGATACAAAGATATCTAGTACAAGAGTAAAAACAATGAACCTTAAAACTGGAGTCACACATGAACTCACACATTCACTCTGCCTGCCACACAGAAAACAAAAGAGAAAAAAAGAAAGGAAATCCAACTAGCAAAAATAAATGTTTAGGAAACATTCTAAACAGAAAATAAAATGAGATTTTGGGGCACCTGGGAAGCTCAGTCGGTTAAGCATCCGACTTCAGCTCAGGTCATGATCTCATAGTTGATGAGTTCAAGCCCTGCGTCAGGCTCTGTGATGACAACTCAGAGCCTGGAACCTGCTTTGGATACTGTGTCTCCCTCTCTCTCTCTGCCCCTGCTCTGTTTGCACTCTGTCTCTGTATCTCAAAAATAAATAAAAATGTTAAAAAAAAAAAAAAGATTCAAAAAACAAAACAAGTGAGACTTAAAACTTAAGAGTAGTCATCCCAGTTTTATGAGGAATCTGAAATAGAAGATAAACTCTATTGGAACATAAAGATTCATACCTGAACCAATAAACTAAAACAAGCGATGTGTTTTGTACAAATGACACAATGAAAACCAAGTGTCTCAGACAGATTGCAGGTAAAAGGGTAAAAATGTTAAATCAAGCAAAGAATAACAAAAAGAATTTTGAAATTGTAATAATAAGGTTGAATTCACAACAGATATTGTTAAATAAATCAAAGAGGGACAGTACATTTGTCAATTAATACAGATAGGGAGATTTGACCTTTCTACAATATTCTTTCTTAAAAAGAAAGATGCTATAAAATGTATTTAAATTTCCTTTAGCATTCTTAAAAGAGTGTTTGCCTTTCTTGTATTAATAAGAAAATTAGATTTTTAAAATTAAATAAATCTTTTGCTACATCAATCTAACATTAGACTCTGTCTTACAGAAGTAAATCTCCGTTATGTGAGGATTTGTATGTAATGTTGTCTATCTTGGCTGGGTTAGAAGATTGAAAGTCAAATGCACGTGCGTCTGCAAGTGGGTAGCTGCCTAAATTATGGTATATCCAACTATAAGCTACAAGGAACTACTAAAAACAATGAGTTGTATAAAATCTACCAGGGGCTGCCCTCTAAGCTGCAGATTTATACATAATGGATACTTCTTTTTTATTATTTTTTTAATGTTTATTTATTTTTGGGAGAGAGAGAGACAGAGCACAAGTGGGGGAGGGCGGAGAGAGAGGGAGACACAGAATCCTAAGCAGGCTCCAGGATCCAAGCTCTGAGCTCCGAGCTGTCCACACAGATCCCGACATAGGGCTCCAACTCACGAACCCTGAGATCATGACCTCAGCCAAAGTCAGACACTTAACCAACTGAGCCCCCCCCTGCCACCGGTGCCCCTGTAACGGATAATTCTTAAACACACACACAACACAATACCCATATTCTATACATGCTTGTTTCTGTTTGATTGATCACAGAGCAACTTGTGGAATATATACATCAAACTGTTCATATCGCTTATTTCTGGGAGGGAGATTTTACAGGCGTGGTAAAAAGATTTTATTTTGTTCGGAAAGAATCTCTTAATCCTTTGATTTGTTGTATAAAGCAAGTATTGCCTGGCAATTTAAAACACAAAGTCTTAAGATCTCAAAAAGCAAATCAAAATAAAACCCTACTCCCTGAAGGACCTATGTATTAGTGTGAACATAGAGACGCATAGTGTTGTTATAGATGAGGAAGCGGTCATTTGATGCCACAGTTTCATGTGGGTGTTTTTCTACTAAAAGGTTAGGATAGGTAAACTTTGTGTGGCAAGAATCAGACTGTCAACCAGTTAGCCTTGGCAGGTCATATGGAATCTGTCATAACTACTCAACTCTATGGTCTGAAAGCAGCCAGAAGCACTAAGTAAACAAATGACTGTGGCTGTGCACTTTATTTGTGGACACTGAAAGCTAAATTTCATGTAATTTTTGTGGGCCACAAAATATTCTTCTTTTGATATTTTTTCAACTATTTAAAAATGTAAAGGTCATCCTAGGCTTGGGATGCCTTAGCTCATAGGCTGCCCCTAAATGAGCTTTGGATCATAGTTTCCAACCTTGTACTAGGGAGTTCAAGTGGAAGCAGAAATATACCTACTGGAATTGGGTCCTATTGTCCAAGCCACTGCCTTTGGGATGCAGAGGAGCTGGTACAGAACTTATACAATGTGATTTGATATGTGGATTCTGAAAAATATCTCCCCATGTTCTTTCTGGATGAAATGCACTTGATTATTTTATCTGCTCTAATTCTATACTTAGTCTCATTGTTTGCCAGGGGAAAAAAAAGCTAAAATTCTAAGAGACAGAAATGCATTAGGCTATGCTATCTCTCATTGTGTGGAATTGTGAAAATGACTTTCTCCTAACAACTATACCCAGAAAATGGAAGTTGTAATGGGTTAGAAGGGAGAAGAGACGCCCCCATTTTAGATAATAGATCACCACTGAGAAAGGCTGTGTGGGCTGTAGGGTGGGTGCGGAGTGGCCAAGGAGAGACAGGGAGTGAGGTATAGGACAAGAGAGGTGGTGTGGTCCCTTGGCTGTAGAAGCAAAAACAATATAAAACATAAAACAACATATTGAACTGTTGGCCCCAGACCGCATCCTGAGTTTACCACTAAGATTAAAACTGAATAAAACAAAGGCATTTGAAGGAGGAAAGATAAAAGGCAAGAATCATTTCCATGTTTATTCAAATTTATGGCAAGGAATTACTCAGATGCCTTTCAGTCAGAGGACAAACCAATGCATCATACATTTGAGAATATGGGGCAGTGGGTTATGACTTAGAGAGGTAAACCAGGATTTCATAAAGTAGGAATGTTGGAGAACTGCAAATAAACTTAAGGAAGAATGTGTTAATGTTAATAAAGAAGGCTCATTTTTTGTAAGACTAGTTAAAGTCCTAAATATTCTCATATGCTTTGTTAACCTCTACAGGGAGCTAGACTGTATCTTCTTTCCCAGATATATTTGAAAACAAGATGTGTGTGTGTGTGTGTGTGTGTGTGTGTGTGTGTGAGAGAGAGAGAGAGAGAGAGAGAGAGAAATCTCAGGATTAGCTCCCACAAAACATATTTTGGAAAATACTACTTCAGTTATAATCTTCTATGACAAAATTTGCCCTAAGACAATAAAAGTCAATAGGCACACACAAACTATATAATGTAGGAAGAGAAACAAAATTTAAAATATGCATTTTAGGGGGTGCCTGGCTAGCTCAGTCAGGAGAGTGTGGGACTCTTGATTTTGAGGTCTTAAGTTTGAGCCCCACGTTGGGTCAAGAGATTTCTTTGAAATTAAAATAACAAAATATAAATTTATGCACACTTTCATGCATTTAACCAAAATGCCTTCCTGTTGCACAAATTGTGGGAGATACTCACATAAACACTTTCTTAAAAGCAAAGACTTCAAACTACCAAACATATTTCACATTCTAAAAGTTTATACTCTTAGTAACTCAGGATGTACTTACTAATAGAAATTAATAAAAATGATAGCTTAGTTTCCCAGCCAAGTTTACTAATTTTTTAGATAAAGTTGAAATAAAATTACTGATGATACAGTAAACCTTTTTTAAAAATCATTGTTAAAATCTGTCATTAAATAAAACAAAAATGTAAAGATTTTTAAAATAGTATACTAAATTTGATGCTTCTGAAAAAATAAGTGAAAGCAGATATAACAGTTTTAAAAATTATAAAGGAAAGTTTTGAAATATATATTCCCAGACTATTTTTGTCTGCACACGTATTTATCAGAAAGAGATTTTGTCTTAAAAATATTCCATTTATCTCTTTCTATTTAAGTATAACAAACATAGAAAACATGTATAGAACAAATATTCATCCCAGTGAATTATCACAAAGTGAACACTCTGGTGACCATACCTGTCCCCACATACAACATGATCCCAACTTCTAACATAATGGCTACTTTTATGAGATTTTAAAATTTATGAAAAGGGAAAATATGCTACATCTTCTTCTAGATATGGCTTTTTTAGGAAATACTATGTTTATGATATTTATCCATGTAATTCTGCCTTGCTGTAATTGGTTTTCCTTTATTGATGAAAAGCACACTACTATATGAATGTGCCACCATTTAATTATCTAGTCTACCTTTGTGTTCAGGTTTTGGCTCTTTCACATGGATTTCTGATGATACTTAGCAGTGCAATAGCTGAGTCACTGGGACTAAGTATATTCCACTTTAGTAGATAAGTCACAGTTTTGCAAATAGGTTATTCCCATTCACATTTCTATTAGCATTTCCATTGCTTCGCATCTTTATTCAGACTTGGTACTGCCAGCTTGTAGAATTTAGCCATTCTGGGGTGTGTGTGTGTGTGTGTGTGTGTGTGTGTGTGTGTGTGTGATTATGTTTTCATTTACATTTCAGTAATCACCTTTCTGTATATTCATTGAACATTGGGTATCCTCTTTCCTGTTCAAGACACTTGCCTATTAATTTTACGGGATCATCCATCTTGATTATTTTCCTTTAAATTTTTTTTTTTTTCAACATTTTTTATTTATTTTTGGGACAGAGAGAGACAGAGCATGAACGGGGGAGGGGCAGAGAGAGAGGGAGACGCAGAATCGGAAACAGGCTCCAGGCTCCGAGCCGTCAGCCCAGAGCCTGACGCGGGGCTCGAACTCACGGACCGCGAGATCGTGACCTGGCTGAAGTCGGACGCTTAACCGACTGCGCCACCCAGGCGCCCCTATTATTTTCCTTTAATAATTCTTACTATGGTCTGAATATCAGCCCCATTCATTTTTCAATCTATTTTTTTTATTTAGTATTTTGGTGAGTTTTTCAGAGTAAGTTAAGCTCATCCTAAGAGAACAAATAACCTTCAATGAGCAGTGGATTCACACATGCATGTTAAGATTAGGTCATTGGACGTGGGGACAGCTATTTTACCCCACAGAGTTCCTCAAAAGCCCACAGTGACCAATGGTCCACCATTTGAAATGCTGTTTATTACCATGGCAGGAAAAAAGAAAGAAAAGAGAAAAGCTCACACCAGAAATGATACATGTCATTTTTGTTCACATGACAATACGTAGTTCTAGTCACTTGTACATACCTAACCTTGAGAAAGATGGGAAATGTGCTCAACCAAACACCCAGGAAGGAAAGAGTGCAATATTGGTGAGAACTAGTGATGAGAACTAGGGAAATACCTAGACATTTTCCCTTATCATTAATGTAAGTCTGATTTTTCTTTTTGAATGTTTGCAGTACATCCCGGTTTGGGCTTATATTTAGTAAGTACTTCCCAAAATTATTCACAGCGTGGCACACAAGAAAAATAATATTTCAGTGGTAAAATGGAATGAATATCGGAGATTTAGTCATACTTGTGACATCTGTATAGTTTTTGGTGGGAAAAAATGTTACTTTTTTCTACTACTTCATTATTAGAAAAACAATATTTTCAGTCATATATTGCATGCCAAATTTCTATAAAACATTCAAACTATAACTTGTTGAAAATTTAAATGAAAAACTTGAACTGCTTCTGTAAACATGTCTTTTTAATATCAGATCTTATACTTGAAATGGTAAGATTAAGTTCCTGGTCAAGGCTTTTAAATGATATATATTTAAGCTTTATATATTCAAGTTTTTATGTGATCATCAATAAAACTTTGTCCACAACAAGTTTGCAGAAAAAATAAAATTACTACAGTGGAAATTATATTTGAAGATTCCAACAGCTCCTTTTTTTCTTTCAAAGTAAAATTAATTTTGAAATTGCTTATGGAAATGGGAATGGATTTTGAAATCCATTGTCAACTCAAGTATTTCAACTTACTGATGAAGTTTTCATTTGTAGAACACACATGCAATGCATTTTTAGAACAATATTCTATAGCCAGCATGAACATCATAAAATGGGTATACCAGCCACAAAAAGATAAAAGTATTTGTTATATGTAAAAAAACAAAACAAAACAGAAATTCAGAGCCACCTGGGTGGCTCAGTCTGTTAAGCGTCTGACTCTTGATTTCAGCAGAGGCCATGATCTCACAGTTTGTGACTTTAAGCCCCACATCAGGCTCTGCACTGACAGTGCAGAACCGATTTGGGTTTCTCTCTCTCTCTCTCCCTCTTTCTCTGCCCTTCCCCTGCTCATACTCTCTCTCTCTCTCTCTCAAAATAAATAAGTAAAAATAAAATAAAATAAAATAAAATAAAATAAAATAAAATAAAATAAAAACAGAAATTCAGAGACCGGGCAAGTGCACCCCCAAAAGCCCTTGTCTCCCCCCCATACACCAACCTAGGACTGCCTGCATGAACCCCTGTATGCCTGAGACACCACCTCTCCTTGAAGCATACAAACCCCTTCTTCCTGATGGGCAGCAACATATCCCACAGCTGACCGCCGAAGAAGTTGCCAGGGTGGTTGACACTGACTGGTGTGTGGCAGTGACGTCATTAGTGGCAGATTTTGCCCATCATCTGCAGAAAACGTGGGTGTATCACAATCCTGCTCTGAGGAGCTCTGGGGGAGCTTTGTGCCAAGGCAGGGGCAACTAGCAGGGAGACGTGTTTGGCTAAGCTCTATATGGCTGGACTCTCTGGCTCTTTTCACAATTTTCTGGGCACTAATTAACTAGACCCAAATAGGAGGTCATAATGACATTTGCCCAATTTAACACAAGAGAAAACTGGGGCACAGAGAGATCAAATGTCTTATGCACAGCGACACAGATTGCTAAGTGGGCAGTTAGGATTTGAAACAAGGGAATGTGGCTCCACACACTGGGGATGGTCACTGATTTTCTCAAGGTGAAACAAAAGTGGCACAATTGAGAACCATGGATATGTTGTGTTGATATGAACAATCTCCAGCGTGTGACCTGTTGATCTACAGAGCAAAGACGTCTGCAGATGTGCACTGAAAGAAAATAATGGCCTTTCACAATTCATCGTGACTCTGCCTTTTCCTTGCTTAAAATACACTCAGAACTAGTTTGTCTACAAGCTCAGTGTTAGATGGTAAGACAAAACCCTGACAATTATAGTTGTAGTTTGTACAGTACTTTTAAATGCTTCAGCGTTTTAATATGGTATTAATTATATCAATAACATTGTGGCTTCTTTCAGATAAAACAAGTAGAATTTAGTTGCCAAAACTGGTCATTCGTTAAATTAGAGCTTAAGTAGAACGTTGTTTAGCAACACAATTTCCCTATTCTCTTGTAACAACACAAAAAGTCACAACTACACTCGGGAAATCACAAAGTACTTAAAGTAATTACCACTATGAAGATTATTATTCAAGCATACTCTCAGTTTATCATCTTATATAAAATGTGAGTAGTCAATAAGAGTAATATATAAAGAGTATAAAGAGTAATATATAAAGAATGTAATTACAAAAAAAGAATATAAATAAATTACAGTAGCTATACCAAAAGCTTTACGTCAGTAAAAATAAATCTGGTTAACTTTTCTGACACCCTGATCTTTAGAAATCAAAAGATTTACATGGATTTGCCCTTCGAACTGGAGCAGATTTAATATTTTAATTTTAATCAAAAACCCAAAATGAAGAAAATAGGACGTAAGCTAAGCATAGACGGAGCCTTGATAAATTCCAGCAGCAGAATATGTCACAAACGATATTATTCTGATGTGGTTCTTGCTTTGTCCAATTTGTTCATTTTTCATATGATTTAACTGCATGAATTGCAATTTGAAGGAAATAGAAAATAGTTTAGGTTATTTGGTTCTGTTTTGTGGGAGGTTATTTTATTCTTTTGGGCTTCAGGCACATAGAATTGGAGCTACCGGCCAGTTTGTGGCTATAATGCCTGCTTCTTGCAGTTTTCTTTTTAAATTTCTTTTCATCTGCTTTATTTTTCCCTCCTTTAATGGCTTTGTGTATCATCCCTAACGTCACCAGCCCATTGTGTCACCATAAATTATGGACTACAATTTATAAAATGGTTTGGGGCTATTCACCTCTTTATGCTACTTTATAATTTTCATGCAAAATACTTCTGACTCATTCATCCTGCTTCCTACAGATAGAGTAGTTTTCGTTTTCACCGTGGCATAGTATTCCATCACTTGTGGTACAACATTTTACCTTCCCAGTCCCTATTGATGGTCATTTAGATGGTTTCCCATTCTGATTTTACCAGCAAAGCTGGACCATTTCTTCATGGATATGTAGAATGGTTTTTCTCAGAAGAACATCTCGAGGAACAGAGTCAGTGATGACATATGTACATGCACAAATCCACTACAAATGACTCTGCAGAACTGTCAAACCTATTTATAGTTCAGAAGCAGGAAGAGATTTTCCACTATGATACCTAATTTCTGGCCTAATACCTAATACCTAATTTTCTGACCCTAATTTCGATGGCAAAAAAAAAAAATTGCATTTCATTGCTTTTTTAATTTGAAATTTTTCCTCACTACTGTGATTGAATAATCTTTACTGTTTAGGTATTCATGTTTCTTTCCAAGCATGTAATTCATCTGTTACATCTTTTCTTGGCTAATTAGAGATTTTCCTGTCTTCCATCTAAACTGAATTACTTACACATTTAAGATTTCGTGCAAATATTAAGAACGCTTTTTAGTTGCAGACTATATCAGAATCATCTCCAAGTCTGTGTCTGTCAATTTTGTCCATGCTATTTGTATAACAGAAATCTTTACTTGTGTGGTATTCAAACCCACAAATATTGCCTTTTTATATTTCTTGCACATTTTATTTTTTAATGTTTTGTTCAGGTCAAGGATGTATAAAGGGCACAAATTTTGAGCGGGCAGTTCGACCAACGTTTAAAAATGTTTATATATGTATAAACCCTTGTAATTGCCACTCAGATAAAGATATAAAAATTTCTTGGGGAGCCTGGGTGACTCAGTCGGTTAAGCGTCTGACTTCAGCTCAGGTCATGATCTCACGGTCAGTGGGTTCAGCTCCACATCGGGCTCTGCGCTGACAGCTCAGAGCCCAGAGCCTGCTTCAGATTCTGTGTCTCCCTCTCTCTCTGCCCCTGCCCCACTTTCTGTCTGTCTCTCTGTCTCTGTCTCTGTCTCTGTCTCTGTCTCTCTCTCTCTCTCTCAAAAATAAATAAACATTTTTTTAAAATATATATATAAAATTTCTATAATCCTAGAAACTTCCCTGTGCCTTTTCCCAGCCAAAACCCATTCCCCACCCTATGCCCATAGCTAGACTGCAACCATTCTATAGCCAGACATGAGTTTTGTTTCCTCTTCAACTACATGTAAATGGAATCCTAGCTTCTGTACTCTTGTCTAGTTTTATCCACTCATTGTTATGACAGTGAGATTTATCTCTGTTGTTGGCAGGTAGCGGTACTTTTATTTCGTAGCTGTATGGTTCTTCATTGAATAAATACACCATATTGTATCTACCCATTCTACTACTGATGGGTGTTTGGGTTGTTTCCACCTTGGGACTACAATGAATAAGCTACTACATATTGTACAAACAAATTTTATACATATGTCTTTGAGTGGATATATGTACTCATTTCTCTTGAATGTATTTATATAACACATACGTAAGTGTATATAAAATTTCTGGGTGACCCAGAGTTGTGTATATATTTAGTATTAGTAATTATTGCAAACTTAGTTTCCAAAGTGATTGTCCCAATTTACATCCAAATTGCACGACTCTAATTGTACTACATTTTTGCCAAGAGTTTGTATTGTTGATGTGCTTAATTACCGGCATTCTCATGAGTGTGTGGCAGAATTGCATTTGTGTTTCTTCTTTTTTTTCTCAATATTTAACTTCATTTCTCTGGCTTCTCAGTTGTTTAGAGGAGATCAGTGCCTGGAATACCACAGTACTAAAGTTATTGTATATAGACTATCAGTGTGGATGAGTCAATTTACTGCTCCAAGACATTATTTAAGAAAATTTTCTAATCACATATAATAACCTTCGTCAACTTTATTTTCAGCATTTCTGTGTATGTAAAATTGCTTCATTTTAATGTATTAGTTGATGAATTAGATTACCAGATTTCCCAGTGCTGAATCTGTGTTATATAACTAGAATCAAACGCTGTTTATTATTCTGTTAATGTGTTGGTCATTCTTTTTGCTTAGAATTCTGTTTACTCAGAATGTTTCTATCGGTATCCATATGTGATCTTGGTTGACCTACTTTAATGTGCTGTATTTGGGGAGCATTCATATGAAGGCTATAGTTGCTTCCTAGAAAAAATTGGAAATGTCTTCTGTTTCTCTCCTCTGGAGCTTTCAAATAATATTGATTAGATCTCATTCCAAGCAAGGTAGAATTCTTTTTGCCTCTCTCTAGCCTGGTGCTTTTTTCAGGAAGTAACAGCAATCCCCCTTTCTTCTATGGCATTTGACTTGTGTTTTCTTAAAGAAAAGGCAGTAAACTGGCTGGAAGCACGGACTCTGGTGCTGGAAGCCCATGGTTAGAATTTTGGTTCTACTCCTTACTAGCTGTGTGACCTTAGGCAAATCACTTGTCCTTCTGTGCCTCCATGTCTTCATTGGAGAATAGGAATGATAATATATATATACATATATATACACACACACACACATATACACACACATATATACATATACATACACATATATATGTATATATCACACACACACACACACACACGCAGGGTCCTACCTCACAAGATTGTTGCGAAGATTAAAAGAATTATTATGTAAAACCCTCAGAAGAGTATGTGGCACAGAACTATTAGAACTATTATTTCAACACTTCTGGGGGCAATTAAGACAATTTACATTCTGGTAGAAAACGTATTTCATCACAATAAAATGTATAACATGGATGGAAATATTTCTTTTACATCTATACATTTCCTTTGTATCTTTTATCATTTCCCCGTTATCATTTTTTATACTTTATTGATCTATTCCTCTTTTTTCCTTGATTGATTTTGCAAACAAGTTTATGGTCTTGCTTTTTACCCTTCCAAATAACTGGCACAAGATTTATTCATTATTTCCAATGATTTTCATTTTCTCATTTATTATTTCCTGCTTTTATTTTTATTTGCTTCTCCCTTTTGTTTCCTCAGGTTAATTTTAGTTTTTCAAAGTCATTATGCTGAATACCTAACATTTTCCTTTCATTTTTTTTGAGTATTTAGTCACAGTTATTTTATTCCATCTGTATGTCAAAGGTTCAGAAATGTAGTCTTTTCATTATGTTTAAGTTCCAGATATTTTGCAATTTTGGTGTAAAGTTCCTCTTTTACCAAATGATTCTTTAGGAGAGGTTTTTATCTATTCATTTTGTTTTTCTGCTCTTTCAATTTTATTTTAATAAATATTTGCCTTATTCTCCAGGTCTTTTGTGAATAAATTAATTTTTATTGAATTTTTATCAGAAAATGTTCAAATGACATCTCCCACTCTGTGACTTGTTTTTACTTTTTCTAGTGATGCCTTTTAATGAACGGGGTTCTTAGATTTAACTTAGGGAAATCTGTCAAATGATTTACTTATTATTGTCACTTTATAAGTATTATTTTTTTATTTTTACTACCCAGAGTTCATATAGGTTCAGCCTACATCTTTTCTAAAGTTTTCGTTTTGCTTTTTACATTAAATGATTTAATCTACTGAAATCAATTTTTGTATAAATAAGGTTCATTTTCACAATACTGTCTATTCAATTTCCCCTCTTTAATTCCACTTCTCATATCCATTGTGTCCATATTGATTTGTCAGTTTGTCTCTCTTTTCATGAAGTCCAATGCCAAAAATACCTAACTACCATATCTTTCTAAAGGTTTGGTGACCAGTAGGGCATTTTCCTACCATCATCTTTAGAAATACCCTGTCAAATTTCACTCACATATCCTACAGAAATTTTAACCCCATTGAAATTTTGATTTGAATTGAATTCAACTGACAGATCAATTTGGGAAGAATCAACATTTTTATAACCTAAACCACAATATATTTCTTCATTTATTTTCTTGACTGCTTTACAGAAAATATTTACATTTTTTCCCATACAGTACTTGCATATTCTTTGCTAGCATTAAATCTAGGTAATTTATATATTAGTCTAAAATAGCATTTTATTGGGGTGCCTGAGTGGCTCAGTAGGTTAAGCATCCAACTCTTGATTTTGGCCCAAGTCATAATTTCACAGCTCTTGAGACAGAGCCCCACATTGGGCTCTGTACTGAGCACGGAGACTGCTTGGGATTCTCCTTTCTCTTTTAGTCCCTCTCCCACTTGGACTTTCTCCTCCCTCTTTCTAAAAAGAAAAGAAAAGAAAAGAAAAGAAAAGAAAAGAAAAGAAAAGAAAAGAAAAGAAAAGAAAAGAAAAGAAAAGAAAAGAAAAGAAAAGAAAAGGAATGAAAGGAAAAGAAAAGGAATGAAAGGAAAAGAAAAGGAAAAAGAGGAAAGAAAAGAAAAGGAATGAAGAGAAAAGAAAAGAAAAGAAAAGAAAAGAAAAGAAAAGGAATGAAAGGAAAGAGAAAAAAAGAAAGAAATTACATTTTACCAACTTAATTTCTGGTATATAGAATCCAATGAATTTTTATATATTGATGTTATATTCAGCTATGTTATTGAATCTCTTATTTCTTCTAATGATTTCAAAGTATAATCTTTGAGTTTTATATGTAAATAACATAAAATCTGAAAATAATTACAGTTTCTTTCTTTTTAATCTTCCGATCCTTTATTTTATTTTCTTATAGTAGTAGGAGTAATCTTGTCTTATTCCTGAAACAAAACAATTATTAAAATATTCTACCATTCAGAATGGTTTGCTTTTGGTTTATGTTAGGCATCTTTTGTCAGGTAAAGGGAAACCTTATTTTCTAGTTTAATAAGAATTTTTATCATGTGTGGAAGTTGAATTTCATCAACGCTTTTTCATCCATGTGTTAGTATGGTCACACGTCTTTTTCTTTTTAATATGTTAATTGGTAAAAGATATTTCTGGACACTTATGCCTTCCTGGGATAAATTCAACTTGTTTACAATACGTTCTTTTTTCTCTTGTAGATTTTGCTTTGGAATTTTGAATCTTTATTGAGATAGGCCTAAAATTGTCTGATATGGAAATCAAGTTTCTATCAAATTTGAAGTATGAACTGGGAGTATTCTCTTCTTCCATTCTTACAATAGTTTGTATAAGATTGCAATACTCTATTTCTTAAGAATTTATTAGAATCAGCCTGTAAAGCTATCAGGCTCAAGTGTCATCCTTGGGGAAAATTTTTTTAATGGAAGAGTTAATTTCATGAATGATTAGAGGGGAATTTAGGATTTCTATTTATTTTTTTTTAATTTTTTTTAACATTTATTTATTTTTGAGACAGAGAGAGACAGAGCTTGAATGGGAGAGGGTCAGAGAGAGAGGGAGACACAGAATCTGAAACAGGCTCCGGGCTCCGAGCTGTCAGCACAGAGCCTGAGGCGGGGCTCAAACCCACGGACCGCGAGATCATGACCTGAGCCGAAGTCGGACGCTTAACCAACTGAGCCACCCAGACGCCCCAGGATTTCTATTAATTTTTAATAAATTATAGTAAATTACATTTCTTCCCATTTTATCCATCTAATCTTATTTTATTTGCCTAATATTTTTCTTGCTAAAATTTTACAAATATTTTCTATTTTTTTTTCAAAGAATTAACTTTAGGTTTGTTGAGATTTCTTATGTCATCTTTAGTTTCTATTTTATTAATTTCTACCATAAACTTTTTATATCCTTCTGCAACCTCTAAAACTTATTGTTCTGATATATAGATAGGAAAATTTTATATGTATTACATATAAATACACATTTAAGTTCTACTCTCAGCAAATTTTTTTTAACGTTTTATTTATTTTTGAGACAGGGAGAGACAGAGCATGAACAGGGGAGGGTCAGAGAGAGGGAGACACAGAATCTGAAACAGGCTCCAGGCTCTGAGCTGTCAGCACAGAGCCCGACACGGGGCTCGAACTCACGGACTGCGAGATCATGACCTGAGCCGAAGTTGGCTGCTTAACCAACTGAGCCACCCAGGTGCCCCGCAGCAAATTTTAATAATACAATACAGTACTATCAACTATTCTTACTATGTTCTGTATTCAATCCTCAGACATTACTCATTTTATAGTGGAAAGTTGTTCTGTTCTTATTCTGGCCTCTTAGATTGGCTACTTAGCTCACCCATTTTTAACCTGTATATGACTTGCTTTTTCTCTGATAGCTTTTAAGATTTTTCTTTACCTTTGTTTTCTGCCATTTCACCACAATTAATTTAAGTGTAAATTTCTTAGTGTCTATCCAGATTGGTGAATATTTCACTTTCTTAAAAACCTATAGGTTTGTTTTTGTTTTTTGTTTTTTAATTTATAAAATTTTCAGACATTATTTCTTCAAGTAGTTTCTTTTCCCCACTTTTTTCTATCTTCCTTTTTCTGGAAGTCCACTTAAAATATGTTGAGCCTTCTCATTCTTTCCTCCCTATATCCTACCTTTTCTCATATTTTTTGTCTCTTTGTCTCCCTGGGATGCAGTCTAGTTAATTCCTTCAAGTAGTGGCTGCAAGCACCTTCATCCTGTGCTATGTCTAACCTGCATTATTAGAGTTACTTCAACATTTTCTATTTCTAGAAGTGTTATTTGCTTATCTTTCAGATCAATCTGTTATTTTCTAGTGTTTTTTTGCTTACTTTCATGTCACCATCTATTTCTTTAAGCATTTCATCCATAGCTATGTTCTCTCTTCTGTGTCAGGGTTACTTACTCCAGGAAAGCCTGTCTGAATTCTTCTGCGCTGACAGCAGTGATTTCTGGAATCACGATTTTTTCTGTCAGTGGTCAGGAGATTGTTTATAGCTGACTGGCAAATAAATGGTCAATTGTCAGACTATAATTTTTTTCTCTCCCTATAGACTTTTGTCAGATTTTTGTAACTTTAGAAGCCAATGTTATCAGAATATGTTCAGAGCTTTCTTTTTTTTCCATCATTCCTACCAGGAATTTGATTAGTCCTTTTCTCTTTTTTTCTAAGTTTATTTATTTATTTTGTGACTCACATCACATGCTGATGTGAGAGAGGAAGGGTCAGAAGGAGAGGGAGAGAGAGAATCCCAAGCAGGCTCCATACATAGAGCCCGATGTGGAGCTCGATCCCATGAACTGAGAGATCATGACCTGGGCTGAAATCAAGAGTTGGATACTTATCCAACTGAGCCACCCAAGGCACCCCTGATTAGTCCTTTCAACCTATAGATTCAACTCTATCCTTGGCTCAGAGATCCTTTTCTTTTTTTAAAGAATCCTTAATCTGTTATTTCTTTTTTAAATTATCTACATGTTAGATTCCTGGATCTACCAACCAAATATTTCATCTTTTCCCTCATCATTGTTATCTCCGTGTCCTTACTCTGAATTTTGAGACAATTTATGCCCTTTAAACTCAAAGTCTTTAATTCAGTTTCCACAGTGACAATATGTTCCTACTAAATGGATGTATTTGGGTAAAAATGTAGTTTCTAATACCAAAAAGGGAAAAAAATCATTTGTGTGCTGCATTTATATCTCCTTAAAAGATGGGGCAGGGGAGTCCCCCCAAAATTGTTTCCTGCCTATAAAATCAATTCTATTATACCAAATAATCTTATTTGTCTTCACTGATAATCATTTTTATCCTATTGGATTCCCTTAGATGAGATGTATTATTCTTTGTCCAGTTGTCACAGACAGTGGAAAGCAAAGTGGCTGTAATCTAGAACTAGGCATGCTTCCTGCCAATGGACCTGGAAGAACCTCTCCTCTCCTCAGAATCTTGAACTTCACTGGCCTCAAGGACAGAAATGACTTATTCCTCCCCTTGTCCCTTCTGCCCCTCCGGGTGATAGGGAACCTAATATCCTTGATGGTTAAGTGTTGCTCCATCTGTTGCTTTCCAAAGCTTATCCCAGAATTCCAGGCAAAATTCAGAAGCTCTGCACAGTTCTATCTGCATGGACCTCAAGAGAGCCCAAGGCTTCACTTGCACCTAATTTCCTATGGGCCTATTGCTGCCGTGTTTTTGCTTTATTTTCAACTACTTTGTTCCTCATTTAGCTTTTATGAGAAAGAGAGGAATATTTTGAGAGCTGTACTTATTCAACCACCTAAATGGTACTTTTTTTTCCAAAAGCAGGTCAGTTGTTATTGTTATTGTCATAGCCCTTGCTCTATAAAAGTTTTCTCATGGCCCAGGTTTCAAATTATTTTAAAGTCTCTGTCCTCTGCATACTGCTTCTCTACGCACCTCAAGCCAGGGTTATTACAATTGCCAGCATTTAGTAGTCCTGGCCCTTATGGTTTCATTTAAATTAAATCATTTTAATTTTTCAAATCTCTTAGGAGATTTTTTATTTATTTCCTGTGGCAGACAGAATAGAATTAGAACCATAATCCCCATGTCTTCTGGGAAAAAAAAACATACATACAAGGGAGAGAAAAAATATTTTCCTTTGCTACACACATCATCTTTGATCTACGGTAGCAGTTGTGTGTTCTCAGAGGCTTTGGCCTGTCTCTTTCGGAGCTCTAAGAATCCTGGAATACCTCTCCCTGCACACTGAAAGCTTCCCTATTACTGTCACATCGTGCCTGAGTTCCTCATCCAAGTCCAATATCCATAGATCAGAAACATACACAAAAGGGGAATAGGGGTGGAAAAAAGAAAAATACCCAAAAGTACACCAATCCTGTACATCATTTATGGGAAATGTGAAACATTCTGTGACAATTCAATGCAAGTTAATAGCATGTGTCTGTTTCATGCAGATAAGGAAATGCAGACTAGGAGTCTTTAACATTGGTTAATTTAGCAATAGTTATAATTCTAATTCCCAGTATTTATGTTGAGAGCCCAGAATATATCACTTCTATTCTGTTCCACTTGCAAAGGCAGGCATCCTCAAGCACCCCCTAGGCTTTTATGGCCAAGCCTGTTACCCTAACTTATCACATCCCCAAATAACTTGGCCATACTTTGGTCTGAGTTTCACCTCAGCCTATGAGCATGCACCAGTCTCATTTCCAAAAGTTCAATTACTTGGACTAAGCAGTTTCTCTAGAGACATAGAACTGGGAAAATTCTGGGTGCTCTCACTGTTACTTCAAAAGCTAATTCTCATTCCATCGAATGAAATATTTATCCCCTAGGGGAGCTAGGGAAGCTGAAGAGCATGTTTCAATCGTCTGCCTATTATCACTTCCAGTGCTTATTCCATTAGACAATTCAGTGACTCAAAGCCAGATGTTTTTATCCCCAAGTGAAAAGTCCTACATTTAGTCTAAAATGACAAATACACTGCAGTGCAGAAAATGACATTCTGAAATTGGCCAAAGAGTTTTGTTTAACATCAGAGCACTTAGAGCGTTTCTGAACTTTCACCAAAATTTTATCTTTCACAAATACATTCTCCATATCAGTACATGCTTCATGACATATCAATATTTATTGCCTGACCAGTAAGATTTCGTTTTCATACAGGTCTGGTTTTACTTAAGTTATGGCTCAAAAATAGATTGTCATGGTACTTCTTTTTTGGTGCTGAGGAAGATAAATCACATTTTCCTCTTACTTCTCCATGGGCTCCATCACTAATACCATCCCCCCACCCCACCTTGCTTCCTCTATAACATTGGATAATTCTATTTACTTATTTTTAGTGCAGTAACTGATCTCTTTTTAAAATTTAGGCTGCTAGCATTTTTTTTTACTTACCACTTGAATAATTGAATGATTGTTTTTGAAAAATCAGTGAGATTATATATATATATGTATATATATATATATATTATATACAAGAGAGAATTCATATAATATATACTATATATCTATCTCCAGGTTTTTCTGGACACCACTAATGTATGAAATTCAAGAGTTTGAAATCCTCCTGTAGCTCTGTGATTCCTTGCTGATAAATAAGGATTATGCCACAAAAAAAAAAAAAAAAAAAAACAAAAAAACTACCATTGTTGATGGAGGAAAATGTGTTGGCAGAGAATTCTGGGACAGCAAAACAGAATGATATCACACTGACAGTAATTCACAGTTAGCCAAAAAACAAGGAACCACCCTGAGGCCAGCTGAATGGCTTCAACAACTCAGCAGATGCAGAGCAAACACATTTTCTAATTCTAAAATGGAATCCTATCCTTTGAAATAACTCTGCCATATGGTGGTGTTGCTAAAACTTTTACAATGATCAAGACAATTCAGCAGTTTGCCTGTGCAGAGTCCAGTAAGGAGTCCTGACTGAGATCACACCTATCCTGAATCTATCCACAACAGATACGAAAATCTGTGGTGATTCACTAAGCCTGCATACCCAAGCTCTATGGCAACCTTAATTCAGAACAATTTCTACAATAACTTTTGGGCAAAACATCAGAATATGTAACAACAGGGCAGAGGGTCAGGATCCGATCCCTCTTCAGTGGAGAAACAGAAAAGCAGAACTTCCTAATTGCTTCCAGATGTCTAAAGCATTTACTCTCTTCAGATGACTGTTTCACAAAATTTTATTTCTCCCCAAAATGACAACATCTCCTCCCCAAAACATCACTCAAGCAGCAAAATTAGAAATGCTCAACAGATAACTTCCTCATCCTATTCCACCAAATCCACCAAGATCAAACATCTGTTCTTTTACACACTGCTTCCTTTGGTGAATGGCCTTTCTTCCAGAGCACGTCAATGCCTCTCCCTGTGTTCTGGATCCCAGCTCCTGAAATTACTTACTTATATCCCTTGTCAGGATTTCCCTCTTCACTGGATTTTCTCATGACAAAATAAACATGGGACATCTTTTTCCTTTTAAGAGTCCCTTGTTTGGGTGTCTGTGTTTTTGTTTTTGTTTTTTTTTTTTTGAATGTTTATTTTGAGAGAGAGACAGTACACATGTGCAAGAAGGGGAGTACAGTTAGATGTACCGAGAGAGAGAGAGAGAGAGAGAGAGAGAGAGAGAGAGAATCCCAAGCGCAGAGGCCAATGCAGGGCCCAAACTGATGAACTGTGAGATCATGACCCGAGCCAAAACCAAGAGTCAGACTTTCAACTGGTTGAGCCACCCAGGCATCCCGTGTCTGACTCTCATGGTCATGAGTTCAAGCCCCACGTTAGGCTCCACGTTGGGTGTGAAGCCTACTTAAAAAAAGAAAAAAGAAAGAAAAGAAAAGAAAAGAAAAGAAAAGAAAAGAAAAGAAAAGAAAAGAAAAGAAAAGAAAAGAAAAGAAAAGAAAAAGAAAAGAAAAGAAAAGAAAAGAAAAGAAAAGAAAAGAAAAGAAAAGAAGAAAAAAGAAAGGGAAGAAAAGAAATCCCCTTACAATCCTACCTACCTCCAATTTTGAGGAATTTTGCCCCCTTTACTAGCAAAATTAACAAAAACTGTTTTGTCCTCATTGCCTTCATGTTTTCATCATCCACTCTCTCTTAAACTCATAATTTTAGGCCTTCGTCTTTACTACTCCACTGAAATCAATCTTGCTCTTCGTCAATAAATACATTCGTGTTGTCACATCCAAGGGTCATGACTGACCCTCTTCGTACATGCCCTCTCAGGAGCATTTGACCCAACACACTTTCTTCTTTCAAACACCTCTTCACTTGGATTTAAGGACATCATATTTTTCTGATTTTCCTCTTATCTCACTAATCATTTCTTCTTGATTTCCTTTGTCATCCGCACATTAGTGCCTCCAACAGGCTCCCTAGTATGGATCCAACTACTCACAAGGCAGTTCTACTAGATGTCCAGTAGTCATACTGATAGTGATATCTAAAAGCTAAACTTCTATTTACCCTATGTAAATAAACTTTTCTTTAAAAACTTTTTCACCTCTAGGTAGTATTGTTGTGATCCCAGTTGTTCCAACCAGTAACATAAAATACCTTGACTCTTCTCTTTATCTCACATCCAGCAACCTCTCAACAAATCCTGTTATCTCTGACTTCAGTCTCTTCTTATCTCCTGAAATTTTAGTTCAAGGTCACATCATCTCTCACCTGGACAACTGACTAGCCCTCTAACTGCTTTCGCTGCTTCCTTTTTTTTGCCTTTCCGCATCCCCGTTCTGATTATCTATTGTTGTATGACAAACTTTCTCAAAGCATAGTGACTTATAAAAATAAGGTTATTTTTTATTTTCATCTTTCTATTTGTTGACTGGGGTTAGCTGAGCAATTATCTGGTTGGTCTCAGTTGATGTCATTAACACAGTAGCTGCTGTATAGTGATTAAGATCTTGAAAACCTGGGTCTCTCTCTCTCCTTTGTAGTCTCAGGGCTTGTCCTCTCCATGTGATCTCTCCAGTACAGTAACCATACGTCTTACATGGTTATATCTACTTCATTAGATAGATAGATAGATAGATAGATAGATATACTATTTGTTCTGCTTCTCTAGAGAACCCTGACTGATACAATGATGCACATTTTGCATACCATGCATCCTTTTAGCTTAAATAGACTTTCCTATTATTAATGTCTCTTTGAATTCTCTTATCTGGTTTCAGTTCAATATGTCTTTGGAAAAAGAAAAGCAGTTTTTGACAGCCAGGAGGCAGCCTGGCACTCATAGCTAGGTCTTGGTGTTCTCCTGTGGAACTTAATTTCAGAGAACATCAACATCAGAAAAGGCCAATCTGTGACTCTTGTGGATCAACACAAAGACAAGACCATAACCATGTCTGAGTACAGACAAAAACATTAACATTCTCCAAACTGCAAAAATGTCTGAACGTCCCCCTATCCTGGCTGATACAAATGACTACAATTTTAACCTTAATCTAGTCTTCTTTCCTTTTTGATAAGATTTATTAAGATAGAATTACCTCCACTCTCTGACAGTATCCAATCCAGAACAAAGTCTGCTTCCTCAGTCTTCTTCAAAATTGATAAACCAAGCCCAAATCTTATTTTGAAAAGTTGTTTCTAAAACTCTCTTACTTAGATGACTCACAGTTCTTGATGGTGCAGATTTCCCCTTGTTGAAACGAGCAATAAACCCAAGTTGTTCAATTATAGTTATATTTCTGATAGTCTGGCTAGACAGTATTTGCAATCTTAACTTGTTATATACATTATCAGTGGCCTTAAATGATATCTGGATCAAATCAAGGTGCCATGCAATGCTTAAACAACAGCAGCATAAAATGTGAAATTTTAAAAGACCAATAAAAGTTTTGTAGCCTAAATAATTCTCAATGATACACTGATTGCCTTCAATGTTTATTTTAGTTTCTATGGTTTAAAATCAATATTGAATATCAAAAGCACTCAGCAAATTGCTGTCTGGAAGTTATTAAATTAATCCCAAGTAGCTATATTGTTTCCTTTTCCTGAAGAAAACTGTAGGCTTGTAATCATTATAATTCTAGGTCCTGAGAGTATTCTGCAGCAATCAAACACTTATTAACTGCCACTGTTAATGCATCCATCAAAAAAATGTAGAATGTATAAATTTAAATTCAATTTAGGAGATAATGGAACAACACAGTTAAAAACTCAAATGATGAACAAAAAAGAGACAGAGAAAAGCCAAACATATTGAGGCACAGAAAAGAAAATGACAAACATACATCCAAATGCATTGAAAAAAAGATGAAAATATCTCCTACTAGGCAAAATGGAGCAGTAGAGACTTAATTAATTCTCCCATTGAAACAATCAAAAACAGGATGAGATGTATAAAACAAAAACTTTCAAGACATTGGACCATGGCAACAAAGGGCAGGGATTCCTGAGAAATCTAAATTGAGGTAAACCCTACAATTGCTCGAGCTTACTGCTTTGAAATAGTTCCCAGTCAACTGCCACAGGAAGGGGCAACATAGGCAGAGAATCAGAGTTGTGACATGGAACTAATAGTCCAAACAGTTAGATGTACCAAGCAGAGTCCTGGAGACGAGAGGGCTGCCCAGGAAAAGGACCCTGAAACCTGCAGAAGATCACTCTTGAGTATTCAACAGAGTACTGAACAGTGCGTGTGTGTGAAGAAGGTATTGGAAGGCTGGGGAAAGAACCACCCAAAAGAATTAGAGGGACCAGTACCTGATACTCACACCTAGCTGAATACAGTGCCCGTTCCTACCAGCCAAATGGAAAAACATCGTATTTCATGCAGCATTGAGTAAAATATTCACAAGGCCCTCTAATCTACCAGTCAAAAAACCACAAAGTACATGGTTTGGGACAAGAAGGGATCTTCCTATAATTTTAGTCATCTGCTCAAAAATCAGCCTTTGTTTTTACTAATTTTCTCTATCATTTTGCTATCATCTGTTTCATTGATTTCTTCTCTGATTTGTATTATTTCCTTTCTTTTGCTTGCTTTGGGATTATTCATCCTTTCTAATATTCTGAAGTGGAAGCTGAGGTCATTGATTTGAGACCCTTTTAAGACTAGTGCTATTAGTTTCCCTTTAAGTACTGCTTTGTCTGCATTGCACAAATTTAACAAGATGTGTTTTCATTTTTATTCACTTCAAGATACTTTTTCATTTTCCTTTTGAATTTTTTGTCCTATGGGTTACTTAGAAGATCTCTAAGATTCTAAAAATATTACTTTTAATATTTCTTTCTAATTCAATTCCACTGTGCTCAGAGAACATCCTATGACTTGAATCTTTGAAAATTTATTGAGAGTCATTTTATATTCTAGAACATGGTCTACATTGTTAAATGTTCCATGTGCAATTAACAGATTATTCAATTAGTCTTGGTGTGGGGGGCTGTTCTATAAATGTCAATTAGTTCAAACTTGTTGAAAGTATTAAGTTCTCTACATCTTTACTGGTTTTCTGTCTACTTGTTCATTTAATATTAAGAGTAGATGATTAACTAACTATAATTGTGGGTTTGTTTATTTTTCTTTACAGTTCTTTCGAGTTTTTCAGTTTTTACTTGAGGATCTACTATTAAATGCATAAATTGCATTTAATTAGGATTGTTAAGCTCTCTTCATGAATTGACCTCTTTATTATCATGAAATGGCTCTCTTTATTGCTGGTAATATTTATTCTGAAATCTACTCTTTCTGATATTAATGTAGCCACTCCAGATTTCTTTCGATTACTGTTATCATGGTATATTTTCCCATAGTTTTACTTTGTCTTCTTTTACAATATTTCTTTATACTTTTCCTTAGTCCCTTTATGTGAAGATTCCATTGCTTGAATTTTTTCTACAGCTATCTGATATTATCTTCATTTTTTTCATTGTTTACCTCTATTTCATTATAAGTATTATCACTATATATGCCTGTTCACTGATTTCTTTCTTCTGCAATATCTAACCTACTGTTAATCTTATCCAGTGTATTTATTCTCTAAGACATTGTATCTTTCATCTTGAGAAGTTTAATATGGGGATATATACATTTTTTTCCATTTCTCTATCTAATATACCTAATCTTTCCCCAGCTTCTTGAACATGTGGATTATGATTACAATAACTGTTTTAACATCCTCATCTACTAATTCTGTCATGTGCATCATTTGGGAGTTGTTTTAGTCAATTTTTAGTTTTACTTCTCATTAAGGATCATATTTTTCTTCTCATTGGTACACCTGGTAATTTTCTATTGTTTGTCAACATTATAAATTTCACTTTACATGTTGGATATTTTTGTATTTCTATAAATATTCTTTACCTTTATTCTTGGACAGAGATAAGTTATTTTATATGATTCTTTCAGGTCTTGATTTTCACCTTTGCTAGGCAAGACCAAAGCAGTATTTATCTATGGTGAATTTTCTCCACTATTGTAATAAAAGTCTTGATATCTGATGAATTAAGAGGTTTTTTACACTGGCTGGTGAAACTATTCTCAGTCCTAGTTCAAGTACTATTTTCTCTAATCTTTTAGGTGTTTTTCTCCTCTAGTCTTGGTGGCCTCACATGCATGTACTTACCAGCATACACCTACATAAAAAGACTTGAGAAGGAACTCTACAGGTCTCTCTAAATACAGCTGTCTCTTATCTGGTAATCTGCCATACAAATAAAACCATGTTGACCTCCATGGACTCCCCAGCCCTCTCTTCTCAGCTGAAGGAGACCAGCAAGTTCTTTCTGGGTTCTTACCTCCTTGTATTATATGAAATTTTTTTCAGGCAAGGAGTTGGGACAATGTTGAAGTTCACCTTGTTTGTTTCCTATTTTTGAAGCATCACTATCCTTTGTTACCCTTAAAAACCACTTTCATATATATTTCACATTTCCTCAGTTATTTAGGAGGTTAAGTTATTTAAGAGGTTAATTGCATTTCCACTGAAAGCAGAAGTCCCAGACTTGAAGATTTAAATTTACAAAGGACTGATCCCAGATAGAAATAGACTCCAACTTTCATGTAATATACCCTGATTCTTCCCAAGGATATAATTATTGGTACAAGAAAATGGATGATTACTAAGAATGGTAAGGATTGACATTATCTTAATATTTTTTCATTTCATACACAGTAAAGGGAAGAAGAAAGACTTCTCACATTAAAGATATCTGAATCTTCCCCTACTTTTATTCTTTCAACCTCCATGGTCTATTAATTTTCCCATCAGCTACTTCAAAGGAAGAACATTTCACCAAATAGAGTGACTGGCCAGCTGTCATTCTGTATGGACACTGTTTTTTTGCATTGAGAACAACACAGACAATCACTCTGGGAATAATTTGGGGAAGACTGTGAATAGTGTTCTGTTGTGTTTCCCTTTTTTACTACTGCTTTATGGACTTTATATTGTACTTGGGTTGAAGTTCATAGAAGTTTTAATAAATGTATACCCCGGGAACTCATAAACCATATCCGAAACTCCACAACTGTAATTGTTCTTTATTTTGCTCTGCTCTAAGGAATTCTGACACACACCCATATCAAAAAAAATTTCCCACTCTATTTAACTTATGTGTTTATTTAGGAAATATTTATTGAATGACTACTATGTCAAAACACTGTGTGAGACACCAAGGTTGTAATATATGAAACAAAAAATAGTCTTTTTATTAGTGAAGTATATAATCTAGTGAAGAAATGGATAGCACAAGTAAGCAAATAGGTATTTAAATACAAGGTGTATTAGGTGCTGTGAAGGAAATCAACTAGGGCTATGCTACAAAATTTTTAAAAAATCAATTTTTATAATATATAACAGTCTTATATAAGACAGTGAGTTAGTTGTAAAATGACCCACTGAATGAAAAGAATCAATCACATGAATAGCACAAAAGAGAATGGGCATGGGGATGTGTTTGTGATGAAATATTAAAAAAGATTAACTTGATGTGTTCAAAGATATGAAATAAAGCCACTGTGGTTGAAGTATATAGCAAAGGGGACAGTAGAAGCAGATGAGGTTGAAAGAGAAGCAGAAGCCATATTGTACAGGTCCTAAATGCTACAGTCACTGAAGAGTTTAAAGCATGGGGACAGCAGGACCAACCTTATGTTCCTAGAAGACCACTCTAACTTCCATATGTATAATAGATCAGAGGAAGGCAACAGTAGAAGCAAAGATGTCAAGTGGGAGACTAATGCAGGAGTCCAGATAAGAACAATGGTGAAATACACTGAGGTGGCGGAGATGCATGGGGTAGATGACTATATGTTTGGACAGAGAGTTTGTGTCTGGATGGGGATGGAGGGGGGGGACAAGTTTCTGGTTTCAACAACTAAGTTAGAAATGATATCACCATTTACTGAGATGGTAAAAGACGAAGTGAGAAAAAGCTTTGGAAGTGAAATCAATTCAGTTTGGGGCACGGTAAGTTTGGAATGTTCGTGGGTTATCAAAATAGGGATGTCAAGTAGCCAGCTGAATAAAATGATTTGGGGGAGGAGTTTGAAATGGAACTATTATTTTGGTAGCTGTAAAATTTTCAATTATACTTAAAGGCATGGGATTTAATAAACTCATCTAAGGAGAGAATGTAATCAGAGGAACCTAGGACTTACCTCAAGTGTGATAGTTAATATTATGTGTCAACTTGACTAGATCACAGAATGCCCAGGTTATCTGCTTAAACATTATTTCTGAGTGGGACTGTGAGGATATTTCTAGAAGATATTGGCATTTGTATTGGTAGACTGCGTAAAATACATTGCCCTCCCCAGTATGGGTAGGCATCATCCAATCCACTGGGGACCTGAATAGAAGAAAAAGGAAAAAAGAACTCTCTCTCTCTCTCTCTCTCTCTCTCTGAATATTGAATGGGAGCATTGACCTTCTCCTGTCTTCAGCACCTCTAGTTCCCAGGACTTCAGACTCAGACTAGAATCTACACCACTGGCTCTCTGGCTCTCAAGCCTTCAAACTATGCTACTGGTCTTCCTGGGTTTCCAGATTGTAGATGGAAGATCATGAGGCTTCTCAGTCTCCACAATCAATAGATACAACACCAGATAGGCAGGTAGGTAGGTAGACAGATTCGATTTCTCTGGGGAACCTTGACCAACATACACCAAGGAACTCCAACACCTGGATTCCACACAGAGTAAGAGAAGAATCAGAGAAGAAGGGAGAGAACAGTGTGACAGAAAAGCCAAAAGAGAAAAGTATTTTGAGAAAGGTAATGTGAGTAGGTTGTGGAAAGACCTGTGCTGATCGGTCCTAAAGCCCAATCGGACTCTTGTGAAGAACAGTTTTTGCGAAGCATTAGAAGTGACAGCCAGGTTGAATAGGGTGAAAAGAAGTAAGAAGTGAGGAAGTAGAGACTGCACGTGTGACAAACTTGGAAAAATGATCTTGAAAGAAATATGTGTGTGTGTGAGTGTGCAAATAAAGATATATTTCCTCACTAAAATAGACCCTGAATATTTGCCATGGTACCAACCTGAAGCATATAAATAAGTTAGGGAAAGAAAGAAAAGTTTCCAAGCATCATCAAGGAAGGAAATATGCCTAGCAGTCCATAGTCTTGAAAGATATGTGGAAATCCATTCAGTCTATCAATGTTTGCGCAAACCAACCTATTGTAAAAATTCATTAGTATCAGCACAATGTCACAAAACACCTATCTAGCCAAAGATATTCTTTCTATTTAATAAGAAGAAATGTTTTTTGACACAGATTCTTAAAAATTGCAGTAAGGCATGTGACCTTTGCCACTATGAAAGCTTTCTTTCTCTGACTGTATAAAACTAAGCACTACCATTAAAACAAACAAACAAACAAACAAAAATACTACTTACAACCAGAACAAAATAGACCTCAGGTTTCACTTCTAGGTGTGATTTTCCCATAATTTTACTTCAAAAAGAGCCAAATTCACAGGATATTTTGAGCAAATAAGAGAATTCGTTATGTCTCCCAATATGGGTGAGATACAGAGAGGTGAAAAGTCCATAAATAAGCGAAGGTGAATGGCTGAGCAGAGCATGTTGTTGCAAGGGAGCAATCAAGAAACTAGTCTTATTATTTACTATGAAAACATACAAAGTTTAAGTGAAGGGACTATTTTTTAATTTAGAAGTTTCCACCCAAGTAAGGACACAGAGCCTATTCCATTCATTCTTACTGAACACAATGAGGTTGACCTTATTATTTTAATTTTACATATGAGGACACTAAGGTTTATGGAAGTTAAACATCTTACCCAAGGACACACAACTGGTGGGTACCAGAGCCAGGGTCTAAACCCAGCTTGTCCAACTCCAAAGCCCATGCTCCCAGAGATGTGGCATAGTGATTAGCAGTAGAGGGAAGGGGTTAGGACTGTAGGCTGGAAACCAGACTGCCTGAGTCTGACCCCTAACTCAACCCCAAATTAACTCTGTAAACTCGGGCAAGTTGTTTCTTCTACTCTAGGTCAGTTTTCTCATATATAAAAGGAAGATAATATTTACTTCATAGGATTGTTATGTAAATTAAATGAATTTAAACAGGACTTGGGCCATGGATTTCAATAAATGGCGGTCATTCGTATAGGAATAATTCTATCTTTAGTAAAGTCACCCTTGTAAGAGAGCGTTCCTAGTGACATCATGAAGCAAACATGCTTTCCGGTCAAATCACCCTAAGCCGCTTTTGATCTGATATCTGAACACAGACAACTAGAATTTTAATTTCAAAATACGGACAAAATTGTCTTTCTCTCATCATTGCTTACATGTTTGCTTGTTGTTCAGGCTCTCCCCTCCCCAGCCCCCAATAAGTCTTTGTCTGCCTGTAAAGAGAAGGATCGCAACTAAATCAATCAGCACCAAAGCTGGGAAGTCTTCCAAGATCATTTGGAGAGTACCCACAAAGCTTAGGGAAGTGTGATCTGTCACAATATTGTAAGCTTTCACTACGTCTGCGTTCTAAAAACTCACCGGAAAAAGCAAAAGCGAACAAGACAGAGCAGCTGGGTCCGGAAGGGCTTCTCCATGCCGTGCGCGGTAACGATTTTACCTGCATTAATTGCCCCTTTCTTTTATGAACAAGAGAATTCAGTCAAGTAGATGTGGCAGAACTATGTTGTTCTGAGAAGACAGAAGAAGACGCCTATCTTTTATGTAATTGCAGCCCCTTGTTCCTGTGTTTGTTACATGCAATAAATGTCATTCTATGAGAAGGACCAGCGCTTGCATCCCATCAAAATCTTCCCCGAAAAACCTGGGGCATACATACCCTCTCATATTATGGCAGAAAAGCAACAGTACAAGGCACGTTACCGAAATAACATAGCACAGGGGAGACAGAGCTGATTTGTTTTGTGGCAGAAACCTTTTCCACTGAATTTGCTGCAAAAGCAGGTGTAAGGACTACTGAAGACTCATCTTTTGAATATCGTGCATTCTGTCTTGTCCCTGTGATGGAAGAGCTGACAAATGAGGGACAGCAAGCACAAAAGGAGTAATTAACAGCTTTGAGAGTTAAATGAAAAGACATGTATGTACGCATACCTGTGTTTCTCCAGAGTGGCTATGGAATAAGTAATATCTATGCCGAAGTATGGTTTTATAGAAATCATTTTAGAGTTCCTGTGGTTACTTATTGATTTTATTATACATTTGGAACCTTGGAAAACATAGGGAAATCTGGATTTCCTAGCTCTAGGAATTAAATATTTAGAAAAATCAGCTTAAGAGAAAAGGCAAGAAAGAAAAGTTTCAACAGATGAAAAGTTTCATGCAAGTTTTTTTTCAATACAAATATAAACTGCATCCTGACTGTATGCTTATCTGTGTGCGTGTCTTCGTGCCCTCACACATGGTTATACACACGTATTGTGCACTCACACGTGGTTATACACACATAGAACTCAAGGGCAAGCAATTTGAATTGAAGTAATACATACGTCTCAATTATCTGGATGCTACAAGAAAAAATAAAAAAATATTCTGACCATAATAATTTTTCATTTCAATCATGCATAGACCACTTTAAAATGTTTAGGACATTTTTTATTTAAAATAAATCTTTGGCAGCTGTTGGAATGGAGACTAAAATAGGCCCATTGGTTTATTTCTTTCACAGATGGACTTCTAATACAAATGGTGCTACTAAAATTATGTTCCAGCAATGTTTGCACAGAGATGGGATTTAAATGCAAACATGGGGGGAAAACGTTCATTCAGAACAAAAAAGAACTGCACTTTAAGACTCAAGATGAGGGACACCTGGGTGGCTCAGTCAGTTAAGCCTCTGACTTCGGCTCAGGTCACGATCTCAAGGTCCGTGAGTTGGAGCCCGCGTCGGGCTCTGGGCTGATGGCTCAGAGCCTGGAGCCTGCTTCAGATTCTGCATCTCCTTCTCTCTCTGCCCCTGCCCCGCTCATGCTCTGTCTCTCTCTGTCTCTCAAAAATAAATAAAAGTTAAAAAAAAGTTTTTTTAAGAGTCAAGTTGAGACAACCTTTTAAGTAACTTAGACCATACTGTAACTATCAACAAAATAATTTAAGTTATTGAACTTCCATTTCCAAATGTAAAAACTTAATTCTCTCCTGATACCAGGAAGTCTCTGTCTTGAGGACACAGCTGAAAGAGACAAATAATTGCATCTTTAACACTTCTGTGTTGGGACCAATTCAATAATACCAATGGAACTGACAATTTATAATCATTGCTTCAACAAGTGATTTAATATGGGCTAAATAATAAAAATATAACATGCTAACTTTTCATAAAGGTGGGTTTGAATATCTGACAAAGGTCTAAAATAATCCCAAGCAAGTAAAACTCAACAGAAATAAACATTTGTCTTCTAATTGCTGTCATGATGGAAATTTTCCATAACATACATTATTGAATTATACTACTCAAAGAGGAGCAGCAGGCAGATCCATCAGCTTCTGGCCTAGATTATCAATGGCTACATCTCTTTCTTCCTCCACGAGGTGCTGGGTAAACTTAAGCCGAAAATACAAATTTGTGGAGCTCCCACTATTGGCAAAACAGTGGCATTTATGATGACGTCTGATTTCCAGAACCCTTCCTGGGTATCATGCCTTTAAAGGGTTAATGTGGCAAATAATGCCATACTCTAACACCTGTGAGCCTAGCCCAGCGTCTCACATTTAAAAGCAGGATTTGGGTCAATACTGGCTTCAGGTTTTGATTACAGCTCAGGCAATTAAAGACATTTTCTCTATCTTTAAACTATTCATCCTCAATAATGTTCAAAAATAACAGAGGCTAAATTAAATGTTTTCCAAAAATAAAAAAAAATATGAGATAATTTTTTTAGTAATATATATTGCTCACTATCCTTAATCAGTTAGGCTTGTGCAAGAGGAGAGGAGAGTTTCAAGTGTGTGTTAACCTTGAGCCCCAAATATTTTGATTCCTGCCTTTTTAAGTCAGCCGATAATACAGAGAAAATAAGAATAATGAAGATGGTTATGTGTAGAGTACCAACCAGTTCCAGCCAGGATATTTTCAAAGAATGATGTATGGAATTCTAAGAAGAGTTAAAGACAGCTATGTGCATTTAATTTAAATCACAGTGTAAATGTGTGTGAGAGAGTAGTTTGAGAAAATCTATTAATGATGCCGTTCAAGTGTCAAATAATCAATGCATGTTAACAAAATATGTGGAAACAATTTGGGAATTTATTCATCTAACAAATGTTTATTGAGAAACTACTCTTGTCAGAAAAACTCCCTGCTTTCATGGAATTAGTACTGAATGGTAGAACACAATAAACATAAAAGTAACATATAATCAGTTGACCCCTGAAAGCATGGATTTGAACTTCACGGGTCCACTTATAGGTAGATTTTTTTTTTCAATAAGTACAGCATAGTGTTGAGATTTTCCTTGAAATTTTCTTAATAACATTTTCTTTGCTATGGCTTACTTTATTGTAAGAATCCAATACTTTATTGCAACAATGAATAATAATACAGCATACAAAATATGGGTTAATCAACTGTTCATATTATCAGGAAGGCTTCCATGATACAATTGGCTACTTGCAGTTAAGTTTGGGGTGAATCAAAGTTATACATGGATTTTCAACTATGTGGGTGTCAGCACCCCTAACTCCAGCATTGTTAAAGGGTCAACTGTAATTGGTGGATAGTGGTAAGTGTTAAATAAGGCTTAGCACTATGAAGTAAAATCAAGTGGCAATGGTGTGTCTATAGTTAACTATTACTACCAAGTTGTGACATTCAGCAATAAGCGTTTATTGCACATGTGTCAACTATGCTGATCTGACTGGGGTTGGCTGACTATAGAGTGGTCAAGGTCAATCTTGGCCAAGGGATTGGGGCAATTTAGCTCTAATCCATGTTTCTCAGAAGTCCAGCAGGCCAGTCTGAGCAGGTTCTCAGGGCCTTGTAAGGAGAGTGGGAGAACATATAGAAACAGCCAAGGCTTCCTGAGACCTGGACTTGAAATGGGCACAGTGTCACTTCTAGTTCATTCTACTGGCCACAAAAAGTCATATTACTGAACTTAAGACTCAAAGAAGAGTATAGGTCATCCTACCCACTGGCTTCAAGAACGAACTGGAATTAATAGTAAGGGTATGGACACAGGGAGGGGTAAAAAAAAAAAAATGGAGCCAGGGATACATGAACCACAGTGTGTAGGCTACTTGAAAAGATTGGTCAGGAAAGGGGTTATTGATCTATTTGATCCAATTGATCAGACACCTTAAAGAGCCAAAGGAGTGAGGCACTGTGATAAATGGGAGAAATAGTTCAAGTGCAAAGGCCTTGAGGCAGTAAGGAGGATATGAGGAGAAAGAGGTAGAAAATGAGGTTACAAAGATGATAGAAGGATGTGGTTTGAGGAGTAGGTATTATAGGGCCTTGTAAGCCTTTGAAAGAATGTTCATTTTTTTTTGTAAGATGAAAGCCATTTAAAGATTATTAGATAAGGAGAAACAAACTTTATATTTAAGGGGACTACATCTCACAAAATGCAGGGCAGGCTAAAAATTGTCATGAAAATTGAAAAATTGAGAGCCATCGAGAAATATTGCCTACAGACAATAAGAAGAATGGGTAAATTCTACATGTGGAATCATATATACAAAAGTACATACAGTAGTCCCCCATTACTCACAGAAATTGTGTTCTAAGGCCCCTAGTGGATGCCTGAAACCCCAGATAGTACTGAATCCTATATGTACTGTATTTTTTCCTACACAAACATACCTATGATAGTTTATTTTATAAACTAGGCACAGTAAGAGATTAACAACAGCAATTAATAATAAAATAGAACAACTATATTAATATACTGTAATAAAAGTTATGTGAATATACTCTCTCGCTTAAAATGTCTGACTGTACTGTCCTCACTTTTCTTCTTCTTCATGTAATGATTTGAGACGATAAAATGCCCATGTGATGAGATAAAGTGAAAGAAATGGCATAGGCATTGTGACATAGCATTAGGAGCTTCTTGACCTTCTGACTATCTCAGAAGGAGGATCATCTGCTTCCAGACTTTGGTTGACCACGAGTGACCATGGAAAGCAAAACTGCACGTAAGGGGTGACTACTATATATAGGACCTTAAAGGAATATTCAAAGTAAGGTTATTTACAACATTCTTGTGCTGAATTTAGAAAATAGCCCAACTAAACAGAGACTTCAGACTTCAGTATGAACTGTGGCCTTGGATTTATTACTGAGAGGCTCACTGAGCACAGATATTCTCTATGTTATGTAGTGTATGCATTTCTGAAAAGTTTTCTGGGACTTTGAATTTTAAACTGAAGTAATTTCCCAGTGCTATAATTTAAAACATGTAACCTCATGCAAAAATGAATTGAAATCCCCTAAAGTAAAAAACTTTACCATAGACAATAATGAAACTTAATAAAGTAACAGGTATAAAAAATTAACATACAGAAAGCTATACCATGTATACACACACACACACACACACACACACACACAAGCATCCGACTTCAGCTCAGGTCATGATCTCATGGTTCGTGGGTTTGAGCCCCGCTTCAGACTCTGTGCTGACAGCTCAGAGCCCGGAGCCTGCTTTGGATTCTGTATCTCCGCCTCTCTCTCTGTCCCTCCCACTGCTCGCACTCACTCTCTCTCTCTCTCTCTCAAAAATAAACAAACCTAAAAAAATTGTTTCAAAAAGAGTTTAAATTGCTTATAAAACATCTTTTAATAAGTTTTAGAACTGAATTTAAAGAATTTATATTGAAAGTCATTTTCAAATTTGGAAATTCTTTTTTTTAATTTTTTTAAATATTTGTTTTTGAGAGAGAGAGAGAGAGAGAGTGTGTGAGCAGGGGAGAGCGGGGGACATAGGGGATCTGAAGCAGACTCTGTGCTGACAGCAGCAAGCCCAATGCGGGGCCCAAATTCACGAACCGTGAGATCATGACCTGATCCAAAGCCTGACACTTAACCGACTGAGCCACCCAGGTGCCCCTCAAGTCTTGAAATTCTAATTCAACTTTTGTTAACATAACATTAAGTTATTTTCTACAGCTAGTCATACATAAACAGATGCCTTGGTATGTGTGAAAGCACAGTATGTACGGACCTATCTTCACTGTGATAGGTGTTCCATCATTATACAGGGAAGAAGGAAATTGAGACTGATAGAAAGTTTTCTCAGTTGAAAACCAGGTTATCACCAAAACTAAAAAAGAGTTCTTTAGAAATAATAACCTCAATAGTAAATAATTGTATAAGGAAATAAAAATATGGTTGGGCTTCATTCTCTTAAGGGCTATGATCTCATTTATATGATTGAGAGCAAATATCCCGATATACCTCTCAATCTGGTTCTTCATTGGACTGCCAATCTGATTTTAACACAAAATTGACTTGGTTTTTTACTAGCACTTATTATCTTCTGACTAATCATAAATTAGTCATAAACTAATTTATTCCTCCTTTCTCCCTCTCCAACTGCTCCCCACCCCCTCTTCCCTCCCTCCCTGTAGAATGCAAACTCCATTAATGCAGGAACTTGGCCATTCTTTTATCTTAGTACCTGGTTCCAGTGCCTGACACATACAAATTGCCCAATAAATATTTTTAAATAAATGAATGTGTGAATGTTATGGCCACATATCTACCTAAGAAGTGATATGGTCCTAGTGTGTTTGACGATGTGTATAAACCCAGGTATTTATGATGGACAGCTTAACCTCTAGGCTTTCAATTCATTCCACCCTCTCACAGAGCCTACTTTACTCACCTGTATAGAAAAATTCAAGATAGTACCTGCCTCATGAGGCTATTCCAGGTAAAGCACCTACCACAGTGCCTGGCATACAATAGGCTCCCAGAAAATGTCTTACTCATATTCATATGTTGTGAGAAGAGATTGAGAAAAGAAAGGGAATTGGCCCCCTAACATCTAATTTCCCGAAGTCTCTGTTCTACTATGTTCCATACAGGTGATCATTGTTAAGTTGTGGAACTATTCTCAGTTTCAGTTTCTGAGTTAGTAAAATGGAAATGAAATGATTCCTAATCAGCTACCATACCCAGGTTCTTCCAAAAATCAAATCAGACAACTAAATGGAATTGCTATGCTACTATATGATGTGGAAAACAAAGGCAAATGAAAAATTAAATTTCCTTACAACTTACAACCCACTGACAAGTCCTTGAGACAGACAGAGTGATCTTCTGGGAACTCAGCTGCCTCCGTGATGACACTTTGTTAAAGGCCAAAGGCAATCTTAGCTTAACATTATCCTGACCCACCCAGGATCCTGTGAGTCAACTTTAACATATAAAAATGTCTGTGGAAACTTATTGTATCTCTATCCTCCAAGATATAGGTTGGCAATCATCCTCCAAGCTTATGGCCCCCTGATATACATCTGAAGGGTCTCATGACTGAGTTTTCCTAAATAGTAATAAATGACCTTTTCCTAGCAGCAGCTAGCGCCTCAAGGTCCTGGAAACTTTACTTCCAAAATACCTTAGAGGCATATGTTCTCCCTAACTTCCTCCAAGTTTGAAGGTATATCATCAATCACCCCTCACAACTGCAGTGCAGCTCTTTCTGCCCATGGGTCCTGTCCCCATGCTTTAAGAACACCATCTTTTTGCACCAAAGATGTCTCAAGAATTCTTTCTTGGCTGTCAGCTCCAAACCTCAACACTTCAAACCATGTCACTATACAACTGTGCTGTGTCATATGCCATCTACCCATTCAAACCATTTAGTCAAATAAGTCTACTGCTCAAATAAGTCTACTGCTCTATCAAATAGTACATATTTCACACACCATGTGAAAAGCACTGAATTCTTCACCATGTGCAATGATTTAGCTGTTCATGGCACTGCCCAGGGAAACCATAAATGGATCCAACAGTGTCTTCTGACTTTAGTTTAGCATTTGGCTGCGGGCACCCACATGTAAACATGGAAGAGATTTTCTTCACAACACATCCCTAGGTTCAAAGTTCTTTCTCATTTTCCATTTTCCCCCAGAAACTCCCTTTCTTGTCTTTTCTAGTCATGCTCATCAAAAATATGGGAGTCCAAAAGCTATTATAGCTCTGGGAAATAATAAAAATAAACTAAGGTTACTTATTGCCCAAGGACAAAGCATTAGATTTCTCTTTGAAGCATAGTGCCATTGTCTTACCCACACTTCAAGCCCAGGAATGAATACTCAAGTCCTGAAAAAACTACTATGCCCAGACCTATGATAACCTTTCTCTTTGTGGTTCATACATCTTGGAAAAAAGAGAGCGTCTTCTATTTAGATGTAAGATCCACCCTCCTTAAATCCATCATTAAGCTCTTCTCCCAGGCACCCTACTCGCACCCCATTAATATCTCTCTCCTCTCTTTTTGAACTTGGAATTTCTCCCTCACAGAATTTTTTTTCATTATATATTTCTGACAATATGACCATCTTATTTGGCCCAGTTTATAGGTTCCTATTCTCTTTGTACTGGTCTCTAGATCCCTTCCATGGGGCTTCACTGAACTCAAATAAAAATTCATACATAAAATAATTCCCCCTGTATGCTTTGATCTTTCCTTAAAACATTTTAATATACATAAGACTGACATTTTTTAAGGTAGTACATATGCAACACGACAGCAAATTAATTTTTTTTAAGTTAAGCCCTCTATAACATAAATGAAAGTACTTTTTTATATGGTTATTTTGTGAGGTTATATTTCTAGAAATACTTCCTGTTTCAAGGACCAATCTTCAAATTGCCTTCAAAAAATGTGTAAACCAAATATTTTTTAAAAATTCAGCTCCATAGTCTAAGGCTGACTATCTCATTTTAAACCCCATGTAAAATGACATAAACACAATACATAAACTTGGCTCTAAATGATTTTTTTATTACATGAGAAAATCAATCCTAACATCAAAGAAAGAAGACCAACATTTGCAGCTATATTGAGGGATACATTAATAATTACAAAAAAGCACAGTTCCAGATGAGATTATTCTATCCAGATGAGATGGGCTATCATTGGTAATTCTGAAGGCTTCTATCAGAAAATGTTCTATCACGAAATGAGAAAAATTCCCATTTATTTTTATATTCAGGAGTATTCCCTTAAATATTCAGAGTATACCTGACATTACCCTTCTGAGAGTCTCCTCATGTTACCCAGATATGTATTTACATTTAAGAAGACATATTAACATATTTACAGGGAAGTGTAAGCTCTGGTTTTTGATCTTGAAGTTCTTAAACTCGTTTAAAGAAATAACTTGACAAGTATTATGGAAACACTAGGATTTTAGAAATTTTCACTTATGCTGAGAAATACTGTAAAAATTCAAAATAGGACTATGTCTGGTGCCTTTAGGAATTAAAAATTTTAATAGGAGTGTATTATCAAGTGTAAGCTTGGAAGTGTTAGCTTTCTTGAATCAAGTCTTACTATATGTCTGAATTCTTTCAAAAGAAATGCAGAGAAAAGTAAAATTATAAGCTAAAAATGAAAGAAAAATAGATAGTTAATCAAAGATATGTGCTCAGCTTTCTTCTCACAAATTTTTTCTGGTAAAGACAATTTGGGGATATTTTCCTCACAGGATTTAGAAAGTACAGGGAGATTGAGCAAGAGGTTTGGGTGATGCACGTTGTCCTACATCAAATTTTGTGCAATCTATTCACTGAAAAGAGGAAAATTATATGAATGTCAGAAGGATCCAGAGTTAAAAACAACTTTAAAAATATATGTATTGCTTTCATTGTCCCTGTTAAAAAAGGGGGTCACATAAAAGACCAAAAAATAGGGCAAAGTTGTATTAACTTATCTCTCTGAACCTGCAAATGGATACAGACAAAGGCTAGAATATGTAATCCAAGATAATGGCCAGAAATTACAGTCACAAAGAATCCAAGTGATACCTAATGCTAGGGTTTTTATAGACATTTGTTTTAATTTTATATTAAAAATAATAAAAGAGGCACCAAGGTGGCTCAGTTGGTTGAATGTCCCACTTCAGCTCAGGTCGTGATTTCACTGTTTATGAGTTCCAGCCCCATATTAGGCTTGCTGCTGTCAGCACAGACCCTGCTTCTGATCCTCTCTCCTCCTCTCTCTCCACCCTTTCCTCACTTGCACTCTCTTTCTCTAAAATAAATAAAATATTTTTTTTAAAAAAAGCAATAAGAAAAGAAAAATCTATAATAGTTTAATACCATCAAAATCTCCATGAGGGTCTATATCTCTTGAAATCCTATTCCAAAAACACAGTCTCTGAATGTTAATATACAGATATTGGCATTTAGACAATTTTACATTATTATTTTGCTAAAAGTGTTTACGGGGAAAATGACCAATCAGTTGTTTGGCACAAGTGCATTAAGTTCTGAGATACTCTGCTCCCTATGTCCAGAATGCCTCTCACCATCGGGTCTTCACCATGTTCCTGCCAATCAGTTGTTACAGAATGTTCATTGAAGATTTTCTATATTCTATCACTGACCAGTCTATATCATCCAATGGGGCCAAAACAGTGCCTCACAGTCAGTCAACAAACACTTATTAAATACTTCCTGTGTGCCAGAGAAGAAAATGATCAAAATACAGAGACAAGAAAGAGTATGGCAAGTGCAGAAAACTATAAGTTGTTTAGTATTCACAGGGAGCAAAGTGCAAACAGTGAGTATCCCGGAGATGAAGCTAAAAGGGTTTATGCTGAAGGACTATATATAACAGGAAATTCAACTTTATCCTACAATAATAAGGAGCTAACAGACATGACCAATAGTGGCACAGTCAGATTTCCATTTGTAACATCTCCTTTGGCAGCACTGTGTAAGGTGAATGCATAGAGAGAAAAAGAGAATCGTTGAGATTACTATTCAACTCTACAGGAGTAATAAAAGCCTGAACTAGAAGACTGATAGCAAGAATGAGATGAAATTTAAAAGGTAGAATCAGCAATCACAGTAATTGAATCTGGGGATAAAAGGGGAGTGGGAGCAGTCTATGAATTTATTTAACAAATATTTATACCATGTTTAATGCACGAAGGACTCTTGTAAGTGCTTCTATTAACAGCAACACATGTAATACCCATTAAAGCTCTAGTGAGAACTCAATTTTATAGATGAAAAAGCTGGCCACTAGCAGGTTAAGTAAATTGTCCACAGTTGCATTGCTTGTTTGCGATTAACATGGGATTTTACCAACAAACGGGGCACCAGAGTTCATGCGCCTAACCACTACAGGATTCTGCCCACCTAGAAGTGCTGAGGGTGGCTACCCAGTTTCTCAGTTGGGAGACTCCAGGGATAATGACACCATGAAGAGAAGTATGTTTGGACAAGATGGGAAAAATACATTCAAAGGATGGTATTTCTAGTACCCGTGAGTTGTTCAAGTGGAAAAGTCCACCAAACCCATGGGTATTAGAATCTGAAGCTTTAGATAAAGGTCAGAGCTGGAGATATAAATTGACTGGGTCCATCATCCTATAGGTAAAAACCAAGAATGATTTGATATTACTTTGGAAAAGCGTGTTGAGAAGGTTAGTAGACCGGATGCTGAGAAACATCAGCATCTACAGAGCAAGTACAGGAAGAAAGAACTATTAAAATAAATTAAAAGGTGTGATCAGAGTGATAGGATAATCAAGAAATGGAGTTGAGGAGAGAGACAGTGAAGAGACTCAAGAAGACAAATCCTGTAAGACTGAAAATGCCAAGAGGTTAGCATTATGAAAGTCCCTAATGCCCTTAGAAATGAAGGTCAGATTTTAAAGTGTTGAGGAATATGAGGCTGTGAGAAAAGAGGGGAAAGATTAAGGGCAGAGCCTGGGTTAGAGATAAAAACATGAATAAAGTGCCATTTTAATGAGAATGGAATGGCATCCTTTTACTAGCACCAAAGTAAAAGGGTCTTTATGGTTTGAATACAGAAATAACATGCTGGAAAAAAGCTGCCACCATCACTTTCTTTTTTTTTTTTAATGTTATTTTATTTTTGAGACAGAGAGAAACAGAGCATGAACGGGGGAGGGGCAGAGAGAGAGGGAGACACAGAATTGGAAGCAGGCTCCAGGCTCTGAGCCATCAGCCCAGAGCCCGACGCGGGGCTCAAACTCAAGGACCATGAGATCGTGACCTGAGCTGAAGTCAGACGCTTAACTGACTGAGCCACCCAGGCGCCCCTGCCACCATCACTTTCTATGTGATCTATGAAGCATGGAAGTTCAAGGAGGGGGGAAATGGGGCAATGAATCAAGAAAAAGGAAACACAAAGTAGTATGTAGATAAGAATGCAGGTTAATGAAGTTGGTTTGGGTGAGTCATTAAAGGCTATGGTGCAAACGAATGATTTGCTCAAGGAATGACATGGCACTGACACATATGGTCAGTAGATTGACAGGAAACAGAAAACAAGAAATATTTATAAACGTCTAAATCAGTGGTTCTGAAAGTGTGGCTTATGGATTCCTGGAGGTCTCTAACTCTTTCAAGGGATCCATGAAGTCAACACTATTATTACAATAACTCTAGAAAGTTATACAGCTTTCTCACCATGTTGAAATTTGCGTCAATAGTGCAAAAAAAATGATGGGTAAAACTGCTAGCACCTTGGTAGGAATCGAGGCAGGAGCTCAAAACTGTGTTGCTGTATTTTTCACGAATACACATTCACAGAGAAGAAAAAAAATTCACTTTTAACATGTCGTTGACAGATCAGTAAAAATAATCGGTTTCATTAAATCTTGACCCTTGAGTATGTGTCTTTTTGACATTTCAGATGATGAAGTGGGAAGTGAAGCACTTTTGCCACATCCCAGGGTAGAACGGTTTTCCCCAGAAAAAGCATTTCTGTGATTTAGTGCAAACTAAACTTTTTCTATCACTTTAAGGAAAACTGAATATATTTCTTACCAATGATAAAATTCAGGCTTTCAAGCAAAATTGGAAATTAGAAAACTTTTGTCTTCCATTGTAGTTTGACAACATCCCAATATCTGAATAAATTTCCTAGAATACCAGTGGTGGCATTTTTTGATATCATACAGTAGACTGTTTCAGCATTCAGAAAACTGTCATAATCCAGTAAACCAACATTTTCCAAATCATCAGTGCATGATGTTACAAAATCATGCATGAGTAGCAGATTCACGCAAAGTGGAAGATAAACCAATGGCTTTTAATATAACAGAACACACACACACACACACACACACACAAATCACTATTTCAATTTCCACATTCCACCTAACCTTTAAGTAACTAGCATTTGCTAAATTCAGGTTTAGTATCAAAGAAAAATATCCACAATTATCTGCAAAGGCCACTAAAATACTCTTCCCCTTTCCAACCGCATGTTTGTGTAAGACTGTATTTTCTTCATATCCTCAACCAAACAACATATTGCAACTGACTGCATAAAGAAATGTCCTCTTCTAAACCAGACATTTAAAAATAATTGCATAATATAAAACAATGCCACTCTTTCACTAAATATTTTACTTTGGAAAATATAGTATTTTTCCAAAAACTTATGTTTACCTATAATAAGTTCACAGTTATTTTTTTAAGCTTTTAATGTTTATTTTTGAGAAAGTGTGAGTGAGGGAGGGGCAGAGAGAGGGAGAGACACAGAATCTGAAGCAGGCACCAAGCTCTGAGCTATCAGCACAGAGCCCGACTTGGGGCTCGAACCCAGAACAGCAAGATCACGACCTGAGCCGAAGTTGGACGCTTAACTGACTGAGCCACTCAGGTGCCCCAAAATGAATGGATGTTTCTAAAGTTTTTTTTGTTTTACTTTTTAATATGATAAGTTGTAATAATGATAGCCTACATAAAACAAAGTTTGTTTGGAATCCTCGATATTTTTTAAATGTGTAGAGTCCTGAGACCAAAAATATCTGAGAACTTTTTGTCCAAACATAAAGCTAAAAAAGAAATAGAGTAATGGCAGACCTCTATAACTGGAAATTGAAGAGAAAGACTCAAATAGAAATGAGAATCCAGATTTTAAGAAAGATATTTAGACCAATGAATCACTTAAACTAGCTGCTGAAACTGGCTCAAAAGAGTTAACTGGACCCATAAATACTACCTTCAGGTCCTTAAAGCAATCAGCTTTTTAAGGTCAATTTTATACTATTAAATATAGTGTAATGTTTCCACTAATTCGTCTTGCTAATATTCAAGCCACACACAACAAGATATAAAAGGCCAAAAGGCAAATTATAAATACTTTCACATACAATGGAATATTACTCAGCCATTAAGAAGAATAAAACCTTGTCATTTTTGGCAACATGGATGGACCTGGAGAGTTTTACGCTATGTGAAATAAGTCAAAGAAAGACGAATACTGTATGATTTCATTTATATGTCGTATCTAAAAAACAAACAAGTGAACAAGCAAAATAAAATAGAAACAAACTGATAGTTGCCAGAGGGGAGGAAGGTGGGGGGACAAGCCAAATGGGTGAAGGGGAGTAGGAAGTACAGGCTTCCGGTTATAAAATAAATAAGTCACAAGGATGTAATGTACAACACAAGGTTTATGGTCAACGGCATTGTAAGAGCATTGTTTGATGACAGATGGTAGCTACACTTGTGAGCACAGCATATAGAGTTCTCGAATTGTTCTGTTGTGCATCTGGAACTAACATAACTTGTGTGTCAACTATATTTCGATTTAAAAAAAAAAACAGGACAGCACCTGTACAACCCAAATAAAGAATTATCCAACCCCCTCAAAATGTGAATCACTATGTAGTACACCTAAAACTAATACATTATATGTCAATTATAATTCAATAAGTAAATTTTGTAATGTTTTAAATAAATAAAGTCCAAGGCTTTTGTCCACCCTATCTCAGACGTCTCTCTCTTAGGTTTATCAAGTTGAGGTACTGTGAAATTATTTTTTATTTTTTGTTCTATTTTTACCATGTAACTAAGTGTACCTGTTCCATTTTACTGAATGTAAAAGCAACAATACAGTAATCAAGGATAATATTGTATCATAATGCAATCAAGTCCTTTAGTATACACATTTAGATATTATATGACGTAGAAAATATCAGTAAATAAACACATAAAGTGTTCTTCTAATGAAACCTTAGATGCCCCCTTTTTTCCGGAATATCAAACCACTGTAATACTTTTACGCATTGTATTTATGTATTCTTCACTAATAGCTGTTAATCTTGTGTTCCATTAACAGTCTCAAAAAAATCAGGACTAAGCTATTAAAATATGTGTGGGGTAAAGGCATTTATATGAATAAAGCCAATGTATTTTGAAATTCAAAGAAGAGGGGCTTTTAGCACTTGTTTAGAATCTATTCCATTACTAAATGCATTGCTTTGAAGCAAATATTTTTGTGAAAAAAGTGTTTTATGATAAGGTTTGATATCAATGTTAAATCTTGACTGGTGGATAAGTTTTTCCCTCTTCAGATAGAAAAATCTAGGCTAAACAAGAAATGTTAACAAAAAAGCACATATTCCTAATATACAGATTGAGGAAATTAAAGGCTTAAGGAAACTAAATATTATATGGCTAGAATCCATGTTATATAAAATAATAAGCATGTAATAAATTGACTTATGTATTTACACTTCACCTCCTTTTACAAGAGACCTGAGGTTTCACAGCAGACTTAAGACCACTCTGGTATGAAACATGCAATTATGGAGAAAAGGGAGAACACCCCATAAAGCAACTAAAATATAACAGAAGCTGGAACATGAGGTCCTTTTATACTATATGCTAAGTGATACTAATTTTTATTCCCATAACAGCTCTTCCCCGGTTTTATCAAGGCTTTCCTAAGATATTTATTTGAAAGAGAAATTAAGTTTGTCCTGCATTTTCTCAAACTGTACAGTGAATACATGGGAGATACTGAGATATAGATATTAACATAATTTAAGGAAAGACTTATCATGATGTCCAGAATATCCCACATTCAAAACAGAAATGATAATTTTCTCAATGAAACTTGAGAAAGAGTAGCAGAAAAGGAAAACATCAGATTTCAGTTAAAAATATATAGTTGAAGCCCAGAGTTCAAATTCCTACTCCATAGAATGAAAAACAAATAATGTTTCTAGAGAAAGACAGTGGGAATTTGTACTCTGTGACAGTAATTCTAAGAGAAAAGTCACATGGTTAGTCCATACGTCTATACACTGAGTCCTGGTTAGTTAACAGAATATACTGACTCTAAAAAAATAAATGTTATTATTATACTCATAAAGGTGTTTTGTTTTCAAGCTGTGCCATTTAAAAATCACCCAGATTATTTTAGATGAAGTATTGTCTTACTCAGTTTGGGCTGCTATAATAAAATCCAGAAACTAAGTGGCTTACAGGCAAAAGAAATTTATTTCTCACAGTTCTGGAAGCTGAAAGCCCAAGATCAGGGTGACAGCATGGTCAGATTCTGGTAAGGGTCTTCTTCCAGGTTGCAGATTGTCAAACTGATCTTTTCTCATTGTATCCTCATATGGTGAAAAAAGAGCTAGAGAGTTCTCTGGAGTTTCTTTTATAAGGGCAATAATCCCATTCCTTTTATTTTTTTAATGTTTATTTGTTTGTTTTGAGAGAGAGAGACCAGGCAAGAGGCAGAGAGAGAGGGAGAGAATGCCAAGCAGGCTCCAAGCTGTGAGCATGAACCCGACACAGGACTCAATCCCATGAACCATGAGAATCTGATACTTAACCCATTGAGCCATTCAGGCACTCCAACAATCTAATTCTTAAAGGCTCAACCCTCATTACCTAATTGCCTCTCAAAGACCCTACGTCATAATACCACCACACTGAGTGTTAGGATTTTAACATATGAATTTGGGGGGGGGGGACACAAACATTCCATCCATAACATTTATGAAACATATGCTGGGCACCTAGGTGGCTCAGTCAGTTGAGCCACGACTCTTGATTTAGGCTCAGGTCATGGGATTGAGCCCTGCATCAGGCTCTGCGCTGAGCATAGAGACTGCTTGGGACTCTCTCTCTCTCTCTCTCTCTCTCTCTCTCTCTCTCTCTTTCTCTCTGCCCCTCTCTCCTGCTCACTTGCTCTCTCAATAAAAATAACAACAACAAAAAAAACATATACTAATTATGTCTCAATTAAATTAGCATATTATAGATGGAAATATATTATACATTTAATACATGCAGAGGAAAAAGTCCACTATGTATTAAATACCATGTAGTGAACGGGCCTACCCTCAGGAATCTTCTTGCACAGTGTATAAAGCTGAGAGAGTAAATAAAATATATAAAGTAGGAAGTAGGCATACAAAAGATGACAAAATCATATTCCAAAAGATTTTCTTAGATTTGAATCATGAACTAGATCTAACAAGATGTCGTTTTAAAATTAAAAATCTATTGTGTTGTGCTCAGATCCCTCTAAACAACTATAAATTTATAGGACAGGAGAAACATGACTTATAAGGCATAAGAAGTAAGCTCCAATTGTATCTAACTTTTAAAACTGCAGAACTTGACCCAAAGTAGACCTTTAATAAATATCTATTGAACTCATTTGGCTCATGTTTAGGGAATGTCATCAATACTAAACATAAGGACATAAGGAAAGTCAAGAAAGTAATGTGACTTCAAAAAAAAAAAAAGTCAATGGGGCCTTCCAATAACTATATTGGTAGAAAGAAAAGTTTGTAATATTGCTAAGTTTTTATTGGTCAAGCCAAACTTAAGGCACTGTTTTTAGCTCTGGAGCTGTACCTTAAGAACGGGGGGGGGGGGGGGGGGAGGGAAAAAAGGGAAGGGAAGGGAAGGGAAGGGAAGGGAAGGGAAGGGAAGGGAAGGGAAGGGAAGGGAAGGGAAGGGAAGGGAAGAAAGAAAGAAAGAAAGAAAGAAAGAAAGAAAGAAAGAAAGAAAGAAAGAAAGAAAGAAAGAAAGAGTGAAAGGGAGGAAGGAAGGAAAAAGGAAATAAGGACATACAAACTATAATGTGACTAGAAAAAAGGCAAGGTTACAGAAAAAAACCAAAACTACATTTTATAAGGAACAGCCAAAAGAAAGTAATATTTAAATTGTAGAAGAGACTACTTAATTTTTGTCAAATATATGAAGTGGAATAATAAGTTATTTATTAACTACTATTGTATTATATATCTCATTTAATCCTGCTAACAGACCTATGAGGTATTATTAACATTTTTTTTACTGATAAAAAAACTGTCACTCAGTGTGAGAAAGTAACATATTCAGATTCACACAATTAAAAGCTATAAATCTAAAATTCACAAAATGATTTGAGTCAAAGGCCAGGGCTTATTCCATTGTGCCTATTTGTCTTTCACATCAAGTAAAGCTTAGACTGCTTCTATGTGTCCTCAAGAGACTAAATAATGCCAGAGAGATTTCAGTTCATTGTGAGTGAATTGATATACAAGTTCATACAAGAATATGTGGTAAGGCATTTTTATTAGTCTTTGGGAAATCTCTGTAAACTTTTATTGCTGAAATTACACTCTTCAGTATAAAAGGATAAAAATAATATTGAACATTGGCCAAGTAACTTATGGTTAGTGGAGTTTACTAATGAGTTATCTGTTTTCAAGAAAATGATAAAAAAAAAATTGGAATTAAATGTTCTTTCCAAGCACCTTAACCTACTCCTCTCTCTGTTCCCCAAGAAGGTTGCTTTTTACAGCCAACTGGGGATACCTAATCCGAATGCTTATTGTTAAAAGACATATACATACACAAATACACACATGTACAGATATGAGAATTACTTCAGAATTAGTATTAACTTACCAAAAAACAAAGAAACAAACAACAACAACAAAAACATCTTACCCCTGGTTGATTTAAATTTTATTTCTAAAATAAAAATATTTGGGGTCTTGGAAGTGAGGTATCAAATTTTTAAGTGTATCAATATTCTTCAACTTTGTGTGGATATCAACCAGTTCCAGATATCTATGAAATTCATCTAGGAATCTCTATAGGAGGAAACAGACTGAAATAATGCGAATGCTTGATGTTGACACGCTTCTACTGAAAAGCACATGTTCATGTGCCTAGCAATAAAAGAGGTAATAAATAATTCTAAACAGATCTGTGAGATTTAAGTGTGGAGGATCACCTTTATCTTTCGTTGACTTTCCTGAATGCCACAATCCCCTCATTGCTGTAACCAGTTCTTGTGCCTTTTCCCCACCAGGATAAAAATCAGTTGCAACTAAAGCTTCTGCTCTAGCAGAAATTAAAGGAATATGGACTGAATGGAATGTTTCCTACACAAAAGTTTGTTTCTCACTTCTTTTTCAGAAAAAGGACATTTGTTTCAGACAGGTTTGTAGGGTTGAAAATTCTCGTTCAGTGATGTAAAAACACCTTCGCTATGTGTAGACACGCAGGACTGAGACAAGGAGACTAAAGACGAGGAATTTGTGTGCCCTATGCCAAAAGATTTCATCAGACTAGAGGGCTGGAAAAGGGTTGGGGGGTAAGGATTACTCAGGTTGCACCAGGCCAATGTGTTTCCTGTCGTATTGTATTATACAGAGAAAACGGCGCTAGGAAAATAGAGTGATGTCAGCCCCCTTTCTTATGCTTTACTGCTGCCAAGAACTAACTCTCTCTCCCCCCAACCCTTCCCTCCAACTCCCTTCCCCATTCTGCTCCTCCTTAGATGTGTTTGCAGGGACGAGTGCCGAATGGGGAGACAGACCAACTCGTTAGATCGCTTTGCGCAAAATCCACCCCCCTTCTCTCTTCTCCCTCCCCTCCAGCCTCTGGATCCCGCACAGCCCTCCCTCCCCTCCCTACAGTGGTGTTGGGTTGAGGATGTGTCTCTACTACTAAGGCGAAAGGGGGCTACAAACAGTGGATAATGTCAGATGCCCAGCTCTCCCCTTCTGCCTGAAGCTCCTCTCTGGCTGCACCAGGATTGGTCTCTGTAAGAAATAGCAGGAACTGTGGTAGCGGCGGCGAGAGGAAGCAGCTGAGACGCGTGGAACCTGGAAAAGTCTGGGTGCTCGCTGTTACCTCACAACGAGGTCCCAGCCAGGCGTCAGCACCATGGACAGCAGCACCGTCCCCACGAACGCCAGCAATTGCACTGATCCCTATTTGCACTCTTCAAGTTGCTCCCCAGCACCTAGCCCGGGTTCCTGGGTCAACTTCTCCCACCTAGATGGGAACCTGTCCGACCCATGCGGTCCTAACCGCACGGAGCTGGGCGGGAGCGACAGCTCGTGCCTTTCGACCGGCAGTCCTTCCATGATCACAGCCATCACCATCATGGCCCTCTACTCCATCGTGTGCGTCGTGGGTCTCTTCGGAAACTTCCTGGTCATGTATGTGATTATCAGGTAAGGAAGGCGCCAGGGCTCCCAGCAGAGATTTCAGCAGCTAATAGGGGCATAAAGGGACACCTGACCCCTGGGTAGTGTTTGGCGGGAGGATGAGAGAAGAGAGGTAAACAGGGGGGTATTATGGGAGCGACAGTGGATAGAGTGGTTGTTGTGAGTGCAAAAATCTACTTTTCTGTTTTTCTCTCCACTGTTAAAGAATCAAAAATTTCAGAAACAGAGAAGTTGCTTTGGTAGAAGCTGTAAAGCTCCGGGGAAAAAATAATAATAATAATAAGCTCTGTCTTAGAGCTCACTTACACTGAGCCAAGGGGGCTCTTGGACACAGGAACCCTCAGTCCCTTCCACAGGAACTGTGGACACAGTAATTTGTGAATAATGAAAGAGGAATTCTAGTAAGATTTCCTAATTTGGGGGCCGATCTCCTTTTGAGTTCTTTTCAGAGAAGAACCTTGGCAACTCTCCTACCCCTGCTGGTTTCCATGTACTTTGCTGCACCCCCTGCCCTCCTCTTTCCTTGTCACATTTGTCTCACTTCCCTTGTGGCCATCCTGAGGCGACACTCAGTGAGAAAGTTTTTCTTGTGTCTCTCCACAGTAAATAATGTTGTTTTGTTGTAATAAATATGACAGTTGGGTTGCCTAGACCACTTTGCAGTTGGCAGCTGTAGATCTGCTATGGGAGTCACAAACCGAATTGGGAATAGAGTGCGGTTCAGGAGAAATGCAGGGTATGACTGTTTTTCAAATCCTCTGATAATGAGACCCAGTTAAAAGTGACCAAAAGCGACATAATTCTGGATTATAAACTATAATATAAAGAAGTTACAGTGGTTGCTCATGGGGAAAAAAGTGTCTTTACTCAGTGAAATTATTTCAAAAGAATTTGTGGGCCATATTCTGTTTACTCATATGCTCCAGGTTTGTTTGGCAAAGAGTGTACGAGTTTTCAATATTAATTGAGATTAATGTAGATTGCATTAGTGCTGGTGTGTATATTCAAATCCTACATGCTAATATGGAATATGATATATTCATTTTTGTTAAAGTAAATAAATATTTTAACACCTTAAAATGGGGTTTTCTTCCTACTAGGGGTTATTTGTATGTAGTGAACATGGTATTTTCATATTTAGTTACAATATTCACTCCATCTATTCAGCAAGTATTGCAGGGCTTAATGGAGCTCCTCAATCATTAAACAATCATGTTCCCTGTTATACTTTCATGATCAAGGTGCTGCAAGTTGCTTGTAATCGATTCTTTCTTATATGCCTGATCTCTTTAATTAATGATTGTTAAAGAATAAAACTAATTTCTCTAATCTTTTGCTGAGGTATAAGATAAGTAGTGTCTCTGAGAAAAGAGCACCATCTATTGAGAAGAAGGCTAACAACAGAAGGGAAAATGCAGGAAGGAAATCAATGGAAGAATTTATTTTTGAAAACATTTACCTTGTAATAATCCAATACAAAGATTCAAAGATAAAAAACCAAGTCTAATTTGCAGTTATGATAATAAAAATAAATAAATAAAGCATAATTAAAGGACTGCTTTATAAAGAGAGAATATGATTCTCATTTGTCCTAAGAAAATTCATAGAATCACAAGCTGATAAGACTGGAAGGGACCCTAGAGATTACCTATGCTAGATGAGTAAACTGAGGCACAGAAAATATCAGTGATTTCTTCAAGGACAGATAGTTCATTAGTTCTATAATACTGTTAGTTCAATATAATATCTATATTAGCCAATATAATTTTCTTTTTATTAGAGTGGCAAATTATGATTTGAGTTAATTCAACTAAAAGACTGACAGAATAGATTTAGTTAGCCGTAATAATGCGGAAATAATAAAGTACCCCAAATTTATGTCTGGAATCATGGACACAATGAAGAGAAATTACTAAAGTGTCTAGAAACCCTGCTGTCTGAATTTTTCCTTATTTTTCTCCCCTCTAGTTTACACTTTTCTATAAAGAGAGAGCCAGTAAAGCAGCAATTTGGCTGTGAAATAAGAAGGCTGGTATTATTTCAGTGTTTAAGAGATTGCTGGTTAGGTGAGTTTGTTTTAAAGGCATCTGACCTCTTGATGGCTTGGAGACAGATAGTGACATTGCATCTTAGTGAGAACATGATATTATGCTTTACTTCTCTGTTCTAACAAAATGCAGTGTGATTTGAAAACTCATCCCCAACACCCACCTGTGGCAAGTTGGGTGTTTAATTCCACAGTCAGGTAACCCTCTGGGAATATGACTGCAAAACAGAAAAATAGACAGTTTAGTGACTGATGAAGTGATGAAGAAAGCATCTGGGGTTGAAGAAAATATGTTTATTTAGCTTAGAATATTTAATTGGACTGTCTCCAGGCTGTGGTGTTTTTACTACAAAAGTGATAGTTCAGAGATATTATTGCCCCTGTTAAAAAGGTGAGTAAAATGCTACCCCCATTAGAGTATTGAGGTAAAATGCTCACGTCCTGCTATTATTTAAAGTTCAACAAATACTTTTGAAAGGTCAAGTACAATTAATGGTCAAGTTGCAGTTTCCTAACCAGATTAAGGTAATATTTATTAGTATGTTTTAATACACCAAGTGAATCATGAGGCTCAGGTGACTATGGCAACCAAAACAACAACAAAGATAACTGCTAACGCAGATACCATGATTAATACTGCTCTGTTCTGTCCCAACTCCATCATCATCATACCTTCATCAACAACATTATTAAATAGTATAACTTAAGTAGGATTCTTACACAGTGCTGTTCTGAAAAACATGAGGGAGGAAAAGAGATACCATCACCATCGTATGATCTAAAGATTTAAAATCCAGATGTCAAATGATAGAAATGTTATAGCTATTCATCACACAAAAACTTTTTTTGGTTTTAAAGAAAAAAATTACTTGCAAGATAATATTATTAAATTTACCACACAAATTCTAAAAACTGTGGTGATAAAATATTACAAAATGTATTATTGTCAAGAATATTTTTTTTAAAAAATCAACCAGAATAGTACACAGAGTTATAGCCACCAGGAATTTTTCATTTTTTGAGAGCACTTATCCAAAGCATAGAATTAATCATAAATATAAAAGTTGATATTGTCCCACATGGATTTATTTTTGTAAGTTTTTTTTCCAAAAAGATTTCTCCCTGTAGTCGTGAACATTGTCTATGCAGACACTGTTAAGAAAGAAAGAAAGAAAGAAAGAAAGAAAGAAAGAAAGAAAGAAAGAAAGAAAAGAAAGAACAGAAAGAAAGAAAGAACAAAAAGAAAGAAAGAACAGAAGGAAGGAAGGAAGGAAGGAAGGAAGGAAGGAAGGAAGGAAGGAAGGAAGGAAGGAAAGAAAGAAAGAAAGAAAGAAAGAAAGAAAGAAAGAAAGAAAGAAAGAAAGAAAGAAAGAAAGAAAGAAAGAAGAAAGAAAGAAAAAAGAAAAAGTAGAGGGTTGGAAACTGTTAGATCTCTATGAGTTGTGTAAATCATCCTGACCAATAAAGTTCCAATGAAGAGTGCCAAATGAATGATATTGCCTCCATTTTTCAGATTACTTCTTAATTTGACTAGATAAATTCTCAATATGACCAGTTACCAGAGCAGAGAATGTATATATATGCAAGATGTTATTGTCATTTTTCTTTCACTAAAAAGTATTTCTGACTTTAAAACAAGTCCTATGAGCTTATACTTGTTTTATATACTAAATATTTGATTCAGATTTAAACTACAAAATGAACAGGCATGACTGATTAGAACAGAAGTATAAGCTTTTTTCCTCACTTCAGATATAATTAGCTGAAAAAATAAGGAATAACAATGTTTTATCTAATATATATATAAGATATATATTTTATATATCTAATATATATATATTTTATCTAACACACACACACACACACACACAAATACGTATATACATATGAGTTAATTTTAATGCATAAGTCCCTGAATATGGTCACTAGTAATTTTAATAAAATAAAAAAAGATAATTGTTTATTTAGAAAGCTCAAATACTAACAAAGCTTGCTTTCTTTTTTAAAACTGTAAAATATCCTAGTTAGAGGATGATTTTTTTTGAGGATGGATTTAAAGGAAAAAAAATCCTACTAAATAAAAATCTGTCCTTAACATAATGGTTTACATGAAAATATAAGAATTTAATTGTATTCCTTTTACTTGCAATACAGAGCTCCTCGTAGTATTTCTTACAGTGTCAACTTTACTTCACATATAGGTGCTAATTCTACCATAACACTGTTCTTCAGTGTGTCCTAAAAACACTAAGTTGCTTTTCATTTCCTCTGTGGTAGGTTGTGTTTCTGTCATCTACATAGAGTTATCACTGAGTTTCTTTTCTTTCTCTCCTTTCTTTCTTGAAAGAATGAGCTATCTCATATTTTATTAAATGTTTCCAGCACAAAGGAATGTATAGAGAGTAATAAGATTCTTCACCTTCAAAAATTATATGTATAATTATAATAATTATATATACTAGTAATATATATTATATATTACACATAATGATATATATTATATACTTTATATAATATACAATACATGATTGTATGTTTTATATATTATAAGTTGGGGTGCCTGGGTGGCTCAGTCGGTTAAGCATCCGACTTAGGCTCAGGTCATGATCTCATGGTTCGTGGGTTCAAGCCTCACATCAGGCTCTGTGCTGACAGGCCTGTTTCAGATTCTGTCGATCTCTCTCTCTCTCTCTGCCCCTCCCCCACTCGCGCTCTGTCTCCCTCTGTCTCAAAAATAAGCATTATATATTATAAGTAATCCATAATATATAACAATTATATATACATAATAACATATAATATGTAAATTATATTATACATATGCTACATATATATAAGAAACGGCCGGGGCGCCTGGGTGGCGCAGTCGGTTAAGCGTCCGACTTCAGCCAGGTCACGATCTCGCGGTCCCTGAGTTCGAGCCCCGCGTCGGGCTCTGGGCTGACGGCTCGGAGCCTGGAGCCTGTTTCCGATTCTGTGTCTCCCTCTCTCTCTGCCCCTCCCCCGTTCATGCTCTGTCTCTCTCTGTCCCAAAAATAAAGAAAAAAGAAAAAAAAAAAGAAGCGGCCTCATTTCTCCTATTATACTGACTCCCCAGAGACTATTATTATTGTAAATTTGGTGGTTATTATTCATAGGCATATTTTAAACTTTTATTTTTGCTGTGCTTCCATAAAGTATAATCTTTGAAACATGTTCTTTGAACTTTATATATTAAATGTTTATATTTTATATTAATGTGAATAGACATAATTTCACTATTTTCCCAGAGTTGTTCTAGTTCCAGCAGATCATAGAAACGAGATGTTGAAGAATTAACTCTCCTTAATACTGTTAACTTATCTCTAAATCTGTGTTAAGAATTATTGTGAAGATTTCTTCACAAGTGTTTTCCTGAACAAATATTTTCATTAATACTTACATGCAGTATTTGGGGGAAAACTTCTGGCAACTGCTACAATAAGTAAATCTTGTGAATAAAACCTAGGTATAATTTCTCTACTTCTAAGGAGGAAATAAAAATAATTGGTTTCTGACTACTTCAAAATGTCATTCATGCTAAACGCTAACAATCCTTACTTTTGGATTTTGAATGTCTTAGAGAACTCTTTACACATAAAAGTTTAAAATGTTATTTCTTCTAGAATTCCACTTTAGGTATTAATTGAAATAAAATTATTCTGGTTAGCAGGAGCAGATAAACTGGTTTTGATAAATAATGTAAAACAGTGTGACATCTTAAAATATATTAACGATAAATACTAAGGCTAAATGTTGTGTGAAGTTTTTAAAATATGTGAATTTCATATTTTTAATCTTCATAAAGATTAATGCATATTAATTAACTAAAACAATGATTTATGACTATAGTCTCCAACCTTGTGTTTAGATGTAGACACTTACTTCAAGAACTCCTAAGTCAATATATTGGAGTGCCTGGGTGGCTCAGTAGCTTGGGCAATTGACTCTTCCATGGGCATTCAGCTCAGGTCATGATCTCATAGTTCATGGGATCAAGCCCTGTATTGGGCTCCGTGATGAGAACACAGAGCTTGCAGAGGGATCAATCTCTCCCTCTCTCTCTGCCCCTCCCTTGCTCCTATGCACTGTGATCTCTCTCTGTCTCAAAATAAGTGAACTCTATCTAAAAAAACAAACCCATAAGCCAATATATAAAGGAAATCAAAGGAGCTATTCAGGATGAATCACATGCTGGGGCCACAGAGCACTGTTCAACTGCTAGCCCCATCCTACCCTCCACTGGTGTCCTTAGAGCACTTTCATGGAATTTCCAGAGCTCTCTCAGGTAATATTTTAAAATAGTGATTTTCATATCGTTTCAGACCTTTGTTGTACCTCACCTCTCATCCTGCTGTTCACCTTTGACTTCAGTGATTAGTATGGCAGTTAGTTTTGCCCGGATATACCTTGGTAACTTTCTACCCTAGCTGCAGCTATAGCCCTTGTTTTCATCCCTGGAACTTCTCTGACTCTACCACCCTCCACAGAAATCAGTCTGGTATTCACAGGTGAGAATGTGTGAGGAAGTTGCCACCCACGAAAGACACCTTGACCGGGGAAATGGGAAGCTGTGGACAAATGGTCCCCTCTGCTTCCCTCTACCCTTAGGTACACAGTTCTGAGGAGCAGACCACAAGGCACATTAGAAACTCTGGTCTTCATTGTGACCATTTCAAGAACATGCTTTTCCTTCTTTCCTTTTTACCTTCTACTCCCCCTTCTATTCCCTGCAAACGCTTTCCAAAATGATTTACCTTCACACCAATTTCTGTCTCACTCTGTAAAGCTCATCATTCCTGTTGTTTTTATGATTGGTTACAATGTGTTGGCACAGTAAAATCCAATTAATAAATAGACCTTTGCCAATTCATTAAATATAGGTTTTCCTGAATAATTAAAAGTTCTTAAAAAAAATTCTAACCAGTATCCCATATTAGAACAATCAAGAGAATTCATGAGCGAAGCTTTTCCTTTTATTAGTTTTCCTGTTTCAGGATTCAGGAAAGGCTTTAGTAGATTTTCCCTTGATGGACAGGAAGGAGGTAACAGTCATGTGTAGTGTTCGGATTCCTTCTTGAGTTCAGGGTGATGGTAGCAATATGCTCTCAGATATGTAAAAGAAATAAATAAAGCCTCCTGTGCCTTCTAATAAATTATCTGAGGACAAAAACTACCACCCCCTTCTCCACTGGTTCCAAGTTATATAATAACCATAAAAGTTCTCATGATAACTAAATTCAAGAAAATTTCAGTGTCCTCAAAATGAGCTGAAACAGCAGATACAAGAAATGTCGTATACAATAAACATCATGTAATGAGTTTGTCTTCGCATCTCCTTTCCCTAGGCATCCATTCTTGCTTCAGGCCATTTTATTTCCCCACAAATTCTTCAGGCTAAGGGTCTTTGAATTCAAGATATACATTGTAGAATATAAAGGTCACATAGAAAAAAATGTTTTTTTGCTTTGGCTCAGGACCCCAAGTGCCACTTGTGGCTCAATTTCAAACTGTTCTGTGCCTCATTCTCCTCATCTGTAAAATGTAAGAATTGAACTGAAAAACTCTTGAAGTCCCTTCTAGTACTAAGAATTCCTATGGCAACTTCAAGGACTACTTCTCCATAATTTTGCAGCTATACTATCTAGAGAAAAAAGAGTAATGATTTACCAAATTAAATAATGTTGTTTTCAATTCCATCTCACCCTCTTGCATTTTAGATAAGCTCAAATGGATTCTGTCAGAGAGAGAAATTGCTGAGATGCCAGTTTGGTGGTAGTCAATTAATATAATGAGCCAGACTGAAGGCAACAGTCAAGGCTTCATTCACTTACTGTGAGAGTATAAGCAAGACACAAAACAAGATAAAAGTGTCCGCTCCCCGGGGTTCTGTTTTTCCCCACTTTAAGGCACCAGGTCACAAGAAGAGCTAGGAGCGGGAAAGCATTGAGTCAGAGAGAAGAGTTTCTTCAAGGACTCCTGATAAGGAGGTCTCAGCAGAGACACCTGGAAATAGCTTTGTCAAGGCCTACTCAATAAGAAGGCTCCAAATGGAGGCAGTTGGACTAGTGATGCATATACATCTTAGAGCATTGCTGTTGAGGTGGAAGAGGGGCATGAGTCCTTGAACACAAATTCCTCCAGATTATATACCAAGTCTCTTGTGGGGAGGACAGCTTCTCCCCATGAAGTCTACCAGGTAGAGCCTTTGTAGTTGCCTACGGTTGAGCCTCAAAGGTCACACACAGTATATGGCCTGGACTCAGACTTCTCAGATTCAGCTTAAACCCTGACACTTCTCTTTCCTCTCCTGTTCTCTCCCCCTCCACTCCTCTTCTCCTCTCCTCCCTCTCTAACTCCCCCTCTCCTCCTTCCCCCTCCCTCCCTCTCTCTCATTCTTTTTAATTCATGTAAAGATTATTTTAATATTTGCTTTCAGAAATTAATTATATTCAGGATGTTGCATTCTAAAGTAGGGCAGATAGGACTGTTACACATGAGGGAACCCTGGATGGGTTCAAATGAGAGAGAGATCATTCTGTTCTGGATATAAGTTTCTGCCCAGGCAAGAATATTGTCGAGTATGTTTTTTAAATTCAAGCATGTGTTATCTTATTAGTTGCATATAAGTAGGTGTCCTAAAGAGATTCAAATGTAATCATTCACACTTAGTAAAAATTATTCTTTGTAATTTAAGGTTTAAATATATTAAACCAACATGATACATTCAGTCTCCAAATATGCTACATACTAATTTCTTCTATAAATTTTTATTTTCCCCTGTCATCTACTTTTTCTAATAAAATCCTTATTCTTCAAGTCTCAACTTAAAGCCATTTCTCTTTGCAGCCTCCCCAAAGTACTTCTACGACCAAGTTCCCTGCACTGTAACCCATGATAAAGGCTCTGATTGTGAAAAGTCTGGACACTTTCTCATGCTTTTACAAAATGTCACTTGATAATCCTTGAAGACTTGATATACAACTTTCTCTCTGTGACAGTTAAGAAATGAAAACATCTCAAAGTTGAACAACAGAAGCATGCATCTTTGAAATATTTTGTAATTCAAAGTTTTCAGCATTTCAGATTCACCTCAAAGTATTCAGATGTAAATTCTGATTCAGACAATTCTCTCAATTCACTGCTTTATTCATGGGTATTTAGCTTTTATAACTTGAATCATGAAAACCGATCTGTATCACTGGATTAATATCAGAAAATCATAAATTCACATACACACACATATATCTATATGTGCATATATGTGTAAGTCCAAAAACATTAAATTGGAAATTGATTGTGCTCTTATGATTGAAATACAGAAAGATTTTAAAGAGTGAAATTACTAAAAAGTTAATACAATCAGTTCTCAATATTCATGATAGTTATGTTTTATGAAGTCATTGTGACTAATAAATTAGACAAGACTGAAGCTTTGCTTCTAGGGAAGATTTAGGGTTATGTTCCTGTGAGCCACAGTCACATTTGCATCAATTAATCAAAACATAACTTTCTGTTATTTGTGGTTCTGTATAAAGGCATCCATTTAATCTTTATTGTCGATTCATTAACATTGAATGCACAGTCAACAGCATTGTAACCAATGTCTGCATGAAACTCATCTAAGATATTAGACACATCACTGCCATCTTATACTTAGGAACACCAGACAGCACTTCAGCACTCTGTTTGAGGTCAATTTTAAATAGTAAGATTACCGACAACACAAAAATGCTATAAATGTGTCACAGAAAGGAGACATTTGTAGTCTGAGAGTTGAAATGGGAAGGCAGAGTGTTGCTTTGTTTGACCTCCGCTGAAAACTTGCCCATCAAAGCAACTCAAAGTTTCTGTCACTCTGTACATAACTGCAAATGACCATAAAAACACATCAGTATAGAGTTTAGGGTTAAAATAAAATTTAACAAGCAAGGTTGTTTGCAAATACAGAATCCATTAATAATGAGGATCGACTGCATATACAAATGTTTTCCCAGAAAATATTTTAAAAACAGAGCTGAAGAAAAAAATCAGAAAGTATGTTCTATATTAAATATGATTACAATTTCATGTCATGAAGTCACGTTTTGTATTTTTAATCATCATTTATCATAATCAAAGGGAATAGCTTGAAGACAAAACGGGTTCCCATATGAATCAGTATATCACTAGATACCTATATTGGCACACAAATTTAAGAACATGCATGATGCACAAGAGTCCCTTTTTCTCCATATCCATGCCAGTATTTGTTATTTCTTGTCATACTGACATTCATGAAGTGATATCTCACTGTGGTTTCAATTTACATTTCCCAAATGCCTAAAGATGTTGAACATTTTTCCATGTACACATTGGCCTTTTGTATATCTTCTTTGGATAAATGTCTATTCAGGTCCTTTGCCCATTTTTTAATTGGGTTTTTTGTTACTGAGTTATATGAATTCTTTATATATTTTGGATCTTAACCCCTTATCAGATATATGGCTTGCAAATATTTTTCCCATTCCATGGATCATCTTTTCACTTTGTAAATGATTTATTTTGTGTGTCTAGAAGCTTTTCAGTTTGATATAGTGCTATTTGTTTATTTTTTATTTTGTTGCCTGTGTTTGGGTTGTCATCTATAAAAAATCATTACCAAGACCCATGTCAAGGAAACTTGTTCCTATGTTTTCTTATAGGAGTTTCATGGTTTCAGGTCTTACATATAAGTCTTTAGTCTATTTTGAGTTAATTTTTGAGAGTGGTGTAAGATATGGGTCCAGTTTCATTCTTTTACATGTGAATATCTGATTATCCCAGCACCACATATGGAAGAGACTGTCTTTTCACCATTGAGTATTCTTGACTCCATTGTCAAATATTAGTTAACCGTATATGTTTGGGTCTGTTTCTGGGCTCTTAATTCTGTTCCTTTGGTCTATTTGCCTGTTATTATGCCAGTACCATACTGTTTTGATGACAATAGTTTTATAATATAGCTTGCAATCAGGATATGTGATGTCTCCTGTTTTGTTCTTCCTTGTCAAGATTTCTTTGGCCATTCAGGATCTTTTTTGGTTTCCTACAAATTAGAAGTGTTTTTTCTACTTCTGTAAAAATTCCATTGGGATCTTGATAGGGGTTGCATTGAATCTATAGACAGTTTTTGGTAATATTGACATTTTAACAATATTAAAATGGGTTGGGTTCTTCCAACCCATAGTATGAGATACTTTTCCATTTATTTGTGTCCCCTTTGATTTCTTTCATCAACATCTTATAGTTTTCAGAGATATTTTTTATCTCCTTAGTTAAATTTATTCCTAAGTATTTCATTGTTTTGATGCAATTATATATGAAATTATTTTCTTAATTTCTCTTTCTGATAGTTTGATATTAATGTATAGAAGTGCAGCAAATTTTTCTGGATATTTATTTTGTATCATGCAACTTTATTGAATTTATTTGTTAATTCTAACAGTTTTTTGGTGGAGTTTTTAGGATCATGCATATATATAGTATCATGTCTGCAAATAGTGACAGTTTTATTCTTTCTTTATAATTTGGATTTTTATATTTCTATTTCCTTTTCTTTTCTTTTTTCCTAATTGCTATGGCTATGACTTCCAATACTATGTTGAATAAAATGGCAAGAATGGGCATCCTTTTCTAATCTTTATTCCTGAGAAAAATTTTCAGTTTTTCATTGTTGAGTACTATGTTAGCTTTGGGCCTGTCATATGTGGCCTTTATTACATTGAGGCACATTCCCTCTATACCCACTTTATTGAGATTTTTTATCATAAATGCGTGTTGGATTTTGTTAAATGTTTTATATGTATTTATTGAAATGATCACATGATATTATCCTTCATTTTGTTAATGTGATGTATGTGTCACGTTGATTATTTGCAGATATTGTACCATCCTTGCATTCCTAAAATAAATCCCACTTGATCATGGTGCATCATCCTTTTAAAGTATTGTTGAATTTGGCTTGCTAATATTTTGTTGGGGATTTTTGCATATGTTCATCGGGAATATTGGCCTATAATTTTATTTTTCTGTGGTGTCTTTATCTGATTTTCGTATCAGGGTAATGCTGGCCTTATAAAATAAATTTGGAAACATTCCCTTCTTTTCAATTTTTTGGAAAATTTTGAGAAGGACAGGTATTAATTATTCTTTGAATGTTGGGTAGAATTCACCAGGAAAGACTTTTGATCCTGGGCTTTTTTTGTTGGGAGCTTTTTGATCAACGATTTTATCTCCTTGCTAGTAATCATTCTTCTCAGGTCTTCTATTTCATCATGAGTCAGTTTTGTTAGGTTGAATGTCTTTATGGATTTATCTATTTCTTCTAGGTTGTCCAGTTTGTTGACTAAAATTGTTCAGAGTAGTCTATTATGATCTTTTTTATTTCTGTGATATGAGCTCTAACTTCTCTTTTTCACTTCTGATTCTATATCTATCTGTCTGTATGTCTATTTATCTTTCTCTTAGTGAGTCTAGCCAAAGGTTTGTGAATTTTGTTTATCTTTTCAGCTCTTACTTTTATTAATTTTTTCTATTGTTTTTTTAGTCTCTATTTCAATTATTTCCATGTTATCTTTGCTGTTTCCTTTCTTTACACTACCTTTGGGGTTTGTTTATTCTTTTTTTTTTTTTTCTAGCTTCTCTGGATGCAGAGTTAAATTGTTTATTTGGGCTTTCCTTGTTCCCTGAAATAGGACTGTACTACTGTAAACTCCCTTTTAAAATTGCTTTTGCTTCATCCCGTAGATTTTGGACTGTTGTATTTCCATTTTAATTTGTCTCCAGGTATTTTTTTTATTTCTCCTTTGATTTTTTTTTTACTCATTGATTTCAATATCATGTCATCTAATATCCACACATTTGATTTTTCTAATTTTCTTCCTGTGATTGATTTCTAGTTTCATTATATATTTAACAGTCTATATCAAGTTAATAGCATCTTAAGTTTGAACATGTTCTAAAAGTTCTATATTTTTACTCCAGCCCCCATGTGTTCTGTTTTTGATACCATATTTTGCATCTTTTCTTTTGCCTATCCCTTAACTAATTATGATACTTATAGTTAATTTTACTACTTTTGTCTATTAACTTTCATATTAACCTTGTAAGCGGTTAATCTACTGTTTACTATATATTTGCATTTATTAGTGAGATTTTTACTCCCATATGTTTTCCTGTTACTAATTAATGCATTTTCTCTTCAGCTAAAAAAATCCCTTTAATATTTCTTGTAAGTCAGTTTAGTGTTGACAAACTCCTTTAGTATTTGTTTGTTTGGAAAACATTATCTCCTTTTCAGTCTGAATAATAACCTTGCTGGGTAGAATATTCTCATTTGGAAGGTTTTTTTCCCTGTCAGCACTTTGACTATATCATGCTACTCCCTTCTGGCCTGCAAAGTTTCTACTGAAAAATTAACTGATAGTCTTATCAATTTCCTTTGTATGTAGCAAGTTGTTTTCTCTTGTTGCTTTTAAAATTTTTCTCTTTATATTTAACTTTTGACATTTTAATTATAATGTGTCTTAGTGTAATCTCTTTGGGTTCATCCTATTTGTAACTCTGTTTGCTTCCTGAGCCTAGATGTCTCTTTCCTTCACCAGGGAAGTTCAGGGAAGTTCACCAGGGAACTTTTCAGCCATTATTTATTTAAATAACTTTTCTACCTCTTTCTCTCCCTTCTACATCTGGGGCCTCTATATGTAGATGCTTTTTCTTTTGATATTGTCCCAAGGGTCCTTTAAACTATCTTCATTTTGTTTAATTCTTATTTCTTTTGTTCCTCTGATTGGGTAATTTCCGCTGCCCTATATTCCAGGTTGCTGATCCATTTTCAGCTGGTTTTGTCTTGTTCTTTCATTTGGAATACATTCTTTTGTGTTCTCATTTTGGGCAGCTCTCTTTTTCTCCTTATTAGATGAAACAACTCTCTCTTCAAGTCTTGAAAGAGTGGCCTTGTGTAGGACATGAACCTTATCATTCAACCTTGCCCTGGATTTTGGTTGTTTCTCAGACTTCTTTGATTGTCTAAGTAGCATGATTGGTTTTTGATGGGTCCTAGTTGTTGAGAGTATGCCAAGACCTGTCAGAGTTCCAAAGGTTTGGATCTCAGACAGGGCCTGGTTTTAGGCTAATTGTAAGCCAGATCCTCTGGCACCAGCTTTTAAGATGATAGATAAATAGATAGATAGATAGATGATAGATAGGTAGATAGATAGATAGATAGATAGGGATAGAGATAGAGATAATCTTATGTATATAGATGGGTCTGCAATCATAAACCCTGCTGATTTCTAGACCAGGAAATTTGGAGGTATCCCCTCAGCAACACTGGCAAAAAAATGCATTAGTCATATATATAAAATCTCATTTCTTGGATGCATCAGGGAGCTGTAGCAAGGTCAAGGGAGGGCTCTAATATGGTATCTCCATGCCCACACTCCCTGGGAGCACTGCTGTAGCATCTGGATATGTGGCAAACCTGAAGCCTGACCCTCAGGCTGAAGCTCCAGGACAAGAAAATAGGCATTTGTCTCATGAAGACTGGGGACATGTTTTAGTCAGCTGTTTGTTCAGTACCTAGGGATGGTAGGCTGCTAAGAACTGTCTCTCTGACTACCTCAGACTCATAAGGCTCAGAAACACAATTCCCACTGCCCAACAGAGCCAGGCACTCAAGAGGCCTGCCTTGTGTGGGCTACACATGTCTATCATCTGTGGCGAGGCTGGCTGTGGTTGTGACATACCAGGACTGGGACAGGACAACCCCCAGCTGAGATGCAATGTGAGGTACTTGTATGTCTAGCTATGGTGCATGAGGGGCAAGACACTCAGCGACAATAGCTGCAGTGTGAGGAAGTGAGGCTCCCACTAGAACTAACAGGCCAGAAGATGGGTGCAAAAAATGGTACCCACCAGCCCCAGCACCAATAAGGCAGAAGGTGAATGCAAATATGGCACCTGCCAGCACCTCCACCTGCAGAGTGAGTCTCAACAGGTTCTTGCCTTTCTGGCAGATGCTTTAAGGTTAACATAATGAGTCCCCTGATATGGATTAGCCTTTCAAATTGTTGCTCTTTTTATGGGTCCCCTTGTAGTGGGTCTATGCTGAACCTTTTGAGTGGATTTCTGTTCCTCATAGCCCTATTGTTCTCCTGGAAGTAAGCCCTGTTTATGTTTTTTAAAGTTTATTTATTTATTTTGAGAGGGGGGGAGTGCACACAAGTAGGGGAGGGGCAAAGAGAGGGGACAGAGAGAGAATCCCAAGCAGGCATGGGGCTTAAACTCAAAAACCATGAGATCATGACCTGAGCTGAAGTCAAGAGTCTGACGCTTGACCAACTGAGCCACCTTGTCGCCCCCAGTCCTGTTTGTTTTTAAGGCCAAACTCTAACTCTTTGGTGGCTCATTTGTCTGATGCAGTTCCCAAGGGGTGGGGTGCCTGATATGTGACAAGAAAACCCTCACTCATCAAGGGACAAGTTCTGTATTATAAGAACCCTCCTGACTATGGTCATTACACCTGGGGTGGGGTTTCTTGCAAGGCCATGTCTCTGCCTCTTCTACCCATATTGATGTAGCCTTTTTATCCTTTTTTGTGTAAACACCATTCAGCTAGCTTTCAGTTCCTTTTCAGAAGGAAATGTTCCACATATAGCTGTGGGTTTGTTGTGTTTGTGGGAGGAGGTGAGTTCAGGATCCTCCTATACCACTACCTTTAACCCTCATCCCCCCAGAAAATCAGCAATATTCATTACCATCCTTAGCCAGTGATTAGGGAGCAAGTGCTTAGAAAATAGCATGCTGAAAAATTTCCCTCAATTGGACATGCTTTGTGGTTATCTTAAATCAGTGCGATTTTTTAGGCTCTCTCACAGTATTTTCATCTTCAACTATTTGAAGCTTTTAGGAAAAATTGAAACTGTCATCTGCAAATTTGTATTAACTTCTTAGCAAATACAAAATCTGTCCTCAAAGACACCTATGTCTGCACACCAGCCACTCTGCACCCACCCCCATATGCACCCAGATGGTGACTGGCAGCTTCATTTCACTCAACCTCTCATTATGCCCTTTCAGGCACAAAAGCTCACTGGTTGGATTTTTTTTTCTTTTCTTTCTGATTTATGTAACTTGCTCATTTTTAAAAAAAAATTGTTTTCGGCAGTTCTCCAAGTTTCCTTTGAAAAAGGAGCTGGCTAGCTCGATAAAAAGGAGCACTAGTTATGCCAAAGCATTCTGTGGTGTTTGTAACCCCTTGGTTTCTTGTCCATGGTTTTACTCAATGGTTTTTCTAAGGACTCTCTGAAGTCTCTTTTCTGCCTAACTCCACGTCTTTAATTTGGTTCCCATCTGTCTCCAAATGACTGAATCTTTGAATAGTTGTGCTCAGATAAAACTTTCTGGCATGTACAGGAATTCTTTAGATTAGCCAGATAGCTGCTGGGTCTAAGTTTGCAAGGAGAGCAAAGTTGAGGAGAGATTTAACTGGACTCTATATAGTCCAGCCAAAAATTCTAAGGTTCCCAGAATCTCTTAAATGAGAATGAGATCTATATTTTATCAAGGAATCCAGACAGGTTAAAATAAATCATTATTTTTTCCAATTAACTTATTAACTCATGGAACATCATAACTATTGCATAAGTCCTTGAAATATGCTTAGACACATAGAAGAAGGCCTCCCAGATCATCTATTCCAGTGGTGCTCTATCTTCATTGCATATCAGAATCACCCGGGAAGCCTTAAAACAAAAATAAAAGCCTAGCTCCACCTAAGGCTATGGTTGATTAAATCAGAATCTCTGGGGTTAGTTTTTAGACGTAGGCAAGAAGGCCTCTTAATGTGCAGCCAAGATTTAGAGGCACAGATCTGGTTCAACCTATTCACTTCATGGAAGAGGAAATGGAGTCTTATCTGTCCAGGAGGTTTACGAGGTCTGTTCATATGCCTTGCTTCTCTGAACTTTAAGTTGTTTATAGTAAAAGTAGTAAATCAAACCACCTCTCAGAAAAGCTAAAGCTCAGGGTGTTTTCAAAATTTCCCTAAAATTGACCAATTGGCTCTCTTCCTAATAGGCATGGTGGAGCGGGTAGAGTCCTAAGAAGACTCATGTTTGAATCTCTGCCCCTTGCTAGTTAACATTGTCACCCATCCTCCCTAAATCGTACTAGTAAGACTTTACTAGAGAGATAATAACCATATTCAATCTCACATGGATTTTAGGTCCAAATTAGATAAGATATATGGAAGTGTACGATGAACATTAAAAGTGCTATATAAAAGTAAGGAGTTTTGTTATTTGTTCCCCTCCTACTGAGAATTCATCTTCCCACCCATTAGGCTCACACCATTAGCATGTAGTGTCTCAGCACTCACCCAGTGCTTTGCTTTCTCACAGGTCAGATATATTACCCAATATAATATTTTGAAATGCAGTTTATCTCTTTAGAATCACAATTTCTGCAGAGGCAAGGCAAGGCACTGCATGGGTGTCACTGTTGTCATTCTCTTGGTTCCAATCAGTTCCTTCCCTACTGGATCATTCCAAAATCATCTTGCTGACTACCAAGATGATGTGAAGAGAACTCTAAAGACAGAGAAGTGCAACTTACTTGGTTCCTTATTGATAAGTCTTTCATACTGTCCACTGAATAAATTCAGTGGGTAAAAAAGATGCAAACCAATTATGGGGGAGAAGGGAAATAGCTATTTTGTTACTTAAATGTTTCACATTTAAGTTGAGGTTACAGTCAGGGCATCTGAAGCAAAATTTAAGTCTAAATGCTGACTGCACGTGATGAAACTCTTTTTAGCCAGCAGCATTGTTTATTAACTTATAATACTGGTGTTCTCAAACACTAGCTTTGGAAATTTAGTCATTTAGATTCCATCTCTGAGAAGACTCCTAGCTTCTTTTATGAGTCTGTGTCACTCACTAAAGACAGTAAAATTGGTCACAAAGGTGGAGCTCTTCATAATGGATGCCTTAATGATGATACAGTGAGTCTGTGTGTCTATCTTTTCTAACACCTTCATGATGGATTTTTTTTTAGAACTTGCAAAGCAATGCCCATAAACGTCCTAAGGATAGTAAATGGTATAAATAAGCAACCACAGGGTAGGAAATAACATCCATGGGGCTTAGTGTCTTCCAGAATGAAGATCATTCTAAGTACAAAAGCTGTGGAAAACAAGATCAATGAAAGGGAAGGTCTTCTTTGTTTCTGAACATTTTTCCACTGAAACAGTGAGTTCAGTGCCAACGAGAGGTTGAGCATTTTCTGGGGGAGTATTAAATGTTAATTGAAAAATTCTGCCAGCAGTATGACCTGAACATCAGAAAATGATTGTGCCTGCCAAGAAGAACAGGGGAAATTATTACAGACATTGTCATTTCATACTTATTCAGCCCCCATTGGCTATGAAAAGGCAACCACATGAGTTGAATGAAATTAAGGATGAGTGTGCTTCTGATGCTGCTGGTGATCCAAGGCCAAAGAAATAAGAGGTCCTATTAAAATCAGACAGTGTAAATTGAGATCCTGCAGTCTGTTCTTCTGAGAACAGCAACAACAACAACAAAAAAGCTTATTTAACTTCATTGCAAAATAAACGATACACATATCTAAATAATAAAGATTATACCTTACAATTTTAAAGGACTTTAAATTTTTCGTTACATTGAGTAATTTGAGTTTCAAAAAATTTTTGTGGGGGCGCCTGGGTGGCGCAGTCGGTTGAGCGTCCGACCTCAGCCAGGTCACGATCTCGCACTCCGTGAGTTCGAGCCCCGCGTCGGGCTCAGGGCTGATGGCTCGGAGCCTGGAGCCTGTTTCCGATTCTGTGTCTCCCTCTCTCTGCACCTCCCCCGTTCATGCTCTGTCTGTCTCTCTCTGTCCCAAAAATAAATAAAAAAAAACGTTGGAAAAAAAAAATTTAAAAAAAAAAAAATTTTTGTGATCATAGACAGGGAAAAATTTGTTAACTCGACTAATATTGAAGAGGATGAAACGGAGGCCCTGAGCATTTATTTGCTATGCTTATTGGCCACTCACCATGTACAAAACACTCCCCTTGGGGGTTATAGATATACCAGTGAGAAAACTGATACAGTGTTCCCTGTCCCCAAATGTGCCGTCTGGTGGAGAAGAAAATCAAAAGATTTAGCCAGTTGATAAATGCCTAGGATAGGACCATAACAACTAACCTATGATCTTTAACCACACTATCAGGCAAACACTATTCCCAAGCTTTTTAACAATCAATCAGTATAGTTTTTCTTTCTCTATCACCAAGCCCAGCAATGGGATAACTCCTTTGTGTTTATTCACTTTCCAAATTTTTTAAAGGTATTATTTATGTTTCAGAGACAAGATACAGAAAAGTGAGTGGACAGAGCCCTGGTTAATTTAATAAAACAATGAAAGAGAATCTTATCAACCATAATTTACAACTTTCTCAAAGCAGTTATTATAAACATTTTACAAAAAATAAGGATATTGCAGCAGAATAGTAGAGTCCTGAATGGATGGGATATAGGGGAAGAAAAATCTCAAGAATCATTGCTAAGAGATTCATTAGTGTCACTATACTGTAACCATGGCCATCTTCTTCTGAACACTTTGTAACATGCACACACACAGGCGACAGAAAACTCAAGCTGGAAGTCAGACAGGAAACTCGTATTCTTTAAAATTACTATCCTTTGTGTGGAATTTAGGATATAAATATCAAAGGAAAAACTGATACCATCTTTTGAAAAGATTATTTCTCTGAACATAAGAGATGTTTCCTGCATACAAATAAATATGTCACATTTCCACAAAAGACATTGTTCCATGAGTCAATGCCACAAAGCGTATATTAAAACACATAAACCACACCAACGATCATTTCCACAAGAGTATTATTTTCTCAAGAATTTAGAAACTCAAAATAATAGTACATGAACAAATGAAGTAGCATGCCCATCTACACAGACTTGCTTTAATTGCCTTTTAAAATACATTTTATATAAAGTTATAGGTCTTCTGCACTATCAAAAAAATTAAGTCTAGTACAGTGACAGAAACCATGCTTTGGTGTGGCTGAGATGTTTTGTTCACACAGTTGTTTGAAGTTAAACTGATGTAAAATATAATATAGCAGTCGGCATTCTAAATAAAATAGATGATGTTATGGAACTTAACAAACCAAAACATTTTGTGGAGAGATAATTGGTCAAAGAAAATAGTTGTGTTTTTTAGAACAATCATTGGTCTGGATGCATCTTTAGCACACTTGAAAAAATGTTACAAATATTATTAGTATAAGCAAAACAAAAGTAACACTTTTATAAATATTAACATTTACCAGGGTCTTTTGGAGAATAGTCTCAGCCTCATTAAATCTGAAGCCCATGAGAAGCATAGCCATCATTTTAGCTAACATTTGTTGAAAGTTAATACGTGTTAGACTCCGTGTAAAAATCCTTAAATAAACCGGGTTTTTTTTTTTACATTTCATCATTACACAAACCATCTGAGGAAGGTACTAGTTATATTCCAAGTTTTACAGAAGAGAAAAATAGAACTCAGAAAATTTAAGTAATAAGCCCAATTTGTCCAACTAAAAATTAGAGAGCTAAGATTTGAATCAAGATCTATGTAACCCTGAAACTTAACTTTCAAAACTGTTATGTGTAATTGCATCAAGGCAAGATTTTCAAGCCAGTTTGCAAGGCTTCTATCTTCTCTTCTACAGCATACTTCTAAGAATATTCTCTAATTGAAAATCTGTTCATGACTTTTCCTTTATTGATTGGCTATACTCCCACTGAAATGAAAATGAATTAAACAGAACACTTGTCTCCTTATAGGTCTAAATCTAGAGTTTTTCCTTAAATTGGACTGTGACATTTTGAACTGAACTTATGTCTTTGAACTAACTGGATCTAGGTCTCTGTCTTTCAGCTGAAAGGTAGACTGATTGGTTCTGATTAATAGGATCCATCAATTATTTGTGAAACTGTTAATTACAAAAGCTCAGCCGTCATCTAAAAGTGCAGTCATATAGGGGATAGATCCCCAATAGCATAACTTGATCTGCTGACAAGTGGATGCTAATACTTCATATCTGATGACTACAACACACTGATCAGGGGAAGGTTTGTATGCCAGACTCAGTGCCGACAGTTATAGGTCAAGCTTGGTTTTGGATCTATTATCTAGCCAAGCACCATGCCATTTTCAGATTTCCATTTACATCAGCAATCCCTTTCTACATTTTTGGAAAAAGGAAGTTTCCAATTTGGAGAAGGTAAGCTCCTTGAGGATGTGACTGTATACTTTTTTTTTCCACTCTTTTATCTTGAAACCAAAAGAGTAAGAAACATTCACAGGACATAGGACATTGCTGAAATGTTTCAGTCCACTTATTTGATTATACTGTATATTAATGCTAGATTCATTTCAGCCCTCTGTGTTTAAATGTCCTGATTCTGGTTTGTGAAAATATAACTTTTGTATCATTGCTCCTATGAGAGTTAATGGTTGGTATAAACTTAGAATTCCTAAAAGTAAAATTCTTATAAATATCATTGCCATTGTTTAATTTGGGAGCAAAGATATTTTCTAAGGTTATTTTCCACATTCAAGAAAAGAACCTGAGTCCATGGAATCTGCTTTTTCCTTCTGCCAACTCACTGTCCCAAGGAATCCAAATGGGATATGGGCTAGAAGGAGGTAATAATGAATGAGAAACATTGAATCTGGGAGAATTAACTCTAGAAGAATCTGAGAAGAACCCATCTGGAAGAAAAGATAAGCTTTTATTCAGGATTTTGCTAAAAATTCACCTAATTAAATTCAAAGAAAAACATCTTATACCATGCCCTTATCTCCCTGGTGAGCAAAACACCAGATGGAAGGCAAGTTAGCTGGAATTACTGCCGATGAAAGTAGCAAGGTATGTCAGTGTTACTCCAGAGAGCCTAAATAAAGTAAACAGAAACCTTCCCTTGTCACTCATGACTCTTACCTGTGACACTTGTTTTTGCTTCTCAAATGGCTTATGGAGCCACTTATGAAACATATGGGACTATATGGTCAACTGATCTTTGACAAAGCAGGAAAGAATATTCAATGGAAAAAAACAGTCTCTTCAACAAATAGTGTTGGGAAAACTGGACAACAACATACAAAAGAATGAAAACTGGACCAATTTCTTATACCATACACAAAAGTAAATTCAAAATGGATGAAAGACCTAAATGTAATACAGGAAACCATCAAAATCCTAGATGAGAAAGCAGGCAGCAACCTCTTTGACATCAGTCACAGAAACTTCTTACTAGATATGTCTCCAGAGACAAGGGAAACAAAAGCAGAAATAAACTATTGGGACTTCATCAAGATAAAAAGCTTCTGCACAGCAAAGGAAACAATCAACAACACTAAAAGGCAACCTTTGGAATGGAAAAAGATATTTGCAAATGACATATAAGATAAAGGGTTAGTATCTAAAATCTATAAAGAACTTATCAAGCTCAACACCCCCCAAAAAAAAACAAACAACCCAGTTAAGACCCATTTTTCCAAAGAAGACATGCAGATGGCTAACAGACACATAAAAAGATGCTCAACATCACTCATCATCAGAGAAATATGAATCAAAACTACAATGAGATATCACCTCACACCTGTCAGAGTGACTAAAATCAACATATCAGGAAACAGATGTTGGGTAGGATGGGGAGAAAGGGGAATACCCTGACACTGTTGGTGCGAATGCAAACTGGGGCAGCCGCTCTGGAAAACAGTATGGAGGTTCCTCAAAAAGTTACAGAGTAAAACTACCCTAAGACCCAACAATTGCACTACTAGGTATTTATCCAAAGGATACAAAAACACAGATTCCAAGGGGCACTTGCACCCCAATGTTTACAGGAGCACTATCAACAATAGCCAAATTATGGAAGGAACCCAAATGTCCATCAACTGAAGAATGGATAAAGAAGATGTATATTTACAGTGGAATATGACTCAGCCACCAACAAGAATGAAATCCTGCCATTTGCAACAATGTGGATGGAGCTAGAGTGTATTATGTTAAGTGAAATCAGTCAGTCAGAGAAAGACAAATATCATATGATTTAACTTATATGTGGAATTTAAGAAACAAAACAGACGAACATAGGGGGAGAAAAAGAGAGGTAAAACATAAAGCAGAGTCTTAGCTATAGAGAACAAACCAAGGATTGCTGGAGGGGAAATGGGTGGGGGATAGGTTAAATGGGTGATGGGGATTAAGGAGCGCACTTGTTATGATCAGGCTTGAGTGTTGTATATAAGTGATGAATCACAAAATTCTACTACTAAAAATAATATTATTCTATATGTTAACTAACTGGAATTTAAATAAAATTTAAAATAAAAAATACATATACAAAAAAATTAAAATGTCTTTTAAAAAAGAAAATATAAATATATTCTATGACAATTAAAGACATGCTTATAATTCTTCAGATGTTCTTTTTCATAATATAAAGTCTCATGTAACTCTTCTCTTAAGATATAAGAAATGTGAAGTGTTTAACTTTGATCACAAAGTTAGAGTATTAAATACAACAAAATATTATCAGAGTTTGTCTCTACATGTTAAGCTTATGAAGTTTTGTATTTTACTTTTCATATATTCTCCAGATTTTTTACAATGGATATGCAATGGTATAATGAAGAAAAACACAATAATATGAAAATAAAAGAGGAAAAATTTTTAATGTAATAGATGATCTTGAAAAGCAATAAAATATTCATCAGATGGCTTTTTCACTAAAATATAAGTTGAGACATGTTTGAAGTTCTCCCATTAAAAATACAGTTACATACATTAATTTGTGACTAAAAATGTTGATAGTGCCAAATAAGTCTATTCCAAGTTGGAAGACAACTCCATGTCGACTTAACAACTCTTTTCACACCATAAGACGAAAATTTCAAATTTTAAAGACTAATGGGACTTTTTTGCTTTGCCAAATTACTGGTTTATTCATGAATCTTTTTTTTTTTTTCCTACTAACAAGTGCTATTGAATTCCCCACAGGGGAAAGAAATACCTTCCAAAAAATCTCTCTGCATGAAAATACTTAGAAAAAAAAAAAATCTCAATAAACTGCCTTCTTTTTCTTAGAAAAATCCCAGGTCAGTATGATCACTAAGTTATAAAAAATTTATAATGCTTGGATGGAAAACAGTCATCATAAATACACTACTTTACATAAGTGAAGATTGAGAGGAACTAATTGTATTACCTTTATTTCTCCTTCAATTGGTCTTGAAAGATTTTGGACAGCTACTGTCACTGGAATTAATTGAATGCCAAAATATTTAGATATTAGCAGGTTCTATGACACATTAAAAGAGATAGGTAGGGAATGCTCATCAACAGTTTTGACAAACGGAATTTGAAATTAGGTCTTCGTGTATCTTAATTAAATCTCTCAATTGCAAAACTCAGGAGTGGGGCACCTGGGTGCTTTGTCAGGTAAGCAGCCGACTCTTGATCTCAGTTCAGATCTTGATCTCAGGGTCATGAGTTCAAGCCCCAATTTGGGTTCCACACTGGGCATGAAGCCTAAAAAAAAAAACCCCACTCAGGAGCAATGAGAACATTCCTATTTCAACTCCCTACATGATAAATGATTCTTTCCAACATGCTAGACTATTGTTAAACACTGGTAATGTTTATTTCCATAGGATACACACACAAAACCACACACAAAACATCTAAATTATATAGGCATTTTGCTTGCATAGCAACAAAACACCCAGGTATCTCAAATGTATAGTGCTAAGCGTGTCTGTCTTTGACACTGCTCCAAACCTTTTCAAAGTTCTCTCTGAAACAGGGACAGGGGCTCCTAGGTGGCTCAGTGAGTTGAGCATCTGACTCTTGATTTTAGCTCAGGTCATGATCCCAGGGTCATGGGATTGAGCCCCAATTCAGGCTTCACACTGAATATGGAGTCTTCTGAGGATTCTCTCTCTCTCCCTCTGCCCCTCTCCCCCACTTGCTCTCGGTCTCTCTCTCAAATAAAAAAATAAATAAATTTAATAAAATGGGGACAATAACCATAGTTGTTTCAGCTATCAGTAGGATTTTTGTGAGCATCAGTTTACACAAATGTATGCAGCAACCTTATTGCACTTTATAATATAAAGTATTTATTATATAGATAGCTTGTATTGCATGGTGTGTGTTATAGCAGTGCCACGTAATAGTGAAGAATATAAACTGTAACAGATACGGATTTACATCCTGCTTCTGTCACTGTCATTCTTCAGTGGGTTATTTAATCTCCATGAAGCTCTTTTCAATGATCTACCAAAGAAAATGGATATGCCATCCATAAGCCTGTTACAAAGATTGAGTTAGAAAATCCAAGTAAACTGCTCCTGGTAGTGCCCCCTCATCTGCAGTTGCACTTTACAGAGTTTTGGTTACCAGTCCCTTAACTGAAAACGACCCTTCTTGTGAAAATAACATCAGAAGGTCAATAGGCTAATGCTACATCGCAATGTCTATCATCATTCATCTCACGTCGCCTTATCACAGGGGCATTTTATCATCTCATATCATCATAAGAAGGAGGGAGAGCATAGTACAATAGAAAATATTGATGTTTATGGAGACCACACTCACATAACTTTTATTAAAGTATATTGTTATAATTGCTCTATTTTATTATTAGTTACTATTAATCTCTTATTGTGCCTAATTTAGAAACTAAACTTTATCATAGGCATGTATGTATAAGAAAAATCAGTATACACAGGGTTTGGTACCATCTATGGTTTCAGGCATCCTTGGGGATGTATCTCTTGAAGATAAGGGGGACTACTATATAGCAATACCCAACATAAAAGATTCAATAAATATTGGCTAGGGTTAAAATAATTTAAAATAGCACCCATTACCATCATCATTTAATGTGTTCTCATAGTAATTTTTAGAGGTAATGTAATCACCTCTTTACAATTGTAAAAATTGAAATTCAACCACTTGGCCAAGATCACAAGACACAGTACTCAGACCTGTGTATCCTAATTCTAAACCATATCTTCCTACTAGGCTATGCAGGACTGTTTTACTCTTATCTTGATCACGAAGGTAAATTGGGAGGAAATTAAAAAAATCAAGGTAGTTTTGGTTATTCACTGCTCTGTGGGTTCATAACACTTTAACAGGACTGGCCTTGCTCCTCAAAGTAAACAGTTTCTATGACTTGAGAATTGCCAGGAATGTTCCTACCTTAAAAGGTAAGATTTTTGGTTACTTAATCTCCCAACACTTAACATTTTAATTAAGGAAATACTGGATTTTAAAATCTAAAATATCTCTAGAAGATATTGTAAAGGAACACTATAAATATAAAACATAGGGCTGTAATCGAACAAGAAGGTTTTTTTGCTTCAGTGACTCCTAGACCTAAGGAACACTACTTGAAGGAATGGAATGCATTATAGGTGAATGAGTTACCAAGGGCCTGGTGAGGATCCAGTCAATGGCTCAATGCATGGTCGTGGGCTCTGAAAGAAGGGAACAGCCCTGAAAAAAGGTGAACCCCCCCAGTAGCATCTGCTACAGGCAGACAATGAGTGAATACATTTGCCACGATTCCAGTGGTGCAGGCAGCTGTTGTGGCTGCAATGCCCTCTAAGTGGCCTGTGCCCATCTGTGGACATCACTGGAAAATTCCTAATGCTCCTTCCAATTGCTGATTGCTGTTGGCCCGCTGGTGCTGGTACAATCTCCTGAGCCAAGTACACTCTGCTATCAATGCTCACCAGCTGATAGCCACAGGGAATACACCTGGAGCCAAAGACAATTAAACTTATTAAGCTCGCTGCAATGAGAACACCACAGGAATTTTAGTGTCTGGTGATTTAGGATAGGCTTCAAGGAAGCAGAGGTCTATTTGCATAGGGTGCTATCTCAAAGCAAGAGTAATTTGATGCGTGAGCATCAGTGATTTTTTATCTAGGACACAGAATTCACAAAGTAGGGCTAGAGTCATCACTGAATAAGAGGCAGCCATCACTTAATGTTAACCAGGAGAGGGAAATGGTTAGCATTTTTATGGCTGTGGGTGATTTGGATTTTATCTCTGTTCAGGCGTAGAGTGGATTGTTTTTGTCTTGTTGCATCACAGCCATGAAGAGTTCTCCTATGTTGATATTCTATAGAGCTATGTTCCACAAAAAAATACCACAGCCTGGCTGTCAGCAACTTGGCTAACTCCCTGAAAGCTCCCTGGGGCTTTTTCCCTCAGATTCCTCAGCCTCACTACCATTAGGCACCACCCCCTGCTCTCCTCTGGCAATAGGGGAAGGATAAAAATGGGGATCAATACAGCGTGGTAAGAGCACATAGGAGGAGAAGATATGATTTGTTTCTGTTGGGGATGATGAGAATCCCTTAAGAATACGAAATGAACAGGAATGTCATATTTAAAGAGATATATAGATGTGGGCATTTGGGTCAGGAGAATTCATCACGTTGCTTGGGCGAGCAGACAGTAGGGTAGACAAGGAGCATGGTCTCTGGACTCCAGAAGCTTGCAGACCAAGAAACAACACAGCTAATTCTAGCATAATCACCACATATGTTACACAGCACTAAGATTTCATGCACGAGCATGAGCAAGGTTGAAATGTACTCTCAAATTCATTAATAGCATGAGAATTCCCTTTATTGACTACTCAAATACTTGTTGAGAGTAAATATTATACAATGTTTCATTTCCAGATTTGAGAACAAGCACAGCATTCCACTCTCATCCCCCAAACTCTAGACCAACTTTCAGAAATTATTTTTTAACTAACATAATTTTGAGCAATAAATCAATGAATAGCCTGATATAAATCTGTGAAAATTAGAGAGGAGTTCTTGATAGGCCATGTGGATGTTTAAAGGGACCCATTAAATGCCATGCCTACTTTCCATGAGAATGTTTGAGCCAACCGAGAGAGAAGATGTCATGATTCCGTGAATGGAGAAAATACATCAGCATGATTAGGATAAGTACTTTGCTGGTAGGTATGCCTTAGATATGTAGTATTAACAGCTTCCTAATTCTAACCCCAGAATGAAATACACTAACCCACCTATTTGTAGTCCTGGACCACCAGTGACCTCCCTATGAGGAAATCAACCTCTTTAATATTTAGAATGTGAAGTAGCTGGATATGACATGAACAGGAATGCCAACTTTTAACTTCCCTTATGGTGTGTGTGTGTGTGTGTGTGTGTGCACGCACACACACATGCATGTTTTTCACAAAGGCCTCTTTTACTCTATTTCAGACACTATTAAAAATTGTCTCTGAAATTTCCCTTCAATAGTTTAAAAATGTTTTTTAGAATGTATTATTATTATTTTTTAATTATCATTATTTTTAGAGAGAGAGTGTGAGCCGGAGAGGGGCAGAGAAAGAGAGAGAGAATCCTAAGCAGGCTCCATGCTCAGCACAGAGCCTGATGTGGGGCTCGATCCCACACCTTAGTATCATGACCTGAGCTGAAATCAAGAGTTGAATGCTCAACCAACTGAGCCATCCGGGCACCCCAGAATGTATTTTTAAATTAAAGAAAACAATGATGCATCTTAATGTAAAAATAAATAATACAGGGAAGTACAAAGAAGAAAATAAAAAATAAATTGGAACCCAACTTCCTGGAGATAGCATTTTGGCCGATATCCTTCCAAACAGCTCATACATGAGAAGAGTAGCATTTATTAACACTGCTACATTCTTGTTATTGCACTAAGCAATTTATGAAATTTAAGAGAAATTGGCATCTTTCATCACCAGGATGAAATTATGTTCAGGGATTTCTTTGACAAAGATTAAGTGTATTTTTTTAAGTAACCAAATAAAATAAGCATTTTTGATTGCCTACTGTGTGGGCTGGAGCGAAGAGTACCAAGACTCAAACTCTGACTCTGAGGGACTTTTTGTTTGTTAAGGGGGAAGGAACACAGAGTAGTAAACAGACATGGGGTCATCCCAGTTCTGTCCCTCACTGGTTTTACAACCTTGCGTTAGCCTGCTTATCACTGAGCCTTAGTTTGCTCATCTGCAAAAAGGGAAAGATAAAGTGCCTGTTCCATCATGAAGGACAGCGTTTGAATTGGACTCACTGGTGATAATTCACTGTAGCTCGATTTTAGCCTCAGTTTCCCTAGTCACACCCTAGAGCTATTCTCCATCAAGAACTCTGAAATTTCCCCTTTAAGGACCCCCTACTCCTTTCAGACTAATAATACCTCCTCACTCTCTAGACCCTGAATCTGGTGCTTCCTCAAAACTGACCATCCCCATCCATCATTCTAACCACTTGTTTTGAAAACTACAAATCTCAAGTGAGCACCCAACACCGCCAACCAAATGTTTCTTTGCTGAATTTGCTCTCCTGCTCTCCTCCCTGGCGGATCCCCCACCTTCCTTGCTCCATCACCTTCATTCATTGATGCCCACACTTTTACTTCGTTCACTCATTTAACAAATATTTATTGTGTGCCTACACGGTAGAATTGAAGGCAGTGAACATGGATTGTCTTTTTTCCAACAGCTTTGCTGAAACAAAAAACAGAAATGGACACCAGGAAATGAAAAATGAGGTCAAGAGAAGGATTTCACTGGAAAAAATATAAGCAAGCAAAAAAGGTCTTCAATGAGTCTGCAGACCTTTTCTGTATCTGTCCCCCTACTTTTAGTCTTGCTGCTAGTAATAATCAAGAAGAGACCATGTGTGCTATGAATCCCATCTCCTTTCAGTTTCTCAAGGACATTGCTGCCACCAGTGCCCTCTATTTCCTCTGATTCATCAGATACCCAGTGCTAGTGTTTCTATCGGCGCATACACGCTCACTAATATATACCAGATCAGGGTTTTTAAAAAAAAACCTTTCTTGGGGCACCTGGGTGGATCAGTCGGTTAAGTGTCTGACTTCAGCTCAGGTCATGATCTCACAGTTCATGAGTTTGAGCCCCACATCAGGCTCTGTGTTGACAGTCCAGAGCCTGGAACTTGCTTCAGATTCTGTGTCTCCCTCTCTTTCTGCCCCTTCCCTGCCCACACTCTCTCAATAATAAATAAATGTTTAAAACAAATTTTTTAAATAAAAATTAAAAAACCCTTTCTTGACTCACATTCCCTCTGTTCTGCATAACACAACATCTCAAAAGCATTCTATACCCTCCTTCCCCCTTGCTCCCCCTTGCTTTTTAACTCTTAACTAAATATCTCCCAACCCCACCACTCCACGGCACTGGTCAAGACCGTTAATAATGTGTATTTTGCTAAAGCCCATAAACATATCCCTGTCCTCATCTTACTTAATCTCTGCAGCATTCCATGACTTTGACCACTACAGACTTCATGACACTCTTTATTTTCTTGGTTTCCTTAACCCCAGCTCTGGGTTTCTTCTTTAAACTGTGGCTATTCAAGAGCACCTGGGTGGCTCAGTTGGTTAAGCGTCCAACTTCAGCTCAGGTCATGATCTCACAGTCCATGAGTTCGAGCCCCGTATCGGGCTCTGTGCTGACAGCTCAGAGCCTGGAGCCTGCTTCAGATTCTGTGTCTCCCCTCTCTCTGCCCCTCCCCTGCTCATGCTTTGTCTCTGTCTCAAAAATAAATGAAAATGTTAAAAAAAATTTTTAAACTGTGGCTATTCATTACCTGCCATCTTTATCAGGACTTTAACCTGGGCCCTTTTTTCTTCCCTATACGGACTTTCTTCTTAAGCTTTATATATTATATACCTTAGTAATTAAGTCTTATTGATCCTTCTTCCCAATTATCTCAATTCACCGTTTGTTACATCTTTTTAAATGATGTTACTAATTATTTTGCTGTTGTTGATTGTGGTGATGGTGGTGGTAGTGGTGGTTAGGGGTAAGAAAGAATAAATACTTTGGGGGATATATTGCATTTGAGAAGCCAATAGCAGGTGGAGATGTCCAAAAGAGAGCTGCAAAGGCAGTCATAGAACGTGAGAGAGAGGTTGTGGATCAGCTAGGATTATGAGAAAGTAAAGCAAAAGACATGAACTCAGCTCTTCTTTTAAAAATATGATTCTCGGGGCGCCTGGGTGGCGCAGTCGGTTAAGCGTCCGACTTCAGCCAGGTCACGATCTCGCGGTCCGTGAGTTCGAGCCCCGTGTCGGGCTCTGGGCTGATGGCTCGGAGCCTGGAGCCTGTTTCCGATTCTGTGTCTCCCTCTCTCTGCACCTCCCCTGTTCATGCTCTGTCTCTCTCTGTCCCAAAAATAAATAAAAAACGTTGAAAAAAAATTTTTTAAAACAAAAAATAAAAAAAAAAATAAAAATATGATTCTGCTACAACATTCAATATAATGAGAAAATGTCTCAAGATTTCCAAGAGGTTCCCAGCATGGCCATTTTTGAGAGGAAGATTAAGAAGCTTTGCATACCTACCATATTTTAGCTAGATAGTGAGTCAAATATTGCTGGGGCAAACTACTTTGCAATGTTATCAGCAATGCACTCCCAGAAACGTACATGACCCACATCACAGTACAGAAAGCACATTATAATTTTAGGTGGAGCCTAAAGAAATGGAGGGGAAAAAAATCTCAAAATTTGTACATCTCTCTGTTTCAGGGTCTCTTATCATAAAACAAGGTGATCGGACAGCGTGGTTTTGAAAGCCCCTCTCAGTTCCTACTTATCATTACATGACTTTTTGACCAAAGTTCTCTTTAATATGACAGTGATTTGACAAGGAAAAAAGAATATTCCCTCTTCATTTTTACTTTAAAACCTTCTGGTTCCCAAAAAACGTTTGGCTTATTTTACTACAATAAATAAAATAACCCAAGCCCTTCTTTCCATATTTAATTCCATTCAACAGGCATTTACCGGTCCCCATTTTGTGCTGAGTTCTGTGCTAAATGGATAATTTTCTCTATTTTTTTTTCTTTTATCTTTTCCATTGGTGTTATCTTTCATATTTTACTTATATTGAATGATTGTATGCACATCAACACCAAAAGTGTAAAGGAAGCCTTATATTCATTCTTTCATTAAGTACAATAGGTAATAATTTCATAGGCAGACAATGCCTCCTAAAAATATATAATCTTTAGCATATGCTTGAGCTTCTTCAGAAAGCAATTTTCTAATATTGATGGTGGTAGAATTGTTTTATCATATTTTGAAGTTGTATCCTTTTTTTGTTCCTTCATTATTAAATAAATGCCTAGGGATATATTATTATTTGAAGTTAGTGATAATGTACAACTCGATTATTTTTTGTGTACAAAACTGTCAGATTCTAAAATAGAAGAAATTTCTTTTTCTCTTAGAACTTCCAAATTTGAAATCTAATATATTTCTAAGTTCTCAAAACCAGGTCTCTAAAATAAAAGTGAAACATTGTTTCTATGAACCAAAAGGCTTTAGCTCTGAGGTAGATATTCTCATGGTATATTTGAAGTCCGTTAGTCTATAGAGATGAGATTTTCTTGTAAACAAAAATATAAAGTTATAGACAAGAATATTTCAACCAGCAATGGTGGTTAAACACATCAGAAGATTTAGCATAGTAAAATTTTTCTATGATACATAAATATTATTTATCACAGAATATAGGTATTAAGTAGGCAAAATATATTTTTTTCATATAAGCTTTGGATGAAATAAATGTTATCCATGTCCTGAAGTAAAATTTTCAGGAATGAAATAAAGCAGTAAGTAAGCCCTTCCAAAAGGCATAATCCAAAAAAATGATTAACCAAAGTCTCTTAGCCAGAATGGAAGCCTCTCATTTTTTTTTCCTCTAATCAGAGGCCATGTTCTCACTCCATCGTCCACCTCAGTTCCATTTCTGAAAGGAGAATTTGAAAAGCCTTACAAAATGCATACAATAAAATAAGAGAAATAAAGATGAAAATAGGCAAAGAGGAAACCGAAAGAGAATGAAGTGATGAGACCATCAGTAAAGTGATAAAATAGAAAGGTATGCGATTTTAATGTCATTAGGATTCTACGCAATTATTAATAGGAAATGCAGATTTTACTTGATTTTTCCAAGCCACAAATGCAAAAAGAATATATAATCACTTATTCATTTCACATTTTCTATTTAAAAGATTCATCAACTCAATCTACTTCAAGAGAGCAGATTTTTCCCTCTCTGTGTGTGAAAGATATTTTTCTCATGAATTGTCATTAATGGGAGATGGAGGAGGAATAAAGTAAGAATAAAAAGAGAGAACAAAAAACGAAGGGGGGTGTGGATAAAGAGAGAACAACACTCAGCCAAAAAGATTCTGATTGTCCTCACATTCTGGTGACAAGGAGACGGAAAGAGCCAATTAACCTCTGGAAGGAGGTGCCTCTGTGTTTATTTCCTGTAAGCCTCTCTCTGTCTTGTCTTGTGAGTCAGACTGGCAGGCAATACTCACGTTCTTGTCCACAGGACTCAGAGGTCTGAGGTTACTACTCTCTCCTTTTTCTAGTATAAGCTTATTGGAAATTTGGTCATTGACCACACAAAACCACTTTGAAATAAATATAAGTGAAATATTTTAAAACATTCTATAACAAAGTGAGGAAACCCCCTGTTCCCTCTTTCCCTAACCTAGTGGAGAATATAACAGAAAATAACAAATGAGTATACAGTTTCTTTCTATGTTAATACCTAATGAGAGTATTATCACTGGCTTTGGTTTTGGTTCTTGTTTTACATCTCTCTCTCTCTCTCCCTTCCTGCCTCTCTGTCTCTCTCTCACACACACACACACACACACACACACACACGCTTGCCAGAAATATAAGAATGAAATGGACAATAAATGAGAATTTTAAGTAGGTAGTCATATGACCATTTTTGTTCATGTACGTAATAATTCATTTTCTCTATTAAAAGTGTGAATTTCTTTTTTTTTAATTTTTTAATGTTTATTTTTGAGAGAGACACAGAGTGTGAGCAGGGGAGTAGCAGAGAGAGGGAGACACAGAATCCAAAGCAGGCTCCAGGCTCTGAGCTGTCAGCACAGAGCCCTATGCAGGGCTCAAATTCACAAACTGGAGAACATGACCTGAGCCGAAGTCAGAGGCTTAACCGACAGAGCACCCAGGTGCCCCTAAAAGTGTTAATTTCTTTTTTTAAATTATTATTTATTCATTTTGAGAGACACAGACACAGCATGAGTAGGGGAGGGGCAGAGAGATAGGGAGAGAGAGAGAGAATCCCAGTAGGCTCCATGCTGCCAGCATGGCTCAAACCCACAAAGTGGTGAGACCACGACCTGAGCCAAAACCACAAGGCAGAGGCTTAACCGACTAAGCCACCCAGGTGCTCCAAAAGCATGAATTTCTTTATGTGAGGTAGACAGAAAAGTCATGGCAGATGCTAGAGAAGTATCTTTCCAAGCACAGTGCTAGAAAGGGCTCATTGAGTCTTTACTGGGTTAGAGATCTTTCTACTTCACTGGTATTAGCAAACGGGAAAAAGAGTGAGAAAAACTCCATTTGGTAAAAACATGAAAGAGCAGCAAATTGGCCCAAAAAGAGGTGAAGGCTCTGTTGTGAACCCCGAGAAAAGGTAGTAGAGCAATATGAAGGGTGACATGTTAGCTGACAAACTGGATTCTAAAATATGTTCTTCCTCTTTTCAAGCTTCCTTGGTCATTCTTTTTCTGGCTAGAGACAAGGCCATCATGATTCAAGAATTAACTCTAAATAAAAGAATAACAAAAGGTTTGCAAAACCCATTGATTATATACAAGCAATTTATTCAGCGTGGCTTCATTTAACACCTGTTGGTCACAATCAATGGTGTTTTGGCAAGTAGTAATAGTTGCAAAAATGACATCAAGAATGGGTCTGAAGACGAGTAAATATTATTTTATAACCACAAAGAAAGGAAGGGCATTGACAAACAAAAAGTGTGTACGAAATATGGGAGAATATTTGAGCTGCCAATGAAATGGGCTTCATAATGCCTCTTCCCCAACATAGCATCTAAATATGGGTCAAACATTGAAGGTCCTGAGAATACAGTTTCTTAAAAAAATAATAATTGCATGGTAATACATTTGGATTTTAATAAGCTACTCAATCACCTAGAACAGTTTTAAAGAAATACATACCAGGAAAGATTTAGTGGGATAATTCTAAAAAAAAAAAAAAAAAAAAAGCTTGAGCCTCTGCCTAGAGAAAAAGCCCCAGTTCAGTGGGCAGAGTAAGGCTGGTCAAGGTCACAAAGGCCCTATAATCCAGGTGAGACACTCCAAGGACATGCCATGTATCCCTCCAGTCGTTGCCCATTTTGTCACCAAACTCGTTTATGGCACAGTAAGAAGGAACAGGTACAAAGGATGGAAAGAGGCTTGCGTGTTAATATCCAGGAGCTCTACTCAGATCCACTCAGGTGAACCAAGCAGCAGAGATGGTCCTTCCTTCAGCTCACCTCTTTGGTAGTTTTGCAAACTCTGGTTTGTATACTCCTATAATTCGTGGGGTGACTCTGATTGTTCGTGTAACTTTTCTGGGGCAACATTCATACCACTGCATCAGAGCAGAACAGAATGATCAGCTCGTGTTTGCTGGACTGAAGGACCCCTTTTCTGATCAGACTGTCCCTTTAGAGTAAAGCCTTTAGAGATACATTGGAGGCAAACTGGAATTCTGAAACCTTTGGTCTTGTATAATTCTCTTACATATGTTTAGGAAATTGCAAAACCCTCATTTATATTTGCTGTGACTCAAAGTGTGAGTAACTGGGGTAAGAACACTGGCTATCTTTAGAGGAAGACTCTGGATAAATTGAGAAAATTCAAACAGCATTGTTCCTGTAAAATGCCATTTGAAACAGCTTTTGTAGACATCCACTTTTTCTTTTGTGATGTAGGACCCTAACCTAATTTTGTTACACAAACATCTCTTTCTGGGGGAGGAACATCTTTTTAACTGAAATAAACACACATTAATAAGTACCTAGTGCTATGATGAGCCTGAAGGAAAGGTTAGAGGTATGTTGAGTCATAAAACTGACAGTAAAGAACCTGATTATTCAACATGATACACTCTTAAAGATAAGATGTGAAATGGAAGGTCGGCTGGGTGGGAAGTGACTAATGCAGCAGCGTGTGCCTTTGTATCGTGCACGTCTGGAATCAGTGATGGAGCTAGCAAGGGTTTTGTCTGCTTTGTGGGAGAAATTTCTTTTTATAAACATCAAAAAATTTTTTTTAATTTTTTAAAATTTTTTATTTGAGAAGGACAGAGACAGCGTGAGGGGGGAGGCGGGGGGAGAGTGAGAATCCCCAGCAGGCTCCACACCCTCAGCTCAGACCCCAACACGGGTCTCGAACCCATGTGACCATGAGATCATGACCTGAGCTGAAACCAAGAATTGGACGCTTAACCAACTGTGTCACTCAGGTGCCCCTTATAAGTATCAAAAAATCTTTAAACCTCTTGAGCATCTAAGTGACTTATTCTGAAATCCTAAGTTGTAGTTTTGATTTTATTTGTTTGCTGTTGGAGTTTGGAGGAGCTTGTCTAAATTACCTTTTTTATGTTTGCCACATTTAGAGTCCTCACTAAAATCAAATTGGTTTACTTCTTCAAGTTAAATGGCTTTCTCTACCTTTTCCTTTTGAAATCTTTTAAAGGAATAAAACTTCTAAAGCAACTCAAAAGGCCCCAAGTTTGACTCTCCTGCATTAATGCAACATCTGCGATTATAACAGACAAGATCGAGAATCAGAATTTTAGAGCTCAAAGAAACAATTCAGTCCTGTTGACCATAAGAGGTTCATGAAATCCTCCATTATAACTACAGCTTCCTGGTGCTTATTGAAAACCAAAAAAAAAAAACCTTTCCTGAACACTGAATTAAGGCCCTAAGAAATGAGTCCATAATACTCTAGCCTCCAACCAACAATCATCTTGGTCTGAGTTAGCTTCTTAATCATGTGACTGAAAAATGTACACAGGCTGAAGTTCAAAGAGAATGTATTGCACCAAGTAAACAAAAAGTACAAGGCTTCAGGTATAGGTTCCTGTCTTACTCTCCCAAATTCACATCCTCTGTGTTGGATCCACTTTCAAGTAGGTTCTTCCAACAACTACACACCCTACATTCTCTCAGGTTTAATTATTTTAAAATATTGTATTATTTCTCCAGAAGTCCCCCCAAAATCTTATTGGCTCTGGCTGAAACATGAGACTATATCTGAACATTCACCATGGCCCCGATCACTTTACATCATGGTGCCCTGAACTAGTAATAGAGCAAATTGCAAAGCACACAGACTAAGAGTGGAAAAGGAGCAGTTTCCCCGAGTGAAACTGAGGTACTGTTCCTAAGGTTAAGGTAAATAGATGTGGAATGTCAAATACATCTGGCAATTTGACAATACATTTGCAGGATATCCTTCTACCATCAGATATAATTTATTAGTGCTGTCAATATAGCTACTTATCTCTTCTAATTTCTGTGACCTTGAAGACATATAAAACTCCTAGAGTACTTACAAAGGGAAAGAAAAACCTATGTCCATACAAAGTCCTAATGTTCATAACAGCTAATTCTCAGTATCCAAAAACGAGATGCAACTCAATTCCCACTAATAGATGAATGATAAACAAGTTTGGCATAGCCATACTATAATATCCACGTCCATACTCAATACTAATAATAATAACCATACTCAGTAATAAAAAAAGAATGCATTATTGATCCATGCAACAAAATGTGGATGCATCTCAAAATAATAGTGCAGAGCAGAAGAAGCTAAACAAAAAAAGGGTACCTACTGAATGATTCTATTTACATAAAATTCTAGAAAATGAAAACTAATCTAGAATAACGGAAAGCAGATCAAGATCAATGATTGCCTAGGGCTGGTGTTCAAGGGAGGAAACTAAGATGGAAAGATTAAGAGCTGCACAAGGAAACTTCTGAGGGTGATTTACAGGTTTATTATCTTGATCAAGAGTTGGCATTTTTTGCTGTAAAAGGCAAGATAGTAAATATTTTAGACTTTGCAGGCCATATGGTCTCTGTCACAACTACTCAACTCTGCCATTGCATTATCAAAACAGCTATAGATAACAAGTAATTAAATGAATGGGAGTGTGTTCCAGCAAAACAGGCAGCAGCCAGACCCAGTCTGTAGGCTGTAGTTCACCAATTCCTGATCTTGATTAAGATGACTGTTTCACAAGTGTGTACATATGTCAAAACTTATCAAATTGTACACTTTAATTATATGCTATTTATTGTATGTCAATGATGCCTCAATAAAGCTATTAAAAAATAAAAACAAACAGCTTTACCTTTCTCATCATGGATTGGATAAAATCCTACCTCCCCACCATGGCACAAAAATCCCTCCATGAACTGGCCTCTATATGCCCAACCTATCAAATGTATTGCCATTCATTCTCTGGTAGGATTTTATCCTTTGGCAGTGCTAAAACTCACATGTCATGCCTTTGTTTAGGTGTTCTACCTATCTAGAATGACCTACTCTTACCAACTGTAAGATTATACTTGCACACTTACAATTCCAGGATGTCTTCCTTCTTCCCTTACCTTAACCCTTCTATTCCCTTTGTTTCTTTTTTGTGCCACCATAATGGTCTTGTGTGTGTGTGTGTGTGTGTGTGTGTGTGTGTGTGTGTATGGACATATGGACATACATACGTATAAACACACTTGCACTAATACACTGACATATATACATACACATTCCTGCATGATTAAATTTTTCCATAATTTTAACTATATATACTGAAATTTTTCTCATAGAGTTAAAATGAATTATTATTCATTTTATATCCATTTCATGAGTATCAATATACTTGGATACGTGACTGAGACCTCCCTGTGTCTATTACATCTATCACAGTGCCTGGCACACGTTAAAAAAAAGCTAATAAATCAGCATGCAGCTATTATAACCATTTTACAGATTATAAAACTGATAGGCAAAGAAACTATGTATTTAGCTCATAGGCACATAGTTATAAATAGTATTAGTATTAGAAAGAGAGCTCGCATATCTCATCTCAAATGCTTTCCACTAATCCTTGTGATGTATTTTATTACTGGAAGCTCATCTGTATTTCATGTTGATCGTTTTCTGACTCTGCCACTGTTCCTCCTTCATCTCCTAGATACACCAAAATGAAGACTGCCACCAACATCTATATTTTCAACCTTGCTCTAGCAGATGCCTTAGCAACCAGCACCCTGCCCTTCCAGAGTGTCAATTACCTAATGGGAACATGGCCGTTTGGAACCATCCTCTGCAAGATTGTGATCTCCATCGATTACTATAATATGTTCACAAGCATCTTTACCCTCTGCACCATGAGCGTCGATCGCTACATCGCAGTCTGCCATCCCGTCAAGGCCCTGGACTTCCGTACACCCCGCAATGCCAAAATTGTCAATGTGTGCAACTGGATCCTCTCTTCAGCCATTGGTTTGCCTGTGATGTTCATGGCAACAACGAAGTACAGGCATGGTAAGTTGCAGGCCTGCGGGATGAAGGGTTTATAGACAGACATGCTGGTGAAGTCATGTGTCCAGTAGGGAATGGTCTAACATCTTAGTCAAATTGTCATTTTAATGATTTTTTTCTAGCAGAATGCCTTTAAAGTTTTTGTTAAAGGAAGTTTTCCCTAAATTGTAAGCCCCCTAAGCATTTTAAAGAGAATATAACCTATTGCTTCCTGATTTCTCTACATTTACTTCATCAAAATGATGGGAAAACAAGAAGATAGCTCTACCAAGAGTAATTAGAACTTAAACCCCCCAAAAAAAAAACACTAAGTGGAAGCTTGTTTTAAAACTTTGAGTGGCTGTCTCCATGACAAATTTATCTTTCTAAAATGATGAATCAACCACCCATCAAAAGCTGGAATGAAAATATCCATTAGCTGGAAACTCCTATAGACTTTGGACAGTGATTATATTTTTATGGCAACGTAGACCCATAGAGGATCTAGCTCACAGTGAAAGGTCTGCAACTGTTGACTGAATTAAAGCAATCAAAATGGACAAAAAATGAGATGTGTAGTGGGAAAAAAAAAACTAAAAATAAACTCTCCCTAAAAATCAACAGAGAGCTGAGTTTCTCCCTCAATTGCTTTAAATCTTCCCTTATTGGCTTCTCTTCATGGCTTTAAGTTAGCTCTGGTCAAGGCTGCAATTAGACATTGCTGCTAATTCTCCCTTATAACCATTGTTTCCTAGGTTCCATAGACTGTACACTCACCTTCTCTCACCCAACCTGGTACTGGGAAAACCTGCTGAAAATCTGTGTTTTCATCTTTGCCTTCATCATGCCAGTCCTCATCATTACAGTATGTTATGGACTGATGATCTTACGCCTCAAGAGTGTCCGTATGCTCTCTGGCTCCAAAGAAAAGGACAGGAACCTGCGAAGAATCACCAGGATGGTGCTGGTGGTTGTGGCTGTGTTCATTGTCTGCTGGACTCCCATTCACATTTACGTCATCATTAAAGCCTTGATTACAATCCCAGAAACTACATTCCAGACCGTTTCCTGGCACTTCTGCATTGCTCTAGGTTACACAAACAGCTGCCTGAACCCAGTCCTGTACGCATTTCTGGATGAAAACTTCAAACGATGCTTCAGAGAGTTCTGTATCCCAACTTCCTCCACCATTGAGCAACAAAACTCCACTCGAATTCGTCAGAACACTAGAGACCACCCCTCCACGGCCAATACAGTGGATAGGACTAACCATCAGGTATGCAGCTTCTGGAATTGGGTATACCTACTGGAGGTGACATAAAAATTACAGAGTTTGTACCAATCCAGTTTTAATCCATTAGAAGTGGATTGGTAACTAAGGGATAGAGGTTCCTCCCGTGAGGAATGAGGGAGGAGAGGAGTAAATTATGGTCATTGAGACAGAGGGGTACTTCATTATATAAACAACTCTAGGTGCCGGTATGTATTTATTTAGATACAGAGATATGCCTACCAGAAATCCATAAAGCCACTAAAAATCACTATCCTCACAGCTGTTATTTCTATGCAAAATTTATGACGTTAGCACATGGTGGAAGTGATCCTGTTCTGAAATTCTTCTCATTTCCCCCAGTGTTCTATGTTTCATGCACATCACTCCAATATCTCTGTCACTTCTCAAAAGCCAGTCTTGCTCTGGCTCTGTGGTTAAATGGGAAGGGTTATCACTTGCTGACCGTGGTGATGAGTGTCAGATGTTCCCAGCAAATCAGGGTCACAGCAAAGGAGAAAAGAGAAGGAAAAAAAAAAAAAAAAGCCAGCCCTAACCTGTTCAGCCATTAGTTTGTCCATTTTTATACCTGAACTCTAGAGGACACAGCAATCATACTACTTAATTACTAGAACTAACTTAGTTTTATAACTGCCCTTATACCAGTCAGGGTTAATATGGTGAGGAGTGACTATTTTTTGGAAGATGTATTCCTAGGCACAGAGTACAGATGCGGGGCTGCACAGAAGAGTCAAGATTTATACACACTATTATAATCACATGAGAACCAAAAAAAAAAAGAAAAGAGAAAAATTTGTCTCTAACTTACTATGACCTTGATAAGCCACTGATGTGCAAAATTTGGAATCTGACCTGTAAGGTAATTCAAACATACCGCCTAACTATTAACATTAATTGAGATAAGTAAATTTTCAAATGATAGTGCCAGCATCCAAAAATCGCAGCCTCTGTAATTTTATAACACAGAACTCAAATTCTAACATTTTGTGAAGTAAATCCTTCAGTCAGAACCTTAAAACTTGTTAAGGTCTGGGGGCAGGACTGTCTGAACAGATGACTCCATAAAAATGACAAGGAAGTCGAACTGGCGAGGGAGAAGGGAGAGCTGTACAGCACAGAGCAGCGGCTTCCTCTCCGTTTTCTCTTCCCTGAGCCCCACTCTGTCTCCTCTTACCCCCCCCCGCTCCCCCCGCAACCCCGCCCCGCCCAGGTTCAGCCCTTCCAGTTGACCACAGACCCAAGGTAACGTGGTGCAGAGGGTCTGCGTTAGGGGGCGCTGATCCTCACATCGCTGATACTGAATAACGCCAAAAGGAGCAGGGGCCATTGGGCCCCCTAGAGGGTATGATGGCAGCTCCTCTTCCAGCCAACGGGAAATTACTAACTTACTAAGTGTCACCTCCAATTTCATTTCAGAAATAAAAGCCAGAAAGAAATGTGTTTCTATTCTGCTTCCTTTCTCTATATTTTTTCCACATCAAGACCTCTACACCTGCTTCTTCTAGGTCCCTCTCAGGAGCTAGCAAAAGCTTGTGAGTAATTTAAAAAAGGGTAGGGATTTAAATAGATTTTCTCTGACCTGAGGATAATATGTTGTGGAAAGCAATTTAAAACCCTCAGTCCTAAACCCAGGTTAACATATTTTGCATTGGAACAAAGTACTTGCACGGGAGCACAGTGATGGAGCCCATTGTAAGTGCTGAGTCTTTCTCAGTCAGGGCCTGCCCTACCTTCTCTCCCTTGCAGACACTCTGGGGTGTGGCTGTGGGTAGTGTGACCCAGGCCACTGATGAGGCCTCCAGTCCCATCTGATCCTCTCAGCGCTCTTCCCTCACCTGCTGTCCTGGAAACAGCTCAGCTCCTAGCCTGTCTGGTGAAGCACTTCTCCTGAGTTCACCATGATTGTCCTTTAGTTGCCCAGACCCTGCCCTTGACTTCCATCCATATCCAGCATTTCCACATTAGTGTGGTTCCTGCACAGCCAGAGAGAGGAGAAAGGAAGCTAATTGAGGAAGCTCTGTTCTAAGTAACTAAAAGGTTTGCTTTAAAAATACATCCAATTAGGGCTTATCTTCATCGCTGCCTCTATGAAGCAGCATCAGTGTCAGATAACAGCAGAAACACATTAGCCCTGGAATTGGCTGCTTTCCCAAAATGCCCAGCTGGGAGGGCTGGACAGAGAAGAGCGGCTGCCAGGAAAAGAGGAAAAGACACTCTGACATATTTGGAAATTAAGACAAATCAAAGATCTCTTCACTAATCTCCACTGATGTGTCATCATTAGAATCAAGGCAGTTACGCGCAGACATCTGGAACAGTACATAAGCCTTTGGTGATAGTTGCAATAATATATCAAAATAATAAAACCATTTGAAGGAAAACCAGAGACTTTATGGTTATATCTATACTGCATAGTTGATTAGTCATACAAATTCAGAATCTGAAGGACAGGTTGGGGGGTGGGGTTGTTTGTTTGTTTGTCTTTTTCTGTTCTTAAACCATGAGCCACTATGTTGGGAAACAAAGCTAATTGGATTTGCATGAGCTTTTTTAACTGCTTGTCTGGAGTTGGTACTTGTAGATGTATGTGTATTTTCTCCAAGAAATATACTATCTATGTCATGTTTCAAGCACATTAGTCAACTTCATATCCTGCAGATCAGAGATCCGATATCAAACCTTCCCAGGGTGTCTGTATTCTGACAACTGTACACTGAGACCATGTCCATACAGCGCAAAGCGAAGAGTTGCCAATTATCAAGGTAATTTGATAAACCATCTGAGAAAATTCTGTGCCCCAAATAAAGTTTGAATCATGGTTACATAGTGAAGGGCTGCTCAGTCAGCTTTTGCTACATAACAAATCATTCCGGAACACAGCACCCTTGAGCAACCATTTATTTAGTTTGCACTTCCATAGATCAGCGGTTGGACCTGGGCTGGGCTTCCAGACAGTTCTTCCGGTCTCAGCTGGGCTCACACTAGGGACAGCAGCAGGTGTCAGAACTGCTGTCAGCTAGCTAGTCTGGGATGACCCCTGCAACAATTGCAGACTGTACATGGGTCCTCATCTTCCTTGCTGTTCTCATGGCAATCACAGGTTCTAGGTTCAAGGGGTGGCCAAACAGACCTCACCTCTTGATGGTAGGAGCTGAAGTTACATTGCAAAGGGATGTGGATATAGGCAGGGAAATCATCGTGGCCCTTTTTGCCAACTATCTCTATCGTAGACACGTGCTGCATTGGGTAGGCATAGCTTCCTGAGAGCACGGAACACGTCTGCCTTCCTCCTTCTAGTTCCTCCAGCATCTACCTAAAACAGTGTCTGACACATTAAAAAGTACTCCAAAAATATCTGTGGAATGAATGATGATCAGAGGCCTCATGATATTTCAGGAGATACAGAGGGTAGTAAGGATGACCCCTTTCTTACACAACCGATTGACAACGTCAATGCTTATATAACACTCTGACGTTATTCCCAGCTCTCCCTTCAGTAACTGGAAGCTATTCACAGCAGCATTCTTCATTTTCTACTCTCTAGTCCTCTGACCAAAAGTTCTACTTTTCAAAAAAAAATCGTCACACTCGTACTTGTCTTCTAATTGTATTTCTAACAAGTGCTATTGATGAGGAAGCCAAGAACAGGATTTCATGCCCTAAAGAGGACTTGGCCCTGGAGAAGCATAAAAAAATAAATAAACAAGAAAAGAAAAGATGTCTCATGTCCTTTTGTCCATTCCAGGGTTCAGCCTCCCACTCCAGCTGCAGGATTCCATGCCTGATTTATGTTCAGCTCGTTGTCTTTATAGCTTCTGGATTTTTATTAGGGAGAGTCAGGCATAGACATTCACTTTCCATCTGCTCTCAGTGCAATTTAATTTCTCTGCGCATGTACCACCCTGCCATTGCTACTGGACTCCACCTTGCTTCAGAACACTTCCCCCATTTGCTCAGATCAATCCAGGTCACCTTGGACCTGAGATGCTGGCTTGCCTACACTGCTTGATTTCCATCCCGACTGCATTCTATAATGCATTTTCTGTTTTGACACCTAGACTACGTCCTTTACTATTTAACATTATACAGGAAAAGAAGCAACTCTATTAGACAAGCTGGACTGTTATTTAAGGAGCTTGTATTAACCACAGCTACAATAATAATGCTGTCTTACATTTGTATCACAGCAAACAAATTAAAAAGTGCTTTCGCGTGCACTATCATATTGGCTTCATATAACAACCCTGATGGGTAAATATAAAAAAAAATAAATGCTCAGGGAGGCTAAGTGATTATCAGAGATCAAACCACCAGTAAGAGGCAGAACCCAGACAAATATCGGGGCCTCTAATATTAATCCAAAGCTTTCCTCTGCTTTCTTACACAACGCCACATTGTACTCAAATATTACGTGGTCTCACCCAGAGGCTCTCAAACCTTACTGTGAGTATAAGTTCTGAGGAACTTCTCTAAGAAATTCTGGTTCACTGCCTCAAGACCAAGGTGGGGTCCAAGAATCTGCCTTTAGAATACAACATGAAACTGAAAACTGATTTAAACTGTAACTTTATCCAAATACTACCAAGGTTACCGTTTTGTCTAACCCAGCTACCATTTCAGTCAATCTGATGGGTAAGAATTTTTTCACTAAATGCATCTTGCTAAAGCAAGATAACGTAGCTATAGTTGGACAAATCCTTAACTTTCTAATGTATCTATCAGTGAGTCTCATAGGACATAGTAATGTAACAGTGATAAAGCTAACATTACAGTACCTCCTGACAGCTTCTTCTCAGTAATATGACAAGTTGAGCCCTAAGCCCTCTGGTTACCATTTTTTAAGCATTTTCTTAACGTTTTAATCAAAGTAGCAAGTTAAGAAATTAAGAGATGTTTTGCATTTGTATTTACTACAAAGCTCTATTATCCCCAGGTAAACTAAAAGCAGAAGACTATTTTTTAAACCAACTGTGTCACTCTCAAATACCAGATCTTGATTTTTTTAATAAAACATCTGTGGAAAGATCATTGGAGAAGAAAAAGCATTTCAATTCCATCACAAAAGCCCCAAATGTGAATAGCTACAAAACTACAGAGCTTGACCTCATTAATGCATATTTTGCTAAACCAAAATGGTTGTTCTTTCAATTCTAGGGTTTAAGAAGAAAACCGTTCCAGTTACAAGTGTGTGTGTGTGTGTGTGTGTGTGCGCGCTTGTGTTCATGTGCATGATCTTGTTGTGCCTTGTTAAGCATCTGTAGTACTAGAGTCTATTTAGATTTAAAGTGAATATTATCTTTAATAAATAGCAGAAGAATTTCATATGCTTCTATAACTTGGCCATAATCTGGGAGGAGAAAATATTGTTTAATTGAAAATATGTTTATTCGCAGAAAATATTTGGCTCTAAGGCTATTAGAAATAAAACTTACTGACCAGTTTGTGTCCAGTATATCTCACTTAGTCATATGAGGTATGGATTATTATCTCTACAGTTGAGGAAACCAATGTCTACAGAATTAACTTGCCCAAAGTCATAGTTACAAAAGTAGTGACTGAGGAATGAGTCCAGCTGAATCTGATCTTTATCTATGTGTCCTACTTCTCCTCCAGTGTGGTTGACACTCTTCTCAATGGTGACTTTTAGAATTAAATTTTAGCATTTCCATACTAACAATTCAAACGCACAAAGGTCTTTATGTAGGCTTGTTTAGATGTATTCATAGGATATCTGTGTGTCTGTGCATAAAGATAAACATCAAAATAGATTAATGAATATCATGGGGAATTAGAAATTCAATGACGAGAATTTTGGTTATCATTATATGAGTTCAAATTATTTGAACTGAACTCTTGCCATCATTAAGTCCATGTTGATTCTCACCATATGATAGTATTTGCTTTTCCATAAGTTAAAATTTTTCATTCATGTCAGAGAGGTTCATTTAGTGTTTTCACAAATCATATTTATCCTACTAGACAAGGCAGCTTGGTGGGTGATGATGCCAGAGGAGACCAGGACAGTGGGTCAGGTGAAAGTTTGAGTTGGCATGCTATGTCTGTCCAACGTGTGATGGGGCAAGCCCCCTTCATCTTATAAAAACTCAGTTTTCTCAACTCACACATAAGAGGACTGAACCAGAAGATTGTTCTGTATATCAGAGCCATACAGGGATCATGAATTGGCTAGTGGTCTTCCTGAATGAATACCCTCATCTTTCAGGGAGGGTACTCGTTTTACATTTTACGTTTTAAAGATTAGATTAACTAATATAATTACTGCAGCATTCTTCTGTGCTTGTTGTTTCAATTGATGTAACTAACTGATAAAATAAAGCAACATATTTAGCTTTAAAAAAAACTAACTTTAAATGAGATGTTATTATTTGGCTAACCTTAAGTGGTGAGTTGATATTTCATAATCACTTATCATGGAAAAGTCCTCACATGGAGATTGAGTGCTTTGGAACATGTCAGTCTTTATTCTCTATCTGTATTTATATCTTGGGAGCTAAATATGAAGGGTGGACATTTTGCTCTCTTAACTTTCTACAACACATTTATTATTCTACCTATATGAACTTGAAATGCAGTGACATATTATTATTTTGCTTTTGCATTTTTTCCTCATCCCAAACAAACTGACCACCTGAATATAAAGGACCTACCACAAACCAGTCATTAATTTTTGAATGTCATTCAACCTATTTTTTGATAGGCTGCAATAAATCTTTGCAAATTGCTAGTTTTTCACATAGCAAAAGGATTTGGGGAATGACACTATGAGAAGTATAAGTTTCTAAAATAAAACATGTCTTAATTTTTCCTTTCTAATTATTATTTTCATGGAAGTCAAGAACCTAGAGCACAAATTTTGTTGCCCTTCTCCTTTTACACTAAGGAATTTCTTTCTTATATAATGGAGTTTCTGGTTTTGACATGAGTAGAAACTTTCATGACAAAAGGAAATATTAGAACACTATACTGCAATAAAAGCACATACATACACACACACACACACACACACACACACACACACATGGTGAGGGTAAGGGGAGTCTACAAACAAGATTCATGTTGAGTGCTAAATCATTGTAATAGTACTTTTTCAAAACATGAATGGTTTTCATGATCAACATATGCAAAAGATTATAATGCCAACTCTCAAGACCCCATATGAGTTTGATCTTCTGCATTACCAGTGATGTATCCTGAAGGAACGAATACCCATAAATATTACTTTACTAACCATACCTGGGTGTGAGTCTATTTTACATTTAATTTAATGTTTGTTGCTTTACTACTTGTGAATCAAAGGAAATGAACTTTTTCTTTCCATAATACCTGAACTCATTAGGAACACATGCAAATAATTAGCCAGATAAATTAGCTACATATAATTATCAAATATTGAATGAATATAAATATAAGCTGCAAGTTTCATTGTGATTTAGAATAATGGCTCTGTCAGTCCAAGAATGAATATGGAGAAAAATAATTCATGTCATTTGTCTATAATGCACAGAATTTATAAAGTAAGAAGGTAGAAAGAAAGGAAAGGAGGGAGAAAGGGAGGGGAGGAAGAGGAGAGGGAGGGAAGGAGAAAAAGAGTATATCAGCCACATTCTTCCCACTATTCTGTTTTCCACACAGACACCAGAAATCCTAAGGATACCAGAAATCTAGAAAATCTATTAAGCCCTACCTAATTTTCCCCTTTTTTTCTACCCACATTATCAAATCTTCATAAAGGTCAATAGAGATAGAGATGATCCAGAATCCCAAATGGTATGCCTAAGTCCCTTAAAACATTGGAAATGAGTAATTTTTTCTTATTGTGGTGAAATATTTACCTCTAAGACATTTGATAGAAAAGCAAAAAAGTAAAGGCTAAAGAAAATGACATTAAGAAATAAGAATATTTTACTTAAGAAAAACCAAATTATTTTAAAAAAAAAAAACCTTAACAAGAAAATGCAGTGAATAGTGGATGTGGAAGGGAATGTGGTCATTATATATTTGACAATACAATCACGTATTTAACCCATCCTATAATTTACCAACCCAGCAAGAATAGTTCACTCTTTCTGTTCTTTCTTCTTCATCATGTTAGCTAAAATGTCTTTATATTCAAAAATCCCCAAATATAATTATATAGGGGTTCATTCAAATTCAAAACATCAACTTAAAAATTGATTTTCTTCAGCTACACTTTGGAAATGGAAGAGGAACCTGTCACTCTTAGAACCTTGCAATGCTGCAGACCGAAGCTTGCAATATGGCAAGCATACGTGTTATTGAAAAGTTTTCTGGCTATTTCAGAAATTCAGAGGGACAAGGAGACTCTCAAATGACTACACTATAAGTAAAGATCAACATCTAAATCCCATTCATGCAATTGGATTTATCAAGCATATGCAAAATATTCACAGTTCTTAAGTGATGGGAACTGAAAACAAAAAACAAAAAACTAAAGATCGATTGTCCAGTCCAAACTTCCTTATTCTACAAACGGGGAAAGTGTAGGCCAGAAATATACTTTTTTGACTATATGCTTTTTTTTTTCCAAATATGAAAGATGATAGTGAGAATCTTGTCAAATACCTGGCTTTCAAGTAGAGTTTAAGAAAACTTTTATGACTAAAACAAAGTCAGGTTATTATGTATTGTATATACTCAAGTATATACAAATTTAATTAAACATTTCAACAGGTAAGGAAGCACTTTATAATTAGATAAGGATAGCAGATACAATATAAAATCCAACAGTTTAGGTGGCTCATTGATTTATCCAGATTCTGCCACCCATCAGCTGAATGCTTCTGAGTAACCTCTGGAACTCTCCAGTTTCAACTGCTACTTCTGTGAGAATAGTGGTATTTGTAATAGCTAGCACTTAGTTTTGACTTGAACGTGTTGGATCATAGTCCATGCACTCTGCCAGGCAACTGGCTAGCATTACTATTATTCCAAGCCACTCAGTGAAGCTTTACACTTATCATCTCCTTCCTTCTCTTTTCCCCAAGAAACTAAATTACAGCTTTTATAAAGAAAATTTAAAAGGAATTAAATAATGGTGCCAAAAGGAATCATAAGGTTGATCTTAGCTAAGTCTTCTCAGCATTGGCACTGGTGACATTTTGGGCCAGCTAATTCTTTGTTGTGGCGGAATGTGCACTTCAATGTTCAGCAGCATCCCTGGCCTCTATCCACTAGATGCCAGTATCACCCACCTACCCTGTTATGACAGCCAAAATGTCGCCAGACATTGCCAAATGTCCCCTGGGATGGGGCAGGGGGCGGAAATGAATTGAGAACCACTGCTGTAAACTGACAGCCGTGTGTAACTGATCAAGAAATTCGTTGTGATGTCTTTAGAGGAGGGCCCAAACTAGGAGCTAGACCCCAGGTGTTCTGTGAAACAGCACACCGATTTCTCAAAAGAAAGCTTCCTTCTGCACTGCTAACCAGTTGCAAAGACTAAGACTCAATATTAATGGAAGACAAGAGGAAAGGACAATTCTTCAATCTTTCTTTTATTTGAAGCTTCTCTCTCAGAGAAAAGATTTTTCAGCCTGAAACATTATTAAGAAAGGATTAAAGGTCAGTAAAGGTGAGGATAGTGTTCAAGGATCCTGGGAGGCTCAGAATGAGGTCAAGTCTCTTGGATGTTGTGACCCAGTAAGAGAACTTGTAAATGAAACACAGTGAAACCCAAATCATAACCTCAGAAGCAAAGAAGAATGGGAATTAGTCCTGGAAAACTAGTGGAAAGAAATAGAGTCACTGTTTTAATGGTTATTTTGTAGCAACTAAAAAGCACACTGAATATTGAGCTCTGTACTAATTATTTTTAGGACCTAGATCATATTATTAATATATATTTTGAGAATACTTAGAAAGGAAACAATAACCTCTAGGAGGTAAGATAATACCTCTAGGAATTAGTTATGGTAAAAGGAATCTTGTTTTCTTAGAGGACAAGGAAATCAGGTAAGCACAGCATCAACGGTGTTTTTAACAAGAGATTTGACAAATTCTTGCTAGCTTTTGTAATGTTATAGTATGTTGAATTATGATCTGGATATAACGGTATAATGAGTTAGGTTTATGAATTTGAATGGATTCCCATCTTAGCAGTCCCAGTCTTAGATGATAGGATAAAGAACCAATGTACTAGAAGAGTAAGCAAAACCTACAACTATAGTATCTACTAGAGAAAAAGTTTAGTCTGAAAATCCAACTACAGACACACAGAATGTGAGTCATAGCAGATATGAAAAAAAAAAGTTACAGATCCTATTTCATGGACCAACAATATGATAGAGGCCATTTGAACTATTGCAATTATAGATAATCACATCAACAGAAGTCTAGTGTCCAGAGCCTAAGAAATGTTAGCTTCTCTCTACTACACCACATTTTTTAGGAATGAAATAAGCAAATTATAATGTGTTCAGAGATGGACAACCAAAAAGGTGAAAGAAGTTAAAATTCCTCAATATGACAAATGGTTGAAGTAACTGCACATGATTCCCTGAGAAATAGAAGACTCTAAGAGGACAAGGTAGTTCTCTTTATATACTTGAAGGGACATGAAGAGAGAATTAGATTTATTCACCACAACTCCACTAATTAAAGCCAACAGGTGGAAGCTATGGGGAAAGGCATTGCAGTACAACCAAAGAAAGACTTTTCTAAGCCTTGAGATTCAAGAACTGCCTTGTTGCTGATTAAATCAGTAATAAACAAACAAACAAACAAACAAATAACAATTTCTTAAATTCCCTTCAGGGGTAGTAAACAAACTCCAGCCATTGTATGAATAGAGATTAAAAGTGCCTCAAGTAAGCTTCAGTTTGAATCTAAAAGTTTTTCAAAACTTTATTGTTCAAAATAGGCTAAAAAAATAACCCAAGGGGATTTGCTAGTTGACTTCCTGAAAACATACATACATACATACATACATACGTAAATAAATAAATAAATAAATAAATAACAGTTCAAAAAGCTGTTGACAAAATTGGAAAACTGATGGTAGATTAAAATAGTGTATCACTGTCAAATGTCAAATATCCTGAAATCTGTAACAGTACTGTGGTTATGTCAGGAAAGAAGCCCCGTCTTAGAAAATGGCAGGGACTTACAAGTTTCCAAAGGAGATATCTCAGCAAGCAAGCAGGTTTGGCACTGTTCCATGGGTACCAAAATAGACAATGTGATTCAATGGACCAGAGGAAACAATATCAGTGTTCGCTGTACCCCTTTGGGAAGAAGTAACCAGACTCCAAAGAAAGGTGACTGAGCAAGCAAACAGGTTGTCTTGCCACAACTCTTTAGATGCCAAAAGAGTCATGCCAAATGTCAGACGGTTTAGTACTCACAGCACAGCAAACAGCAGACGCTTCACAATAGCTGTGCCTCCTCTGCCCCCACCCCACAGGGCAGTGGGATGGAACCATCTGCACACACGATGGGTCACAGTTAAGGAACCCAGAGCTAAAGTCTCAGCCCCTTTTGGGGCAAGCAATAAACAGACCTCCCTAGGAAAAAGCACTTCACAGGACAATCAGCGCTGTGGTCACCTTGGCCTACCTACTTGCCTGTGTGACCATCTGCAGAAACTGTTCCAGGTCAGAGAATAGGTAAGCTTTGCAGTTGGGCAGTCAACAAGGATGTGCAGGAAACCCAGAGCGCCTGGCAGACTGCCTTTCCAAATGGTGATCATGATCTTTCTATTCCTTATTCTTAGGAAACAAGTTGAAATATTTAGTGATAAAAAGTCAAGTTAGTATCAAAGAGTTCAATAAGATAGTGTGTGTGTGTGTGTGTGTGTGTGTGTGTGTGTGTAGAAGGAGAGGGAAGAAAAGAATAGAAAGCAAATAATGAACAAATGGGATAAAAAGTTAATAGCAGGTGAATCCGGGTAAAGTGTACACAACTGTTCTTTGTACCTTTCTTATTCTTGCATTTTTCCTGAAGTTTGAAATTTACCAAAATAAAGTGTTTATGGTAAGTTATACTTACAGTAAGTTACACTTACTATATAAACACCTTCTTTTCTTCTCACCAAAAACTATAGTAACAATAACATCAATAAGTACTTGTTAATTACAAAATTTATTTCTCTTCCACAATTCTCCCCCCTTATTTGAAAATCTCAAGCCACATTTTTACGTGTGTGAACATATTTCCTGGTATTGCTCAATATGTATGCCAGCTTTACCGTGGAGGTGGGGGGTGGAAAAATTCCTGTATTTCAAGTCAGTTGCTTCAGAAAAAAATCCATTAATTTTGAGAATTGGGTGAAAAATAAAGATTTCTTTCTTTAGAAATAAAGAATAGAAAAAGTATCGCAAAGAGAGACACTGTTTTTCTTTTGAAAATTTTGTCAGGTTGTGAATAATTTGAGGCTAAAGAAGGAGGAAGAGGGTCAAGAACAGAAGGAGATAAGGGGGTTTGGATTAAAATGTATTTTTTCCAAGAAGCCATCAATAATATCTCTTTGAAGGCTAGTGTATAATTCTTATTCATTAGCCTTATTCATTAGCCATATTCATAATGATCCAAGAGATTATTTGTGATGACCCAAGAGATTAAGTAATGTCTTGACAATTAAGAAAAGCTCTGAGGGTCCCCGGTGAAAGTATACTGAGGACCCTCAGTGCAGCTCTGACATACAGAGCTGCTGCCCCATAAATGCCCACATACAGGAGACGTCCCATAAATGTGCACTGCTACGCAATTTGAAATGCTCATTGTCTTTGCTCTTTTTTCTTCTTTCAGCTGGAAAATTTGGAAGCAGAAACTGCTCCATTGCCCTAACTGGGTCTCATGCCATTCAGACCCTCACTGAGCTTAAAAGGCACCATCTCTGTGGAAGTATGTCGTTGCAGGAACATGTGGGAGGCTCTAGTTTCCTAGGAAAGTGCCTGCTTCTGAGTCATCAAAACTTGATCCTCTGTGGCCACTCCACTCTGCACAGGAGAGGGACATCTAAACTAAGTGAAGTGCTGGGAAAGAGAGAACTATACCGCACTGAAGAGTCCGGTTTGTGTACATAATCCGAGGAAGATGCCCAATAGGACAGAAACACACCGTGGTATGTGAACTGAGGTCATCCTAGAAGGTGACTCCTTTGTGTGTAATATTTTGTTTGCAAGCAAACATTGATGGCCTCATCAAAGAAAACGCCCATCAATTGTTAAATTCACCATAGCGACATGAAAAGTAAATGCTACCTCTGATCAAAGGACCTTGTGTGGAAAGTCCAAGACTTTCTAGTCTTCTGTAAGGAATACTTTCTTCTACTTTTTACCTTTAATATTAACCTTAAAATTATCTTCTGGTTAAGACATCATGTCCACCTTCAAGTCTTGGTTTTGTATTCTTTAAAAGAATAACATCCCTTACCTATCTCCACATAATTGCAAGAGAAGAAATTAACATGAAAGGTAATCTGAAAGCCAGAAATGTGTCAGCTGCAGAAAGGTTGATTCTTGCACACTGAAAGTACTTCCTGAGAGTCTTAGTGGGCGATTGTCCATTCTAAGGCTTTCAGTGGTTTACTCCCTAGTTTCAGCTGTGCAGTTTCCTTCTTCTATCTAAGTATTCATAAAAGGTAACAGTGGATCAGTGAGCTCATCATTGCATCTGTGCAGGAAGTCAAGCATTAAAATGTACTTACTTTTCATTTCTCTGTAGTTTCTCCATACTGCATGCTCCCTTTGCATATTATTTTCTCTCTTTTTTTTTTTTTAACTCTGCTCAGAATACTTATGCCTTTTGAATCAATGTGATAAAATGACAGGTTTTTTTGGTTGATTTTCAGAACACTTTAAGCCTTTGGAAAAATATGGATCCAATAAGCTTAATCTCAAAACAGAAAGACTCAAATGACCGTAGATAAACATGGCTAATCTTTTCACTCCTGTGTAGTTCCTTGGACATGAAGTATTAACAATGACCCAAGAATATTTTCCTGAAGATTGTGTTTATATGATGTCACCACCAGTATGTTGGTCTTTCTGATCTTTGTTAAATTATGTCAAGATTTTCTTTGTAAAATTTCAGTCTTATAATCAATTTCTCTAAGACAATTCTACTCTATGGTTTTCTTTGTTGTAACATACAGTAGAGATTAGGCAATCACCTGTTTTATTTTATCTATGTAGACAGTCAAGTTAGATGCCTCATGCCAAAAAGCCCTCCACTCTGAACTTTTGTCTCTATTAATTAGATGAATCAAGCACACTGAAGTTATCTATGAAAACATCACAAAAAACAGGGTGCCAGCTTCCCTTATCAGAATATTTCTGACTCTACAGGCTGCCAGTAGATTCAATGTTAAAATCTGTGTCTGTCCCTCAATACAATAAGGCACAAATACGCACCGGACATCCAGAGGCAATGTTTCAGGAAGACAGCTGTCTTGGATCAAGATAACTAAATTTACTGTCTCGGATCTAGTTGGCTGTAGTTAATGTGGACCCAATACATATATCCATTGGATGAGAAAAAAACAAAAGCCAAGATAATATTTTATCTTGAATATTGAAGTCTTATATTGGCCTCTAAAAACCTATTTCTCAAGTATCATGTCCCAGAATGGATATGCATTATTTTTTATTTTTTTTCTGGTCAGAGTAATTAAAACTGGAGCCTGAAAAATTTTTAGAATGTTGGGGCGCCTGGGTGGCGCAGTCGGTTAAGCGGCCGACTTCAGCCAGGTCACGATCTCGCGTCTGTGAGTTCGAGCCCCGCGTCAGGCTCTGGGGTGATGGCTCGGAGCCTGGAGCCTGTTTCCGATTCTGTGTCTCCCTCTCTCTCTCTGCCCCTCCCCCGTTCATGCTCTGTCTCTCTCTGTCCCAAAAATAAATAAAAAACGTTGAAAAAAAAATTTAAAAAAAAAAAAAAAAAAAAATTTTTAGAATGTTAAATAAATGCATTTGTGTATAAATACACAGATGCATATATACACTATTAGATATTTCACAAGTAAAAGGATAATTCAAATAAAACACAATAAGGGAGAATAAAGTATCTGTATGTAAGTCACTAGGGAGGAAAATTCTTCCCTTTAATGGGCTGTAATAACAGAGGTTCTCTCAAGAGATGAAGTATTACTGCTTTCTGCCCATAGGATGTTTCTCAACAATCATTTCTGCCTAAGGACCAGCTTTAGTTAAGACATTCTAAGGTAAGTAACAAATAGGTGTGTTTTTTCAGTAGTTTTCATTCAAAACAATTTTTTATCAGAAATTTGCTAGAACTACCTTGCTTTTCCATGACAAATAAGGAAGTGCCAGCCCTGACTCAGTCTGATGAGCTTAAGTTCCTTATGAAATCCGAATATAAAGAAAATGCAATGTTCTGCTTTGTTCTTCCTTCTCATTTTACCTTCCTGTCCTTATGGATAGGATTTCTTCTGGCTTGGCATTCCAGTAAAGGAGACCGTAGATGTGAACTAAGGATAAGACATAGTAGCCTTAGATTCTCACCCTCTCTAGGAGCCACACATGCCCCTGCTGTGGCTGTGCATATACAGCCACAAACACTACCCTTTTCATAGAAATATCCACCCATAGGAAATGGGTGTCTTCAGAAATCCTCACTGCCATTGTAAAAGCATCAAGATTTTTGCCGAGATTCTCAACAAAATTCTTTTTCTCACAAGCCATACTGCTTGGCTGAAGGGAAGGGATGGAAAGAAACATGAACTTTCATCAGTGCCTTGTCCCAACCACTGTATTTTCCCTCGTGTGAGATGCTTCAGGATCACAGTGACAGAATATGGTATCCAGGTTATATTTAAGACTACTGCCATTAGGACATTAGAGCCTAAGAGTGACGAGTCAATTAAAGGGTCTGCTTTGTGACATCCAGTCAAGAGCCAGTTAAATGTAATTAGAAAGAATTTCAACCTAGTCATTGGTAACCCCGAGATCAAACTAAAACCACAAGGAAGTATGTACATTACTAGCTGTTCAAAAGTAAGCAAAACCAAATGGCAAAAGTTTAGTGCACTGTGGTGTGTGGCAAATAAATATTCAAGCTCTTGCCATGTAATGCCATGGCATTTTTTAAAGGAGTCAGAACGTAAGTTCAATTTAATTTACACAATATTTTTGTGTCCGAGACACTTAAGTTACAAACATAACGAACATTGACACTGAGATTTTAGGATTACAGAAAATGGGTTGAGGGTGGGCTGAAAATGCATCCTGTAACAAGGTACTTTTCAAAGAACATTGACTAGCTGCATGTACATTTAAAGGGATTTTTAAAACTCAGAAAAAATTAAATATATAAATCTTTGAAAGTGTGTCTTGATTCAAATATGTGAAAAGATGATTCTAGACCCTGGGCACATATTCAGAGAAAGATTAGTTTGGGGGTGGGGTTCTTCCCATTACATATTTAATGCAAATTTAATACTATACTTTTTCAATTCGCTTGCGTTGTCTGTAACCTTGTATGAAGTGAGAATTCCATTGAAATCTGCACTTGGAATTGCACTTAAACTTTACAAATTTACAGAGGAAATTGGGACATCTACTGCTTCATCTGCTCTTTGAATGAGGTTCAGGTTTGCATTTCGTGACCAACTGACTCGAAAACTAACGCTTAGAGTTCTGAGTCCCGAGGTCACAGAACCCACACCTAGAAAAAACAGCCCTGTGATTTCATGTGGTACAAGGTATGAGCTCTTTCTTTCTCTCTCAAGCTCCAGAAACTTAAAGTCTCTGATCCATTCACATCTAGAAAAGTACCCCTTCTGCTTGAAGACAAAATAAAACTCCATGCAATAGAAAAAGATGTTCCTGGAGTGTACTACCAGCCCTAAGACAGTGCAAAATGTTTATTATTTATTTGGGGGAAATTAGTTAAGAATCAAGTAGAACCAATAAGGGGTAAGCAGGGAAGGAGAGAGTGTCTTCATTTTTATCATTGTCCCATCAGACTTATTTGGCATCATACTTCACTACCACCCAGAGGACCTGGTTGGCACTACTACCCTTTATACTAAGAGACTGTCTTTAAAAATCGTGCTAACATTTTGCAGAGCAGGTAGTAATCTACTCAAAGCTGTGGTGGTTCTTTAGGATATATCAGACCAGAAACAGAACCTACATAAAACAAGCAAGTTTTACAGCTCTGTGTTTCAATAAAACCCCTATACACTTGCGGAAAGAACACAAAACAGCCCTCTGTAGTCTGAAAATTGCCCAATATTAATTTTAACAGCCCCAAATGTCTCAATGTAAGCATAGATACGTTTCTATTTTTCAGACGGAGTATCTTAGGTTTTGATTTTGAAAGAATGGTAGTCTTAAATATATGTCATAAGGGGAGATGCTCATAATTTTTGCAGTAACTGAATTTGCCTCTGTACACCTCAATAACTGCACACACATCTCAATGATTTGTTGTCATTCGGAGCTATCTCCTGAGTCAAACATTGTTTTCTTCTCCCCCTACAATTATGTGTATGAAATCTAAACCAGTGTAACTAGAACAAGAAAAGGCTTATTGCCTAAGTTCCAACTAATAGTGTCACATTCTTAGTGATGTATGCACTGCCTGAAAAGAATAAATGTATATTTGTTCATTTGTGGTTTCAGAGAAAGAACATAGAGGTCTTTCTGGAGACAGTGAGGAAAATACATCTTTGTATTGTCACATGCCTTGTAATAGGAATGTTTAGCAACAAAAATCCTCCAGGAATAGGTGGATTACCTATTTGTTATTTAATAGGTGAATTATTTAATAAGAATATTATTTATCATTTAATAGGTAGTTTAAACATTATCTACAACTTCCTTCTTATTTTGCTATTTGATTTCTTAAAGAACCTAAATCTTGAGAACAGGCTATAATATATACATTTAAGTCTCTTAAGAGATATTTCTATTGTTTTGCTTCCAATACATCAATGTTTTATTTAATTAGTATTACCCACTAAAGTTAGAAAGTCTCTACTGAATACAGAGGGTTATAGAATGCCAAGTGGAAATGAGAGAAAAAGGGGTACAAACAGAGGAAGATTTGAGAAGAGAAAGGGAAGGAATAGAGAAGACACTATGTTCCTGAGAGCCTGGATAAAACTGAACATGGTCATATACCCTGAACAAGCATAGGTGAGCTTCATTAATATAGACACAGCAAAAATAGTTGCAATTACTGAGCCCCGGAGAAAAGGGAGAGATCACATTTGTGTGACCCGATGACTGTGATTTTACTATCCATCGTGGAGGACACAGCAGATGAATCACTGAGAAAAACAGCAAATTATTTTCCCCCATTTTGAGAAGGGAAGTAATGTCCCAACACTACATGATATTTGCAACATTTATATGTCTCATTGGCTCCCCTTTCTATGGTTCCCTCAGAGAAGGGCTTCTGGGACACAGAGATATTTTCACATCCCATATCTGGTTCTGGCATAATGTCACTGCCCCCACTGCTAGGGCATCAAAACAACGAAGCCTAGAGATCCATTGGTGCTTCTTTGGGTCTGCAAATGCCTACGTAGATTTGGCTTCCACAGATATTCCCAGAGTTAGAAAGGACCAGTTACAGGCATATAGTCTATATTATCCCCTCAAAAGATCTCTAATCAGACGCTAACCTGTGGATTCCATTGGTTTTTGAGTGACATGGTTTTTACTTTCCCAGAATAATACAATGCAATTTGCATGAAGTTTCCATTATATGGCATAACATTAAGATGTGGTATTAATTTCTACAGTTTTCCTGACAGAGTTGTACACATGACTTTTTTTCTTGCCATGGTCAAGACATCATGTTTTAAAATTAGTGGATATTATTGCCTAAGGAGTCTGACTACCAGAGACTTCCAAAAGAGATTTCCCATTTATAAAGTAAATTAGGATAAAACATCAGTCAGATGTTTCAGACTGCCTATTCCTTATTTGCCAGCTTTTTGAGGGTTTTTTTGTTTATTAGTTGCTTGCTTAGCTGGTTGATTTGGGGAGGGCTGTTGTTGTTGGCTTATTTTTTGTGGCTGTTCAAAATTTTTTACTTCTCCCTGGGATATTTGTCATCACACACATGCATGCTCTTCAATTTTCTCTGCTCAATGGATTTCCCTTTGTAATGACCAGGGTGGGAGGCCATCATTGCCAGAAGAAAGTAGAAAATCGAGACATACATTTGCTCATGGTTTGACATCATGGTGGGCCACCTACATTTCCCATTTCATCCAATAACGTCCCCCTTCTCTATATCATTTTGACTTTAGAGTCAGTCAGAACTCAACCCTTAATATCCTGACTAGCACAAGAAACCTATCAGCTGATTGTTTTCCTGCATCTCTGCAAGTGGTAAACCTGATTCCTATTCCTTGCTCTTGCCTCTGCAGGAGTCCATTCAAAAAACAGAAAAATAACAAGGCCTTCCTGTTACTCTTTGGCTGTGAGACAATTTGTTCCCATCTGCCCCCAGGCTCACCCAGTGTTCTTACTCAGTAGGAAACTGCTACTGATCATTGCTGTATTAGCTCAAAACTCATTTGCCTTATGAAATCCATGGCCCTTATTTCTCAAGAGGATAGAGAAAAACAATAGGCCTCCTACCCAGCTAGGCACTTTCCATGCAAGCCACTACATCTATATAAATTAGGTTCAAATAGCATCAGGTCATTTTCGAGATTTACAAACTCAATATTGCAAATAGTAGAACCTGGCAAATAGCTCTTAGGATCCCCTTGCTGCCTGTCAATCAGTCGCATAACTTCTACATGGATTAAGTGAGGGGGGAGTGGGCGGAGGAAACAACAAGAAAAATTTATGTTTACATCAACAACTGCTGCGTGATTTTTGTTTGTTTTGATAAATTTCATCCATTTATTAGGGATGTTGATTACACGATTTCTTTTTCATTTTTATTATGAAATTCTTCCTTTTCTAAGAATGAACTAAATCATTTTTTAATATTTATTTATTTTGAAAGAGAGCAGGGAAGGTTCAGCGAAAAAGTGAGAGAGAATCCCAAGCAGGCTTCGCACTGTGAGCACAGAGCTCAACGCAGGACTCGAACCCACAAACCATTATATCATGACCTGAGTCAAAATCAAGAGTCTAACATTTAACCAACTGAGCCACCCAGGCACCCTTGAACTAAATCTCATCATAATGAAATTCATAAATCAAATTGTATAATACAATTCCTAATAATGACTGGTGATCCCTTTATTTTAAGTAATGTTCACTACGATACAATTCCAGTGAAATCCAAAAGCAGGAATAGGTTACTGAAGTTACTTGCACCAGGATGTAGCTTGGCCCATAAGCATGGATATGCACATAAAAATATGAGTATCTCTTTTAAAGTATCATTTTCTTATAACAATGCTGAAGCTTCTGGTAGGAAATTGGGAGATCGGTTTGGTTGTTTTCTTATTGATCCTGAAGACGACCATTGAAGTGATCATGCTGGTTGTTCTCTAATAGGCTAGTTTCCCACTTAGAGACAGCTGGACGGTGAGCAGTTAAAGACACCATGGGGAAAAAGCCACCCTATACTTCATGCAGAATTGAACGAGAGGAAAGGGGAAATCCACTAAATGCTAACTGCCAGGTAACAGCCACACTGTTTCTGGCATAAATTTAAAAGCAAGAAGTGTTTCCTCTGGCTCTGGTTTTGCATAGTGCACAGATATCTTTGTAAAAAGTAGGAAATTAATCTTAGATTGGATCATAAACTAGTCATTTTTTTTTACTCTGTTGTGTTAAAAGAGCATAGTTTTGACCTCTAGCTGTATTTTGTAATATTTTGAAGTCTAAGAAGCTCTTGTCAGCACTTTATAATGCTGGAGACTCCCACATACAAAAGCAATTTGAGTGTTAAGTGCCCACTGTGTGAGAAAATTCATAATGAGAAAAGTAAAACATCAATAATATTTTTGATATGTATTTTGTTTCCTAAGAACATCTATATTCATTTGAAAAAAGTTTCTATACATTTTCTCAAGCATATTTATTTAGTTCTTGGCTGGATGAACAGGTGACTTCCCGAGCTGTCAGGAATATCTTTGCAGCCTCTTGAAGATCAGAGGACTCTGTGATTCTTGAAATGTCTGGTTTGGTTGAACTTTCTGTTACCGATTAAAGTCTTTACATTATGTGGCATTTTTGAACATAATTATCATGGACACACACACACTTAACAAAATGGAGCCTTGGAAATTGTATGGAAATTGTAATCAAAATAAAAAGCGATCAACGAAATAAAATTTACTAAGAACTTAGCTCCTTATTTGGAAGTCCAGCATCAATAAATTAATTGCAAGCTCTTTTACATTTATACTCGGGAAATAAAATGAAATTTAGAAAATGCTTTCAACTATACATTCTCTACTTAAAATCTTCATTTGAACTTCAAATTATGCTTTTATCTCCACCCAAACCATTAATTTCACTATAAAGTCTGAATGATCATAAATTCTGATTCCATAAAATTCAGTGCTACAACTTATAATTTAATACTCCCACCATAAAAATTGCTGCTCTGTGAATATAAGAATATAAATTCCTATTAATTTAATGAGAATTTTAAAAAAGAAGTGCCAGTTTCCACTAACACATCCTTCTCTTGGCCATACATTTTCCGAATTTTTCATTTAATTAATAATAATTCTGAAAACTTAAAACAAGTGATCTTGTTGCTTTTATTTTGTTCTGTTAAATGAAAAAAAAAATTGCAAGTGGAGCTTTAAAAAAAAAAGAAATTGGAAAATCTGTTTAATCAGATGTAACAGCCAAGCTTTTAAAAGGTGTGAATCTAAGCATTGGGTGCTCTGTCACTTGTCATTCAATTTTTTGTAACACTAATGACACATTTTTGTTTTCCAAAGATAATTAAGATAATTTCCATTAGTGAAGGAGAGGAGCTGTGCTGCAGGCTTTTAATTATATTTGAAATTCAAGTAACTAAAAACAGTTTAAAAAGATACCCATGTTTCCATGGGAAAAATCAAAATATTGTTTAAAAATATGTTTTGTTAAATGAGATTCTCTGTGGTTGATTTGGTACAAATATTTTTGTACAGATTCTCTCACATGCTGCCCACAAACTACTTTTTCCCCCAGCAATAAAAATGGCAGCAGAAATGTTGCTTCCTTTTTCTATAGTTCGAAGTCAAACCTACCAGAAGTAATCAACTGTCTATGCATTGATTTTGTTCTCACAGCTCCCATTCAGAGGTCTGACAAAAAAGCTGAATTGATCATTTTCCTTGAACATGTTGGGGACAAAAGGAAAGAAACAGATCTGCTGCTCTACATATGGATTCAGCTTCTATGCAGCACATATCCAAAGAGCTGATTATAGAAATGCCAACCAGTAGCGTAAAAAGAGGGTCTAGAATAGTTCATGTTTTACGGATTTTCTACCCAAGTAAATGAAATGATAACCACAGCATTAGAAAAATAGTACAAAGTCCATAGATTTTACGGTGGGCACAACATGCTTCCTGTGTTTAAGACCTTCCCCAAATCTGCCCGCAGCACAATAAATCAAAAATATTTACCTAGGTGTCTGTATTTCACCTGTGTGCCCTTGCCAGGAAAATAGAGGCAAATGAATACAGTTGACCTTGAACAACATGGATTTAAACTGCACAGGTCTATTTATAACTGGGTTCTTTTTCAATAAATACAGTGTAGTCTTGTAAATGTATTTTCTCTTCCTTATGATTTTCTAATAACATTTTATTTCTCTAACTTACTTTATTGTAAGAATACCGTACATAATATGTATAACATATAAAATATGTGTTAATTGACTATGCTATCTCTAAGGCTTCCAGTCAACAATAGGCTATAGTTAAGCTTTTGGGGAATCAAAAGTTTTATGCAGATTGTCAACTGCATGCTGGGGGGGGGGATTGGTCAGTTCCTCCAACCCCCTCATCCCTGCCCCCCCACGTCGTTCAAGGATCAACTATATAGTTTTGGTTGTGGTAACACCAAAGAGAAATGTTTAAAAATATATAACATTCTTTTCATGTTGATGGTCTGGTAGTTTTTCTTTAGTTTTTTGTTTGTTTTCTGGTTTTAATTAATGTCTTGGTCCCATCAGAATGTCTTTTTCATTATAGAAAAATAAATATTTCCATTTTCAGTAAAGACTAAGCTATCATTTTACACTTTATGCATATTTCCAGATAGGAGAGGATAGTCAGCTTTAGCTTTCAAAAGAATGAGCTGCCAGATCCCAGTGGTCTCATGGGCAGATCAAAATGCTGACTTGTACATCAAACAGTGAGCACAACAGTATATTATTTTTACATTATTCCTATTTGACTGTTGAGCATAATTGTATGTAAAAATATAAACTTTTGACTGTATTACTCTTATTGTGCCAGAATACATAACCATTTGGGCTATATTGTGATTGTCTTGCATGTAATGTACAATGATATATATGACTAATAAAGAAAATCTGATAGCGATATATAGATTTTCCTCATCTTTCTCATTTGCACATCATAACCTACCTGTTTAAAAAGGATATTCTCCAGGTGAATGTTGCCTGTCAGGAGTCTAAGGATTAACTAACAGATGACTTTGGCACTGAATAAGTACTTTATTTTTTAAGTTTTTGCTTAAATTCCACTTAGTTAACATACAACATAGTATTAGTTTCAGGTATACAATATAGTGATTCTACACTTCCATACAACACCCTGTGCTCGTCACAGCAAGTGCACTCCTTAATACCCATTACCTATTTAACCCATACCCCCCGCCCACTTCCCTTCTGATAACCATCAGTTTGTTTTCTATAGTTAAGTGTCTGTTTCTTGGCTTGCCTCACTCTCTGTTTTTTCCCCCTTAGCTTGTTTGGTTTATTAAATTCCACATATAAGTGAAATCGTATGGTTTTGTCTTTCTCTGATTGATTTATTTTGCTTAGCATAATACTCTCTAGCTCCATCCATGTCTTTCCAAATGACAAGATTTCATTCTTTTTTGTGGCTGAATAATATTCCATTGTACATCTATACCACTTCTTCTTTATCCATTCATCAGTCGATGAGCACTTGGCCTGTTTCCATCATTTGGCTATTGTAGACAATGATGCTATTTTTGAATTAGTATTTTTGTATTCTATGGGTAAATACCAGGTAGTGCAATTGCTGGATCTTAGAGTAGTTCTATTTTTAACTTTTTGAGGACACTCCATACTGTTTTCCACAGTAGCTGCACCAATTTGCATTCCCACCAACAGTGCAAGAAGGTTCCCACTTCCCCACATCCTTACCAACATTTGTTTCTTGTGTTGTTGATTATAGCCATTCTGACAGGTGTGAGGTATTATCTCATTGTAGTTTTGATTTTTATTTCCCTGACAATTATTGATTTTCATGTGTCTGTTGCCCATCTATATGTCTTCTTTGGAAAATTTTCTATTTATTTTTTTCTCATTTTTAATTGGATTGTTTGTTTTTTGAATGTTGAGTTTTATAAGTTCTTTATATATTTTGGATACTAGCCCTTTATCAGTATGTCATTTGCAAATATCTGTTCCTATTCTGTAGGTTAATCTTTTTAGTTTTGTTGATTGTTTCCTTTGCTGTGCAGAAGCTTTTTATTCTGATGAAGTCCCAATGGTTCATTTTTGCTTTTGTTTCTCTTGCCTCTGTAAACATATCTAGAAAGAAATTGCTATGGCCAATGTCAAAGAAGTTACTGCCTGTACTCTCCTCTAGGACTTTTTTAAAGTTCTTATTTATTTATTTATTTTGAGAGAGAGAGAGAGAGGAAGTAGGTGAGGGGCAGAGAGAGAGAGAGAGAGAGAGAGAGAGAGAGAATCCCAAGTAGGCTCCACATCAACAGCACAGAGCCTGACATGGGACTTGAACTCACAAACTGTGAGATCATGACCTGAGCCAAAAGCAGGAGTGAGATTCCTAACCACCTGAGCCACCCAGGCACCCCTCTTCTCCAGGATTTTCATGTTTTGAAGTCTTACATTTAGATCTTTAATCCAGTTTGGATTTATTTTTGTGTTTGGTGTGAGAAAGTGGTCCAGTTTCATTCTTTTGCATGTTGCCGTTCAGTTTTCCCAATACCGTTTATTGAAGAAACTGTCTTTTTCCCACTGGATATTCTTTCCTGCATTCTAAAAAATTAATTGATTGACTATATAGTTGTGGGTTTACTTATAGGTTTTCTATTCTGTCTCATTGATATGTGTCTATTTTTGTGCCAGTTCCATAGTGTTTGGATCATTAGAGTTTTGCAATATAACCTGAAGTCCAGAATTGTGACACCTCCAAGCTTTACTTTCTTTTTCAAGTTTGCTTTGGCTATTCGGGGTCTTTTGTGGTTCCATACAAATTTCAAAATTGTTTTTTCTAGCTCTGTGAAAAATGCTGTTGGTATTTTGATAGGGATTGCATTAAATCTGTAGACTGCAGGGCACCTGGGTGGCTCTGTCCATTAAGCATCCAACTTTGGCTCAGGTCATGATCTCACGGTCCATGAGTTCAAGCCCCACATTGGGCTGTGTTAATAGCTCAGAACCTGGAGCCTGCTTCAGATTCTGTGTCTCCCTCCCCTGCTCACACTCCTTCTCTGTCTCTGTCTCTCTCTCTCTCAAAAATACATGAAGATTAAAAAAAATTTTTTTTAATCTGTACATTGTTTTGGGTAGTATAGACATTTTAACAATATTTGTTCTTCCAATCCATGAACATGGAATGCCTTTCCATTTCTGTGTGTTGTCTTCAATTTCTTTCATCAGTGTTTTATAGTTTTCAGAATACAGGTCTCTCACCTCTTTGGTTAGGTTTATTCCTAAGTGTCTTATTGTTTTGGGTGCAATTGTAAATGGCATCAATTCCTTAATCTCTCTTTATGCTTCTTCATCACTGGTGTATAGAAATGCCACAGATGTGTGTACATTGATTTTTGTATCCTATGATTTTACTGAATTCATTTATCGGTCCTATCAGTTTTTTGGTGGAGTCTCTCCTGTTTTCTATATTGAATAAGTACTTAAAATAAATGAAGTAAGTGGGCTTTTTCTCTTTGATTGTTTCTACTTTTAAAATCAAAATGTCCCTAAACCTTGACAACCGTGACTCCTTCAATTAGAACTGCCAATCCAACTATATAGGGAAATAATCCTCTGCTATAAAGTCCATTGTTGAAAATAAATGTAGGCACTTCTAGTCTTCTTTTCAAAAATAAATTTGGTATCATAAGCAGTGAAATTCTTTGCAAGAAACAAGAAGTTCAATGGGGTAAATTTTAGAGCATACTTTAAGTTGTTCAGCATAATTTTTTAAATGGGGAAGCTGTCTCCACGCAAAAACACTTTATGGCAAGAAAAAACTAGTGTAAAATAATATTGGATAACTCCAGATTACATATTTTAAAAAGATATAAACATGAAACTTCTGAAAAGAAAAACCTAGGCCCAGATCCCAATATATGCAAATGTTTTCTCTGCCTAGTAGTACCAGAGGAACTTCCTGAAGCACAGCTTGTTCTTCTGCTCAAAACCTCTGAATGATGTTCCATTACCTATCTGTTAAAGTCTAATGCCTCCATGGAGTGCAAGAATCTTCATATTTTGTGTGAACATACCACAATTTATTCATCTCACTATTAATGAATAGTTGGGTTATTACCAATGTTAGGCTGTCATAAACAATGCTACTACATCTATAGTCTGGTCTGTGTGTGTGTGTGTATGTGTGTGTGTGCCTATACACACACACATATATACTTCTCTTGGATACATACCTGAGGGTGAAATTGCTTAGGAAATAATATCAAATGATTTCCTAAATTGGTTTCATTAAATTATGCTTCTTCCAGCAGTGTGTGAGAGACTTCCAGTGCTATACCTCCTAGCCAATATTTCATCTTGTCAGTTTTTAACAATTTTAGCCACCTCAGTGGTATATAATGATATTTTATTAGGGGGTTAAGTTGTATTTCTCGATAATAATTATGTTAAACATCTTGTCAGGTCTTCATTGACATTTGCAAATTCTTTTTTGTGAAACGCCTATGTAAGTTTTTGGCTATTCTTTATTGGGTTGTATGTCATTTTCTGTTGACTTATAACTCTTTACATTCTGTGGGGTTTTTCGTTTGGATTTTTTTTTTGTTTGGAAGTTTCTTGTTGGTATTCATTGAAAATATCTTTTCCCACTTTATGGCTTGACATTTTACTCTTTCACAGGCATATTTGAATGAATGAATAATTGAATGAAATTCTGGATTGTAAAACACTCTAACTTATCAATGATAGTGGTTTTTACATCCTGTTTAAGACATCTTTGCTGACAACAAAATGAAGAAGATATTCTATGTTTTGTTCTAGAATCTTTTACCTTTCACAGTCCATAACCCTTTCACAATACACAATTATTAATGGGTATGAAATTAAGAAGGATTTTCCATATGGACATTCAATTAACCCACCACCGCTATCGAAAAAAGAGCATCCCTTCTGCCTAGTAGAACCCCCATGTTATAACTCACTTAGCCTTATATATCTGCATCTGGTTCTCTTTTTTTTAACTTTTTTTAATTTTTATTTATTTTGAGAGGGAGAGAGACAGAACTTGAGTGGGGGAGGGGCAGAGAGAGAGAGAGAGAGATGGAGACAGAATCCGAAGCAAGCTCCAGGCTCCGAGCTGTCAGCACAGAGCCTGACGTGGGGCTCAAACCCATGAACCATGAGATCATGACCTGAGCCGAAGTCAAATGCTCAACTGACTGAGCCACCCAGAGCCCTAATCCATCTGTTTCTCTTTAATCTGTTCTATTGCACTGTTTTAGATACAGAAATTTTACAAGGACTCTTGATTATCTAAGAGCATAAGGCCTCTAACTTTTTTCTTTGCCCTCAAGATTGACTTTGCTATCCTTGGCCCTTTATTTTTCCATACAAATTTTAGAATCAGCTTGTTGATCTCTACAGAAAAGGCCAAAGAGATTTTGATTAATGCAAAGTATTGCCTGCTGGGAAGGACTTTGGGGCATACTGTTTGAGAGCTGAACAATGGAAGCAGCTTTAAGTCTGGTTGAAACCAAATTTTAAAGGGCTTTGAATGTTATTTAAGGAATGTATACTTTCTTCAGTGGACAGTGGGAAACCATCAGAGATCTTTAAGCAGGAAACTAAGATGATTAAATTTGCATTTTTGAAACATCACCAGGAAGCAGCATCCATGCCAAATCTATCCATCTAAATTCCCATATACCTGCCTTAAAAGTAGAGTCGTGTTTATACCCACATGCTGAGCAATGGACTATTCCCCCTGGAACCTCAAAGCAGAGAAGAAGCTGTTTCATGCCTAGGATTGGGTGGGAAGAGATCTCCCCAGGTGTTAGAATAAACACAGCCCGCAATGTGCTTCTTTCTAACGCACCAAAGTTCAGTCCAAGTCTTGTTTTGAGAAACAGGAGAGTGCCACCCTCTCTCAACCAGTTCATGTCTCCAGGAAAGATGTGTACTTCTCTGGGATGTCAAGGTGACGAGAGCAGATATAATGGCTCTGTTCTGGAGCTGTGCCCAAATGACCCACCCTGCCTCCCACTCTCTTGCTCCCCCTTCCTCTAACCCCCAGGTTCCCTGAGGCAGAGAACACACTCATCACTAAGACGTGCTAGACATACAACACAGGCAGAACAACACATACACTATGTACCATAAAATACACACAAAGCGGCAACTTGTTAAAAGATCTTCATCCATGACTCAGACTCCTTGCATTCCCACTTCTGATCCAGACTGCAGGAGCAATCAGACAGTCCTGCAAAAGTACAGACCGTTCTCTTCCAGAAACTGGCTGACTGAGCAGCTTATTTAAAAATTCGTATGCATTTTTAGGACAAGAGTCAAAGAAAAATGCTATTCAAGAAGAGGAAATGGGAATCGTAGTTAACCCACTTATCAAAAATAGATGACAGGAACTGTCTATTTAAATTAGATTTAATGCCGAGAAGAGAAGATCTCATGGCCCTTCTTTGCTTCTTGCCCATTTCCTACAAGGTCATGGGGCTTTCAGGGCAGTCAGGTGGCCAGCTCAGCCTTGGACCATTTCTGTAGGTCAGATCTATAGTCTGCATCCTGACAAAGCTTTGTTCATGGAATTACTTGGATCTGTCTTTTGCAAAAACAAACTAGACCAGAATAACTGGAAGTCTATGAGAGTATATGTCTTCCCTTACTAAGTCTGTGTACCCATCCTACAGAATATTAATGGACTTCATCTCTGTCCAGATCCAGGGGGATCTTCTTTTTTTAATTTTATCCTCTGCCTAGTGACAGGCTCCACATAGGAAGGCTGAGTCAGCCGCAGTGCCCAACCTCTCTGAGCTACCCGGGGCCTCTTATCCAGGCCTCTCCAGCCTCTCCAACTCATCAAGGAGACACAGGGGCTCCCGCTAGAGAGCAGTAGTGCGGCTCCTTTTATGACTTTCCTTGCACAGCCCAACGCTGGCAGCAGTGCTCAGGCTCTCCCCTTGAAACTAGACATGCCTTTGCTTAGAGAAAAATCAAAGCAGACATATACTAAGAACACCAAGCTAGGAAGCAAGTTGAAAGAATTTGATTTTGAATATTACCTAAAGAAACACCAACGTGGGGCTCCTGGGTGGCTCAGTTGGTTAAGCGTCCCCAACTTCAGCTCAGGTCATGATCTCCCAGTTCATGAGTTTGAGCCCCACATCCAGCTCTGGGCTGACAACTTGGAGCCCGGAGCCTATTTCCAATTCCGTGTCTCCCTATCTCTCTGCCCCTCCCCTGCTTATACTCTATCTCTCTCTCTTTCTCTCTCTCTCTCAAAAATAAATGAACACTGGGGGGAAAAAAAGAAAAGAAACATCAATATAATCATAATAGAAAAGTCCAAAACCTTTTGGACTTTTCTTTTTTTAGTATTGAGTATCTTCACCTTTTTGTTTGCATAGGGAGGGTAGGTGAACCATTGTCTTTTGAGTGTTTAGGACCTATAAAGACATAATTCAGCTCTGCCCATCCAGAAAGCCTGAGACATGTCTCAGGGAGTCCTGGTTGGTCACATGGATGGCTGAATGAATCTGTCGGGTTGGAACTATCATAAAAAATTAAGAAGCCATATCAAAAGGACCACATGAACAATCCTACGTGTGTCACAACCTGTCACTTCCTACCCTGCTACTTCATCACCGCTGCTGCTACTCCCCCATTCCTCCCATTCTTCACTGCCCCAGAGCCCCATTCTGAAGCTAAATGGTTAATATAAAGACTATTCTGCCTAAGGTACAGGAGAGAAGAAGAAGTGAGAGGAAACCCCTATGGAATTTATGATATTCAGCTCTCCTTGATTCTTCTAGTAAAGTGACGGCACCAAATTTCCAAGGAATCACGTAGAAACGAATGCTAGATATGGCCAAGTGACTCCACGCAGACCAAGTTCTCCTATATCCCTCATGCCCACGTTATACTCCCTCTCTAGGTTGCCTAAGGGACTTCATGACCCACTCTAACTTTAGCCCTCAGTCCCTTTCCTGAACTGTCTTCCCTCACTGGCACCACATCCCAGGAGACAGTCACAAAGCCACATTCTGAAATGCAGTCACAACAAAAACTTACAGCTCCTTAAATTCAAATATGTGGAGAGTGCAGTGGAAACTGGCAGCTATTTTCCATGATCTACCCGTACGACGTGGACGGATCTAGACTCTGAGGGATTCCAACCTGTTCACTTGCAGTGGAAAGGCGAACGAGTGAAGTAGGCAGAGTGGTAGTCAGCTGCCCACACCTACCTGCCGGAAAAAATCTCTTCCACTAGTGGGGAATGTAAGAGTCTTTGAAAGAAGATGCTCACTTTATGATCCTGTGACTGACAAGATATAAAGGGATATTGTGAACATTCATCAAACCCGAACTATCTACAGTTTCCCACTAAGTGCTTTACAATTATTATCTCACTTACTCGCCATAACAACTTTATCAGGCAGTACTACTAGCGTCCCATTTTACAGATGAGGAAATAAAGGCCGAGAGATTATACTCTCCCTGTAACCCAGGTAGTAAGTTATTTCAAAACTGTGCTCCTGGGCCGCCTGGGTGGCTCAGTCGGTTGAGCCTCCGACTTCGGCTCAGGTCATGATCTCACGGTTCATTGAGTTCGAGCCCCAAGTCGGGCTCTGTGATGACAGCTCAGAGCCTGGAGCCTGCTTCAGATTCAGTGTCTCCCTCTCTTCTCTCTCTGCCCCTCCCTGGCTCACACTCTGCCTCTCTCTTTATCAAAAATAAATAAACATTAAAACAAAAATTTATGTTAAAAAAAAAAACTGTGCTCTTAACTTCTACATTATACTAATTCTTCCAGAACTTATTCCCCAAGCATATAGGTGACATGCAAATAAAATATAAATAAAAGCCCATAATCAGAAAAATAAAGCTAGAGGTGAGTTTATGGTAAAGAGAAGATTACAGATATGCATGCTGATAAAAAGAAAGGATAGATAGGAATATATTTACTCTTTAAAATGTATTTGTTGGGGCGCCTGGGTGGCTCAGTCGGTTAAGCGTCCGACTTCAGCTCAGGTCACGATCTCGCGGTCCGTGAGTTCGAGCCCCGCGTCGGGCTCTGGGCTGATGGCTCAGAGCCTGGGGCCTGCTTCCGATTCTGTGTCTCCCTCTCTCTCTGCCCCTCCCCCGTTCATGCTGTGTCTTTCTCTGTCTCAAAACTAAATAAACGTTAAAAAAAAATTTTAAATAAAATAAAATAAAATAAAATGTATTTGTTGTCTCTGAATTTGCTTATTATCCATGGCATGATTTATGCAATATCAACAAATTATTTTATGATAAAGAAATAAGCCTTTATATACTCAGTTCTTGATGCCAGCAATTTTACTTTCTAATGGTAGAAAAATTGCGTCTATCATTTGGACAGTTATCTAAACCGAAATTAATCAGCAAGTGCTTTATACCTGGAGTATCACGGGTTATTGGAAATTCAAAATAGAAGAAGCGCCTACACCTTACATAAAACAGAAAAAGGTATAGGAAGGAGCCAAGATGGCAGAACAGCATGGAAGTTTTTTGTGTCTCTCGCATCCACGAAATACAGCCAGACCAACACTAAACCATCCTGCACACCTAGAAACTGATTGGAGGATTAACACAATAATCTGCACAACCTGAACCACAGATTTCAGCAGTTATGCGGCGCAGAGAGGTGAACTTGGGGAGAGAGAAGCCGCAAAGGGTGGGAAGATGCTTTTGCGTGCAGAGAGAGGATGGAGACGGGGGGCGGGGGGGGGGGGGTAGAATATGGGAAAAGCACCCCTCCCCAAAAGCAGCTGGGGAGAAAGCGGAAAATTAGAAACAGCCGCAGGGACTGAACTAAAAAGGGAGAAAGGCGAAAGGAGAGGGTTTAAATTCCATTAAGACTGTAAACAAGGGGGACGCAAAGGCTGCAACTCCGAAGCTCCCTACCTGGCGGTGCTCGGGTGGGAAGGATGAATCCCCGGGAACAGAGTGGGGTCCGGGAGGTTCTCGGACCACACGGGGAAAAGCAGTTCCACGGCTGGAAGGACATTTGGTAGAGACTGTTGAGGCCACCTGGTCCCAGCAGACCCCAGAAGTCAGCCACATTGGCCGGTGCTGGAACAAGGTCGTTAAGGGTGAAGACTGGTGCCAGATGCGTGTTGTGATTTTCCATAATCCCTGAGGCGCTGCTGCTGCACTAACTTGCAAACATTTTCTGGGGCGGGCAGGCACCTGGCCGCAGTCTCTGGGCATCGGCAGCAGCACAGTAACCCAAACTTTCCTGGGTGCTGCCGGCATTCGGCCTTGCTCGGTGAGACCCTCCCACAGAGGGGCGGAACGGGTCAAAGCCGCAGTCCTTCGGAAGTAAGGGACCGGGGAAAACAGCCGCATCTGAGACAAAACTTGGGAGAGAGGTACTACGCGGGGCTCGGTCACGGACAGTGTAAAAGCGGGGAGTGGACGAAAGCTGAAGACGAAAACAGGTGCGCGATTGCTGATCGTGGAGAACGGAGTTCATATACTAGAGACTGAGCAGCTAGGTGACGCCATTTTCACCGATGCTGCGCATGCGCATACGCATACGCACCTACAAGCATCACAACGACCCACCCCAGTAGGCTAGCAGCGCCATCTGGTGGAGAATGGAGCCATTACACTAAGCCCCGTTTAACTGGGCCAACCCCGCTCTTCAAGAACAGAAGTCTCACCGCCTGCTTAGTTTATGGACTATAAAGTGCTTCATAGTCTGACTTCTAGGGGAAAAACGAAGTAATTTCAGTCGTATTTCCGTCTGTTAGTAGGTCCATTTATTCAATTTTCTTTCTTTCTTTCCTTTTCTTTTTTCTTTTCTCCTTTACATTTCTATTCTTTTTCTTGAATAAAGAGAAAAAATTCATTTTTACTTTCAATTTGTATTAAAAATATTTTTCGTTATTTTTTTTACATATTTTTTACTTTTCTATAAATTTTTTCAAATGCTATTTTACTTCCATCATTTTATTTTAGTTTACTTCGGTCTTTTCATTTTTTCAAATTTTCAAATGATTTCCTGTTTTTTCTTTTTTCTTTTTCATTTATTTTTCTTGAATACAGAAAGAAAAAATTCATTTTTATTTTTAATTTTTATTAAAAATATTTTTCTTTATTTTTTCTACTATACTTTTTACTTTTGTGTAAATTTTCTCAAATTCTAGTTTACTTCCATCATTTTATTTTAGTCTATTTCAGTGTATTCACTTTTTCAAATTTTCAAACGATTTCCTTTTTTTTTCTTCTTTCCCTTTTTCTCTACTCTATCAAGCCACTTTCAACACCCAGACCAAAACACACCTAGGATCTAGCATCATTTATTCGATTTTGTGTGTGTGTGTGTGTGTATTTTTAATTTTTTAATTTTACTATTTTGTATTTTAATTTTTTCTACCTCATTAATTCCTTTTCTCCCTTTAAAATGACAAAACGAAGGACTTCACCCCAAAAGAAAGAGCAGGAAGAAACGACAGCCAGGGACTTAACCAACACAGATACACGCAAGATGTCTGAACCAGAATTTAGAATCACAATAATAAGAATACTAGATGTAGTCGAAAATAGATTAGAATCCCTTTCTGCAGAGATAAAAGAAGTAAAAAATACAGAATGAAATTTAAAAAAATGCTAGAACTGAGCTGCAATCATAAATGGTTGCCTCGGTGGCAAAGATCGATGAGGCAGAACAGAGAATCAGCAATATAGAGGACAAACTTATAGAGAATAACAAAGCAGAATAAAAGAGCGAGATTAAGGCAAAAGAGCATGATTTAAAAATTAGAGAAATCAGTGACTCATTAAAAAGGGACATCAGAATCATAGGGGTCCCAGAAGAGGAAGAGGGAGAAATAGGGGTAGAAGGGTTATGTGAGCAAATCATAGCAGAAAACTTTCCTAACCTGGGGAAAGACACAGACATCAACATCCAGGAAGCACAGAGGACTCCCATTAGATTCAACAAAAACCGGCCATACCAACAAGGCATATCATAGTCAAATTCACAAAATAGGCAAGGAGAGAATCATGAAATCAGCAAGGGAAAAAAAGTCCCTAACCTACAAGGGAAGACAGATCAGGTTTGCAGCAGACCTATCCACAGAAACTTGGCAGGCCAGAAAGGAGTGGCAGGATATATTCAATGCACTGAATCAGAAAAATATGCAGCCATGAATTCTCTACCCAGCAAGGCTGTCTTTCAAAATAGAAGGAGAGATAAAAAGTTTCCCAGACAAAAATTAAAGGAGTTTGTGACAACTAAACCAGCCCTGCAAGAAATTTTAAGGGGGACTCTCTAAGGGAAAAAGATGAAAATATAAGTAAATAAATAAATACCAAAAGCAACAAAGATTAGAAAGGACCAGAGAACACCACCAGAAACTCCAACTCTGCAAGCAACATAATGGCAACAAATTCATATCTTTCAGTACTCACTCTAAACATCAATGGGGTCAATGCTCCAATCAAAAGACATAAGGTAACAGAATGGATAAGAAAATAAGATCCATCTATATGCTGTTTACAAGAGACCCACTATAGACCTAAAAACACCTTCAGATTGAAAATAAAGAGATGGAGAACCATCTATCATGCTAATGGTCAACAAAAGAAAGCCGGAGTAGCCATACTTATATCAGACAATCTAGACTTTACAATAAAGACTGTATCAAGAGATGCAGAAGGGCATTATATCATAATCAAGGGGTCTATCCACCAAGAAGACCTAACAATTGTAAACTATGTGCCAAATGTGGAAGCACCCAAATATGTTAATCAATCACAAACATAAAGAAACTCACCAATAATAATATCATAATAGTAGGAGACTTCAACACCCCACTCACAGCAATGGACAGATCATCTAATCAAAAAACCAACACGGCTGGGGCACCTGGGTGGCGCAGTCGGTTAAGCGTCCGACTTCAGCCAGGTCACGATCTCGCGGTCCGTGGGTTCGAGCCCCGCGTCAGGCTCTGGGCCGATGGCTCGGAGCCTGGAGCCTGTTTCCAATTCTGTGTCTCCCTCTCTCTCTGCCCCTCCCCCGTTCATGCTCTGTCTCTCTCTGTCCCAAAAATAAATAAAAAATGTTGAAAAAAAAAATTAAAAAAAAAAAAAAAAAAACCAACACGGTAACAATGGCTTCGAATGACACACTGGACCAGATGGACTTAACAGATATATTCAGAACATTTCATCCTAAAGCAGCAGAATATACATTCTTCTCCAGTGCACATGGAACATTCTCTAGAATAGACCACATACTGGGACACAAATCAGCCCTCAGCAAGTACAAAAAGGTCGAGAGCGTACCGTGCATATTTTCAGACCACAACTATATAAAACATGAAATCAACTACAAGAAAAAATTTGGAAAGGTAACAAATACTTGGAGATTGAAGAACATCCTATGAAAGAATGAATGGGCCAACCAAGAAGTTAAAGAAGAAATTAAAAAGTATATGGAAGATGGGGCGCCTGGGTGGCTCAGTCGGTTAAGCGCCCGACTTCGGCTCAGGTCATGATCTTGCGGTCTGTGAGTTCGAGCCCCGCGTCAGGCTCTGTGCTAACAGCTCAGAGCCTGGAGCCTGTTTGAGATTCTGTGTCTCCCTCTCTCTGACCCTCCCCCGTTCATGCTCTGTCTCTCTCTGTCTCAAAAATAAATAAACGTTAAAAAAAAAAAAAGTAAAAAAAAAAGTATATGGAAGCCAATGAAAACAATAACACCACAACCCAAAACCTCTGGGAGGCAGCAAAGGCAGTCATAAGAGGAAAGTATATAGCAATCCAGGCCTTCCTAAAGAAGGAAGAAAGATCTCAGATACGCAACCTAACCTTACCCCTTAAGGAGCTGGAGAAAGAACAGCAAATAAAACCCAAAACCAGTAGAAGACAGGAAATAATAAAGATTAGAGCAGAAATCAATGCTACTGAAACCAAAAAAAAAATAGAACAGATAAATGAAACCAGAATCTGGTTCTTTGAAAGAATTAACAAAATTGATAAACCACTAGCCAGTTTGATCAAAAAGAAAAAGGAAAGGACCCAAATAAATAAAATCAAGAATGAAACAGGAGAGATCACAACCAATACAGCAGAAATAAAAACAATAAAAAGAAAATGTTATGAGCAGTTATATGCCAATAAAATGGACAATCTGCAAGAAATGGACGAATTCCTAGAAACATATATACTATCAAAACTGAAACAGTAAGAAATAGAAAATTTGAACAGGCCCATAACCAGTAAGGAAATCAAATTAGTAATCAAAAATCTCCCAAAAAACAAGAGTCCAGGGCCAGATGGCTTTCTGGGGCAATTCTACTAAACATTTAAGGAAGAGTTAACACCTATTCTCTTGAAGCTGTTCCAAAAAATAGAAATGGAAGGAAAACTTCCAAACTCATTCTATGAAGGCAGCATTACCTTGGTTCCAAAACCAGACAGAAACCCCACTAAAAAGGAGAACTATAGACCAATTTCCCTGATGAACATGGATGCAAAAATCTTCAACAAGATATTAGCCAACCGGATCCAACAATACATTGCAAAAATTATTCACCACGACCAAGTGGAATTTATACCTGGGATTCAGGGCTGGTTCAATATCCGCAAAACAATTAATGTGATTCATCACATCAATAAAAAAAAGGACAAGAACCATATGATCTTCTCAATAGATGCAGATGAAGCATTTGACAAAATACAACATACTTTCTTGATAAAAACCCTCAAGAAAGTAGGGATAGAAGGATCATAACTCAAGATCATAAAGGCCATATATGAACGACCCAACACTGATATCATCCTCAATGGGGAAAAACTGAGAGCTTTCCCCCTAAGGTCAGGAACAAGACAGGGATGTCCACTCTCGCCACTGTTATTCAAGGTAGTATTGGAAGTCTTAGCCTCTGCAATCAGAAAACACAAAGATAAAAGGCATCCAAATCAGCCAGTCGGAGGTCAAACTTTCACTCTTTGCAGATGACATGATACCCTATATGGAAAACCCTAACGATTCCACCAAAAAACTGCTAGAATTGATTCATGAATTCAGCAAAGTTGCAGGATATAAAATCAACGCACAGAAGTCAGTTGCATTCCTATACACCAACAATGAAGCGACAGAAAGAGAAACCAAGTTATCGATCCCATTTACAGTTGCCCAAAAAAACCATAAAAGACCTAGGAATAAATCTACCAAAGAGGTGAAAAGTCTATACACTGAAAACTATAGAAAGCTTATGAAAGAAATTGAAGAACACAAAAAAATGGAAAAAGATTCCATGCTCCTGGATAGGAAGAACAAATATTGTTAAAATGTCAATACTACCCAAAGCAATCTACATATGCAATGCAATCCCTATCAAAATAACACCAGCATTCTTCACAGAGCTAGAACAAATAATCCTAAAATTTGAATGGAACCAGAAAAGACCCCGAACAGCCAAAGCAATCTTGAAAAAGAAAACCAAAGCAGGAGCCATCACAATCCCAGACCTCAAGCTATACTACAAAGCTGTAATCATGAAGACAGTATGGTACTGGCACAAAAGCAGACACTCAGATCAACGGAACAGAATAGAGAACCCGGAAATGGACCCACAAACGTATGGCCAACTAATCTTTGCCAAAGCAGGAAACAATATCCAATGGAATAAGGACAGTCTCTTCAGCAAGTGGTGCTGGGAAAACTGGACAGCGACATGCAGAAGAATAAACCTGGACCACTTTCTTACACCAGACACAAAAATAAACTCAAAATAGATGAAAGACCTAAATGTAAGACAGAAAGCCATCAAAATCCTTGAGGAGAAAGCAGGCAAAAACCTCTTTGATCTTGCCCACAGCAACTTCTTACTCAACACGTCTCCAGAAGCAAGGGAAACAAAAGCAAAAATGAACTACTGGGACCTCATCAAAATAAAAGTCTTCTGCACAGAGAAGGAAACAATCAGCAGAACTAAAAGGCAACCAACATGATGGGAGAAGATATTTGCAAATGACCTATCAGATAGATAAAGAGTTAGTATGCAAAATCTATAAAGAACTTCTCAAACTCAACACCCAAAAAACAAATAATCCAGTGAAGAAATGGGCAAAAGACATGAATAGACACTTCTCCAAAGAAGACATCCAGATGGCCAACCAACACATGAAAAAATGCTCAACATCATTCATCAGGGAAATACATATCAAAACCACAGTGAAATACCACCTTACACTAGTCAGAATGGCTAACATTAACAACTCAGGCAACAACAGATGCTGGTGAGGATACGGAGAAAGAGGATCTCTTTTGCATTGCTAGTGGGAACGCAAGCTGGTTCAGCCACTCTGGATAACAGTATGGACGTTCCTCAAAAAATTAAAAATAGAACTACCTTATGACCCAGCAATTGCACTACTAGTTATTTATCCAAGGGATACAGGTGTGCTGTTTCAAAACAACATATGCACCCCCATGTTTATAGCAGCACTATCAACAATAGCCAAAGTATGGAAAGAGCCCAAAAGTCCATCGATGGATGAATGGATAAAGAGGATGTGGTATAGATATACAATGGAGTATTACTCGGCAATCAAAAAGAATGAAATCTTGCCATTTGCAACTATGTGGATGGAACTGGAGGGTATTATGCTAAGTGAGGACTTTAAGAGAGACAACAGATGAACATAAGGGAAGGGAAATAAAAATAATATAAAAACAGGTAGGGGGACAAAGCATAAGAGACTCATAAATATGGAGAATAAGCAGAGGGTTACTGGTGGGGGTGTGGGTGGAGGGATGGGCTAAATGGGTAAGGGACATTAAGGAACCTACTCCTGAAATCATTGTTGCACTATACGCGAACTAATTTGGATGTAAATTAAAAAAAGAAAATTTAAAAGAAAAAAGAAAAGGGATTAGATTCAGTCATCAATCATATAATATAATACATGTTTCATGTTCAGAGAAAGTAAAGCCATTCCAGCCAAGTTAGACTGGAAAAGTAAGTGGGATGAAGTATGTAAGATGAAGGAAGTATGAAATGGAGGTCAGCAGGTAGGATGATGGACATTGGAGGCAGAGAGATTCACAGGAGGGATTTGGACAAGAAAAGGAATGACTCTTGTTAAAAACAAGGCAACAGACCCAAAATGGAGTTGTTTATGATAAGCCACATATCACCACATGGAGCTTGAATTTCATTACAATTTCGGCTTTCCCAGAAATGGCATCTTCAACCAGTCAACCAGGAATCTCCTGGCCAGCACTATGATGCAGTCTTCCTGATGGACTCCCGCCCTCCCCTATAACAAAAGTAACCTGCAATTCCTCAACCCCCTGTTTTGCCTAATACCACTTCCTTGTTCCTGCTCCCTTCTGCCGATAAAAATCTCTCTTTGAGTATAGCTTTTCAGGGCACCTTTCTATCTGCTATGTTGGACACTGCCTGATTCATGAATTGCTGAATGAAGCCAATAAGATGTTTGCTCAGTTGAATTTTATTTTTTAGCACTAAAGACCCAGAGGTCAGTGCTGAGACTCACCTCTCTGCTCAACGGCCCTGGAATTCACGCACAACATTTAAAATTCATCTCATCCCAAGCATTGGGAACAATGCTAAGTGCTAGGAAAAGAGAAAGGAAAAGACATAGCTTTTGTCTTTATGGGGCTCAGACCCCAGAGTAAAACAAAAGAAAAATTAAAGGAGCATCTGCAATAGTGTAGTACCTCATTAAAATTCTGAGCTTTATCGCCCCACTGACCAGGCTTAACCCCTGGTCCCTTCTATTCACTAACATATTCTCAACCTCTCTGAGCCTGTTTCTACCACTGCAAAATTACTAATAACTGAAATGAGGATTAAATTAGTCTATAGAAAGCTTTCAGTAAAAATGAAAATGACAGGTATGTGGTTTTATAATAATGTTAATATTTTAGAATGCCTTCACATAGAAGTGATTCTCACCCCATTATTTACTTAAGTTATCTGATTGGTCTAAAAACTGCCAGTGCCTGGGGTGCACCCGGGTGGCTCAGTTGGTTAAGCATCTGACTCGATTTTGGCTCAGGTCATGATCTCATGGTTCGTGACAACGAGCCCTGTGTCAGGCTCCGCACTGACAGTGTGGATCATGCTTGGGATTCTCTCACTTGCTCTCTCTCTGTCCTCCCCTGTCCACACACTTTCTGTCTCCCAAAATAAATTAATAAACTTAAAAAAAGCAAATAAATAAAATAAATAAAAAATGCCAATGTCTGGGCCCTGTTCCAGATGGATTATATCAGTAGTGTCTGGAGGTAGGGCCTGGTGATCAGGATTTTTTAAAAGTTCTGCAGGTAATTCTCACAGATGTGCCTGTGAGTTGAACACGCAGAAGGGATAAGGCAGGGAGGGGAGACAGCCAAGGAGATGTCTTGGGACTGATGACTCCTGACCTGGGCAGTAGGTATGATGAGAAAAAGACTCTCTGAAGGCCTGATAGATGAGGGAAGCCAGTTTAGATCTCTAAGTCAACATGACTGTGTATAAGCTTTGTTTAAACCAAAAGCCTGATTCATGGCTGACATGCATGCGTTGTACTCTGCTTTGTGAACAAGTAGCCTAAAGAAAAACCATCTTGTCCTTGAGATACCAATCAATGCTCCTACACCCTGCATTCCTTTGTGCTAGAACTCATGATTCTTGTCTATATGCTAATCTATAATCATAATCTTTTGAGCTTTTACAAGACGTAAAAAGCATGTAAGCCTGTAAAAAACTGTTCATTCTCCAGAGTACCTTCTTCCCCATGAAGAGTGTGTTTCCCGGGAAGCTATCCTAACTTGGGCTCAAATAAAACTCTCTTTCTCACCTTTAGAGATTCTAAAAGATTTGTTCATTTTATGCTGAGAGGTATCAGAATCCAGGGGAAAAGATGGGAAAAGGAGATGTGTTGTACCACGTGTGGGAGAGGTCAGGAGCAGTCCTTTGGGGACTTAAAAATGGTTCCCCTCGGGGTTCCCGGGGGGCTCAGTCGCTTAAGCATCCGACTTTGGCTCAGGTCATGATCTTGCAGTTCATGAGTTCCAACACTGCATCGAGCTCTGTGCTGACAGCTCAGAGCCTGGAGCCTGCTTCAGATTCTGTGTGTGTGTGTGTGTGTGTGTGTGTGTGTGTGTGTGTCTGCCCCTCCCCTGCTTGTCCTTTCTCTCTCTCTTTCTCTCAAAAATAAACATTAAGAAAATATGGTGCATCTCAAACTCCTTGAGTTCCCCCCTTATAATCTCTTGTTTTTAAATGTTCTTTCAACCTGCAGCAAACCACAAACCAGAAAATACACACTGTTGACCAACTGCAGGGGAAGGGACAGCAATCAATAGTAGTCCCCTTCAAGTGGTCCCATGCCCTCATTCACCCTGACCTAATCACGCCCTCTAATCTGGTCACTGGGCACATAAGAAAGAGTCCCTGACATGAGGGTCACTGGGACATTCTTTTTAGTTTAGAACTGTCCTTAAGAAAAGGAAGGGTGTCACTGTGGCTGCAGCTGGGTCTCGCAAAGCCATAAATCTGTAGCAGGCTCATAATACATTTTCAGAGAAGCCATCAGGGTGAAAGACACTTAAAAGACCCAGGCACGTGTGGGTGGCCTCTTATATCAGCCCCTATCGCCTAGCTTGCTAGAAATTTCATCAAATGCTCTTCATTTTCTCCCCTGCATATGAAATGAAGGACATGATCTGCAGACCAAAAGGGCCAGGAACAGAGCATGATCCCTTTACCTACAATTCCATTTCTTCACGTGGGTACCTCCCATTTGAATGGCCTACCCCACAGGAAGAAGAGGAAGCAAGGGTTCTGACGGCAGTAGTAACACATTCCCAGCTTTCAACAGAAAACCAGCACGAGGGCCCAAAACATTGATATGCAAGTCACTCTCGGGCTGTGAGTCAGTTTTCTTCTCAAAGCGATTAGCAATTACCAACATTTATTCAGAGAGCAGGATTCAGGCAGACGCTGACAGTCCGTCATTATCACGACAAAAGAACCACGGCTTTCATCCTCCCCAGAGGAAGTAAGATTTGAAGAACTCCAACTTTCAAGTTCCCTCTCTTCCCAGACCTATGATTTATTGCATCAACAACCTTAAAATAATATGAAGTTCAGCCACTTATTTATGAAGAGCTGCTTACAGATGTTCCTCCCAAGAGTCACCTGCAGCCCCCAGAAAGCTCTGAGAGACTATTAAACACAGATTTAATGGCAAGCCACAGGGGGAGCACCGTCTCCACACTCCCCACCCTACTGACCACCTTCTGGGAGAGACTACCCTTTCCGCACACCTCCTGAGGACCGCTTCCACTGTGTCACACCCTGACCACCCAGCTGCTCTTGTCATGTGGTCAGATCAATCATTATTTGCCACCTTCCAGTTACAGGCCAGCACCAGACGCTGTAGAAGCAAGAGTGAGCAAATGACCCATGTATATCATCTCAGAGCTTCAGTAATGGAGCCAAAGCCAACCGGGAATAAAATTGAATCCACCTACAGCTCTTACTGGATGCACAATTTGGGGCAAAGCATTTGCCACTCTGAGCTTTTTAGTGCAGTTTCCTCATTTATCAAAAGGATAAAACCTACCTCACGTAAAAGAGACACCGTGTATCAAGCCCACTGCCTCATGCAAAATATGTAGGCAACATGTATTAAGCGTCAGAAGTTACCAGTTTGTCTCAGCCTTTACCAGCTGTTAAGTATGAATATTCTAATGGTCAACCCTGCCCCCGAAACCTCCGCCTACATCCCTCAGGTCCATCATAACCTGAAAGGCCAGCCCTTCCCCTTAATTCCCTCCCGAATTATTCCCTCAGAAACTATTTTCAAATAGGGATCGTTGCTCAAACTGATGTTTCTTTGAGGGAACAAGTGCTGGGAACTCCTGTTCTACTGTTTTGCTGACACCTCTCCCCTTACTTGGACTTTCATAGGAATTTCATTAAAACGTGTGTCAATTTGGGGAAAAGCGACATCTTTGCTATGTTGAGATTTCTAACTTGTGAACAAGGTATGTCTCTCCAGTTATTTAGATTTCTTTGATTTCTTTCTTCAGTGTTTTTTACTTTCGAGCATATAAGTCCTATCTATACATTTTTGTCAGATAAACACCTAAGTATTTCATTTTTTGAATGATTATAGATGGTATCCTATTTTTAATTTTCATATCCATGTGTCCATTGCAAGGATATGGAAATACAACTGATTTCGTGTGTGTTCATCTATCCTAAACCCTGTGATTTTGCTGAACTCCCTTACTGGTTCCAGGAGGTTTGTGTTTGTCTTTTTGTCTTTTTTTTTTTCTTAAGATTCTTTGGGATTTTCTACACAGACAGTCATGTCATCTGCAAAAAGGGGAAACTGTATTTTTTCCCATGTGATCTGTAGGACTTTTATTTCCTTCTTTTGTCTTATCACACTGGCTAGCACCTCCAGCAGTTGGGAATAAGAGTGGTGAGAGTGAACATCTTTGTCTTTTTCCCAGTCTTGGAGGAAAAGCATTCAGTCTTCCACCATTAATATAATATTAGCTATGGGCGTACCTGCGTGGCTCAGTCGAATAAGCGTCCAACTTCAACTCAGGTCATGATCTCCCAGTTCACGGGATTGAGCCCTGTGTCGGGCTCTGTGCAGACAGCTCAGAGCCTGGAGCCTGCTTCGGATTCCGTGTCTCACTCTCTCTCTGCCCCTCCCCACTCACACTCTCTCTCTCTCAGAGATAAACATAAAAAAAAATTTTAATAATAATAATATTAGCTATAGATTTTTGGTTGAAGACTCTCTCAAGTTGAGGAGGTTCCCATCTATTCTTATTTTGTTGAGAGTTTTATTATGAATAGGTGTTGAACTTGTCAAATGAATTTTCTGTATCAGTTAACATAATCATGTGAGTCTTCTTTAGCTCATTGATATGATAGATTTCTTGATTGATTTTAAATATTGAACCAGCCTTGCATCCCTAGAATAAACTCCACTTGGTCATCGTACATACTTCTCTTTATATATTGCTGAACTTTATTATTGCAAGAATTTCAAATCTACATTTACGAAAGATATTGGTCTATTTTTTTTCTCCCAATTTTATCTGGTTTTGGTAGTAGTGTGACAGCAGTCTCAGAAAGCAACCTGTTCCCTCCAACTTTTGGCTCTCTCCGCCAAACTTCAATCCTAACAGTCCCACAGGCCCTGTTACTTTGCTTGTTCTTTACACGAGCCTCATCTGAGGTCCTTTGAGCTATCAACTAAGTGTGACCTTATCTCAACCCCAATTGTGAGCCAGTTCTTTTTCATGTGTTTTTAAGTTCTGTTCAATTAAGTGGTGGGTTTAAATTCCCTGAACTTACTCTGCCCAGAGTGGAAAACTTGCAGCCAGAATAACACAGTCACATTTCGAACAGAGCAGAACACCTGGTCATTAATATGTAAGTACACATATGCATATATACCCACAGGTATAATATATGTTCAATGGAAAGTACGTTGGTATTTATTTTGATGACTTTTCTACAGGCAGCCAAATTGCCTGTTTCATTAATACAGCTTGTATTTTTCTGACTTAATGCTGTCCCTTTGTGTCTCAGACTAGCAATACCTGGTCCCTCTGTTCTGCTCCATCTATAATCATACTTCAAAATCCAGCTCAAACCTCCCCTCCCTTCTACAGCCCTCCTTCACTGCTCCAGGACATAGTTTTCTCTTCTCCATCTGCACCTTTTATAACTATTGTCTGTGATATATATTTGACAGTGAATTTATTCTTCTCCGGGACAGGAGGCAAAGATTAATAAGAAAGACTAACACCACTATCTTCACTTGTATCAGCCCCTGAAGGGCAGTTTGAATAAAATGCTGAGAGTATCTTTTAAAGAGGCAGATGAGGGGCGCCCGGGTGGCTCAGTCGGTTGAGCGTCCAACTTCGGCTCAGGTCACGATCTCGCGGTCCGTGGGTTCGAGCCCCGCGTCGGGCTCTGGGCTGACAGCTCGGAGCCCGGAGCCCGGAGCCTGCTTCGGATTCTGTGTCTCCCTCTCTCTCTGCCCCTCCCCCACTCACACTCTGTCTCCCTCTGTCTCAAAAATAAATAAACATTAAAAAAATTTTTTTTGAAAAAGAGGCAAATGAATTGCACTTGAGTCTGGGAGGGCCTGATGACCTACTAGTAGGCATTCATCGGCTATTTTCATTTCTAAGAAAATTGAATAAATGTACTTCCTGCTCTTTTTTCGATAAAATACAACTAAATATTGAAAACAGAAAAACAATAGAGAAAGTTATTAAGTTAAAAGGCATTAGTGAAAAGATCCATAAAATTGACAAATGTCTACCAAGGCTGACAAAGAAAAAAAGAGAAGACAAATTATCAATATCAGGAATTAAACAGGAGTTATCAGTATAAACCCTGCAGACATCAAAAAGATGATAAGGAGATATTATGAACAACTCAACCTAAATAAATTTAGCAACATAAATGAAATGGACAAATTCCTCAAAAATGATAAACTATCACGACTTGTCCAATATGAATAATTTGTATATGCTACAGAATTTGTAGAAAACAGAATTTGTTATTTAAAAATCCCCCCCCCTTGGGGCGCCTGGGTGGCGCAGTCGGTTAAGCGTCCGACTTCAGCCAGGTCACGATCTCGCGGTCCGTGAGTTCGAGCCCCGCGTCAGGCTCTGGGCTGATGGCTCGGAGCCTGGAGCCTGTTTCCGACTCTGTGTCTCCCTCTCTCTCTGCCCCTCCCCCGTTCATGCTCTGTCTCTCTCTCTGTCCCAAAAATAAATAAAAAACGTTGAAAAAAAAAAAATTAAAAAAAAAAAATAATAAAAATCCCCCCCCCCAAAAAAGATGTCTCCAAGCCCAGATAGTTTCACTAAAGAATTCTACCAAACTTTTAAAGAATAAATAACACCAATGCCACACAATCTCTTCTAGAAAATAGAAGAGAATATTTCCCAATTTGCTTACCTACGATCACTGTAAATATAAGTGGATTAAATTGTCCAGTCTACAGAGTAGCTAATGGGGAAATAATAAGATCCAACTTCATGGTGTCTACAAAAGACTCACTTTAGCTTTAAGGATATAGTTTAGCTACACAGTTGAAAGTGAAGGGATGAAAATACATATTCCATGCAAATGGTAACCAGAAGAGAGTATGTATGGATATACTTACCTCAAGACGAAATAGAGTTTAAGTTAAAAACCATCAAAAAAAGACAAAGAAGTCAGTATATAACGATAAAGTGTCAATCCGTCAAGAGAATATAAAAATTATAAATATATATGCCCCCCAAATTGCTTCATAACAAAATGCCATAAAGTGGGAGACTTCTAAACAACAGAAATTTCTTTCCCATAGTTCCAGATGCTGGAATTTCAAGATGAGGGAATGAGCATGGTTCAGGTGAGAGCCCTCTTCCTGACTACACACTCCTGACTTCTTGATTTCTCATCACATATTGGAAAGAGAGTGAGCTACTGCCCTGGACTCTTCTTAGAACACTAATCCCACTCATGAGGACTCCACCTTCATGACTCCATTATTTCTCAAAGGCGCCACCTCTTGTCATCACCACATTGGGGACTAGATTTCAACATATGGATAGGTTACGATTTTTGAGGAATTTGTCCATTTCATCTATGTTGCTAAATCTATATGAAACGTTCAGTCCACCTTAGTGATGTTATGTGGGACCCCATACATCAATCAAACATTCTATGAGCCATGGAACGGTAGTGTTGGCTGAGGAACTGTAGAAAGGCAAATCCACGTGTGGATACTCGTCATTCCAAGTTGGAATGAAACGTTGCCTTTTCCCAGGTTGAAGGGGTCCAACCTTATCAACTTACCAACAAGTATTTGTTAGGTTTCCTCAGATCCTGGTACATTTTGGGGACTCAGCATTGGTTTTTGTTACTAATGGACTAGATATTCAGCAGCAGCAGCAGCAGCTTTCAGCTTGATGACAAAATGCATGTTCTGGGGCCCATGATTAGCCTCCATCTCTGTAACCATTGTTTCTCTGCTCATGAGCTCACTGCACAAGCTCTGGAGTAGTCAATGACAGAGGCTAGTACACATCAACTGGCTGACTCACATTGTCCCCTTGGTTACCTAGTACTTCTTTTCTTCATTTTTTTTTTATTAAATGTTTATTTTTGAGAGACAGATTGCAAGAGGGGAAGGGGCAGAGAGAGGGAGACACAGAATCTGAAGCAGGCTCCAGGCTCTGAGCTGTCAGCACAGAGTCTCACACGGGGCTCGAACCCATGAAGCACAAGATCATGACCTGAGCCAAAGTCGGCTGCCCAACCCACTGAGCCACCCAGGCGCCCCTGCTTAGTGCTTCTTCTGAAATGATGCTCTTTGATGGGTATTAACATTTAAGGCAAAGATCAGATCTTCACATATTACGTCCACTCTTATGGGTAGATTCTCAAGTCTCGCCCCCAGACCTCCTTGTCCTTGATTTTCCTTGGGCCACTTCTCTCTCCACACAAAGTAGATGACCTGGTGCATTGCCTGAAGCTCAGACTCCTGGGAGGTTTTCCACTCACCAGTGGCGTTTAGAAAGTGAAACTTTGGGCAGGAACAGTCATTTCTGGCTAGAATTCACATGTCAACTCAACCCATTAATGACCTAAGTTCAAGCTTTTTCTTCTTCTATCTGACAGAGAACTCCCCCAGGAAGTCAAATGCGTGGAACAGAGTGAGAGGTAATGATGCAATCAATACTGGCAAGTGGCTTCCGTGCCTGAGTCGTTTGTTCATGCAGTGAATTACTTCTGCACCACCCTAACTTAGGTCTATTAGTACCCACTTCATAATGTTTAGTTCTGGCTGCAAAGCTAGCTGATACTCCATGGTTAGACACTCTACCACAGTTAGGATCTATGAGGGCTAAATACCATTCCAGAAACTATTTTTTTTTTTAATGGTGACTCTTTATTGCAAATGGCAGGGCCTTGGTCCAGTGACTCTCATATTACCACGGCCTCTTCCTGCTACAGAGACCATTCTCGTTCTGGGCCACACTCAAAACTAGAAACTTCCCATGTCAGTCACCGAACAAGGCCAGAACAATCTTCACAAGTATAGAATATTTTGCCTTAAAAACTGAAACAGGCCCACCAAGCATAATGTTTTCTTCTTACTGATAGAAGTACAAGATACAATAACTTTTCCTCTACTTTACATGACATGTCCTTGCTTTCCCCAGGCTATCAGGCCCCTAAAGAGTTTGCATATTTGGTAGGCTCCTGAATCTCTGTAGGGTTTATCTCTCACTCTCTGAATCCTTGTCTCTAATCATAGCCTCCAGAGCACTTGCTACCTCTTGCTCATCAAGTCCTTACCATTTAGTACATGATATTATCAATAGAGTGGACTGATGTGTTGTTCTATGGAACATCATGTTATGTCCTGTTTCAATGGTCCACTGTCAGAGGAGGGAAGAAAATGCCTTAACTTTTTTACTGTTTTGTGACATAGAGCAGCAGAATTAATATAGACCTAGAGCAAGGCCATAAGTGTGTATGGTCATTCATCACATAAAAACATGAAGTGCCTCTGACCCTCCTTCATGATGGATGTTGAAAAAAAACATACTTACCTAACCAAAGTCCATGTACTTGAGGCTGTAATCTGCCCTAGGAAAGATACCACATACAACACAGCAGCTACAATTGGGGTTCTAGTCTGGTTAAGTTTGCAAGAATCCAGTATAATTTGTCATGATCCATCATGGTTCTTCAGGAGTCAAACTGGTAAATTGGTATGAGTTGGGACCACTCACCTTATATTCTTTTTATTTCAAATTCTTTTTAATGTTTTTATTTATTTTTGAGAGAGAGAGAGAGCATGAGTGGGGGAGGGGCAGAGAGAGAGGGAGACACAGAATCAGAAGCAGTTTCCAGGCTCTGAGCTCATGAACTGCAAGATCATGACCTGAGCCAAAGTCAGATGCTTAACCAATTGAGCCACCTTGTATTCTTAAAGTCTTTTAGGGTGACACTAATCTGTCATTCCCATTGCATAAAATATTGGTTTTTATTTACTATCTTTCCTAAAGGAGGTAGCTTCAAGCCTTTTATTTGGCCTCTCTTACCACAATAGCTTTTAGAACCAGCATAAGAGTTCTTCCAGCCACTAAGTATGGCCATTCCAATTATATATTCAGAAAACAAAAGATAAAGGCCATTCATCACTTGACTTGTATATTCCCCTACCCTACCCTAACACAGTGGCCATAATATTTGGGGATGGTTCCTAAGAATCAGCAACAAGTTAGGTCCCATATCCAATTTCCTTTGAAAACATACGTACTGTATATTGTTGGCTTCCTGTGTATCTTGTCTCTTCTATAGAAAAGCCATTTTCTATCAGCAATCTCCAAAGATCTGGTCAGCACCAGTTCCAGGCTGTCATTCTGACCTTGCTGCCCATGACAGTAATTCTGACTACCTTGCTGATGACTGTTAAGTGCTGCCATCTGGCCCCAGCTAGTCATGGGCCAGGGCCACCCCGGTTGGGGATGGGGAAAATAACCTCCTGGCTTAGGCAGCTCTCATTGAGCTGAGAACAGTTCTCTGGAAATGGGGGATGCTGTTAGCTACAAAACCTCATAGCAACTGGGGAAGGAAAGATCTGGCCAGGTGAAGCGTCCTGGGCAGGCATCCGCTGCGTCCACAACAATAACCTCTGGCATTAGGATAACAACTAGCTAAATACCCAAGCGCGCTGTTTTCCTGGGAATTTTGTCCCTTCTCTACACCTCCCACTCTAGACAGAATTGCCAAGACAGACTGAGTGGAGATTTCAGTGTTGGTAGAGTGTTTACTACTTCCTAAAACATATGACTAGAAAAACTAACAGACCAGCATCCTAGAATTACCTATAAATACAGGTTTCCTTGTTTGTTCATTTGGTTTTTGTTTAAGAGAAAAGATGAATGGTCAGATTGTGATTTACAAGGGCCAGGACCTCTAAAAACTCTGTGCTTGTCAGAACATTTGAACATCAAAAATACGTTTGAACATCTGCACTCACAAGAGTCTCTTTATCCTGTGACTTGGCCAAGCCCTCGGTCAATCTGACATGGCACAGGGCAGCTCACAAACCCAAGAATATGAAGTCTAGATATCTTTTGCTTTATGATTCTTGTTGCTCAAAAGTGACTAATGCTTTGTCTTAAATGCAGGCATTATTAAACCCTGATCTGATTGTTAAAATACTGTTACCTGTTACATCTGAGTACATGTGATTTTAAAAGCTAAGACTTTGGGGGGGGGGGGGCAGGCTGAGACCCCTGGATGGCTCAGTTGGTTAAGCCGCCAACTTCAGCTCAGGTCATGTCTCGCGGTTCGGGTCCATGAGTTTGAGCCCCACGTTGGGTTCTGTGCCAACAGCTTGGAGCCTGGAGCCTGCTTTGAATTGTCTCTCTCTCTGCCCACCCCCACCCCCCACCCCCAACTAGTGCTCGGTCTCTCTCTCTCTCTCAAAAATAAACATTAAAAAAAAAAAATTTTTTTTTAATGTTTATTTATTTTTGAGACAGAGCATGAACGGGGGAGCATCAGAGAGAGAGGGAGACACAGAATCTGAAGCAGGCTCCAGGCTCTGAGCTGTCAGCACAGAGCCCCACACGGGGCTCGAACTCACAGACCACGAGATCATGACCTGAGCCAAAGTCAGAGGCTCAACTGACTGAGCCACCAGGTGCCCCTAAAGAAACATTTTTTTAAAAAAAGCTAAGACTTTTGTTTTCTGCTCATAAAAATGGAATTACCTTTCTTATGTGAACATATTTTGATGAAATCAAATTCAAGTCGCATAGTATGACAAAGAACTTTCATGCCTGTGCTTAAAACTTGGAAATCTAGAATTTCTGGGAGAAATCAATGGTTCAGAAATTGATGGGACTACACAGGCTATTTGAAAATGGAGGCTTGCAGTAGGCAGAATGGTCGTCTCCCAATCACTGGAAATTGTGTGTGCACCCCAAAGGGGGAATCAAGGTTGCAGATTGAAGTCACGTTGCTAATCAGCTGGCATTAAAATGGAAAGAGTCTCCTGGATCAATCAAATGGACCCAATGTAATCACAAGGGTCCTTAGAAGCAGGTGTGACTAGGAAGAAGCGTGCACAGAGATACGATATTGCTGACTTTGGAGATGGACGAAGGGAGCCAAGAAGCAAAGAATGTGGGGGACCTGAAGAGGGAAGGGAATGTATTCTCCCCTGGGCCTCCAGAGAAACATAATGTTGCCAACACCTTGATTTTAGTCCAAGAAAGCTAAAATCTGACCTCCAGAACCATAAGAAAACACATTCTTTGAAGCTGCTAAATTTGTAATAATCTGTTACAGCAGCAATAGAAAACTATAAGATTGTTCTAGAAATCAAGAACACACCGTACATATGCCTTTTGCTCATCCCTTTGGTCTAGAATAATTTTTCCCACTTCTATGTGGGAGCCTAGACATAATGGTGGTAGCCCAATGGAGAAAACAGAGGGTAGGGCTGAACATGCGAAGTGAGAACTGGGAGAGTGGGGGCGGGGGGGGGGGGTAATAACCCTTTGTGTAGACAGCAATTAAAGATGTGTGAATCCAGTTCGAACACAGGTGAACTTCCTCCCTTCAGTGATCCAAACTAAAGGCAATTTATTATGCTATTTCAATATTTGTTCATTTCTCCCAAAAACAGCTTACATGTTTTAGGGAACATAAGTGCCACAGGTCTTAATTTTTATGATCTGCAAATTTTAAAAATTCTCTGAATAAAGTGTGAGTGCCTAACAATGTAACGTTTTTTTGTGGACCAACAATTTTGAAAAAATACATATTTTTACTAACAAGCCTGTAAGGTAAGGACCACTGGAGAATAACCACATCTGTTATTACTGAAACAGACTTTCCAACACAATTAAATGCTTTGAAAATAAGAATAGTCTAGAATCAGTTATTCTTATGATGGCCACCAGAGGGCACTATAACCTTTACAGAAACTAAAAGCCCAGTCCTCAAACCCTTCCAGGGGAGCTTGTTCTTGGAGGAAGCAGCACAGCAGGGCGGAAAATGAACACAGTAGTAGATTTCGATATTTTTCCCATGTCATTTTACTAGATATATTTTCTCTTGTTTTTATTTGTATCTTACAAGTCACTCTCAAAAAACAAAGCAGAAGAAATGAGCCGTGCCTCTTTTTTTGTGTTCAAAGAGGATAGGTGACAGAGAAGGAAAGCACAATGACATTGAAGGTGTCATTTCCACATTATCATCTTGCCCCAAACACCATGCAGCACTAACAGTCACATCCCCATCATGCAAGGACATTAAAGTCTACGGTGACTAAAAATTCTGGTTTTTATTATGGGATGCTAAATGTGTCCACGGGGCATGCTTCCCCTTTGGACGCAACATGAAGAAGTAGCAATATAGTGCAGTTAAGTCTCACAGGAAGAGATACGGACAAACTTTGTTTTTTAACGGAGAATCATTTTTAATGTCTTCTGTGGTCTATGGTAGAATGGGGAAGAGTAAAAATGTGCAGAGGAAGCAGGGAAATTGCTTCCTGTCTCACAACCTAGAAGGACAGAGAGCTGTCAAAATCCTGTTCAGAGAGAGGAGCTTTCTGTGACGGCTGGAATTATTCCTGCTCCCTAACCCGCTTCATATGGGTTGTTAAAAATCAGTTTCAGGGGCTTTCCTTTTTCATTACATATTACAAAACCCTAGCAGGGCGGCCACCTGACATTTCTAGGACTCGATTTCTCTTGCGAGGTAAGTACACAAAAAATTAGAAGGAAAATAAATTGGACTCTCAAATATCATATTCTAATAGACTGAAGAAGAGATATACCCTAAAACGAACCAAAAGTTATTGGTTATTTTTAACACACTGGCCTGTTTTGGATGGGCATCCTCTGGACCTAAATTACCCACATCTTCTGCATGGCTTTGTATCAAAATGCTGCAGGAGAAGAAATTGGGAGAGGAAGGCTGAGGGCCTAACCCCGAGTCACCAGACTCCATCTCCGACTGGCTTTTAAAGGAAAACAAATGATCTCCATTTCTTCAACCACCGCTTTCATCCACGGATCTCACAGCACCCAACAAGCATGGAAGTTACAGAAGGAAGGAAAAGGAAGCACAGTGATTGGGTCACACCCCAACTCATGGTCAACCCAGCAGTCGGTTGCTGCAGGAAGGGCAGCCCCTCAGCCCTGGGGAAGAGACCGTGCTCAACTAAAAGAGCCTCCCCTCAGGCTCCCAGCCGACGACTTCACAAAAGCCACCCCGGCCACCCCGGCAATGCATGCACACTGCACGTCACAGAGCTGGGGCCCAACAGTGACTGAGCAAGGAACCGGGAGAGAGAAGAATGAGAGAAATGGGAGGAGTTTCTTTCCTCCCTGTCAAAAAAGGAGGAGTGATAATCCACAGCCATCCCACCAAGACCACTGGGGAGGGAAAGGGAGGGAAGCCTGAAACACGCACACGTGCAAACAACAAAGTGCTACGTAAATATAAGGCTTAGGTTTCACACTGAAATCTGACTCCAAACATAATCTTTCTTAGGCTTCTGGGAGTCTTGGCAGTAATATATACCTTCAGATTCTTCTTAGGTCTTTGATGCCAAGCTGAGATTGTGCCGGAACAAAGACTTATTAAAAGTAATAGACGCCCTTCAAGTGTGGGACCATTTGATTCAGTGCGTGCTGCAATGTTCCAGCCACGGAGGTATCCTATCAGGCACTAGTTTGGGTCTACAGGCTAACAATAGAGAGAAATGGTCCTCCACACAACCCCAAAGAGGAGTCCCATCCAGATCCTAATCCACAGCAGGTGCCACAGGTTTGGACCTGATTACACTCAGGTTCTCTGCTTCCTGAGCTGGCATGGCTCTGGGTCATTTCACAGCCTTCAGACCCTACATCTACAGGAATGGGCAAAAGAGTTACCCTGTGAACCCCATGAAACTACCCAAAATCCATTTCAGAGATGACCTAACCCTCAGGAATAAACTGGAAGTAATCCAGTTTTCCTAATATCCTCTAAAACAACAACTACAACAACAAAAAGGCTGAGTTATTCCTAAACTGAGTGTCAGGGAAAGTGTCACCCACTCTTCCTGTCACTTCCCACTACCCTCCACTTTCTCTTAGTGGCCACAGCTGAAGCTGGGACCTCACAGAAGCAGCCCCTTACTTCCTAACACAAAGTAATGCAGAGTGAAAGTGTTTTCAGAGGGTGAAACACTAACCAGAAGGTGAGCCTGATCTAGAAGAGAGGGGGCAGGACGGGGCAGTTGGATCTCACTTTCATTGGGGGACATTCTGCACAGTATGTGCTTTAACAAAAGCCAAAGCTTCTAGACTAACCTGACTTTGAAAAGTAACTAAAAGGTTTAATTCAGCAATCTCATGGACCTCTTTTGCCTTTAATTTGGAGTGCTCCTAAGGAATTTACCCTACACGGTCACCTAAGCGTGTATTCATGAAAAGCCAAAGCCAAAGTAGAGCACTGAGGTGTATTCACAAGCCCGGGCCAAAAGCTTCTGGGGCACCTCAATTTAGAAAAATTGTTTTGAAGTTTATAGGTTAGTATTTCAAGCCAAAGGAAAGAAGGTGGAATTATTAATTATTATGTCCATTATTATGTCTCCTCCTCTCAACAATCTGTTTACACTGTGAATCCTAAACAATTAACCTTCTAATAGCTGCTAATTGTAGAAATAATCAGTGATGATTCCCAGAGTAAAGACAGTAAAGCACTGGCCTCTCAAAGCAGGAGCTTCGGGGTCTAATCTGAGGACCTGTATGGTTGCGTCCAGAGCTGGGGCCAACAGAACATTCACCGGGGGCCAGGCCCCCTCTTCCGGGGAGTCCTTGGCCCAGCACACTCCACTTGGGATAGGTCCCCTTAAATGTTTACTGGGCCATAGGGACTGACATAATCTTATGTCACTCTTATCTTACAAAAGCTTCTAGTACTCTGACTTGTTTCCTGTTTTTTTTCTTTCTTAATACGAGGGTTGTTGTTGTTTACAAAGTATTAACACTTCTGAGTAAAGCTTGAGGAAATATTCAACAACTATTTCCATCTAGTTTGCGGATAAAAAAAGATGGTTATTTCCACTTGAATGTCAAGCCACACTTTGACTCTATAAAGCACACTGTGTTAGCCTGGCCATTTGCTAGGGGTAAGGCCAAACTGGGTTTTTGCTGGGTTGTGGTTATTCTTCTGGGAAATATTCATAATTAGTAATAAAACGAGTTCTCTTTAACAGACCCCAAAATTTCTATTAGACCTTAGACAAAAGACCATATTAGCTGTGTTTCATTTGGTTTAGGGCTTGTGGGCATAAATGGCATAAAGCTTACAAAGTTTATTCACTACAAGAAATAACCTAAGATGAAAATCCTTTTCTGGTTAAAAGAATGCCTGACCACAGACAGAGAAATCTGAGCACTCTGGGTTGAGAACGAGAGAGAGAGAAAGAGAAAGAAGCCAGAAAATGGAAGATTCTTAACGCATGCCTCCATATTTATCCCACAAGATATCCTGAGCATTCCTCATACAGCATAGTGCAACATAGTAACTCCAGTGAATCAACAGCATTCCTACTTTCTCAAGCAAAAAAGTATATACTTAGAGAATATACATTGAGCAAAATGTATAATTACCATCTTTTACAACACTAGTAATTTGACCTTCTATAAATATACTTAAATAACAAACATTATAGAGAGCTATTCACAGAGGACCCAAAGTGAGACATAAACATACAAAAATAAAATAATCATATTTTAACTCTTTTGTTTTCATTGGGTTTTCTGGAGTCAGGATATCAAAACCATTCAGACACCAGAATCGTCTTGTCAATCTTGATCCTGGGGAAACTGGACATAAATTGACACTGTGCAGAGGCACCACACCCGGGGACGAACGCAGCAAACATTCCCTGCTGGACTTATTTCTATCTCCTACAGTGGTTTAGAAAGGCTAGGAGGGAGTGGAGGTCTCAAAGTGTAATGAAACGTATTTCTGTAGCTGCTCTGTGGAAAGGAAACTTTAATCAGATCCCCCCCACCTGGGTAGAGTGTGGAAACATCAAGCTGTCCTTTGAGAGAGTGGGAAGACAGGGCACACCTCCTCCTCGGGCTCTCCCACACACCACTCGCTCTGAAGTATTTCTCAGCTCACGGAAAAGGCACCACCATTCTGGACCAAAGGCAAGAGATTTTGGTTCCACAACACCACAACTGTCTCGTTCCAGTTGCTGCCGTAAAACACATTCCTCCACTCAAAACATAAATGATTCGAAGAATTCAACTACCCAACCCAGTGGAATATGTACATCCTTACAGTCTTCTTTTGGAAAACACAACACTTCTATGAATAATGATCCTTGGTAGAACGTGATCTTTGTCCATTAGAATCTTCGTCCCGCTGTCGTTCTCTTGAGGGCAAAGAACAGAATACACATTTCTCACATCCCACCTAAAGCCTAGCATAACCATGAGCTCCTAGGAGGGACACGGTGTTTGTTCAACTGAGCTCAATCCCTCCAGTCTCCATGTAAGCACTGCCACCGGAAGGAGGGCTCCTGTTGCCAACACAGTAGGTCCTCACCTAAGTCGCGTCTTTAGAGGAGTAGCCACTGCTTGAGGAATTGGTTTCAGTTTTCCTTTTAAGGACAGCTCTCGCAACATCTTGAATTGCTGCTCGGGGTACGATAAAAGGGGAGAGAATGTTGGCTTGTTCTCAGATAGAATTTCCAACATGGGCAGAGGAAGGTGGTTTCTCGAGTCCCTGGGGGGTGCCCTCGTGGGCAGACGTGGGGGCCCGCTGCTGCTGATAGATATCCTGGATCAGCAGGGTGTTCATCAACTTCCACTCCCTGTATTTTCTGGCTGTCAACTTCGGATCATCCAGCAACTGGTTAATCATGGCCAGGTCATGTTCTTTACACTGCCCAAGAAGGAAAAAAAAAAGGAGGGGGGTGGGGAGATGTAGTGAGTATTTTAATTTCAATAAACCCTCTTCAAATCTTTTACAAATACACATATACATTCGCCATAAAATTATCAAAGTGTTTTTACACGTTAATATTCTAATCCGGAAGCCTAAGAGATATGACAGGACATCCATTTGCATACATTTGCCAAGAAGACGTTAAGTTCTCCTACCCAAGGGCCAGTAGAAGAACGTAGCCAGGATCTTCCACATGGATCTTCCCTCACCGACCCTTATTCCACACCTCAGTAATGTTTCTATCTCAGAGTGACCATTATTTCTTCTACAACTTACAACTGTATGATCATTTCATTGACCACCCAAACTTCACTAAGTAAAACTGGGATGTAGTACATTCCCTAAGACACAAGATGGCACAAAATATATCTTTATTAAATTATCTTCATTTTTAATAACTCACGTGCATGTATTTAGTTAACACACACTGAATAAATATATAGGCTACCTTTTTATTCAAAGAAAAGACTACTAGCCTCCCATCAAAACAGTGTGTGTTTCGATGATACTAATGGAACAAACGATCTATCTGCATTGTTTTACCCTGCCTCCTCTGTAACCAGTAACACACACGTCTGAAATGCCTGGGTCAGGTGAAGGGAGTGTTCTTTAGCCAAGGAATGAGAGAAAAATGAGGTGTAACAGCCTCCACGTTCAATAATGGTCGCTCAGTCCTGACAATTTTATCTCAAATCTATTCTTGTTTCCACCATCCATCTGACCATAATCCTAATCCAATTCATCACACCTGATGTGTCCCTGCCCCTAATCCTCACTTTAAATCCACCCTCCACGGGCCGTGCAGGACATCCACCCAGAATGCCGAGTCCTCTGAATGGTCCTCCTTCATGTCCAAGGTCCTAAGGATTTGAGCTCTATCTGTTGATCCCCATGCCCTTCTCATTTCCTGCTCTGTGTTGATGTGCATTCCCGCCCCCCTACCCCACACAATGCCAGTCCACACTCCGCGATGTTGTGCCACAGGCAGGACCTTCCATATCTTTCTTCTGGTGAACTCTACTTCCTGGAGTTGCCTTCACATGGAACACTTTCCAATCTTTCTTTACCGGATTTTACTATAACTCATAAATCTATACACACTTCAGGCATCCTGTTCTCCAGAAAATTTTCTCTGAGCCCCTAAATGCACTGAGAAGCTTTATTTATGCTCTCATGCCTTCCAATGGTTAGAACTTAACATGTTATACTTAGATGTTCATGGATCTATCCCGCCACCTACTCTTAAGCTTCTTTTTTAGTTTTTTTAAATGTTTTTTTTATTTTTGAGAGAGAGAGAGAAAGAGAGAGAGAGAGAGAGAGAGAGAGAGAGACGGAGCATGAGTGGGGGAAGGGCCGAGAGATGGGGAGACACAGAATCCGAAGCAGGCTCCAGGCTCCAAGCTGTCAGCACAGAGTCCAATGCAGGGCTCAAATTCACGAACTGTGAGATCATGACCTGAGCAGAAGTCAGACGCTTAACCAACTGAGCCACCCACGCACCCCGTATTCTAAAGCTTCTTAAGAAAATCGACATTTTATTCATTCCTGTGTGTCTTGCACGTAACACAATGCCAAGTGCCAGGGAGACAGTCAATACATGTTTATTTTAAACCAATCTTTCTGCCTATCCCCAGGCCACCATGCGTGTAGCTAAAAATTCACAACCAGAATCAGGAGTTGTAGTTCAAATTTATGACCACTGCCACTAAGTGCCTTTCACTACTATCCATGAGTCATATTTTCCTACCCCTTTTTTCTCCCAATCTCCCAAATTACTATTTCAAAACCTTCCATCTCTTCCCAAATCTCCTTCCCTCCCCCACCCTCCTTTGCAGCTGAAGACCTTGTTTTCTATTTTTTTTTTTTTTTTGAGGAAATGGAAACGACCAATAACACACCTTCCCCAGTGGAGGAATGAACAAAGTCCCAGCTGATGCCGGGATTGTAGTCTGTGAGAGACCTGGAAGAGAAGCATCTAGCTCCATGCCAAGATTCCTGACCCACAGAAACCGTGAAAAGACAAATGTTCATTATCTGTAGTTGGTAAATTTGGGGCTGTTACCTCACAATAGATAACAAATACACAGGGAGAAAAGAAAAAGCTGAATTCATAAATTCCGTGGCCACAGTGCATGGAGAGCAAGAGGTCACAGAGAATCATATTATGGGCCAATAAAAGCTTTGAATTCTTTGTACAAACCTGGCCTCCCTGTGGCCAGGTCAGGGCATGGTCCTGTGACCATCTAGAGTCCTGAGTTGCTATTCTGTTCTTAGCTATTCTCCTAAGACCATAGTCTTTCTCCTTCTAGAAATGGCCTGAACTGTCCATCCTCTCCTTAGCATGTTCCTTGTTTCTCCCAACATGGACTGCAATATATCATCCATTGACATACATTTCCTCCTCCATGAATGTCTTTCCTTCTAACCCTAATATTCTTCATCTCTTACTCACGGACCAGTTGTCAGCATCTTCATGACTTTGTCCCTAATGGCTTCAGATAGGCAGCCATGTCCCTCCTCTGGGGCTACCAAAGCACCCAAGCTTGTATCAGCTACACCGCTCAGCAGACCGCATTCTATTTTCCTCTCTGTTTCCACCATCCAGTGTGGTGCACTCAGTGGCCCCAGTGCCCAAGAATAGAGCCTGGTACACAGTAAGATTCAGGAAATATTGGTCTAATGAAAAATGTATTCACTCACATCAGTTATCACAAATAAGATCGTAAAATACTACACTGAATGACCAAACATGTTTATCAATTTCATACATACCACGGAATAGAACATTTTTGGCTCTGAAAGGAGTGCTACTAATGTCTATCATTAAACGTTAGAGAATTTCTCTACACTTTGTTTTTCTTTGTATTATTAAAATACTCCTCTTCCTTTTCTTCTTCAGCCTCATTTTTGCAGCCTCTTAGGATGCTTAGCTATTCTACTAACAGGGACATCTGACGAAGAGTCCCTCAGCCGTTTCTTTGTAGCCTTGGCTTTTGATTGCTATTTCTTCCTGGAAAGAGACTCAAATTCTTGATGCAAAAGGACATATACAACCCAGAATGAAACTGCAGAATCTATCAAGGCTTTTCAGCATCTATAAATCTTCTGCTGATTTGGGACTATTTTACAAAGTATCCTGGCCTCCTCCTGTTCATGCTATAATCTACACGTGAAAGCAGGATGCTTTTGTTGGGAAGAACCATTTTAGTTGAAGAGGACCTGGAAATAGCCTCAGTACGTTTTGCGCCCTGTGCCTCATTCCCATTGTGAAAACACCTGCTTAGTCTATTACCATCGAGTGTACCTTTTCCATTGCCTGTCTCTCATGGGTTTCTTCACTCCAGAGCCTAGGTCTGAGAATCATGAAGTCTTGGCTCTATCTGAAATCTACATATTTTCTTCTGGAAGTAGGAGAGAAGAAGAATGGCACTCTTTAATGAATCCAATGAAATTCCAAAATCTTATGAATCTCACTGTTTATTCTCACAAGTTGACTATCCCAAGCCTTCATCAACATTTACTGTGCTAAGTAGAGGGTACAAAAAAAATTACACGTGGTCCTTATCTTCTAGGAGCTTGACATTTGAACTTTTATACCACAGTGAATGTAAAAATCAAGGCCTATTGTAGAAAAGTGCATTTGGTGCTACTGTGCGAATGTTCTAGTGCTTTAAGGAGGCCAAAGGTCATCCCAACCTACAGAGATTATAGTTACTTTTACTGCCCTCCCCTCCACCCAAACACACACACCGGTGGGCATGAATCTCTGCAGAAGCAGCCATTCCTTGCCCCACACCCAGAGTTTATCCACAATCTGAAATTTTTTACCTTCAATGTGCTGTTCAAGGTTCGGATTTTGTGAAGTTTCTCATTTATGGATGGATTCTTACATCGCTTCACAAAGGACTTTCTCAGCTCCTTTTTGGTTGAAGGCCGTCGGTCCCCGAGAGGAGAGAGACTAGCTTGCTCCAACGATTTGTAGAGTCTCTCCATTTCGTCATCTTCAGACACCTTTGTTTCCTCTATTAAAATAAAATTTTTTTAAAAAGCAGTAACAAGAAACCCAGTTAAAGTCAAATTGAGAACATGAGACACTGTGGTCTGAACACCAGGCCCTGCTCGCACTTCTAACTTCCAGAACTATGAGACGGTAAGTTTTTGTTGTCTAAGCCATTCAGTTTATGGTACTTTGTAATGACACTGCCATGTTCCCTTCGAAGGCACTAGGGAAGGCTCTGTTCCAGGCCTCTCTGATTCTGCCAGTTCCTTGGCTTGTGGCAGAATTCCAGTCTTCATGGGGTGTTTTCCCTCTATGTATGTCTCTGTGTCCAAATTTCCTCCTTTCAGAAGGATGTTGGTCACATTGGACTTGGGGCTCCCCCTCCTGACCTCATCTTAACTAATTAAATCTGCAACAGCCTCATTTCTAATAAGGGCACATTCTAAGATACTTTTGAACTAGAATTTCAACATAGAAATTTTGGAAGGACAAAACTGAACTCGTGATAGTCCACCAGCTAGCTCCCTCCAAATTCACGTCCTTCTCACATGCCAAATGCATTCACCCAATCCCAACATCTCCAAGAGTCTTAACCCATTCCAACATCAATTCTAAGTCCAAAATCTAATCCAAATAGCATCTAAATGTGGTATTGGTGAGACTCAGAGAATGATTCATCCTGTGGCAAAATTCCTCTCCATCTGTGAATCTGTGAAACAAGTTATCTGCTTCTAAAATACACTGATGGGACAAGCAAACTCTAGCAAACTAATATATAATCTAAAGCTTGAGAACCATTGCTCCTGATAAGTTTTTAATGTCCTTCCTAAAACTGCCCTTTGAGAGAAGGAATCCCCATGTGATATGTGGCTTTGAGCAGATAATGATCATTTCTCATGCTGCCACATACCTCCAACCCCCCTTCTTAACCACAACTTGCTAACCTCAGCCCAAATGCTTCCAGTGACGTGACTCTGCATGGGATCTAGTGGGGGACCACATGAACTAGGCTAAGTCAATGACAGTTCCACATACTGGCCAGAGTTATTGATTCAGGGATAAGCAGATGTCTCAGGTCAGAACACCTGGGGCCAGGAAGACTCAGTTCTGAGACTTGGGTGGGATATCAGGGAATCAATCTCTCTTGTTTTCCTAAACATGTGATAATATGAGTTGGAGGCTTCCACAGATCACCCCAAGAATCGTGAGAATGGAGCCAATCTATAGGATACAGCTGAAATATGGATCTCGGTCACTCTACTGGAGCCCTTGCAGTTCTGGAAGCCAATACATTGCCTTCGTTAAGCAACTGTCAGTGTAGTTATCAATCACACGCAACTGAAAGGACCCCAAATGATATAGGTTACCCAAAGAAAATCTTCATCTCTGGATATTGCTTTAATACCCACTAGAACTTTGGTCCTTTATTCCTTCATTCCCTGAAAATAATTTTGGGAAAGACACACAGCAATATTTCTTTGTCCACAATGTACTTTTTAGTCTCTAGGTGTTTCACATCTTACTCTGAGAATAAGCTTGATAGAGGGCCATATCAAAGGCATGGCATTAGGAAGAACTGAAACAAAAGAGGTCTCTCCAAAGGGTAGAGAAAAGCATACAATATTAATATAGGAGCTTCAAAATCAAGCAAAATTGATTTACTTTACAGTTTATTTTTGTAAGATTAGACATCTTTAAGCAATAACTTTTCCTCATCTACTACCAGAAAGCCACCACAAGGTGTTGCCAATGTTTTTTCATAAAATGGAGGGTAAAGATGTTGAACTAACTTTGCAACCGACGTCAAGTATCGGTCAGTAAACCTCTTTGCTCTCTACCAAAACAGACTCCAAAAAGGGGGGAAATATTCAAAACTGCATTTGAACACAATTAGAACTTCCGGCTCAGACTGTGTGCAGACATCAAAAGTGAGTTTTTCTCAATAAGCACATGAAAAGATGCTCGGCATCATTAGTCATTACAGAGAATCCAAATCACAACCACAATGAGATACTACCTCGCACCTGCCAGGATGACTAAAATCAAAAAGACAGACAGAGCAAGTGTAGAAAAGGATGCGGAGAAGCTGAAACCCTTATACATTACTGGTAAGGATATAAAACAAAGTCACCACTTTAGGAAAAGGTTTGGCACTTCCTCAAAAGCTAAACAAAGAGTTACCATATGACCCGACAATTCCACTCCCAGGTACATACTCAAGAGAATAAAAACGGCATGCTAACACAAACTTGTACCAACTGTTCATAGCAGTACAGTTCATCATACACAAAAGGTGGGAACAGCTTAAATGTTCATCAACTGAGGAATGGATAAACCAAATGTGGTATACGCACACAATGGAATATTATTCCGTAACTGAAAGCAACGAAGTACTGATACATATTACAAGATAGATGAACCTTGAAAACATTCTGCTAACTAAAAGAAGTCAGTCACAAAAGACCACACACTGTGTCCCATTTACATGAAATGTCAGAACAGGCAAATTCATAGAAACAGAAAGTAGATTTAGTGGCTGCATGGGGCTGGGGAAGGGACAGGCAGAAATGGGGAACAACAGCCAATGTGTATAGGTGTGTGTGTGTGTGTGTGTGTGTGTGTGTGTGTGTGTGGTATTGAAAATGTTGTCAAATTCAATTGTGGAGATGGTTGTCCAGCTCTATAAATATACGAAAAAACCACTGAACCATTTTTATACATGAATTATATGGTATGTGGAATATATATCAATAAAACTCTGAGAAAGTAGGTTTTTAGGAGATTGTCCTGATAACTGACGATACTTGCACAGCAGGAATACTAAGCATGGTAACAGTCCTGTAGTTAAGCTGTAGATACTAGAAAGTCTCAAGAAAACGAAATTAACAGATATCAGACTCTCAGAGGGGACATTAGGATTGAGGACCCTGGGGCATTTCAGACATACAAGGATACGACAGTTTTTATATGTCCTTTTTTCTACAGCAAGGCAAGTGAGACTCGACTCTGAATAAAGCCTAAACACACAGCTTTCAGTGCCACAGGATTTAAGTACTATCTATTTAACAAACTTCAGGAAGTAAACCAAATAAGTATTTAACAAAGAAAATAAAATGGTTACTTTAAATTTCTCTGTGTTCATGAAGCACCTCAGTTGTACCATTAAAGATGGTGATCGAAAATAAATTTACTTGTGACTAGTACATTACTTCATAATTAAGTCAGGGTAAGATGATTATGTTAAGACCACATATCTAAATCAAAAGATAGGAAACTGGTAAAGCTAAAAATAACTTTAGAAACTTAGAATAAGGTGGTATAAATGAAATGAAAATAAACAGGGCTGCCTTTGGATAGTTTTATCATTATTTAATATATTTATATAGATATATTTCATCTTTATGTTAAAAATATCAGGAATTATCTTTCTTCCCCACACACATTCCTTTCCCTGACTGAAATTTGGGGGCATTAATCATGAGCATATGGGTGTGTATGTGTGTGCATTATGGATGCGGTGCCTGGGCGTGGGTAGCGTGTATGGTGTGTGTAGTACGGGGGGTGTGGTGCATGTGTGTGCAGTGTGGGGTGTGTGTGTGCAGTGTGTGGTGTAAGTGTGTAGAATGGGGGGTGTGGTATGGGTGTGATGTGTGGGGTCTGTGTGTGGTCTGTAGGTATGTAGGGGGGTGTGCATGTGTGTGCGATGCGTGTGCAACTTGATCCTCCAGAAATAAACCCATAGGTAAAGCGGACCTGTTGGGATTACCGAAAGTTAATACAGAATTCCCCTAAAATATGACCAAATAATGTTCAAAAGACACTCTCTATTTGAATTCACTTAGAAGCTGAGGTAATAGGAAGCTGCAAGTGTGCTCAGATAAGGCCAACACTGCTGGGGCAAAAGGGGGAACCTGACAGGTGAATGTTCCTGCTGTGCTCTCGCCTCCCAGCCATCCAGCACCCCCTTCTCGGAGGAAACCTGAAACCGAAAGATTAGATGTGCATCTGACCTCTAAGAACCAGATTCCAGAATTGCCCACAAGCATAAGGACAATACAATAACAAATGGTGACATTAAGAGTCAAGAAAATATCTCTACTGGCTCTTTTGGGTCATAATCTGAGAGATGTACAGCATATCGCTAAATACTCAGGGGACAAACCTATGATCCAACCCCTCCCGTGACCCAGCTGGGAGCTCTGTCTTGTTTTTACTGCCACTAATGGCTGGTGCTTGGGTCTTCACGGGGCCGTAAGATGAACAGCCAATAATAAATGGAAGCAGATGATAAACAGGGTTCACAGGACAACTAAAGACACAACAGGTATAAGCACAACAAAATACAACTTACACCTGACCCCAGAGCACAGGTGAGTAGTGCTGGTGTGTTAATCCTGTGCCTCGAAGGGGCTACTGCATGAAGTAATGTTTAAAATCTCCCTTTCAGGGGCACCCGGGTGGCTCAGTCAGTTGAGCGCCCAACTTCACCTCAGGTCATGATCTGACGGTTCGTGGGTTCAAACCCCGCATCAGGGTCTCTGCTGTCAGCACAGAGCATGCTTCAGATCCTCTGTCCCCCTCTCTCCCTGACCTTCCCCTGCACGCTCTCTCTCAAAAATGAATAAACTTTAAAATAAATTCTCCCTTTCATGTTTTCATGTAAATACTTTTCTAAATTATAATTCCATATTAAGAGATATTAGATTATTTGTCTTATTTTAACCAGACTGTAGAAGGACCAAGGAAAAAGACTGCCGGCAAAGACCGCTGGTCTATCTCACATTGGAAGCAGAAGTCACCTTTATCATTTCTACATCCCTTATCTTTTGCAGCAAAATAAGTGAATTTTTTCTGACAGTCCAGTGTTCACGCAATTGCCAGCCTTCCCCTCAAGAGCTCAGTCCTTCTTACACAAAATAACAGAACTTCAACTCCCTTCACCACATACGGCACTTGACAGTCTATCTCATCCAGCTCACAAGGCTTTGCCAAGGAAGATGATAACTATTTTTATTTTATGGGGGGGGGAAAAATGGAGAGTCTCGAAAAACAGTAAGTGATCTTTCCAAAATGTAAATCAGCGATGGAATTAAGAACAGAAGTTCAATTCCACACTGTGCAGGCCCGTGAGTTTCTAGACCAGTCTTCTCAAACTTTAATAGGCAAACAATCACCCAGGGCTTCTGTTAAAATGCAGAATCTGACTCAGCCAGTCTAGCATGGCTTTGAGACTCTCAATTATTTTTTTTTTTTTTAATTTTTTTTCAACGTTTTTTGTTTATTTTTGGGACAGAGAGAGACCGAGCATGAACGGGGGAGGGGCAGAGAGAGAGAGGGAGACACAGAATCGGAAACAGGCTCCAGGCTCCGAGCCACCAGCCCAGAGCCCGACGCGGGGCTCGAACTCACGGACCGCGAGATCGTGACCTGGCTGAAGTCGGACGCTTAACCGACTGCGCCACCCAGGCGCCCCGAGACTCTCAATTATTAACAAGCTCTCAGGTGATGCTCAAACTGCTGGCCCATGGACTGTGCTCTGTGCAGCAAGGCGAGACTGTCACAAATTTGTCATGCAATCCCAGCTTCAACTCACTGGAAGAGAAAGGGACTAGAGTTACAGTTGAAAAGTAGGGACTCATCCAGAAAGCAGCTCACCTACTTTTTCTCCGGGACCCTTTACACCTGTTAGACTAGCTCAAAATGTCTCAGGGGATCCAACTAGCAACTCTCTCAACGGAGGTCCAAGTAATGCAGAGGTTTAAACTCTAGAAAGAAATAGGATTTTTTTTAAATAAGATCTTTCTTGGTGACATCAGCAGATGAGACAAAACAACATCTTAACTAATGGTTAGAAGTTTGCTCCTTTCCAAGATTATGCCAGATGAATGCGCTGCTCTCTCCCCATCCTCCCACTTTTCCCGGCCTATTGTCTGCCTCTGACAGGACAGGCAGGCTCCTGGAGGCCCAGAATTTGGCTGTCGAGAACACTGTATGCAGATTATCCCTTTAAATGCAGTATTTTCAACTTTGCCTCCCCCACTATCTTATTTTTGGTGTTTCCTTGTGCTTTCTAGAGTGTGGTTTTTATTTTTCTATTTGGAACATACGTGCTCAAGGAAATTCATATGCCATATTTCATATCAGAATTTGAAAGCAAGCCTGTTTGAGACTGAAAAAGTCTATATGATGTCTCAAGGAAGACAATGTTAGCTCCCCACCACGAAATGCCTGGAAAGGTTTACGTAGAAAACGGTATTCCCTGCTTCATGTGCTATGTTCCACTATGTTCCAAGTGTTTGAGCTAGGCCATGGAAGACACTTGTTACAAAGAGAGCAACTACATGCTTCTTTTGACATTATGTGTAGCTATTAAGACTGCAAATGTTATTTAACAGAACACCTATGGATGCGAACAGATTCAAAAACTCATAGGCTTCTTCTAATTAGTGATTCTGACAACTCTACATCATAGCAAAAGACTTAAAATAACACTGACAGACAAATTTGAATTATGTAACTAAGATACATCTGGATAACTCATTTTAACAGTAAGGACACTGCTAACCAAGAACATTACCACGGTATAATTTTGAGAGACAGACTGCCTATTTCCACAGCTGTTGCTGCTGGTGGAGACAGCCATCATGTATTGAGTTTTTAGTATGTAAAAGGCACTATATTACCTACTATACCAACATTATCTCATTAACTTTGTAAGGACCCTATGAAAAAAAAAAATTAGCCCTGATATGAAGGACTGTCAAGATATGAAAACTCTGACCAAAGCCACAAAGAGACAGACATAGGTTATGACCCCAAATCCGTAGCCTGAAACACTATGCTAGGCTAAATATATTTCATGAACTTCCTTTTGAATAAAGCCCAATGAAGAAAGATTTCAAATCAGGCAATATACAGTCAATGAGATGACAGCCATCTGGACCAGGCAGACCAAGGCTCAGATCCCTGGTCCCACTATTCTGTCTTCCAAGCGAAAAATCCCCACGCAGAGCCTCTGAGGTAGTAGCCAGGATTTAAACAGCTAACACTGTTCTCACAGGGCCACAGGGCGCCAGACCAGGAAATTCCTAAGCTGCTCAGCAATGTAGGAGACAGGCTGTATAATCAGATTCTCTGCTCAGGCATTTGAACTGAGCACCTGGGGATAATCCAGTTCCAATCAGGAGCCCGAAGCTGAATCATGGTTCTGGTGGTCTGGTTCTGTGTACAATAAAGAGAAAAGCATAGACATGGAGAAAAGAACATTGGAAGAAGGCGAGTTAGGAAAGAGGTGGTTAAAACAAAACAAAACAAAAACGATCGCAGGTGAGATAAATTTTTAAATAGAGAAATCAGACTGGGAAAGAGCATCCAAGTAGAAAACGGGTATTTTTACTTGTCCCCTTCAAAGCCTCTCACCTTTTCTTCTCTTGGGTATGTGATGTTTCTATTAAGTTAGGTGACTCAATACTCTTTTACCCTATTATTGTTTTTATTGAAAAGACAAACCTAGTCTACTGGGCGATCTTTAATGTTGTTCTTTTTTATTATTATAGCATCTTGTGGCAGTGATTTTTAGAAATAATCTTAAGATTGAGTCCATGTAGCTCTACATTCTTGAAACAAATATTCCATTTATTTCTGAAATGTACCTTCCAATCATAAGAGCACTCAGGATTAGGTGAAATACTTAAAGCAGACATCAAATTTTTGTATCTGCTCACATCCTAAGAAAACAAAACATATTGGCATGCACACAAAAAAGGCATTTCCTTGGGTTTTTTTTTCTTTTTTAAATATATTTGCAAGATAGAGGTTGAATGGGAAATAAAAGGGGAAAATAGCTGGAAATTGCCTAAAATCAAGGATATAAATCCAGTGTACCATAGGTAAATATGTCAACCTTGGCTCCAAAAACTGCAGAGTCCATCAACCATGTGGATCCATGATGGAGACAAGTGAGCACAAAATACAAAAATGGGAGGGTAGTGGGGCAAGATAAAAGAAGTTACCCTATTTTAATTTCACTAAGCAAAACTGAAGGTTTGGAGCAGATAAATGCTCTTACCTTTTTTAAGATGGAGCTCTCAAAAAAAAAAAAAAAAAAAGATGGAGCTCTCTTTTCTTTATCTCGATGATTACAGTCTAGCGTGATCTATAATTACTTGTGTAACATCCTTCTTTTGGCCTTAGAGGAAATCCAGTGTACATATTTAGAGTTATGTATTTAAATATGGAGTTAAATCCCTCCCAGCAAACATTTTCCCAGGAAATGATACCAATTCTAAAGAATTGCAATTACACTTAGTTATACAAGAGATGGAATGTGCTGGAAAACTTGTAACTCAACCTTCATTCCACTTTTTCCCTTCCACTTCTGATCCATTCATTTACCCAATTCATCAAATACTCTTTGAATGTTCACTCTGTGCTAAGGCAGTGCATTTTAGAGACTAGGGATAGACTAGGCAAGAATCTTTTATGAATTTTATATTCTTATATTTTATGTGCACAATATACCCCACATGTATAATTTTTTCTGACCCCCCCACCCCCCACCACTCCATTGCTACCAACTTAGACCAGACCACCATCATTTCACTGTTTACATATTTCAACAACTACATACTGGGTGTACTGCAGCTTCCTAATAGCCATTTTCCATATAATGAAGTAATCTTTTTAAAACATAAGCCACACCCATAACACTCCCTAGGCTCAGTTCCTCCAAAATCATCCCATTGCACTTAGAACAAAATCCAAACACCTTACAGGACCCACTAGTCGTCACATAAGCCAGTTGCTGTTGACTTCTCCAATCCCTTCCTATGCTTCCCCTGCTCACTCTGTTCCAGTCACACTGGATTTCTTTCTGTTTCTTGAACCACATAATTTATTCTATTGCTAGAGCCCTTGAATTTTATTTTCTCTCTGTCTGGGGCACTTTGCCAGAGAGGTTCCTTTGTCCCATTTGGCTTTCAGATCACCTCTTCAGGGAGGTCCTCCCCGACCAGTCATCTAAATCAAGGTCCTTCCTCCAACCCTATATACTCCTACTTTATTTCCTGAACAGAACTTATTCACCACCTGAAATTATCTTCTTATATTTACCTAATTATCTCCCTACCCTGCCATGATAGACACATTCACGAGATTGTAAATTCTACCCAAGAGGACTATTGTCTTTATTATAATTCACTAAAGTACTTCCAAAGGCCAATTGTGCCAGGAGGACAGTAGGTTCTCAATAAATATTTGTTAAGCATTATTTGGCCAAAATTTTCATTCTTGATCTCATTAGTATCCCCTTCACCTATCCTTCAATCAAATAAACACAATGAGCTAATTTTGAAATTGGATTCTTAAAAACTCAGTAAGTAAATTATACCTACTAAATTCCAAGTATCTAAATACGCCAAAAGTAAAAATATTTTTCAGCTAGTTAAGCAAAAAAAAGAGAGGACACAAGTCACCAACATCAGAAATGAAAAAGGAGGACATCACTATAGATCCCACTGGACACCAAACAGATAATGAAGAAATACTATGAACAACTCTATGTCCAGAAATTCGATAACCTAGGTGAAATGGACTAGTCCCCTGAAAGACACAATCTATCATAACTAACATGAGAAGAAATAGATAATATGAATAGACCTGTCTCTATTTTTAAAATTGATGGGGCTCCTGGGTGGCTTGGTCGGTTAAGCGTCCGACTTCAGCTCAGGTCACGATCTCACGGTCCGTGAGTTCGAGCCCCACGTCGGGCTCTGTGCTGACAGCTCAGAGCCTGGAGCCTGTTTCAGATTCTGTGTCTCCCTCTCTCTCTGCCCCTCCCCCATTCATGCTCTGTCTCTCTCTGTCTCAAAAATAAACGTTAAAAAAAATTTTTTTTTAATTGAAATAATAATAACCTTCTGAAACAGCACAGGCCCAGATGGATTCATTGGTGAATCTACCAAACATTTAAGGAACAAATTATACCAATTCTCTACAATTTCTTTCAGAAGATAGAAGCAAGCAGATGGAATACTTCCTGACTCATTCTGTGAGGCCAGATTTACTCTCATACCAAAACCAAATACATTATAAAAAAGAAGACTACAGACCAACATGCCTCATGAACATAAGATATAAAAGTCCTCAACAAAATATGAGCGAATTGAACCCAACAATGTATAAAAAGAATTATATAACACAATCAAATGGGATTTATCCCAGGTATGTGGGGCTAATTCAATACCCAAAAATTAATGTAATCCATCACATCAACAGATTAAAAGAGGGGAAAAAAATCACATGATCCTATCAACATATATTTAAAAAAAGCACTTCAAAAATCTATGACCCATTTATGATAAAAAAAAAAAACTCTCAGTAAAAAGGAAGTAAAATTTCTCAACTTGATATAGAAGATCTACAAAAAACCTACAGCTAACTTAACTTGAAGTTTTCCCACTAAGATCAGTAACAAGGCCAGGATTTCCCTTCTCACCACTCCTTTTCAACACTGTACTGAAAGTCCTAGCTAATGCAACACAAGGAAAGGAAATAAAAGATGTAAAGATTGGGATGGAAGAAATAAAACTTTGTTTGCAAATTATAGTACATGACATTCTGAAAAGGCAAAACTGAAGATAGTAAAAAAAATCGGTGACTGCCAATGAGGTAAGGAGAGTGAGGGGTGGATAGGTGGGATACAGAAGATTCTTGTAGCAGTGAAAATACTGTATATGATACCACAGTGATGGATACATGTCATTATACATTTGTCCAAACCCACAGAATGCACAACCAAGAGGGAACCCTAACATAAACTATGAACTTTGGCTGATAATGATGTGTCAATGTGGGCTCGTCAGATGTAACAATATCCTACTTTGGTGGAGGTAATGTTGATAATGGAGGAGACTATGCATGTGTAGGGATGGGGCCAGATGGGAAATCTCAGTATGTTCTGCTCAATTTTGGTTTGAACCTAAAATTGCTTTAAAAAAAGATATAAGTCTACTAAAAAAATATTTTTCAATCTTATACTTACTATAGCTTGTGTAGTTTGAGGAAGATAGAACCTTATTTGCTTTGGCTTTAATTAGGAAAGCATAACATTGTAAGGAGAAAAATTAGAAATTAACAACAGAAGGATAGTGCAGGAATAGATCTCAAAGGCTTAAGATATTATCCTGATGAAAAGGTCTGCCTGGAAAACTGACCTTCGATTTGCCCAAGCTGCAAATTCAGACACGTGCTGGTATCATCACAGTTTCTTGCTATTGCTAAGTAGAGAGAAATGTATTCAAGGGTCTCCAGGATAGCAAAAATGGGCTAGGAATATAATTATAAAGACAAAACATGAATCCGAGACCATGAGGTAAGAAGCATTTCAAAGAACTACCAAGGATTCTTCTCAGAGCAAATAGTGTATCTGCAGGTATATGTTCTCAAGAAGACGTGTAGATCAGGGGAAGTCATGTTCAGCACTGTGCAAACATATCCCTAAGAAAGATTGCCACGGCCATTGTCATTAAGAAACCTACCATCTTTTTCTATAAAGACCATGGTTCCTCAAATTATGTCACTGACCTTTTGTCACTGATCTTTTGTGAATCCCATCCAGACAGCCAAAAACATATTCACTTTGAAATTTTCAAAAATATTTTGTGTGTGCGTAAGTTTTTATTTTAATTCTGGTCAACAAAAATATGGAACGTTTCATGAATTTATGCGCCATCCCTGTGCAGGGATCATACTAATCTTCTCTGTATTGTTCCAAGTTTAGTACACGTGCTGCTGAAGCACTCACTCTGAATTTTAAAAGCACTCTGCTAAAAATATGTTTGGTTGCAGAAGAAATTAAGTTAAATTACTCTTAAAATGGACTGTTTGCAAATAGCCAACAGTGAAAGTACTACATTATACAAACCGCATGGTCTAGTCAAAGAGGTACTCAGGACCTGCATATATTTACTAGGAAGAAAGATGTGAAAGTGAACCAACTAGGCAGTTAAGGAGCTAGCAAAGGTCAAACAAAATAATTCTAAAGAAAATTAAAAGAAAACTCGTAAAGATAAAGCAGAATTTAATTAACTGGGTAATAAAAATAATATGCAATCAATAATGCCACAGACTTTTTTAAAGTAATAGAGCAAATAAACTTCAGGAAAATTCCGATCACACAAGTAACAAAAAGAAACGAAGCATAACTATTAGAGAGGACCAGCTAAAGTGGTCATCACATAAAGATAGGATAATTTATCTAGAAACAAAACAACTTCCAACTGTAAGGTAGGGAGACTAGTATAAGACAAACATGTAATTAAAAACCTTTTATTTCCACAACAGCAATAATAATTATTTTAAAAATGGAATAAAAGGGGGCGCCTGGGTGGCGCAGTCGGTTAAGCGTCCGACTTCAGCCAGGTCACGATCTCGCGGTCCGTGAGTTCGAGCCCCGCGTCAGGCTCTGGGCTGATGGCTCGGAGCCTGGAGCCTGTTTCCGATTCTGTGTCTCCCTCTCTCTCTGCCCCTCCCCCGTTCATGCTCTGTCTCTCTCTGTCCCAAAAATAAATAAAAAACGTTGAAAAAAAAAATTTTTTTAATAAAAAAAAAATGGAATAAAAGGATTCCATTCACAAATGCAAGAAAAATTATAAAAGGTCTAAGAACAAACTCAGTAAGATATATGCTAGACTTATAAGAAAAACCCTGTACTTAAAATCATAAAATGACCTGAATGGAGAAATATACCATGTTCATAGATGAAATGCCTCGATGATTTAAAGATAGCAAATTAATCTAAAAAGTTCAAGAAAATTTTAATCAAAATCCAAATGTGATTTTTTAAATTAAACTTGAAAATTAAATCCAAAAGTTTACCTGGAAGATCATGCAAAGGAGAGTAATGTTCTACGGAATAATAAAGCATGCCATAAAGGGAGAATCTAACTCCTCTACCATCAAAGCAGAAGATAAAACGTCAGTAAAAGACTAGAGAGCTGCAGAAATAAGCCTAGAGAGAGAGAGAGACATAGATTCATGATTTATCCTATCGTAAATATTTATCCCTATTTTGGGATCACTTCTCAAATTACAGTTCAAAAAATGGGATCCCTGGGAAATCCAGGGACCGAATTAAGTAATGGAGATACAAAGAACAAGCGCTCTTCACCTTGACAGGCGTACTATAGAAACCCTTTAGTTTCTCCTTTGCTTCCCATTTCCACTGCCACCCCAGCTACTCTAAAAGTTTCCCCACTCTTCCAATTTCCTGTGTCCCCTTATGTTTCTACCCCACATTCTAAAGTAGACATAATTTTTCTAAAGTATTGTTTTCATTATATGAGTACGCTGACCAGAAACAATTATCCACGATCTACTGAAATTAACGACCAGCCCAGCATTCAACATCATCCAAATTTCTTTTCCATCCCTCTTTCTTATGCCCCCCCCCCCGTGTGCAGACCCTCCCACCTGGATCACAGATTACTTAGATGTGACCTTCTCTATTTTGAACGCCTGCTCTCCTTTAAATCCCTCGAGTACCTTCTACCTCTCTGTGGCACTTACTTTGCTTTCTTTTGTTAAATAAGTCTTATTCCTCCCACTCTCCCATCAGATGTTAAAATTTTTAGGCCAGAAGTTTTATCTTCTTCATCTGTGTCTTCCTGGTAGGACACGGTCATGAGTACATGTTAGGTAGTCAAAAAAAGAAGGCTAAATTGAATGGACTTCAGTATCCAACGCTTTTTTAATTATCCTCTTGCTTCCTAAAGAGACATGCCACATCATTTCTACAGCAACATCTGAAGTAGCTAACTAAAATAATGTAGCATCCATCCTGTCTGCACTCAGATTGTGTAAAAATTTTGGTAATGTTTACTAACTCTTAAAATCTGGTTCATTTATGTCCCATTCTTGAGATGTCATGCATGCTCTAGTATGCCTGTCTCTTCACTAAAAATTCTTTTACGTCAACATGATGCCCAGATTGATTCTGACCGGCCTTTTACTTGACCATTTATTTACATAAATTGAGCGTTAGTCTTATTAGTGGTTATTCAGCTTTTCAGCATCCAGGGTGTGGTCACTCCATACCCTTTAATGTAAGCATACATAAAATCGTCTCCACACTGTCAGCATAAAGTAAATAGAGACATACATGTGAGTCATTATCACAGAGGCATAAGTAACAGGCCAAGTAACGTCTCACAAAAGAAGGAAACGATACAGTGTAAAACCAAGCTGAGAGGACTATTCCACTGACCCCATCACCTCTTTTCCCACTGTGCTTTGTGGAAAGACTCTGTGAGGAATCTGGATAGCTCTGGAACTCTGGAACTCCCAATGCAGAAAGGCAGTAGGATGCAATTAACACCCTGCATTTTTTTATTAGCTCACACCACAGGGAAGAGATGTCTAAAAAGCCACTTAAATTCAGTATAAAATTCTAGCGACCACAATTGTAATTGCATAACTGCAAAATATTTCTCTCATTGTCAAAATAAAAAGAAGGCTGCAATGCACGCTGTCTGCTTGTTTCAGGATGCAGTAACCTATAAGAATCTTTTCTAGGATACAAGCCTCATTCTCCAGCAAATGCATCTTGAGACTGCGACTTAATCTAAAATCCTAACTCCTGTTTTGGACTGTGTTGACATTCCAATCCCTGTCATAAAAACACCCTGAACAATATTTCAGACACAGCAACTTCAGGGCTTTTCCTTTTTTAATTGGCAGCTAAAAAGAATAATTTTTAGAAGCCACAGAAGTGAAAAGCTACCTTATTCTCCAACACACGTTAAAAAAAAAAAAAAGCATAATATGCAGACTGATTACTCAACAGCAAATCATCACAAACGCAAAAAAAGACCTGGTCTCTGTTTCCATAGCGATGACTTTATGTGGTTTAACTCTTCTGGGAATTTAACCAAATCCCCAGCAGCAGGGGAAGATCATCAGCAAAAATTTTGTAACATATGGCAACTGCCAACACATCGGTGAGGGAAAAATACTTATTTTCTCCTCCTTTCTACTGAGAGGAATACCTTCATGTCAAGCAGCCTGAGGAAGCACAGAGATATTGTCAGTCAATCTGCACTTAACTCAAAATTTAAAAATTCCAGGTTTCTTCTTCCTTAGACTAAAAGAGACATTGGTCCCCAGCCAGCTCTGCACCCCCTGCACTCCCAGAATGACGTGGACAAGAGCTGCACACATCTTCTCATGACTCACAGGTTATTCGTCCTAAAGAAAAACTTAATCCGCAGGGTCATCTCTTAGCAAAGAATGCAAATGGAATTTTATTCTCTATTTTGCTTTTAAAGCCATCCTCATTTGGGGGTGGTGTGTGTGTGTGTGTGTGTGTGTGTGTGTGTAAGAGACAGAGAGAGACAGAGCACGCGTGCACGTGTGCATACATGACAGGTTTTAGTTCTACGCATGGCCCCATGAGTAAAGTAAGAGTTTTCACCTAGAAAATAACAGATGTGCTACTTTGCATGATTTTCTTTAGTTCAAGCAGCCTTGTATCTGGAAGCCTCTTCCAAGTATCAAGTTAGAGACCATCCAGTTCAAGATACTTAAATCCTCTCTTCAGCATATCTTTGTAAGAAGAAAAATTGTGATCAATAGGTGATATGCAATTAAAACCCAATGAAAATGGTTGTCTCAGAATGAGGAAAAACCTCCAACGACAAGGAATGCACTACTTTCCAAGAAACCCATTCAATCTTGAACTGTTTTCAACATAAAAAAGCAGCTTATTTTTTTATTTTTTTTTAGAGAGGGGGGCACACGTGCATGCAAGCTGGGTTGGGGCTGGGGAGGAAGAGGAGCAGAGAGAGAGAGACAGAGACAGAGACAGAGAGAGAGAGAGAATCTTAAGCAGGTTCCACACTCTGCACGGAGCCCCACGCGGGCTTGATCCCATGACTCTGGATCATGATCTGAGCTAAAATCAAGACTCTCAACCAACTGAGTCACCCAGGTGCCCCAACTAAAAAGAAGTTTCTTACGCTCCATTTCAAACTACCTCCTTTTTACTTGCACCACTAGCCGCACAAACTGCATCGGTTTTTACTTCCAAGGAGACAGAGATTACGCCCAACATTTCTTCTACACAACAGCACCTCTGAAACCAGAGGCCAGCTTGTGTCTACTGGTTTCCATTCTTCAGAGTTCACTTGTGACTCCCCCTATACTCCTCATTGTTGTTTCCATTCTCCTCCTTGTCTCACTTCTTTCGCCTATAGACATAAGTTATTTCACCAATTACTTCGTTCACTCCACTTCTTTAAATGTAAAGTAGATCACAGGCCTAAAATTAGGGGTATTAAGCAAAAAATGCCATGAGTAGCCAGGCAGGTAACTCAACTGCGTGAAGTATCTTTGGATAAGGCCACAGGGAGTGGTGACAACCATGGTGACTTGCCGAGTGGAGTCCCCAGCCTGAGCGATCCAATTCGTATTTTTCCAAATACTGTGTACACATACACACACACACAACTGGGCCTGCAGTTGTGATACTTGGCTCAAATTACCCTGACACCAAACGTTAAATTAATAGGGTATTATCTGGAGATTTGAGGACTGAAAGAAACTTTCCCTGATCAGGCTAGGGAAGAGGCGAGAGCAGCCATCTGTGTTTTCGGGCCACTCTAGAAATGTTATCCTGAGAATTTCACTGGTCCACTTTTTCTCACTAGTACACTGAAAAAAATACAAACCAAGCTCAACATTCTCTCATTGCTCAGTATCTTTTGATCAGGTAAGCTTGTTTTATACCTGAATAAATAAATAAGGTACAGACTATCCAAAAAGATGCATCATGATTGAAAACAAACAAACAAAAAGCTTGTCTGAACAAAAGATAAAGACCAATTATCACAGAGTATTAAGGAAGTTCACATTATAGGGACGCCTGGGTGGCTCAGTCAGTTAAGCATCTGACTTCAGCTCAGGTCATGATCTCACGGTTTGTGAGTTCAAGGCCCACGTCGGGCTCTGTGCTGAGCGTTCAGAACCTGGAACCTGCTTCAGATTCTGTGTCTCCCTCCCTCTCTGCCCCTCCCCTGCTTGCATTCTGTATCTCTCTCTCTCAAAAATAAAATAACCATTAAAAAATTTTTTAAAAAAAGAAAGTTCGCATTATTAATTTCTATACTCCATTAACTCTTTCCTTTGCTAAGACTTAAATTATTTTATTTCAAAAGCATAAACTGTGCTCACCTTTGTGTTTGAAAGTTCTAGTGCTGCCTTCCAAAGTGCATGAAAGTTGTCTGTCTTCCTTTCAACCACACGGGCACCTTCAGAAGCCAACCAGCAAGGACCCAGACCTTGACTGTGGTCATGGTCCAGGGAAGGTGGCTCTCCATTTGTTTGGAGCCACAAAGACAATGTTATAAGTATCAATTTACAAAATCCTGATCTAATCACCACAGGCTCCAGAGCATAGGACGTGGGACCAAAAAGGAGTCAAGGGTTTCCTCAGATTGGTGGGAAATCGCATGTCTCATACCTGTAAGCATTTGGCCAGTAACACTTACAGTGGGCGATTAATGGCCTTGAAGCTGGAATCTTCCACATACACTCCTTTTCAGAAGTAACCCCTGCGCTTAGCCCCACCTGACTGTTTAACTATTGAAGTATCATTCATGCCTTTAAATGTTCTTTTTACAAATTAACCTTCGAGTTCCACATCTATACACAAATATTCACTCTCTAGAGAAGAGTAACCAACTTCTTGGTTTACCTCTGTCCGCCATCTTTGATCCAGTGGGCTTGTCTGGGACAGTAAGATGGTCCAGGTTGCTACTCAATGAAGAAGTGTCATCACTAGACAAAGAGTTCAAAAATTCACTTTCCGATGTGGCACAGCTGTTTTCCGGGGCTTTGCGACTGTTTGCCTCTGACGGTGCAGGTGAGTGAACATTCACGGCAAGTGTTATAGACTGTCCCTCATCGTCAGCAGCAGCAGAACTATTAACTATGTCGATCCAGGACTGTCTTTCTCTAGATAAGGAGGAGGCCAAACTGCTGTGTGTCTTTTCTGTATTTTCCAAGGAAGGGGAAGAACGTGACGTGTCGCTCAGTTTGGGTGAAGACGAAGATGCCTGCTGTGTAGCCTGTTTCACAAATAAAACCAAAAGTGAATAAAATAAATCATGATTCAACCAGCACTCTCTACTCTCCATTCTCAGTGAAGGTACCCCAGTGTGTCAAAAACAAATTATTAGTAACAAATCATTTTAAAAAACCATTCACACGTTTTGGGTTTTGGTTTTTGGTTTTTTTTCATTTGTCTTACCAACTATGATTCAGAATAAAAGCTTTTTTGTTCTTGTATTTAAAACCCCCCTTTCTGATACAGGAGTGCTGATGCATAGGGGCACATGTACCCCAATGTTTATAGCGGCACTTTCAACAATAGCCAAACTACAGAAAGAGCCTAAATGTCCATCAACTGATGAATGGATAAAGGAATTGTGGTTTATATACACAATGGAATACTACGTGGCAATGAGAAAGAATGAGATATGGCCTTTTGTAGCAACGTGGATGGAACTGGAGAGCGTGATGCTAAGTGAAATAAGTCATACAGAGAAAGACAGATACCATATGTTTTCACTCTTATGTGGATCCTGAGAAACTTACCAGAAGACCATGGGGAGGGGACGGAAAAAAAAAAAAAAGAGGTTAGAGAGGGAGGGAGCCAAACCATAAGAGACTCTTAAAAACTGAGAATAAACTAAGGGTTGATGGGGGGTGGGAGGGAGGGGAAAGTGGGTGATGGGTATTGAGGAGGGCACCTATTGGGATGAGCACTTGGTGTTGTATGGAAACCAATCTGATAATAAATTTCATATTAATAAAAAAATAAAAATAAACCCCCCCTTTTTTATTCAAACAGCTGAAGACACCACATTTAACTTTATATCTCGGTGATACAGAAATAGCTGCGATGACCTTGCACAAGACATTCATTCTCAGACTTCATGTGAGGATTATTAGTACAATCCCTTTTTGTTCTGTTTGAGTTAAGTTTGCTGTAAGGGAAAAATTACAATTTTTAAGCTTCCTCATTATTTAATTTGAAGACTCTTTAACAGATCACAGCAAAGTTCATTATGAAACTGTTACAAAGACTTGATAAAATACACTGACAGATAATTCATCTGTTTCTATTCTGTATTTCCATTAGTTGCCAAAAGGAGTGGGGTTAAGATTAATTTTTTTTAATTTTTTTTTTAATCTTGATTTATTTTTGAGAGACAGACAGCGTGTGAGCAGGGAGGAGCAGAGAGAGAGAGGGAGATACAGAATCTGAAGCAGGCTCCGGGCTCTGAGCTGTCAGCACAGAGCCTGACATGGGGCTTGAACTCACAAACTGTGAGATCATGACCTGAGCCGAAGTTGGACGCTTAACCAACTGAGCCACCCAGGCGCCCCAAGATTAAATTTAAATTTAAATTCCATTCTACTACTTATGGATCTATAGCCCATGTTTAACTAACATGCTGGGGGTTCAGTTGTATGCTGTAATGTCTTCTTAAAGAAGATATTAAAAAAACTAAACTAGTCTAAAAAAAGAATCGAAAGAAAAATGTATGATATTTATATCCATGTGACAAGAACCAAGAACCATGATGCCATTTTCCAAAACCGACTTGTAGAACTTTGAATTCTCTGTTTTAGGATCTGAAAGATCTCCATAACACAATTTACCCTATCTTCAATGCTCCCTAGAAATGTAAAAAGCCTCTTTGGGGAATTCTTTGAAATACTGAAGGATATTTTGAGCAAAGAGTAGATTGTAATCTATCACTGTATTCTCACTGATTGAGCAAAAAAGTCTTGACAAAGGTAATTAAGAAAAAGAATTCAGAGAAAGAAAAGTTTCAGCAAAAGCAGACACCAGACAGGAAGCAAAATACTGAGTGAAGACCATGGATGCAGACAAAGTACATATATTTAAGCCCTCCAATATCATGGAGAATCACATTCTTTAGTACATGCCCAGCAACCACTCATAACTACATAGATGAAATCAAGTTAACTCACTAGCTCTTTAATAATTTAAAACCTTTAATAAACTTTCACCAAAAAAGACAAGAATCCATTTGCAAGCTCTTCATTCATTAAAAAGAAACCAAACACTGTACCTAGACTATGAGAAGTGGGTTGATGATATAGGATCTTCTGAAAGCAGTTCCTAACACACAATGCAAGAGTGAATAACATTCTTTGGCAAAATACTCATCCGTCCACGGAGAAAACATCAACGCAGCATCGCCAATGACTGCGTTGGAAAGGACTCCATTTATTCTGAGATTTTACCCTTGATTCATTTTGATGGTAAAATATAGGCCTTCCTTTTTGGAAAATGGTGATGGTAGATATTACTTTTGTCTTTTTTAAGTTTTTTTAATGTCCTACATACTAAATAAAGATCTGGCAACCATATGTTGTTCCTTCATTTTTAATTTTATTGGTCAATAAAATCCAAAAATCTAGACAACAGAGACAACAGTGCCCTATGGGTCACCCTGTATCTCCAATGGCAGATGAGACAGAAAAGGCATCTTATAGTTCAGTTTTATTATGTCATCCTGTGGGATACTATGTCAATCTCAAGCATTCAAAAGTCCAAAGAAGTGGTAGGAAAAAAAAATTGCTAGTGAGAAGAAGCCAGAGAACAAACTAGGATTTTCTCCCCCAAATCTCAGAATCATTGCAACTAACTCAGAATGGTTGATTTTGTTCCCAACCAGGATGTCCCCAAGAACATATTGGGGACATTTTGCAGATTCTAAACTCTGTGTTCTGATGGGAACAGCCAGTGTTTACCCAACGTGTGCCCACTTTGCTGAATACTAGACATACGTTGTCAAACAATCGATAGATCCACTTTTTAGTAGCATGACATTAAAATAGCCACTTGAGATACTAACCACGTACATCTTATTAACAATGTATTTGCACAGACATAAAACTTTCCATTCAAGAATGTGTCAGTGAGTTGGGGAATCGGTTGCCTTAAATCACGGAGACGATTTAACAACTAAGAGATCAAAGATTTGCAATTCACTAAATAAAACCTTAGTTATCTAGAGGACAGAGTGCACACTGCCACCCCCCAAGCTGTCCGAATAAATGCCAAGACTGGCTTACTCATTAGAATGAGCTACAAAATACATATTAACAAAAATACCATTCAGGCCTAGTCCTGACACGTTCCCCTATTGTGAGCTATTTTAGTAAAACTTGGCTTTGGTGGAGTCAGCCTCCTTTTCTGAAAAGAGAGCATGTGCAAGCTTTTCCTGTTGCCCTTGCTGATACTACTGTAATTTGATTATAGCAAATGGGCTGTTTAAGCAAAAGCCTGCACACATCACTGCTGTGGCACTTTCCACAAACTTTTTTGGACCTCAAGGAAAGGTCCTTGAGGACCAAGGAAAGACATGTTCATTGAGCATCAGAAACTTTGGGGAAGTATATGCCTTTTTGAGGTACGACTCCCAACACACACAACTCAAACGCTTTCAATCCACTGTCTTTGCTCTTGCTCCGCGTAACAACTACAAAATTGATTTTTAAAGGGAGGAAAGAGTGAGCAAGGGGAAAAAAGGAAGAACAAGAGAGAAGGGAAAAGAAAACGAGAAAAAAAAAACGATGTGTATCAGGTCAGAACGAGTTTTTATCAGAAGAGCGATGAACAAAATATGAATCAACGTGAACCTGGAATGCTGTGACAGAGGAAGGAACATGAAAATGTACTTTATAAGTAGATACTGTGGTGCTACATCACGCTTCAGTATTTCTACCATTCTGTAGGAACCAAAAGCCACAAGTCAAACAGAGAACATTTAGCTCAGTGCCTTCTATGAGCCATCCATGTACTATACTCCTAAAACTTCTCACAGCAAATCAGATGAAGGTAGAAAGAAACGACAGTCCCTCCTCTTCACCCCACCCCTGTGTGATGAACACGAGCCCATCCTTCAGTATCAGTTCAAGGACTGGCTCCACATCCTTCGGTGGCCTCAGGGCAAGATGGCTACCTCTGCCTGGTGCTCCCGGGCTTACTTCTGTCGCACCAGGCGGAAGTCAGTTTATTTGTCAGCTCATACCGTAATCGCCGATTGACTCGTTCATCTCTTTTTTGGTGAGCTACTTGAGAATAGGCTGTTTTGTAGTTATTTTTGCATCTCTGTGTTTTACATCTATACCCGACCTACAGTTGCTAACGAATTAATACCATTACAAAGTGGTCTAGAAGAAAAACAGCCCAGAACAGTTCAGTCTCTTTCTGAGGAGCACCCTGACATTCTCTGCAGACTTGCTACAAAGCATTTACCTTAATCCCAGGATCTATGGTGACTGTTACTGACTGCACTGCAAACACCCCCACAAGATGTTCTCATAATCTTAAACAAAATTATTGTGTTATCTATTAGAAGTTAATAATTGCATGGTGGTTCACCCATTTCAGAACATTTGGGTTTTAAATATTTTACTTTTTCATGAGAAAATTAAAGACATTTTAAAAATCTAAGTTTTAATGAAGAGACTATATATAACTAAATTAAAAAGTCAATACTGCTTTTTCTCATATTCTTCACAAATTCGCGCATCATCCTTGCACAGGGGCCATGCTAATCTTCTCCGTACCATTCCTATTTTATGATATGTGCTGCCGAAGCCAGCACACTTTTTCCCATTTTCTGTAGATTATTTTTATTTAAATTCCAGTTAGTTAACATACATCGTAATATCAGCTTCAGGTGTAGAATTCAGTGATTCAATACTTACATAGTTTTATTTATCAAAGAAGCTTAGTTTAAATGCTCATCAGCTCTACAATATTTTTCTTTGAATTGTTTAAAAACACAAGTTTGACATAGGGAAAAATAGTCTGAGACAGCCACCAAAAGCCTGTAATTAGGAAGACGTGAGTCAGCCTATAAATTTTAAGCAACATTAGTCGAAGTATATTTAAAAAAAAAAAAGAAAGAAAATACAGCAATTACTTAGGACTAAACATAATAAAATCAAGTGAGAAAAAAAAAAGAATGTATACAGGGTTTCTTTTCTTTTATTGGCCACATGAATAAAAACAGATCAGTCAATTGCTGCTAAACCCTAGGAAGTATTGTTTGTATTTCTACTGTATCCTAGCAGGAAGCATTTCTCTGAAAGCTCAAAGACTTTGCAGAGCACACCCCCCTCCATCCTCCGGCCTCCTGCATGACCTTGGGCCATGAGGTGACAGAGGACCTGTTCCTCACTCCAATCCCTGCCATCCAAGTGACCTTGCAGAGGACACTTTATCTCTACGTCCTATTCCTTTGACTTCCTCCTCCCACCATTACCCACCCCCCTCTCTATCCCAGGCCATCTTCCAAACAATTAAGAGTGTTTCTCAAACATAAAACAGATCACAATATTCCCCTGCTGAGAATCCTCTAAGAACTGCCCATCACAAGTAGAAAAATAGCCACAGTCTTCATTATGGCTGAGAAGGCCTATGTGGACTCCCTATCTACCCCACCCCCCAGCTACATCTCCTTCCACCTCCCCGTCCAGTCCCATCAAGTTTCTTTCTATCCCTTGAGAACAGGTGCCTTCTGCCTGAGAGGCCCTCTCTGTGGACTTCTGGTTGGCTGCTTCCTTCTCACCATTTTGGTGTCAGTTCAAACATCAGCAGGCTCTTCCCTGATTGTCACAGGCAAAGCAATGCCCTCCCAACTTGACTCCGGTCACTGCCTAACACATCACCCCATTTTAGCTTCTTCATAGTATTTATCGTTACTCAAGACTATCTGTCTGAATCACAAGTTTATTGTGCCTCTTCCTCAACTTAGAACTTAAGATGCTCTGGGGAAAAGATACAGTCTAGTTCAATCCAGCATTCCCTTATCTACAACAGTACCTCGTACATGGTCGACACACACACAAAAATGCATTAGCTGCCTGCCTGCCTGACTCAGATTCATCACAAGGAGCACATGGGATACCAGGAAAGGATATTCTTTTTTTTTTTTTTTTTTTTTTTTTTTTTTTTAAATTTTTTTTTTTTTTTCAACGTTTTTAATTTTTTATTTTTGGGACAGAGAGAGACAGAGCATGAACGGGGGAGGGGCAGAGAGAGAGGGAGACACAGAATCGGAAACAGGCTCCAGGCTCCGAGCCATCAGCCCAGAGCCTGACGCGGGGCTCGAACTCACGGACCACGAGATCGTGACCTGGCTGAAGTCGGACGCTTAACCGACTGCGCCACCCAGGCGCCCCAAGGATATTCTTAATAAAAGGTGAACTTCAGCTTGCAAAGGCTACCTGTGACAGGTCTATTTATTTCTCTTCGGCTTCCTCATTTGTTAAATGCAGAATGTGAAAGTCTAATGAAACCATCCTCCTCAAAGCCACGTGAAAGTGCTAGAGACGTGTAAAGTAGGGACGTTCTAATTCACATGGGGAAATACCTGTAGAGTAACAAATCTGCAGAGAACACGGATGAAGTTACAATCATCCACTTGCCCATTTATCGGTCCAATAAAAAAATATTTATTTCATTTCAAATATGTGTTATGAAAAAAGGTGCCTCTTCCCTCCAAAAAAAAAAAAAAAAGCACTAGGAACATAAAGAGTTCAGAAGAGGGCAAGATTAACCTGACTTAAAGGGCCAGGGAAGCTTTACTGAGGGAAGTCATATCTGAATGGGAGAAAGTGGAATAGGGTGGAAGAAACAGTTCCCACAAGCAGAGAAAGTTTATCAATACGGCGCAAGAGCAGGAAAGTCTGGAAAGTTCTGGGGAGACAGCGGGCAGTTTACTGGGCTGCTGACACAGGAGGAATCAGCAACAAGACTGGAATGGCAGCCTGAGGTAAACCCAAGGGCCTTAAATGCCATGCCAACAAGTGGAGAATTAATTTGATAAGCCATGAAGAGCCACTGGAAGGTCCTGTGCAGGTGAATCAAGACCATCAGAACCTCGCTTTGGGAAGACTAACTTGGAAGTGGTTTTTAAGAGGAGGGGGACATTAGAGACAAGGAAGAAAAATAGCCCGCTATCTCTATGACTCGGGCAGGAGCTACTCCAGGCCCCAACGAGGGCAGCAGCCTTGGGAATGTAAGGCGTCAGGGGCAGCCCCATGCCTTGTGAGGGACTGCCAGAGGAGGTGCCTGAATTAGACTGCTGAAGCAGAGATGCAAACGCTAACTTCAGAAGTCTTGAAGTCAGTTAAATGGTCAACCAGAGAGCTTGCGGTAACTGTATCTTCAGGAGAGAGGACGACTTTTCTTTCTACCTTTACCTGGCTTGTTTTTGAAGTCACTGATAACTTTTCATACAACGATCTCACTTGCAAGCATTTCTATTATTTTATAGAGTACATGCAGCGAAAGATCAAGTGACGTTTTGTAAACAACTGTGCGAGTTTCATCCTACCAAGATTAAGTGTGAGTTTCTAAAACTGACTTAACCCCTCTCAGTGTCTAATCTTTGACTTCTTCCTCTGCCACTGACCAAGAAGCCGCAGTTTACAGGGTTTGTTTTTACTCACTGCTTCTTTGGTTTGCTTTAGATTTTTTTTCTCATCATTTGGAGCAAAAGGAAGTGTACTTCGAAAAAGCATCAAATGTGAGGACCCTCATGTTAAAATGATCTGCAGGAGCTGTTTGAAGCTGTTTGAAGTTGAAGATAAACATTTATCCTCTCCGTTTGTCCGCCTATCTGATCCACCTATTGGGTGGTCTGCCAAGTTCAAAATCCACCCATTCCATTTTTCAATTATGCCATGACCTGCATCCCCACCGTCTCTCACACTACACCACTGCAACCCTCCCTTTTCTTTGCTTCTATCCTACTCCCTGCCTCCCAGAGTCTCCCCCCACATAGTAGCCCGAGTGGTCCTTTCAAGATGGAAACTGATCACGTCACTCCTCTGCTCAAAACTCCCAAAGGCTCCCTAAGTAACCCAAAGCATCAAAGTCCTTAACTGGCCCTCGGGCCCTGCATGGTACGGCCACCACTACCCTCCAACCTTACTTCCTGCTATTCTTACCTTGGCTCACCCTGCTCCAGGGACACTGACTTCCATGCGCTGCCACCTATGCACCAAGGAGATCTTTGCTTGGAAGACCCCTTCCCCGAACACCTAGCTGCCTCTCACACCACGTTTCTGTGGTTTTGCTCAAACCTCAGCTCTCACTCAGGCCTATCCTGGCTGTTCCAGTCACAACAGAGCCCAACTTCCAGCACTCTTATCTCCCCTCATCCACCATGCTCCACTCCTACTGACACAGCAGATAATTTACTTATTATGTTCACTATTTATTAGCAGTTTCTCTCAACTGAAAGTTTGACTCCATGAAGAAATAAATCATTGTCTTTTTTATTCACTCATGTCCCAAGTATTTAGAACAGTGACTCTCAACAAAATTTGTTAAATGAATGAATAAGCATATGAGCATAGGTTAGGTTACCAATGCTTTTAAAAATTAAACTTAGAGGAAAAATATGTATAACAAAGTTTTAATGATGGTTAAGCTCTTAAGTCACTTTGTAACTTACAACCTTATTGAGTTTAAAAAGTGAATGAAGTCAATTCCTTTTCTGCCCTTTTGTGGGTTTCAAGGAATCATAAATCTCAAGGAATCGTGGAGACTGATTTCTACAAAGCATCTTCCTAAATGCAATCTACAGAGTCCCATCTATTTTCAGTTTTTTTAGTAAGCTTATCAAAAGGTCCCCATTTCTCATTTCTCTGGATGGATGCCTATCCATCCCGTGAAGTCTTCTCAAGGAGAAGCAACAGAAACAGAAACCTCTTGTTCACTCAGGGACAATCCCGAAGTGTTCTTTACTGTCTTGTGGAATGTGGTCCCACCCATTAGAAGCACAGGTCCAAATTGGTCTGGTGCTGAAATCTTACTGTTTGCAGCAAGCAATTAGAATTATTGGACACTGAATTAAAATTTTAATTCAAGAGTCTAATTTGGGGAGATAATTTTCCAGGAAAGTATTATTTTACACTTTTGAGTCATCATTCCAAAATGAAAGTTCATTACCCAAAATATTTTTTTTAAAGCAAGAACTTAGAGAAAAAAGGTTTTTCCACCGTGGCTTATATAACGCAGTCATGGCTAGCCTATGCCAGACTGAGCCAAAACAAAATGAGTTGATTCATGCTCTGGATCAAAGTTACCATGAAATTTTTGAATTTTCATCTGTTTAAATAAAAAGCTTAAATGGTATTTTAACCAAGTGTCTTGCATGTCTGTTTTTCAGAAACAAGAGGAAACAAAAACAAAATCTGCCTGGAAAATATGTGAACAGGAGGAACATATTCTGTTTCTAAGGAAAATAAAATCTAACTGTTCAACATTTATCTATTTCCAATATATTTCTTCATAAAAAAAAAATGTTAGCCTTAGTGGCCTTCCAGAAAATGCTCAACTTAAAACTGTAAGAAATACTATTTGATTGAGGGCTCAGAAAATTCTAAAGACTTCCCACTTCAACGACCTCGCTTTCTGGCAGCCCCCTCTGCACCCCTTCATTTCTTTGTTTTGAAACAAGCATTCTCTGCGTTTCTACTATAACATCAAGACCATCATTGTGTAATGCAATGGAGTCCTGATCCCTCATCTACGAAGACAATCTGGTTGTTTTTACTTCCATCAAGGCGAGTTCTAGATGGTTGACAATGCTCTTAGTAATCTGTGATGCTAGTGTGCCACTATAAAAATGAAAATCACAGTATTTTAGAACTGAAATAAATCATGTCAGAGTCATATGTGGGGGGGACAGTAGGAGGCAGAGAGAATTTCAGGAAGAGAAGGTTGGAGGACCAGCCAAATTACCGTGTGTTACAGGTTAAAATAGGAAAGAGAGAGAAGGCTGAATAGGCAGAGATAGACAGACAGAGACAGAAAGAAGAGAGACTGAAGCAGAGAGAAACTAAACAAATATACATGCTACTCTGTTAAACCAGAAAGCCACAGCTATTTAGTCTTTTCCAAATTTAGAAAGTGATTTTAAAAGAAGAGAAAGACGGCACTAAGGAAAAGTGATGAATATGTTAACATAGGATATATTGTAAGTCTTGTTCAGAAATCAGTCTAAATTTTACCCAAGTGTAAATTTATTTATATCTTGCTTAATTTTAGCTAGCCCTATTTCATAGAAATTTTAAGAAACATACTCATTCAACAAATACTTCTTTCTGGACTTGGTTGTTAGCCAAATAAACTAGAAAAGGGACCACAATTCTCCACTGACAGTAGGTGAAAACCATAGAAGTCATTATTTAAAAGCTATTTAATAGCCTACATCCAGAAACTGGCAAGATACAAATAAAGATGAAAACTTCATCACACAACATAGAAAATTCTGGCAAAAGAGGTCTGGCAAGTGAAGGAGAGGCTGTAATCTATCAGCACCTATAATTACTTGGGTGCATGGATGGACAAGTGCAGTAGTAAGGTGGAAAGAGCATATGCTATAAAGCTAGACAGACCAGGGCTCCCATCTCAGGTGCTCCGTATACTGCAAATGTGACCAGGTCATTCTACTTCTCTGAACCTCGGTTTCCTCATCCATGAAATGAAGATAACAATATCTACTTCCTCATGACCTAGCAATAGGAAGCAATTTTTAAAATCGGAAACAAAAGCACAAACCACAACAGAAATAATGGATAAACCTGACACACTGAAATCAAGAATATCTGTCTATGAAAAGAAACCATGAAACAGAGTCAAAAAGAAAAAAAAGCCATGTAGCAGAAAAGGAGATGTGCCTTACTTCTAACTAAGGACCAATATATAGAATAATAAAGAAACTTTATAAATACAAAATAGTAATAGTAAGACAGCTAAAACTGTACTGAAGATTTTAACAGACTAAACAGAAAATCCAAAAGGCCAACAGATATGAAGAGATGCTTGGCCTCATTAGTAATGAGTGAAATGCTGATTAAATAATACTACTTTTCAGGATTATTTGAAGGGTAAATATATTTAATGCATCTACTTCAGTCCTGCCACATGATAGTTAGAAGAACCATAAATAAACCTCCTCAAAGATCCCTGCTTGAATCCTTCTAGGGGCCATCAATACAATGCCAATGAGCATCCAAATACAAAGCAGCATGACATAGTTTTAACATCCACTAATAACCTGAACTTATGTTGGATGCTTCCAAAGATAAGAATCAAACTTGAACTTCTCTCTAGTGAATACACAGAATCATTCCATGTGCAGATTGAATGCACTGACCCCACTCCTGGCCTCCTGAGACCTTTCTGAATCCAGCTTTCTCTTCATCTAGTCTTCATCCTTTTTATGTTCATTTCACATGGATATAGTGCATGCACCCAGGACAGGCACTTTTCTTCTTTCCGAAGACCAGAAGGGTATAAATAAACATTACAGAACAAATAAATCTTTGCAAGCTTTGGCCCATCACCTAGACGCCCTTTGCATTACCATGAGTCCTGTCAGCATGACACATCTGTGGGTCACACAAAAATCCACTGAGTTTGTCATACCTGGGGGGTGCTATGGAGAAGGCTCCAGATCAGCACCCCGAGAACAGTACTTGCTCTTTGGCAGGCACTTGAATTTAGCCCATTCTTAAAATTTACCGGTCAAAGTACATTCTACGCAACGGGAAGAACGACATCCACACATTTCATCATGACCAACAGACTAATCACGCTGGTACGTACCAAAGGAGAGAAAGTCTCCGCAGAATAAGGAGGGGGTGGTGTCTCCACAGCTATTTCAGGGTCTTCCTGTTCACTCTCACTGTAGCATTCTATACAAAAATGAAAATGCTTAATGTTTCAACACTGTTGTCACCGATTCCAAAATGCATGAGCAGAGGTTTTTTTCCATCTGGCTATTGCAATTCCAATCGATTCAGAAAGGACTCATCTACTGAGCTACCTGGTGCCAGGGGATTACATAAGAGGGGAAAACACGAACAGCCATGTTAGGATTTCTGCCCTTAAGAGGGTCCAATACATAGGAAGAGGACTGGCCATAGCTGTCCTCAATAATTCCTCAAAAGACGCGTTGAGTCATATACTAAGCGTAAAATCAGTAGTGAGTAATTTTGATCATGGGAGCCATAATGAGCTAGAAAGGGCTGGATAAGTAAACCATCAATGGTGCACACAGAGTAATGGGAATACCATGTGGAGGGTGCAGGCTAAACCAAGTATATGGAGTTCTCAGGGATGTGGTGAAAATCAAAGCTGAAAGTTTGCATGAGGCCGTATCACAGAAAGCCTTACATACCAGAATTAAGGAGAAGGTTTTCATGTAGTGATTTTTCTCCTCACAATTTATAAACGCACTTCAAATATACAATGGGTATTTATGTCATGGAAAAGAGGACCAAGGAGATGGTTAGGATACTGATTTCACACTCTTATGTTGTAGTTCTTTATTGTTTTAAATCAAGTTGCCGCTTTCCCATTTCTGAATTTAAGCTTTTGTAATTTTTGTTATCCAAGGATACAACTCCCTACATTTCAACTGCCAAGTTTTATATGGTCTAAGCGTTTCAGAAATAGTATCAACTCTGTGACCCTGACACCTACAGCTTCCCTCTTCCCAATACTCAGGAGTAATTTCATCATTAAGAAGATTTCAACTCCTGTAGCTTTTGAACCCAGAGAGCTACAGACGGAGCTAAAAATATGGCCTGTGTCCCCATCTGACATTCAGGTTCCTAGCACAAACTTAGAGTAATTAGCCTCAGCACACACCTGGTGGAAATATTAAAACATCTGAGAGGAAATAGTGGGATGAAAGTTATCCGTCTAGATCATGACAAGATCATGTCTCTGAGTAAGAATTCAGTGAGTGGGGCAATAAAACATTTGCATTGGCAGCTGTTGGAGATGTCAGCGAAGCCTACAGCTGCTAACGTGTGGGTGAAGTGTAAAAAGCATTCTTAGCCAGCATGGGAAGCTCTATTCCATGTTGGTGCGTCCGTGTGAATACGTCTGCCTCAACAAATTTTCAGATGATTTTAAATGCCAAAGTAGGTTTCATTAGGACAAGACTATGCACAGAACTTGACATTGTATTTCCATTCTATCTCATCCAAATATTCTTGCTAAATTTTCAGAAATTTAAAACAGAACATACCTTCATCCTTTGTAACAGTTTCATGATGGATTACAGCTAATCCAAGCTTGTTTAACCACCTAAAATTCAAATAGCAAATAAATGCTTGACCAAAGACACTGGTCCCCTACCTATCTACCTTCCTCCTAGACCCTGAAGGAACATCTTGTGCCAGACATTATAATGCAACTGTCATAATTTACAGTCAGTCTAAACATTTGCAGAAACAGTTTAAGTCTTTAGATTGAAACCTATAGCCTCAATATTTTCCTTACCCAGGGCATTCTTTGTAAGGCAAGAAACAAGATGGCCCATTATCCAGCTGGCTAATGTGGGCAACTACATTAAATATTCTAAATATATAAACAAATATAACTTTTGCCATTGTGCATTTGAAATTTTTAGCAACCATCAAAACCCGTATCAAGCGCCTGGGTGGCTCAGTGGGTTAATCTTCCATCTTTGGCTCAGGTCATGATCTCATAGTTCGTGAGTTCAAGCCCCATGTAGGGCTCCGTGCTGACAGCTCAGAGCCTGGAGCCTGCTTCAGATTCTGTGTCTCCCTCGCTCTCTCTGCCCCTCCCCCACTCACACTCTGTCTCTCTCTCCTTCAAAAACAAATAAACATTAAAAAATGTAAAAACAAAACCTGTAGCATTGAATTTAGTTAAATTGACCATTAAAGTTCCATCTCTATAATTCTTAAAGTGTAATTTTATTCCACACAAAAATAAAGGAAGAAACAAAAGATGATCCATTTTCAAGCCAGGATTTTTATATTACTCAATAAAAGATCTGGCCAGAGTTTGACAGGCATTCCTAAGCTGGGGAAATTTCTAATTCCTTGAAAAATTTTATATTAGGCAAAAATTGACCACGTCCTATCTTCTTATCGACTTATCATTTTACTGGCAATAAATTTCAACAAAACGTCAATAATAAAAATAGAACTAGATAAACCTTCAGGAACTCAAACTTGGCTCATGATTTCAGGCCACTGGAGGTCCATCTCAAGGGGTTAGCCAGGAACATACTATATGACACAAATTCTTAAAAGTCACAAAATGGGTCAACTTCGTATGTTCCTAGCTATCTAACCTTCTATTTAAAGGGAAAATATTACTTTAGGGTAGTGATAATATGATTGATTTCCCAGTTGTTCCCAGTCTCCTAGATGTTTAGAAAGTATTCCATATTTTACATTCACATCTTTTTTGGAGAAACCAGTGCACTCGATAGAGGCTTAAGTCAACCAATATCAACGAAATAACAGCAAGAATGTGGTGCACTTACTGACTCACTCTTGCTTTCCTTTCTTCTAGTCCTGTACTGCCTCGTGACTATTCAGCATGCTACACCCCCACCATTGCTTCAACACCACACACTCCCAAGTCTGCAAATTTCAACAAATTAGGAATCCTTACCCAACCCTCCATCTGCCATGGTCTTGCCATATTTATTTTCTATTGACAGGAAATATATAAATTTGATTTTTAGAAACAAATAAAATAGGCCTTTCTATAAGAAGGAAGCTGAACTTTCGCCTCATTTAAGAGCCCCTTGGACACCATGAAAGACATGAGTTCTTCAATGGCCACTTAAAACCAGACTGATACACAGGCCCAGATCAGGCCACAGGAACCACAAAGTGTTCATCAAGACCTGATAGAATAATAAACAACCAAAAAAAAACCCAAAAAACAAAAAAAAACAGTAAATCACAGAAAAAAACACAAATGGCTAATAAAGAAATAGAAAAAACTTATCAGCCTCAATAGTATTTTGGGAAATGCACATTCAAACACGGGAAAATATTCACCACCAGACTGGCAAAACTTTAAAATGCCATCGATTTCCAGAATTTAGGAGGAAACATTCTGATCCTTTGTTGAGTTGAACATCAAAATTGAGACAGTCGATTTTAAGCAGGCAATTTGATGATACTAATCAAAATGTAAATATCCACACCCTGAACCCAACAATTTTAATTATAAATGTCTATCCTGAAGACTACAAATAGATGTTGAAGAATGTTAACTCAGTAAGATTTGCAATGGCAAAAAGAAAAAACACTGATACAATATAATCATCTATTAATAGGAAAATGGATAAAGTATGGCAGTAATTTCATCATTAAAATCAATGTTATAAATGAAGGTAACAAAGGCTTTGTGATGACCTGGAAAAATCCTAACATTGTTAATTAAAAAAAAACAAGTACAAAACAATATGATCAGCCAGATTCAATGTACTTTTAAAACTATATATTTGTACATGTACACAAATTGGTATGCAAAGAAAAGCATCAGGAAAGATATAGGTCAGTCATACTGTTTAAAGTGGTTAATCCTGGGGACAGAAATTGAATTGGAGGGTGAAGGTGGGGGTATGGGAAGGATTTCACTTTACATCCTTCTGTATTATAGAATTTTTTACAAGAATATATCTTAGGTGTCATCTAACTAAAGAAACATTTTAAAGTACACTTTTAAAAACTGGTCAGGCAAACCACAATGAATGTAATGGCTCACTTTTAAAATACCAACATAAACTATTCTTAGTTTATACCGGATTTCATAATTGTATACTGATCCTCTCCCCCCCTCCAAAAAAAAGCATCTAAAAGTGAAAAAGATAAATTTTTTTAACATATCAAGACAAAAATAGTTTTGAGCTCAGAATGCCTGAAAAGGCATTTCTAAGTTCCTTTCCAGAACACAGAAACACAGAAATATGGCAAAACACACGAATATTGACAATAAAGATTCCTCTCAGCACTTACCCAAAACTCATGTCCTTTTAATTGCCGTCATTAGCTACTTGCTATGGAAAACGTGATTGTTTAGAATCTTATTTGACTGTTTTCCTTCTAGAACCCACTGGCTTCCCGTATCTCCTTTGCTAAGAACGTTTTTTAAAAACATCAAGGCAGTAAGAAAATTTCTATTTGTGGCTAAATAGATGGATGCACAAAAAGACTTATATTTACATAAATGAAGATGACAGATGTTTCCTGGGAGTTTGTTGTATATTAACTTGATGTGTTGGAGGAGCACAAGTGTTAAGAAATTGATATACAAAACAAGAAGGTTCTTCCCACAAACACTGTCTGAGAAAGGCAGCTACCAACCAGTCTTGGTTTAGAAACCAACTCGTCCATGACCCTAATTACTTACCCCTGTGCTTGTAAATTGAGGGTCCCTGCAGAACACAGCGTTTCTATTAAACATAATTACCTTTGCCTTCATCGTCCCTGAGCGAAATGTCACCACCCAAAAATGCAGTTTCCCAAGGAAGCAAACTTCTAAAACAGGACGCTGGTCTCCGCACGCGTCCAGATTCTCCACTCCCTCCCCCAGATTCTCTGCATCTCACAAAGAAATACCCAGCTACAGTATTTACTGGCTTAAACTGGCCATATCAGTAAGTAAGGGTGCTCTTCAGGTGCCGCTGTGGAAAAAAAATCTTTAAATGCCATGTGCATAATCTTGTGGGAGAAGAGCGTTAACGTGGAGGCCCAAAGAGATTCCACACTGATGGCTATTAATGCCACCAGAGGCCAGAAAGAACCACTGGGGATTAATCAATGGCTCAGCTCCAGACTGACCCTCAGTATCATGGGGCTCCAAGTACTGCTGGGTAAGACGTTAAGCCTTTCACACACCACTGACACACCTAAGGCTTGCTAATCAGTAGGATTTAGTTACCAATACAAATAAAAAGAGAAATAAAGAGCTTTGTGAGGTTTTTTTATCTTCTTGTGGGCATCTGCTTTTCTCCTTCTCAGGCGCTTGGGAAAGCTAGGCGGAGAAAGCTAAAATCAGAGGGTAGAAACAAACGTCTCTCTTCATTTAAGTAAATACAAGTCTTGTCTGAAAGAATTAATTTGTCAATTCCTTGCCTTGCTATTTAACATGGGCTTTCCCAAAGGTCTATAAAGAGCCATTCTGCCTTCATCTGAAGGTTGTGGCAGCAGCTTAGGGAACAGGTGAGAATGTTTCTATAGATGAGCCTGCCAGGGATATCCCGCAAGAAGGGCGTGTGTGTGTGTGTGTGTGTGTGTGTGTGTGTGTGTGTGTGTGTGTATTTGTGTGTGTGCGCGCGCGCACGTATGCTTAACATTTGGTGAAAAGCAGCCTTTTTTCTTTAGGTTTCTAGAGCAAGAGGGTGAAGAGAAATTATATAGAGCAGATTGCTCAAAAAATCATTATGTATAACTAAACAAAACAGATTAAACCATAAGCTCTTTGAATGAATTATGTATGTATTCTTTTAATTCTCTTGCTCAGGATCTGCTGCAATGGGACATATAGTAGGTATTCCATTGACACATTTTATTAGTTATGTAAAGGTAATAAGGAACACAGAATTCTGAGAATAGGGCTTAAGTTAAATAGAAGGCCCACTGATGCCTCAAGCACCTCAAGTATATATAGCCTCATTCAATTAGCAGCCATTGTGATCACAGCATAATCTAAACCAGTAGGGGATGGAGTGGGGCTGGTAGTCCTCAATGCATATATTCCACTTATTTAAACAGAAAAAAAAACAGGAAATGGTGTCAGAGATATAAAATGTTATGTTAGATGTACTCCGAGCAAGGACACTTTGCAAAATTTTCAGGCTAGAACATGCTTAGTGATAAGCACGGGATCATGATGATAATCACACAGCTCATAAGAAATGTTATAGATATTTTTCACATAGAATTCTAAAAGCTGTGAGATCGGTCACAGTACTTTTAAGACTTTATCGCCGTGATGCTGATTCTCACTGTAACATTTTCTTATAATGACTTCTGTCTTTTCCTTTCTCAACTTAGTGGTTCCCTCTGAAGAATCTTATTACTTCTTCCTAAAATAGCCATTTTGATATATGTGGTTCTCCGAAACGCTTCCAAGTCAGGGAAGAAAGCAAGAACACTTTAAGTGCCAAGGAAATTAATTTTTAAAGCAGCAGAAATAAATAAAACAAGAATTAATATGAACATAGGCTTAAAATTTGAACACCTGGGGCGCCTGGGTGGCTCAGTCGGTTGAGCGTCCGACTTCAGCTCAGGTCACGATCTCGCGGTCCGTGGGTTCGAGCCCCGCATCAGGCTCTGGGCTGATGGCTCAGAGCCTGGAGCCTGCTTCCCATTCTGTGTCTCCCTCTCTCTCTGCCCCTCCCCCGTTCACACTCTGTCTCTCTCTGTCTCAAAAATAAATAAACGTTAAAAAAAAATTTTTTTTTAAATAAAAAAAAAAATTCGAACACCTGACCAAAGAAATCTATTCCCATAAAGATTGGATTTAGCAATTTTCTCTACTTACACACTCATTTCCTGTGTATTTTCAGCTGCAAAATAAAAGGTCTTGATTTGTGGATGGCTGATCTTAAAAGCACTTGAAGGGGGGAAAGCACAGAAACATTAAGAAAAAATTAGTGTAGTTGTCAATGGGTTTGAAATGAAATTAAATATAAATATGGTCAATTCATCTGCTTTCTTTGTAAATTCGCAAAAAATAATTTAATTACATTAAGTGCCCACTGTCTAACCTCTTTCATGTAGAGAGCAGAGAATTAATTTATCATGTTGAAATATCCAGAATGGGACTGAGTCTTGGCCAGCCCATAGTTTCTATCTAAAACATACGGGCATATTCTTTTATTTTTGATTGCTAACTGCTTTGCTATAAAGACAATAAATTAAAATTTACAGTCTTAGAAGTGTCACTTCAAAATACTCAGATCAACTCCTTAAAGCAAAATACTTAATTCAAATTCGATCAAATACATACAAGAATTTTATACATAATAATCAAGTACAGAACTTCTATACTGTGACAACACATCAAAAATCTTAACCCAAGCCACCATCTTTGGGTAAAAGAAAAATATAAGGTATATTTTTCCAGTTTAAAAGAAAAGTATAAAACATTGGAGATCAGCAAACAATGAAATATATCCCCTTTACCATTAGACCGGAAGTCCTGCAGTAGAGGCCAGGGTTTGGGTAAATAACCAGTTCAGTCAAAACCACGAGAATCAACACGACCTCATGTATCACTGGATACGTGCAGCAAGACGAGACTGGCAGGGCTTAAAGCTAATAATTTTATTCATTTTCTTAGAAAAATCTAGTCAATTGCCACCACTTGTAACATAGGTCAGTAGGGAAATGCTTTTTCTGATAAGACAGAAAAAGATGTCAAAGGTAGGATAAGGAATAAGAACAAGAAAAAGGTGAAGGGGGCACATTTGCAAAATGCATTGGGATGCTACCACGGAAAAAGCACGTGGACGGGAGCATGGTTAGCTGGTCTGGAGCCAGCTCTCCTGTAATCTAGGCAAGCCCTGACTCTGTGCTGTTCCCTTGTCAGCACAACAAGGACCATAAGCTGGTGACTTTCTTGGTTCCTGTCTGTTCTCAATCTTTTGGACTTAAATTATATTAGGGTACAATCCCAAAGTCGAAAATATCTCAGAGAATTCAAAATCCAGGATGCCAATGTGAAGAACTAAGAAAAAGAAACTGCTCTTGGGATCATTATCTGCAGCTCTGGCCAGTCCTGTTGATCTGGTCATTCTCTTTAGAAAGACAAAATCTTGACATTTGATCTCCCAGCTAAACCTGGATGGGAGCTTGTTTTTCATTCCATCTCCAACACAGGTGTCAAAAACATGCCGTGCCAAAGCTCTGTGGGGTTTTAAAATCCATCTGTTCCACAAAATGAAATTCCAGACAACAAGGGGTTAAAAGCTTAGACCACTGTTTAGGATGCCAACCCATGAAATTCAAAATTCTCAAGACATTGGGTGTTACCGTTGCTAACTTCCAAGTCACCACATCACTCGAGAAATGAAAATTATTAAAGGAAGTTACTCTGGTTCAGAGTCTTATAGGAAATGACAGACAACTTACTGCTTTTTCTTGCATTCAGAAGCTCTCTCCACAGTGAAATCGGGCAGGTTGACAAATCCATCGGCCTTCTCTGCCTGAGAAAAACACATACAACAGATACAAATAAATGCATCAATCCTAGTAAGTTTATGGAGATCACATACATTGAATAGAGATCGTATAAATGCAAAGAAAGGCAATCAAAAGATACCTCCCTAAATCAGCACTGGACTTACCCAGATACATATTTTATGAGAGAAAGTAATATTCTCTTGGTAAGTCATTGCAAATTGTTCCACGAGAAGTAACATGATACAGCTTAGGTATGGCCAACGTATGGCATGCACAGGACCTCGCCCACCCCTTTCCCGTCTTCCTGGAAAATGCCAGCTAACCAGTCAGAGCTCCACTCCCTGCTGAGTTAGTAGGCATCCCAGTAAGCCAGTTCTCAAACTCCAGTAAGCCACAAGCACAGAAGGTAGAACGTAATTAGCATTCTAGCTTATGGGGGACAGAGGCCTGACTTGGGAGTTAGCAAACCGGGCTTCATATCATGGAGCTACGACTCACTGGTGGTTCTAAGACTTAAAGAAGCTCAGATAAATAAAACGCTTAACAGTTACTCAACAAACATTAGTTCCTCTCCCATGTCTATAGGCTGTTCCACAGAATTAAACCACAGAGCCATTCCTTGGAAAATCTCAGTTCGGTAATCCATTCTTAGGAGGCCTTTCTACAAAGGAAAGACTGCAGGAAAAAAAATGGCCCTTCTGAACATTGCCTGAATGTCACCTCCAAACACCAAAAATCGTATACGACACGTAATTATTGTTCCACCTCTCTGAGAATTTGTTAATCTCTATGAACAAACTGTAACAACAATAGGAAGCTAGACTGCTGGTCCCAGATGGATCCCACATCTTCTTCCATCTATGCTCATATCTCTGAGTACGGAAATACAGTCCACAAGATTAATCGTAAGTCAATCAGTGCTTATTGGCAGAGAAGTAAAAAACTTGATTTTGAAAATCCAATCTTAAATGTAAAAATCCACTAGCTATTAACTTATTAGCACCATGGTTCCTCCCCCTTCATTTTATCATCCTGCACCTTTCCTTTATCTGCAACCAGAGTGCAGCTCCTACTTTTTCTTCGGCAACATGAAACTGTGAAACATTTGAACCTCTGCCTATCCAACCTTCCCGCTCCTACAGGAGTTAATCTATCCAAACTCTCTGCTTGAAATGTTTTCATATAAGCCTCAAAACTCAATTCTAAAGGGAAATTCCTTCTTATCAAATGATGTATATATTTTTTCCATTCAGATTATCTCTTGTTTTTAATGCTTATTTATTTATTTCTGAGAGAGACAGAGTGATGAAGGGGCGGAGAGAGAGGGAGACAGAATCCCAAGCAGGCTCCGGGCTGTCTGCGCAGAGCCCAACGCGGGGCTCGAACTCACAAACCATGAGATCATGACCTGAGCCAAAACCAAGTCAGAAGCTTCACTGACTGAGCTACCCAGGCATCCCTCAACTTATTGATCTCTTCATGAACTGTGTGCTTACCAGATGATGGTTTCACCAATCCTATCTCAAAAAGAATGCAAAGTACTTAAAAAACAGAGAGTGTAGATCAACTGTTTCTACAATCCACAACGCTTCCTGTGAACTCTCATCAGCATTATATAAAAGTATAATTTTGGAAAATTGTTAGGCTCCAGCAATAAACATATATATGTGTTTAGTGTGTGTGTGTGTGTGTGTGTGTGTGTGTGTATGTGTATGTATATATACGTATATATATATATATATATATATATATACGTATATATACATATACACGTATACGTATATACATACATGTCCTCCACAGAAACATTACTCACAGTAGCCAGAAGACAGAAACAGTCCCATCAACAGAGGAAGAAACAAACCGCAGTATAGCCACAGAATGGAATACGACGCAACTGTAAAGCCCTGATACATGCCACACACAAAGCATCACACGTTATACGATTCCGTTTACATGAAATATCCAGAATCGATAAATCCAGAGACAAAACACAGATGAGTGGTTGCCAGGGGCTGGAGAAAGTGGGGAATAGACAGAAACTGCTTAATGGGTACGGGTTTTCCTTTCGGTGGGTTGAAAACGTTCGCAACTAGACAGAGGTGGGGGTTGCGCAATATCTTCAATGCACCTAATGCCACTGAATGCCTCATTTTAAAATGGATCCTCTTATGTGAACTTCACCTCAATTTAAAAACCATAACCTACATTAGGCGGAAGTATTTCCATGCTGATTTCTATAATGGCTTTAGAAAGAAAACCACCTGCATTCTCCATTTGTTTCTATTTCCTCCCCTCATTCACTTCTACACCCGCTGTTCCCCAGAAGCTAGAGTTGCATGAACCCCCGGTGACTTTCATGCCGATAAGTCCCATCAAACTTTCGTGGTCCTCACTCAACTGAACTCTAGTAATTGATCCTAAAGCTCACAGTTTCCCTCTAGAAATGCCTCATTTCTTGCTCTTCTGACAACATATTCCTGCTGCTCCCCTTCTCCACCAACTCTCTGTGCTCGCTTTCCTGAGGTCCTTTTCTCCTGCCTGTGTCTTAAATGGCAGTGTTCCCCAGACTTGTGACCACAAACCTAATCCCTTCTCGTTCCAGTACCCTCTGTGGGGGCACCACAGATACCACCATGACTGCACATACCCCCATGGTACACACACATTCAAAATCCATACCTCAAGGGGCGCCTGGCTGGCTCAGTCGGTAGAGCATGCGACTGTTAATCTCAGGGTCATGAGTTCAAGCCCCACACTGGGGGTGGAACCTACTTAAAATAAAATTTTAAACAATTCCAAATCAAAATCTATACGTCAAACTGGGATTTAATCCTGAGCTCCACTCCCAGAGATCCAACTGCCTAGCATAACTGTCCACACACAGGCTCCCGATTATAGACTGAACATTTGTATCCGCCAACCCCAAATTCTAATTTTGAAGCTCTAAGCCCCAGTGTAACGGCATTTGGAGGTGGGGGCCTTTGGGTTTGTTTTTTTTTTTTAACGTTTATTTATTTTTGAGACAGAGAGAGACAGAGCATGAACGGGGGAGGGGCAGAGAGAGAGGGAGACACAGAATCTGAAACAGGCTCCAGGCTCTGAGAGGTCAGCACAGAGCCCGACGCGGGGCTCGAACTCGCATACCACGAGATCGTGACCTGAGCCGAAGTCGGACACGCTCAACCGACTGAGCCACCCAGGCGCCGGCCTTTGGGTTTTAAATGAAGTCTTGAGGATAAGTACCCCCATGATGAGATTAAGCCCTTATAAAAAGAGGAAGAGACCAGTGCCCCCCACCCTCCAAGTAACGTTACAGCAAACAAAGCAGGCATCTACAATCCAGGAAGAAGGCCCTCACCAGACACAGAGCCTATCAGCATCTTGATCTTAGACTTCCCAGCCTCAGAACCATGGGGAGTAAATGACTGCTGTTTAAGCCACCCGTTGAAGGCATTGTGTCATAGCCGTACAAACTAAGACACTCCCAAGAGTGACAAATCCAACACCAAACTTATCACTTTATGCCACAAAACACCTGGTCCTCTTTCTCCTGTGTTCTCTACCTCACTGGATGATACCACTTTCCATCCTGATGTCAAAAAGGGAAATGGGGGACACATCGTTGATCCCCTTCTCAGCCTGTGTGCAAGTAATCACTGAGATGTACCACCTCACCGCTGCCTCTGTCCCAGCTCTTCTGTGCCTGCATCACCTCGCTCCTTCCTCCGCTCACCACCAATTCTCACCTCACTTACCGCGAAGTCTCGCAAACCACCCTCCCTCCCTCCACTTCTATCCTTTCCCCTCATTTGGTGTCCAAATCACAGTCACAGCAAGTCTTGACTTGCTGTCACTTCTCTCATTAAAGTCCTGCACAGTTCCCAGTGGCTCTTAGACAAAGTCCGAGTGCCTCAGCAAGAGGAGGAGAGACCGTCATGATCAAGGCCTGCTTAATGACACAATTTCATCTCCTCCAATGTCCCTGGCCCCTGACTCTACCAAATTAAACAAACAATTCAAACAAAGAACCATACTTCCATTTGAGCTGAATTAGAATTGGCCTCCAATTTATGGCATTGTTATTCTCTAGGCAATTTATTTTTGGCACAAAGAGCCCATCTTAGATAATAATACAAAGTCAATCAACGAAAACCAAAATATATATGTGTGTGTGTGTGTGTGTGTGTGTGTGTGTGTGTGTATATATATATATATATATATATAGTAATACTGTAATATATATTGTAATAAATACTGTAATATGTGTGTGTGCATATATATGTGTATATGTATATATGTATATGTATATGTATATATATACATATACATATATATATAGTAAATTTTCAATTAGGTGGATTTTTTTTTCCTGCACAACTGAAATGGCTTAGTCCTTCAGCTAAGACCGAAATGAATTTGAGTAAAAGATACCTTTGTGTTTCCTCAGTAAGTCCTTCATTAGCAAAAGCAGCTTTCCATTGTACTGAAGACACTCAAGCTGTATTCAGAAATCACAGATAACTGTGTCAGAAACTGCCTTTGCTTATTTGACTTGCAAAAATGCCTTAAAAATGACAATCACTTTGGGAAAATCCTAAAGGAATGACAGTTTTCTCCTCTTCCTCCTCCTTCTCCTCCTCCTACCCCTTCACATCCCTTGTTCCTTGTTACATTAACCAAAATAACTGTCTCAAACGTATCCTTCCTCCTCAGTAACGCCTAACTTTCCAAAAAGTTACTTGAAAGTTCTGCATTGGTACCTGCAATTTTCCCTCTGTGTCCGAACGTAATAAAATCTTCTCTTGCCAGAGCCATCAAATCATCCTCTGGCCATTGTGCAACCTTGCCTCACCAAGTGTATCTTAAATTCTGGAGTGAGACAAGGCTTTTCAATTTCTGGTCTGCTGTTCAACAATCTCAAAGGCGTTCTTCCTCACATGTGAGTCCATCCACGTTCCCAGCAACTCTGATCTTGTTCATCCCAGTGGGATCTCATCTGTAGGTGCTGTATGAGGCAGCATTACACACACAGTTTTATGAAATCTGTTCATGTTACGCATTCATTTATCCAACAAATATTTAAGTACCTTCTTTGGGTCAGGTACTGTGGCAGAGATTTAGGATATATCCATGGATGAAACAGACAGAGATCTCTACCATTGAGGGGAAAAGAGACAGTAGTTCAACAAATAAACACATAACCCATTGCAGGCAATAACTGCAGTGGAAAAAAGAAGAGTTGATCAGAGCAAAGGGGTTCTGGCTGTAAGCAGGACAGGCTACCCTTCTGCTTTAAGACTTACAATCCCTTCCAAGCTCACTCCCCTGGATACAGCACCACAAATCAATTCAGCTCTGACCTTCTCCAAAACCTTTCCCTGTTCCTCTAAGCCTGGAATTGGTACTCTCCTCTTTGTGCCAAGGGTAGGCTTTACTTCCAGACTTCTCTTACTGTAGTTAGTTATCCGGTTAGATCTCTGTTTCTCCCGTAGACTATGATTATTTCTCGAAGGAAATAATCTTGTCATTTATTGTCATATCATTAATACTCAGGACAACATCGGCATTCAATACATGTGAAAGAAAGGAAGAAAGAAAGAAAGAAAGAAAGAAAGAAAGAAAGAAAGAAAGAAAGAAAGAAAGAAAGAAAGAAAGGATCACTCTCTTTTTCCTCTGGCAATAAAAAAAGTGCTAAAATGAGATGCAGAAGACACTTTGGAAAACTGTTCAGCAATTTCTAAAAAACACAAACATATAATTACCATAGTACCCAGCAATTCCATTCCCAGGTATCTACACAAGAGAATTGAAAGCTTATGCCCACGCAAAGATTTGCATGCAAATATTTATAGCTGCATTATTCCCACAAGCCAAAAACTGGAAACAATTTAAATATCTACCAACTGGTAAATAGTGTGGTATATTCATACAATGGAATATTGTTTAGTGAACTATCAACATGCGCTGAAACATGGATGAAACTTGAAAACATTGTGCTGAGTGAAAGCCAGATAAAAGAAGTCACATATTACGTATGATTCCTCTATATTAACTGTAGAGAAAAGGTAACCTATGGAGTCAGCAAGGAAAATAGCGGGGTTGCCTGGAGTTGGGGGTGAAAATGAAGATTAACTGTAAGTGGGCATGAAGGATTTGATGGATATCATGAAAACCGTTTAAAACTGATCCTTATAATGGCTTCATCACTCAGTGCACTTACCAAAAATTACTGGATTGTAAATTTTAATAGGGTGAATTTTATGATTTGTAGAATATATTCCAATAGAACTTTAAAATATATTTTAAATATATAAGATCCAGGGGCATCTGGGTGGGTCAGTCAGTTAAGCATCCAACTGTGGCTCAGGTCACGGTCTCACCATTCATGGGTTCCAGCCCCGTATTGGGCTCTGTGCTAACAGAGCCTGGTGCCTGTTTTGGATTCTGTGTCTCCCTCTCCCTCTGCCCCTCCCCTGCTTGCACTCTGTCTCTTTTTCTCTCTCTCAAAAATAAACATTAAAAGAAAATTAAAGTATATATATATATATATATATGTATACATATATATACATATATATGTATACATATATACATACATATACATATATACACATACATATATAATCATATATACACATACATATATACATGCATATACATACATACATATATATACATATATATGTACATATACATATACATACATACACGTATATATATACATATATGTATGTGTATATATGATTCAAAGAAAGCTTGGGAAAATATAAAACCTCTTTGGGTTATCAGTAAGACTTGAAAGAATGTAAAATATGAGGTCTCAGATGCTCCCACTGGTGACTCAATATGGCTTGTTCAAATTTGAGACACAATTGGTTTAATATTTCCTGCATTCTGTGGTTTAAACTAAACCGTGGCTTCCATTTTGGACTACAGGAATTTTAGAGACAAAGATATTTTATATAGAATTTGCCACACTTCAGACATATTTTTGAAAGTTAATTAAAATACGACATCAAGTTTTAATATTTAAATGCAAACATCAGTGTCCATTCCCAGCGATAATGTTTGGCTTTCATTCTACTAATACGTTGCAAAATACACAAAATTATTTTATAAGTATCTACATATATCTGAAAGGTACAAAGGTAGACCTAGAAAAATAAGACTGATATATATATATTCCAAAGACTAAGTAGGCTAAAGAAGACAAAACCAGAAACAAAGGATATGTGTGATATAGGAAATTGTTACATATTTCATAGTTAAAAATAAAAAGTATAATTATCTCTCTATTCTCAGTGGAATCATAGTTCTCTGATTCTAAGAAACCTGATTTTTTTATACTTCAAATAATGCTGAAATCAAGAGGCATTTTAGAATCATTATATATTTTTTGGGGGCGCCTGGGTGGCGCAGTCGGTTGAGCGGCCGACTTCAGCCAGGTCACGATCTCGCGGTCCGTGAGTTCGAGCCCCGCGTCAGGCTCTGGGCCGATGGCTCGGAGCCTGGAGCCTGTTTCCGATTCTGTGTCTCCCTCTCTCTCTGCCCCTCCCCCGTTCATGCTCTGTCTCTCTCTGTCCCAAAAATAAAAAAAAAATAAATAAAAAAAAAAAAACGTTGAAAAAAAAGAATCATTATATATTTTTAGTGCTGCATTTTCCCCCAAAACCTGATATTAAATATATTGTAGGTCTTAAAATGAATAGAATTTTAAATTTGAGGGGAAAATAGTTTAAAAAACAAAACATATATTTCTTTGTAAGACACCTTTCTGTGTACATGTGAATATGGATTTAACGTTCTTGCAATTACATGAAATAAACATAGTGAGGGGGTTGCCTGGGTGGCTCAGTCAGTTAAGCATTTGACTCTTGATTTCGGCTCAGGTCATGATCTCAGGGTTGTTAGAGAGAGCCCCATCTCAGGGTTTAAGATTAAGATTAATGTTTAAGATTCTCTCTCTCCCCTTCCCTCTGCCCCTCCCTGCTTCCCAGCCCCCCAATAAACAAACAAACGTAAGTGAGATTACCCAATGAATACCAGAATCAGGAGAAGCTGCAAAAACTCCATTGTCTCCAGATAAACTTGTGGTTTGCTCAGTTCTGCCGAGAAACCCCCAACATGCTGGAAACAGGCAGGGTCTAAGCTCTAAGAGCCATCCTTTCTCACATGATCTTAAACACTTGTTACTAAGTCCTCACAGATCACACACACTTGTGACCCCTACAGAAATCTGAATTATATTCTCTGAAATACAAACTTATAGGGAAGAAAAGAGAATGTACAATCAATGGGGAAAACTCTAGTTTTACAGAGAACAATCATTCTCATACATGGTGCAGGATGGAACCCAATGGAAGGAAACTGGGCAGTAACTAGCAAAAATGCATTTGCCCTTTGACCCAGAAATCCAACTTCTAGGACCTGTCCTAAATATAAATACGTGTAATAACATGTGCATTGCAACATTATTTGCCATGGCAAAAGAATCCAAATGTGTAGCATCAGCAGACCCTTGAATAAACTACAGCATCCACATGCAGCGAGTAACTATAAAACACGGCATATATACATATAGAGTAACCTCCCAGGCACAGTAAGAGAAAAATAAGATACAGGACAGTAGATATAATACGCAAATTATATGTACAAAAAGAGATCGGATATGCCTCCGCACACATACTTGGTTGTATTTGTGAAGGAGACCATGGGGGAAGTGCAAACATAAAAGAAAGGAGAAAAGAGGGTAGAGAAATAGGAACGGGAACAAGATTTATCTGTTTGTAATTTGTTTTACAATCTTGACTTTGGAATGAAGTCAATGATTTACATTTTTCAAAAACTAAAAAAAAAAAAAAAAAAAAGAAGCAATCCATAAAATTAAAAACAAATAGAAGCAAATGAACGTAACGGGTTACGACATGGCGATGTCGCCCCACACAAGTCATAACTACTCCCAGAGACCTTACAGCACAGAATTTTGACTGTACGTCGTTGGTGGAATACAGGCTGAGGACTTTTAGGAGCAACATCGTTATTTTTTTAGACAGTTTTAGTAGTTTTTTACGGCTTTCCTCCCCACGGAAAAGAATTGCAAGCAACCTAAAGGCCCCCTCGTTGTCTGCCTGCCTGCGCTACAGGCCAGGATGCTGCTTTGTTCTGATAAGCAACTCATCTCCCTCTTCCTTTCAGAAAAGGAAATGCGTGTACATTCTGCAAATATACCTGGACCTGCGGGCAGACAGCTGAGCTTATTAGCACTGGGCCGTGACAAGCCCTGCAAGGAAGCAAGAAAAAATGATGTTTGCCTTTGTTTTGTCTTCCTCTCTCCTAGATATCAGAAGCAGGCCTGACAGTGATAAGGCCTGAAATCCGTTAAGAAACATGATAAACTTGAGAAACATCTAACAATAGCTAACGCTTACTGAGTGCTAAGCATGGGTCATTGAGGTTCTATCATCTTAGCCTTCAGGGGAAATTAATCATATCTCAGCCCCAGAATTCATGAAACTGATCCATTTTTTAACCTTGACACCAAACTAGATTGGCATCATAAAACAGGAAAGTTATGGAGCTCTTTGACATTAAAGAAACAGAACTCAGACCGGAACCCAGAAATCGGTTAAATAATTCTAAGACCAAATGGTCTCATCCAGGCACTAACATAGAAGAGTATCTACAGTCATTGGACAGCACAGAAGAACAACCCTAGATTTGGAATCAGTATATTTCAATGCAGGGACACCCAGGTGGCTCAGCAGTTAAGTGTCTGACATCATCTCACGGTTCATGAGTTCAAGCCCCACGTCGGACTCTGTGCTGACAGCTCAGAGCCCGGAGCCTGCTTCAGATTCTGTGTCTCCTCTCTCTCTCTCTCTCTCTCTCTCTCTCTCTCTCTCTCTCTCTCTCTGCCTCTCTCCCACTCATGCGCTGTCTCTCTCTCTCTCTCTCTCTCTCAAAAACAAGTAAACATTAAAAAATATTTTTTTTTTAATTTTTTTTTTCAACGTTTTTTATTTATTTTTGGGACAGAGAGAGACAGAGCATGAACGGGGGAGGGGCAGAGAGAGAGGGAGACACAGAATCGGAAACAGGCTCCAGGCTCCGAGCCATCAGCCCAGAGCCTGACGCGGGGCTCGAACTCACGGACCGCGAGATCGTGACCTGGCTGAAGTCGGACGCTTAACCGACTGCGCCACCCAGGCGCCCCTAAAAAAGATTTTTTTTAAAGAATATTTCACTGCAAGCCCCTTACTGTGTGATCTTAATCAGAGCACTCAGGCCAGTGTCCACACAGGGAAAAAGCAGATATAACCAGCATCTTGAGACAAACTAGACTTAACATGGATGCATGTGGTACTCTAAAATTGTTAACGTTATAAAAAATTTAGGATTTTATTGACATCAATTACAAGGAACCAATCGTAAGAATGGGGGAAAGGAATAGAAAGAAAAGAGAAAGAACGAAGAAAAAGATGAAGGAAAAGAAAAAAAGATGAAGAAAAGAAAAAGACGAAGTAAAGTAAGTTTTTATTCTGTCCATTGTCAGTGGAGCCCTCTGAAGAGCTGTTTCTATGTCTCAGCTCTCTTGTCGTCTTTGCACGAGATTAATCGCTGTAAAAAATATTTTAAGTTTTTTGGACAACAATTATAAAGCTGGCAAGCTCACTATATCCTTCACACGTTACCTAGCGCATGTTTTTGTTCAAATAGTGTTGCATTTGAGATTATCTAACGTTATGAGTAGAATGAGATTTTGATCCAAAGAGATTCTCCTTACAAATGCCTAGGAATAGATATGCCACATAGAAAGTATTAAGCAAAAGCTTTTATTTTTTTTTAACTTTTTTTTTAACGTTTATTTACTTTTGAGACAGAGAGAGACAGAGCATAAACGGAGGAGGGTCAGAGATAGAGAGAGGGAGACACAGAATCTGAAACAGGCTCCAGGCTCTGAGCCGTCAGCACAGAGCCTGATGCGGGGCTCGAACTCACGAGCCGTGAGATCATGACCTGAGCCGAAGTTGGACGCTTAACTGACTGAGCCACCCAGATGCCCCTAAGCAAAACCTTTTAACTAATAAATAGCAAAGCACAATTTCCTACAGAATCCACACGTTCCTGACATTAATTATAAAAATGGACTGAAGGTGCTGCTGGGGATAATAATCACGATGGTTCTGAGGGTTCTGAGGCTCCAGCACGGGGGAGAAAAAGACACCTGAAGGAAGCAGACCACTTGTAGTGATGCCGCCCCTAAACCCGCCACCCACCTCCCATCCTTACCACCAGGCCAGACCAGCCAGACTTCTACTAACAGCACCTGCACCTCTTTGTGGGTGAGCTTCTCAACCTGCCAGATTCCACTTCTCCACCTGTGCGGAGGTGCTCAGCACTCACTGGCCCCAAGATGAGCCCTCAAGCAATGACTGACGGGACTTGATATTTAAATACCCCAGCTCCCTGCCCCTTGGGAGGGAAACCCTGCGGTACATGTTTTCCAAAGGCTCTCAGGGTTCCCTAGCACAGTTGGGCCTCAGCTCCCCACAGTCATAATTTGCCTGTGAAGGAGAATTTCTTTAGCTAATTTTCTACCCATTCTCACTTCCCCATTCCCTTTCCAAGTATTTCTGGTTTCACTTCCTAAATACACTACTTGTACCCAAATCCTCTTCTCAGGGTCTGTTTCTGGAACACCTCAACCAAGATGCCATTTCTCTCACAGAAATGTATCTCCTCATGGTTCCTACTCATGAATAGCACAACTCCTCACACCATAATCTTCCTCATTATTTCCTCCTAAGTATCAACCAAGGCCGTGACTACCTCACTATCACATTAGGTCATATTTAAGCGGTGACCAAGAAGTGACTGGCATCCTATTCTATGATTTGTAAATCAGCTCTACTCATTAGTCATTTTTGGTATTCTTCCATTCTCTTTCTATGGAATCATATTTTATATGAAATTAAGTTACTAGCAAACTTTCTGGTAGTCTGACATAAGATAGTCCTTGCTTTCTGAAACATCATTTCCAGAAACAATTAAGATGGAAACCTCACAATGCAAAAGAGTCTTGTGTCACTGTTCTCTGTAATATAAAATCCTGAGTACACAAGGCCCTTGGTGATCTGGTTCTGTCCAATATCATCTCCCAACTATTGTTTTAGAAACTTTAAAACCCTAGAGATAATTTTCACCTACACAGTGTTGGTGAAAGAAAGAAAGAAAGAAAGAAAGAAAGAAAGAAAGAAAGAAAGAAAGAAAGAAAGAAAGAAAGAAAGAAAGAAAGAGAGAAAGAAACAGAAAGAAATAAAAGAGAAAGAAGAAAGAAAGAAAAAGAAAGAAGGAAAGAAAGACAGGTGGGAGGGAGGGAGGGAAGGGGAAGAGACAGTGAGAAAGCTGGAGGGAGGGAGGAAGGAAAATAAAGCACTAAATAGGAAGGAAAGGTTTCAAATAAATAGGAATAAACTTGATGAAATCTCACTATTACAGAATAAATTGCATATCTTGCTACCTAATAAACTTTATCTACCATCCATTGTTAGAGCAGGAGTGGGGGAAGAGTAAAGAATACCATTTAGGAAAATTAAAAATCTGATGCATTCTCTTTCAATATTAGAAATTTAGGAGAAATAAAAAATAAAGTTATTTCTTTTAGAATCCCAGTATAATACATAATCTTGTCTTCACACAATGTATATGAAATCGTCCAATAGTTCATGAGACTTCAAATATCTTCAAATCGTTTTCACGAGTTTCATGAGTGCCACTAAGGTATGACTCAACCCCAACAAAAATGGGAAAAGACATTTCTCCAAAGACGATGCACAAATGCCCAAAAACACATGAAAGGACGCTCAGGGTTAATAATCGTTAGAGAAATGCAAACCCAAACCCCAATGAGATAATACCTCACCACATTAGAATGGCTACTATCAAAAAAATACAAATAAAAAAACTAACAGAAAATAACAAGTGTTATTTAGGATGTGGAAAAATTAGAACGCTTGTACCCTTTTGGGGTAAATATAAAATGGTGCAGCCTCTATGGCAAACATAACGGCAGTTCCTCAAAAACTTAAAAATAGAATTACCACATGACCCAGCAATGCCACTCCTGGGCCCATAACAAAAACGAAAACAAAAACAAAAGAAAAAAACAGTCGAAAGCAGGGTTTCAAACAGATATTGCACACTAATGTTCATCGCAGCATTAGTCACAATGGGCAAAAGGTGGGCACGACCCAAAGTGTCCATCAACAGATAGGAATGTATAAAAAAAAAATGTGGTCTGCACATACAAGGAATGTTATTCATCCTTAGAAAGAAGGAAAATCTGACCCACACTACCACACGGATGGACCTTGAAGAACACTGAGTGAAATAAACCAGACCCAAAAGGGCAAACACTGTGTGATTCCACTCACGCGAGGTACTTGGGATAGCCAAATTCACACAGAGAAGATAGAATGGTGACTGTCAGGGATGCAGGAGGGAAGAAATGGGGAGTTAACTGTTTAATAAGTACAGAGTTTTGGTTTCATAAGACAAAGAGAGTTCCAGAGACTGTTGTACAATAATGTGAATATACTTCTTGCCACTGACCTATATCCTCAAAAGCGGTTAATGGGAAATTTCACGTTACATGTATTTCATTACAAGTTTTCAAAAATAAAAAATAATTTTTTAAATTTTTTTTTGTTTTTTATTTTAAAGAGAGAATGAGTGAGTGGGGGAGGGGCAGAAAGAGAGAGGGAGGGAGAATCTTAAGCAGGCTCCAAGGTCAGCGTGGAGCCAGCCCCAGGTGGGACTCAGATCTCATTCATGACTGTGAGATCATGACCTGAGCCAAAATCAGGAGCTGGATGCTTAACCGACTGAGCCACCCAGGTGCCCCAAAAATAAAAAAATAAATTTAAAACATTTTTCAAGATACTACTGCAACGCTCATTATTAAAGGATAAAAATTGTCAAGGATGAAAATGCATTTACGACAGTAATTTTTTTAAGACTGAAAGTTCGAAAATCGTGGCTAACGTGCTGTTAGCGAGCATCATCTCTTTCACAGGTAAGAGCCATCCATGTATGCATCTGCTACAGAGATAAGGAAGAGGGCAGGCAGTTTGCCTAAAGCCTTAAGTAGCCGCAGCAGCAGGGGAGAAACTGTCCTCCTGATTCTGAACACAGGGATCATCTTTGACCCTACCACATTATTTCCTGATGTCTTTTTCGAAGACATTGTTTCAAACATAGTCTCCTGAATTCTGGCTCCTTTAAAAAATATTCAGTGCTTTTGGTGGTGGTGGTGTTTATCATTCCCACTGCATAGTTTCCTTTTGAAATGTTCTTGAAACACGCTCTATGGGAGGCCAAACACAGCAGCACAATGACAAATGTGTTCATCGGTTAGCTTTTCTGTAGAAGCAGGTGGGCCCTTGGCCCTTAAAAAAGCTTGCTCCAGAGGGATGATGAATCAGCAAATAATGACTTCGCAGGAAAATCCTCAGCTCTAACCAAAAGTTCAGTTCATCCCATGGGCCACGTGGCATTCTATTGCTTGGGAAATGTGCACAGAAAGCCTCACCACAAAATCACGGGTTCCCTGAATTCTTCCAGGTCAGGAACTACGGAGCTGAAGACTCCTCCAGGGCTTTCTGGTGCACTTCCCTGTTTCATAGCTTAAAATCAACCTTTACACAGGGTTATTAGGTGCATGTTTCAGAACCTCTAGCACAGGATAGGCCATTCTTGCCAAAAGAAACCACTTCTGGAGTCTAAAAACCCTTAGCGCAATTCTTCTGCACAGTATCATGTGAGCACATTTCACCTTATGCATACATAAAATTGTGTTTCTTTGTGTATTGCCTTGATTTTTTTCTATTGTTTTCAGGTACATTTGATCTTCTCAAAGTTGCTCTGAACTATGTAAAGATATTGTTCTTGGTCAGATTACGCTTGTAAGAAAATGGATGCATAGAGACTTACATCCCTGAGCCAGGGATACTCAATTTGTAAGGAACTACAAGACTAGAATGCAGGTGCTATTTCTCCTTTATACCATGTGGGTGAAATCCACCTTCCTGCCTGCTTGCTTAAAAGGATTTGTAAGTTAGGGGGCGCCTGGGTAGCTCAGTCAGTTGAGTGTCCGACTCTTGATTTCTGCTCAGGTCGTGATCTCACGGTCATGAGATCCGGACCCACGTGGGGCTCCACACTGAGCATGGAGCCTGCTTAAGATTCTCTCTCTCCGTCTGCCCCTCTTCCCCACTTGTACTCTCCCTGTCTCTCTCTCTAAAATAAAAAGAATGTGTAAGTTATATACACATACACAGATCAATATATTTATACACACATAGCAACAATATGTATACACACACTAATAGTTATACAAACATACATATATTCATACATGTAAGTTAAGTATGTGTCACTTTATTTTTAAGTTAGTGTATGTGTGCTTATGTATTCTATCATCTGTTAGCAATTTTAAGAAATTTTAGAATAAAAGGAATTTCTGGTTTTGAAGTCTATAGATTGATAATTAAACTATGGTATAACTATGTGGTATAAATAACTTTGGTATTACACATACATAACTATATGTACTACACACATAGCTATTAGAAATGATATATATGTGTTGATGTGAAAATATATTGATAATATATTGGTTAGTGAGAAAATCAAGTTACAAAAAAATACATAGTATTTTATTTTTGGAAAACGTAGAAGAAAATGGGAATATACACACCAAAATGTTTACAGTGATCACATCAAGCTGGTAAGACTGTGATTCATTTAAATAAATAAGTGATCAGAATTCATTGACTTCTTTCTGTTTGCCACATCTTATTTTTTTTATTTTGCTTAATTTTATTTTCTAATTTTTGTAAATGAACGCATCATTATTTTATACGATTTTCAAGCACTTTCAAAATTAAATTTCCAACAAGCAAGAAAATAGATTCTACCAAAAAAAGATAAAGTAAAACAGAAAGAAGGTGTGGAAACACCAGCAAAAGCACAGTGCCCTGCTCACCATGGCCCTGAATGCACATGCCAGTCACTGCTGTGAGCCTAGAGGACTGTCCTCTCCTACAGCCCAACCTACGTCATTCACTCTGACATCCTCTTCCAAATCAGCAGTGACGGAGCATTTCACTGCCTCCTGAGAACAAGATAATAGAAACAAAGGATTTCATAGTCTTGGTGTTTCACAATTGATTATGTAAAGTTTGGAAAGATTTTAAAGAAAAATAGTATTGGCAATATAAGCCACTGTTGTCACCGGTTATGAATTTAGCAACAAGAAATTATTGAAAACAGCCTGACCCAACTATAAACTGAGCTGATCATAAAGCTTTGGTGGTGAACCATTATTCTGGAAATTCATTCTGGGACCTCGCAAGGAAAACAAATGTTAGGGCACAGTGGTAGGTAGACAGCATCAGAGAAAATAAATAAATTAGGCTGAATGTTCCCTTTAAATTTTTTTTAATGTTTATTTTATTTGGGGGGCAGGGAGGGGAAGAGAGAGAGGGAGTCACAGAATCCAAAGCAGGCTCCAGGCTCCGAGCTGTCGGCACAGAGCCCGACGCGGGGCTCGAACTCACGGACCGCGAGATCGTGACCTGAGCTGAAGTCGGACGCTTAACCGACTGAGCCACCCAGGTGCCCCACAAGCGTCCCCTTTAAAGATCATTTCCACTTACTTGAAATTATAATAAGGGAAGTAACAGAATTCAAAAAGTCCTCAATTATTCTTACATTCACATTTCAAGTGGTACCTAAATAGTCCTTTTCACCCCTTTCATCCATCAGTCGTCACCCTGAGTTCACTTGCTCAGTTGAAGCTGCTAACACATCCTATTTTGCCCCGTGTAGATCTATCAGCATTGCATCTCCCGTTTTCCCCTTTCTGGTACAAAGTCTAGCGACATATGTTGGCAAAGGGTTCCTCGATTTTACATAATTAGTCTGAATTTTCTTCTCTGAAGAAACATTTTTAAATATTGGAATTTTGTTTGGGATATGCTCAGAAGTTGGCTGTTGACTAAAAACAATGAATATGAAGTTTACATAAATTAGAGCCCATTATTCCAAAGCATCTCATTTTGGTAGAACTCTGGGAACATGTAGGTGCTCAATTATTCTTTGACTAATTGAATTACATAACTAATGGATAATTATGCAATATAATAAGTAATTCACTCAAAAAACACTGGTGCCTCCTCTGTGCCTACAAGCTCTAGGCTCTAGGGACACAGTTTAAACCAGAGAGGTAAAGAATATACCCTCAGCTGTTGACACTGTAGTGGGTAAAAGAAGAAAAAAATCATATAAAAAGTTCTGATTGAAGGATTCATAAATTCCTCACAAATTTTTTCCAATCTATGGTAAACTCATGCAGACATTTTTCCAAAATCTGTGCTAAGAGGTGATTACTAATAAAAGGGTCAGAAGACTTAAACGTCTCTTCCCAAGGGAAAATGAACTAATTCTTTATTTTTCTCATGCTGAAACACATTTTATATTTACTGAAATTTTCAAGGACGTTGTCCCACAAAAAGAGAAATTCTGGCTTTCAAGTATCATTTTCTGAAAAAGTAAATTTTGCCTAATCTAAAACCTGCTTAGATCTTTGCTGTAGAGATTCTCATGAAATTGATTCCCAGAAAAAAACCCTTCCTCTGAAATTCGCACACGCAAGGAAAGACCAAAAACATATGATACAGACATAGTTACTTGAACTCACAGACACGTGGAACCATTTAGCCAGGGAGTGAAAAAACGGGGTCACATTCAGGCAGGCAGACTGGATTCTCAAAGAACTGAAAAGTCTGCATAATATATATTAAGCCAGATATTAACCTCAAACCTCATCAGTTCTCATGAAATAAAGAGTTGCTGGATTCACCTTTTCTATGCGAGGCCGAGGGGCCCCGAGGCTCCCCTGAATTGTTGATGCAATAGATCAAATGAATTGTGGATGCAATAGATCAAATGAAATCAATCAACAGTTACTTACCTGCTGAACAATGCAGGTTTCTAGTAATTTTCTACAAAGATGACAGAATGTACAAAACTAAAAGAAACCAAAACAGTAAAAGAGAGTGGGTCTAAAGGAAATTCACATTTTTAGCCACACTCTTCCTCCCTCAGTTTACACATTATTTTCTCAGTCTCCCAGGCTCCAAAACTTGGAATCATTCTTATCTTAGGCTCAAATGTTTTGTGTCTTATATTCGAGCACTCAACATAGTTTGCCATTTCTTACTGTTAAATGTGCCGCCCGCTTTCATTATGTCCACTCCAATCCGGGAGTCCATGTCTCATGCCTGCATTTTGTTATATCTACTCCTGAAAAGTAGCTTCTGAAAACTCCTTTCTGCTCCAGTATATTCATTTATTACTGCTAGGTGAGTACTTTCACTTGCTAATGAACCTGCAGTGGCTCCCTATTGCCTACTGGATCAAGTCCACATTCCTGCACCATGCATTTGATGCCCCCATTTACTGTCCCTGGCCTACCTCTAAATGTGGACACCAAGCAGCCTGGGGAAAAGTGCCTGGCTTTGGTATTGGTAGATCTTATTTTTAATCTCAGCTCTGCCACTTACTCCTTATTGACTCTAAGCAAGTTACCTAAATTCCCTAAGCTTCAGTAAACTTCCTTGAAATATGGGAATAATAAAATCTATCTTGCTAGGTTATGGGAATTCAATATAATACCTAACAGTGGGTTGGTACAGTTCATTTATATTTTCATTCCTTTGTTCACATATTCCCTTGGACTGGAATGCCCATCCCCCTACTGTCCCTGGGGGTAGGGGTCGGGGGAGGGGAAACTGTCTTCCAAGATGGATCTTAAGAGAATCTTCTCCCTGAAGATATTCTACAGTCACTGAAATGCACAGAAATAATGTTTTCTGATTGGTGAAAACTATGTTTACCTAGTAAAGGAAATCTTTGACCAGGAAAATCACACAGCTTTGGAAAAAATAATTAAAAAAAAAAAAAAAACACCTTCTTAGATAGGAAAAAAAGAGAGAGGGGGAAGAAAGAGAGGAAAAAAAGAGAGATTTAAAAAATAATCACTGGGGCAGAAGTCCTTCACATTTGGCCCAAAATATTTTCCTTCTTCCCAGAATTTACAGAATTGATCTGTACTGTCAATCTCAGAGCCGCTTTTTTTCACAAATCTTTCTTTGATTATGTCACTTACATAGCTCTCTCTCCTCTGCCCATCTAGAAGCCATTAATAGAAAGAAGAAATGCAGTCCCTTATTTTTTTAATCCTGTACTGACATTTACAACTGTTGGCCCAAATTATTAAGACCGCACTAATACTGGTAGGAGGATATGCATGCGGGTGGGGAGGAGGATGAATAGGTTGGGGGGACGATGAGCTTTTCATGCGGGGTTCACCTAAAAAGAACGTATTTTCAATCTCTCCTCTATAAGTAACATTAAACTGTGCTTTGTAATTAAAGCCTAAATTGTTTAGGCAATGGCTCCAAGTTGATTATCACCATAATGCATATGTTCCCTTGATGGATTTTGATAGTCCACATACACTCCTAGATAATATAAGAAAATACATCAGCGAGATGATTAAATGCTCTCTGAACAGAAACATTTAAGAATTTCAAATGAGTTATATAATACACTTTACTTTATAATAGGTCTTGGGTATAAATAAAATCCACCATATATTTCTCAAGGAACTAAGCAAGATTTTAATTAAGAATTCTTGGGGTGCCTGGGTGGCTCAGTTGGTTAGGCGTCAGACTTCAGCTCAGGTCATGATCTCACAGCTCGCGGGTTCTAGCCCCTTGTCGGGCTCTGTGCTGACAGCTCAGAACCCGGAGCCTGTTTTGGATTCTGTCTCTCCCTCTCTCTCCGCCCCTCCACCAATTGCGTTCTGTCTCTCAAAAATGAATAAACGTTAAAAAAATTTTTTTTAAATTCTTAGAAAAGAGGGGCGCCTGGGTGGCTCAGTCAGTTGAGTGTCTGACTCTTGATTTCGGCTCAGGTCACAACCCCAAGGTCCTGGGATACAGCCCTCTGTTGGTCTCCATGCTGAGCCTGGAGCCTGCAGCCTGCTTGAGATTCTCCTCTCTCTCTCTCTCTCTCCCTCCCTCTGTACCTTTCCGCCACCTGTGCTGCTCTCTTTATTTTTTTTTTTCTTTTTTTTTTTTTTTTAAGTTCATTTATGTATTTTGAGAGGGGGGTGGAGAGCACATGCACGCATGAGCAAGGGAGGGGCAGGGAGAGAGAGAGAGAGAGAGAGAGAGAGAGATGCAGAATCAGAAGCAGGCTCTGCACTGTCAGCACAGAGCCCGACACGGGGCTCGAACTCACAAACCGGGAGATCATGACCCGTGTGCTGCTCTCTTTAAAAAAAAAAAAAAAAATGGGGCGCCTGGGTGGCTCAGTCGATTAAGCATCCGACTTCAGCTCAGGTCATGATCTCACAGTCTGTGAGTTCGAGCCCGCATCAGGCTCTGTGCTGACAGCTCGGAGCCTGGAGCCTGCTCCGGATTCTGTGTCTCCCTCTCTCTCTGCCCCTCCCCTGCTCATGTTCTCTCTCTCTCTCTCTGTCTCAAAAATAAATAAAAACATTAAAAAAAGAAAAAGAAAAAAAAGAATCAAGAAAAAGAATTCTTAGAAAAGTGAAATTAGTTATAGCAAAAGCAGAAAAATCTAAGACCTTAAAAATAAAAGATACTTTTAATGACTAATAACATCTTAAGGACTTGTCACTATTTCATAGTAACACACCTGAAGGAAAACAGTAATTCAGAACTTTGCTTCCTCACCAGAGAGAAGATGTTGGTCCCAAACTTCTCCAGCTGTGCCTGGTGTCCAGGTGAAGTGTGAGAGTGCCAGAGGCTCCCTGGGAAACGTCTGCCTCCCTTTCAACATTTTCCACCCCCAGTCGGATCAAGATCAAGTTGATCAAGATCACCAGACCCTTGCGTACAGCCAGTGGCCATGGTTAGAAATAATCTTTGATTTTTTATTTTTTTTAATGTTTTATTTAGCTTTGAGAGGGAGAGAGAGGAGGAGAGGGAACAGGGGAGGGGCAGAGAGAGAGGGAGACACAGAATCCAAAGCAGGCTCCAGGCTCCGAGCTGTCAGCACAGAGCCTGACGCTGGGCTCGAACTTATGAACCGTGAAATCATGACCTGAGCCAAAGTCAGATACTTCACCAACTGATCCCCGCGGGTGCCCCTAGAAATAATCTTAAAATAATAGCCCCTAATACAATGTTACCAAATGGGAGTGGCTGTGTGGCACCTACTTGGGACCATGAAACCCTACTGGAAAAATATTTTCCAGTAAAAGCAGTCCTTATCCCTACCATTTCTCAAGATCCCCACGGGAAACGTAAATGTTGATGATTCCTAACCTTCATTTATTTCATGAAATCAGCAAATATTAATTGAATGCCTGTGTCAGCCACTGCACTAAAATATACTTGTGATCCTGCCCTACAGAGATTATCTTCAATTATAGAAAACAGCAAGCCTAACAAACATGTACAAAGGGGAGGAAAGGTATAAAACTAAGAAAAGTACAAGCTTCTATGGGTACAGGCAGAGGCGTCCTGATTTAGGTCAGAGGATAAGGCCAGGATAAGGTCGGAAGGAAGGCTACTTAAGCTAAAATCTGACTTCTAAGGAGGACTCAGGTCATTGGGATTGTGTGGGAAGAAGACTTTTGGGCATGGAGACAAAGCTTTTTCTGGGCAGAGAAACAGCATGTGCAGAAAGGCTCAAAGAGAGTGCCAGCATATGTGATGCTAAGAAGGAATTAAAAGAAATTCTGTAGTTGGAGGCTGGATGGTGAAGGGGAGGGTGGTGCAATAAGAGAGATAGAGGTCAGGAGACTCTCACAAGCGAGGAAAGCGATTTGTACTTTATCCAAGTGGAAAGGGAAAACAACTGTGTGGATTTCAAGATTGTAAACAGCCTGGGTTTTTATGGCTGTTACACTTGAATGTGGTTTTGTTAAGACCTGGTACACACATTCTTGTGTGCTGTAGCACATTCTAAGCACAGAACATGGGGTGTGAAAATGGCAGATGAGTATCTGGACTTGACCTTTCTCAAGGAAATCCGGGTAGTGCTGTTTGAAGCAGCAAAGTGTCATGAAGGGAGAAGGTACACCATGAATCAATTACTGGGTAATAATATGACAAAAAAGGTGCCCAGGATGGTGAGGGTGATGTGTCAGAGAGCGACAGAGAGACCAACAAAGGGATCCCATGAGATAGATCACCATACTTTCGTATGAGAATTGCCCTAGACTCCATCTCTAGAGCTCTTCTCTCAGAACCCTACTGAAGACTGTCATTTATCCTCGAGTCGGCATGGGGTCAGGCCGGCAGATGGCAACGATTCTGGCTACAGAGTCAAAGGGGCGGAAGGTGATGTTTTCCCCGCTTACTACTTGCATCACAGGGCTAGACACACAATCTCCCTGGGTCTCAGCCTTCCCAACTTTCCAAATGTGGTGACAATTACTACCTCAGAGGGTGTTTTTGAGCAGTAAGAAAGAGCATGTGTGAAGGGTACCTAGAATATCCCTTGGCATCATAGTAGGCATTCAGTAAGAAGTGGTTCTTGCTGGGATGCTATTGGCTCCATTACCTCCCAGCATCAGGCCAAGGAAGAAAGAATAGAGGAGAGAATAAGAGGTTTGCTCATTAGGCATTAAGTGCCTTGGGAACTACTTTGTTGAATCTGAATTCCTTGTGTGGCAGAAAGTCAATAAATGTTCTTAGCTTGAGGACATGTGTTTGGTTCTTATTTCACAGTTGACATTCACATGGATACCAGGAATATGACTGCTAATTAAGTACTCATTGAGTAGCCTTTTTTCCTCATCACAAACATATAATTAAGATGTCAGGGTATGCACGCACGCCCACTCATGTGGGTGTATGCATGCGTGTGTGCATGGAAAGAGAGAAAGTGAGAATTTCTCTATAATAAAGTCATAAAATTAGGGAGCTGGAGGTCCCTCTGTTACATATCACTCGTTTATCAGGGTAACTCCAAGGCCAGACAACAGTAAACTCATTCTCCATTCAATATCGCTAACCTAACTCTATTCAGGTACATGATTTGCTCCCTGAATATTGCTTTATACATCTGCATGAAAGCAAACGAGGATAGGGCGCTTGAGAGTGCCAGATGGCTCTCTCCTTTACCTCTTTCCAATCTCATCTCAGATGACATTTCTGCTCCCTGTGGAAGCATGAGATTCCTAATACCTAAAACAGGTAACTGTCCTCTAAGTTGCTGCTGTAAGAGAAGCTTAAGCCAAATGAGCCAGTGAACCAAAACAGCCAAATCTGTAACTATGTGTGATTCAGAAGGGGCTTCCTTTAAATTCTATGAAGACGGGGACAGCACCAAGAACATACTTGCTCAATAATTTCACCGAGGAAATTAATGCCATGCCTCTATCTGAGCTTGTTACTTCCCACGGATGTGCCAGGCTTGATCAATACCCAATCCTTCCAACAGCCTCTGGAAATTCCCAGAGAGCTATTGAAAGGTGTGTCAGTAAGTCCTCTCAACTTACAAAAGATGCAGATTATCACTGGCCACAACTACCCAAAAGCAAGAGCCAAAAATAATATGAAACAGGAGGAAAAAACCTGTAATGACCTTACTTCCTCCTAAGAAAAAAAGCTGTGTTCATTTAGGAAAAATCCCCGAAGACAGAGGGTGCAGCCCCAGCCCTAGGTTGCCTTAATTTGGGTAAAACTATTCCATGTTAAACAAGAGATGACGGATATACCCAGAAGGGGAGACGAGAGAAGGGAGATAGTGGGTACCTGCATACTCCACAAGGTGATTCTTTCTTGAAACCCTCCCAAATCTTTGATAAAGTTGTTACAGCTCACTGAAGCCTTAAATAAATATATATTTTACGGAACTCAATAAAGGACTTTGTACCATGTTTTGCATGGGGTGAAACCCAAGCAATTAGCCTGAGAACAGGGGGCTGGAGAGGGGTTGTAGAGAAAGAAGCATGGCGGGCTGGATGGGTTGGGGAGGGTGGCGCAAATGCTTATTCCAGAGCACTGGAGTTGGATTTGGGTCCAGTTTTACCCAGTCTTTACATAACAGCTGCCTAGGGGCATATGGGTAACAAATTTCATATTAATGCCCAATGAGTGTAAGTTGATCCACTAAAATCCACAAACTATATACAGCACCTCTATTACAGTTATGAAGTTACATGCTCTAAAGCTCTGTTACTTGAGTGATGGGGATCCACAAGCCATTTTAGAAGAATGGCGTCATACAGAAAGGATGGCTCTTGCTTAGGGGCAATTCCTAAGTAATTTCCCCTTAACTGCTTAAAGGACATCCATTGCTGAACTTCATTAGACCCCAAAAGAAACTCCAGCTCTCCTGAGATCAGCAATTGGCCACTGGGGGTTAATGGAGAGAATTCCTATATGAAAAGCCTCTACTCATTCAATATTCAACAACATCGCTGTCTTCAAAAATGTTGCTAGCCAGGAACGCTTCTCATAATAACTTTATTTCCAGCCCTTCCCAACAGAAAACTAGCCTGTGAAGCAGACCACAGAAGTGTACCGCTGATTAAGGACAAATCAGGTAACTTTCTTTTCAAGTGTTGTCTGATCATCGTACTTGAATGCCATCACCAAGCATGCCAGGGAACAGGAGACAACAGTCAGCAACGCAGTGCTGGTACGCGGATTAGCGACTCTAAAACCAACCCACCCAATAAAGGGCAGAGGAAAAAATAGTTAAGGAGAAGAAATCAAAATACATTCTGTGGACTGAATCAGTTTACACCCCTGATAGGTCTTAAAGCCGATTCCCCGTTTTACTAGAAAGCTTAATAACAAAAAGTTTCCATGTAAAGTGCTGTCTGTCCATATAAGTCTTGAAATGAGTACAATTTCTCATGGAAGAGTAGTAACATTCATAGACAGATATAAGTTTGGACAGCCCTCTCCAACCAAAGATGAGTCAAGCAGGATGATTTCTGTCTTCCGTAAAATAGAGTGCAACAGCCTTCCTACCTATTGGATCAGAAAAGGTTTCTAGAACTTACTTATCTGCTCTGTTCCAAGTTCCAGAAATAAAAATGAACTTTCCCATAGGAACCACCTGGTCCTCAGTGATGTTTAAGCCACCCTTGTCAAAGCAGCTGAAAGGAGAGGAATATTGTAGACTCACCATTTGGTGGCTGTACCAGTAGAGCGACGTTCCCTTCAGCACCACCCAGAACTTTTTCCATTTGTTGCTTAGGAAAGTTCCTTTTTCTTTTTTCTTATACAGCCACCCTTGGCAGTCAGCATGTCCCAGGTCTTTACATGATATCCTCCTCCGACTCATCGTGAAAAAACCTGCAGCAATTATATGAGAAGGTAAATAACACAGTACCCTGATTTACATGACCAAGTGAAAGGTAACTGTTAATTGTTTACCTCTTGAGAGCTGATTTTTTTTTTTACTAAAATCTATGCAAAGTAAATGCAAAAAAAAAAGAAAAGAATTAATATTTATTTTATTTTTAAGCATTCATTTGGTGCTTAGAAGGTACAAGATATGACCAAAGAAAGAGGGAGGCTAATATGCAAGTGTTAGTCTAAGAATATTATTCAACAAGAATAAATTGAAAAAATTCAAATCATGAGCCTGGCAGGCATATCGTTGTACTAACACAGCTCCTTTCAAAATAATAGCAGTCATTATGCAATAGATAGAGAAGGGTTAATGCCCACCTAAACACAGCTACTTCCCGACTCGGGTGCCAGCTTTTCTAAGCTTTATTGACATACCACGAGGGATTAATCCAAATGAACAGCATGCCGTCATTTCTTAAAATCGAGCCAAAAATAACCAAAAATTTAATCTGCCATCCACCTTCTGATATGAGCATTAAGACAGACAAAAAAATAAATAAATCTGATCCCATAGAAGGCATCCGAGAGACAACCCACACTCACGCACACAAAAAGGGGATAAAGAAACAAAAGAGATCTAATTACCTTGAGTTTTCTTTCTCTGCTTCTGACGCAAGGGAACCTGCTGATAATGCAGGAAGGAAAGAAAAGAGGAAATTTCTGATTGTGTTGTAACATTTGTAAAGAGAGAAGGAGGGAGGGGGTGGCAATGTTTATGAGCAGGATGGAAGCTAAAAAAAACTCTCCAAGCAGAGCTAAAGGGGAGCTACTCGCTGAGGCACAAAATGTGCTAATTAGAATCGTATACGTTGAGCTGAACCTGAAGAAAGATACAAAGATGCGTAGCTCGGCGTTTATCACTAATGTTTCCTGTTTCCACCACAGACAGTTTTAATGCTACCACTTCTGTTAGGGCAGGACAGTGTGCACTGAAGTTCTTAAAAATAATGAAATATTTCCCCTTTGACTTTTTTGTGGGTGTCGGAGAGAATCAAAAAACAGATCCTGCTTCTTCTCTGGCAATTTTTTAAATAACACCAATTAATTAAATAAACCGGGAAGCTAACTGCGATCTCACAATGCTACCGGTTCGTATCAGATTGTTAAACCTGTGGCCCTGCCCCCATCTAGGGTTACACCTACACCACATGAATTCAATATCCCAGAAAAAGAAGTCCCACAACCTCTTTTGGTGACATCTAAGTATCTATCCTCCTTATCAGGAAATTCTTATCTACAGCCAGACTCAAATTACTCATTCTGTCTTTAAGCATCTCTGAATGTTTCTCACATGTTTCACAGAAGATAAGTTAATTTCAACTTCTATTTTATACCAGCTCTTCAAATATTCAAATCAGACATAAGATAATATATCTGAAATACACATCTTTCACAATACATTTTATTTTATTTATTTTTATAACGTTTATTTATTTTTGAGACAGAGAGAGACAGAGCATGAACGGGGGAGGGTCAGCGAGAGGGAGACACAGAATCTGAAACAGGCTCCAGGCTCTGAGCAGTCAGCACAGAGCCCCATGCGGGGCTCGAACTCAGGGACCGCGCAATCATGACCTGAGCTGAAGTTAGACGTTTAACCGACTGAGCCACCCAGGCGCCGTCTTTTGTGGTTAATTTTAGTCATCAGCCATTTACTAAGTACTTCTTAGAAGACATTACACTAATTGAATATCACTTCTATCAGGTCAAATGGAGTGTTAAAACTTGATTACTCAACCCTAACATTTAGGTGCACTGAAGCACAAGTCCTGGGTTTATCTGGTATATTTCAATAAAATGGAATCTTTTCAATCTTTTACAATCTTATATATGTAAATTCTGGGGGGAAATGGCTTGATCAATTATTTATCAGTTTTAATTTTGAGACTTGCCCATTTTGGCCACTGCAGGGGCAGGACTTTCAGACTACCCCAATGCAGTTAGTAAATGAAGCCTCATATTCCTCAATCATCTATTTTTTTTTTTTTAAGATTTTTTTTTTTAATTTTTTTTTTTTTAACGTTTATTTATTTTTGAGACAGAGAGACAGAGCATGAACGGGGGAGGGTCAGAGAGAGGGAGACACAGAATCTGAAACAGGCTCCAGGCTCTGAGCTGTCAGCACAGAGCCCGATGCGGGGCTCGAACTCACGGACTGCGAGATCATGACCTGAGCCGAAGTCGGCCGCTTAACCGACTGAGCCACGAAGGCGCCCCTTAAAGATTTTTTTAAAAGTTTGTTTATTTTGAGAGAGAGCAAGCAGGGGAGGAGTAGAGAGAGGGAGAGAGAAATAATTCTAAGCAGGCTCCGCACTGTCAGTGCAGAGCCTGATGCAGGGCTTGAACTCATGAACTGCGAGATCATGACCTGAGCCGAAGTCGGCCGCTTAACTGACTGAGCCACCCAGGCACCCCCACAATACATTTTAAACAATATGTGTAAGATCAGACTATCAGCAAACACAGATAATAAAAAAAAAAAGAAAAAAGCTTTCAAATGGCCGTGTGTGTGTGTGTGTGTGTGTGTGTGTGTGTGGAGAGACGTTTTAGATTAAAGAAGTTGCACATTATCTAAGCTGAATTTACTCATATATAAAAGATTTAATCTTTTATGTTAACAAGTGGAGAATTTAAAAATATTGTACATAATCGCAAAGCAGCTCTAATGGTTGACATACAATCTTACCACAACATTTGATAATATAGATGTTCCTGGCTAGTATTCTGCATACCTAACTATTGACCTAATAGCTATTGTGCATGGTACTACTATATGTTTCAAGAGGGAATATGATACAGGGGAAAGAGGGTAGGATTTAAAAAATCCAGGGGCCTGAAATCAGCTCCTGCCTGGGTAGCTGTGTTACCAGGAAAAAGTCAGTTGACCACTCAGAACCCGTTTCCTTGTTTGTAAACTCAAGATATTTCTAATAATCCCAATATAAAGGTCTTACAGATTTTTTAACAAGGTTGTATGTGAAAATTATCTGAAAACCAAAAAACATTATATGACTATATATAATATCATATTACACTATTACTGATATAAGCAAATACTTTATACTAATAAAAATTGCAGCATTTTTAGGATAAATGGGACTTGTATTTCCTTCAGCGACGATGATGAAGTCAATGTGCTTAAATTATTTTTCCTGGGAAATCTCATACTGACTTTTTATTTTACAAATGTTAGAATAAAATTTTAGTCGGGCAGGAATCAATCATCCTTGTGAGAAAAGGGCATAACAAAAGCAGTGACTGCCCTAAGTTTTAGGCAAGAATAGATTTATTACAGTCCTGACACGTGACAAAAATCTAGGCGTATTGTGACAAGGTCATCTCAGCGCCTCTGCAACAGATATCTCCCACCCTGACCTGCATCTTGGTCTGAAATTCCCACCATTCCCTCCAATGGTGTCCTGGGGTCTTTTTACTAAGCAATTATCTGAGATCAGGGAAACAAACAAAAAAAAAAAAAAAAAAAAAAATATATATATATATATATATATATATATATATATATATATATATATATAGATTAGCCCAAATATGTGTATCATTTGAATAGTTAAAACTTAGGTGAGTCAGGACTAAAGACAAAGGAGAGAGTAGGTAAATTTAGATGTGGGAACAGAGGCTTTCCTATAAGGTTCTGGCCCCAGATGACCAAGGTCAGTCACATTTAGTTCATAGAAAAAGAGCAGCTCTAAGAAGAACAAAGCATGGGAAAGTCACAAGAAGACAACTGTAGAGTCTGTAAAGGTGGGCACCATTGGGTCCATCTCTCCTGAGTGACCACTAGTGAATCTCCTCCATCCACCCATTTTGAGCCCCAATGGGACTGGGAACTCTCCAGCTCATCCATCCAACCCTAGGGCCGGCTCTAGAGAATGCCCAAATGAATCTATAGGTTTTACCTCAATTTTGCCCAAGACCCAGCCCTTGGTGTTTGCTAGAATCTTGTGTCTGGGCTGGGTGAGATCGGGAGTTGCAAGCAGGACAATACCTCAAAGAGAGTGAACACTCAACACCAAGAAAGAATTTAGACCTTTTTTAAGGGGGGTAAAGGAGTTTAGTCATTGAGGACACTCTCCTCTGACAATACTTCCCCTAAGGCAAATTATTATAAAATCTGTATTAACTGTTAAAACTGTTTTCCCCCAACCAGAAACAGAGCATATATTATAGAAATAACAAATTTTAGGGAGTTTCAGTTTCACCTGAATATGTGAATTTGAAACCTAAATTGGTTTAGATGAGAGAATGAAAACAATCTTCAGAACTTCAGTGAGTTTAAGATACATTTTACTCCTCACAACAGGAAGTGGAACCCACTAACTAGTCAGTTTTAAGAAGATGTTACATGTGGGTTTTTTTTTTTTTCACTAGGTAAGTGAAAAAAAAAAAAGCCGAGCAACCAGTTAAGCAATTTATGAGATAGTTTTTCAATAGTGGAATTATAACTTGTTATCAGAACAAGTGTCCAAAGCCTGATAAGATCTTCCCGTTGGGATGCTGTGGGTAAAAGTGAAGAATTATCCTAAATTCTGAGTTTGCACTAACTTGGTTCTAAAATTGGGGGGAAATTTTTCTTTTAAATATATATTCCCTTTTTACTGGAAAGCAGTACTTTAATTTTACAAAACGGTTACAGAAATTCATGTGGTTATTAATCATTCAAAACACACATAAACATACAAAGGAACCAGAACAAAATATACAAAGGGACCTTCCTCTGATGCCTAATGATGGTGCTAACACTCAGGTTACAGAGTAATTAGTCTAGCGACTTCCAATCTATATAGTAATTGTTAAATCCTGTGGGCACCATTTACCTCCATGATATATTGAAATTCACAGTAAAGTGGTTTGTCACTTCATGAAACTTCATAATGATTCTTCTGGTCTTTAGCAAAATTGTACAATGATATGCTAGTAAATGCACCATGATCTGTGGCACTTACCAGTTTTCATGGTGTAAAGTCTCACATCATTGTCAATTTCAAGCTACCAATACTTTAACCAAGGTACAAAAGTCCTAAGTATTTTAGTCAAACCAATTCCAACTGACTGTGTTGTTAGCAACGTTTCTCCATGAACACCTTTCTCCCACAAAGATTGTGTCTCCTTCCTGGAAAAGTAAACTCAACTTTCTATAGGGAGTTTTAAAGTTTTTAACTATTAAAATCTTACCAGAGAAAATACATGAAAAATTCACTTACTTTTTTTCAGAAGACTAACCTACCTTAAATATTACTCAATAATTCATATGAAAAAAAAACTCTAGTAGTAAAAACTGGAGTCAAATAATAGACATCCTAATAATAATAGGAATAGGAGATAATGACAGCTAGAAAATATATATAAAACTTGTAGAACGTTTGCCATGTGCTAGGCACTGCCCTGAATCTTTTCACAAATACCTGGATTGAATCTTCACAATAATTATGGCCTCGGTGCTCCCCATCTTACAGAAGAAGAAAACTGAAGCAAATGGAGGTCCAGTGTTTTGCCCAAAGTCATAGAAATAAATGGTAATGTGCAAAAGTTTATTTCAAGAACAAAACTAGTGGCAGCTTCTTACGATATTTGCGCTTGCTGTTGCTGATGATAAAGGAGTAGGACAGGGAATGTGAGTGGGACTAGAATGTGAGGGGAAGCTGGAGGCATAGAAGAGACAGAAGAAGGAATAAAGTGGGAAGACTAGGAAGAAGGGGGAGAAGGAGAGGAGAGAAGGAGCCAAAGAGAGGAGCTGGAAAAGGGAGGAGGGGCCAGAAGGGGAGAGTGAGGAGGAGGGAGAGAATGTAGAAAGTGAGGGAGAGTGAAATGCCAGGGAAATTCTGGAGTTTCTAGCCTAGACAATTGGATAAATGACAGCAATATAGACAGCATAGTTTTAAATATACACATTCAGTAGTAAACAGCAAATTTGATGTACATATGAGGCCTCTAAGTGGAAATGCTCTGTATACATTGTACTTAAGGGTCTAGGGATTTGGAGAAAATCTGGAACAAGATATAGAACTGGGAACCATCAACGTATAGAGAGTACAAAACTTGAGCTAGGATAAGATCAGCCATGTGTGCAGAAAGACAAAGACTCAGAAGTCAGAAATCTGAAGGAGGCCCAATACGTTACACAGTAGCAACAGAGAAACAATCAAGGAGACTGAACATAACAGCTAATGAAAAGATACAGAAAATCAGAGGAGGCGTTGTCCTGGAATTGACCAGGAGATTTGTGGGGGGTCTTTAATTTTTTTTTGTTTTTGTTTATATTTGAGAAAGAGAGAGACAGAGCATGAGCAGGGGAGGGGCAGAGAAAGAGGGAGACAGAATCCAAAACAGGCTCCAGGCTCTGAGCTATCAGCACACAGCCAGATGTGGGGCTTGAACCCACAGACTGTGAGATCATGACCTGAGCCAAAGCAGGGATGCTTAACTGAATGAGCTACCCAGATGCCCCTTGACCAAGAGATTTGAAAGAAAGGGGAGTCCAAAACATCAAGTGCTGCCAGTGTAAAAAAAAGAAAGATCCACTCTCAGATAAATATTCCAGCCCAGAGAAACACATGCCCCTATGCACAGTGGAGATCACAGACAGTTTGTTAATTGCACCATTGTACTGGTAATACACAACTGTAGAATGCTTATGTGTTTCGTATGTGGGTGGATAAACAGCGCCCTTTTCCTTTAGTGCCATGCTCTGTCAGAACTAGCGCTACCTGGGCAAAACAAATCTCAAAAACACCAAGTTGAAAATTAAATGCCTGTAATAATGCTATTGTTTATAAGATTGTTAAATATTGCGTGTAAATACTAAAGCTGCATGGGAATGATAAACATCACGATGTAACTTGGGGTGAATGATTCCCTCTCATTTCATGGAAAAAGCAAGGCGTCAATAGGTAAACACGACTGTATTTGCATTATATTCCTTTAAAAATAATAAAAAGTAACAAAGAAAAGGAAGAAATATATACTCCATGAGTTATAATATGAATATTCTTTAACTTTGTGGATATATTCCAAATTGCTTTCAAGAATCCTACTTAGAATCTCCTGCAATATATGTTCAGTTCTCTGCAATCTAGAGTATATTTTGGGGTCCTATTTCAGAATTTCAGAAATCCTTCCACTTGCTTCTTTTTTTTTAAACTATTCCACTAGTTTCTGCTCTTAATTCATTATCCCTATATCTTTAAATTTCTTTATATTTACTGTGTTATTCTTGTTCTAATTCCTGCAGGTGATTTCTCATTTATTATCATTCTTTGCTTTTAATAATATATTTAGAGCTATAAATTTACATCTAAATTCTACCTGAATCTCCCTGGTTTTCAATTCTAAGTCAGTTCTCTCCACCCAGTGAGATATTCTAGAATGTACTTGTAAGTTTCCTAACTTATGGGAACTTTCTACTAATCTTTTTCTTTTTGAGTCCTAATGTCATTGCTTTCTGTTCAGAAAACACAATCTTTATGGTATCAATTTCTTGAAATATGCTAACATTTGTGACTTGCTACATAGTCAAGTTTTGTAAGCATTCAATGTAAACCTCAAAGTTGCTAATTTTGTTTTCCAAATATCTCCTATCCCTATGTAAATTTTGTTGCTGGAGCTATAACTTTATTAGTATTTCTATTATTTTCAATCTTTCTGTGTGGTATTTCTGTGTGTACGGTTTTTGTTTACTTTTTCTATTTCTTTTATAAACATAATCAGATTTTTATTTTTTTTAATATGATTATATATGCCTCTTGATAGGTGTTTAATCTACTAACATTTACTGTAGTTTCATTTTGTGTTTTCAGTTTACATTTATTTTATTTTCTCCCTTTCTTCCATTTCCTTACATGGTATTCCTCTGATGCTCAATTTACTATCTTAATTTAGTATTTCTAAATTCATCATGAATATGTCACATAATTCAGCACATTTTAACTCCTGCTTCGATGCCTTCTCTCTTGGTACTATACTCTAGATTTTTATTTTTCTGTTAAAATGTTATTATTATCATCATTACTCATCAATAGACAATTAAATTTAGTGCCATATGTTATCAATTTCTGTGATCACCTTTGTTTCCTCTATCAAATATCTGTCTGTTGGGTTCACTTTTCTTTTTCTGGAGTACCTCCTCTAACAGTCCATTTAATGAGGATTTACAGGTAGTAAATTCTGAATGTTTATCTAAACAGTAATGTCTTTATTTTGCCATCAAAATTGAATGATAGTTTAGCTGAGTATACAATTCTTTTCACCTGGCACTTTGGAGCATTTAATCATTTGTCTATCATTTATTGTACTGATGAAATTGCTATCAGTCTGTAATTCTTTGTATGTGATCTTTTCACTCTTTTAAGACATAATTATCATCCTTGATATTCTGTAGTTTATTACAGTGTATCTAGTTATGGACTTATTCTTTTTTATACTGCTCAATCCTTAGAGTGAACTTTTGATAACAGCATTTGTATCCTTTTTTAAGCATGGAAAATTAGCAGAAATATTCAATAATGCTTTCCTACATTTCTTTTCATTCTCCTCTTTTGCCACTACTATCAAATATATATTAGTTTCTTTTTCTTAATATTTAATCTGTTTCTGTCTCAGTACCACATATGTTCTGTATGTTTTTTAATTTGCCAATATTCTTTTTGAAAGGATCCAATGTTGAGTTAATACCATTTGTTGCACATTCTATTTCAAAGAATATATTTTCACTTCTAATACTTCTAGATATGTTTAAAACCCACTTATTTTTCATATTTTTTATTTGTGCCTGATAATCTTTCAAAAATTTTTCAAAGATATTTTGAGTTTCACACTTAAATTTTTCTGTCAGGCTTTTAAAAATTTATTTCAGGGGCGCCTGGGTGGCTCAGTCGGCTAAGCGTCCGACTTCGGCTCAGGTCACGATCTCACTGTCCGTGGGTTCAAGCCCCGCGTCGGGCTCTGTGCTGACCACTCAGAGCCTGGAGCCTGTTTTGGATTCTGTGTCTCCCTCTCTCTCTGACCCTCCCCCGTTCATGCTCTGTCTCTCTCTGTCTCAAAAATAAATAAACGTTTAAAAAAAAATTTTTTTTAATTGATTTCATGTAAAATAAAGTCTCCCTTGAATTTTTATTGTATAGTCTATCTTTCTTGGCATTTTAAAAATCTGTTTTGTAATTTAAGTTTACAGAATATGAGTAGAGAGGTTTTGTTTATCCATTCTCTTTTCTCTTCTCTTCTCTCTCTCTCTCTCTCTCTCTCTCTCTCTCCCCCCCCCCCCCCTTCCCCTATTGTGCCCATGGCTCCCTTCTTATTAGTTTGCAGATTGCCTCTACTGGGTGTAGAATCAGTCCTACAATCATGTATTGAGGTGATCATAATGAACCTTGCATACCCAGTCACTAATCTAGCTGGTGACTAGGTTCAGTGTCTGATTTTGAGGCTGTGTTCCTGTCTCCCACTCCCTAACCTTTAGGGGATTAATTGCCTAAGCCCAGGCAGTGGTTTGACGATTGTTTTCTTTTCATCTTTAGCACCTTTCTCAAGTCGGGGAGCCCCTGTTTACTTGTCACCAAGAAATGAATGTAGCTCTCATCATATTTAGGAGCAGTTTTTAATCCCCTTCAACTGGTCCAGGAGGCAAACTACTTTCTCCCTCCGGACAAGGTACCCATCAGTCCCATAGCTTCAGTCTTGCTTGCTGCTTTTCATTTCTGATCCTCAGAGCTATCACTGTATTTTTAACCTATCTTCGCTTTTTTGGTTTTCCCTATTTCTCTTTGTCTAGCATTGTTCTATGTTTACAACATAGTATAGTATCAGAGTATGAACATATAGGACCATTACTGAAAGGAAACCAGTCATTTCATTGATAAGATTCTATCTTGAAATCACAGTTTGAATGACAAGAAATTCCCTTTTCATAGTAGCCTCACTATGCCACCAAGACATCTATTCATTTCCTTTCCTGGCACCTTAAACTTTATTCTATTATGCAGAAATTTCAAGTATTTTGACAAGTCCATACTTTTGAATACTTTATTCCCTACGCCATTTTTCATCTGGTTAATGCTTACTCATCTTTCTGACCCAAGTCAAATGCCACCTCGTCCATGAAGTGTTCTCTGACTTTAGAAGGCAGTTAGCTCCTATGATAATCGTACATTCATGCAGTGACATTTATTTGTAGTCACTGTAATAATTGCCTCATATTATCTCCCCAAAATCCTCATGATACGTACTATTTTTATCCTCCTTTCCACAAATGAGGAACTTGATCTCGGTGAAGTTAAGTAACGTCTCCTTAGATCACACATAACGAGAAGCAGAGCCAAGACTGGACCCCAAGCCAGTAGGACTCCTAAGCCTATTGTTTACCTCTATGTTACTTGGCCTATTCTGTCTTCTATATCCCACCATACTTTGCTGATGGCTCGGCAACAGATATTATAATTTATGTTTATATATCTGTGTGGTGCATACATGATGGTAACCCTATCCACCAGATGGTCCAACTCAGAACCTGTGAGTAATCTCAGGCCTTTCCTCTAGTTCACATGTTTATTCAATCATTACCCCTCTTCATTTGATTCTTCAAGTTTTCTTATCTCTTATCAGCTCCGTGCTTGAATGACTATAACTCTCCGCAGACTCAATGACTGGCCAAGACTTCAAGACATAATTGATGTTCTTGATCATGTCATGACTTCAAAATCTAGCACCTAGCCCAATGCCTGACACAGAAAGGACACTCAATAAATATTTGCCAAAAGACTATGTCCTATGTCAATTTGTACTTCACATGATGCCTTACTAGTAGTCCTGGCACATGTGGAGATTTAACAAATACCTGGAAAGCCATCTACTGCTTGATTACGCAGAGCTGAGAAATGCCCCCACTAAATAACATCAGCACAGTTAAGCAACATGAAGATTGCCCCAATACCTTTCTCACCCCCAAAGCAGCACATGCATAGAGAAAAGTTTCTGGTATTAACTGACACTAAATTTGAACCCACCTGAAGTGTTGACCCTTGCTATTTCTTTGAAGGTAAAATAACCTTGTGCTCAACAAATCTCTACTTTTATCTAAAATACCGTTTCCTCAAAAACTATCGCAGCTTTCTCCAGCATCCTGTTTTAACCATGTCCTACAAATAGTAAGAATCTGAAACCAAAGAAATAAGAATGCAGGGGACAAAAGAAGAGCACTGGAAAGGGGGACAGAAGTTTTCCAGTGGTAGTTAACAAGACCCTACCCGGTAATCTGCTCCCCAGACAGCTGTCAGGCACTGTTCCACTGGAAGTCCTACTTGGAACAGCAAATATGTGAAACAGCCTCCCAAGTTTGATCTGTGCACAAGGCCTGTGCACAGCAGCGTTGGCATAACAGAGTTATGTTCATGTGGCCTAAATGAACAAGCTGCCAAAATGTGAGCTCTTTTTAGTAAATCAAAAATGTGAAAACTAAATTCCTCACTTCATCCCCGAATATCACCCCAGCCCTGAGGCACACACGATGAGCACAGAGTTCAAGTGAGGGGCAGGCAGTTCCCCATGGGGACCAGAATCATGTCTAGACTGTTCACCACACACAGAACACAACACCCAGGCAACAAGTGTTCCATAAGTGATGAATGCAGAGCTTTATTGTGAAGTAAACACAACAAATACCGGTTTGCTGTTAGACAAATCATCCCACAGATGACAGTCCAGGAAGCAGCAGATGAACCCAGCCACGGCACCAGAAGTAAATGTCCCTTCCCATTCAATGAGCCTGCTGTCCTCATGGAGCATGAAAACTGAGCAAAGTTACCATGATTCATATGCAGAGTTTTCTGTTTCAGGAAAAAGTTTTCACTTGACATTTAGGCAATATTTAATAAAACAATTTTATTTAAAAGAATTCTTGGGAAACCACTGTAATAAGGTTCTTATCTAAGATGAATCTGACCATTTCCTGCCCACAAGAGCATCCCTGAAAGTAAGAATTCTCAGAAGCTTTAGGTGAAAGAACTAAATATGACGATACAAGAGATGATGTGTAGCATTCCCTCTAACCCTTGTCGTCTTCAAGGTAAGGCTGTTTTCCTTTCTCAGCTAAAACATTGTTACTAAAATCTGAGAACAGAGAACTTTCTTAATCAAGCCTTTAAGATCCGTGTATGCTAATTGTGATTTGTTTGTTTGCTTATTCATCTATTTCTTTATTTTAGTGAGAAACTAGTCATATCAGAAAAATAAGCAATACTCATTTAGTGTATAATACTGTGTTATCACCACAGCATGATGCATGGAAAGCCTTATAAATATGGAGGACTACACAAGTGGATTCTTAGAAATGTTTCGGGATTGTACCAAATCTAATGATTATGTTGTAGATTTCCCAACAAGCTATGACCCAGATCCTAGAGATGATTATGCTAATTCTTTATTTCAGGCCACAATTTGGTAAATTGTGGCTTTTATTTATTCAACCACCAGTTCTTGCACAATTACTCCGTGCCAAGGACCCAAGATTCAGAGGCAAGCAAGCTCTTACACAGCTTCCAGTCAAATGCAGAAAAGAAAGAATTGAACAAGGATAATGAGGTCCATATGGAAGTGCCATTACCCAGGATCAGGGAGTCAGGGGAGTCAGGGGAATCACCCCGCGGGTTTATAAAAACAAAGGTCCCAAGGATGAAGGCCGGAGCATGAAAGGCTCTAATACAGGAATGCAGGTGTGAACCAGAAGCCACCCACCACAGAGTGTTGGGGAATAACCACACTGAGTAGTAAAGCCAACATCACACAGAACCTTGTAAGTTACATTTGAAAGTATGAGGTTTACCCAAAAGTCAATGGGAAGCCGCTGAACAGATGTCAGCAGGCAAGGGACACAATGTTATTTGCGTTTAAGAAAGTTCACTCAGTCTGTTGCATGGCAGGTGGATTGGAGGGGCAAAGGGGGTGGGGGGGGGGGCAGGTGCAGAGGCAAGGATCCCAGCAGGGATAGGGAAGGGCAAGTGTTGTGCCTGTGAAGACAGGGAAATACCAAGAAGGTGAAACCAATGGAACTTGGTGAGTGAATACCTTTGGTTCTCTGGGAAGCCTTAGCTCTAAAAATTCTGTTTTTTTCAGAGGAGAGAAAAGGCTACTATCAGATAATGAACAACTCAGCTTAACCAGAAAAACGCTATTCTACCACACACATAATAAAATCTCAGATGCTTAGAATCTAGTTTCTTGGGCAGTTTTACTGGCACAATTTACCATGCCAACCTCAGTAACTATCAGGTCACGATCAACAAAAGTGCCTTAAAAGTACTGGCCTTCACCCCTGCTATGGTAAGTTCCCCATCATAAGCACCAAACAGAAGGCTCAGCACATATAGCTCAATAAACGTTAGGTTAGTGGAAATGAAGTGTGATTTGGGATGTGATTAGGTCAAATGTGTCAGGCCTACTGAAACTACCTAGCATAAAAATAGGTCTCCTGTGCTACATTTTATTTAGAGAACAAATGACAGCAGAAAATTGAACTAATTTTCTGAATGGAAATATAAAGCAGGGTAACCACTGAAAAGCAACTGGAAGAAATGCTTAAGAGAGATGTTTAGCCGTACCACCTAGACACTGATGGCCGGGAGATTAAAAATAACAGGTAAATAGGCACACGAGGAGAGCTGAGCTGATTAAGTCTGGGAGTGGAGGGTGGCTCATGAAATGAGAAAGACCCATAAACAGCCAGAGTTCCCACCAATGAGGGTGGAATCCACCTGCGCCCGGGTCCAAGGGCAGGTTACATACTGCAGCGGTGCTGGCTGTCGATTGCGGATTGTGTGGGTGGTAGGTTAGTCCTTTGGTAATCAAATCTTCAGTGTGCACCAGTAGTCAGGGTTATACTCTACTTAAGATGTGGAGATTGAAACATGTTTCAGGTCATACTTAAATCTCCAGTTCCTACCTAGTACAGTGGGTGACAAATGATAGGGTCCGGACAGGTAATCAGTGAACTTTAAATGAATGTTTGAATGGGTGAATGAATTTCTTAAAGTGCTTAACTGCTCTCTTACTATCTTAGTTTCCATTTCTTCTTAAACATATAAGATCAACTCCTTCCAGTCGGAACGCTACATTCTTTCAGTAGAAAAGGGAAATAATGTAAAAAAAATCAAACCCTCCATTACTTTTCTCAAGGATCTAACCATTCCAGTTCTTCCTTTCCATTTCTTTGCTCTGTATAACGTGTCCTGATCATCATATGCACTTTTTCTTTTTAAACATTTTTATAAACGTTGGGAACTCTAAGCTTTAGTGTTCCTGACTATTTTACAAATCTGTGATGCCTGTCTTTTGCCCTTGACCACAGGACCTTCCTTGAACACCCTAAACATATGCCTTCATATTTAATCTTGGCCAAGTCTCCCACTGCGGCCTCATTTATCCTCTTAGGTGTTCCCCCCTTCTTTATCTTCATCATGATTATTCACATTTCTATGATCAAACAACACCTACTCGTTTGTGTCCAAGGGATCACATTTGCCTTTTCTGCAAGTTTTAGATGGCAAATTTCCCAGGGTAAATAATGAACTATAATTTGTGTTTTCATTTTTAGTTTTCTGCAGTCCTGTCTCCCAAAGTTTCCACCATTTTCATCACTAGCAAGCTTTTCCTTCTCATTTAGAATTAGCATCAGAATTAAAGTACTCTCATTGCTTTCTCTATTTCTGGAATAGGAAATTGTTAACAAAGCAGAGAATTAATCAGCTGCCTTGCTTTTTAGTAAGGTGTCCCTTCCAGGAGCTTTCTAGTTCATTCCATTTCTCCATCATGATTCCTACAACCTGCCTTGACATCCATTTCCTAATTTGCATCAGGAAATTATGGTCCATGCCCCCTATTTTGCAGGAAGTCTATACTGTATTCTCTCCATACCCCATTTCTGGTTCTGCTTTTGGCTCTACTCCGAAAACTATCCTATGCATCCATCATGAGGTCATTAGATTAGCCAAAGATACACACTATACAGTCCCACACTACCCCACACCCCCTCCTATTAGAAATATCATGTTAATTTTATCAACTATTTAATTTTCTCTGCTAAGTGTCCTTGTCTAATAGAGATAACATACTTGCTCAGTGGATTTACCTAAATAGGCAAATTTATAGCTGTAAAAGTATTTTCAAAAAAGCCTAAAATTTCAACATAATAATTAGCAGAATTTTTCCCATAGACGTTGCATGAGAGGTTGTGCTATTACCATCGTTGACCTAAAACACAGAGGCAATTTATGTATCGTATATTAAAATCATGGTTATGTTTTTGATCTTTAAAAGCAAATAGCTAGCAGTCTTAAATGCTTGGTGATCATAAGAAACCTCCTGAAACCTAACAAAAGGATCATTTAATCCCATCGTGGCTAATGAAATGGAGGACAGTAACTAGCTAGCCAAACTCAAGATCAATTTGTTTATTTTTTATTCATTCATCAAACTGACAGTATTTAAGTCTGCAGTGTCCCAAACAGTACTCACAAGAGCATTGCCATCAGTAGCCATGTATGATGTCAAATTGGTAGAAACAAAAGCTAGAAGAGAAAAAAAAGAGTCTCAGTTAAATGTGGGATTAAAGTGTTCATAAAAGCATATTATCTCGGGGCGCCTGGTGGCTCAGTCAGTTAAGCGTCCGACTTCAGCTCAGGTCATAATCTCGCAGTTCGTGGGTTGGAGCCCCGTGCATCAGGCTCTGTGCGGACAGCTCAGAGCCTGGAGCCTGTTTTGGATTCTGTATATGTGTGTCTCTCTCTCTGCCCCTCCCCTGCTCTCACTCTCTCTATCAAGAAAATGAATAAACATTTAAAAAATTAAAAACAAAAAGGATATTATCTCTTTGATACAGGGGGAGGCATTTCTAATTTGACTGATGAATTTCACAATAAAAGCAATTAACTCAGTGGCCTTTTAACACAGAGCTATACGGCAACATTTAAAACCAAGTTCGTAAAATAAGCCAGAAGTTTATTTGTACATGGGTCAGTATCCTTTCACATCTACAGCAAGACATGCATGTTATTTACATACTTAATATTGTGTTGTATATAAACAAATATCTGAAAAATGAAAATATTTTCCTCTTTATGATGAACAACACAGTGTAAGATGGGGAAATATTTGCTCGAATACTATTCTGATTATATTCACTAAGCAATTTCAAAAATGTAACTAATCCCTGTGCCTCAGAAATCCCAACTTTAGTATGAAGATGAGCTGCTTTTGATGTATTACACTTTGTAGTGGATGACCTGAAAGACAACATGCTCTGTGGTTTCAAGAAAAGTGGATGAAAACAAAAAGAAAGAAAACCCGTATTTTCAGACTTTGATCAGCAAGAAACTTACTAAACATGCTCCAGCCACTGAAACTCTTCCAAAACAGAGAGCCTTTCAATCTCGTTCTCCTTACCACCAGAGATACAGACTCATAATCTGCATGACTTTATGCCTTACACCATGGTTCCCAAATCTCAAAGAATGCATACCCCTTTTTAATGTCAAAAACACCATATCTATATTACGTAGATATGAATAAAACATTTATTTGGAAAATGCCAAATGAAAAAAACCATAGTAAAAATGATTGGCAAATTTAATTACTTAATTTTTATTTATTTTAAAAAAATAGACTAAAACCTAAATAAAAACACAAGCTGCTGATAATATCTGCAATATATACTTAATACATAATAATCAATTAAAAAATGGGCGGAAGACCTAAGTAGCCATTTATCCAAAGAAGACATACTTAGGACAACAGACACATGACAAGATGCTCAACCTCACTGATCATCGGGGAAATGCAGATCAAAACTACAAATGAAGAAAAAAAAAGCTACCCAAAACTATGTCACCTCACGCCTGTCAGAATGGCTAAAATCAACAACACCACAAACAACAGGTGTTGGTGAGGATGTGGAGAAAGGGGAACCCTCCTGCATTCTTGGTGGGAATGCAAACTGGTGCAGCCACTGTGGAAAACAGTATGGAGGGGTGTCCTCAAAAAGATAAAAACAGAACTGCCCTACAATTCAGCAACCACACTACTAGGTGTTTACCCAAACAATACAAAAATACTGATTCAGAGGGATACACGCACCCTGCTGTTTATAGCAGCATTTCCTGCAATAGCCAATTTATGGAAACAGACCAAGTGTCCATCGACTGATGAATGGATAACAAAGAGGTGGTGTATATATACAATGGGAAACCACTCAGCCATAAAAAAAAAAAGAATGAAATCTTGCCATTTGCAACAATGTGGAAGGAGCTAAAGAGTAATATGCAAAGCCAACTAAGTCAGAGAAAAATATCGTATGATTTCACTCATCAGTGGAATTTAAGAAACAAAACAAACAAGCAAAGGGAAAAAATAGAGGGAGGCAGACCAAGAAACAGATTCTTGACTATAGAGAACAAACTGATGGTTAGGAGAGTGGAGAGAGGTGAAGGGTGAGGGGCGGGTGAAATCGGTGGTGGGGATTAAGGATTGCACTTGCTGTGATGAGCACAGGGTGTTGTATGGAAGTGTAGAATCACTATATTGTACACCTAAAACTAATATAACACTGTATGTTTTGGGGGTTTTTTTCTAAATTTTTTAAAAATGTTTATTTATTTTTGAGACAGAGAGAGACAGAGCATGAACAGGGGAGGGGCAGAGAGAGAGAGAGAGACACACACAGAATCTGAAACAGGCTCCAGGCTCCGAGCTGTCAGCACAGAGCCCGACGCGGGGCTCGAACTCACGGACCGTGAGATCATGACCTGAGCCGAAGTCGGACGCTTAACCGACCGAGCCACCCAGGCGTCCCTATAACACTGTTATCTTAACTGCAATTGAAATAAAAACCTTTTAAAAATCATCATTATAAAGAGTTCTTAAATACCGATAGGAAAATCATAAGCAAACTAATAGAATAACAAGTGAAGAAAATTCAAAAATAAAAATACAAATGACTGATGTTTAACCTCATTAGCAATAAGTGCAAAATGGAACAACATGATTTCATCTTTACTCTTCAAGATTAGTACACACACACAAATTAAGTGGTAGAAGCCACATTTGGTGAAGGTGTGCTGCAAAGAATAATTTCGTGTTGTTGGAATGTCAAATTATTACAGCCTCGCTGGAGGGTGGTTTTCCGAGATGACGGCGATGACAATCAGCGACCACCAACATTTGCGGAGTCGTCGCTATTTGCTATCAACCATGCTATATACTACCATCCTAAACATGCAAAGAGTTTTATAATGTATTCTTACTGAAAATACATCTCATACATCAGTGCATTGGGGGGGAAAGTCTGAAGATATTTGTAGCAGAATGTGTGCAGTAATCATCTCTGAGAACTGGAATAACCACATAATGTATTGTTTGCTCCCCAATGTATTTATTTCCTACCATAAGCATTTATTTATAAAACAAAAATGTTCGGATAAAATGCTATAAATATTTTATTGGCTCTTTATAGCAATGTATTTTTAATATCCGTTGATTGAGCAAATACATAATAAGCAAAAGCTGGTTTACATTCAGCAGCACTTTTAGACAACGAAGGTTGTAAACTTGCAGAAGTTAAGAGCAAAGCTTTGGAATGGTCTGGACTGGATTTAAATCTCAGTTTGCCAATTTACTGTGTAATATTGGGCAAATGACTGATATTATGAATATGCAAATGACTGGGCATTGTAGTAGTATTTCTTTCTTAGGGTCAGACAAAAATGAAGTGAGAAAGTATCGTTATAATACTCATAGCAGTACCTGACATGTTAAAAATATTCAATAAATTCTTTTACCATCATAAAACATATTTATGCCTTAAGCACACACTTATTAAAGGTCAACTATATATACCCTTTAAATATGATGTAAAGCATTGCTGTGTAAACTTTCCTGATTCGGAGGGATCACCAGCCCCTCCCCTAGAATAACATAATGGCTACATTTGTTGTATTTATTGAGCCATTCCTACATCCTCTACCAGTTGATGATTTTCATGTCTCATGCCATCTGATTTTACAATCACCTATGAATAATCCACTATTATTACTCCCATGTCTCAGAAGAGGCAACTCGGAAACTTAGAATCCGGATATTTCCAGATTCAAACCCAGGCTCCACAGCCTGCTCTCTTAATTCTCTTAACCTTCGCTCCCCCCAACAGGACAGTGTTCATAATTAACCGTTCAATAGCCATGGCATTTTACATACCACGATGCTGTGGGCAGGTCTACCTGATTGGACAATGAGAATATCAAAGGTAGAGGCAAGACCCATACATCTTCATGCCCCTGAGCCTATCCCAGGGAAGCACACAGCTTAGGCAAGAGTTGTCAGAATGGTTTTTTTAACTAATAGATCCCACCATCAGAATACCTTATTATTTCAGTGGAATTCTGAATGTCTTCACTCGGCCAGATTTCTAATAGCAAAATAAGCAGAACTGACAGAAGAGGATAGAAGACAGAGAGAAAAAATTCAGCGCTGATTCTTCCATTAAGCATTGGAGTTTGTTGTCACTGATATTAAGCCTTCCTTTGATCATGCAGAATATGTCTCTTATACATATTGTATTCCTTAAACTCCTAACAATCTCTTGGGTGTGTTCACTGTGTCTACACCCATTGCAACCACCATAGTCAAAGGTACCTCTTTCCTGAACCACCGCAGAAACATCCCAGCTGATGTCCTAGCTTTACTTCTTACCCAGAGTGATGTTTTTTCAATGCACGTTTAACTATCCTCTCTCTCCTTAAATCTCTACCATGGCCATTGAAACATGAGGTAAAGACCAATATCATGAAAATCTACAAGGAAGGCTTTGCCTGGCCTCTGCCTCCTCTCCAGTCCCATCTTGGATCATTTCCATGTCTCTTTCTTTCCTGACTCACTAGTTTTTTTTTTTTAATTCCTTAAGCATGTTTCTACTAATCTCAGGAGCTTTATGCATGCTCTTCCACAGCCCGCACCCAAGATGGTTTATCCCTATCATTTAATCTTTACCTATACCTACCATTTAAGCCTGTAGACCAAAGGTCATTTAGTCAAGAAAGCTTTCCCCAGTTCCTCTGAGAGATCAATCCCCTTTTGCATTCTCTCCTGGCATGTTATCTTTTTTTTTTAATTTTTTAATAATTTTTTATGTTTTTTTTTTTTGAGAGAGAGACAGACAGGGTGGGAGGAGCAAAGGGAGAGAGACAGAGGATCTGAAGCAGGCTCTGCGCTGACAGCAGGGAGCCTGACGTGGGGCTCAAACTCACGAACCATGAAATCATGACCTGAGCCAAAGTTAGATGCTTAACTGGCTGAGCCACCTAGGCGCCCCAGCACGTTATCTTTTAGACATAGAAGTTCTCATAATTGTACTGAATTATTAATGTTACAATTGGTTCTTTAACATCTGACTCCCCACTATAGTATAACTGACCGAAGGACAGGCACTATATCTTCTCTTGTTCACTTGTTTACTGCTGTATCCCTAGTCTTAGTACACACAGGGATTCAAAAGACATTTGGGGAGTAAATGAATTAAAAACACAAACGATAAAAGTACTCAACTTTGGATGAGTTTCCATAAGGAAAACCTATAAATTCTAATTTTGTTTGTTTGTTTGTTTAGGGGAATGGTGCGGTCAGGAATATCCCACTAGAATTATCCTTCCCAATCTGCAGGATGTGGTGATGAAACTGTGTTGATGTCAGACTTCCCTAATTCAAAGAGCTGATGGGTAGAAACAATATGTGCTCAGGGGTGGGGGCAGGGAGGAATAAGTGGGGAGACCTAGGCATGGATGTTGCAGTGCAGAGGCTATGTATATTAAGTAAACAGTTTACTCAATAATTTTAGAGTTTCAGCACTTCTTAAAATAGTGAACATACATGAAATCTAAAATTTCACCAAAATTATTCAAAGATAATTTGGGACAGAAGAATCATCAAAACAATTTAAGCCCAACTCTGGCTTCTCCTCTTCCGTAACAAAGCACATGGCATAACCCAGAAGAATTAAGAAGTGAAATGGTGGTCACGGAGACTAATGTAAACACATTTGCTTATTGTTTCGACAAAGAGAACCAGCTCAGCTAACCCTGTTACAGCACACATGTTATCTACATATTGACACACTGAATATATAGGTCCAAGATTTTGATAAAAATACTTATAAAGCACACAAAGGAGTTTATGAAAAATAAGAATGACACTGACAAAAGTGTTTTGAAAGTAGTAATTTTGCCTTATTCCCAACCCTTCATGAGAATATTAGTTTAAGCAAGGTGCCCATAAGTAAAAAGAGTTAAAAGGAAGGAGTTTTTTGACATGTCTTGACAAAGGAGTTTTTTTGCTAAAGGATTTTTGTATAATTCCCAGGACTTAAAAATGTGTAAGAACCCAATGACAAGACAACAAATAACTTTCATAAATCAAGAGGTTTCAGTTCTTTGCTGTCAACAAAATTGAAGGAAAATCTATTTTAATGGTTTGTTAATTATTAAAAGGAGTTGTGACAGATCACATATACTTGGCATATACTTGGAAAGAATTCAAAAGTGCTTCTTCATTTCCATCTATTTATTTATGTGAAAAACAGTTTTAAGTGCTCACATATATAAAAGCCAACAATAGGATTAAAATTTTCTCTGAACTCTCTCTCATTCTAGCAATAAATAATATTTACCTAGAAGTCGTTCCATAATTAGAGGAAAAGCCTCATCTATCTCATTAAATGGTTCATTTTCAATAAAACCATGTACCTCTTGTATTAATCATTATTTGTCAAAATAACATATTCATGTTGTCAAATTATATACTACTAACAATTATGATATAACCCACTCCAAATGAAATCTTATTGGCTTAAAGAATTATGACACACAAAAAATTAAATTAATTTCAGTTTAAATATGTATTTTTTTTTTGCTGAAATGCATAATGTCATCAATGAAAGTTTTTGAAGCAAAAAATAAATTATACAATTGTGCAAAAATCCATGGAGTAGTAGAATGAAAATATGAGTTTTGGGGGGCATGGGGGTAAATAAAACAATGTAAAATTAAAACTCTAAAGATGACTTTTAAAAAATAATTAATGAAACATATAAAATCTCTGTGTTATTTAGATCGCCTAGGTTATATTTAAGTATAACCTTTTATATATTTTTATATATATTTAAATATAATCTTTTTACTATCAAGACTTATCATACGCCAGAAGTGACATCTTTTGCAACCATTTAAACATACAATGAAAATTCTAGGTGACAATGTAAAGTGTCAGGGAATATATCAGGCTTCCAAATTACTTTCTGGGTACACGGCCAAAATAACACGTTTCAAAACTACTACACACCCACATGGGTTAGGGTCAAACATTTCACTCCGCCACTCCTTAAATGTGGAAACCTATTAAAATCACTTAATTTCCCCGAATAGTGAAAGAGAAATACTAACAACCAGCTCAGGGATTTCGTGAGAATTAGATGAAATATCACATGAGGAATTTGCAGGACTTTATGCAGGCTCACTAAATGGGAACAATTACCTTGAATGGGAGCAATTACTTAGAAATGGTTTAGCTATAGAAAACTATTCCTCCTGATGGAATTAGCACAACTAGAAGGATGTGAGCAAGTGTGATAACAGGTTTCATCAAATAAAATAGCGTTTACTCTTCAAGGTTGATTAAACTTCCTAACCTACCCTCCTAGAGACATTTTGGGTGCCTTGTTTCAGAGTTTAGCGGTTTCAGGGGATAGTTTTCTCAGTCACATTGAAGACAGTTATCTTCTTTAAAAACACAATTCCTTAACACATCACAGCCAAAACAGTAAGGTCGTAAATATATTTTTACGTTTGCGAAATGAAATAAAATGTATTCCTGATAAGTTCTGTAACTGAAAAAGTGGAAAACACATTTCATTACCAAATGAATAATAAAGTTAATTTCAAAGAAGAAAAATTCCTTAATGTATACTGGTTGTCATGGACTGAATGTTTGTGTCCCACCAACCCCCCCCCCCCCCAAATTCGTATGTTGACCTTTCATCCCCATGTGATGTGTTTGGAGGTGGGGCCTTTGGGAGCTGATTAGGTCATGACAGTGGAGTCGCCATAAATCGGATTAAGGCCGTTAAAGAGGCTGGAGAGCTAGTTCACCCTCTTTCTACCACGCGAACAGACAAGGAGAAGAGTCGCCAGTCTGCAACCCAGAAGCTCCTACCAGAACCCAACCATGATGGCACCATGATCTTGAACTCCCAGTCTCCAGAACTAGGACAGATAAATCTGTGTTGTTGACATGTTACCCAGTTATGTATTTTGTTCTAGAAGCCCAAGCTGACTAAGACGCTAGTGAAGAAGCATTCTGTTTTGTTTTAGACACAAACAAAATGCAAGTTTATTCTGGCAACTCATTTTAGAAACTATTTAGCAAATTAGTTAAGTCAAAACTATGGACTCTGGTCTTATGTCACTTTGGAACCAGAAAATAAACCAAGAATATCAACATGGCAACCAATGCTATACAGGCAGTTGCTAGTATAATTGGTTGGGTTTTTTTTTTTAAGAGCAAAGAAAAATTCACTAAAGGTAGTTATTAGTTCAACTGGTCCAAAAGTAGCCCCCTTGATGATTTTTCCCCCCTAAACCTTATATTCTTTGGAATGGTGCAGCAAAACCAGTACGAGCCTACTGTAATAAAGGTTTTCAAAAAGAAGACGATTTAGATGAGCACGGGGCATTGTATGGAAGTGTTGAATCATTATATTGTACACCTGAAACTAACAGTACATTGTATGTTAACTAACTGGAATTTAAATAAAAACTTTTTGAGAAAAGGCAATTTATTGTGATTTAAAGACAGTTTTTCAAGCGAAATAAACCGTGGCCTAAGCTGCTTCCTTTTTTCTTTTCTCACAGAGCAAGACAACACTGAACCAAAATTCTAAAAACCCACATACTAATTCACAACATGCTTACCCTTTAAAATGACAATGCTCGCATTTGACAAGATATTCGCAGAGCAACAAATGGATTTATAGAAAGTCCATGAACATAAGCAAACCACGTGCATTACTGTTAGTCCAGGAACTAGAGCGAAAGAGGAAATAGAAAATGCTGGTCACTCTTAGAGGCAGAAGTCTCCATCGTCCAAAAGCATGAAATACATGTGGCAACAAAGTGAGCATTTAACTAGCAATGAGAACAGTAAGCAAGCATCCTCTGTTACATGGTACTCCGTCATAGCAATGCCATGGGAAGCAAGAGAGAAGACTCATCTTTGCTCATATATAAAAGCATAGGGCATGAGATAATCCATTAGTGTTGCCAATTAGCAGAAGATCCCTTGTTAAGGCAGAGCAGGAGAGAAGCAAGCAAAATACAAGATGATTCCCTTTTGAGCACAAATACCATGATGTATGGCATGGGGATGGGCTGGAGCTGTTACTTTGTCCAGGAAATTCAAAAAAGGAAAAATCCTTTTCCAAATTATCTCAAACGTTTTTTCTTTTAAATTTAAGCTCCGTTGTCATTCTGATTCCAATCCATTCCCTGCATGCTTTTAAAAATCCTCAGTTTTTTTCTTTTCTCTCTCATTCTTTTCTCTTTTTATTGTGAAGTTTCCCAGTCGTTTTGTTACATTTCTTTTCTGCCGTCTCTCCACTTTGAGGATGAACTGACAGATGGTTTTCAGAGCCACAGCTTTTTTAAACAAACTATGATGATTAAAATTACTTTATTTTCAACACCACCGAAATGCTGTGATACATCATCCGAAGAGACTGGCAGACCTCTCCCTCGCTTGTCCATTCTTACATTCCCACAGAAGCTGCCAGCCCTGACAGTAAAGACTCGGACAGAAAAATTTACAATTCTAAGCGAGGATAGTTCCTCTGTCAGCCAATCATGTCAATGTCTGCTCCCAATCGACTATTTTACTATGGTAACAAGCAGGTGGCAAACTGCAAGACATCTTGAACAACCTGCCTCTTCTACCTCCCGGAAGAACCTGCACCACCAGGTGCACGAGGCTCTTGACCACGCCCCCTTGGGAAGGCACGAAACTCCTTTGTGTCCCTGGACTGGAGGGGTCTCTGGCCCTTCTGTGAGCCTCCAGAACCCCAAAGTCCAAAGATTGCGGTCTGCACCCCCGCATGCCTGCCCTTAGGGCTCAGGTAAGTGGGCCATGCCCTATGCATCTCACCCTGTGCCCATTGCTCCTTTTGAGGCGCTCTCCTTCCCCAGCTCATAGGGTTCACTAGATGCTGGAAGAGACTCAACCCCATGGGGCTGATTCTGTTCCCCTGATTGTCTTAAATTCCATCATGCCAGCCCTATAAGTGATTGCTCCCACAGGCCTTCCAGAATTAGGCTAGCACGCTTTCAGCTCTTCGAATTATTTATATAGGCAAGGGCCCTGCAAAACATATTTGCACACCCCTCTAAACACACACACACACACACACACACACACACACACACACACACATCCTAACAGCAGCCTTGTACAGTGATGCAGATAAAACCTGCACGGTACCTACTTCCTCTTCCAGGCGGTGACAGATCCCAGGAATTTCTAGGAGCCAGTCCTTCTAAGGTTCAATCTAGCTGTGTGCTTAGGTCTGATCTAGGACATTTGTGGCTGAAACTCAAGGAATCTTCTCAAAGGTTGATAGTAGCACCAAGACACCACATCAAGTAGGGAAAGGGCCACTAGGCCTCTGGTGAGGCCACAGGAAACACTAGGAGCCCCCAGGCCAAGTCTCAAAGTCCACTACAGTCTGACCCAGGAGCTCACCCTGGGTCTCTCCAATGGCAGCCCTTGAGTAACAGCAGCTGACTCCTTCCCCCCCACACCCCTGTTTGTGGTGAGAGAAGATGCAGTGCTCTAAGGTGGACCGGGCATGAACAGCAAGTGATGGCCCTTACCTTTCTGCAATTCGCATCCCTCAATTTCTCCACTTTATTGTTCTTTATTCGGCAAGAATCATAATCCTATTTTCTCTGCGTGGAAGATAGCACACTTTCAGCGTGTGTGATCCGGACTGTACACACACTGCTCTGAGACAGCCAGTCGTTCTAATTCAGCTTTGCCAAATGGCCTTCCACTGAACGTGTTCCACCAGAGTGAATAAAGTATACCCTATGGAGCAGTGGTCTCTACCACGGGACCATTGCTGGCTGCAAGAAAGCCAGAGAAAGAAAACCTATTACAAAAGCTGCCTGCTGTTTGCACCTATTGAGGTGGAATTGGGGCCAAAATTCCTCTTTTGTCTGGCTAGCTCTTTCATTGGGAAATATCACTTTAACAGGCCTTATGATTTTGCAAAGGTAGTGCCCAAGGCCTTGTCAGAGAGGATGAGTAGAGAATAGAGAGACCATAGGGAGCTAAACTGTTACGCATAATAATGGAAAGGCTTCCTTTTTCAAGAACAAGGTGACTGGAGTAACATTACCAACATGGTGACAGAAGTGTTTGCTTTTTTTTTTTCCAAAGTTTATTTATTTATTTTGAGAGAGACAGAGGGTGCAGGCTGGAGGAGGGGCAGAGAGAGAGGAGAACAGAGGATCCAAAGCAGGCTTTGCACTGACAGCACAGAGCCTGATGCAGGGGCTCAAAGTCACAAACCGTGAGATCATGACCTGAGCCAAAACCAAAAGTCAGACACTTAACCGACTGAGCCACCCGTGCACCCGGATGTAAGTTGCTTCTTACTTTGCTGCCTCTCACAAGAAGAACAAGTAACATCTATTCAAGAACAAAACACCATTGAGAGAATTCTAGAGCATAAGGGTGAGGCTGAAGTAGCTCCCTGCACCTCAAAGCCCAAGATGATACCTCAGAAGGGTAAGAGAAATGGCTACATGTTGACTACATCGCCTCTCCCCCAAGACAGGGCAGCACCATGTGCAGAGATCTCCCCTGAGAACCCAGCTTCCCAGCGCTGTGAGTCACTTTCTAGGAGACTCTACCCTAACATCGTACCGCAGGGATTGCAGAGGAATCTGTAGGGCCCAGCTCCCAAAATCTGACCATGACGGAGAAGGAAGGTTGGGCTGGCAACAAGCAGCACACAGATCTTGGGAGACCAAGTTCATGCCTGCAGTGCCCAAGTAGTAAACTCAACCAGAGCTTTGTTCATCTACAGAACCAAGTTGGGGTCGCGCTCTGACCAGGGAACTCTGGGGTGGCGGGGGCGGGAAGGAGGGGTGCAGATCTGTCTGTTTCAGATCCTCCAACAAATTTTGTCAGCCACAGAGCTGTGTGGCCCACGTCCAGGCAAGATGCCGAGTCATAGCCCCACCTGCTGTGGAGAGTGCCTTCCAGCCCCATCTGACGAAAAAGGCTGATGAACTCCTGGACGCTGTGCAGCCCAGTGGCACTGGAGCCAAGAGGCAGGTGGACAGAGCTGATCTCCCCCAAGGCAAAGCCAGTACCAAGTGTGAAGGCTTCCCGGGCTATACGCTGGCGGATGAATTAATTCATAGCCAAGGCTGAAGGTAGCTCCCGGCTCCTCCCAAATAGACAACCCATTTGGGAAATTGACAATGGCCTGGGGTGGCTCCTCCCCTCCCACCCAGGCAAGGGGCTAAGATTTGGCCCCACCAACTGCAGAGAGTGTCTTCTGGACCCATCAAATCAGAAGGGCTGGAGAAAACACCTGAAAGGTACGCAACCTAGTGGTGCTTGAGTCAAGAGCAGAGCAGACAGAGCCAGTGGTTTGCACAGCAAAGTCAGACAGGTCAGCTTGAGTTAAGACAATGAACAAAGAGCTTTATTGGCTTTAGAGCTGCTTGCACTATGCTTGGGCAGGGAATCTAATTCATAGCCCTACTCATCACTGAACACAGCCTTCAGCCTGTCTGACAAGAAAACGTAACCAAAGCACACATGAAGCTGCACAGTATATCCCACAGCCCTACGTACAGTGCCACTTGAACCAAGAGCACAGCCCATGGCTTCCCCCATCTGCAGAGCAAAATGGGGGGATTCACCTGACTGGGAAATTCAGGACACACTCAGGCCGGATTCAGGTCCCCAAACAACAAGCTGTACGAGGTCTGGGCCCTGGCCTACTGCCCTTCCAGGGTAGGGAAGCTCATTCATAGCTTCAGCTACTACTAAAGACAGTACCCAGTCCCAACCGTCTAGTAAGCCTGGCCAAAGAATTCCCGCCACTGTGGAGCCAATCTTACAGCCTCACTTGGGTAACGAACCAAGCCAGTAGTCCCATCCAACTATTCTCAACCAGTGGCACAGCCCTATCTCCATCATCAGAGCTCAAACAGTTGCCTCAGCCAAAAATAGACAATAGCAGGTCTCACCTGCCCAAAGACATTACCAGCAGACACACCCAGAAACCCAAACTGAGCTAACTGGTGAAAAACTGCCTCTGCCAAAGCAAACCTATAAAGTTCAGAAAAGAAGGCCCATGATTCAAATGCACTGATACCAACAAAAGGAAAGAAGGATCATATAAAAATCAGGTAAATATGACACCACCAAAGAAACTGATAAAGCTCTAATAACTGGCCCCAAAGAAATGGGTATCACTGGACCACCTGGATGGCTCAGTCGGTTAAGCGTCCAACTTTGGCTCAGGTCATAATCTCATGGTTTGTGAGTTCGAGCCCTGTGTCAGGCTCTGTGCTGACAGCTCAGAGCTTGGAGCCTGCTTCAGATTCTGTGTTTCCCTCTCTCTTCCTCTGCCCCTCCCTCACTCTCTCTCTCAAAAGTAAATAAACATTATTTTTTTTAATTACAAACATGAAGGAGGGATAAAGACTTCCCTGAAAAAATAAAAGCTGAGGGAGTTCATTACAACCAACCTGCCTTGCAAGAAATGCTAAAGGGAGCTCTTTGAGTGGAAGTAGAATAATGCTAATTTAACAGCATAAAAATACAAAAAGGTAGTGTAGATTTCACTGGTAATAGTACATATATAGTCATAGTTAGATTTTGCAATATGGTAATAATGGTGCATAACTCATTACTCTAGTTTAAAAGTTAAATGAATGTAGCAAAATGACCATAAATACAATAAACCGTTATTAGTTACACAATATAAAAACATGTAAATTATAATAGCAATAGCCTAAATGTGAGGGGGATAAGAGGTAAAAATGTAAAGTATGAAAATTCTATTGAAATTAATTCATTATCAAATTTTAAAAAGGGTGTTAGAAGTGTAAGATATTTTACATAAGCCTCATGGTAACCACAAGGGGAAATCTTGTAATAATTATGCAAAAGGACATGATAAAGATGTTAAAGCATATGGGTACCAAAAGATATCAAAGCATTCGCAGGGGTGCCCGGATGGCTCAGTCAGTTAGCCATCTAACTTTGGCTCAGGTCACGATCTCATGGTCCATGAGTTCGACTCCCATGCTGGGTAAGCACGAGCCCCTTCTTCAGGTGAGCACGAGCCCTGCCCTGGGTGAACCCCGCTCCCCCCGCCCTCACTCGCTCTCTCTCTGCCCCTCCTGGGATCTTCTCCCACTCTCTCTCTGCCCCCCTGCTCACTTGCACCCTCTCTCTCTCTCTCTCTCCAAAAAAAAAAAAAAAAAAAGCACACACAAAGGGATAAGAAACAAGGAACAATGGATCTACAAAGCAACTGGAAAACAATTAACAAAATGACAATAGTAAGTCTTTACCTATCAATAATTATTTTAAACGCAAAAGGATTAAATTCTTCAATCAAAAGACATAGAATAGCTGAATGTATAAAACAAGATCCAATAATATACTGCCTACAAGATACTCACGTTGGCCTTAAAGACACACATACACTGAGAGTAAAGGGATGGAAAAAGACCTTTCAAGTAAAAGGTAACCACAAAAAGCAAGGGTAGCTATACTTGTATCAGACAAAATATACTTTAAAAATAGTTAAAAGAGACAAAGGTCATTATATAACAATTAACGTGTCGATACATCAAGACAACATAACAATTGTAAATACTTATATACCCAACATTAGAGCACCTAAACACATAAAGCAAAAACTGACAGAGCTAAAAGAAGGAATAAACAGTAATGCAATAATAGTTGGGGACTTTAATACCCCACTCTCTACAGTATATAGGTCATCCAGACAGAGAATCAATAAGGAAACAGCAGACTGGAACAACACTATCGACCAAATGGACCTAACAGACATTCTGTTCAACAATAGCAGTACATATTCTTCTCAAGCACACATAGAACATTTTCTAGGATAGACAATATGTTAGGTCACAAAACAAATCTTAGCATACTCAAGAAGATTGAAAGGATATCAACTATCTTCTCTGACCACAATGTCATGAAACTAGAAATCAATAACAAGAGGAAAATGGGAAAATTCACAAACACATGGAAATTAAACAGAACTCTCTTGAACAACAAATGAACCAAAGAAGAAATTAAAGGGGAAATAAAAATTTTCTTGAGACACAGGGTGCCTGGGTGACTTAGTCGGTTAAGCATCCAACTCTTTTGGCTCAGGTCATGATCTCATGGTTCAGGAGATGGAATCCCACATTGGGCTCTGCGCTGACAGTGCACTGCCTGCTTGGGATTTTCTCTCTCTCTCTCTCTCTCTCTCTCTCTCTCTCTCTCTCTGCCCCTCCCCTGCTCATATACTGTTGCTTGCTCTCTCACAATAAATAAACAAACATTTAAACATTTTTTCTTGGGACAAACAAAAATGGAAATACAACATGCCAGAACTTAATGGGATGCAGCAAAAACAGTTCTAAGAGGAAAGTTCATAGCAATAAACACCTATGAAACAAAGCAAGAAAAATCCCAAATAAAGAATCTAACTCTACACTTTAAAGAACTAGAAAAAGGACAAACTGAGCAGAAAGTTAGCAGAATATAGGAAATAATAATTATAGAAGAAAAAAGTGAAATAGAGAAGAGAAAAACAATAGAAAATATTAACCAAACTTAGAGTTTGAAAAGATAAAATTGACAAACCCTGAGCTAGACTAACCAAGAAAAAAAGAGAAAATACTTAAATCAACAAAATTATAAATAAAAAAGGAGACATTACAATTGATACCACAGAAATTCTAAGGATAATAAGGGGTATTATGAAGAGGCTGTAAACCAATAAACTGGACAACTTAGAAGAAATGGAAAAATTCTTAAAACATACTACTTACCAAGACTGAATCAGGAATAAGTAGAAAATCTGAATAGAATAGTTGCCAGTAAGGATACTGGGTCAATCATAAAAAATATAGATCTCAACAAAGAGAAGCCCAGGACCAGAGGGCTTCACTTGTGACTTTCACCAAACACTTAAAGAATGAACACCAATCTTTCTCAAACTCTTCCAAAACAGTTAAAAAGGAGGGAAGAATCTCAAACTGCTTTCACAAGGCCAGCATTATCCTGATACCGAACCATAAAAAGGACACTACTAGAAAAGAAAACAACAAGCTAATATCCCTGATGAATTGGGATACAAAAATTCCCAATAAAGTGCTAGCAAACCAAATTCACCAGCACATGAAAAGGATTATTCACCATGATCAAGTGGAATTTATCCCTGGGATGCAAGGATAGTTTAAATCAGCAGTGTACAAATCAGTGTGATATGTCACATTAATTAAAGAACAGGATCATTTGATCATCTCAATACACACAGAAAGAGCAAACAAAATTCAGCATCCATTCATCATAAAAACTCAACACATTATGCATAGAAGGAACATATGTCAAAATAATAAAGGCCATAAATGGCAAGCCCACAGCTAACATCATACTCAGTGATAAAAAGATGAAAGCTTTTTCTCTAAGATCAGGAATTGGACAATTGTGCCCACTCTCACCACTCCTATTCAACAAACTACTGGAAGCCCTAGCTAGAGCAATCAGTCAGGAAAAAGAAATAAAAGGTATCAGAATTGGAAAAGAACAAGTAAAACTATCTGTATTTGTGGACAACATACTTTTACGTATAGAAAATCCTAAAGGCTCAACCAAAAAACTGTGGATCTAATCAATGAATTCGGTAAAGTTGCAGGATACAAAATTAGTAGTGTTTCTATAAACTGATGACAACATTTCTAGGAAAGAAATTAATCCCCTTTACAATAAAATACTTAGAAATAAGTTTACCTAAGGAGGTAAACTAAAAACTACACAACTTTGAAAAAAGAAATTGAAGGAGACACAAATAAATGGAAAGGTATTCTGTGCTTATGGATTGGAAGAACTAGTATTGTTAAAATAATCAGTACTACCAAAGCCATCTATAGATTCAATTCAATCCCTATCAAAATTTTTACAGTAGAAAAAAACACTCCTAAAATTTATATGGAAACTCAAAAGACTCTACCTAGCCAAAGAAATCTTGAGAAAGACCTAAACAGGAGGTATCATACTTCCTAACTTCAAGCTGTACTATAAGCTATACTCATCAAAACAGGATGGTAATGGCATAAAAAGAGACAAATAGACCACTAGAATAGAGAGCCCAGAAATAAACCCAAGCATATATGGCCAACTAATATTTTATAATTATTATTTCTTAGAGAGAGAGAGAGAGAGAGCGCACACAAGTGGGGGAGGGGTAGAGAGAGAGGGAGACACAAAATCTGAAGCAGACTCCAGGCTGTCAGCACAGATCTCAACGTGGGGCTCGAACCCACAAACCATCAGACCATGGCCTGAGCCAAAGTCAGATGCTTAACCAACTGAGCCACCCAGGCACCCCATGGTCAACTAATATTTGACAAAGGAGCCAAGGATACTCAGAAGAGAAAAGAAAGTCTCTTCAATAAATGTTGCTAGATAATTAGATATTCACATACAAAAGGATGAAACTGAACCCATATGTTAGAAGGTGGAGGAGGGACAGTAAGTATCTTCCAAATTAAGAAGGCACTTTGAGACCAAAAACCAAAGTAAGCCACTACATACTGTTTACAGAGTTTTTTCAGAGTAACTTACTGCCAGTGGGATCGGTCATCTGTGATGACCCAGGCATTATGGAGCTATTCTCCACAAAGCTCAGACCTTAATCCACAGGTTTTATAGAGGGGCATTGTGATGAGGTCAAAGGGTAGTTAACTAAAGCTGTGCCATCTGTGTGCTAAAGGATCTCTACTAGTTATCTAAAGTGATGCCATCTGTGTGCTAGAGAGAAGCTCAAAACAAGCCTTTCTGCCTTCTGGTCAAGACATACATTAACCTCCAAAGGGCCTGGAACACATAGCCCTGAGGGAGGTCATTGTGCAGAAAAGTACAAGATGGAGGGCCAAAGATGGATTCAGTATTGTCAGCACTCCTACGCTGTATCTTTTACCACCCACAAAAATTAATTTGAAATAGATTAAAGACCCATTTTTGATTGGATTATTTGTGGTTTTTCTGCTCTTGAGTTGTGTAAGTTTTAGTAATACCTAAAACCATGAAACTCGTAGAAGAAAACATAAGGAAAAAACCTTCTTGACATGAGTCTTAGTAATGATTTCTTGGATATGACATCTAAAACACAAGCAACAAAATTAAAAATATATGTGGGACCAAATCAAACTAAAAAAGCTTTTGCACAGCAAAAGAACCCATCAACAGGGGCACCTGGGTGACTTAGTTAGTGAAGCGTCCAGCCCCTGATTTCAGTTCAGGTCATGATCTCATGGTTCATGAGATCGAGCCCTACATCAGGCTCTGCATTGACACTGTACAGCCTGCTTAGGATTCTTTCTCTCTGCTCTTCCCCTGCTCTCTCGCTCACTTGCTCTCCCTCTCTCTCTCAAAATAAATTAACTTGTAAAAAATGAACCCATCAACAAAGTAAAAAGACAAACCTACAGAATGGGAAAAAAATACATCCAAACCATATATCTGATAAAGAGTTAACATCCAAAACATATAAAGAACTTATACAACTCAAGAGCAAAAAAAAAAAAACGAATAATCCAATCAAAAATGGGCATAGTACCTGAACAGACATTTCTCTAAAGAAGATATATAAAAGGCCAATGGGTACATGAAAAGATGCTCAACATCACTGGTCACTAGGGAAATGCAAATTAAAACCCCAATGAGATATCACCTCATCCCTGTTAGAATAGCCATCCATCAGCAAAAAGATAAGAGACGACAAAAGCTGTAAAGATGTGGAGAAAAGGGAACCGTGTGTATTGCTGGTGAGCATGTAAATTGGTGCAGCCATTGTGGAAAACAGTATGGAGGATCCTCAAAAAATAAAAAATAGAACTACCCCATGACCCAGTAATTCTACTTCTGAGTATTTATCTGCAGGAAATGAAAACAGTAACTTGAAGAGATATCTGCACCCCCATGATCATAGTATTATTCACAATAACCATGATGCAGAAACAACCTAAGTGTCTATCTCTTGATGGATGGCTAAAGAAGTTTGGGTGCATATACACACAATAAAATATTGTTCAACCAAAAAAAAAAAAAAACCCAAAAACCAAAAACAAGGAAATCCTACCATTTGGGACAACATGGATGGACCTTGAAGGAATTATACTAAGTGAAATAAGTCAGACAGAGAAAGACAAGATCTCACTTATAAGTGAATCTAAAATAAACAGGGGCGCCTGGGTGGCTCAGTCAGTTAAGCATCTGACTTTGGCTCGGGTCATGGTCTCACAGTTCATGGGTCGAGCCCTACATCAGGGTCTGTGCTGTCAACGCAGAGCCTCTGCCTCCCTCGCTCTCTGCCCCTCCCCCACTCATGCGTGTCTTCCTTCTCTCTCACAAATAAATAAACATTATTTAAAAAAAAAAAAAAGGGGGCACCTGGGTCGCTCAGTCAGTTAAGCGTCTGACTTCAGCTCAGGTCATGATCTCACAGTTCGTGAGTTCAAGCCCCACGTCGGGCTCTGTGCTGACAGCTCGGAGGCTGGAGCCTGCTTCGGATTCTGTGTCTCCCTCTCTCTCTGCTCCTCCCCTGCTCACACGCTCTCTCTCTCTCTCTCTCTCAAAAATAAGACTAAAAAAAAAAAATTAAAAAAAAAAAAAAGCAAACTCTAGAGAAAGAGATCAGACTTGTGGGTACCAGAAGCAGGGACTGGGGGAGGAGGAATTGGAAGCAAGTGGTCAAAAACACAAACTTCTGGGGTGCCAGGGTGGCTCAGTAGGTTAAGTGTCTGACTCTTGATTTCAGCTCAGTTAATGATCTAACAGTTCATGGGATGGAGCCCCACGTGAGGCTCTGCACTGGCAGTGTAGAGCCTGCTTAGGATTCTCTCTCTCCCTCTCTCTCTCTCTGCCCCTCCTCTGCTGGCATGTGTACTCACACTCTCTCTGTCTCTCTCTCGAAAGTAAATAAACATTCTCTTAAAGGGTGCAAACTTCAGGTTACAACACAAATAAGTACGAGAAGTGTAACAAACACGATGACTAGCTAACACCGTCGTGGGACATAAAGGAAAGTTGTTAAGAGTAAATTCTAACAAGTTCTCTTCACAAGGATAAAATGGTTTCTTTTAGTCTCGTTTTCTTTTCTTTTTACTGTATTTATATAAGAAGATAGATGTTTGCTGAACCAAAGTGGTGAATCATTTCACAAAATACATAAATCAAACCATTAGGCTGTCAGGGAACATAGTCAATAATATTGTAATAACTTTGTATGGTGACTGATGGTTAACTACACATCCCACTGATCATTTCATACTGTACATGAGTTGAATTACTATGTTGTACACCTGGAACTAATACAGTATACTTCAGCCATATTTCAATTAAAAAAAAAGAAAAACGCCACATTGCACACCTCAAATTTATACAGTGACGTTGTCATTTATTTCTCAAAAAAAAATGGAAAAAAATTTTTAAGAATACGGTGACTTCTCTAGGAGGCTCTTATAATGATATTTGGCAGAATTGGTGCTCACTGTAGCTTGCATGCCAACTCTGTAAAGTAGTATTACCTACACATTTAGAAATGAATAAACTGACATACAGAGCAGGCAGACCACCTACTTTACACAGCTAGCAAGTTATAAATTCAGAATTTGAATTCAGGTCTTCATACTCTAAGCCCGGGGCCCTTTGGACATCAGCAGTGTCCAAATAATCTTTGCCTTTTCAACTTCTCCTCAGCAATATGCTTAATTTTTCTGCAAACAGTAAATCTCATCACATTCTTACAGGATGAAAGAGTATAATAATTCTCATAGATACTACAGACATACGATCAGCAGGCACCTAATGAATATTTATTCACTTATATTGGCCCTGCCTTTATTTTAGGATAAGTTAGTGTGGGTAAATTATTTACCAAATTTGGACAATTCAAAGGGACCTTATGTGACTCAAAGTGATACCTTGTACACAAAGGGCTACATGTGCGCCCATGGGTAATTTTGAAGGATCTGATCAGGAAGGCATAGGGCTCCTAGAAAGAGACAGTGGAAAGCCAAACACAGCTTGTTTTGGAATTGAGTATCCTTGCCAAGGCTTCATTCAGAAATCATGTGGGGCTGGCTTCCTGCTCATAATCCCAAATGGGCAACTATTGCGCAATACCAGCCTGTCAACAACCCCAGTGCAAGTACCTGAATTCTGCAGCTACTGACAATTCTGGGTCAATGCTTCCAAAACTTCTAATGCAGGAGTGAGAGATGTAGCCAAGACACATCTCTTTATCCTGTAGGAAGAACTGTAAATTAAAGTCATTCTTAAACACTCTCAAATTAACGCATTTGTTGGCACAATCCATGTAAACTGTTTCCTTCAAGAATAGAGTAGCTGCCTCTGGCTGGAATCATAACATGTATGCAAAGAGACACCTAGTGGACCAACATGTAAGTATACTATTTAGCTTGAGACCAAAGACCAAAACATTATTTGACTCCCCAATTTAACATTCTTTAGGTTTCAATAGAGCATTTTTTTTCATCTGCTGGAGTTATAAACCCAGAAATTTAAGTTTTACAAAAGAAGCTCTGTGGTTATTTCTAAATGAAGTGTTTGCTCCTCTATTTGTTTTTTAAATACACTACTGTACTGCATAAAGTCCTGCAAAGTAATACAAAAATTACAGGGTAGATTGTAATTGGCCAGACACTTCAGCTCACCTTACCCCGAGCACTTGTGTGAGTATTTTTGTTTCCATCCCTTTCTAGACTTTGTGTGTGAGATTTTCCATTTGTCTTTGGGTTATTTTGTTCTTGCTTTTAAGTAAAGCCAGAGACTTTTTATTTTCCAGCCAGCCTCCTGTGGTCCGCCCAGCTTCCTGTGGCCCGCCCAACTTTGTCGCTTCACACTCTCTTTCTCACTCACACCTCACCTACACGGTTTTGTCCCCACCTCCTCACAGTCAACTTACATGTGCACCTGCCACTCTTCCAGCACCCTAGATAACATCATCTAACCTCAAAAGTAAAAGTCTGTCATCACAAAAGCCAAGGGAATCATCTATTTTTTCTTTGCCCCATAGTACTAAAATTTGGTCATGCCCAAAGTTGAGATTAGAAATTGTTTTTCAGTAAATAGGTATGTTTAATTGCAATTGCTATGACCTCAGGGACTCAGATTCATAGGATTTTAGATCTGAAAGAAATAGACTTGTCCTAGGGGGGCCAAATGACATTTATAAAGTCCAATTACTCTGGCCATGCTGTAAAAACCCATGTTGGTAGTCCCAGGAGGATGAAACGCCACACGGAAAAGAAAAAAAAACAAAGAATACCAAGGCTCTAGATGTGTAGAGGCAAAAGTGATCTTGGAAGTGGATTCTCCTCCCAACCAGTCCAGCTAAAAGCAGGTGGATCAGAGATGAACTGCCAGACCAAGTCCTTCCCAAATCCTATCATGGGCAAAACAAAGAGGTTCTTACTGCACCGTTTTCAATGAGTAAAATGGTCCTTATTTCCTCCATCACATATTTGATGGTGAAATGTAGAAAACTTTTCCTTTAACATTAGGAATAAACCAAAGATGCTCACCACCAACAACACTGTATTAGCAGGCCTCATTTAAAAATCGTAAGAGTTAAGGGGCACCTGAGTGGCTCAGTTAGTTAAGCATCTGACTTCAGCTCAGGTCATGATCTCAAGACTCATCAGTTCGAGCCCCATGTCAGGCTCTGTGCTGACAGCTCAGAGCCTGGAGCTTATTTCGGATTCTGTGTCTCCCTCTCTCTCTGCCCATCCCCCACTCACACTCTGCCTCTGTCTCCTTCAAAAAATAAATAAACATTAAATAAAACAAAAAATTGTAAGAATTATAATGATTAAAATTAAAAATTAAGACTCAGTATTCTCAGATGATACGATATTACATGTGGAAAAGAACCTGCACATGAGTTATTAAGACTACAGAGTGGACATAGAAGGGTTAATAGATACAAGGCCAATATGTAAAGCTCAATAAAATTTTCATATGCCAGTGATAAATAGCATGAAAATAAAATTTTTAAGAAGATACATATACAGCAACATCATCAAATTTCAAATACATTAGAATGAACCTAACAGAAGTTGTGTAATACTTCTATGAAGAAATCTATAAATCTATAAAACATTATTGAAATAAATTAAAGAAGAGCTAAATAGGGGTACCTGCATGGTTAACTTAACCTGCATAAGTTAAGCTTATGACTTAAGCTCGGGTCATGATCTCACTTCATGAGTTCAGGCCCTGCATCGGGCTCTGTGCTGGCAGCTCGGAGCCTGGAGCCTGCTTCGGATTCTGTGTCTCCCTCTCTCTCTGTCCCTCCCGTGCTCTTCTCTCACCCTCTCTCTCTCTCTCTCTCTCTCAAAAATAAAATAAAATAAACATTTAAAAAAATTTTTTAAAGAATAATTAAATAATTGGAAGGATGTGCTATGTTCATTAATTAGTTTACAATGTTTGAGAATGGAAAGATGACTATGGTTAGTGTTTTTTTATTTGCTCTTAATTTTACTCTTTTATGGTCATAAGGATATTATCCTACCTTTTATTCTAGAACTTTCTTTGTCTGCCTTTCATATTAGATATACAATCTACTTGCAATTAATTTTTGATTATATTTCAAATAAAAGTAAAGTTTCATTTTTAAAATTAATAACCAATTGGCTCATTATCATTTATTGACAATACTGGCATTCCCCATTGGCTCCAACCATAAAGGAAAAGCTTCATAAGTGGGAACACACTGAAATTAAGAATTTCCACTCACCCAAAGGCAACATTAGGGATTGTAAAAGCAAATGAATGAGAACAGAGTGCAATACGTATAACCCCTACAACCCCATACCAGCATGTGTAAAGAAGTCCTATTAATCAGTAAGAAACAAGCAAAAAAAAAAAAAAAAAAAAAAAAAAACCCAAGGAAAAAATGGGAAAGACTTAATAGCCATTTTACAAAAAAGTATATCAATCAGCCAAATACATATGAAAAGGTGTTTAACCTCATTAACAATCAGGCCAATGCAAGGTAAAACCACCCAAATAATGAAATTTTAAGACTGACGATACCATGTATCAACATTGTAAAGCCAATGAAAAAACTCTGAAACACTGCTATTGGGAGTACAAATTGGGGCGACCAACTGGAAAGCTGTTTAGCAATATCTGCCGAAGTTGATCACATGCACGGTCTTTGATCCATAAATTTTACGGTGAGGGGCACACGTGCCAGATGTGCAAGCAGAGGTACGCTAAACACGGATAACAATGCTTCTAGCGGGCTTATTAAAATAGCCAAAATGCGGAAAATGACCCACATGTCCATCAACAGGAAAGTGGATAAATTGTGTTATAATCATACAATGGAACACTCCTTAGCAATAAGAAGAAAAGAAAAGAAAAAACTACTTCTACACTCAGTCACATAATACTGAGGGAAAGAAGCCAGACACAAAATAATATAATCAGGCAAAACTAGGCCATTGTGTTTAGCATAGTGCTTAGTGGGCCATAAAATTGTAAGGGAACGTAAGGAAGTATGAGTTACCACAAATGGCAGGAGAGTGGTTACCTTTGGGGGGATGGCAGAGATTTATTGGAAGGGGCACAAGAGAGCATTCTAGGCTTCTGACAGTAATTCTATTTCTTGACTCAAGTAGTCTAGAATTTATGCTTTGGGAGAAATTACCGAAATATTTACACACATATATAATATGTTTACCAGGCATTGTTAAACATATGTACATATGTTGAATGGAGAAAGACGTTACAGACTAATAAAAAAACCAAAAATGGAATATATAACCTTCATAAACATATATTGCCTCAAAATACATCGAGCAACCACAACTCATAGAACTGGAAAAAAAGAAGCAAATAATTTGGCAATTATGTCGTTGAAGATTACAGCACAAATCTCTCAGCAGTCAGTGGCTTATACAGACAATAGGTAAACAGAAAAGCAGATGTAAATTTCAAATTAGTAAATTTGTAAATTAGCAATTTTCAGATACACAGAACTCTGTACTTGAGGAACAGAATACGCACACTCATTTCCTTCACACATGGTATATTATCAAAAACTGACAAAGTGATGTATTACAACAGAGGTCTTTATAAATTTCACAGAATCGATTTAACACAGATTATGTTCTCTGACTATAACACATTAATTGTAGAAATTAATAGTGAAAACGTAGCTTTAGGATATCTGTATGTCTGCTTTTTTTCGTGGTGCTTTGGAGGTGGTAAGCTGCTTCAGGATGAAGTTGAACATCTCTTTCCCAGCTACTGACTGCCAGAAACTCATTGAAGTTTGCAATGAATGCAAACTTTGTACCTTTTATGAGAAGCGTATGGCCAAAGAACTTGCTGCTGATGCTCTGGGTGAAGAATGGAAGGATTATGTGGCCTGAATCAGTGGTGACAAGGACAAACAAGGCTTCCCCAAGAAGCGGGGTATCTTGATCCATGGCTCTGACCTCCTACTGCTGAGTAAGGGGCATTCCTGCTCCAGACCAAGGAAGACTGGAGAAAGAAAAGTGCAAATCTGTCTGGGTTGCATTGTGGATGCCAAGCTCACTGTTCTCAACTTGGTCATTGTATAAAAAGGGAAGGACAATATTCCCGGACTCACTGACACTACGGTGCCTTGTCACCTGGGACCCAAAAGAGCAAGCAGAATCCACACCCTTTTCAATCTCTGTAAAGAAGATGAAGTGGGAGTGGTAGGGTGGCTCAGTCAGTTAAGCGTCCGACTTCGGCTCAGGTCATGATCTCACAGTTCGTGAGTTTGAGCCCCACATCCGGCTCACTGCTCTTCTCACAGAGCCCACTTCAGATCCACTGCCCCCCTCTCTGTTTTCACCCCCGTCCCCCGCTCACACTCTTTTTTCTCAAAAAATAAATAAACATTAAAAAAAAGACGATGTCTGCAACTATGTTATGAGAAAGCCCCTAAACAAGGAAAGTAAGAAACCTGGAACCAAAGCACTCAAGATTCAGGGTCTTGTTATTCCACGTGTCCTACAACACAAATGTGGGTGTATTGCTTTTAAGAAATAGCGTACTGAGAAAAATAAAGAAGAGGCTGCAGAATATGCTAAATTTTTGGCCAAGAGAATGAAGGAGGCCAAACAAAATGCCAGGAACAGATTGCCAGGGAACAGACTGCTGTCCTCTCTGACAGCTTCTACATTCTAAGTCTGACTCTAGTCAAAAATGAGATTTTCTAAGAGCAACAAATAAATAAGATGAGATATCAAATCTCTAAATAGATAAATAAATAAATAAAATGTCTATGTGTCTGAAAACAAAATCTCACACTACTTCTAAAAACAATTTGAATCAAGAAGGAAATCAAATGGGAAATACTTAGAATTTATCACCACTGAAAACACTACACATCAAAATCTTTAGGAGACACAACTGAGGCATTTTTAGAGGAAAACTGACACCTTAAATGCATTTATCAGAACACAAGAAGGAATGAAAACAAATGAGCTAAGGGCTCAACACATGAAACTAGAAAAATAGCAAAATAGCAAACCAAGGAAGAAATAGCGAAAATAAAGGCAGAACTCAATGAAGTAGAAAAATATGGAGAAGATCAGTAAAACACAAAGCTAGTTCTTTGGACAGAAAGTAATAGAACTCCAGTGAGACGGATTAAAGGGGTAGAGGGTATTAGATACAAATAAAAACTTTTGAGGGGCGCCTGGGTGGCTCAGTCGGTTAAGCGTCCGACTTCGGCTCAGGTCACGATCTCGCGGTATGTGAGTTCGAGCCCCGCATCGGGCTCTGTGCTGACTGCTCAGAGCCTGGAGCCCGTTTCAGATTCTGTGCCTCCCTCTCTCTCTGACCCTCCCCCGTTCATGCTCTGTCTCTCTCTATCTCAAAAATAAATAAATGTTAAAAAAAAATTTAAAAAAAAAAAAAACAAACTTTTGAGCGACAGCTATCAACCTGTTAATTATCCAGCCTGAAATTAACTTCAAAAATTTCATTTGGACACAGGCAAACAGTTAAGAAGAAATCTAATATAGAGAGATTGCCTGACAACCCGGCTTGCAACCTGCTCTCTTGAAAACAATAAAATATTTCTTTGCCCAAACCTAGCTTATTCGTTCATTCATTGGTCAGCAGGAGTAAAAATCTAATTAAGATGGAAACAAATTATACAGAAAATCAGAAAAAAATTATTTTCCCCATACTTTTTCTCCAGGCAAAATTACCTAACATTTAAAACTTATTATAACATATAAGGACGATTATATACACTCAAAATTCAAAATCAAACAAATTAGGAAACTACTGTACTGTTTCATAGTCTGTGGCTTTCTTCCGCCTACTCATCTTATCCCCTTTCAACACAGACCCCATTTCTCAAAGTTCACCAGACGGATCTTTTGTTTGTTTTTGACATTTATTAACGCTTGTCTGACCAGTTGGAACTGCCTCTTCCCCCCGCCGTGTGGCCCCACATCCCCCAAACAGGAGCAAGCATATGGCTTAGGTTTGCCACTCATTCACTCATTTATCGAATACTTCGTGGCTAACTATGTAGCACGTGCAGTTTTAGAGCCCAAAGATACAGCACAGAGTAGATAAAAGCCCCTTGCCTTCACAGGGTTTACATTTCGTGGGGTTAGACAATTAACAGGATAAATCAGTAAAATAAATAGTATAATAGATGGAAATAAATGAAGAAAAGCAAAATAGACACGAGTATTATAGAGGGATGTAATTTTGAATGCATGGATGGGAATGGTCTCCCTAAATAGGTGACATTTGAGTGAAGACCAGAATGAGATAAGGAAACAACCTGTGGGAATCCAAGAGCAGAGCAACCAGAGCACTGAATCGGGATTGAAAGGGCGTCTGGCATGTGTAAGGCCAGACATAAGGAGGCCAGCATGGCAGAGACATAGCGTAAGATGGGGGGAGGGTGGTAGGAGATAGGGGTGTAGGGATTATGGGAGGCCAGTTCCTGTGGATCGTGGGTGGTATTTCAAGCTACCGTTGAAGACTTTGGCTTCTCTTGAAGTGAAACAGGCAAGCTTTACAAAGTTTGATCTGACACACACGTGAACAGCTCTGACTCCAGCACTGAGAAGAGACTGAAAGAAGCAAAGACATAAACGGAGAGGTCAATTAAGAGGCTACTGCGGTAATCCAGGGAAGATAGGAGAATGCCTTGGACCTCAGTGAAGGGAGTAGAGGTGGCAAGAAGTAAACGGGCCAAAGTATTTAACACCTTTGCCGCAAGGGCCAATTCAGAAAAGAGTAAATGAACTAAGGTTAGCCAGGAAATCCTGCCTGCAGCGTTGGGAAAGTCGCTTGTCATTTTTTCTGGGGTTTGAGCCATGAGGACCGTGCAAGCCTGGAGTTAGCAGTGGCCATCTTGGTGACCTGGTGGGAAGAATAAATGGGAAGAGAGCTTCCAGAGATGGGGAAAAAAGAAATCTTCCTGATCCACAAAATGCTGAACCAGACATTTTTAAGAAGATGTACAGCTGAACATGATGAATATGGCTTGTGGAATTTCAGAATTGCAAAGGCATACGAAGAATTCTAAAAGTTTACAGACAGGATAAAATGGTATTATCTACAAAGAAGCAAGAATAAGAATAACATCAGATTTCCAACAGGCAGCATGGAATGTTAAAGGGTATTGGAGCAATGCCTTCTAAGTTCTCAATCAAAATAAATGTGTACATAAAATTCTATAATTCAGACACACAATCAGTCATGAGGGTAAAATACATTTGCAGACATGTTTATTCCCCGTGTACCCAATATGAAAATATTGCTTGATAAAATACTTTGATAAATGGAAAAAGAAACTTAAGGAGAAAAATGAGATATAAGAAAGGAAAAAAAAACATGACATTAAGATTCAGGAAAAGATGAGCATATAATGGAGGGAAACAGTATAAAATAAATTAAGGACAATCTATTAAAACTGATCTAAAGTATAGTTCCTTATTTCCATACAATATACCTTGCGCTGATTTTGCAATCAACCCTTACTACATTTGGAGTCTCATTTAAGTTCTAGTTATGGTTTTATAGAAAAGAAAAAGAAATAATGAAGTATGATTGATAATACAAATGAAGCCTATAGATACATTGACATATGATGGCCATTTTTCCCATAGGCATTTTTTTCATGGTTGATTACATCTATACCTTTACTAATTCCTTCTCAATAATCCTTATTTTATTTATTCCTGCCTAGAATTACCACATTAAAAATGTGAAATTAATTATTAAATTAATAAAAAGATGAAAATTACTTACCTATATAGAAAAACATAAAGAATCATGAATGTGACTGATTTCAAACAGAAAATTGTTTTATAGAGATGCCTAATCCAAAACTCCAGCAGAATTCATCAAAGAGAAAGTTATTGGTGCTTATTAAATCTAGGTTCTCTCTCCTCCCTCGCACCCCAGGAAGACCACCAGCCCCAGGTTGTTGGGAAAGGCAGTGCGACTACCTCTGGCCCATGGGTTCTGAGTGGAGGTGATGTGCATCACTTCCAGTTTGGAGAAGAGTATGAGTGCTCCACATTCCTTTTCCCTGTCGTGGCAAACCCTGAAGCCATCTGCTGCCATGGTGGTGCCACAAGGAGATGGGACTTCCATCAGCTCACCCCTCTAAGAGACCATGTGGAGAAGAAGGGCCTTCCCCTTCTCATGGGACTGGCATTGAACATATAGCGTGAATAAGAAATAAAAATTCCTTGTGGTAAGCCACTGAGGCTTCAAGGTTAATTTGCTACCACAGCATGGCCTAGGCGCCCCTGACAAGCGCTCCTTGTGCCTTACTAATCATTTACAAAAGTCTTTGCTACATTTTTTAAGTTCTATTTAAATTCCTGTATAAAGTAAACTGACATATACCCAAGGTTGTCAGTCCCTTTTATGAACACTTTAGTTGGAAAGTGGTTTTCTTAGGGAAGACATTGATATTTCAATGGAGCATAGTAAACAAATGAACTAATAAACAAATGAAATCTCTGGCAACCAGAATACTTTTGTTCCATAAGTAAGCTTATTCCTCCTCCTTTCTACGCTCACTGTCCATAAACAATAAATGCAGAAGATTTTCTGAGAAAGTGACCCACTAATTTGTGGAAATAACCTCAAAAGACTGTGAGATTTTCAGCTAATAACTTCTCAGTTTGGGAGTTGGGTTCTGTCCCTTAGAAAGCTGTATCTGTATTTTTGAACCAAAATATTAAAAAGCACAAATATTATTTAACCAGAAATAATAACACCACAAATGTTAGCCTGTTCTCTTGATAATTTGAAAAGCTTGTAGATTCTGTTTCAATCCTCTACATAAGTATTTTTTCAGCTAGCCAATTCTTTCTTTGTAATCCAGTGTCCCCATTCCTGGTCACATTGGTGTATTTTGTGCAAAAAAAAATTACAAGCCTTCAGAAGAAAACATATGTGGTCATCTATTCCTTAACTGCCAGCGCATAGGAATTTAATATAGAGTTTATTTTAAACTAAGCCAATAAATCCTTGGAGTCCAAGTTGTTTTTCCATTAGAGGTATGAAACTTGGCCCCACATGTTTCTGTTCTGGAAAAAGTCCACTGACGCTCTGAATCACCTGGTAACATAAATTAACATTAAGTAGGTCTTAGAACATAGCCTTCATAGGCACAGCAGGAAAAAAAATGAATTGGAAAAATATAACCTTACATTCAAAATGTATTCACTTCAAACTTCACAATATTCGCTGCCCAGTAGGAATATGTCAAAATAATTAGACAAGCATTCTGTACTTAACAATTCCATGAAAAGTGTTGGTTGGAATGTAAAATGGTACAGCTGTTGTGAAAAACAATTTAAAATTTAAAGTAGAATTAACATATGATCCACCAATTCCACTTCTGGGTATTTACCCATAAGTATTTTAAAAGCAGGGTCGCAATGAGATATTTATACATCTATGCTCACAGCAACATTATTCACAATAGCTAAAATGTGGAAGCAACCCAAGTGTCTATCAATAGATAAATGGATAAGCAAAATGTGGTATATACACACAAGGGAATATTATTTAGCCTTTTAAAGGAAGGAAATGTTGACATGTGCCAAAGCATGGATGAGCCCTGAGGGCATTAGGCTAAGTGAAATGAGCCAAGCACAAAAAGAAAAATACTGTACAATTCCACTTGCAGGAAGGACTTCCTAGCACGTCAAAATCTAAAGACAAAAAAATATAATGATGGTTGCCAGGGGCTGAGGGGAAGGGAAAAGAGGGGAAGAGAGTTATTGTTTAACGGGTGTAAAGTTTTAGTTCTACAAGATGAAAAGAGTTGCAGGGATGGATGGTGGTGATGGTCGCATGGTAACGTGAATGTGTTTAATACCACTCAATTTTACACTTAACAATGGCTCACACGGGGGGGTGCCTGGGTGGCTCAGTCAGTTAAGCATCCAACTCTTGGTTTTGGCTCAGGTCATGATCTCCATCCAGCATGGAGGCTACTTGGGATTCTCTCTCCCCCCCCCCACCTCAGCCCCTCCCCTGCGCGCGCGCTCTCTCTCTCTCTCTCTCTCTCTCAAAATAAACAAACTTTAAAAATGGCTCACACAGTAAATCGTATGGTTCACACAGTAAATCTTATGGCTCACACAGTAAATTTTATGGTATGGGTATTTTACCACAATTTTAAAAAGTGAAGAAAAATTCTATGAAGAACTAAAAATAATCACGGAACCAGAAATGTAGGTATGTGTAAATGAGAATGAAATGTGAACTGCCTACTCTCATTACACACTTGGACTGAGAATTATGCCTTTAATATATCTGAGTGACTATAAAATTGCTTAATGACGATAGTAAAGATGAAAATTATTACTATGCTTTTGCATCAAGTTGGAAGACATTGTATTACCCTAGTAGCTGTTCAAGACTTTCTCTTAGGTAAACATCTAGCTTTGCTAGAGAAATAATAATTTTTCTATTATTAATAAGCCCCTTTGTTGTAAAATGTTACATCCAGAAGTGTTTAAATGCACGCAGAAAGGCCTATGTAAGGCAATGAGAGGAAGATGGAAAATTGGGCCCAGAAAATGAAGAAAAATGGTGTGGCGGAAGTGACATCCACAATGTTGGGGTAAGTAGAAATTAATCAACAGTCTGAGCTTTGTCTTCACGTTGGCTTCAGGTAGAACCAAGACAGCATCAAGAAACTTGAAGAGGTTGGTTGCTAGAAACTCCTAGAAATCATTGTCAGATGTACTGTACTCTTATGCATCATAAATTTGGGGGATTAGTGACAACTGTGTAAGTATCTCCAAGAGGCACAGATGCCCCAGCTGATGACAGTATCATTCATTCGTTACTATCAACTAATATTTGTTGAATGTCTATATACTATCTGTTGTTCCAAGAGCTATAGTCATATTAACTCATTAAATCCTTGCATCAGCTTTATGAGGTACTATTACTGTCTCCGTTCAACACGTGAGGAAAGTGAGGCAGCTAAATGTTAAGTAAAATGACCAAGGTCACATAGGTCGTGTCAGAGACGAGATCAAACCCAGGCCGTCTGAGTTCAGAGACTATCATTTTCACCACTATACCCTGTCTCTGATTTTGTTCAGAGCAAGAATTTCTATAATCCTTAGCAAAACTGAGATTATCTAATGTGGTCATTGGCTAAGTATCATCATCCATAAGAATTATCAAATTTTACATTACAAGAGACCAGAGAGTTCATCTAACCTGGTCTTTCTACCAACACAGGGTTCCCTCATAACATACCTTTTTCTGATAACAAGCTGGGCTCTTTCCGGTTACCTTTCATAATGAGGAGGCCCCTGATCTAAGGATCAGAAATGTTTTGCTAGAAAAAGTACTTGGTAATTGACAACTTCTAGAGATGGTAAAATCCACCATATTTTTTCAATACCTTCTGGTAACTAGTTTGTAAATCATCAATGAAAAATGTATGCATAAAAAGTATCCCTTAAAATTCCTCAACAAAATATTGAATGATGGCCAATAAAGCATTCTTTACCGTAGAAGGCAACGTGAGAGTTTTCTTGACCTGAATCACATAATGTGTCTCATGAATAAATATATATCTCAAATACACACAAGTTGAAACAATAAGACTTTATGTGTTTGAAGACATCTAAACAGTAAACATGTGCACCAAAACTAACTTTTTGTCAGTGACTTGGACAACAAGAACAATGGATTTTAACAATTATATTTTAAATTTTTTTTTTTTCAACATTTTTTATTTATTTTTGGGACAGAGAGAGACAGAGCATGAACGGGGGAGGGGCAGAGAGAGAGGGAGACACAGAATCGGAAACAGGCTCCAGGCTCCGAGCCATCGGCCCAGAGCCCGACGCGGGGCTCGAACTCACGGACCGCGAGATCGTGACCTGGCTGAAGTCGGACGCTTAACCGACTGCGCCACCCAGGCGCCCCGAGGATTTTAACAATTAAAGAAGGAAAAGAGAGGGAGATGGTCACCAAAATGAATGATGGTGACTAATGGGTCATGGGTAGCAATGTTTCAAAGACAGTTGCAATATAATTGGGAGTGGTAGAAAATACATACCACGGTCAATAGTGATCATTCTTGTTAAGGTTTGGCTAATAGAAAAATAATAGTTAAATTCATATATTAATATTTTCTGAAAAATTGCCAGACTTTCAGTTATATCCATAGAGTCACACACCAAAACAATGTGTCCTTGATAGATAGCTCTGAAAAGAATGCTTCCCATGCATTCCCCAGCAAGTTTAGAATTGTATTTCATCTTTAAAAAGGAATTAAACTGGGGCGCCTGGGTGGCTCAGTCGGTTAAGCGGCCAACTTCAGCTCAGGTCACGATCTCGTGGTCCGTGAGTTTGAGCCCCGCGTCGGGCTCTGGGCTGATGGCTCAGAGCCTGGAGCCTGCTTCCGATTCTGTGTCTCCCTCTCTCTCTGCCCCTCCCCCCATTCATGCTCTGTCTCTCTCTGTCTCAAAAATAAATAAGCGTTAAAAAAAAAATTTAAAAAGGAATTAAACCAAACAAGAGATGGATGTCTTAGTCAGGAGCAAAGAAATACAAGAATTCTTTTAAAATTATTTTATAAATATAAAATCAAAGGAAAAATGAGAACTACACACATATTCAAAAAACGAGATCCATTAGTGCCTAGATCCATTAGTGATGAACTTTAAAGGCAAGAACACCTTAAGATTATCTTACTTTTATAATTATTAAATATAAATATTTTATTTGAATCAATAGTAAATTTAGATCAGTAAATGCCTCATTTTTTAGATCATTCAACTTGCACTTGAGCATCTAAACACATACGTGCTTATAAAGTAGGTTATTCACACAATTATACATCTATGGTACTTTGGTAGTTATGGTATGTTCCTGACCACCAAGGAGATCAAAAAATATCATTCCATATATAAACTGCTTTACTAAAAAATCCTCCCACTGAGGGGCGCCTGGGTGGCTCAGTTGGTTAAGTGTCCAACTTCAGCTCAGGTCATGATCTCACACTCTGTGAGTTCGAGCCCCGTGTCGGGCTCTGTGCTGACCGCTCAGAGCCTGGAGCCTGCTTCAGATTCTGTGTCTCCCTCTCTCTCTGCCCCTCCCCTGCTCATGCTCTGTCTCTCTCTGCCTCAAAAATAAATAAAAACATTAAAAAAAAATTTTTAATAAAACAAAAACCCTCCCACTGAAAAGCAATTACCACCATGAATCCACTTTTCAAGGGAAATCCAGAGGACCAAAGATGAGTGGTTATTCATTAATACTATTAGCTTCCCTCTGCATTAATATTAGGCAAAGCATAAATATTGGCTGTTACAGGAAAATAAACACAGACTATTACAGTTTGGTTCACAAATTAGAATAACAAAGTAGAGTACAGGCCCTTCAGTTCATAAAAGTCACTAAAAGAAAGAATTCGTTTTGAGGAATTTTCAATTACATACCAAAAAGCTGTGAGTGTCCTCGTTCCAGCTCTCTTGCCTCTGATCTGTACAAGAAAAGGACAAGAAAGGGGTCATAATATTTCTGCCTGGACCCAACTGCCTAGGAGGAAGTCAGAATCCTATTACATCCAAGAAGAGGTAACAAAATAAGAACTCACTCATCATAATAACTATCCAAATAAAAAATGAGACAAAAAGTTCTATCTCCCCAAAAAGAACAAGACCTAGGTAGTAAACTAGCAGGAAAATCATTAAACTGAGATCCCCTGGAACTGAATGTTTTCTAAAAGATAAAGTGAAAATAATGTTCAAATCCCTTTAAACACTCCTCAAGATATATTTTTACTTTGCTTTTAAGTATCTTGAAAGATGTGCACATGAATTTAGAACTTCCATCTGTTTTCCTGGAATTCTGTCAGTGGGAAAATGTTTCATATTAGTAATAATCATCCCACTCATTGCCCAAATCATAAGTTTTTAAAAGTACAGGTTTTTGTAAGACTTCATTTTTTAGAGCAGTTTTAGGTTTACAGTAAAACTGAGAGGAGGGCACAGAGATGTCCCCTATGTCCCCTGCCCGCACATGTGCATAGTCTCCCCCATTATTAACATCATTCGCCAGAACAGTATATATATTTTTTTACCAAGGATGAACCTACACTGACACATCATAATTAGCTAAAGTCCATAGATTACCGTACAGTTCACTATTTGTGTTGTATACTCTATGTTTATAGAAAAATGTACAATGACCTGTATCTATCATTATATCATGTTATAATATCATATGATATAATATTATAGCATTTTCATCACCCTGTGTATTCATTCATTTCTCCCACCCCTACAACCACTGAACTTTTATTGTCTCCATAGTTTTGCCTTTTCCAGAACATCACATAGCTGTAATCATATAGTATGTATGTAGCCTTCTCATACGGACTCCTTTCACCTAGTAATACGCGTTAAAGTTTCCTCCGTGTCTTTTCATGGCTCAATAACATATTTCTTTTTAGCACTTACTAATATTCCATTTTCTAAATGTATCAGTTTCTTTATCCCTTCACCTACTGAAGGGCATCTTGGTTGCTTCCAAGTTTTAGCAGTTGTGAATAAGCTGCTGTAAACATCCATGTGCAGATTTTTGGGTGGACATAAGTTTTCAATAGGGAAAATCAATGAAACCAAAAGCTGGTTCTTTGAAAAGATCAATAAAATCAATTAACCTCAAGCCAGGCTAACTGAGAAAAAAAATGAGAGAAGACACAAGTTACTAATATCAGAAATGAAAGAGGTGATATGACTACAGCTTCCACGGAAGCTGATTAATTGCCTGTTTTCCATTTCATTGACTTTTGCTAATATTATTCTTTCTTTTCTTACTTTGGACTTAATTTGTTCTTCTAAATTCCCAAAATGGAAACTTAGGTTATTGATTTTAGATCTTTCTTCTTTTCTAATATATGCATTCCATTCTATAAATTTCCTTCAAGCACCACTTTTGCTGCAAGATTCTTCTTTTTTAAGCCTATATATTTATATCTCACAGTACGATGAGATGGTAGAAAAACATGATCTGTAAAGGACAGATATATTTCAGGAAGATCTGTTTTTTAATGACTCAAGTGTTTTGAGGATTTAGGTTTTTTAACTTTATAAATTTTCCTCCAAGTTTTCATTTTGAAAAAAATTTTAAACTACAGAAAAGCTGTGGGAATATTTAACAATGAACACCTGGAAAGCCTTCACTAGATTCCAGAGTGATTATCATTTTGCCACATTTGCTTTATTTCTCTGTCTATATATGTAAATATTTTACCAAACCATTTGAGAATTACTTACAAAGATGGTTCATCCCTAAGAACTCTAGCCTGGCTATCACCCCAAACCTGTCAGAATGGCTAAAATCAACAACACAAGAAACAATAGGTGTTGTCAAGGATGTGGAGAAAAGGGAACTGTTTTGCACTGTTGATGGGAATGCAAACTGGTGCAGCCACTCTGGAAAACAGTATGAAAGTTCCTCAAAAAGTTAGAAATCTAACTACCCTATGAATCAGCAATTGCACTACTGGGTGTTTATCCAAAGAATACTAAATTACTAACCCAAAGGGATACATATACCCCAATGTTTTATAGCAGCTTTATCTACGATAGCCAAATTATGGAAACAACTCAAGCAAAAGAGGTGATATGTGTGTGTGTGTGTGTGTGTGTGTGTGTGTGTGTGAGATGAAACAACCCAAGCGGAAGAGGTGGTGTGTGTGTCTGTGTGTGTGTGTGTGTGTGTGTGTGATGGAATGCTACTCAGCCATAAAAAAGAATGAAATCTTGCCATTTGGAATGACATGGATGGAGCTAGAGAGTATTAACTAAGCGAAGTAAGTCAGAGAAAAACAAATACCCTATGATTTCACTCATATGTGGAATTTAAGAAACAAAGCAAACAAAGAGGGGGAAAAAAGAGACAGGGGAGGCAAACCAAGAAACAAATCTTAACTCTAGAGAACAAAATGATAGTTACCAAAGGGAGATGGTTGGGGGGATGGGTTAAATAAGTGATGGATATTAAGGAGTGCACTTGTGATGAGATGAGCACCGGGTGATGTAAAGGAAGTGTTGAATCACTATATTGTATACCTGAAACTAACATCACAGTGTACGTTAACTAACTAGAATTTTTTTTTAATTTTTTTTTAATGTGTATTTATTTTTGAGACAGAGAGAGACAGACCATGAACGGGGGAGGGTCAGAGAGAGAGGGAGACACAGAATCTGAAACAGGCTCCAGGCTCTGAGCCATCAGCCCAGAGCCTGACGCGGGGCTTGAACTCATGAACCACGAGATCATGACCTGAGCCCAAGTCAGACGCTTAACTGACTGAGCCACCCAGGCGCCCCATTAACTAACTGGAATTTAAATAAAAACTAAAAAGCACAACTTTAGTATGTACCTCCTAAGAACAAATATCCTACACCATAATTACAAAATAATAAACACACAGGAAGTTTGATGTGATATTATTATCTAATATGCAGTTCATATTTTCCCAATTGTCTCAGTCTGGGTATTTATTATATTTTATTTTAAATCCAGGATTCAATCAAGGATCACTATTGTATATATTGTCATATGTATATATTTCCTTTGTCTTTGACAATTGACACTTTTGTAGAGTCCACACCAGTTATTTTTTGTGTAATGTCCCTCAAATTAAGTTTATCTAATTGTCTCCTCACAATTACATTCAGGTGACAATTTTAGCAGAGGCACACATGTGAAGTTGGAATGCTTTTCTTCTTTTTATACATTAGAAAAAGTACAAAATAGGTTGGATTAATATTTTCTTTCAATCAATAACACTTCATGATTGTCTCCTGCAAAGTAAATTAGTGTCACAGTTTGCAATTTACAAAACGCTTTGACATGGATTCATTTACTCAATTTGCACAACTCCACTAGGTAGGTATTTTTAATCACCTTTTCTGTTTGAATGAAAATGTATCCAAGTTTATAGAACTACGAAGACTATATCTGTGGCCAAAATTTAAGCATAGTCATACTGTAAATCTCATCCTCAGTAAGAAGCCCTGTGCTTTCATACCAAATAAATCTAGACAATTTTTCTCTTTTACAACCTGCATTCGCCATTGTCCTAACTTTGTACCTTACAGTTCTACTATGTTAAATTACAAGGCAATGTAATATTATGCCTTATCAAAACATTTTCTAACTATTGTGATTTGAAATTACAATAATCAAGTCAGAAACAATATAAAAGGAGATGAATGTTAGCTGTATTGAATGCCAAGTAATTGGCTTTTGTTCACTTTTATGTCTGCGTTTGGTGCAACTGGTAATTCACCAGCTCTTCTTTTCTCCCCAGGGCAAGACTTTATTTATTTACTTTTTGTCAATTCCTTCTGCTTCCCAACACATGAAAACAGCATTGTCTCATAGCATAGTAATCAGTATTGGGACAAGAACTTCTAAGCATATGAAATTAATTACTTTTTAATTTTCCTTTTACTTTTGGACCACACAGTCCCAATATTGTTTAGTTTAGGATCAAATTAAGAAAAGTTTTGGTTATCAGTATATGTAATTTGATTCACAACCAATGCATAGATCCTTAAGTAGACATTCCAGCCAGAAAGAACACAAACAGGTTTTCTTCTGAGTCACGGGTTGTCATGGGAGTAAAAGCCAGACAACTTTTATAGTAATACCGAAATTTAAAAAGCAGTATCACTCATGTCCAGGGAAGGTGCCTGGGTGGTATTACACTCAGACCACCAGGTCTATCTGGGTGGTATTTACCCTCAGACATACTATCTAAATCATACGGAGATTGGAAAGACCTTGAGGAAGCTGGGCGACATCTTCCACTGATGAAAGCCACTTTGCCACCTCCAAGGAGCCTGAAGCTGAGACGACAGATCAAGGTCCACTTACTCTTTCATCCAGGGACAATTTATCAGCACTCAGTGATCTGAATGCCTCATTCCAAAGTAAAAGAGTAATTTCAAATGCCTAAATAGTGGTTGTGATATTACTGTCTTTGTCCAGTGTTCAATTTCATATGGAAGCAGAGACAGAAACCTGAAAATACTTAACGAAGGAATAAATCTCTTTTTTTTTTTCAACTTGTACAGAGTTCTGCAAGCATATTATTTTCTTGTGAACTGGCATATTATTCATCTCCTTAAAAGAAAAATCTATATTTTAATCCTAGGAAAAGCATTATTCTCATTCTTCATTTGGATTAGTGTTCTAGGCCAAATACAGTAAAGGAAGTTGCATCTGACAATTATGGCTTCAGTACATAAATTGTAGCCAGACAGAACGAGTGATGAAAATTTCTTCAGCTATACAGTCTTTAATAGAACATGTATCATTCATTTTTTTCCACCAATCCTCAACAGACTATTATCTTCAAATAACAATGAGAGGCTGCCTGCAGTTAATTTAATCACTGTAATTTCCTCCCAAACAAAGACTGATGTCTACTGAAAATTATTCCAATTATGTCTTTGAAAATGAGTTCAAAATTGTTAAAATTACTACTTTCAATACTATATTAACCTCCACCAAGTGTTATTAGTTATTCTCACGATCTTCCTGGAGCAAAAAATGACATTGCTGCCGGTTTTTTTATTCGGTAAAAATTCAACTTGGAGATGCCACAATTATTTTTAAAACTTTGCTCAAGTTCAATCAGCCTAAGGTTTAATCTAACCTTTTTCTAATACATCCTGGGAAGCAATTTCTCTGCTTAAAAACAAAAACACAGCCAAAATTCATTACATTGGATCACATAAAATCAACTTACATAACCACTTGAAAATAAGTAAGGAGAAGGGATCTCCCAGAAACAACGATGAAGATAAAAATAGGCAACACTTACTGGACGCTGATTGTTACTCAATTTGTGCAGGCATGTGCTAAATGCTGTATGATCATTTCGTTTTCACAACAACCCCAATGAAGCTGGTCCTGGTTTTATTCCCATTTTACAGATGAAGACTTCTGCTCTGGCTGGTGTTTCCTGCTCACAGGTGGCTGCTGTGAGCCCCCAACCTCTGCCAGACCACCACCCCCCCCACACACACACACACCTGTTTCTGACCATTACTTTTTAAAAAAAAAAATTTTTTTTTTGTTTATTTTTGAGAGAGAGAGAGACAGAGCGTGAGCCGAGGAGGGGCAGAGAGAGGGGGAGATACAGAATCGAAAGTTGTCAGCACAGAGTCCGACTTGGGACTGACAGACCGGGAGATCATGACCTGAGCCGAAGTGGGACACTTAACTCACTGAGCCACCCTGGTGCCCCTGTTTCTGACCATTACTTTGACGAGGACTCTCCACAGTGATACATGCCTTCCTTTGGCCACAGCTCTCGCCCTTAGGAATCCACAGACACTCTAGAAGAGAGAGGGGGGCTATGGCGGGTCAAGGCCAGAGCAACGCTTCCTGCCACGCGGCCAGACTTCCTCACCCATCTAGGCTTTTACCAGGGTTCCCAAGGCTCTCCCCGTCCAGCTCCTTTTAGGGACCCGGGCTTCAGTCACGTGCGTAATGTCTAAATCTCAACTGCGGAAAAGTGTAGCCCCTCTTCCCCAGGGCTTGGGACCCCGTGCGGTGCACCTGATTCAGCCCGAGTCCTTTCTGAAGCGGTCCAGCTGCTCACCCAGCGCTCTCTGCCTGCGCGAGGCCACCTGCTTTGACGCGCGTGCGCATTAGCAGTGGGCTGGCTGCAGCCTAACCTCACCGATCTTGCTGGCCGACTCTCACCCGGACGCGGTTCAAGAAAGTGTTACTTTCAATAATTTGGAATAATTATAAACTATAACAAACAAATATGAATTATTCCAAATTATTAGCTACGCGTAGGAGGCAAAATGCATGACTCTCAAACTTATCCACGTTTGACCCTTGATATACTGTGAGCTCTGTGATACATTTGATGACGATGAAGTCAAAGCACTGGGAACAAGAAAAGGACGAAGAGGAAGTTGAAGGAAAGGAGGCCGCGGGGGTGAGGAATTTCAAGGGTGTATTATTGTAGGGACTTTGACCGCCAGAAAGCGGCATGAGGCCGGGAAGGGAGCTGCCCCAGAAGGGGGACATAAAGAAGGCAGGAGAATTCTAAGAACAAAATTCACTTCTGAGCTTTGCCACTCCCTACTCTGCTTCTCCCAGAGGCCAAAATCACATCTTTTAACCTTATTAGTCCACCCCCAAAGTGCTGCCACCTTCCCTAGGCACTCCCCTGAGTAGAGACGCATCTGTGTCAACTTCCTCCAGGGAGGAAAATTCTCCTTCTGTACCTCTCTCTGACCAAACTGTGTGTGTATTCCACATAAAATGCTGTTTGCCTGGATATCAGTGTCCCGAGTTTTGGGTAAAGGCAAAGAACACACTAAAGAGAAAGAGACTGACAGGAGCTGCCCACGCCCAACTTCCTGTGGTGGGAGGGAGGAGTAGCTGCAGGAGTAGCCTGCAGATGCTAAATGTTTATTACACAGTACATCTTTCCCCTTCTCTTCTCTTCCCTATTGGTCTAAAGTCACTACATTTCTAGCTGTTTGGTCCTTCTTGCCTAGAGCTGCCTCTTGATCATCACCATGGCTTGATTAAACCCATAGTTGATATGCACGTCTGACAATGGTGTCTTCTATTGAGTGTTGTCGGAAGGCACATTTTCAGGACCCGTGTTCAGCATGTCCTTACCACAAGGTTGGCTCTGCCAGTAATTACAGCATCTATTCCACTTCTTAGAAATAAAACTTTTGATACCAGAAAAAAAAAAATTGTCTGCCTTGTTATAAACTTTAAAACGCAATGGAAAAGTTACTAAAAAACGAAAATCACCTATAATCTCAAAGCCCAGAGACACCCATTCTTAATGTGTATTTCCTGCCCCGTTTTCTTTCCATTCATCTGGAAAATTTATAACGCAACCAGAGTTATTCTGTACATATAGCTCTCTGTCTACAAGGCCTAATCGTAGAGCTCGGCATGGATGTGGATTACAGCTAATATTTGAGCTGCTTGACAACACACATTTAGAAACTTTAATCACAGCAGAGGCCGTGACATTCCACTAACTTTGTCAGGCATGTATGAGATTTTTAGGCAGCACCCTAATGAGCCGTAATGTTCTGAAGAGCATTCTTTTCTGCTCTCAGTTGTTGAGCAGGAGATCCTAGGGTGCAGAATAATCTGAAAGTCCACATGTACCTTTTCAGTGTTTGAAAACCAGCACATAAAGCACAAAAGTGCCTTTGAGAACAAGATCAGTAACATTTTTAAGGCTCAATGGTCAGAGCAACCTCAAATATTTCATGGTTTAAAGGTGTTTGCTTTTAGGGAAAGAGCCACATAAACAGCAGAATGCAAAGATTGTTTACCTCAAATTCACTGTTAAAGGAAAGCATGAGATTCAGGATCATCCGGCCCAATTTTAGAGAACCTTAAAATAATTTCCTTAAAAAAATTTAAGGACACATTAGAAAATATATTGGCGTGATATTTCACATACACACCACCTTAACAATTTCTCAAGTTGTCCCTCAAGTGTCTTTTTAGAATTGGTTTGTAGAAAACTTAATAATAACTCAAGCTAAATTTAAGCCAGCCGCTTAACTTTAACTTCCCAAACACTTCATGAGTTATTATATAATCAATTATATAATCTCAAATCAAGAGGACATTTTTATTTGTTGAGAATGTGCCAAGTTAATTCAACTGAAAAATGATGCAAACCCAAAAGAAAGCAAAGGAAGTGGAGAGTAGCCTTCCTTTAAAAAATGAAAAACTGTTAAGGGTCTCCTCTCCTTTCAATGGAGTACGAGCAACTCCTATTTAGATCACCAGCATCAACATTTCTCCTTTTCTCCTCTCTCCCTCCTTCCCTCCATTCTTTCTCTCTCCCTCTCTCTCTCTCTCTCTCTCTCTCTCTCTCACACACACACACACACACACACACACACACACATACACACACACACAATATCAAAGGAATAAAGGACACCTGTATTTCTATTTGTTGGGGTACTTCACCCAGAAGCTCTCAGCAAATATCACAGAAAGGTTGTGACTCATCCATGACTTAAAATGCTGTCATCAATGGTTAGCCTCCTGAAACTCTGAATAGTCAGTCCCCAGCAAGTGCTTCATGAAGTTGGGTATGTGCTCTGTGCCCAACCACGTGACAGTTCTGTGTGGGCAAAAGAAGAGCCTCGGGAAGGGCTGCTGAGTGCCTGGGCAGGATGGACGTCTCTGCACTTGTTGGTTTCACCTTGGACTCCAGAGCATACTTGTCTCCAAAGAAAGAGTTCTATGACTTAAAAAAAAACTCTTTAGAAATTGGGACTCTATATCCTTCCTCTAATTTATTTTATCTAATTTATTTTTCCAAAATTCAGACATTCTATGCCTAAATAATCTATAAGATCCATCATTGGATTAGTACACAGAAAATGAAAACCCATTTTTAGAATTGTTATAAACCATTTGAAGCTAACATAGACATATTACCACATCCAGTCCACCACCTCATCGCTCATTTTCTGAGCCCTTGTGTACAAAGGAGGAAATGTTTCCCACTACTGTATATGGTGTTCACATCTCCTTCCAGAAGGAAAGGACAGATTCTCTCCATCTCCATTAAAAATAAAATGCAGGTTTGGCCTCTTTGTGGATAAAGACCAAAAAAGAGGAAATTTTAGGTTAAATCATTATACTAAGAGGATTCTCACTTATTCTGAATCTCTGAACATTTTTGTTTTCAATTTATTTGAATGTAGGCATTGAGAGAAATGGATTTTTTTTCTTTAACAAGCAAGCAAAGTAGATACATCCCATCCAAAATATATTCAAACAAATAAACACTGTACTTCCCGTGGGCTTTGAAGAAGCAGACATTTCATGTACCTTAGCAATTTATTCTGCTTTTTGATGAAATCAACAGACACTCCCCTTCCATAGGTAATACAATTATAATTATTATATTCAAAAACAATAGCTTTTATGGTTGCCAGCCAGGAGTGTTAAACCCTAGCTGGCTTTGGAGAAGTTACCTTGGTACTTGAACCCTGAAAAGAAGAGCTACAGACCAACTATTCTAAACCCAAAGTAAATTTCTTTGTTACACTTAACTCCACATTTAACTGGCTTGTAATCAGTAAAACTATAAAATAAGTTAACTCAGCCACTTTCCAAAGCATATATTTTACAGCCAGTTACCTTGGGGCATTTGCCAGAAAGTTATATTAATCAGTTAAAATATTCCATGTGTGCTATACTGCGTTTTATAGTTGAAATGAGCGTACGGTCCTATCAGGCTTAAATTTTCCGTCATAAAAATCACTGTAGTCATATTGTGATGCATGTGTCTGTGGCCTTAAATACCCTCGTATCTATGAATGGAAATAAATCCCAAACTGTTCCAAGTAGCCTTTTCTCATGCTGCTCTTAGACTGGTATGTTCTAAGGTATTTGTCTTATTGGAACCTACGGTAAGATTATTCTGCAATTGGGAATGGAGTCTTTCCAGAAGAGAGTATACATTCCCAGTGTCAAAAAACTTGGAAAGATTTGGACTCTGAGACACGGTAAGAAAATGTCCCTCTTCTTTTCTGTCTTGGCCTTGCTCTCGTGAGCCTATACCCTAAGGAATCTTACTAGAGGACTCTATGGAGGTGCTATAAAGACGGCTGCAGCCTCATGGAGGCAGTCTTTTGAGTGGGCTGAGAGAGAGGAAAGTGAAAAAACTCTCATGAGGGTGAGCTGTGGCCTACCAGTGCTGAGAGCAGGCATTTCTAGAGATGGACATACTCGTTTTGTAGTTAATGGGATATACTTATGTTGCTCATACTCTCTTCCATGTATAGTTATTACTAGTAGTTCAAGTATGGTGATAACTTCCAGGAACACTCTACTTCCCACTGGCCAATTCCCCTGGTATGGTGACATGCTGGCTCAGGGCCAGAGGTCATATTACAGTATAAACTAGTCCCTTGTCTCCCTGTGTCTATGGAAGGTGGAGACAAATAAGGCTTCTAATGCACAGAACCAGAAACAAGTTTATGAGAATTCTTCCAAATTGTAAAGCTCATAGCTGAAAGAAACATAAGACAGAAATCCTAAAACTTACATTCCCAGTAATCAACTGGGAAGCCAGAGGTTTTCTAAACAATCAATCAAAAACAAAAAAACAAAAACAAAACAGAACAATTCTGATCAACTCATGCTAGATGACAGACTGGATTTTCTATGTTCTACGTTCTATTTTCTATGTTCTCTAGACAAAATGTCTTTACAAAATCATTATATGAAGAAGCAGCCAAATATCCCACAGCCAAAAATGTAGGAGAATGTGTTTTAAGATATGTCAGATAGGTAATTTTAAAATTATCTTATTTTTCTGAATAATGTGTCGCTTTTGGTATTTTGTCAGCTTTTTAAAATCTGAAATTTATTCTCATTTCTGTCTGTCTCTTAAATATTAAGTTTCTCACAACTCTCTCTTTGTAATTTTGTATTATTTCTCCCACAGAAGACTCTCCAAGTTGTATAAGATTCAGGCCCCACACAGTCTAGATCCACCCCGGCAATCCAATTCCTCACAGGAGAGCTTGGTCTCAGATGGACTCTGGCAAATGACGAGGTGGTGGTGGAGGAGGTTGGGGAGGGGCCTGGAAGCTGTACCCACATTTGGGTGGTCATCTCCTTAGAGGGTATATAGATGCCATCGTGGTCATCAGAGATTTGTGATGTCCTCCAAGGAGCATGAGAATTTCAGGCACAAGATTTGAGGCTGTCTCTGATCCAGGCATCCCTCCAACCTTGAAATATTAGCATTGTATGTTGTGTTGTTAAACGTGCCTGCAGGTTTCTTGTTCTCCAAGCTGGGGAAGCATTTGGTTAATCTGCGCATAGAAGAGCTGCATTCCCCTGCTTGCCAAGAGCCTTAAACCCAACTGGCTGGTTCTCAACCCATGTCAAACACTCAGTTACAATAAGCAGCACTTATATAATATGCCTAAAGGCATATCCATTACTCTATATCCCAGAGTTATTTACTACTCAAAGTGCTGAGGCTTTAAGAGGTCTGTGATTCCTTAAAATGGTAGGCAGAATTTAATGTGTGTCTGTATTTGTAGCTCTCCTCAGACTCTCAAATTGGTCTGTGACATGTAAAAATGAATAATCTGCATTTCAAGAATAAGTACCTCCAAGGGGGTGCTACCAAAAAAAGTCATAATGATACTTTATACCTCCAAAATGGTATTAAAAACTACACTAGAGTTAAAAAAATTTTTTTTGTTTTAGAGAGAGAGAGAGCATGTGAGTGAGTGGGGAGAGGGGCAGAGGGAGAGAGAGAGAGAGACAAAGAGAGAGAGAATCTCAAGCAGGCCCCATGCCCAGCAAGGAGCCCAATGACAGGCTCGATCCCACAACTCTGGGATCGTGACTTGAACAGAAATCAAGAGCTGGATGCTCAACCAACTGGGCCACTCAGGCACCCCTACACTAGATATTTTTCAATCCATTTCTATATTAAGCTGGGCCAGCAGAAACATATGTCATTGATTTACACTGAGAAATGATAAGAGACAGCCCAAAGAAATAAAGGAAGCTTTTAAAAGTACTATTAATTTCATTACACACTGTATCATCGCTATGGACTGAATTGAGTTCCCCTCAAAATTCATAGTTTAAAGCTCTCAGCCCCCAGTATGAAGATGTTTTGAGATGGGCCTTTCAGAGGTAAATGGGTCACAAGCGTGTAGACCTCATAATGGGCTTAGTCCTCCTAGAGAAGAAGAGACAAGAGAGCACACTCTCTCCTCCCTAGGAAGACAAAGCAGCAAGATGGCCATCTGCAAGCTGGATAGAGAGGTGTCACCAGAACCTGACCATCTGGGCACCCTGATCTAGGACGTCCCACCTCCAGAACTGTGAGAAATAAATGTCTGTTGTTTAGGCGATTTAGTCTATGGTTTTTCGCTATAGCCACTCAAGCTGACTATGACAGTCATTATGAGACAAGGTCTATGGAAGAAATTTCTCTTTAGTTTCAGTAGCCAGAAAGTGGGGCATCTCATTTTATTTTACAGGAGATGTGATCATGAGTCTATAACTAATTGTCTCTTACCCTTTGAATTGCTTATCATGGAACTTAGAATCAATATGTCATTGTACTCTAGTACAAAGATCTAGAGCCTTCCCACATACACTTTCCCACCTTAACTTCCCTGGGAGACACCTCTTAACTTTTCACACAAACTTTTCTTCTGTTCCTTCTCTCTCATCCACTTACTGGTAATCGTATTCTATTTTGCTGTATGCATTTATGGAAGTTGCCTCAAATCCTTTAACAAACAAGGCAGATTGTAAGGAAGAATAGGATTGAATAAATGAATGAAGGCATTTCCATTTGAGAAGTAAAAAAACCAAACGTTCAGTACTGCATTTGGAATTATATAAAAATATTTACTTGAAGAAATTCAATTTATCTCAGCCATGCTCATAAACCTATGAAAAGGATTGACGTGGTCCAGGGGTTTTTATCTTAGGGCTTGTAGACCCTCCAGAGGATCCGTGGACAGAATTCAGGGAGTCTATACGCTTAGATGGGGAAACTGATCTTCATTTTCACTGATCCCTCAGTGAAATTGAACATTTCCTTCAAATATAAATATTGGCAACAAACCACGGAAGTATTAGCAGTACCTGTGAATTTGTTTCCGGTAGAAATCCCAGGTGTCCCCATCGCCCATGTGGGTTGTTGCAGCTCTCTGAAAATATCACTTACACTCATCATCACCTTCAAATGTCACTAGACGTGCTGTTAGATCACGTTAATTAATGCATTGGTAAAGACACACATATTATTACTATATCACAATTTTTTTTGTAATCATATTTTTATATATTTGGTTTCCTTGTAACTCTTTGTATTTTGCTTCATACATTTAAATACAGTACTCTGAGAAGGGGTCCATAGGCTTCCTAAGATGACCAAGGGTGTCCAGGGTATAAAAGAATTTAAAACTGACAAACACAAACTGTATTTAGGTAGCATCTTTACAGAATGTGTGCAGATACCTCACTGAGATCTGTGCCATAATTAGGTAATGCTGGTTTCCCTTGATTGGAAAACAGCGACATCGTTTTTTCAGTAAAAGGGAATAATAGAAGTTGCCTGGGTCTTCCTATTCCCTTGACAAGATAAGGTCAGAGTCAGCCCCCCTTTTTTTAGGTCTGCACTTGCAACTTCTGAAAAAACATATAACAGCTCTGTGAAACTTTGGGTCAGCATTTCAGTTGCTAAGAGAGAAAAAAAAACAATTGATTTAACATTTAAAACCTCTACTAAGAAGCAGTACCTTTGACTCAATCATGTAAAGACTCATTATCTATTTTGCAAATTACCTGAGGCCCTTCCTTTCATTTTTTTCCTCCCTTGCATGTCAACCCTCTTTTGAATTTTTACCAGACACCTTGGCACTTTTAGCACAATTGGAATAGGGCAAGAATAAGGAAGTAAAACAAAAGGCTGTCAGTAGGATTACTTAACACACACTTCAGAATTATTTTTAGTTACTGTTGTGACATTCACAATGAGGTACAAAGAAGTATGCGTGTCTGTGTGGGTTTGTTGAGGGGAAGGGTATACATGTGGTAAGACCACCCCCAAAAGGCCATGGGCAAAGGCCTTTGCCCCCACTTCCCATGTCCATGGATCTAAGATCATTAAGGGATTATGGACCAATTAGGGAAATTCCCCCTCCCCACCACACTGCAACTCCATCAGGAACCCAGAGTAAGGAGGTATGGTGGATCTGGGGGACAGTGGAGTTTCTTCCTCTCTCCTCTGGGCCATCAGAAGGATATTATCCATGGGCCACCTGCCCTATTCCAGTGAAAGATGTAGTTGGAAATTGGAGTTTATAAATGAATAAGGCACCCGATTATCTAAAATCCTCTGAGTATACATCACTTTGTGTAACTGATCAGTTTTTCAGACGGCTGACTTCTTATCCTTTCCAGCAACACCTTTTTCATGTTAGTTATCTTAGACAACTGAATGTATTATAGGGGCGCCTGGGTGGCTCAGTCGGTTAAGCGGCCGACTTCGGCTCAGGTCACGATCTCGCGGTCCTTGGGTTCGAGCCCCGCGTCGGGCTCTGTGCTGACCGCTCAGAGCCTGGAGCCTGTTTCGGATTCTGTGTCTCCCTCTCTCTCTGCCCCTCCCCCGTTCATGCTCTGTCCCTCTCTGTCTCAAAAATAAATAAACATTAAAAAAAAAATTGAATGTATTATAAATGTACTGTATACCCCCTACATACTTGGAAAAGTAGCCTGAAATTAGCTTAATCTTATACTAATGACTCAGGGTCAACACTGAGAACATCTGCTTTCTTACATGGGCATATTACAAGGGTAATTTCCTTATCATTTCCAGGATCTATACAGGGGTCTTTGACCATTATCTGAACTGATGCTGAGATCTTTGCATTCTTGAAGCTGCTTCTTCTATTTTTGTCTAATGCTTTCTTGTCAGACATTACTTTTACCCTCAAAGTAGATTTGGAAACCAGATACGCTATAATGAATAGATAGAGGGCTTGAACATTTTGAATTGAATAAAAAGTACAATACATGAGATGTGTTTGTTGTTTATGACATCTATTTGAGTATTCACAGAGTTTCACTTATTTGCTGATTCCTTGATGAGAGCTAGATGTGTGAGATTGTAGCATAACTTCCAAATAAGTGAGATTCAATACTACTTGCTTTTCTGTGAAAATCACCCAGAGAGGTCTCATTGTTCCAGATACTTGTCTCTATACGAACTCAAAACAAAGCTTATCCTGGTTTCTGACTGACAGCAAGCTTCTGTTGTTGAGTTAGCATCCTGAATTCAGTAACTGAAACATTTACAGACCTTGACAACCCAAACCACCAGGTCCCAGTGTCTGAAATCTCTGAGTCATATCCACATTTTCACAGAGGCAGCAAAACCAAGTGTTCCCACTTCCTCTTTCACCTGAGCCTTTATTTGTCTCATTTAGTTGTAACCACACAATGTGGTGGAAATGCTGTGGACATATATTGAGATCCTGCTTCTGCCTCCAACTAGCTATGGAGCTTTGTGGAAACCAGTTTTTCTCAAGTCGCAGTGTTTTCATCTGTAAAGTGAATATAATATAACTTGGGACCCACGGTGCTTGTGAGGATGAAATGACATAATTTCCAAACATTTACCCAGGTAGTGTCGGGCATTTAAGTATATGCGTAAGCACTATTTGTTTCCTATCCTTTGCCATGTTCCTTTACTTTCCCGTTTATTGACTTTGTGGCGCCCAGATAGATAGATGGCCTTCAAAATACATAGTTCTTATCTTCAGTAACTCTTCCTGAGTCCCGGTCAGATTTGGAATATAGCTGTATGAGAGCGCTTTTCACGGTGTCTTATGAACATGTGCATGAACACGCCTGTCAGCCCTCAGACCAGGAGTTTCTAGAAGGGAGGGTTGGCATCCCATGCACCATTGTATTCCCAACTCTTAGCCCATTACCTAGGACATCTGCAAACATTTAATAGATAAGTAAAAGCATGAATCACTATTTAGATATCTTGACTAAAAGTTTGCATATATTAGGAGATTCCTAGTCTGGTATCATAAAATTTGGATCAGAAGCCAGAGGTCCTGAAAAACAGGAAGCAAAGATGACCAAATCCATAGACGTGACCTACCCATGGCTTTCCACTGACCTCCTACCACCACACCTGGTTCATAACATTAACCTGGGAAATTTCCAACCATATCTTCAATTTAGGAAAGGAAACAAATCTTCATCTGCATTTCTAGACAGAGTCAGTCTGCTATGCCTAAAATAGTCTGTCTATTTTAAATCATAGGAAAATAAGTGAGAAGGCTGGTGCCTCCGGCTGTCCACTCAGCTCTCTCTATATCAATGTTTATTCAGCCAGGTGTCTTTCTTAGGAAAGGAAAAAAAAGCTGCAGCTAAACAGCCTGGTTCATCACACTTGCCTTGCAGTTTAGACCTCCCTTCTCCTTCACCCCCGTGGTAATTTTCTCCTGTGCATTCCTCTCCAGGAATTTTTCCATTTCCACGATAATCACTAGGCTCACCTATCTTTATGCTTCTCTCTAAATTTCTGCCTTCTGCCTCTTTCTGCGAGTGTCCATCCTATATATACTTATCAGAATAATCTTTCACAAAAATGACATCTCACTGGTTTAAAAAAATCAATAACAGTTCTCTACCTCTAGCTTTCCTTTGCAACCAATGAAATCACCCCCAACTTCCTTCTTCCCCCTTGTGAAGGACTCTTATGGTCTACCTGACTCTTGTGATCTAATTCTAGGAAACTCTCCATGGAAGTAAAATTAGCCCCATCGGTGCTTGTTTTCTCATATTTTATAATATTTTAGTAATACTGTATCTTTATTGAGAATCCCCTTCCTTACCTTCTCAATTCCTTAAAATTCCTTCAATTCCTTAAAACCATAACATTTTAGAGTAAAAAAATAAAAGGCCTTCAGTTACTGTCCAACAGTGCAGCGCAATCCCCCCCCCCTTTTTTTTTGCAGTCAAGAAACTAACACCCAAAGATGGTTTGTGACGTCCATCTGTCAGAAAGCTCTCAGGATCAACACACCAAACTTTATCAGCTCCTCTGAGGAAAGCACTTACATGGCAAGAAAGAGGCAGGGGGATGAATACTATGGGACACCCACCAGCTCTATTCTAAGCACTTTCACATGTGCTTATGTGATCCTCACAATGAACCCATTTTATGTGAGACAAATCTGAAGCTCGCAAAGGTCAAACAGTGAGGGGAGGAAGGATGATGGTAGAGTAGGCAGACAGGCTCATCTCACCCCAAGAACACAAGGTAACTTTCACATCATCCTAAAGACCCCGGAAATTGACCTGCAGACTGACAGAACAAGCTCCACAACTAACAGGAGAGAAGAGGCCACATCAAAGAAGGGAGGGAGTGTGGATACATGGTTTAGGGGAAAAATGGATTGCAGGTGCTGTGGAGGGGAGGGAGCCATGATCATGAAGAAGGGCACGAGAGAGAGAAAGAGAGAGAGAGAGAAGGACACAGGGAAATGCACAGGGAAAATATTTCCTCAAAGCCACTGGCTTAGAAAACGAGACAGACTGAATTTCATGAGTTCTTGCAATCAGTGAGGCTTACAGCCTGGAGTTTTAAAGGTCAGGAGGCTTGGTTGGCATACAGCCCAGAAGGCACTGCACTGCTAGAGAGAGGCCAGGCAAAAAACCCAGGGGCAGACAGCATGGAAAGGGCAGATCTGAAGAAGGCCTGGGTACACAGGAGGAGAATATTCACTCTTCTCCAAGTATGTCCCTAAGAAGCAATGTTTGTGAAGGTGACTTTCTGGGAACAAAGGAAATAGATGGCACCATTTCTCTTTCTGGCCCTTCAGTGTAAACACAGACCCACCTGCAAGAAGCAGTACAGCACCAATCCTGGCTGCCTAACTTGCTTACACCATGCCCAAGCCCCCTGTACTCTGCTAGGACTGCCCTCCTCAGACAAGCTGGCTTCAGTCCGAGTGCCGCAGGCTTCTCCCCCATGAGACCAGCACAAACCTCTGCCTACACCACATATCCCAACCAGAGAGTTCTGCAGGGCCTCAGTTCTGGTGGAGTTGCTATCAGGTCTCATTTCACAAGCAGACCACAGCACACCTAATTAAAACTCACCACATTCAGGTCAGGGACCAAACACTGCCCTCAGCAGGCAAAGAGAGCCTCTGCAGACAACTGGCCTGAAGGAGAGAGGAGCCAAAACACAATAGCAGAGCGCATGTAGCACACACCAGAGATACTCCCTGAAGCACCAAGCCCTGGGAACTACTTGACCTCTTCTTCATAAGGCCATTACTTTCCGGAGCAGGAGAGATAACTGGCTTTTCTAACACACAGTAGAAGGTAGAGACTTAGACAAAATGTCAAGATGGAGCAATTTATCCCAAATGAAAGAACAAGATAAGGCCATGGTCAGAGACCTAAGCAAAACAAATATAAATAACATGCCTGATGGAGAACTTAAAGCAATAATCATAAGAATACTCACTGGGCTTGAGAAAAGAATAGAAGACATCAATGAGACCCTTACCACAGTGATAGAAGAGTTAAAAGAGATTCAGTCAACGATGGAGGATGCAATAAACAAGATTGGAAGCATGCTTGATGCAATGAACAGTAGGCTGGATAAAGCAGAGGAATGAATTTGTGACCTAGAAGACAAAATAATGAAAAACAATGATGCTGAACAAAAGAGAGAAAGAAGAATTATGCGACACAAGAATAGACTTAGGGAACTCAGTGACTCCATCAAACATAATGACATTTGTATTACAGGAGTCCCAGAAGAGGAGAGAGTAAAGGGGGAAGAATATTTATTTCAAGAAATAATAGCAGAAAACTTCCCTAATCTGGGGGAGGAAACAGATATCCAGATCCAGGAGGCACAGAGAACACCCATCAAAATCAACAAAGCAGCCCAACACCAAGTCATATTGCAATTAAATTTGCAAAATTTAATGATAAAGAAAAATTCTTAAAAGCAGAAAGACAAAAGAAGTCCTTAATTTATAAGGGAAAAGCCATAAGACTAGCTGGAGATTTCTCAACAGAAACTTGACAAACCAGAAGGGAGTGGCATGATATATTCAAAGTGCTAAAGGGGGAAAAGCTGCAACCAAGAATACTCTATCCAACAAGGCTATCATTCAGAATAGGAGGAGAGATAAAGAGTTTTCCAGACAAATAAAAACTAAAGGAGTTCATGACCACTAAACCAGACCTGCAAGAAATATTAAATGGGACTCTTTTGTTTTGTTTTGGTTTTTTGTTTTGTTTTGTTTTGTTTTTAAAGAGAACTCTTTGAATGCAAAGGAGAGACCAAAAATGACAAAGACAAAAAAAAGAGAAAATTTCCAGAAGCAATGAAAAAACAAGTAATAAAATGGCACTAAATACCTATCAATAATTATTTTGAATGTAATTGAACTAAATGCTCCAGTCAAAAGACTTAGGTTCAGAATAAATTGAAAACAATGCCCATCAATATGCTGCCTACAAGAGATTCATTTTAGACCTAAAGACACTTGCAGATTGAAAGTGAGGGCAGGAGCACCTGGTGGTTCAGTCAGTTAAGCAATCAACTCTTGATTTTGGCTCAGGTCATGGTCTCTCAATTAGTGAGATCAAGTCCCACATCTGGCTCTGTGCTAAAGTGGTAGGATGGAGATACGTCTATCATGCAAGTGGATGTCAAAAGAAATCCTGAGTAGCAATACTTAGATCAGACAAACTAGACTTCAAAACAAAGACTGTACAAAGAGAGAAAGAAGGGCATTATATAATCATAAAGGAGACAACTCAACAAGAATATCTAACAACTGTAAATATTTATGCACATAAAATGAGAACACCCAAATACATTAAAAAAGTAATAACAAACATAAAGGAACTAATTGTTAATAAAACAATAGTAGTAGGGGACGTTAACATCCCAATCACAAAATAGAATAATGAAATAATAAAGATTAGAGCAGAGTTAAATGTTATAAAAACTAAAATAAACTATCGAACAGATCAATGAAACCAGAGCTTGTTCTTTGGAAAAAACTAATAAAATTGATAAACCTCTGGCCAGATTTATCAAAAAGAAAATAGAAAGGACCAAAATAAATAAAATCACCAATGAGAAAGGAAAAATAACAACCAACACCACAGAAATACAAACAATTATAAAAGTATATTATAAAAAGTTATATGCCAACAAATTAGACAACATGGAGGAAATGGATAAATTCCTACAAACATGTAAACATATAAACTATATGCTCAACATCACTCATCATCAGAGAAATACAAATCAATATTATAAGATATCACCTCACACCTGTCAGAATGGCTAAAATCAACAATACAAGAAACAACAGGTGTTGGCAAGGACGTAGAGAAAGGGGAACCCTCTTGCACTGGGAATGGGAATGCAAACTCATACAGCCACTGTGGAAAACAGTATGGAGTTTCCTCAAAAAGTTAAAAATATAACTATCCTAAGATCCAGCAATTTTATATGTCCATCAACTGATGAATGGATAAGGAAGATGTGGTGTATATACACATGGGTATATATATATACCCACATATATATATATGTATATATATATATATACATATACACATATGTATATATATACACCACATCTTCCTTATCCATTCATCAGTTGATGGACATGTAAAATATACATATAGATAATATATACATGATAATATATACATGATATACATATAGATAATATATACATGATAGGTATAGATAATATATATATACCTATATATACATATAGATCATATATGACATGCAAAATATATATATAGATGTGGTATATATACACATCTGTGTATGTATACACACACACACACACACACACACACACACAGGAATATTACTCAGCCATCAAAAAGAATGAAATCTTTCCATTGGCAAGATGGATGGAGGTAGAGTGTATTATGCTAAGCAAAATAAGTCAGTCAGAGAAAGACAAATACCAGGGCACCTGGGTGGCTCAGTTGGTTAAGCACCTGACTCTTGGTTTCAGCTCAAGTCATGATCTCATGATTCATGGGTTGGAGTCCCTCGTGGGGCTCTGTGCTGACAGTGCAGGGCCTGCTTAGGATTCTCTCTCTCTCTGTCCCTCTCTCTCTCTCTAAGGAAATAAATAAACATTTTTAAAAAGAGAGAAAGACAAATACCACATGATTTCACTCATGTGGAATTTAAGAAACAAAACAAATGAACACAGAAAAATAAAGACCAAAAAAAAGACTCTTAAATATAATTAACAAACTGGTTGCCAGAGGAGAGGTGGCTGGGGGGGATGGGTGAAGTAGGTAAAGGGGATTAGGAGTACACTTATTGTGAGGAGCACTGAATCATGTGTAGAACTATTGAATCACTTCATCGTACACCTGAAATTAATATAACACTGTATGCTAATTGTACTTGAATTTAAACAAGAGAAGTAAGGATGGCGATTGTAGAAAGAAGTAAGAACAGAGTGAGAAGGGGCCAAATATATGATAAATGTGCTTTATTCCTTTCTGGAAAAAATAATTTTTTTGAGAGAGAGAGAAAGAGAGAGAGTATGCACACGTGTGAGCCAGGGAGCGGCAGAGGAGAAAGAGAGAATCCCAAGTGGGCTCCACCCTCTGCACAGAGCCCATCGCAGGGCTTGATCCTATGACCCTGGGATCACGACCTGAGCTGAAATCAAGAGTCAGGTGCTCAACCAACTGAGCCACCCAGGCACCCCTCCTTTCTGAAATATATTAATGATTGTCCAAAATTTAAAATGTTACCACTTAATTCATTTTTTAAAAAACTGAACCAGAAATCAGCCTCACACTTCATATTAATTTCAGATTTCCTGAGAAAAGACAGTAAAAGAATTATAAATACACCGGCCATATTGCAATACAGAGGATGGTAATGTGCTCTTTTAATTTCTACATTATCCAGAAGGCTGTAATATTTTGAATGCTTTAATGTGTTGTCAGTCTTACAGGATGAGAATTCTTCTCAGCTTAAGATTAGTTGTGATATGTGCAACCCAGGAACACAGGCCATTAAAAATGGGTGATACAGTCCTTCATGGCTCTCATTTTAAAAGTGTAAACATGTACATTTATTTTTTTTAAATAAGGAAATCCCTTACAAGTATGTCAAACCATCTTAGATGAGGAAAGTTTTGTAAAGGGACATATGGGGAAGAAGATTAATGCATGCTAAAACATACTGTCTCTTCCAAGTGGTATGATTTTCAAAAAGAATAACTAACATTTATTAAATATTATGTATCTAGGGTTCTCTTCCTATTTTCCAAAAATCTGTCAAGTAACCCTCCCTCAGCTCTCTGACTCCATCAAAATACCCAGAACTCCGAGCTCTTATTGATACCAAAAATTTGTATTTATTGGTGTGTTCTATGGAAAACAGTATGGAGGCTCCTCATAAAATTAAAAATACACCTACCTTATGATTCAGTAATCCTACACTGGGTATTTATCTGAATGAAATGAGACATTAACTAGAAAAGATTTCTGTACCACTATGTTCATTGCAACATTATTTACAATAGCCAAGACCGAAGTGTCCATTGATTGATGAATGGATAAAGAAAATATGGTGCACACACATGCACACACATTCATGTGTGTGTGCACACACACACACACACACACACACAAATGGAATATTAGCCAATCATAAAAAAGAAGAAAATCCTGTCATATGTGACAACAAAAATAGGCTTCAAAGGCATTTTGCTAAGTGAAATTAAGACAGAGAAAGACAGGGGCGCCTGGGTGGCGCAGTCGGTTAAGCGTCCGACTTCAGCCAGGTCACGATCTCGCGGTCCGTGAGTTCGAGCCCCGCGTCAGGCTCTGGGCTGATGGCTCGGAGCCTGGAGCCTGTTTCCGATTCTGTGTCTCCCTCTCTCTCTGCCCCTCCCCCATTCATGCTCTGTCTCTCTCTGTCCCAAAAATAAATAAAAAAGTGTTGAAAAAAAAAATTAAAAAAAAAAAAAAAAAGACAGAGAAAGACAAATACAATATGATCTCATTTATGTATGTAATCTTTAAAAAGGAACAAAAACAAAAACCAAAACCAAGCTCACAGATAAGGAGAACAGGTGGGTGGTTGCCAGAGCTGGTGGGGGGAGGGGTGGCAAGATGGGTGAAAGTGGTCAAAAGATAACAAACTTCCATTTATACTATGAATAAGTTCTTGGAATGTGATGTACAGCATGGTGACCATAAGTAATAATCCTGTACTGAATATTTGACAGTTGCTAAGAGAGTAGATCTTAAAAGGTTTGATCACAAGAAAAAAAAATTTGTAACTCTGTGTGGTGATAAATGTTAGCCAGATTTACTGCGGAGATCATTTTGCAATATATATACCAAATCATTATGTTATACACCTGAAACTAATACACTATTATGTCCATTATATGCCAGTATTAAAAATGAAGATAAAAAATCGACCACCTTTAGAATTTTTATTTTAATCTTTCACTACCGGTTTATGGGTCTTCCTTGAATGCATTGAAAATATGATGAAGCTGCTGACCTTCTCCTGGAAAATGCAAAATAAAAACAATACAAGATTAATGTCTGCTTCCCCCCCCACACACACACACTGTGTGTTGACAGGAATCATATTTGTTTTGCTTCATCAGTTCATCCCCATTACATAACAGGAGCTCAGGACATGTGGCTAATGACTTCTTGACTGACAGAAGAAAACAACAGTTTTCTACCTGCGCTTCCAACTGATCTTTCCTTCTTCCATCTCTCACTCAGCCATCTCACCTTCTATGTCCCAGAGGGGTGAGGACCATTGTTTATTCTCGCTGCCTTTCTTGTCCTATATGAAGACCAATCCCTACACCATGTTTGGGGGCCACCCCCTCCCAGTCCTTCAAAGAAAGCACATTTATCACCCCTTCTATCTCTTGTATCTTCAGAGAATCCCTTTCTCTTTTCTTTCCTCTCAGTGCACAACAAGTTTTAAATCCCTCCTACCTCTAAAAAAAAATCCCTCCTGCGAAAGCCCTACTCTTAGTCACTGCTTGTTTTTTAACCTCCACTCAAGGTGCTTGAGAGAAATTTCCTTTTACCGCTCTAGTTCTCACCAGGCACTTGGTTCTCAAACCCTGCAAGTGAACCTCAGGCACAGCTGTATCAGAATACTCACATCAAAACTGGCAGGCATTTTTTTGCTGCATTCAGTGGGCACTTTTCAACTTTCTTGCTCACCTTTCTTACTAACCTCCCCACAGCACAGGATGCTGTCTCAATATTTTCCTCTCTTGGCTCTCAGGACTCCCACTCTTCTTTCTACCTCCCTGTCATCTCTCCTCAGACTCCTTATTCTCTCTTGTCTCTTCTCATCTCTTAAATATTGGTGTTCCCGAGGGTCCTGTTCATGTGCTTTGCTTCTCATATTACATTTTTATTTAACTGTCACCAATGCCAATGGATTACAAATCCATATTTCAAGCTAGAGTCACATTCCGAACTCCTCAGATGTCTATCAGATTGCCCATTGGCACCCCACATTCCCAAGTACTATATAGTTTCCTAAATGCGCAAAACAAGGAATTTACCATATTTCTTTTTTTTTAATTTTTAACGTTTTATTTTATTTTTTGAGAGACAAGGAAAGACACAGTACAATCAGAGGAGCGGCAGAGAGAGAGGGAGACCCAGAATCCAAAGCAGACTCCAGGCTCCGAGCTGTCAGCACAGAGCCTGATGTGAGGCTTGAACCCATGAGTGCAAAATCCTGACCTGAGCCAAAGCTGGACCCAGGTACCCCGAACTTATCACCTTTCTTTTAAAAATGTGCTCTCCATTCTCACCTTGATGAATGCCACTACCCATCTCCTCTGTCCTCCAGTCTAATATCTACTTATATTCTCTATTTTCACATTATCAATAAATGAATTACTGTATTAACTTGTAAATATAAAAAATAACTTATTATTCAACTACATCGTGAAAAATTATATCTAAAGTATTTTTAAGTTATATTTTTATTTACTTTATGACAACAAATCAATGCTACACATATGTCTTAGAGAACCTAAGAAATAGATCGAAAGTATTTCTGATTAATGCTACATAAATTAGGCTTCCAAGATGCTTTAAGGGGCTTGAGAAGTCAATTCTAGTGAACACTTGAAACGTTTTCCTTTGTTATTTGTCTATACTATTGTATCAGTTAAGCAGAGATATTTTTAGTTCACTCTAGTACCTGTTAGCCCTATCTTTGTTCCAATTAATAAGGCTTTTCTGAATTATTATTTAAGCAAATACATTCCAAAATGATGTGTAACTGGACCCACGCACATATAAAAGAGGCAGAAAGCCCTAAGGAGCTGAAACTCCGTCTTCTGTTCCTGTTTCTGACTCTGCTCCACAGATGGGCCTCTGCCATGTCACCCTGACATTTCCTCTGACTTTAAGAAGGAAGCTTACCTCACTCCGTGGCTTATAATCATGTCACTTACACTTGAGTTCTCTTTCTAGTTGACCTGATTTTATTTTTATCATAAAAACATATAGATGCAGAAACTGAGCAGAGTCAAGGGAACCTGCTTAAGGTGATGACGGCAGAAAAATTAAATCAGGCATTATGACCCTGTGCCCAACAGATCTTCCAAAAGAATGCCCAGCAGACTGGAAAGGTGAATGAGATGTAGTATATATGTAAGTTTGATCCAAACAGTAGAAATGAAGGAATATACAAATATACATATCTGCATATTACCAACTAAGATACTAAGGACAAACCAATCAAAGATCAAAACTATCTACCTGGAAAACATTTCCATATCTCGCTTTCTTAAACCTCTTCTTTCTCTCATGTTTCTTTCCTAGGATCCTAAGAATTCTTTGACCCCTCCCCACGGTAAAAGAACACTCAGAAATACATTGATTGTTGTGGTTCTAACCGAATTCTCCACACACACGGGTCATCTCACTAGCTGATCTCACGTCTTGACATGAAAAATACAACATTCTGAAAAACTTCTCAGTTTTGTAAAACACAAACTGAGATAAGATCAGGACCATGAAAGAAGTCCTTGAATATACCTTTTCTCTCTAACAGTCTCAGGGATAAACTCTCATACAAGTGGGTTCCTTTTCCTTCAAGGCCCCATCTACTTTGTAATTATACCTATATTAGCACAATTATTTCATTAACCTCTGTCTCCACATCAGACTGAAAGCCTTCGGAGAACGGGTGGAGTGAATGTTTTTGCTTGCCCTTGTACCCTAAGCACTCAATTGTCTTTGTGTTCAACAAATATTTGTAGGGCACCTCTGTGGGACACAAGACAAATCATTCATGTGTGTATGACATTTACATAGGGAGAGAGAGGGCCCGCAAAAAGTATAAAGTACCAGAAAGTTGGAGATCTTTTAAATACCACAAAGCCAAGGGATTTCTCTAATAATAGCTTTTGGTTAACATGAATAAGATGAATTATAAGTAGCCCAGATCCCTAGTGCAGAGATCAGTGGGAAGATCTTTACTTCAAACATGGTTATAATATAAGGCATAAGGCAGAGTGAAGAAAAAGGGTCAGAGGCTTAAGTTAATCTTCTTTGTGGCAAGGATTGCAGATGGCAATGGCTGGTATCCACCACACTGATGGTGACAGTGTCCAAGTCTCGTATTTTCTCTCTCAGTGCTGTGGATCTACACCAAGCTCAGGAGCTAATAATCCAGGCCCGCCAGGGCCTCTGTATGTAGCCACGGAATGTCTGTCTTCAGATAGGGAACACAGAGTCAAGCTAAAGTCTTTAACATAAATATTTGTTGGGAAGGTAAAGAAAATCAAGACACAGAAACATAGAATCAAGATTAAATGTGTAAATTCTTAACTCGCACTTCAGGTAGCACTCAGTAAAATACTGGTTGGGTTGCCCCGATGTTGGGCTCTCCTGCTTCAAGGGAAGCACCACCCATTGGCTCTTTGGCAGGTCCCTTCCTTCTTTTTCAGATGCCTCCACATTTGGACAAGAATTGTGACCTCAGTCAAGTAAAACAACAGATTGTTAAGTGACACAAAGGTGTCTCTAGAGGAAGAAAGAAATAATTTTGTAAGTATATATTTGCATTTCAGACACTTGGGTACAAACACAATCCTCTCTTCCCCCAACTCACCCTCTGTGAAAATTCCTGCATAATCTCTAACAAAATAATTTTTTTTCTTTAAGAAGCTACATTTTATTCATTTTTTTAAAAGTAATCTCTACACCCAATGTGGGGTCAAACTCACAACCCTGAGATCAAGAGTCACATGCTCTATTGACTGCACCAGCCACGTGCCCTGCTACACTTTATTTCAAAATAATTTTTATTTTATTAAAATGAGGGTAGAAAAACAAATAATCCAGTGAAGAAATGAGCAGAAGACATGAATAGACACTTTTCCAAAGAAGACATCCAGATGGCCAACAGGCACATAAAAGGATGCTCGATGCCGCTCATCAGGGAAATACAAATCAAAACCACACTCAGATATCACCTCATGCCTGTCAGAGTGGCCAAAATGAACAAATCAGGAGACTATAGATGCTGGAGAGGATGTGGAGAAACCGGAACCCTCTTGCACTGTTGGTGGTTATGCAAACTGGTGCAGCCGCTCTGGAAAACAGTGTGGAGGTTCCTCAAAAAATTAAAAATAGACCTACCCTATGACCCAGTAATAGCACTGCTGGGAATTTACCCAAGGGATTGAGGAGTGCTGATGCATAGGGGCACTTGTACCCCAATGTTTATAGAGGCACTTTCAACAATAGCCAAACTACAGAAAGAGCCTAAATGTCCATCAACTGATGAATGGATAAAGAAGATGTGGTTTATATATACAATGGAATACTACTTGGCAATGAGAAAGAATGAAATCTGGCCATTTGCAGCAACGTGGATGGAACTGGAGGGTATTATGCTAAGTGAAATAAGTCAGTCAGAGAAAGACAGATATCATATGTTTTCACTCATATGAGGATCTTGAGAAACTTAACAGAAGACCATGGGGTAGGGGAAGGGGAAAAAAAGTTACAGAGAGGGAGGGGGGCAAACCATAAGAGACTCTTAAATACTGAGAACAAACTGAGGGTTGATGGGAGGTTGGGGGAGAGGGGAAAGTGGGTGATGGCCACTGAGGAGGGCACTTGTTGGGATGAGCACTGGATGTTGTATGGAAACCAATTTGACAATAAATTATATTAAAAAATTAAATAAATAAATAAATAAATAAAATGAGGGTGGCTTACATGTCAAAAGTGATATGTTTATTGGCTTTCAAATAAAATTCTACTTTATCATCTTTTCGAAAGAGTAAGGATGACCCCGAATATTTTCAGAAGACATGTATGTATATAATCAAATATATATCTTCTAACCATATAGCTAGGACGAATTCTACTTGCCAACAAGATCAAGAGAGGGGAGAACTATGAGGGGGTATAATAATGTGTTGGTGGATAATTACTATGAATTCCTCCATACATGATTCACCAATTTCAAAAACTAGGATACATTTAAATATTAATACAAAACCATATTGGAGATACATTTGATATTTCAGAATGAACTTTGGATTTAATAATGTGTCTACTCATAATTATAAGGAAGATCTAATAAAAAGTAGACCATATCTGATTTATTTTTTTTATAACCCTGGAGCTAAATATACTGTTTTCCAATTAAGTATGTCAAATAAGTTAAAAAATGATATTGCCACAACTTGGAAATGTCGGAAGGTAGCATTTCATTTAAGAGACGCATATGTGGTACAGTAATGTAATATTAACAAAAAGATAAAATAATATTTTGTGTGTATAGTATACCATATGTAAGGGCAGAGGGAGGAAGACACAGAATCTAAAGCAGGCTCCAGGCTCTGAGCTGTCAGCACAGAGCCTGATGCAGGGCTCGAATCCACAAACCATGAGATCATAACCTGAGCCAAAGTCAGACACTCAACCGACTGAGCCACACAGGTGCCCCAAAGAATATTATAAACAAGCATCCTACATGCACACAAACACAAAATGCCTTTAAAATATCTGCTGTATATAAAACACAAAATATATCCCAGGAATACTAGTTTGTTTTCACTTTTAAAAACCAATCAATATAATTCTGCACACTGACAAAAGTGAAGAATCATACACCTTAGTCGATTCATAAAAAACATTTGACAAAATTCAGCACTCCATCACAATAAAATACTGTCAGCAAATTAATAATGGAAGAATTTCTTCAATATGAAAAATGACATACATAAAAAGCTACAGTTAATACCATACTTAACGGTGAAAGGCTGACCACTTACCAATTAAGATCAAGAACAACACCAGGATATTCACTCTTACCATTTCTATTCAGAATTGTTCTGGTAGGTTTAGTCAGTATAATAATGCAGGAAGCATAAACAGAAAGTATAAATCTTAAAAAAGAAGAAATAAAAAGAAATAAAACTGCTTCCATTCACAAACAGCATGGTTGTATACACAGAAAAATCCAAAGAAATCTACAAGACAACTCTTCTATAGCTAATTGAATTAGCAATGCCTCAGGAAACATAGCCAACATACAAAAACAATAGTATTTCTATGTAACAGTAATGAAAAATGGAAAATTATAAATAATACGCTTCATAAAGCACCAAAAAGCAAAAAAAAAAAAAAAAAGGATAAATATAGCAAAACATATCTAACTCTTCTACACTAAAAACTACAAAACATGGCTAAGAATGGGGCACCTGGGTGGCTCAGTAGGTTAAGAGTCTGACTTCGGCTCAGGTCATGATCTCACAGTTTATGGGTTCAAATCCCGCCTTGGTCTCTGTGCTGACAGCTCGAGCCTACTTCAGATTCTGTGTCGCCCTCCCTCTTAACCCTTTCCCCACACTCTCTCTCCCTCTCTCTTAAAAATAAGTAAATATTCAAAACATGGCTAAGAAAAACTAAAAGAGATCTATAATAAAGCTATGGCAATTAAGAGAGCATGGTCCTGGTATAAGGATATACACATTGACCCTGGGACAGAAAAGGGGGCTGAGAAATAGAGACACTTTTGTAGTCAATCAATTGTCAACAAAAGCCCCAGAGCAAATCAATGCAGAAAGAAAAGCCATTTCATTAATACTCCCGGAACAAGTGGATATCTTTATAAAAAAATTAACTTTGGTTCGTACCTCATAGACCTAAATATAAATGTTAGCACTATAAAGTTTGCAGAAGAAAATACAAAGAAGTATTTTCAAAATCTTGAGGTAGGCCAAGATTTCTTATCCAGGATGCAGAAAGTATAAAAGAAAATATTTAAAATGTCTGCTCATTAAAGTTGACATTAATAAAATAAGCAAGCTACGGATGAGAGAAAGTATTCACAAAATATCTATCAGGCAAAGGACCCATATCAAGAATATATGAAGAATTTTTCCAACTCATTAATACAATGACATATAGACCAATTAAAACTGCGCAATGGCTTGATCTACAAAAGATCTACAAATGGCCAAGAAGCACATGGACTAGTGCTCAACTTACTGAATCATTAGGAAAACACCTCAAACCTGGAAGAGAAACAAGCTATAAGACAACTAATGACAATTGAAAGACCTTGGCAAGATGGGAAACAACCAGAACTCTCAGTCGTTACTGATGAGTGTGTAAAAAGCTACAACATTCTTTTAAAATATTTGGCAGTTTCGTCATAAAGCTAAGCACAACAGAAACTTATGACCACCAACTCTACTCTTTAGTATTTACTCAAGAGAAAGGAAAGCATACATCTGCACCAAGATTGGTATATGAACATTCACAGTGACTTTATTTATAATAAAGTCTCCCGCTGGAAACAACCCCAATGTCCAAAAACAGGAAAAGAAGTAAACAAATTGCAATATATTTATATGATACAATAGGCAGCAAGAAACAGAAATGAACTATTACTGACACATACAACAGCATAAATTAATCTCACACACATTGTGCTGAACAAAAGAAGCCAGATCCATGAGTACATGCAGGTGATGCCATTGATTGATATGAAGTTCTGGAACAGACAAAACTAATTAGAACAATGTGGCTGGAGAGACAAGAGAGGTGGGATTTACTGTAATCGAGCAAGAAGAGAAATATTCCATATCTTGGTAACGGTGTGAGTTACATGGATATGTGCATTTGTTAAAACTTCTAGAACTACAGGGGCGCCTGGGTGGCTTAGTCGGTTAAGCGTCCAACTTTAGCTCAGGTCATGATCTCACTGTTCGTGAGTTCGAGTCCTGTGTTGGACTATGTGCTGACAGCTCAGAGCCTGGAGCCTGCTTCGGATTCTATGTCTCCTTCTCTCTCTCTGCTCCTACCCCTCTTGTGCTCTCTCTCTCTATATATCTCTCTCAGAAATAATAAATGAATAAATTAAAAAAAAATAACTCCAAGAACTAGCTATAACACTTACTAGTTGTGCATTTCCCTATATGGAGACTACACTCCAATAAAATAATTTAAAGCACAGAAGGTAATTAGACAATATTATCTTGATGAAGTGAAAATTAAACGTGAAAACAAATAAAGCAATAAAATAGAGCAAATTCATTTCACTTTCTCCCCTTGAGGAGTATAAGCTCCAGGCTGTGGATGAGACTGAGACGGAAGGCATATTTCCATCTGACTAGAATCACAGTGCGCTTCTAGTTTTAAAGATACATATTTTCCATGAAACATGCTCCTGATGTAAATAGTTAGCCCCCCACATTTGGCCCATAAACCAAAGCTATCCTCATCATCCAAAACCTGCAAGGATACCGGGATCAGTCACAACACTAGATGTGTTAGTAGAACTAGGTATTTCTGTCTCCAACAGGATGCCTTCCAGAAAGACGGTCAGGGTAAGTCTGAATACATATGATTTTTACCTTACGTGCTGACTTGAGAACCTAATTAGAATAAGCTATGATTTCACAGTAATTGTTCCTATGTAAGATGGTAAGTAATATAAATGCAGATTAAGACTCTAGATTCATAATTCTATGAATTCATAGATCATGAATATAGATTCAAATGCATAACTGAATTCCTATCATATGATTCTTACTGCTCTGGTTATAATTAATTGTACTGATTGTACTTGAAGTACATTAAAAATTCTCCCTAATCCTTTCTTTTCCCTCCCCTTACCAAAAAACATGAACTATTTATAAAACTTTCAGAGTCTCTTCATTTGGTTTTACTTAGCTGAACTCATAAGCCATGCATGGTAAATTTCAGACCTATAATTTGTGGCTTCCTGCATCCAAGATTACTCCAGAGCCGTTCTCATGTGACTGTTTTTCTAGTTAAATATTTACACATATTCACAGGGTACACAGGCAGTTCATATTTGACATGATTTAACAGCATCTACATCTGTTTCTCATCAGAACATGACTGGAAAATGTGCCTACTAAACATTTTTTTAATACAGTTGTCCAAAACATTGTTTCTACTCTCATCTTGAGACATTTCTATGTAAAGAAAACAAGATAAAATGGCCCTTCTCAGGCACTGTTTCCTTCTCGATTCCCTTCCTCTGGCTTCAGGATCCTCTCTTGGTATCAATCATTACTTTCCAAGCCTAACCATATGGGTCGTGTCTTATTTTTATCAGTATGTGAAAAGCACAAAATTAAATGGAGATATGAAGGGGAAAATAATCTATTTAGATTTAAAAAACAAAACAAAACAAAACACCAAAAGCAACAATTGGCTTTGGCTACGGTACTCCAAGTTTAGCAAGATTACATTCGAATAAAGTTCCTGCTGATATAAAAATGCCTGAAGTCTGTTTCATGTTTCCAGTGTACAACCTCAAGCATGGTATTTCCAAATACAAAACAAAAGGAAGAAGAACAAAACAAACAAGAGGAGGAGGGGAAGGAGGAAGAGCGAGAGGAGGAGAAGGGGCAGGAGGAGGAGAGGGAGGAGGAGGAGGAGGAGGGGAAGAGGAAGAAGGAAAGAAAATTCTTGGCTTTCAAGAGGTAATCATTTCTAAGTCCCCCAAATTTTAAACCACAACGCAAACATCTGCTCAAATTCTTCCCCTGTCTGCTTAACAAAGTGCATCATATTTTAAATTCATACATTTTCCCAAAGATATAAAGCATAGTTAAATTATGAGAGTATTCTTAGAACACTAATTTGGGATAAATTGATCTTGTCTGAATTTCATTCTGTTGTTTTGGATTTTAATCCACATATCTGTTTTCTTATTTCTATTCATATATTGTGACCAGATGCAACAGCAAAGTAAAATGAAAACAAAAATTCCTGAGTGAATTATAAATCCTAGAATGTGACTATAGTTCTTACATATCAAAGAAGCTAAAATATAAGGAATGATTATTTTCCACTATTTTGAGTTTTATTTTTCCAATCTGTGTCTAATTCAAGAGCTTCATTTTTTCTTTTCTCTTCCCTGATTATATTTTGGCCACTTCACAGCTCATTACACTCTGGAAAGAAAGAGATTGGATAAAATAAAATGAGATGAAACTCAAATGAGTGCAATTGGCCTCAACAGCCCTGAGCAAAAGCTTTATTTTAAGGAAGCCTAGAAAACCTGGCTCGAATAAAGCTTTTTGTGCTCTGAGAATGTAAATTATCTTCAATATTCTTAATTCCTGTCATACTGATTACAAAACATAAGAATAGATTTTTAGACATACTATTTGTAGACATTCTATTTTATTAAATAATATGAAAAGTTGCTCAAATCCAGCTCTCACACTGTACATTCAGAGAAGTACTTGCTAGAATACTACATCTTTTCTCAAACAAATATATGCACACACACACACGCATGCATGTACACGTACACAAATGAGTATTAATTTTGGTTTGCTGTTCCAATATTTCAAATACTTATGATAGTAAGTACTTATGATACTTATGATAACATTTCAATACTTATGATAGTTCTAGAAGAAGGTTAGTAATTACAATATGTGGATAAACACGACCTGCAGATGACACAAAAAAATTTTGCCTCATGAACTTTCACTATGTAGTAGATAAACATTTCAGGAAAGGGAATAGTATGTACCTTTAAATTTCTTTCTCAGCATGCCTGGTGGCTCAGTCAGTTGGTTAAGTATCTGGCTCTTAATTTTGGCTCAGGTCATGATCAAACTAACTGTGAGATCCAGCCCTGGGTCTGGCTCTGTGCTGACAGCATGGAGCCTGCTTGGGATTCTCTCTCTCCCTCTCTCTCTCTGCCTCTCTCCCACCCTTGTGCACACACTATCTCTTTCTCTCAAAATAAATAAACATTATACATGAATGAATGAATGAATGAATGATACATAAATAAATAAATAAATAAATAAATAAATAAATAAAATTTTCAACTTTTGGAAAAGTAAAACATAATGAGCATCCAAAACCCCAAGGAACTTTAAAAAACTTTTCAGAAGGTAGAGGAGGGAATAGTTCTCAATTCTTTTTGTGATGACAGCACAACCTGACACAGATATTATAAGAAAATTATAGACCAGCATTTTTCATGGACATAGATGTAAAAGTTTATAAAAAAAATATTGGCAGTTGAATCCAGCAATATATAGAAATGATATTATATCATAACTATGGGAAGTTGATCCCAGACTTAACATTTGAATATCAATATAAATGACCATATTTTCAAAATACAGAGAGAAAACCAATGATCATCTCAATAGATGCAGAAAATGTGTTTGTCAAAATTCAAAACCCATTTGTGATTACAAAATGAAAGACCTCCAAGTATGCAAGTAATAGAAGGGAACGCCATCTAATAAAATGCCATCTATGAAAAAAACTTGCAGCTAACATCATATTTATGGTAAAATATTAAATACTCCCCTATGGTTAGGAACAAAGCAAAGGATTTCTCATCTTGCTACTTCTGTCTATCCTTGTGTGGGTAGTGATAGGTGGTATAATAAGGTAAGAAGAAAAAAATAATAAAAGACTTAGAGGTTTAGAAGAGAAAAGACAAAACTGTTTCCTAAAGAAAATCTTAAGGAAAATCAAAACATTGCTTAGAAAATCCTAAGAAATCCTCATAGAAAATCCTAATAACATTGCTTAGAAAATCCTAAGAAATCCACGTAGAAAATCCTAATAAATATTCTTTTAAAAAAAAATCTTAAAAGTAATCATTGAATTTACCGTGGTCACAGGATAAAAGATTAATATAAAAATTATATTATATTTCTGTGTAGTAGCAAAAAATTGGGAAATAACATTTGAAAAACAATTCCCTTTACAATATCATCAGAGAATAATTTGGGGTAATTTTAACAAAAGCATGTAAAGTCTTTAAACTGAAGACTACTGTGACTTGCTGAAAGAAGATCTAAAGAAGACCTAAATAAATAGAGAGATATACTATGTTCATGGATAAGACTTAATATTGTTCAGATGTCAATTCTCACCAAATTGGCTGGTATGGTCATTCACTCCCAATCAAAATCCCAGCAAGATATTTCTGTAGAAATTGACAAGCTGATTCTAAATTTTTTGTAGAAATGAAAATGCCTACAGTAGCAAAAATAATTTTGAAAAAGAAAAAGAAAGATGGAGGATTCATAGTACTTCTTAATTTCACAACTTACTACAAAGCTAGAGAATCCAGACAATATGGCATTGATACAAGAAAAGACAAATAGATCACTAATATGAAATAAACTCACATCAGTCAATTTATTTTCAACAAAGAAACCAAAATAATTCAATAGGGAAATGGAAGGTGTTTTCTCTTTTCCTTTTCTTTTTCTTCCTTAAACATATCTGGAAATTTGTATACTCACTCATATGGGAAAAAGTAAATATAAACTTCTACTCATTCCACAAACAAAACTTAATGTGAAATGCCTTATGTATCAAAAGTAAAAGCTATAACAATGCTGTTTCTGGATGAAAACATAGGATAATATCTTTACAGCCTCAGGGTAAGGAAAGATTTCTTAGATGTGACACAAACAGGGAAAAAACATAAAATAATTTGATAAATTAGATGAAATAAAAAAATAAAAACTGTTGTTCATCAAGATATCATAAGATAAAAAAGCAACTTATAGGCTGGGAGAAAATATTCATAATACATATATGTAACAGAAAGATTGTAGCCTGAATATATAAAAAGTCTTACAAATAGAAAAAAAAAAAAGAACAATCCAATTAAAAAATAGAAAATAAATTTGAACAAGCCCTTCACAAAAAAGATATATAAATAGCTAATAAATACATGAGAATGTGCTCAATATTTCATCAAAGAAACACAAATTTTACTTTAACAGAGTAACTAAAATCAACAGGGCTAACAACACTGAATACGGAGAATATGTAGAATAACCGTGATATGACAAACACTATGGGAAATGTTTGACTACACCTACCCTCCTAATTCCACTCCAAGTAATTACTCAAAGAAAAAAGAATAAATGTCCTTAAAGCTATTCATAGCAACTTAACTCTAATAGCAAAAAGTTTGAAAAAATCAAATATTCATCAACAAAATAATGGATAAATATATTACCTTATATCCAAACAATGTACTTATATTCAGCAATAAAAAAAAAATGAACCGCTGACACACAAAACAACATGAAGCATCTTAGAAACACATAAGAGTACCTACTATATGATTCCATCTACATGAAGTTCAAGATCAAAGGAAAACTAATCTATAGTGATAAAAATCAGAACAGTGGTTGCCTATATAGTGGGTGGAAATTTACAGGAAGGAAATTCAGGAAACCTTCTGGAATAATGGAAAAGTTCTAATTTCTGACTGGAGGTTATATAGATATATACATTCATAAAATCTAAAATTGCATGCTTAATAAGGAAGTGCTCAAAAAACAAAAGGATAGAGATGGGTCAAAGGGACATATTAGCCAATCAGAAAAGAACTCAATTGCCAAGACCAGAACAATTTAAACAACAAAATAAATAACATATTATTGAATTCTAACTGAAAATATAACAGACGTATTCATGAGTCCTTGCTAATATAAATAAAAGATTGAATAATAAATAAAGAAGAGGAGACAAATCCTTATGACAGAATTCCAAATAATACACATAGATACCTTTCCTCCAAGAAGTGAAGCTAAATTTGCTTCCAAAGAAGAGAGTATGAAAAAAAGAAAAGTAGTAACTCCTGATATGGTTCATCACCCTCCTTGTGCATATGAAAAACTCAAAATAATGTATATTGAGCCAGAATTAAGTGGAAAATAAATTACTTTCCTGAAACTTGATTCCTTTATTTATTTTTTTAAATTTTTTAACCTTTATTTATTTTTTTTAATTTTTTTAATGTTTATTTATTTTTGAGACAAAGAGAGACAGAGCATGAACGGGGGAGGGTCAGAGAGAGAGGGAGACACAGAATCAGAAGCAGGCTCCAGGCTCTGAGCTGCCAGCACAGAGCCTGACGCAGGGCTCGAACTCACGGACCGTGAGATCATGACCTGAGCCGAAGTCGGACGCTTAACCGACTGAGCCACCCAGGCGCCCCTATTTATTTTTGAAAGAGACACAGAGTGTGAGCAGGGGAGGAGCAGAGAGAGAGGGAGATACAGAATCTGAAGCAGGCTCCAGGCCCCGAGCTGTCACCACAGAGCCCAACGTGGGGCTTGAACTCACGAACCGTGAGATCATGACCTGAGCTGAAGTCAGATGCTCAACGGACTGAGCCACCCAGGCGCCCCCAAACTTGATTCCTTTAAAAGTTCAATACTCTTTTCCCCATGGCATATAATCCAGAGGTTATCAAACTATCTACAGTTTGAGGGCGCCTGGCTAAGTGTCTGACTGTTAATCTTGGCTCAAGTCAAGATCTCATGGTTAGTGGATTCAAGCCCCACATCACGCTCTGTGCAGGCAGCATGGAGCCTGCTTGGGAATCTCTCTCTCCCTCTCTCTCTCTGTCCCTCCTCTGTTCCTGTGCATGCCTCCTCCTTCCCTCTCTCTCTTTCTCTCTCAAAAATAAGTAAATAAACTTAAAAAAGAAACCAAAAAAATGAACTATCTACAGTTTGAAGGGGCCAGTTTTTCTTTTTAATTCTAATCCATTGCAGACTGATACTTCTATAAAAGACAAATTAATTACCAGAAAAATAAAATTTTTAAAAGGCACATAAGCTACAAGAACTCAAAATTTCATTAGATTTAATAAACACAAAATTGCTGTATTGAGTTGGTAGAAAATTTCTAAAGTTACTCTCAATTTCTGAATGTATTTCATCATGGATCAGTAATTTTGTGAACTGGCACTGGTCCACAGACCACATTATTTTTTAAGCTTATTTATTTATTTGTGTGTGTGTGTACAAGCAGGGGAGGGGCAGAGAGAGAGGGAGAGAGAACCCCAAGCAAGCTCCACACTATCAGCTCAGAGCCCGACGTGGGGCTTGAACCCACAAACCATGAGATCATGTCCTGAGCCGAAACCAAGAGTCAGACATTTAACCAGCTGAGCCACCCAGGCGCCCCCCCACAGACCACATTTGGAGAAGGAATTATACAGTTTGCAATGTAAGAAAGAGAAGGATTCATTAATTCACTTCATTCATTCATTCATTCATTCATTCATTCAATAAATACATGTCAAATGCTTACCATGTGTTGAGTACCGCCACAGGCAATAGGGAATCAGTGTGAATATGACCTACAACGTCCCTAATCTCTTGAAGTTTATAATCTGGAAAAAAAAAGAAAGATATATATTTTTAAAAAACCTAATAATTAAATCACCTGGGGAAAATATCAGAAAGTAGTATCAGGGACAAAGGGATAGAAAAGTGTGATAGTGTCTGGGTGGCTCTTTTGGATTGAGGATCAGGGAGAAATTCTCTAAGAGGCTGACACTTGACTAAGATCTAAATGATTAAAAAAGATTTGGCCGTGTTAAGTTCAAACGGAAGAGTATCACAGGCAGAGGAAACAAGTGGTGCAAAACTCCTCCTAAGTACTTCCATTTCCGGCAAGATGGAGTGACAGATACAGGATTCACCCTCCTTCCTGAAACAACAACAAAAATTGGACAAACTATATGAAACAATGGCTTTCATGACATTGGAAGTCAGGAAATGTAGGACAGTGGTCCCTGAGAGATAGGAAACCAGTGAGGTAAGCCTCATGATCACTTCAGTTTAGGGCATGGAGAAAGCTTTCAGTCCCCAGAGAAGTGGGGGGAACACTAGGTAGAGTGTAGAGGTCCTTCTGAGTTGAGAAAACTTTGCTGGGAACACCAAGGCAGAGTTCACAGGGCAGAGGAATAGAGAAAAGATAGCTATACAGAGAAAAGACTTCAAGAAATTTGCAGAGGATCTCCATTAAGTATTCACAAGGAGTAATAGTTAATAAGCCAACAAAGGACATAAAATAAAATTGTAAAAAATATACAATTAATCACAAAGAAGACAGAATAAGGGCACCTGGATGACTCAGTTAGTTGAGTGTCTGATTCTTGATTTCGGCTTAAGTCATGATTCCAGCATGGTAGGATCAAGCCCCACTTTGGGCTCCATGCTAAGTGTGGGGCTTGCTTAGATTCTTAGATTCTTAGAGTCTCTCTCTCTCTCTCTCTCCCCCCAACCCGCTGCCCCTGACCCCTCCTCACGCTATCTCTAAAACAAACAAACAAAAAGAACAAAAAACAAAGAAGACAGAATTAAAGGAAAGAGGACAAAAAAAATCAACATGACAAATAGAAAGCAAATAGCAATATGGTACGTTTAAAACCAACTGCATAAATAATCACACTTAATGTAAATGCTCTAACACTCCATTAAAAGATGGAGATTGTCAAACTGGATATAAATAAGCAATATTCAACTGCGACCTACAAGAAATGTATCAAAAATGAAGATGCAAATAGGTTAAGAGAAAGGATAGAAAAATTATAAACCATGGTAACAATCAAAAGAAAGCTATGTTAAATATCAGACAAATTGTACCTAGGGCAAAGTACATTAGCTGGGACATAAAGGGGCATTTCATAATGCCAAAGGGGTTGATTCATCAAGAAGATCCAAAAACCCTACACGTTTGGGTTTTTTTAAGTTTATTTACTTATTTTGAGAGTGAGAACCGGGAGGGGCAGAGAGAGAGGGAGAGAGAGAATCCCAAGCATGCTCCACACTGTCCACAGAGCCTGATGAGGGACTCGAATTGACACACCAATCATGAGCTGAGCCAAAATCAAGAGTCTGGTTAACCAACTGAGCCACCCAGGCACCCTAAAGCCCTACAAGTTTAAACAGATAGTAACAGAGCTTCAAAATACGTGTAGCAAAAACTGATAAAAACTGCCAGAAAAAAAAATAGAAAACTCACCATTACAGTCAGAGATTTCAGTGCCTTTCTCTGCTGCCACCAGTGATACATTTGTTACAACTAACATCTCATTATCATCCAAAATCCATAGTTTACATGACTGTTCACTCTTGGTGCTGTACATTCTATGGGTTTTGAAAAATCTATAATGGCACGTATCCACCAGTAGAGTAACATACAGAATATTTTCATTGCCCTGAAAGTCCTCTCCTTAACCCCAACCCATCAACCTCTGATTTTTTACTGTCTTCATAGTTTTGCGTTTTCCAGAATGTCATACAATTAGAATCATACAGTAGTAGCCTTTCCAAAACTGGCTTCTTTAACTTAGAAGATTCATTTAAGGTTCCTCCATGATTTTTCATGGCTGGATAGCTCATATCCATTTAGCACTTAATAACATTCCATTGTCTGGATAGGCCACAGTTTGTTTATCCATTCCCCTAGTAAGGAAATCTTGGTTATTTCCAAGTTTTGGCAACTGTGAACAAAGTTTCTATAAATATCTGTTGTGCAGATTTTTGTGTGGACGTAAGTTGTCAAGTCCTTTGGATAAATACCACAGAGTGCAACTGAAGGATAGTATGGTAAGGATAGGTTTTGTTCTGTAAGAAACCGCCAAACTCTCTTCTAAAATAGCGGTGCTCTTTTTCAGTCGCATCATCAACGCATGAGAGTTCCTGTTGCTCCACTCCCCCACTGGCATTTGGTGTTGTCGGTGGTCTGGGTTTGGGCCATTCTAACGGGTTGTTTTAATTTGTATTTTCCTGAACGACAGCAAGATGCTAGGCATCTTTCATATGCTTATTTGTCTTCTGTATCTTTGAGGAGGTATATACGCAAATATTTTGCCCATTTTTTAATTGTGTTGTTTGTTTTCTTTTTGTTGAGTTTTAAGCATTCCTTGTATATTTTGGATAGCAGTCCTTTATCAGATATGCCTTTTGCAAATAGTTTCCTAAGTCTGTGGCTTGTCTCCTCATTCTCCGGCAATGGTTATATATTTTAATGCAGCATCTTTTAACACTAGCTATGCCTTTGGTTCACCAAGTTTAGCCAGGTATATATTGAAAAATAAGATAAAAATAAAAATATTGCCAGGAACACAAAATAACAAAATACACTAATACATACTGTCATCCAAGCATTTGCTTCTATATTTTCTCTATGCTGAGAAAATGTTAAAAATCCACTTAGACTTAGAAAATGGACAAAATGAATTCTGTTGAGGTTGTTCTTCAGTGAGTCAGATTTTTCCATGTGATTGTAGGCACCCTTTGAGATCACGGAGTGAAGAGTAACAGAAAGATAATGAGAAGGGAAATAGAATTATATCATTTGATACTTTGCTCCCAGCAATCATTACTGTTACAGCATTTTAAAATTGTGGAAACTTTTAAGTTTTCCTTTAGGGAAATGGTTGTTGGTTTTAATTGTTGAAAGTAATGTGAGGGATCATTCCCACATACGCAGCTGAAGTTGTTAAACTGAAAGGAATGAAAATTTCCAGTCTTTTATCAGGTGAAAAATGTCCAGATCCTGCCTATCAGGTCATCTTCCCCACTCTTCCCTATCTACTTTCATAGGTTTTGGAATTTTCCATAATAATAAAGGTAAATTTTTTTTGAGAGAGAAAGAGCATGAGCAGGTGAGGGGCAGAGAGATGGGGAGAGAGAGAATCCCAAGCAGGCTCTGCACTGTGAGCGTGGACCCAATGTGGGGCTCAGTCTCACGACTGTGAGATCATGGCCGGGGCCAAGACCGAGAGAAGGACACTCAACCAACTGAGCCACCCAGGTACCCCCAAAGTTAGATTATTTTTAATGAATGCTTAAATATATTGAAATTTATTAATGTGGCTTATTCAACTGATGAACCATGTGGAAAACATCTAACAAAGCTTTCATCAAAGAAAATTTGAGGTAAGCCAAAGATTTAAATATATAAGATAAAGTAATAAAACTATGAGAAGTAAATATAGGGCAATTTCTTCCTTTTTGGAGAGGAGAACGCTTTCCTAAGCAATACACAAAACCCAAATTCCAGAAAGATTAGTGAGTTAAGACTGTATAAAAAAATGTTTTTTTCTGCACAGAAAAAAATACCAAAGTCAAAATACAAATGATCAACTGGGAAAAATATTTCAACACATATGACAATGAGCTCATTTCCTTCATATATAAAGACCTCTTACAAATCAGTTATAAAAGGCCATTAAACCAACAGAAAAAATGACAAAGAACTTAGAGGCAGTTCATAGAAAAGAAACACAAATGGTTTATAACATGAAATCATCAAGAAATGAAAAGTAAAATGTCAGTGTTATACAGTTTTTCATTTATTGGAAGCAATTCTTAAAATCTATGTCATTAAGATAGATATTTAAGTGAAAAAAAAAAACAAGATATAGACCAATCTATACAGTGTGCCTCTACCTGTTTAAAAACAACTATATTTATAAATATGTGTGTAGGGGCGCTTCGGTGGCTCAGTCAGTTGAGGTTCTGACCCTTGATTTTGGCCCAGGTCGGGATCCTGGGGTCATGGGAGTGAGCCCGACCATGGCCTCCACACTGAGCATGGAGCCTACCTAAGATTCTCTCTCTCTCCCCTTGCCCCTCTCCCACTTGCATGTGATCTCTCTCTAAAAAAAGTAAAAAATAAATATATGTGCGTATATACATATATATGTATGCATGCTTAGATTTGCATAGAACATTCTAGAAGAACATTATGCAAACTGGGTACTGTGGTTTCTTCCATGGTGGGAGTCTGGAAATTTTGGATGAAGAATAAATATAACTTTTCAACCTGTGTTTTTCCATAATGTTTAAAATTTTTTTTGAGGGGAGGGCACAAGTGAGCAAGGGACAGAGAAAGAGAGGGAGAGAGAGAGGGAGAAGCGGGGCTCACTGAAGTGAGGCATGAGCTCACCCTAAGCTGGGCTCAAACTCACGAACCATGAGATCATGACCTGAGCCGAAGTCAGATGCTTAACCAACTGAGCCACCAAGGCGCCCAAGTAATGTTTAAATTTTTAAATGAATGTCTGCATCACCTTATCAGTGAAGTATAATTAATAAAACAAACTAAATTATTTTATTCAACAAGTATTTTCTGAGCATCTGTTTTATACCACTCACTCTTTTAAGCACTGGGAGTACAGATAGTGGACAAAAACGTGAGTCTCTGTCCTCAGAGCTCTAATGTGCTCCTGGGAGGAAAATAATAAAAGTCTCTGTTGAATTCTGTTCAGTCTAGTAATTTTGACCACAATTTCATGAACATTTCCTTTGGACGTCCCTTTGAAAGGGTGGACCTACGCCAGCCGACTCCATCTTGTTCTGTGTCCTTCACCTTGACCACGCCTCCTCCCCTTGAGTAACCTCCCACTCACCTGCCTAACAGGACTCTGACCCTTTCCCAGCCAATCGGCTGAGGCCACAGCCATTACCTCACCAACTGCCCCTAGGCCCCAATAAAACCTTTGTCCTTTTGAAACTCGCTCTCTCTCCCCGGTATCTCACCCCTGCGTGGGTGCAGGTAGGGGATTGGGCTTGAGCTAGCTCAAATAAAGGCTCTTTGCTTTTGCATCAGACTCGGCTCCCTGGCGGTCTTTGGGGATCACGAATTCTGGGCATAACACCTTGTTTTATTTAAGTGAATATATTCAATTTCATATAACATAGTTACTATAGTTTCTTATTGATACAACTGTCATTGTCATAATTTGGATAGACTTTGCTGACTTAGGAGAAGCAAGACAAGGTTCATCCTTTATGCCTCCACATGTATTCATAATGTTTAAGAATTTTGTGCTCCTTGCAACAAAACATTGCTCATTCTCTTTGTTTTACAGTTTACATATTGAGAGTTAAGAAACTTCTCACTCCCTTGCCATTTAATTTGGTTTTTTATGATTTAAATCTAATTTATGCCCTGAGGATTCAGAACAAAGACAATTCCAAAGTCACTTACTATTCTCATTTCCATTGCACCTCCATATCTTTTCCCCTAGATATAAACAATTAGGCCAACAAAAATGTAAAATTGCGGCTGTCAAGACTGTTTCACTTGTTAAAAAAAATATGCATATTTTGATTAAATGATGGAGTAAGTGAAAGAACAATGTTTCTAAAGCATGTTTAATGAACCCTAAGATTGTTCTGTTCTGCCAGGAAGGTAGTTCCTTGGCCAATAAATTGGGGAAAGCTGCTTATTAAATTTCCCTACAACTAAACATTTTCTCCTCATTGGGGATTTATAACACATGTCAGCATATCAGTGGCCCTAAAAAAAAAATCCCTCAGTGAAGAAGTTTGCCTAATTTTTGAGCCTATCTTCCTCTCTTCTCTCTGCCACGAGTTAGCAATATGACCTCAAGAAAGACTCAGATTCTCTCCACCCTCATGGTTCCTATGTCTAAACTCTAAGTGTTGATGCCAGGTGATGTGTGAGGTTCCCATTCTACTTTATCATTCTAGATTCTTGGTTTCACCTCAGAAAAATTAAGCAACTTAGACATTCAGTGCTGTTGAATTATTCAAAACACTGTCAAGTAAAAAACTATCAGCTATTAGGGAATTCCATGTATGCTTTAAGATTGGTTAATGTGATAGGGAGTGATACTCAACCTAAAACACAGACTGGTGCATCATAAATAACAAGCCAAATAGTTTAAAGCTCTTTTGAAGGCTACTAAGCATAACCTCAGAAGACGACATAAAGAAACACTCTTAGGGGCGCCTGGGTGGCGCAGTCGGTTAAGCGTCCGACTTCAGCCAGGTCACGATCTCGCGGTCCGTGAGTTCGAGCCCCACGTCGGGCTCTGGGCTGATGGCTCGGAGCCTGGAGCCTGTTTCTGATTCTGTGTCTCCCTCTCTCTCTGCCCCTCCCCCGTTCATGCTCTGTCTCTCTCTGTCCCAAAAATAAATTAAAAATGTTGAAAAAAAAAAAAAAGAAACACTCTTAGACACCAAGCGGCACAAAAAAGTATTCATTTATAATCTAATTTTTTCTGGGAAACAGAAAAAAAGTTTAAAGTTACCTTTTTGAAAAAACAACTAAGAGTAATATTTATGAGTAACTATTCACATGAACAACTTTGTCATGACTTCCTAGATCAGTCATACAAAAAAGAAAATAGGATTCTCTACTCATTTGAGTGCCAAATAGTTCCATGCTAGCATTGTGTTATGAAAGGTCAAATGCCTCCAAAGACTGAAGAAACAAATGATAAAAAGAATAGATTTCCGGACAAGTCTATGCTACTTAAGTCATCTCCTGACATCAGAGGAATTTATATTCTCAGCTCAAATCAGGACCAGTTTCAGTTTTGAACCTTTGTTTTCCTCTCCACAAATTCTAGAGCACTTTTTGGCCCTGCTCTGGAATCCATGCTGCTAAAATTTTGTATTAGCTCAAAGCTAACCCGAAGTTTCCATCTGTACGAATTACAGCACAACATACCTCTGTCTCAAGGAGCACGCTCTTGTTTCCCAGGCAAGAAGAAAATGAAAAGACTCAGTATGTGTGGGGTGGGAAGAACTGAAATTCCATATTACCAACCAGAATACTTCCTCGTAGGGATAATCCCCTCTGATACAACACGTCAATAACCAAAAACAACAAATGCAGCATCCAATTTTTTTTTAAGTATGCTACAAAGGAGATCCAATTCAAACCACTCCCCCAGAACAAAATATGATGGGAAACAACCTTCCTTTTTAATAGAATACCAACAGGACATTTGAAATTATAGCCTCCCTTTCCACTAACACTCTGCCCAAGAAAGTTCTACTGGTTGCAACTCTAAAACCAATCCAAGAATTTTCCCTTACAGTGCCCTTCACGAGTATGTTCAGCCACGGAACCAGGTTTCCTAAGTGCTGCTTACCTCTTGACTTGTATCACTATACATTGCCTCCGACACTCCCAGGGGCAAAAATAGCCTTGCTTAGTTCTGAAGTTTGACACAGCTTTTTCCACAGTCTATTAGCTAAAGGTGAACCTTAATAAATGAATTTTTTGTTTCCATGTTTTAAAGACACAGCTCCCCCCAAGAACATTCTGCTACAATTTCATTAATTCACATTTATACACATGCAACTAAACAATCAAGGACCATGACATTTTCATACCTGATACCCTGCCAGACATTTGGCCTACTGATAACTTTTTATGAAGCAAATTCAACTTCTGGGGAAAGCCTGTGAATGACAAGTAGTTATCTGAGAGTCTAAGCTTAATAAATCAAGAAGATAAAATTCGTTGTTTTGTGTGTATGTTTAAAAACTTTGTGATTAAAAATCTTGAAAAAGTTTGAAGAGATTTTCTCCTTCAGGGATTTAAGCATTTTGTGGAAGTTCTGAGGCAATTCCCACCTCTCCTATGCCAGTTAAGAGTGCCCTTCTCCACCTCCGTCTTGTGCAGACTTCCAAATCATCAAGCCTTTGACAGAAAGACATTTAAAATGAGGAAAACTGAAATAACCTTACAAAATAAGTGATGCAGTCTTTGCTGTTGGGCAGTTAATATTTAGAGGGTCTAGATCAGGCATTCATCACCTCAAGGTTGGGTATGTAGGCCAACTGGGTTGGCGATCTGAATTAGCTCTCAGTTGGAAAGATCTGACTGGCTAATGCACACATTGGTGTTAGTAACTCATAACAACATAAAGACCTTTCTCTTCTAAGAATGTGTCCATTTTAACCCAGATATAACAGTGAAGAACATCTAGGACTAAAGAAATCTAGGCAGTGAACCGAGTGTTATTTCCAGCAAGCTATGCATAGCAATCACAACAAGCTATACACAGAAATCACAAAATCTCTCTGGATTTCAGCTCTCTATCCATTAAGTGGCAGCATTAGAGTAAATGGGGTCTAAATTCCCTCTTAGCTAAAATAGGTTTGGCATCTGATTCTATGGTGTGACATTGACACCAGGCACCTGAGACAGACGAGTAGGGGCCTCCCAACCTACGCAAGTGTAAGGTTAAGAATACTTGCCTGACGGGATAACCCACTGAGGGGTAGAAAATGATTAAACTTGAACTCAAACTTCACCTTGATGATAAATCAGTAGAGACAACTTATTAATAAAGGCCAGCCAATAGAAATGCTCCAAAGGGGGAAAACCTCCTGTAGCAGACAATAAACTAGAGTGCAAGACTCAGCTCAGCCATTTCTGGCTTGGACACACCATGGAACCATTCTGAGCCTCAGTTTCCTCAATGGATGTGTTACTATCTGGCCCACATACGGACAGCACAAAGTCTTTGTATCAATATAAGAAAATGCACATACACAACGCTCAGTTAATTGTAAAGCAGCCACAGCTCAGAGCTTCCACGTGAATAGGCATTTAGGATTTAGAAGGACATCTCCCTGTGAAAGAACAGAACAAAAACAAAAAAGCTAGAAAAACATTTTTGAAGAAGCAGCTTCCTACTTGCCCAATCCTAAGCTATAGACACTGAAACGTCCATAGGTGAAACTTCTCCAGGCTCTCCAAGAGAATAGAGGAGACTGTCAATGGAAAGGTCTCCATAATAAAAAGACTGCTAAACCTAAGTCTTTGTCGTACTTGCTCAACGCCCCGGAGGATGCAAGCAAAGAATCACAGGATCTTTCCTTTATTCCAGGAGACCGGACACATGCCGAGGAGGTAAGCACAGGGTAGAGGTCAGTGGACACATTAGTCCAAGGTACCCGAGTAATCATAAAGAAGAGGTACAGAATCTGGGGGTAGGGGGAAAGAAAAGATATTTGGCCACAGCCAAGACTGCCTGGGGACTATTGATTGGGGTGAACAGGGGAAAAAAGAAGAAAGTTTTTCTTACCTGAATGACCAGCTGGCCAGGAAGAGAAGTATTAGATACCAAAGCTAACTTGACCCAGGGACAAGCACAAGTACACAATATCAATGTGTAAGACAGTATGATCGGACAAAATGCTGTCAACCCCTAAATGAGGGAAGAAGAGAATCTAATGGCTGTTCTAAACATGACACCTAACCAAGTTCATTTGTTTTGATCAACTTTCCACGAATTTTTGGAAGAGTATAAGAAAAACATCCCAAGAATGTTGGGTAAAAATTCAACTTTAAACATGACGATAAATAATGTCAGTGCATATGGGTAACCCTGCTGCCAAGAAGAAACTGAGTGGGGAACCAGAGTTAGATCAAGACTGGAAGGATGTGTGTTCTGATCATTTTGTTGAACAACAGTTGAAAAAATTTGAAGCCAGGGAATTTCCCAAGAGAGAAACTCTGGAGGCAGCAAGACAGAGAGCCAAGAAGTAAATCAGAGTAGACGCTATAGTTGAAAGGCTTAGGGAGAAATTTAAGAGAGATAGAGCATAATGCCTTAAGGTAGAAGTGGTAGAAAGCCCTGAGTCCTGAAGTCTTATAGAAGTGATAATTTGGATATATGATCCATCCTGAAAGAGCTGAATCCAGGAGGATGAGTACAGAGAAAGGCCCCACATTTGACCAAAGTGGAGCCTTTGAGAGCAATGGTAAGAAACACGAGCCTGTGGGGCATAGACAGAGGTCCTCAATGCCCGAAGTCGGTCCAGGATCAGGAAGGGAAGCTCTTGCTGGTTGGCTCCCAACGCAAAGCACACAGGAGTTGATACTGAATGCAAAGTAAAAATGACCACACCCCATGTCTAGAATGCTGCTGCTAGGAAGAATACCAAAACTTGAAAGCGAAGTCACCTCAGAGAGCATCCCTGAGGCTTACTTGCTCTGCTCACTTACTCTGCTTTGGTAAATGCTCTGGTGTCTCTCTCCTCGCACTAGCTTGCTGGCTTCTCAGCTCCGAATAGCTGGCGTTCCTCTCAAGGCAATGGATTTATTTGTACATAACTTTGGAACGTTTACGAGTGTTCACAAAATGAAACTAAATGGTACTCTTGTCCTAGCTCAAACCTTGTTTGACAATTCCCTCTCAAGTCCCCTTTACCTACGCAAAAGTGGCTCTACTTGATTAATCAAGTTGAAAACCCAGCTACAGGAAATCTCGGCAATTTGTGTTCCAGGGTGAAATCTAGTTCTAGCTGGAAAACTTTGGCCACATTTGACCAAGAGACTTCAAGTTCAGATCCTTCTCTTTGACAGATGGCTGTAACTAAATCTAACCAAGAAAAGGTACCGTTAATTCATATGATATAAGGGAACTTAAAAGGTATTCTTGTTGGTTCTCTTGTAATAAAACACCTGGAAAATATTAGGTATTCAATAGGCATGTGGTAAATGTTGAATATTCAAAAACAGGCTCCCATCACATTATATGATTTACATTCAGACTCACTAGTGAGAACAATCATTTGCCTTTTTTTTTTTTTTTTTTTTTTTTTTTTTTGGCCAGGACGGCAAGAGAGTGTAGGATTTATGGTCCAACAAGGAACCAGAAAATAAGGCTTCTAGCAAAATTTGCTTCAGACTTTCAACAGGTGGAAAGAACAAGGTCGTTATAACTGACCTGCAATTTAAATGAATTGAGAACATGTTCTTGTTGCAACCATTAATTTGCTAAATGAGCAGAATCGTCAAATATGTTCCAGAAGCAAACCTCCCCAATACTATGCTATACTCTGCAGTATCCAAACAGAATAATCATAAACAAGTAGCCTAAAAAGTATGGTTTCTGTGTTGGAAGCCATTGGCTCAATTTTTGAAAAGATTAAAGGTCTTACATTAAACGTGATTTAGTGTAAGCTCACCACTTCTAATCTATAGGAATGAACAATGTTAAATTGAGGCTCCTGGGAAGTATTCTGAGTCAGCTTCATTTCTTTCCTGAGAGGTCTGTATTTTCCTATTTTAAACCAAGGTTCAGTATCAATATACACATTTGCCCATAAGTAGTTAAGTGTTCTGTTTCTCTCTGACATTACAGAAGAGTGCACGAGACTCCTAAGAAAGCATTTTCCTCCATGAGAGGAAAAAAAGAACTCCTACCCTGTTCAAATTTGAAATCAAATTTCACAAATTTCTGCCGAGCATTTTCAAAGAGAGTATATAAAATGAATAACAAGTCTAAAGAAAACTAACTATGGATCAATTAAAAAGGGAAGCAAAACTATATTTTTAGTTTTGTGCAGATTAAGTGATTAGCCTCACACAATGATGTTTTCCTACTAAAAGAATGTTGTTCTCCTAGGGGTAATTATGGTAATAAGAATTAGGGTAATTTAAACTCTATTGAAAAGGGGATTTAAGAGATTTTTTAAGGAGATTCTTATGTTGCAGAGAAACCCAAGAATATGCTTGAAATCCTGGTTATTTGTGCTGTCATTAATAGCTATGCAGGAACCGCATTAATTTTATGTATCAAAGGGATCAACAATTATAGATTAACCCACTATAATCACCTGATATCTCTTTAACTGGAGAGTTTCCATTTGCTAGATGCTTAGATTGCAGTTGTAGATTTTATACTGATGGTCCCAAAGTACCATCACATTACATTATTTTCCAAATCAGAATATTTAAACTTTTCTTCCAATATACAACTTGCGGAAGAAAATATCCTCCCAAGTAGCCACAAACGTTTCATGTCTAGCAAATGACCACATTGATCCAATAATCTGGAATCCCTAGCTAGATTCAATTTATGAAAGGATGCCCTTTTATGGATTTCGCAACCGCCTGATTTTCATTTTGTAAATGTCTTTCATTGTTCAGTGCCTTTATTCATCCGCATTCAATGATGAAGTGACTCTACTGTTAAAGGCCCAATGCCACAGGTTAAATCAGATAAATGAGTCATGCCGGATCTGCTCCCTAAAAGTGCTTGCCAGCAATACGGATGAGTTTATCACTAGCACTTAAAATGACTTTTATTCTTTCCCCTTGAATGTTTTCTAGGGCTGTAGTAACAAAGTCCTACCAACTGGGTGGCTCAAAACAACAAGAAATTATGCCTTCACAGTTCTGGAGACCAGAAGTCTGAAATCAAGATGTTGGCAGGGCCCTGCTCCCTCCTAAACTGGAAGGGAGAGTCCTTCCTTGCCTGTTCCTAGACTTCTGGTGTTGGGTGGCTATTCATTGGCATTCGTTGGCTTGCAGCTCTGTACCTCCAGTCTCTGTTTTCATCATCGCACGGCATTCTCCCTGTGCGGCTGTCTTTACAAGGCTGCCTTCTTATTAGGACACCAGTCGTATTGGATTAGGGGTCCAATCCATGATGAAACTCACTTTAATTCAACTAATGACAACCACAACTACTTTATTTTCAAATAAGGTCACGTTCTGAAGTACAGGGGGTTAGGGCCCCAGCATATCTTTTGGGGGGAGGGAGGCACAACTGAGCCAATAACACCCCCTAATACCTTTAATCCTCCTCTGCCACAAAGCTCTTGTATGCCAAATGAGTCTCTACATGGTCAGAAACTGGAATAGGAGTGAGGGCAGAAGTCCCCATTGGTTTATAATGTGTTTGCTTTCTTCCACACCATACAGCATGCTGGTTGGGAATTTTTATCCCAGTTTTTATAGATGAGAAGACTCACATTAAATGGCTCAGTTGGTAGCACCCAACTGTTACACGTCACGGGCAGCCTGGGTCTCCTCACTTCTGGCTCTCAGCTGTCCCCACTAATACATAGAGCCTAATATAAAGGCCCATCCAGTAGGAGTCCACTGACACTCAAAATGCAAATTGAATGTTTTCAAATCAGATAAGGTATTATTATAAAAGGGTCCCGAGAAGGATCCTTGTGGTGATGAAACTGTGTACCTTGACTGGGGCTGTGGATAGCCCGGGGATGGTCCTGAGCACCTTGAATGCCATTGTCCCCCAGGCCTCCTTCCTGCCTGCCAGTTTGGGTGATGGTCCCCACATAATCCCACCAGACTGCCTAGAGGTTGGCTACGGTGACAACCATACATGCCATCGTGTCAGGGCATGGGAAATTAGCTGAAGAAAAAGGAAAAATTCCTTTTTATTACCTCCTCAGTCAGGAAATGGAAAGGAAGTTCACTTAAAGAGATTTCAAAGTAAACGATGCATCTGCTCAGACCCACGCTTAGCCTCCTAATTCTTGGCCTGGAACCACTAGTTTATGTAAGAAGATCTCTAGTGTGAATAAAAACAACAGAGGGCCCGGTAGCACAGTGGTCAGGCCACAGGGGAGACACACAGAGATCTGGGTTTGAGCCCCGTCTCTGCCCCTGCATCGTGTGGGGGTTTAGACAGAGTACTTTTCCTCTCTGGCCTTCAGGTTCACGGAGATGCCAACGGTGCTGTCGCTTAGGGTTGTTTCGAGCAGTGACTGAAATTGTTCATGTAGAGTGAAAGTGCCAGTTATAGTGCCTGGAACACATAGCAAGTGTTCAGTAATATCATTGGTCTTTATTCAGTGCTCCACACGTGAAATGTTCAGAAAATGCTACGGACTCAATTCAAAAGTCTGTTGTGCCTCCGTTTCTAGTTCAGTTCATACTCCGCCCTGGGCTGTTTGGACATGAGGTTTCTTGTCTGTTAGGTTAATTCTTGCGTTTCTAATCTTAACTCATTTTCATTAATGTATTCAGACATTTTTGAAAGGGTTTATCCACATTCTAGTAATTGGGTGAATTTAAGCTAGCTGAATTTCACTTTTCAAATGCTTCTATTTCAACAGTCATTCAGTTTGGGAGCCCTGGCTTTGGCTTGCAACCGTTCATCTTTTGCCTCTTTGGCAAATATCTCTCACTTGATCATTTCTGAGACAAAGGAGGTTTGCTCACTACCTAGAAACCCAAATATTTGATTCCAGTTTAGTCTCTGATCGGCGACTCCTGCATAGTGACAGGCTGGCACCATGAGATGGGATGGCCAAGGCCCTACAACAAGAATTATTTCTTGACTTCACAAAAACATTTTTCTGATCTCTCCCTATGTATGGCAAGATGGTAAAGATAAATCAATATGCCCTAAAAGAATTAATTTATCTTGGGGCAACTGGGTGGCTCAGGTGGTTAAGCATCCGACTCTTGATTCTGGATCAGGTCATGATCTCTTGGTTCATAAGTTTGAGCTTGTGCCAAACAAGCCGCACTGTTAGTGCAGGACCTCACTGTGATCCTCTCTGTCTCTCCCTCCCTTTCCCTCCCTCTCTCTCTCTCCCTCTCTCTCTCTCTCTCTCTCTCTCAAAAATAAATAAACATTTAAAAAAATTAAGTAATCTACTCTTATGCTGTCAAGTCTAAATTTAATTTAGAACTATTAACTATTGAATTCACTGTTGAACTTGCCAGAAAGTCATCAAATACAGGTTTAGAGGCAGTTATACATCATCCAAAGAAAATAACCCATTCTTATGTGATTATAGGCGCTAATGAGACCAGTCAGTCCCAGGTAAGATCTTACTTGCTTATTCTCACTTCAGAGCTTTCACATTACTCCATACCAGTCTTAATCTCAAAAGGAATCCCCATACAAAGATTAAACAACACAAATTGTGTCATTTCTTAGATTGCAATGAACACAAACATCAGCACACTATAACTAAGAAGCTACTTTTGTTTCATTCATTCGTTTATTTTAAATTATTTATTTATTTTAGAAAGAGAGGGTGTGAGCCAGGGAGAGAGGCAGAGGGAGAGAGGGAATCTTAAGCAGACTCCATGCTAAGTGTGGAGCCCAACAAGGGGCTTGAGCTTATGACTCTGGGATCATGAGCTGAGCTGAAATCAAGAGTCAGCCACACTTGGGGTGCCTGGGTGGCTCGTCGGTTAAGCGTCCGACTTCGGCTCAGGTCATGATCTCACGGTCCGTGAGTTCGAGCCCCGCGTCAGAGCCTGGAGCCTGTTTCAGATTCTGTGTCTCCCTCTCTCTCTGCTCCTCCCCTGTTCATGCTCTGTCTCTCTCTGTCTCAAAAATAAATAAACGTTAAAAAAATAAAAATAAATAAATAAAAAAAAAAGAGTCAGCCACTCAACCCACTGAGCCAACCAGGCACCCCTGCTTTTGTTTTGTTTTTGGTGGAAAATTAAAAGAGGGTTAAATTTTTGTTCACTTATTTTAATTCAACATTTACTTTGTATTCAGATGACTAAGGTAGTCCAGATATCCTCCACTAATGGAAAATGTGGCAAAACAATAGGAAAGTACAAAGACAAATGTAACTATCAGCTATAAATCCACTAATCATATAGTAACATTTACCATATTTACATCAATCTTGCTTCTCTACGATATTTTTTCATAGTTGACAAGGTTGTGCTTCTGCGTTTTTTGCTTAGCATTAATAAATGACAATACTTCCATAAGCATCACTGTATTGATGGTATTCCTTTATTTATTTATTTATTATTTTTTATTTTTTAAAAATATTTTTTAATGTTTATTTTTGAGAGAGAGAGACAGAGCGTGAGTAGGGGAGGGGCAGAGAGAGAGAGAGAGAGAAACAGAATCTGAAGCAGTTTCCAGGCTCTGAGCTGTCAGCACAGAGCCAATGTGGGGCTCGAACTCACAAACCATGAGATCACAACCTGAGCCAAAGTCGGATGCTCAACTGACTGAGCCACCCAGGCGCCCCTGGTATTCCTTTATTTAGATATACTTCCATGAGCTTAACTATCCTGATAATTAGGCTTATAACATTTATTTTTAATACATAATTTTTTAAAAGAATCATGCTTCTTTATGTAATTTAGAAAATACTGAAAAGCAAAAAGAAGAAAAGATAGGGGCTCCTGGATGGCTCAGTTGGTTGAACACCTGGCTCTTAATTTTGACTCAGGTCATGATCCCACGGTCGTGAGATCGAGCTCCGCCTTGGGCTCCACGCTGAGTATGGAACCCGCTTGGGATTCTCTCTCTCCCTCCCTCTGCCCCTCTCCCCTGCTTGCACTCTCTCTCTCTCTCTCTCAAATAAAAATAGTAATTTGTAAAGAAGAAAAGATAAATTGGTAGTTAAATTTTTAAACGTAGCTGTGATGATTTGAAAGCTGAAGAAAATACCCTGACAACTGCCATTTCGTGAAGATCCACGAAGCAGCAGGCCCTGTGCAGTCGGATTTGTGATCTTTACGTACAACCCAAAAAGCTCAGAGTGTTATAACCACTGCACTACGGGTCCAGAGTTCACAGAGGTAGTAAGAGATAAATACAGATTTTTAATAGCTGGGTCTGACCCCAAGTTTATGTATTCTCCTGGCTGTGTCATACTGCTATCCCATAACCACTCCGCTCAACCACCATGTTTATGACCACCACTTCCAGTCTCCACTGTATCTCCACCCTTAGGGTTTCTTATCTCCATCGCCATGTCTTTTGATCCCATTCCTACATACCTTTCCTTCTCTCTTCACCTTTATGTTCTCCTCCTCTCCTGCTTCACTTTGACCTCCAACAAGCATTTCCTTAAGTATCAGGGTAACAGAGGTAAAGCAAAGGAAAACCCTACGACGATCATTGTATGAACAATCCCAATCATTTATCCATTCAACAAAAACTGAGAGCGTACTATGTGGTACACACTGTTTTGACTGCTCAGAGTATAGTAACTCCCCCATTTGTAGGATTGTTTTCAACACCAAGAGCTCATATTTTAAGGATTTTCTTCATTTTCACCATATGAAACGCGCGTGCAAATTGTCAACCTGTGTTTGCGTTACCAGTTCACACAGACTAGCCGTCCATGCTGGATGGAAAGCAGAAGTGAGCCGTTCGAGAAGGATACGCGAGTCAAAAGGAAAGTCTCAGGCAATAGTCATGAAGTAATTTCTTATCGCTTATTGCCACAGAAAACTACCGCAGGCAAGAACTTCCTATTTCCATACTCAGCTGATGTGTATTTGCTTAATGCAGCTTGCCTGCAATAGTTTATACACAGACCCTCTCCACAAAACACCCTTGATATATAAGGAGAGGAAAGGAAGAAAATCCAAACATCGATTAAAGAATGAGTACCTCAACAAATACACACACTGAAGTACTATTCCTCCTCATTTGCGTGAAAGAAACCCATATTCTTTCTGTTCCTATTTTCTATGTAAAATTATTAGCGTAGAGGAATCAGGTTCTATATGTGACTATGCAATGCCTAGGACAGTACTAGGAACATCCAGGCCCCTACAGACAAATAAAATCTACTACTACAGTCAAAGATGCCTTGGAGAGTGACAACTCTGGCTTCTGCAATTAAATTTCTTTCACATATACACAATCAAAGAAAAGCAAATGCTCCAAATGTACTTGGTAAAAACCTGGGAACCAACACTACCTAAATTCTCATTTTTATACAGGTATTTTTTCAAGCCTGTGAGCTTTACTGACAGTAAAATCCCTTCTAGCTGCCCGCGTACAAAAGGGGGATTCTCTACAGAGAACACAGCTTCACAAAAGAGGGTGGCCACAGAGTGTTTCCCCAGGCAAACTCCTCAGGACCGAAACAAATGCTGAATTGTGCTTTTCTAAATCAAACCCTTGATCTGCAGTCCAAGCAACCGTCAATACAACATCCATTTAAGAAAGAGAAAAGAAGAATGAGCTTACAACCATTATCTAATTCTAAGAGAGCTAAAGAGTGACTTTAACACGGACTTCCCAGCAGCAGGTTTATGAAGAGCTGAGCAAACATCTTATCCCGAGAGTCACATTTTATTTTTTTAAATTTTTTTAAAGTTTTGAAAATTTATTTTGAAGGGGAGGGGCAGAGAGAGAGAGAGAGAGAGAATCCGAAGAAGGCTTCCCACTGTCAGCACAAGAACCTGATTCAGGTTTCGATCTCATGAACCATGAGATCATGACCTGAGCGGAAACCAAGAGTCGGATTGTTAACCGACTGAGTCATCCAGGTGCCCCCGAAGTCACATTTTAAAACTCATCACCATTCTGAAGAGAGTGCTAGCATAGCAATTCCTTTGCCATCTTGACAAGCCAAGCAATGACTTCTGATACATCAGCCAAGGAGTGACTTTGCAAGAAAAGAGGGTACTTACATGCAAGAAAAAGAGGGTAAATCCAAGAGCTGGCTAGTTATCCCTGAATTCGGAACACTCATAATCCACTGAGGCAAAGGTTGAGGATTCCACTCTAAGCAACCACAGCTCTGGAGACTCAGTCTACGCAGGACTAGATTAGAAGCTGAGCACGGAGTAAAGCTCTTTCAAAAGAAGAGGAAGTATCATCTCTACTTCCTCAATTTTCTTGTTCTTCCCTCTTATTGTTATTGATCCTTTCCTGGATTCCCAAATCCAGGGCACCATGCACACAAAGTGGGTGTGTCCCATCTATCTGACTTCACGTATCCCTAAACGCTGCACAGTGGATTCATTTCCCAGGACACATGTACAAAACACTACCTGGTGCTACTTTCCTGTTTTGGAGGCAAAGATGTTTACGCACAGGCGTGGAGGGTGGGAACGTTCGCCAAGCTGTTCTCAGTGTGGTTAGTGGAGATGCCACTTGGTAACCATCATCCTCTTTTAGGCCCGGTCTTACTTCAAATTTCTCTTCTTTTTCCTAATAGTCCATAATGCTCTTCTAAATAGAGAGTAAAACCATCTTAGGGTCAAAAAAAAAAAAAAAAAAGTCTTAGCCTGCCCCTGTTTTGCAGCACAAATAATAAATTCTCCAACAGCAAAACTTGTCTTTCCCACACCAGGCAAGGAAATGACGGGCTGAGAGTCAGAAACATTTGAACTCCCCACCGATAAATTCCTGCCCTCCCACCTCTCCTTTCCAACAGCAGCGTCTTGTTTCTTTAGCCCTTCTTGGGAAGAATACAATCTCACTATATTTATATTCTTCTTCCAAAGAGAAGGAAACAAACCATTAGAACTGAGCTCATGACCAATGCAGTCTTCCAGAATGTGCGAGCTACATCATTAGCATGTGTATTAGTTATCTGATTACGCTGATACTTAGAGGCTGAAAATAACAAACACCTGTGACCTCGAAGGTTGCGTGGGTCAGGAGTCTGGACCCAGGTTAGCTGGGTTCTCCCACTAAGGGTCTCCCACAGGCCATAAATGCAGAGCAACAGCTGGGGCTGCAGCCCCCTCAAGGCTCGACTGGAGCAGTGAATTCTTCCAAGCTCACTCATGCGGTTGTTGGTAGGATTCAGTTTCTCCCAGCTATGAGACTGAGGGCCTCAGTTCATGCGAGCTGTGGACCAAGGCCACCCTCTGTTGTTTACCACATGGGCAGCTCACAACATGGCAGCTGGCTTCACCAGAGTGAAAAAGCAACAGTGAAAGCAAGTGAGAGTGAGGAGTACAGCTCCTCGTTAAAATCCTACGTCTGGTCCTTCAGGCCTTACCATGGACGCTTACAAAGGCTTCCCCTGTCAGGCCACCTGGGGAAAGCTGGCCTCTCCACACCAGATTTGGTGTAAGTGCACTGCAATCTCCAAGGGGAATGGCCGTGAAGGTCTCAAGGGTCCCCTAGACCATCATGCTCTTTCACATAGTTACATTCTCAGTCGCAGGTGCCTTCATTCCAAGGTCTCTTTATCTGAGTCTTTGAGCCAAGGTCCTTTTCAGGTGCTTTTGCTGAAGCCTCTTTATGGAGGAGGAGAAGACTTGAAGACATCTTTCCTACCACTCAGTACTTCCTAGCCCTCCCCCGACACACACACACACACACACACACACACATACACACACACACCCTAGTGTCCATAAAACTGCTGGATCCTTTTGTTCAGGGCTCCCTCAACATCAAGACAACCCCCACATCAGTGCTCGTCCACCTGACTCCACTGGTGCACCATTCCACGGGAGAAATGGAACAGGGGAAAAATTAGTGCTTCCTCCAGCTTTAGACTCTTGCTTATGCCCCTCCCAGTAAGTGATTAAAGCCTTAGTTCTTTCATTTTTGTCTTGTGGCTTTACTCAGCTACCCATTACCTGACAGCTCAGCTCTCCCTTTCCCAGGTCAGTTGAGCTCCTGACAGGAAAAACAGAAGCAAGACAGAAGTCACAATTTTTGTAATCTATCCTCAGAAGTAATATCTCATCACTTCTGCCACATTATGTTTGTTAGAAGAGAAGGTGGGGCACCTGGGTATCTTAGTCAGTTAAGTGTCTGACTTTTGATTTCGGATCAGGTCATGATCTCATGGTTGGTTCATGAGATCGAACCCAGAGTCAGGCCCTGTGCTGATGGCATGGGGTCTGCTTGAGAGTCTCTCTCTCCCTCTCTCTCTGTCTCTGCCCCTCCCCCACTTGCATGCATGCAGGTGCGTGCTCTCTCTCTCTCAAAATAAATAAATAAAGATTTAAAAAAAAAAAAAAAAGAGGAGGGAGTCACGCAGTGTGAATTCCAGGGGCAGCAGGGATGATAGTTGACCATCTTTTAGATTTAGATACAGCGTGTAAAATGTTACCCAAATTCGAATCACCACTGTTCAGCCAAATGTTAACAAAAGGGAAAACCCATCTGAAGATAAAATCGTAAGCATGGTCACACAGCTACAAGAAAATCTGAGACTTGTAGCCAGGCATTATATCCCGAGCAGCCCAAGATATACCAAGATCATACTGCTCAGACCTGAAAACCCAATGACCCTAATTATTCCGTCTCCAAGAAACAGACAAATTAACAGATAAGCAAACTCTACAATAAACTATACCACTAGCTGAGACTCTGCAATTTCAATCAAGAGAATAATTTTTCGCCTAACCACAAGCATGAGAAACCTCCAGGCAAACTCAGAGATTTCTTAGTGGGTTCAGATAATCTCCTTAAGCGTCCATTTCAATGGGATCAGAACTCCTCAACACCTGGCCTTTCTCCTCTTGACACTCAATAAGTCCCTCCTAAGACACTCAGTGAGTCCCTCTGAAGAACGACCAGGCCGGACTTCATTGCTGTAGCCCCAGCAACTCAGCATCGGTGCAAAAGCATTCCGTTCCTTCCATCTTCCTTTGTAAGCATTTGTAAGGGCTGTTTCCTGGCCTACATCCAATGGGGACGAGGAGGAAATGGTCATTCTGGGTGGAGAAGTAAGCAATTCAGTTGACCTTAGATCTTCCTAAATTGAAGATGTGCAGAAAACAGATCACATTCCAGACAGAAACCAGTAGCTTTTGATTCACGGTGTAACTGGCAAAAGACTAAAGGCAACATTTTCCAAAACCAAGGGGAGATCCTCTGTGTGTCATGTTTTGTGTCTCTGCTTCTTCAGAAGTTATTAAATTCACAGATTAAACATAGCCTACACCCCAACATACCCGATGCCTCACAATCCAAATGTCAATTAAAAACTGTTAAAAATAGGTGATGTTGTTGGAGGAGCAGAGAAAGCAAGGACATATAATAAAGTTACCATTTGGTGAAAGTGATTGCCTTTGGGAAATAGAAAATAGTGGAAAAACTACTTCAGTCTCTGGTTTCAGACCTCTCCTAATTTCCTTTATAATCATTTCACAAGAAGACAAAAACTAAGACGAAAATCCAAGAGAAGTTTGAAAAGCTAGGGGTGCCTGGGTGGCTCAGTCGGTTAAGCATCCCACTGAAACTCAGGTCATGATCTCATGGTTTGTGAGTTCAAGCCCCGTGTAGGGCTCCACACTGACAGCTCAGAGCCTGGAGCCTGCTTCGGATTCTGTGTCTCCCTCCCTCTCTCTGTCTCTCCCCCACTTATTCTCTCTCTCTCTCTCTCTCTCAAAAGTAAATAAAGAAGCGTTACAAGAAATTTTTAAAAAAGAAAATCTAAGTAAGTGCTGGGGCTGAAAGAAGGAAAGCTTGAAAACCTGTAAGAAACTAGCATTGGCACCCCCACCCACGCTCCTCTTTCAAATACGTCTATCAGCCCAGCCTTTACACAGCAAGCACGCACTAGCCTGTGGGAAGCCATTTTACCCTGCCCCAGGCAATATGGTGGAAGATTCACCTCTAGAAATATTGAAACTATGTGACGAGTACAGACAATGTATGTAGATATGGACACCCCAGGGTGAAAACTCCACATTCTGGTATAAGAGCATCACTCAGAATGTGCTGGGGCACCACATCATCTCCCTGTTGAGTAACCATAAAATGTTGTAGGTAAGTGGAGAAAGTGGCCTTCTAATTGGCCTCCCCACAGAGAGTCATGAAAATATTGTATCCGTGAAAATGAAAAGGGTGCTAAGAAAAATAAGTAACCTGAAAACAAGAAAGAACTTTTGGATATTGTAAATATGATTGCCAAATAAAGATGTTAATGGAAGGGCTAGATGATAAATTCAAGTAAATCCTTCAGGAAATATTATTCAATGACCTCATGAAAACAATAACATAAAAGATTTCCCATAATAAAAGTCCACATGTATTTGGATTAAAAGTTCTCACTGAATGCTCAGGATGAAGAATTTTCAGTTATTGTAAAAGTCCCACACTCCAAAGACAAAGAGAAAATACTAATATCTCCTCAACAGAGAAAACAAGTCACTTCCTCAGACACAAGGAACTGAAGCATTCCAGATATCTTCTAAGTAGCATTGAGAGTTAGAAGGCAAATGAGCAAAGTTCTGCAGGACCTTAATTTTGCCCTAGAATTCTGTATTCACTCATTCAGCACAAATTTTGGAGCACCGTTCTGGGCACTGGAGATATAGCAGAAAATGAGCAATAAAGAAAATGCTGTCCTTCTTCAGTCAGGATGGGGTGCTCTCGAAGCAAGATAAGTGTCTGATCATATGTTCAGTAGTAATAAGTGCTTCAGAAGGGAAAAAAAAGCAAGATAGGAAATATATTGAGTCAAGGGAGAAAATTAGGCTAAAAACTAGATGATGTAGCCAGGGAATGACTGACAAAGATGACCTCTGAGTAATGGTCTGAAGGAAGTAAGTGAGCCAGCTGATACCTGAGGAAAGACCATGACATGGAGAGGGAACAGCAAGTGCTAAGGTCCTGGGGCCTCCTGAGCTTCCCTGGTACACTAGAAGAAAAGCAAGGAAGTAGGTTTGGCTGTAACTGAAGAGAAGGGGTCAGAAAAGTAAGAGAAGCCAGGTAATGCACAGTTATGGTTAGATCACATGGGGTCATAGTGAGTACGTGGGGTTTTGACTCTGATGAACTACACCAGGAGTCAGCAAACTTCTTCTGAAATGGGCCAGATAGTATATTTAAATAGTAAATAGTCACAATCCATTATTCAACTCTGTTGTTGTAGCATGAGAGCAGCCATAGATAATATGTAAATGAATGAACAGGCTATGTTCTGATAAAATTTTATTTATGGTCATTAGAATTTGAATTATATATAATTTTCTTGTGTCCCAGAGTATTCTTCCTCCTTTGATTTTTTTTTCCTTCATCCATTTAAAAATATAAAAATACTATGCTATAACTTATGAACTGTGCAAAAAAAAATAGGCAGCAAGCCAGATTTGGCCATGGCGGTTGTTGGCTGATCCCAAACAAAATTATCAATTAAGAATGAAAACAGAACATGTCTATTTTCAGACACAGAAGAACGGATTCAGAAAGACTACCTCCTACACACCCTTTCTTAGGAAGTTCCTGGATGATGTACACTAGCAAAAAAAAGGAATAAACTAAGATATGGAAGAGCTAGAATCCAAGAAAGAGATGACCCAGGCCAGAAATGTAGAGAAAGGATGAGACAAGCATCTGGCCTAGACAACAAAGCATCAGACTGAAACATGAGAGGAAAATATTCCCAAAACAAAGTTTCCAGGGGGAAGAATGGGGTCATAGGGTGTGGTACTGTCCTTGGAAATACGGAGTAACTTAAGGGGGCAGTAAAGACAAAGATAAAAAATTGAAAAGCAATTAGAGAACACCAAAACACGTCATCAGGGAAGAGTGAAGGTTTGACTTCTTCCTCGCCAATTTGTATGATTTTATTTCTTTTTATTGTCTAATTGCTGAGGCTGGGACTTCCAGTACTACGTTGAACAACAGTGGTGAGAGTGGACGTCCCTGTTGTGTTCCTGACCTTAAGGAGAAAACTCAAAGTTTGTCCCCATTGATGATGATGTTAGCTGTGGATCTTTCATGTACGGACTTTCTGATGTTGAGGGATGCTACTTCTATCCCTACTTTCTTGAAGGTTTTTAGCAAGAAATGATGCTGTGTTTGGTTGAATGCTTTTTTCACATCTATTGAGAGGATCACGTGGTTCTCACCCTTTCTCTTATTAATGTGATGAATCACATTGATTGATTGGTGGATATTGAACCACCCCTGAAGCCCAGGAATAAATCCCACTTGATCGTGGTGAATAATTCTTTTAATGTATTGTTGCATTCAATTTGCTAGTATCTTGCTGAGAATTTTTGCATCCATGTTCATTAGGGGAAATTGACCTGTAATTCTCCTTTTTGCCTGGTTTTGGAATCAAGGTAATGCTGGCCTAATAGAATGAGTTAGAAAGTTTTCCTTCCATTTCTAATTTTGGAACAGTTTCAAAAGAATAGGTGTTAATTCTTCTTTAAATGTTTGGTAGAATTCCCCTGGAAAGCCTTCCAGCTCTGAACTCTTGTATGTCAGGAGATTTTTGATTACCAATTAAATTTCTTTACCGGTTATGGGCCTGTTCAAATTTGCTATTTCTTCCTGTTTTAGTTTTGGTAGTTTACATGTTTCTGGGAATTTAACCATTTCTTCCAGGTTGCCCAATTGATTGGCATATAATTGCTCATAATATCCTCTAATTGCTTGTATTTATTTCTGCAGTGTTGGTTGTGATCTCTCCTCTTTCATTCGTGATTTTACTTATGTGGGTCCTTTCCTTTTTCTTTTTGATAAGTCTGGCTAGGGGTTTATTAATTTTGTTAATTCTTTCAAAGAATCATCTCCTAGTTTTGTTGATCTGTTCTACTATTTTTGTATTTTGATATTATTTATTTCTGCTCTAATCTTTATTATTTCCCTTCTTTTGCTGGTTTTGGACTTCATTTGCTGTTTTTTTTTTCCAGCTCCTTTAGGCGTGAGAGTAGGTTGTGTATTTGAGACATTTCTTCCTTCTGTAGGAAGGCCTGGATTGCTGCATACTTCCCTCCTAACACTGCGTTTGCTGCACCCCAAAGGTTTTGGACTGTCATGTTTTCATGATATTCTACATGGAAACCCCAAAAGGCTCAACAAAAAAAATTGCAGTGAATTCAGCCAAGTCACAGGATATAAAATCAATATACAGAAATCAGTTGCATTTCTATACATCAATGATGAAGCAGCAGAAAGAGAAATCAAAGAATCGATCCCATTTACAATTGTACCAAAAACCATAAGATACCTAGGAATAAGCCTAACCAACAAGGTCAAATATCTGTACACTTAAAACTATAGAATACATAAGAAAGAAATTGAAGAATATGTAAAGAAATGGAAGAACATTCCATGCTCAAGGATTGGAAGAATAAATATTGTTAAAATGTCTATATTACCCAAAAACAATCTACACATTCAGTGCTATCCCTATCAAAATAACACCAGCATTCTGCACGAAGGTAGAACAAACAATTCTAAAACTTGCATAGAACCAGAAAAGACCCCAAGTAGCCAAAGTAATCATGAAAAAGAAAACCAAAGCTGGAGGCATCACAATTCTGGATTTCAAGCTGTATTACAAAGCTGTAGTCATCAAGACAGTATGGTACTGGCACAAAAACAGACACATAGGTCGGTGGAACAGAATAGAGAACCCAGAAATGGACCCACAAATGTATGGCCAACTAATTTTTGACAAAGCAGGAAAGAATATCCAATGGAAAAAAGACAGTCTCTTCAGCAAATGGTTCTGGGAAAACTGGACAGCAACATGAAGAAGAATGAAACTGGACCACTTTCTTACATAATACACAAAAATAAATTCAAAATGGATGAAAGATCTAAATGTGAGAGAGGAAACCATCAAAATCCTAGAGGAGAAAACAGGCAGCAACCTCTTTGACCTCGGCCGCAATAACTTCTTACCAGACATGTCTCCAGAAGCAAGGGAAACAAAAGCAAAACTGAACTATTGGGACCTCATCAAGATAAAAAGCTTCTGCACAGTGAAGGAAACAACCAACAAAACTAAAAGGCAACCAACGGAATGGGAGAAGATATTTACAAATGACATATCAGATAAAGGGTTAGTATCCAAAATCTATAAAGAACTTACCAGACTCAACACATAAAAGTCAAATAATCCAGTGAAGTCATGGCTAGAGGACATGAATAGACACTTTTCCAAAAAAGACATCCAGATGGCTAACAGACACGTGAAAAGATGCTCAACATCACTCATCATCAGGAAACAACAAATCAAAACCACAATGAGATACCACCTCACACTTGTCAGAATGACTAAAATTAACAACTCAGGAGACAATAGATGTTGGGGAGGATGTGGAGAAAGGAGAACACTCTTACACTATTGGAGGGAATGCAAACTGGTGCAGCCACTCCGGAAAACAGTGTGTAGGTTCCTCAAAAAGTTAAAAATAGTACTACCCTACGACTGAGCAATCGCACTACTAGGTGTTAATCCAAAGGATACCAAAATGCTTATTCAAAGGGGCACATGCATCCCGATATTTATAGCAGCGCTATCAACAATAGCCAAACTGTGGGAAGAACCCAGTGTCCATCAACTGATGAATGGATAAAGAAGATGTGGCATATATGCATATAATGGAGAAGGAAAAATAAAATAAGATAAAAGCAGAGAGGGAGGCAAACCACAAGAGACTCTTAAATATAGAGAACAAACTGAGGGTTATTGGAGGGGAAGTCGTTGGCGGATGGGCTAAATGGGTGATGGGCTTTAAAGAGGGCACTTGTTGGGATGAGTACGGGGCGTTACATGTCAGTGATGAGTCACTGAATTCCACTCCTGAAACCCAATACGTTAGCTAATTTGAATATAAATAAAAGAAAAAAAGGGAAAAAAGAGAGAAAACACCAAAACAAAAAAATAAAAATAAAAACAATAAAACAGTGAAATGCAATTACTCTACATTATTTGGCTGTAAAGTAAATAATAATTAGAATAGTCATAACAATGCAATACAACACATTTTCAACTTTGAGAACCGCGGTATGGAGAAAGCATGTAAAATTCAAAGACTACAAAAAAGCTTTGACAATATAAATATGCTGGACTATGTAATATGGTAGCTGTTAACTATTGAAATTTAAATCTTAATTAAAAATTCAGTTCCACGGCCACCCTAGCCACATTTCCAGTGCTCAATACTGCTTGTGTCCCACTAGCCCCCATCTTGGACCGCACAGATCTAGAACATTTCCACTAATACAGAAAATTCCACTGGACAGCACAGGGGAATTTGGGGAGTAGAGAGAGAAGTTTGAGGTGCTGACGGTATGAGGAGTCAGGAGATGCTGTACAGGCACGAAATGAAACTGTAAGCATATTGCTTAAAAAGTCACCCAAATAACTGACAGAAGCACTAAAAATGGAGGTTGAATTTTAATGCGAGGCTAACGGAGATGAGGGAGTTCTCAAGCAAGCCAAACCGTCATCGCTTGTCAATAGTGTCTGAAATTAACAAAGAGCCTGAAGACAGTATACGGAAATCCCAAGAAGGAGTGCAAAACAGGGGAGCTAAGGCGGAAGACTGCAGTCAGGTTGCGGAGGTGAGGGTTGCAGCGGGGCAGGGAATCTACTCTTCCCTTAGTTGCCCTGGCCCAGGTCACCCCAGCCCTTCCAGCTGTCCATCCTTCAAGGTTCAGACCACCCATCATGCTCCTCATATCTTATTATGCTTATCAGCACACGTGACATGTACCTTCTCAAATCCCCGTTCTTAGTACGAACCCCAGGCTTGGTTTAATGCTCTGATGTCACCCTTTGGAAATGCTTAATAATCTGTGAACAAGGAGCACCACGTTTTCATCTTGAACTGCACCCTGCAAATTATACAGCCATCCATTTATATGTTTGGCTCCTGACCGGACTGTCAGCTCTTTGAAAGCAAGGATGGGTCCTTTCTGAGATTTGTATCCCCATGAACCAGTATAAAGCCTTCAGTAAATGAGCGCTTGCCTAACTGATACTTATATATATTTTACTTCTGAGGACCATAATTTCTTTAAGTTTATTTTTATTTATTTTGAGAGAGAGAGACAATGCAAGCAGAGGAGGAGCAGAGAGAGAGGCGGGGCGAGAGAAAGAATCACAAGCAGGCTCCACGCGGCCAGTGCAGAGCCTGATGCAGGGCTCAAACCCACAAACTGTGAGATCATGACCTGGGCTGAAATCACGAGTTGGCGGCTTAACTGACTGAGCCAGCCAGGTGCCCTGAGGACCATAATTTTATATTCTACCATCCAAGAACATAATCCATCTCTCAGAAAAGCTATGGAGCCACTCTAACACGACCTGTAAGATATCTCTGATTCATTCTCTGATGCCTGAAATGCCAAAATTACAGTACAGTTTCACTCCTTTTTTGGTGGGGGGGAGGGGGAGGGGAGGCGTTTCCTCCTCTTGACTCTGTCAAAAGTCTCTGGGAGAGGCAATCTTTAAGTTTCACTAATGAACCTTAACTAATATGAATTTGTCACATTCCTTCAGACAGAACCTTTCAGTTCATACTTTGGACACATCACAGAGACCTGTGTTACCCGTTGTGGACTATGTTGGCAAAACATGTATACAAATAACCCAAAGAGCTTTCTGAGCTTCAGCCATTGCGGAGCAGTGAAAGTGAACATTTCAATGTTACATGTGCAAATATATCAACACTCAAGATTTTTTTCTGAAAGATATGCATTATCTCCAACAAGCATAACGTCATCTCTAATTTCTGCCTGAAATACTTTTTCACCATTTCCACCAATCAGATATAAACACCCTGACCTGCTTATTGATTATTCAGCGTATTCATAGAATGTGCTCTGGAGTGATGATGTGCTGGACGCGTGAGAACCTGAGGGCTGTGCGGCTAGGAAAGGAGGAGGAGTCAGAGACCCCAGTAGACAAGGAGAATCTGAGACAGCATGGGATAGACATTGCCAAATAGGAGGAGTAGGAGAGATCAGAGATGGAAGAAAAGAATCTGGCTGGATCTACCGGAGCTAATTTCTCAAAAAAAGATAGCGCACGTGCTGATCCTTGAAGTACAGGTGAGATGCTGAGGGCACAGATGGGTCAGATGACAATCCGTGTAGTGGGTGAAAGTTCAGGAGTTCAGCAGGTTGATGACAAGCTTGGTGGTCCTCAATGAGCTGGTATAGCCTCATGAGGAGCATTTTGGAGGTTGGAAGGGGCTTTGGTTCGTCTCAGTGACTGCTAAGCGTTGCTCCTGGCATTCAGCTGGCAGGGCGTGGGTCTCATGGTGGAAGGAGTTTGATGCTCCGGAAACAAAAGGCAGCCCTCATAACAAAGAATCATCCTGTGTCCCACAAAGCTTCAGATGTCCTCATGTGTTCATCAATATGAACAGTATGTAGGTTTTAGCCACTTGAGTCTCGAGACAGAGTATATTTTTTACTTGGCTTTAATACCATTGACATATCTAGGATATGCTACTGTCCTAATTTACCTTGTAAATTTGTTTTATTTGGACATTTGCAGAGAACTGCTCCCCATTTCAGAAAAATACATGAAACACCGGCTGTTTATAGATCAGGCTGGTGTCGATCTGCATCAATAACTGTGGCATTCACAATGTGTATAGAAATAAGGTTAGTTAAGCATGCCTTCAAAGCCAGATATTTTTAACAAAGTTATCGAAAAGATTTAGTTGAAAACTGTCTTACTTGGCTTAAATCAAAACTTGTGTCTTGTACATTGGAACAAGGGTCTATTTGATTTGTTTTTCTAGTGTGATCATGTCTGAGCACTTATATATTAAAATACATATTATTTGATCGTAAGCTACCTGTATATTTCATTTAGGAGATTAAGAATTAATAGAGAGTTTACTTAGCCCAATTACTATATTGCATCACATTGGTTCTTTCTAGGTTTATGTATAAGTGGGTTATATTATTTATGAATCTAACTTCAAGGTAGGAAAGAGGGCATTTGAATATATATTCTCACAAGAAAAGGGAAGTATGGAGTCTGATAGGGATGAGAACCACTGGTACAGCTAAATATTTATGTGAGGGAGCAAGCAGTGAGAAAACCCAAAGGATAGCGGGTGGTTAGACAGGCTCTCCTCACCAGGCAAGCTTAAGAATGCGGACAGAGTTATTTAGAAGGATCGTTGCCCCCTTGCACGGGAAAAATTCTGAATATAATGCACTCTCCTCACATTCTGTCATTTTTCTATGCAGAAAATCCCCTCGTTAAGAGATGCGGAATTCTCAAAGGCAGGAACCTTTTTTTTTTTAACTCTAATCCCCAAGGTACAATGTCTGGCACATTATGGTCCAGTAATGTTGGTCAAATTAATGATATTTTCTAGCATTAAGGACTAGAAGGCAAAAACTTAGTTTTTCCTCTCTCTCTCTCTCTCTCTCTCTCTCTCTCTCTCAATGTGCTCCACCCGGAAGGCACCTGCTTCATTAGCAAAATGAACAGTTCCAGTCTGACACTTCTGGGGTCGCCCTCTTAACGAGCAAAGATCCCCATTATTCGTCTTACCTAATGGGTTCTTTTATCCACTTAAGATACCCCTGGGTCTAGGAATTCCAAAGTTTAAAACAGCCATTCCCTGTGCCAGTAAATGAGATCGTACTTGGGGCATTTTAGCCTGGATTTTCTCTAAAAATAGCGGCTCGCCGACAAATCCTGTGGAGTCTGCAGTAGTGTTGGTTAAGATCCTTGTTTTAGCATCTCGGAATCAAGCCTTAATCACTGATCGTAGGAAGACCGCCCCTAGGACACAATGCAATATCTGTGCCACTTTTTCCTCGGTCTTAAGAACAGGATTGAGCCAAGATTCTCCAGGGGAGGCCAGGACAGGACCCAACCCAGACATAGGAGCCCCGACCAGACTGTCACATGTTAGTGAACCAGGCCTTTGGCAAGTAAGGGTCTCATCTCTAACCCAAAATACCCCTTCCAACCACATGTAGCAGAATTCTGTAAGCACTCTTTCCCCATCTCCACATTTCCAGATGTGACTGTGTCCCTGGCCCTGGCCCAGATGGAGTCTCAGCTTCACTGGGTCTTCTTGACTCTGAGTGCCATAAATCAGCAGACACCCCAGGAACCCATAAAGATGAATCCCGGTAGAGGCAAAATGAGAGATTTTTCACAAAGTGGAGGATGAAAGCATTGGAAACGTGGGTAATGGGGTAGGTGCTGGAAATACTTTAAAATCTATACCTGCACTAACGTTTCCAGTACATGTTATCTGCTGAATTTTCAAGATATTGCTAGCAGCTGGGTTGGTATAGCCTAAGTCAGAAGTGTATAGAGCAAAGATTCTTCGAGAAGTAAGGAGTTATTGAGAGTTCCTTCAACCTCTACAGGTCCAGAAATTCCATGGATTGTAAGCTGAGGTACTTCTATGATTACAGTTCCCTCCACACTATAAATCCCTAGAAGCTAGGGTCACTATCTTATTCACTGATACACCTCACAATGCTTAGCACGCAGTAGGCACTCCATAAATATTTGTTGAAGAAGTGAGGGACAGATGAGGTGAAGAAATACTGTGAGTGGGTGTATTTGTTTTCCATTGGTCTTGTAACAAATTACCAGGAACTGGGTGGATAAAGCCTCACAGATCTATTATCTTACAGTTTAGGAAGGCAAAGGTCCAAAATGGGTTGGTGAGGCAATATTCCTTCTGGAGGCTCTAAGAAAGAACCATTTCCTTGCTTTTTCCAGCTTCTAGAATCTGCCTGATTCTTTAGCCCATTGCCCCACATCACTCCAACCTCTGCGTCTGTTGTCACAGCTCTTTCTCTTAATCTGACCTTCCTATCTCCCTCCTCTAAGGACCCTTGTGATTGCACTGGGCCCACCAGGATAATCCAAAATAATTTCCCAATCTTAAAATCCTTAGCTGAATCACATCTGCAAAGTTGCTTTGCCATGTGAGACAACACATCCACAGGTTCTGGGATTAGAACATGGACATTATTCAGCCTGCTAACAGTCGACTGAGGTAGAGTCCTTTTCCCTCACCTAAATCTTTTTTTTAAAGATTTTTTCTTAAGCAATCCATACACCCAACGTGAGGATTGAACTCACAACCCTGAGATCAAGAGTCTCACGCTCCACAGACTGAGCCAGCCAGGCGCCCCTTCCCTCACCTAATTCTAATAGTTTGTAATGTGCTGGTTTTATATTCCACAAGCAGCTAGATCTCACCCAGAATGGGAGCTACGTTAATGTCCTCCAAAATACCTAGCTCAGTCATTGACACCAACTGAGCCAAAGCAGGGGAGTCGAGTCGTTAGGTTTTCCCCAGATCCCTATCTACCTCCACAAGGAAATCACCAAATTTTATCGCTATTATTTATCATAATTCCCAAAGTCATGTCCTTCTTCCACCCCTGCCTGCTACCTCACTCCTCCTTCAGACCTCATCCTCTGCAGACTCACAATACCTTTCCAGCCAGACTCCTGACCTCCAGTGGACCTCCCTAAAGCTGTCCTCCATAATTCTGAGTTCTCAAACATGCAGATGTATCACTCCCCAGGGGCTGCACACAGACCTTGAGAAATATTTGCTGAAATACTTATGAAACAGAGCTAGTGATAATAGATATGTTGATCTGGAAAAATAAAATTGTCCAAAAAACAGATCCTAGAATCTAAGATCTGCTACATCCTTATTTGTGGGGGATGATTTTGATTGGGTTTCCCCTGTTTTGTAAGGAAGCCCATTCCTCTGGTCAGTCGGTTCATGTGTAATTCACATGAGTGGATGCCACATATTGGTAACATTACTTTTCTAAGATTGAGGAGATAAATCACACGACTTTGTGACTGACTCCTCAGCCTGGACAAAACTGATCACTGCCACCAAGTGGCCAATGTTGTCATTGAAACGAGCAAGCACACGGACACAGTCGACTGCCTCTTGTTCATTCTTCCCGTCGCAAGCGGTGGATGCACAAGGGAGGCCATGAAATACACTTCATACCTTCATTGGCCCAGTGAGGCGCCATTTAGAACGGTGGCTTGCAGGATTTTTATCTCCCAATGGGAAAAAACGAAGTAAAAATACTTGTGAGCTGCACCATAGAAATTATTTTTAACTTCTACTTTCCGTTCCACATTCAGCCTTGCAAAACACAGTAATACCTTGTTTACTTGACATGAAAGGGAACATGATACACTGGAAGGTTATTTTCAAAGTAAACTCAAGCTACACCTTTAAGCATTAATACTTATTTTTACAATTTAACCATCTATAATGCGTATGTCTGAATGCCTCCCTGCGGTAGAAGTTAGAACAAAATGATATGCTTGTTTCTCTGGGTGCAGCGGTGACCAGCCTGTCGCTGCTGAGAGGGCGGGCTCCTGCTGTGTCACATTCTCCGCTGTCCAGGGTCAGGCCAATCCTTGCCGGCACAGAAACTCCATTTTGTCCCTGCTTTGGGGTATCCTGGCCACAGGGGTGCTGACTTATCCTACCCACGTCACATACAAAAACCTGAAAGCAGATGTTGGTGTTCATTTGAGATAAGAAACCCAACACACGGTGGGGCGCCTGGGTGGCTCAGCCGGTTGGGCAGCGGACTCCGGCTCAGGTCATGATCTCGCGGTCCGTGAGTTCGAGCCCTGCGTCGGGCTCTGTGCTGACAGCTCAGAGCCTGGAGCCTGTTTCAGATTCTGTGTCTCCCTCTCTCTCTGACCCTCCCCCATTCATGCTCTGTCTCTCTCTGTCTCAAAAGTAAATAAACGTTAAAAAAAAAATTAAAAAAAAAACAACATACTTTAACATTTTGTATCTGCTTGTCAAAACTGCTGTACCTGCTCTCTTGTCAGCTTGTTTCATGTTTTCTGCTAGTCTGTGCTCAGCTGATGCTCCAGGGTCCAGGGCTAGAGCATGTGACTGGCCCTAAGCCAGTCAGAAGATTCCACCTGTTCTGAGCTGGCCCAATCAGAGAGATACCAGCATTTGTACAGGAGCTCTCAAGACAAGATTCTCTTTCATGCTGAACTTTAAATTTGTCAAAATGCAAGGTTAGAGCTTCTAAGACCACCTTGCTGGACTGAGAACGAGCCGACATAATAGAAAAATAGGTCAGAGGCAGAAAGAAATAAAACTCCCAGAATGCAACTACACTTAAGGATAAGTCTACACCTAGACCCAGCACTATCCGTACAACTTCCCGCAAGGGTGGAAATGTTTTATGATTTGCGCCATCCAGTATGGTAGCCACTAGCCACATCACAGCTATTGAAATGGGGCTAGAGCAACGAAGGAGGTGCCTGGCTGTTTCAGCGGTAAAGCACGCAACGCTTGATCTCAAGGTTGTGAGTTCAAGCCCCGCGTTGGGCGTGGAGCCTAATTTAAAAAAAAAAAATCTTTTTCTTTCTTTTTTTTTTTAAGTGGGTCTGGAGCAACTAAGGAATTGATAAAGACGGTACATTATTAACAGAGAAATGCAACCAAAGACTAAGCATCTTGATTAAATTCAAAGAATTTGGAGCAGAGCCAAAACTGTAGCCAGGTCTCCTAGAATTGACTCCTATACTATGAATATATGAGCTAAGATTTGTAGCAATTTGTGACGAAGGCAGGGATGAGGAACTGAAAAATAAGCTCTGTATTTGATGTGTAGATTTCTGACCATTTCCTTTCTGTTTTTTGTTCCTTATGTGCACTGGCATCAAATATAAATAAGTCTTTGGAGGTCAGTTATAAAACTGATGTGCCAGATGCGAGGGCGATCTGGCCGCAACATTTGTCACCCCACGGATTGCCAGGGTTCACTCAGTTAATCTGGCTAGCCCTGTGGGGGTCCCCTTCCTCCCTCACCCGGCCATGTGCATCCGTCCCCAAGCTGGGCGCTCTGTACAAGAGGATGACGTTTCCAGATAGGGGAGGATCTTCTTTGGTCAAGGGTATATGAGTTGCTGTGCTCTCCCATTAGAACCTTGAAACAAGCTCTCAAGGTCCATTTGTAGGAGAAGGTGGGGTAGTCAGGCTTCCAAGACTCTAGACACATCCAATAAAACACTGCATGTGGAGGTCTGCCTATCTTAAAAATAAAACAAAACGAATGTAACAATTGTTTCTTAAGATAGGCTTAGGGGTCCTGTTTAGAAAACTTTAAATAATTCTGATACCATATTTTAATGCCTAGTTTACATCGAATACTTATTCTGACATTTAAAGTGATAAGATTCCATACGAACAAAAGGTCAGGAAAGAATTCTTGAGGCATTTCTAGTGCAAAACAAAGTGTTTTTATTAATGCCCGGGGACAGGACCCATGGGAAGAAGGAGCTGCACTGGGGTTGTGAGGAGTTGATTATATACTTTTAAGTTGGGGAAGGGGGTAGGGATACAGGAGGTTTCCAAAGGGATTTTCATACATTACCAAAGATTTACAGGATCCTGGAGGTCTGGCTATTGTAAAGCCAACGTTGTTTTTTGCCTCTAGCAAAGCATTAACATTATGACAGTCCTGGGTCCCTTGAGAAATGTCCCATTCTGCCCATCTCAGGTATTTGCCAATGGGCCGCAAGTTGTAAGGACATTTAATCTTATCTGCATTTTTTTGCCTTCATTCTGCTCATCAAGATGGGAATTGTGACTCTTGAAAAAAAGTAGTCATGGAGCAGCCTCTCTAAGCTTCTTGAAAGTATCCAAGGGAAGGAGCTGCTACCGCCCCCCTTACTGACTACACTGAGGGGCATCCTGTCAGAATAACCTCGTGGTTCATTTTCTCTGGTGCACAGGCACGGTCCATTATCTTTTGCCTTTTGCCTTTCTCTTGCTTGAGTCTATATTTAGAGATTTTTAAAATATTTATAATAATATGTGGTATATTTGGGTTATAATTCTTGGTAAAATGCCAGCTTTCAATTTTGTTCACACATAGCTAGCAACTCAGGAAATTTCTGGACATCTCAGGAAATTTCTGAAACCTAAAATATTCACCCATGACCTCTCAATGATTATGCTGTTACTGTCTCAAATATGTCCATTTTGTGGGTTGCCAAGAAGCCAGGAAATGCATGTAGCAGCCAAAATTGAAGTGAGCTAAAGTGTAGCTGAGGTTTTGTTGTGTTTTTTTTTTCTTTTTTTTTGGACATGACATTTCTGATTTAAAATTTTGCAGACCCAAGTGAAGAGGAGAAGATTTTTACATGTTGATAATAAACAGTAAAAATATTTTGAGACTCCGAGCCAAACTATCCAGCTTTAGGCCCCAGGCTGCACCAGCCAAGAGGGCAGAGGAACAGGAGAAACATGGACCCCAAAGAGACTGGAAGGCTGGAGGGGCTCTCCTCTCTGCAAGGACAACACCCAGAAAACACCCAGGACTGAGTCAGACAACTCCCCAGTTAATTGTCAGCAAGTCTATAATGAAATCTCCCTTAGAACAAATTTCTCCTTTTATTATCCACATCCTCGCAATAAGACAATCTAACCCCGCTTTTTCCCTTTTTTCTTTTCTTTTTTCTTCTTAAGATGTGACTATTGCTCTAAGTTCTGCATTTAAGGGGAAAATAACACCAGAGCCTCTGCCTGAAGGCTCACTGCTCTCAGCCTTGTGTGACGCTTGGGCTCACTGCTTTAATGTTCTTCCACACAGCAAGGAAGGAACCAGTGCTAAACTCACAAAACACACCCTGAGCATCACCAAGGAGCCTGAGGCAGAACTTCTGGTCCCACCACAGGGAGAGTAGCTCCCCAGGTCTGTGCAATGAATGTCAAACAGCCCTCCTACAGGGTGGTCCCAGCATCTCTCTCTCTCTGGAATCTGTACATCCCACCCCTGACAGGAGTTTACAGAGAGCTTCTCACAGACACTGGGAGAAGGAAGATGAAGGGGGGAAATCCCTAGCTCTGTTTGAAAGACTGAGTCCAAACTAGGAGGAGAATGAACTGAGGGTTGATGGGGGGGGGGGGGGGGCAGAGCACATAGGGGAGGGGGGAAATGGGTGATGGGCATTGATTGAGGAGGGCTCGTGTTGGGACGAGCACTGGGTGTCATATGTAAGCGATGAATCACGGGAATCTACCCCCAAAACAAAGAGCACACTGTATACACTGTATGTTAGCTAACTTGACAAGAAATTATATTTAATTAATCAATTAATTTTGGGGAAAAAAGGCCATGACTGGCAGCAAGTGCATTGAGGGATCCGTTAACATAACAATAAGGTCAATGTGGAATTCAAGATCACATCAGTAAGTTTCACCTGTTTTTGAAATTAAGAATGCTGGAAGACAAATGCTATTAGGATCATATTTGACCCAGAGAAGGAAAAAGGTTGGGGAGAAATTATATCCGGGATTAACTCAATCAGCAATGGTAGCTTTTTGTACATAAACTTAAAAATGTATTAGGATGATAATATGTAGGTGGCTTTATTGTATGATTGTCATCACAGAAATTAAGATATAAAAACCCATCTGGATACTGTCCTCACAGACAAGTAGTGCACACTTTGTAAGTTTCCATTATGCATGAATTTCAGGTATTATGGTTTAAATGACCCCCATTGTGCAATAACATGGTGCAAATTGCAGTTACCGAAGGATGTTAACTGTGAGAAATTGCACAGAGCACAAGCTGTTGGTAGCTTCTCCGTCCCCTAATCACTACATAATAACGGGTGCATCTCATGATCAGTGACCAATCGCACCCCTTTTTCCATGTCTATTAGTGATCGATCACTGCATCTGTCATTCAGTTCACTCACAGCCAGCACGGTGCGCACAGAAAGGGATAATCAAAAGCATCAAAACAAAAGGGAAGCAAAGAAACAAAAAGTAATAAGGCTGAAGTAAATTTCCAGTCAAATAAGTGTGAGTGGAGTTCTAGAAGAAACAGCCAACCATGGGAATGTAGACACTGCTCTCGTCCTGAGACTATTGATAGGCAGACAAAGAGTGAATGAGGTGAAGTCAGTCACATAAGTGAGGACGAAAGTTGTGACAAAAAAACATGAAGACGTCCTAAAAGAAGTGGTGTGGGCTAAATAAATAAATTAAATTGCATTAAAGAACTCTCAGAGATACTTTTCATTAAAGCACAAAGGATAAAATGTCGGAAGCTAATTCAAATTTAGGAAAGAAGCATGACAATTCTTCAAGATATAGGAAAGATTCAAAGAAGGCAAGCACTGTACAAGTTATTCTTGATAAGTTTAAGTGTTTATTTATTTACTTTGAGAAAGAGAGAGAGAGTGCACACACAGGGAAGGAGCAGAGAGAGAGGGAGAGAGAGAATCCCAAGCAGGCTCCGCGCTGTCAGCATGGAGCCCAACACGGGACTCAGTCCCACGAACCAGGAGATCGTGACCTGAGCCAAAACCAAGATTCAACGCTCAACCAACTGAGCCACCCAGGCGCCTTCGATAAGTGCTTTGCAAAGAAGTAAAACACTTTAATTCTCAGTGTTTATAATGTTCTAAATTATATAGTATTAAATATATCAGTTTTACTATTTTTTAAGTTTCCCTATATATTTATAGCTGACAGAAAGTATTTGATGTTTTGACAAAATTTTTCCAAGTTCACAGAAGAGTAAGAACTTTTCCCATTGATTATAAGAAGTGTCAGCTTATATGGTCATACTAATGGTCCTGCACTGTCATGCAAAGCGAGGACTATCTACTCTATTTTAAAACGGGAGCATGAATTCCAGGGTTTTGACCTCTCTCTGCTCAAAGCACTAATATGTATGCTTTTATGTGAGTTCCCAAGGCAACATCGCCTTCTGCTTACCTCTTATTGACACGTGTCCCCCCCCCAAAACGAAAAGAATGGTCTTGGTATCATCCTGCCTTTAGCCAGGTTAACATACGTATTATTAAACTCAGAATTAATGCCTTTTTTCTGAGGGATCATCATCATTATTTCACACATAAAGAAGACTTTAGTAACTGCTCCATGGTGATTATACTGCAATTCAAAGATTTCTAAAATTCTGGGTGTTCCCCATAGCAAGCACCTTTTCCCATAGCAAGCTCACTGTACTTGGAGTGTAGTTACCATTCTCATGCCAGTTTTCAATCTCAAAACAAAGGATACGTAGCATTTGTCCCTTCAGTCTAAGCTCACATGGGACATGCTGCACGTATTATCCTTCTATGCTCAGTAACCAACCTGAAAGCCTTACTGTCTCGCAGCCCAGGGTATCCACAGAGTCATTTCCTGTCTTGGAACGTCTTCTCCACTCCCCCTGTCTGATTCCCAAATCAGAAACCTGTTTATCTTATACTCTTGGTCTCTATCGCAGTGCCTATCAAATAGTATTTGGTAAATTCTGTTATGAATGAATGAATGAATGAATGAATCCTCAAGTCTCACCTCCGGTAACACCTCCTCTGAGAAGCCTCCCCCTCCTCCACCAAATGGACTGTTGACTGGACAACTCTCTCCCCTGCACTTGTACCTTTGTATCTCTGTGGCAATCAATAAATACCTTCTTATCTTTCAAAAGTAAGTTGAAATCAATGTCTTTTTAAAAATTTTTTTAATGTTTTATTATTTATTTTTGAGCCAGAGAGCATGAGCAGTGGAGGGGCAGAGAGAGAGAAGGAGACACAGAATCCGAAGCAGGCTCCAGGCTCCGAGCTGTCAGTGCAGAGCCAGATGTGGGACTCGAACCCACGAACCGTGAGATCATGACCTGAGCCAAAGTCAGACGCCTAACCGACTGAGCCACCCAAGCGCTCCTCAATGTCTTTTTTTTTTTTTTTAATCCTTCTGCAGGTCCTCGATACCTCACCTAAAGTTCAAATTCCTTTGTTGATGCTCTCCCTGTAGTCATTCCTTCACTCAGCTAGGATTCATCCATCACTGGGTGTTTTATGAACCAGTTGAGGACCCTTTTCTCAAAGAGGTACCCACATGGACCGGCGGACAGATGCAGAGATTATGTTGTGGCACAATTCAGGGAGTGCGGTGACAAGGGAGTGTACAGTGTTATTTTGATAGCAGAGGGGAAGGGCACCTGATCCATCTTGAGGATGAATGGAAAGGAGCGCTTTTCTCTGAGAAGGCAGTTGTTTGGACTGTTTTAAGGATGAGTCGGAATCTGCCCACCAAAGAAAGGTGAAGAGGAAAGGGGGCGGGCATACCTTGTTTCCATGTGCTGAATATATCAGGAGACGTACTGTATGGAGGGATGATGCCCCAGCAGTATACAGAGCTTCATCACCCCTTACTGCTCGGTAGCTTCCCATTATGTGGATGCCCCTTAGTGTGTTCAGCCAGTCCCCTACCGGTGCACATTAATATTCCTCGCGCCATTACCCGCTATCATAAGTAATGCCGCAATGGATGCCATTGTGCATATTTGTTGCATTTTGTATTTTCGCCAGTTGTAACTTGGGGGTGAATTCCTAAAAGTGTGTGTATGTTAACTATACTGGAATTAAACATGTTTAAACCTGGGGAAAAAAATCCCTAGAAGCGTGGTTGCCGGATCAAAGGGTAACGGGAGGTACCATGGTGCTAAACATTGCCAAATTGTGCTCAGTAGGGTTTGTGCCATTTGCATTCTCATTAGCAAGGTAGGAAACTAAAAGACAATTTCTAGAAAGATGAAGAAAAAGGTGACGTAAAAATCCTGGTCTCAGAGCTGTACTCCAGCAGCATCCATGAGAAAGGACAAGTCCAAAAGTATAAAGTATTAGGAACTCAGATCTGTAGAGGCTGAAGCATAAAATCAGAACATGTATTTAAACGGATAATGTAGTGTAGAGGAACACACAGCCTTCTTCTTACTATTACTACCTCTTGTCACGCAACAGAACAAATCAAATACACCACCTCTCCTGAAAACTGTCAGGGGAGGGGGCACGGGAGGTCCTTACCTATCAGGTAGCGGTAGTGGAAGGAATGAACAGCACATTACCTCTTATTACTAATAAAGGCTTCCTTCGTTCCCCAACTCCATTTTTCCATTCAAGTGGATCTCACAACTACAACCTTTTTTCTGCCCCAGACGTTTTCCAGATCTTTACTTTCAGTTAGGGAGACCTGTCATATGCATTTTTGCTCCCCCCCAGACCCTCGGGTCCTAATTTTCTCTGAAGCAGAAGTGGTCAGGACAGCTCAACAGGTTAGCAAGATGAACCAGATAACTCAACTCCTACACCTGATCTCACCTGCCTGAACCCCTCCATCTGTTTTCTGGGGACAGGTAAAGAAAGCAGATAGTGTTGTTTAGCTGTGTATCTATATTTGGTTTAAATAAAAGTGCTACATACACATGTAAATACAAGCACGACCCAGCCTGCAGCCTTAAGAACCAGAATATGACAATAGGCTTGAAGCTTCCTGGGTGTTGCTGCTTCCCCCAGTTCCTTCCTCTCCCCGAAGCCTCTTCTGAAGAAGATGTGTGTTTGCATTTGCTGAGAGTTAGGTGATCACTGGGGCCACTCTGGCTTCCTTTAGTCCTAACAGGTGAGCCCGCATTGTACGGATGAGGCTGAGGCTCCGCATCCCAGGGCTGAAGTGCGAATTTGTCCTGGGAACACTTGCCTGTCCTTTTTCCACTCATCATTCTCAGCTCACTGTGGGCAGGTCCCGCACATTCTCACAAATCCGACAGTGCTTTGTAAAACATCTTCACCGTGATTAGTGCAGGAACGAGCTGTGCTGTAGCACCAGGGCTCTCCCTGGGACCCAGTAGCCCAAGCTGCTGTGAGTGGAACTACGGTTCACGGTTCTTGCCTCTGGCCTTGAGACAGTATCTCCCTTCCTTATATTGTAAGGAAGGATGATAGCAAATCCTATTTCAGGGGCCCCTCCCCCTTAAGAGTTTTATCACCTATGACCGTTTCAAATAGTTGGTAGTGGTTACCTGAAATTCTGTCTTCAAGGAATTGAGATTTGTTTTCTAAGCACTTCAGGAATGCAAGGTCAGTCTCTACTGTGAGTAGGCATGTGATGAGTGACGGTCCCACCAGAGTTCAACCTTGACAGCCTACATTTCAACATCTGCATTTTTCGGATGAATGTCTATTTTTACTCTTCAAGGATTAGCCTTTATTATCTAGATCTACCTTCGGAGACCTAGTCATTATTAAGGTTGTAGGAATTTTAAAGACAAACATTTCTCTTCCTACCCCATTCTGTATCTCATCCTTCATCATTCACGCCCCACTCTAACCCATGCCCCGCTGGTAAATCAGCCTCCCCAAACTCAAGCTCCTTTGCATCCCCTTGACCTCCTAAATCCTAGCAGAAATTATACACTGCAGAAACAATTTATTATCTGAATACGTGTGTCTATTCTGACCATTCATAATGGCTAATTCTAATTCCAGGTTAATACTCATCACTTGGTATATTAGTTATCTGTCGCTGTATAACAAAGCCTCTAAAATTTAACAGTTTGGAAAAGCAATAAACGTTTATTTTCCCACCCAGTGTCTGTTAATCAGAAGTTTGGGGATGGGGGTGCCTGGCTGGCTCAGTCGGTGGAGTGTGTGACTCTTGATCTCAGGGTTGTTAGTTCAAGTCACATATTAGGTGTACAGATTACTTGAAAAAATAAAATCTTAGAAAAGAAGGAAATTTGGGGAGAGTCTGTTGGGTGACTAGGGATCTCAGGTGAGGTTACTGTTGGGATGGCATCTGGGACTGGTCATTTGTGCTTCAGGAAACTTCAGTTTCTCAGCACATGGTCCTCTCCAAAGGACTGTTTAAGTGCCCTTCCAACATGGCAACTGGATTCCCCCATATTTAGTGGTCCAAGAGAGAGCAAGGTGGAAGCGTCAACATCCTCTATGACCTACCTCAGAAGTCACAGGCTGTCATTTCCATAGTATCACCATTGGTATCCCACGTCCTCTCTGTTCAGTGTGTGAGGAAATTACACTCACACACTGATGGGGATGATGGGGAAATGACACACTTGATGAAGGAGATCGGTGGAGGTCTTCCTGCAGGCTGAGTATTATACCTGGCAAATATTTTTCCTTGGAAAGAGGTGTAGAGCCAAGATCCGCAAAGCCTGACGCTTGTTAGTTTGTGAACTACTCCAGTGCGTCGAGTAAAAAGCAGAAAGGAAGCTTTTACCTTTGCTGTGCACATTTTTGCAAGAAATGTCATAGCTTTGTGGCTTATTGCCTTACATCTTTTTTGAGATTCCAAAAATGAAATCACATTTCATGATTAAAGAGTAAGGAGCCACAGAGCAGAGAAAAACAAGGGGTCATGGCAGAAAGTTGTTACTCAAATGCTCCTCAGTATTCCTCCGGAGAGTCTTTTGGTTCAGTAATTTTCCACCGAATAATAAGTTCCATTCAATGAAAAATGTTCTTGCCCTTCTGCTTCTGACAGTAACTGTCATCATAGAATAATGGCAGACTACGCTTTGTTTTGTTTTGTTTTGCTTTGCTCTCTGGAATGCTTGATATGGTAGCACCCACAGAGTTTCTGGAATTTCCTTATAATCTTCTAAGGAGGTAGAGAGCCATAAGTCTAATTATAAAACAATGTTAGCCTTGTCATTGCGAGGTTAGCAAGCCAGAAATCTGGCGAAGTTCAACAAGGCAGTGGCTTAAAAATATTTATATAAAACTTTGTTTAGCTGCCAAACTCCTAAAGAAGGAGGAGGATTCTTCAAGGTGCATCAATATGACCAAGGAATGTTTTCTAAGCTTTCTCCTCCTCCTGAATAATCAAATTCAAGAGACACTTACAAGAGAATCCATCACCGGAATATGCCAGAAGTGTTTCTAGATTCTAGGAACTATCAGGAAAGCTAAGACCTCGCCCTCCTGGAGCTAACAGATCTTTGCTCAGTGTGGGAAACCTCTTAGACTCGGTGTAGGTTTTCAGGATGTCCCCTCCTCTTTATCAGTTTGTAATAAGACATAAAATCCAGTGATACAGAGATTCGGTTTGGAAACCTCTTCCTTACTTTTTCCCTTCTACCCCACACCCCCTACTTTCCTGGGAAGAGCACACCCGGAGAGGACTCTCCAGGAAGCATCTGGCTCTAGGAATGTTTCTCCCTCCAAATCTTACATGTTTGGAGCCTCATTCCACCTAAATATTCTCCGCATCCATTCAACATGCGCTGTGGGTCTGCTCAGGCATTACTCTCAGATTTTAGACCCTTCCGTCCTGCTGGTGTTACAGGAAGCAAATCTCAGCCCCCGGTGACTTATGCAGAAAGAGGGTGTCCAGGGCTCCACCGCAGCCTGGAGAGTCAGGAATCCTGGTGACAGAGGGCCATAACCTTCCCAAGAAAGATGCATAGGAGTAAGGGAGCCAACGGCTTTTTTGAATGGACTCTTTGAGTTAACATCCACCCTAGGAGCTTCCTTCTTTTCCCCAGGGAAGAAAAAAGTAATCTTGCTCCATCCAAGCTAAGGACTCACTCAATTTTTTTTTATCCTATTTATATGTATCAGCTTTCCTTTTCCTTCTATTATCTATCCCTGAAACCACTGAGAATTCTTTGAAAAGGCACATTGAAAAAGCAGCCAGCTTTATGAAGCAGAGCACTTTGTCTATTTCATCTTGAAATATCTAAGTTTCCTAAAGACATCTTTCTTTTTTTAGTTGGGGATAACTTACAGATAGCAAACATTCTGTTAGTTTCAGGTGTACAACACAATGATTCATTTGTATATATTATGAAATCATTACCACAGTAAACCTAGTTAACATTCATCGCCACGCACAATTACAATTTTTTTTCCTTGTAATGAAAACTTTGAAGGTCTACCCTCTTAGCAGCTTCCAAATATGCAAGTACAGTATTATTCTCTGGTACTAATTATTATTATAATGCCGTACATTACATCCCCAGGATTGATTTATTTTGTAACTGGAAGTTTGTTCTTTCTGATCCCCCCTCACCCATCTCGCCCAGTCTCCATCCCTGCCACTGGCAACCACTCATCTGATCTCTGGATCTATGAGCTAGTATTTTGCTTTTATTTATTTTTTTAAGATTCCACGTGTACGTGAGATCACGCGTGTGAGATCATGCATTATTAGCTAAAGATAGCTTTCTACATTACAGATTAACAATCTTGAAACCTCCCACTAAAAGGCAATCTTAAAGCACTTACGAATTACAGGGGGCTTCTGGGTGACTCAGTTGGTTAAGTGTCCAACTCTTGATTGGGCTCAGGTCATGATCTCATGAACCATGAGATGGAGCCCTGCATTGGGCTCTGCACTGACAGCAGGGAGCCTGCTTGGGATTCTCTCTCTCTCTCTCTCTCTCTCTGCTCCTCCCCTGCTTGTGTGCATGCTTCTTAGCATTCTGCCCTCCTCATGAGGAGCACACATTCCCTCCACCGCCCTTTCCCCCATCAGTCCCTAGGGTCAAAAATGACAATGGTCTCCTGAAATCCAAGGACAAGTTTCCCCTATGTAGCTCCTCATTTTTGAAATGGGACTAAGTTATCGAAAGCTAAAATTTTAAAGGGAAGAATGAAAAAGTCTTCGAATATGGCAATTATCAAAACATGAAGGGCAAGGTAATTTGTGTGCCATTTCAAAAGAATTATTAAAAATATGTTTACTACTGTAGCAATTGCCCTGTGTGTCAAATGTTTTCTGATCATCCCTTCACATCTGTCTCTCACTCTCCCAAAGGTGCTTCTTCCCAAAGACCCCTGCTTTGGGCCACAGAAAGCTGCCCTCCGTGAACCACTCCATCAACCAGGTTCTCCTGCCCTCTGACTTCTGGTTGTATCCTGCCAATGGCCAGAGGTACTGACAGAAGGAGAGGAAGGTCGGGAAACACTGTTCTCTCTGTCTCTCTCTGTCTCTCTCTGTCTCTCTCTCTCTCATTCCCTCCCTTCCTCCTCTGCATTGGCAGTGATCTTCTACCAAACATCATGGCTTCCAGTGAACATCCCCTCCCCTCTCCTGCCTCATTCTCACTGGATTCCAGGGGCCTCTCCCTCCTTTAACTTATGGTCCCTCCTGCTGATGCTGGGATGCTTCAACTGTCTCTCAGGAAATCTCTGCATCTGATGACACTTCTGTAAATAACCCATTCATCAGACTCTCGTCGATGACCCCTTTTGAGGGTGTCATCTGTTTCCTGCAGTGACCGTGACTAGTACTGTGCATGGCTGATTTTTTTTAGCCTTCATCTCAATGTATCAAGCATTTCACTCTTTTCCAAATGAAAAGTAAATTACAAAAGAAAAGAAAAAGTCAACCACAGGGTGCACAACTTTGCATAACTAATAAAATAATTTAGGCATTGCCACAAAGAAAATTAAAGAAAGATGTTTTTTTTGTGTGTTATTTAATTGAGGCAATAGGAAAGGAATGTTAAGGAAAGCAGGAATGTTTGTCAAGTTCAGGGTCCTTGATAACCACACATGGCTGCATGTTGCAGCCACGTGAGTCATTCACAATGGATGTGAACGTGCATATGTAACAATTCTTCTCCTTTTAATGAAACATAAGGAATTTGCAAGTCTTGAAAATTAGACACATACGTATTCAATTATTTTATTAGACCTTCTTTAAAGAGAAACGTTTCTATAATCAAATGTATTGTACATTGTGTTTTAACATCTGGAACAATAAATAGCTTATTAATAAAACTAATCAGACTCAATAGCTGGATTTTTACCATAGTTGGATTTGATTCTTTCTCTTCCTGAAATAGGTTTAAATTAGCTTTTCAAAATAGTCCACTAATTTCTTGGGTGTAGGAAGAATAAGAGGTTCTCAGAATTGCAAAACAACTATTGTCTTTTACATAGAAAAACAAACTCAGGAACACGGAATTGAATTATTCATCATTTGATCTTAGATTCTTTGTATCACATCATCATCATTGGTCCGTACTTGTCCTTCTCATACTTTTTTAAATTTCATTTTAAAGATAATAAAACGAATACCTATGTACCCATTACATACCTTTGCACCCACTATGCTAACCAAGAGCTAGAATATTACTGACCTGCCACAAGCTTTGTGCACCTCCCCCACCCTCTCGGGACAACCCGGTCTCAGACCCCTGCCACTTGCTCAAGCCCCTGCCCACACCTGCCCAACTCACCTGCGCACCCATTTCCAAGGGCAGGGCATCCCCTGGACCATCACCACGTAACCAAGCTGGCCACCTGCACATACAGATTTCTAGCTCCTCCTTTAAGTGGACCCAGATGAAAGGCCACACTGCGTGGCATGGGTTTTGGCTTCTTGAGCTGCCACCAAACAGGCTAAGTGACCCAACACGAAAGTATAGGGACTCTAACTTCCATGGGCAGACCCTGACCGACGGGCGAAGGAGCTGGGAGGAGCCGGAAGACAAATTCCCTCTTCACTGTTCTTTCTTGCATCTTTCCAGAGAAGCTCCAGTGAGCAGGACACAATCCATAGGGACCCACTGTGTCTCTTCATGACTCATCTTGAAATGGTAGCCAATAATGCTGCACAGCCCTTTGTGTGTGAGTCTGCTCAGGCGGCCATAACAAAGTAGCACAGACCGGATTTAAACAGCAGACATTCTTTTTCTCACATCCCGGGACGCAGGAAGTCTGCTGTCAAGATGTCAGCAGGGTTCAGTTTTTTCCAAGGCCTCTCTCCTTGGCTTCTAGGGGGCCATCTTCTCCCTGTACCTTCACATGGTCCTTCCTCTGGGCACACACATGTCTGTGTCCAAATTTCCTCTTATAAGGACACCAGTCGTACTGAATTAGAGCCCATCCTAAAGACCTCATTACGTCTTTAAATACCTTATCCCCAAATATGATTGCATTCTGAGGGCCAGAGATTCAGGACTTCAACATATATATTTGGAGTGTGGAAGACACTGTTTAGCCCATAACATGCTCTTACCACCCCAGCAGAGATAACATCCTGGGCTTGGTGTTACTCATTTACTTTCTTTTCACTTTCCATTTAGATGTCATACCTAAATAATATTTTCTTCAATTTTAGCTGTTTTAGAATGTCATAAAGAGTGTTATCCTATTTGTTGAATTCTGGCACTTACTTTTTCCATTGAACGTTATGTTAGTAAAGTTCATCTTTGATGTGAAGAGCTAGAATTCATTCATCTTCACTTGCTGCAGATTATTCCATTGTGCGAATAAACCACCACGTCCACATTATTTTGTGGGTGGACATTAGGTTGTATTGTGCAAACAAAAGCAAATGGCCAAGCGGCACAAATGGGCCCCTTGAGACCATTTGTTGGGGTCACTCAGAAAAGCGTGGAAGGAATGCAGGTCCCTGTTGTCAGTTTCATCTAGGGCAGTAGACCGAAGTCTAACGAAGGCCAACCTCAGAGCCTAGAAGAGAGTCCCTACACATCGTGGGGCTTTTAAGCTGCATGGTTAAAAAGGCCTGGGCCCTCCCCTGGCATGATTAGGGGTTGTGTTTGCAGCTGACATATTGCCAATTAGCGGCAGGATTTGCCTCATTAGCACTCACGGTGAGGAGCAACCAGTTCTTCCCCTGGCAGCACCAAGGAAATAGGATCTAAGCCTCGCATTGAATCAGATTTTATTGTCCTAAATAATGGTTCATAACCGATTTCCATGGAGCTCTGTAGGAGCCCCATTCCTTTTTGGGGATATCAGCTTGTAGGGGATCATTCGTTGACATGTTAGCATTTACCTCTCAGGTAGTTAACCATTTTATTCTCCAGAAGACGTCCCCGGGAATGAAATGGCTGGGTCATGTGATATATGAATATTTACATGCTAACTTAGCGTCTCACCAGCAATACACATAAGATCCCACGGATCCTCCAAAAAATGTTTTTTGCTAATTTTTGTACTGAGTGGTCTCTCTCTAACCAACTTGTAGGAAGTATTTACATATTCTTAATACTAATCCTTAGAATGTATCCTCTCTCAATCGGTAGCCTTCTTTTTATTTCATTTACAGTGCTTTTTGATAAACAGAAGTTCTTAACTTTAATGTAGTTGAATCTATCAACCTTTTCTCTTATTGTTGGTCCTTTTGTTGTCTTATGTAAGAGATCCTTCCCCATCCCAATGTCATAAAAATATATAGACTTCAAAGTGATGCATGGACCGAAAAACAAGTCATAATGGAATTAAAAATTAGTTTTTTAATGATAATTAAATATCATTTAATGAACTAAATGATAATGAAAATACTACATGCCAAACCTTGTGAAATACAGCAAAAGTGATGTTTCAAGGGAAACTTACAGTCTTAAGTACTAGTATTTTAGGAGTTGTATATTAATGAGCTAAGTAGCCAACTTAGGAAACATGGCAGAAACTACTACTCTTCACCGATATCCCTTTCCCATCCTCACTTACAGCGAGGGTGGCCGTGATCATCATTTCTAGGCTAAGTTGGTTTATGCAGCTTCACTTTCACAGGTCCTGCACCTCAACCTACCAGGCAGATAACGCCCCAAGTTGGAGAATCCATAACATAAGAGTAGCCTGAGTCCTTGAGTCACTGGTCAAAGGAAGGCTGTCACGGAGAGCTGCCCAACCTGGAGCATCCACAGTGGACTCTGCATGAAGATCACATAAACTCTTCGTGTGTTGAGTCACTGAAATAGTTGAACTGTTTCAGCATGAACCTAACCTAAGCATTAAAGAACAAAACAAGCCAGAATAAACCCAAAGGAAATGGAGTGACGGAGAAAATAAAAGAGCAGAAATCAATGAAATGGAAAACAAAGAAGCAGCGGAAAGTCTCCACAATGGTTCTTCCCCGAACTCTGGGGAAGCCATCAGGTAACTGCTCACCTCTGCTCTTACCTCCTTGCCGGGGCGTTTTCATCTCCCCACACTGTTCAGAAGACTGTGTTGAGACTCCACATGCATGAAGCTGCATGGGCTGGATTGGGTTGCTCATTTCCCTAACTGCCAAATAAATGTGCTGTGTTTTCTCCCATTTCAGCTGCATCAGGGAAACATAGGGCAAAAGAGCAGAGCCGGGGGCCAAAGGTAAAAAGGGCAAGAAGAAGAAAGGCCCACAGAGCGGGGGGCGGGGTTTCCTGGGGTGCTCAGGACAAGGGCTCCCCACGCAAGGGAAAAAAACAAAAGCAGAGCATTGCCATTTGCGTGCCCCAAGGATTTTCCATTGCCAAGAATAGAATTCAATCCCATTTCCCATATAATGAGTGTAGTCCACATTTTCAGTTAATTCTGCGAGAGTGCTTTTGAAAAAAAGTGCCCAGATGTATTCACGGGGGACATGCAACCAGAAGGAGGCCCAGTAATCCTCATCATTAACTGTGATTTGCAAAGGACTTGTTTATTTATTTATTTATTTATTTATTTAAGTATCTGATATTTCTTCATTTTTTTTTTCCTTTGTTGAACTGCATCATAGTTGAACATCTCCTGCTACCTATCTTTTCAGTGTAGGTTCCTGGGGGAGCAGAATTCCTGTTTGTTTTCATAGAGCAGTAAAGTAGAACCCCACAGACCCAGGCGAGCCCAGTGTCACCATGAGCGAAGGACGTTACTGTAAAACCACACTCCCACAGTCTCAGATGATAGCAACCGTGTGGTTGTCTGTAAACCACAGCAATAATGTTCTCAGGAGTGCTTCACTCACCCCCTCGAGATGAAGGCCCTTAGGAATATACACCGTCTACTCAACAGCTTTCCTATTTACACACTTGGCTTTCTCAGGTCCAAATACTCTCCTTCGACAAAACGTCATAAAACCGGAATGGTCCCTGGCCTTACCTAAGTTTATAGGAGCGTTCTTTGGCCCCTACTCTCCAACTAGTCATTTTTCTATGCCTAATTTGAAACTGCCTGTATGAGTCTTAAATGAGTCCTCTGTAGACTTCTGAGAGCTTACGTTCTCAGCAGTTCCTGTAATCCTGTAACCAAAGAAGCTGTTGTTGACAACCTGGGTTTATTCTTCCTATAAATACGATTGAGTTCTGACACCTGGTATAATGTTTTCCTTTAGAATGAGAGCCAATGTAATGAAATTCTACATTACAGAAAATTTTAATAATTTTTCCTAATTTTTTTCTGACTTTACAGTCATTAATTTTTCCATCTAGTTACTTCAATAATATTTGCTCTACTGCCTACCATGTGAGTTAGACAGACTCTGCTTTAGAAGGGATAATAATCCAATCTGGAGAGCCAAACATCTAACAGGATGATTCAATGTTATAGAAAACAGGAGAGACCAATTAATTATGACCAGAGTAGGATCAAAGAGAGCCTCATAGGGATGAATTTGGGACTCACGCCAGTGATTGGATCTGGAAGGATGAATCCATTCTCAGGATTTAAGAATCTGAAAGTAAGTGCTAAGTAAGGGGTGTGAGAAGAGTCTTAGCTAAAATTAACTCGTTGTTAGTTAAAACCAACACACAAACCAAATCTTACACCTCGACATGTGTATTTTATGTTGTCTAAAGTCTAGAATTCAATTCACATCATTGAATACACTCTAAGGGGGCATTTCAGTGGCATCCCTTCATTGAGAAGTCTGAAAAAGGCACTTCCAAGTAAAATGTACTACTCTAAACAAGATTTGCTTCAATGTTCTTCCATTTATTTAAATGCCCTAAGAGCAAAAGGAGAAGCAAAGCTTGAAAGGTCTTGATTTGATTCTTTTCTCCAAAGATCAGGTTCCAGTTTTTATTGTTGTTGTTTGCTTTGGTTTTGCTTTCTTTCTTTTTTTTTTAACTGCTCATCTGATCTGAATGCCCATGGGCAATGCTTGTCCATCCACTGGCATTGCCACGAGCACAAATACTATAAAATGCCAATTCAGTCAATCCACCATGATTGTCTTATATTTTTTCCTAGGAATTCAATGGGTTATTTCCTAGGAAATAAACAGATGAGTATAATCACAGTTGGGGGTGAACATTAGGTGTTCAGGGTAGTGAGAATTCCAGGGAGGGGGATAATTAGTACAACATACAGCTGTGACACAGAGTACAGAAGAGAATTGAGTTTTGCTAGAAAGAGAAAGAAGGGGGAAAAGTATGATCTCTTTCCTTGGGGCTTTTGCAAAGTAGTAGTTGAATTGTGTGGACTGCTGATTATGTAGGTTTTTATTTAACATGGGCAAACAGCCATACGTTCACATGGTTCCCCTAACAGAGGAGAGGCACAAACACAAGAGAGACACCAAAGGGGCTGGGAAATTCACTGTGAAATGTGTGTGTAAAATTCACAGTCCCACCCCAGTCCCACGTCACAGATAAATGAACTGAGACTCATGGGCAATCAGGGCAATTCACAAAAGTTCTTCCAGAAACAATATCCACGACCACTGTGTCTATATTGGCTAAGCATCTGTTGGTGTGTGTGCTGACCCTTTGGCTGATACACTGCACATGCCCAGATGGCTGAAAGTCAGACACAGCTCCATAAAACAGATGAAAGCCAGGCCTAAAGATCATCTTCCAGCCCTGGTGTCCCTCCCACGGTTTCTCCCGGCGACCACAGCATTAGTTGGAAAAGGCATCCAAGGACAGTCTTTTTCAGCTTCTGCAAAGGCAACACACAATCTACTCATTTCATATTTATGTAAAGAGTTCCTTCTCATGAAAATTTTCAAAATGGGTACCGTTCTACATGATTCCTTTTCTTCTAACCACATGAGACACAGAAATAGTTTGGGGGTACCACTTGAAACTGGGGATGAGAGGCGGAAGTCATTCAGCCAAACAGGACACGGGCCAATGCGCAGATTTTGTTTTCCTACACAGTTTTGCTGAAGAAAGCTGCGGGAAGTAAAGAGAGAAGGCATGTTGGTGATGAGTCAAGCTGGTTGTTAAAGCCAGACTGTGGTTCTGGATGTGCCCCATCAGAGACAGGCTTTTATCACTTGAGTTCTGACTCAGCCAAAACTTCTGAGCACCTGAGATGTGTACCAGTGAAAAACCACACTTACAGGCAACACACAGCACAGCGGCTTTCTGACAGTGTGACAAAGGCATTCTTTTGCTGCTTGTGGACAAAAGAATGAGCAATTCCTCATAGACCGGCTCTGGAATGTCTTATTTACTAGAGGTTAAGATGGTGTATGCACTACTATTACTAGAATATTCCAACAAAAGTCAAGATCTATTAAATGCTGTGTGCTACACGATACCAAGGGCCTTACGAACGTTATCTCCTTTAACCCCCATAAGCCTATGAAGTGGATTCTATTATTATCCGCATTTCGTAGATAACTGGGGAGCAGAGAGATAAGTAACTTCCTTCAAGTCACAAAGTTGTAAGTGGTAAAGGGGGACAGCTGGATTGTCTGACCTCAAGAGCTGAGCCCCCAGCTGCTTCTAACTACAGCCAATTTCCAAAAGTCAAAGACTTCTAAATTAGCCCTAATTCCCCGCAATCTCTCCACTCATATCCTGGCACAGCCTCCGACGGAATTGACGAGAGCAATTTATGAGTGAGAAAAATTAAAAGGCAATTTCTAAACTTCAGAGACTGTATTACCTTATATTAAATTTATTTTTAAAGTTCTTTCATGTTTCCCTAAAATAATCAAAATGTTCAGACCAAGATATGTCCATATGGTGAAGGGATGTCTTAAAATCTGGTCCCTGTCACCCTAACATTAGAATTACAGGGTAGATCCCTTATAACTGGTCTGGTCTGCGGAAGAACAAGAAAAGAGTAATTTGTTTTCTGGTTTCTTTCTCTCCTTTTAGTCATTCCTTCACAAACATTTGAGTACTTACAATGTTCTGCACAAGGGAAGAGAAAGTGATGAGAATATCCCTATCCCTGGAATTCAGGAAAAGAATTCTTTTTTTTTTTTTTTAATGTGTCTTTATTTATTTTGGGAAAGAGAGGGAGCACAAGCAGGAGAGGGGCGGGAGGAGAGGGACACAGAGAATCCCAAGCAGGTTCTGAGCTGTCAACACAGAGCCCGACATGGGGCTCAAACTCACTTACTGAGAGATCGTGACCTGAGCTGAAATCAAGAGTCAGACACTCAACTGACTGAGCCACCCAGGCGCCCCATCTCTTCTTTTTTAAATGCCTTTGAGATTTACTTCTTAATTTTCTCCTACAGCTTCAGTTTCACAGTTTTTCGGAGAGACAAGAAGCTCCATAAAGAAGCATTGTGTGTAATATCTGGTTGTGAGCATGTCATGAATGCCCAGACTGTCACCCATCTTCCCAGGAGCAGTGACTGCAGAGCGGTGGGCAGGATCCAGGGGAGAATGTAGGATCAAAACCCACAATCTTGGCCACAGCCTCACAGGTTTTGACCCCTGAAGTCTGTTGTCAATTGGCAGCACGTGAAAATGAACTTCAAGAATGTTGTCATCGAATTTTAGAGTATGCCTAAGACGATCGGGGTACAATCAGAATCTTGTCCTTAATAACCCGACACCACATGCATTTCTGTAAGGGGAGTGCCCCAAAGGTTCTCAAAGACGGTGTGTGACAGTCTCCTGCTGAGTGATGTTATTTTGTTGACTGTGAACAAAATCTTCTCTCTTCTTTCCAAATCAGTAAGCCAAAGCCCATTATCATAGGACTTTTGTAAGAGGACAAAATTCTTTCACACACACGCAAGGGTTCGGACAGAACTCGCCTCCCTGAAACTGGAGAAAAACATGGTGCTCCAGCAAATCTGAATGATATCTCTTCTTCCTTTAGTTACCTTAAACCTCACACTTGTCAAAACTTTGTCAGACCAGCATATCTCTAGCAATAATTGTGGCCAAAAATAAAACCCCTGGGGCAAAACTTAGCAGTTGAGACATTTCCAAAAAATTATAAGGTAAGTTTGGTAAGATTACTATTTTTTCTAGTCCCATTTCCTATAGGTTATAAAATCTTTTTTTTCTTCTTTTTTAAGTCCCTCTAGGGATCACCAACCACGTGCTATGGTCCTACTAGGTTTGATTCATCACACAAAGCCTTCACATATTTGAAGGAGCATCAGAAAGGTGTTTTTTGGTGGCTCAGTCGGTTAAGCCCCCGACTCTTCATTCCAGCTCGTAATCTCGTTCGTGGTTTGTGAGATCGAGCCCAACCGCAGGCTCTGCATGGAGGGTGCAGAGCCAGCTTGGGATTCATTCTCTCTCCTTTCCTCTTTTTGCCCCTCCCCATTTCTCGCTCTCAAAAGAAATAAATAAACTTTAAAAAACGTCAGTGTTTTTGTGTACTATTTAAGCCAGTTTTCAATCAATAGATTTTTAAATACTCACTTTCCAGGTGATTAGCATGAATGTATAAAAAAGTTCACCTTCCATATAATCTCTAAGGTAGTGGTATGTAGTCTCATCAAAGGAAATAATGCAGAGATTCGGTCACAAGGCTGGAGCAAAACGTGAATGGACAAGTGTGTCCACAAAGACTAGTCACAGACACATGGAGACCTCCAAGTTAGGCCAAATGACCAACTCATTTATGCCCCTGGTGGCACAAAAAGCTGCATGATGTTTATTCTTTGCCGATAGTATTCAAATGTCAAAGAAATTTACTTAAGTTCTTCAGGGGATAAAATTATGTGTAAGTATCTTAGGGTTTTCTGAGGGCCAACAAACTGAAACTTGGTAACATTCATGGTCTTTGGGCCACAGGTGGCAACAAATGCTTGGTTTTTGGGGGGAGGAAAAGAAAAACAAAAATAACCCCCATAAAACTGATTCTTAAACTTCAGGTTTGGGGGGTAGAGAAGCAAGGAGAAAGAAGCAGAGATAGACAGCGGGCAAGGATATAGCATGAAGACCGAAACACTCAATGATGACAATAGAATTGCTTTTAAATCGCTTGTTCTCAAGAGGACAGTACCTTGTCCTAGAGGCAGTTTGGGACATGTGATGGGGAGCCTCACTACTGGCGTCCACAACAGGTGGGACCCAGTGCTGCCTGAGCCCTACTGGTTGGATCCAGTTTCCCATCAGCACAGCATTCGACTGTGCCACCGAGCAGTTCATGGAGATGGAAACCCAGTTTAGAATTATCTGGGTCTCTAATCTCATTTTATCTAGAACCACACAGGGAATTTTTAGTCCAGTTTGAATAGGCGTTGGAATTTCCAGCAATTACTCCACAAATTGAGAGAAACCTGTCCAGTGAAGTGGTTATGCACAAGCTGGGCAGAGCTAGGTTGCTTCGATTTTAATCCCAGCTCTGCGGCTATCGGCGGTCTACCCTCGGATGCCTCCCTCGTTTGTAAAATGGGAAGAACAGTGACACTCACCTCATAAAGTGGTTAGGGAAGTGTTTAGAGCAATGCTGGGCACCCAGTAAGCACTACATGGGCGCAGCTCTCACAGACTTCTGTTCCATCTACAACCTCATCAATAATTGGCCACATTCTAGAAAATCCTATTACTGACATCAATCTGTTCCTGGTGTTGAGTCGCCAACACAGCACACCTGCTACCAGTCTCCATTCGTACCTGCCGTATTCACGGCGATATTATCTAAAGACGCGGGTACGTGCCTTGTTTCATTATTTCCACACATGTTGTAATATAATCATGTGACAATATTTACATAGTAAAATAATTATTTCACTATAAAATGTTCATATCTGTTTATGTTTCATTTAGAACATTAGATTGATATGTGTGTATAGAGGCTGGTTATATTACCTATTAATTTCATTTTGGAATAGTGAAAGTGAATGCAGGTGATGCTTTTATGTGCGAACATAGGTTTTATCATCCATGATTCTTAGTTGATGACTGTAGTCATGTTGTAAGATATTTATTACAAAAAGGGCTGGGTGTTGAGTTGGGTCTGGTAGAGTTAAAAAAAATAATCACTATTTTAATGTTTCATGTCGAAAAGTATCATTCCACATTTTCATTTGCTGGCACATGTCCACCATTAAATTACTATTGAGGTGAGCAGTTTCCATGTCATTTCTAAGAAATCAGTATTAAACTACTGTTTATGTATCTCAGCAGTAGAGATACATACTTTTTTTTTTTTTTTTTTTAAAGCAGTTAATCTATTTCTCGAACACAATTCAGGGGAAAACCCCAAATAAAAATAAAGACGAGGCTGTAGCATCTGACTGAATGAAGGTAGAGGACCCAGAAACTTCTTTGGTCTTCCATCAGGGCTTGAGGGAACAACAACAACAAAAAACCTGTGCAGTCATTGAAGTTGGGCACCGCCTATAGTTAAGACTGACTTCTGAAAAACGCATTTTGAGCATGGTCATTTGATCACAAGTGGCATTTTCTCCAAAGGGGGCCAACCTCCAGCTAAGACCTCCAAAATTTACTTAACTCATTCCCCAGCTGCACTTCAGCACTAAGAACCCTCCTAACTCCAGGGAGGGAGAGGAAGTGTTGCCATCCCCTGCTCTGGGCATAAAGCCAGCCCAAGCTAACGGTAAAATGGGCCGGGGCTGGCGCTCCTCCTTTTCCATAGCTGCCTGCTAGTCTCCAGAGCCCTGTTACCAGACCTCCCGCACCCCCGAGCTCGGCCCTTACATTGTATTTAAAGCACCCAATGAATCACACATTCCAAGCCTCAGAATCACACATTTCAGCCTCCTTCTGCTGAAACTCCCTCAGTGGCCGACAGGAAAAGAGCCGGACTGAATGCAATCCCCTTAGCCCCACCAGAGGCATTCTAAAAGGAAGATGTTTAGTAACTCCGGGAAATCTCTAATTTGTTGAATTTCAGGCAGTTCAGCAAAGTAAACAATTCGAGGGGTGTGTGTGGGGAGGGGAGTGTTTTTGAGGAAGGGATACCAGCTCTGCCCAGGAACATACTTCGGAAAAGTTCCCAAATGTAATGTTACTGTACCGCGTGTCCTCAACTGCCCCCCCACCCCCCCCACCCCCCCAGTTCTAATCCATAAAAATCCCAAAATGCTTGGGAAGGTTTATTTTGTTTTTTAACGACAGCGCCCACACTGGCATCGGCCACAGTGGTCACTTATAAATCTGAAAACACCTTGAACACTCTTTTTCATTAACTTCATGTAAGACGCAAAACAAAGATATTTCAAATTACATGTGACTAAGAGTAAGAAAAATATACAACTATATTTAAAACACTTAAATTAACAAGATAGTACTTTTCTGTTCTAACAAAATATCATACATTCAGTTTAAACAAGAGTTAATATCCAGACACACTTTTCCAAAATACCTGATGCTAGTTGAAAATGAGTGACCGTGAGACTTTCCAAGAGATTTCTATTTAGCAAATATGTACAATTTTGAAGAACTGCCTTTTTTTTTCTGGAAGACAGGCATTAAACAGTCAAAATGCAAACTGATGTATCTCTCATAAACCTAAATATTGTCGCTTCATTTTTCTGCATGATACTTTGGCTGTCAGCAAATCTTATAGCTTCTTTCCCTTAAAGACAATAACGTATAACACCCCCCTCACAAATAACCATGAACTTCCTTGTGTGTAATAAGCCCTATCTAAATGTGTTCACGTGTTTCTGCATTAATTGACTTATCTACGGAGATGGTTATGACAAGGGTATGACCAAGTGTAACAGGCCTACACTTAACCCACTGCTTTGAAGCAGCATGAAATACATGCTACATGTTATTTCAAAGTCAAAGCTGCTACACGTACGAATACAGTACATAGCTTGAAAAATCAACACAAAAAGGTTTTCTCCCTTGGCTTTCTTTCAGGTGAAGAAGCTGGACCACAAACCAACACATCCGTGTGACAACGGCCATCAATTCTGGCCCCGCCTCCCAAGCTGACAATGGCCTCATAATGGCCATACCATCCCTGGCCAAGACCCCAGTTTATATAGCGTCTCTGTGTTCCAACTCTAAGGAAGCAAGAAAAGCCGACTCTACTCATTTCTCTCCTTCTGCCTCCACAAGCCAACACCTAAGATCCTCTGGGTTTGTTCCCATCCAATGACTTCGAGATTCCAAGAAGGGCAGTATACAACTTCCAAAAGAAAAAAACAACACTGAAATTGCATGAGGTCACTATGGAATACTGTGGATGAAAACCAGAAGAGGTTGTCAACTGAGGAAGCAAGGCACTTGGGAACAGGAGACAGGGAAGAGTCCAGGGAGGGCAGGGCTCAGTGAGTCAACAGTTTCAGGCGGGTAAACCAGCTGACCAGCAGGGACGGTTCTGTAGAGGAGGACTTGGCCGCCGCGCCCACCGGCTTCTTTCTGGTCCCTTCCTCCTGGAATGGAATCGTGGCACTGCTGTGGAGATCTGAACTGATGTAGCACCTGCTCCCTCGGACATAGTCTGCACCTCGGACCAGCTGCCTCTCCGCTGTGGGCCTTGAGAAACGGTATGCGGGCGAAGAGCTTTCTTCGATGATGGGAGGGATCCGCTCATTGCTGAAATACCGGCAGAGGGCGTCCTCACCTGTTTTCAGACAAGGCCCACAAGTCCATTAAAATAACCATCCACTTGAGGCCTGCTCAGACCTCTGATGCCCTCCTCCCAGGGATGGGCTATGGTGCCTCACAGACAGCCAGGCCCATCCCCACTGGATGCTCAGAGAGCAGAAATGGAAGAAGTCCATCATAGGCTGCTTTCACTCCTCAGAGGCAACACAAAGGCAGAGCAGAGGGCCCTCACTTCCTTACCAGTGTTAAGAACTTTCATAACCAGAGTGAAAGGGCTGTATCATTCTATCACCCCTTCTCCATCTGTCCTTGTTCAAGGCCTGCAGCACGTCCAGAACGGTGGTTCTTACTCTGAAGCGTAGAGAACTTAGAAAGGTAGGGGTGCCTTTGACTGTCACCCTCCAGGAAGAGGCCAGCACTCTTCACCTTTAGTAGATAGCATTCAAAGATTCTCACGCTCTGCAATCCTTAAGACATTTCCGAACCAGGAAGAATGGTCCCGGCCTAAATGCCAACAGGCAGCTCCTGGGATGGGGGTAGGGGGTAGTTAAGAAACTGAATAGACACCTAAAATGCAGGGCACCTTGGCAACATGTAGCGTTCTTTTGACCCCGAAATTCTGCTCCTAAAAATGTACAAAGATCTGTGTACAAGATGCTTATTGAATTATCATTCACAATTGTGGGATGGGGGGGGGGCACAAAAATAAGCTACATGTCCAACAAAAGCAGACCGAATAAATACGTGCTACGGCCACAAGATGGACTGCCAAATGCAGGCATTATAGAAAATACCCATGTTTTAAATAACAGTCACATTTCACAGTATTGTCAAACATCTGTTTCTTCCACTTTGCACCTTTTTTCTAAGTGTATAACATTAGAAAACGGAGTGATTATTTCTAGGTTGGGGAAGCAGATTACAGTTGAGTTTTATGTTCTCGTACCTTCTAGATGTTTTTCAATGTACTTGTTTTGCTTTTGTATTTAAAGCGGAAGTTACTTTCAGGAAGTGCCTGCTGTCGGGGAGCCTGGGTGGCTCTGAGCCTCTGGCTCAAGTCATGATCTTGCAATTTGTGGGTTCAAGCCCCGCATTGGGCTCTGTGCTGACAGTGCTCAGCCTGCTTGGGACTCTCTCTCTCTCCCTTTCTCTCTGCCCTTCCCGGACTTGTGCTTTTTCTCTCTCTCAAAATAAATTAACTAACTTGAAAGAAAAAAAGTGCCCATATTCAAAGAACCACGTATCATAGGAGTCTATCTATCTGAAATGTTGAGAGTAGGAAAATCCGTAGAGACAGAAAGTAGATAAGCAGCTGCCAGGAGCTAAGGAAGGAGGGAATGGGGAACGACAACTTGCAGGTGATAAAATATTCTGGAATTAGTGCTGATGGACACACAGCTCTGTGAATATATGAAAAACCTCTGAATTGTACACTCAACAGAGCGAGCAGATGTATGGTATGTGACTTCTCTCTCAATAAAGTGGCTTTTTCTTTTAAGTGCCCCTTGTGCAGATAGACACCTTTTCATTCTAAAATGATCATACAACAAAAATACAGAAGGTGAGATGGGAGGTCAAGTGCGTCTCCATTTCCGGGCTTAACTCTCCCATCACCTCTATCTCTCAATACTAACAGGAAACAAAGGGCTAAACTGGGGATTAAAAACCTAAGAGAATGGCAACGAATATGTTGAAGTTTCTAACTCTAAACAAAGGACAGGCCTGCCACCTGCTGACTGCTCCACAGATTTTCACATGCCAATTAAGGGTATCTAGGACCTGACACAGACATCTCCCTTTTCCAAGTGATTCAGACACCTAAGTGACAAACTCTACCAGGTCTCAGGGAGGGGCTGACCCTCCCTCCCCCTCCAACCCCAGTGAGGGGTTGACCACTTTGGAAGTTGAGCCTCCAGAACTTTTTTCTTCTTCCTTTGACTATCTAAGGTCTACTCCACTTGAACTTGTCACCTATTCTTTGTTTCAGCAACACACGAACAATGCTAGAATGTCTTGCCAGTGCTGATAATCAAATCATTTGGCAAAAAAAATAAGAATTTATTTAAAAACGTTTCCCTCAAGACTAGTGTAATAACCAGTAACTTTGATTACAAGAGGAATTCACACAATTTATTTTCCAATGGTAATTACTCTTTAACACAAGAAGGATTTAGAGAGGGAAAAAAAATCCATGTCTATTCATTAAAAATCAAAGAGATTCCAAAAATAATAGTCATAAAATTCAGAATGAGATTGCTTAGTGAATAATGTAGATTTCTACTTATTTAGAAACTTACAGATGATCAATGTCCACGGCCCTTTAAAACAACTTTTTTAACTGTTTTATTTATTTTTGAGAGAGAGAGAAATAGAGCATGAGTCAGGGAGGGGCAGAGAGAGAGGGAGACACAGAATCCAAAACAGGCTCCAGGCTCTGAGCTGTCGGCACAAAGCCCGATGCGGAGCTCAAACTCACGAACTGTGAGCTCATGACCTGAGCCCAAGTCAGACGCTTAACCGACTGAGCCACCCAGGTGCCCCTCCACAGCCTTTTAAAGCACACAATGCTAATTAGGAGATTCATAGTCACTAACTAGGAGTATATAATTCTGCCATTCCAGAAACAGGCAGGGCCTTAGAGATTCAGCACCCCGACCTCAGAGATGAGAAGACGGGACTCAGGCCAGGTCCTCTACGCGGTTATTACAGGACAGCGAGGAAGAGGGTTGCAACAAAGGACCTGGCTCTTTTGACTCCTGTCTGGTGTTTTTTGGTTTGCTTAAACTTACCCTTCCTCCCATGACCTCGAGGTCTGGCAAAAGGGTCCACGATCCCCATCCAGCTCCCGTCTGCAGGCATGGACAAAGGCCGGGGCTTGCCTTTGGAGGAAGGGGAAGGAACGTGATAAGTTGTCAGACTGTGGGGGACTTCAGAGAATCTTTCCTTTTATTTATAACTTAAGACTCCCCCATATCACACTCACATACCCATAAGCAAGAACATTATTTTAAAATAAGTATTTTAAAGCATCATATTTCCACAGCAAGGGATTAGGACAGAGGCGGGCTGCACTTAAGTGTTATGTGTCTACAGAGCAAAGCAGCTCCAAGTTAAAACGCAGGCACTGAAAGTTAAAACTGTAACATGATCTCACTCCGCTGGGCTTTGATGCCAGGCAGAGAGTAATGATTCAACAAGGCTTCACTTGAGAGAGATGAATAAAGGTCTCATACTTAGAATTTCATTGAGGTTTATGTTTTCCTCAGATTACCCTTCAAGTCTGCCAAATTCATCCAACAGTTCCAAATAAGGAAGGGGGCGGGGAGGGAAGTGAAAACAAATGGCAGAACAAAACAAACACCCAGAAATGTACCATGACACGGTGTTTTCTCTCTCATTTTTGTGGGCAGAATATTGGTTTCCGCCGAATACCCGGGCAACTGATCAGAATCAGCGATGGTAAATCTCCGTCTTCGGCTCTCCTGGTCCAAGAAGGAATTTGGGGACTCTGAGCCCTTAGGACCAGGCAAGGGCTGTTTACACTTACTGAATCCTCCATAAAGAAAACTCCCGTTCTCATCCCTGGAAGACAGTGGGCAATAATTAAGTTGCTTACAAAGATCCTCTCATACAGATGAATTACAGGAGATACTTCCTCCAGTACATACACATAAGACAATTTAAATCTTCCTTTCCACTGGAAGAAAAAAAAAAACATTACTTTTTCAATCTCAGTAACCCCCTCAGTAAACCCCCCTTTAACAGATATCCTATTAAATAAGAGTAAATAGCATGATCCTACTAAATAAAGGAAAATGAAATTTTTTTTCATAGATGTTTAAGCCGCAGAAATACACCTTTGAAAAGACAGCTCTCGTTTCCCTGTACTTCTGTTCCCTGTAACAGAAATCACTAGTTAGGGTATATAGAGCCATTTTTCTGATGCCTAAAGTAGTATCTTTGCCAAGCTCCAGCAAAGAAGACACTTGATGTGTAATGGAATTGTTAGATTTGAAAATTATGTCAAAAAACACAAAGGCACCTTTATAATTCCCAGTGGAGGGTGTCTATTTTCTGAACTCAGCACAGAAACTAGCAAGTGTTGGATTAACCAGTCCAACTTAATTCTTTTTAAATGTCAGCTTTTATAAAACTTGAAATTAATTTTAGTTGAATCCAAGTTACTAGTTAAATTTTTTGCATTTAGAAAATTCCATTAGGTGATCTTGCAAAAACTACTAGACAAAATACAACAGCAACTGAGTCCAAAACCGATCTCAAGATCAGCTTTGCCTGCTTGCTATTTCCAATGAACCTCCCACCTGTGTGTACCCCTTTTCCTCCTATGAGCCCATCTCCTTCTATACTTTCAAACCTGGAATCTAACTTCCCCATCCACAAAGCTTTCAAGACTCAACCACTCACTCTCCATAACCATTTGCAGGGTTCATTCCTCAGAAAGTCTCCTTCATCGATGGTGTGTACGTGTGTGTGTGTACTTGTGCGCTCGTGTGAGTGTGCGTGTGTGTCCCCCAAAGCAGATTAAAAGCTCCAGTTCCCTTTCCCCTTTACTACGTACATGACCTTTTTCCTACCACTGCTTCTGTGACCCTTTGCTGAGACCCAGATGGGAACATTCAGAGTTGGGGGTTTGGGGGGGGACCTCCTAGTTTCTGCTGAAACAACCTATGCCCTGGTCATGAGTGAAACTGTGTTCTCCGTGTGCAAAGGCAAGTACTTGTCACTTTAAATACACTTAACATCCTGCGACCACATGGCTCTGATCTGTGAATGCAGGGAAGAGTTCCGTCTACTAACCAGAATGCCTCTGATCGCCTAAGAGAAGTTCTGTATGCTGTACTAAGTTCCGGGCAACCCAAAACCAGGGAGAGGAAAATGATGTTAATTCTTCTTTGCGCCCACGGGAGAGACACAATAGAATCAAATACTAGCTTAAAACAAAAACAAACCAACGAAAAGCTCCAATATAAAGTAATATATCACTGTTAAGTTCAGCCTGAAGTTTGTCTTATGAAATATTATAGCATAATTATACAGTTCTCAATTTATTCTTGAACAGTTGACTAAGACATTGGCAGTTCTCTGTGGGCAAGAGCCACATCTGTTTTGTGTAAGTTGGTGATTCTGGCCCTACACTCAGTAAATATATGTTGAATAAATGAGCCAAAATCTCTGTAAATACGTCAACTGATATAAATAAACTTATATTTCACACCTAAATGATCCCTTATATAGCAGCTAATTTGACCATGTAACAATTAAGAGGGCACCGACTTTTCGAATTTATAATAGGCACACACAAGTACACATGCATGCACAAATACAGAGCATCATACCTACATTCACATTTTTTAAGTCCCATGAAGAACACCTCTCTCTCAGCAAAACAAAGCTGTAACCGTAACTCATGTCCCAAAAATATTTATTATCTTCCCCCCCCCCCCAGAGATGATTTACCTAATACCTAATGAAACTTCAGCTTCAGGGATCCCCAAACAGCCCCTTCTCATATCCCAGGAGGAGCCAAAACAACGTTTTCCCGGGGCACACGCTTTCATAAAGAGCCCGCTCCCACCTAACCGCACAGCGTCAAGACCCGTGAACCCTGGATCCATGCCTACACTTCCACCTAAAGGATCACACATGTCCCCCGGTTTTATTAAGATATAGTTGACATGTAACATTGTATTAGTTGTAGGTGTACAACATAAGGACTTGATATGCGTGCATAGTGCGAAATGATCACCATAAATAGTTCCATTAACATCCATCACCTCACATAGTTACAAATTCTTTTTTTCTTGCTATGAGAACTTTACAAATGTCCTCTCTCAGCAACTTTCAAATACAAAATAGAATACTGTTAACTACAGTCACCATGCTGTACATTACACCCCACAGCTTATTTATCTTATAACTAGAAGTTGGGACCTTTTGACCCCCTTCACTCAGCCCTCCCACGCCCACGCCCAGGATCACACTTGTGAAAACTGCGATCTCAAGACTCCCTGCTGTCACACGGGAGTTCAGCAACTTCTCCCCTCGAGACCCTCACAGCCTGCACACCACCACTGAGAATCTCCAGGCACAGGAGACGCGCACACCGCCAACAGGAACAGTGACCTACCGGGGCGAGTAGGGAACGGCTGGTGGAGGAGGGATATAAAGATCCAAGATGGCGGGCTTCTCCTTCTTCAGTGAGGTATCCATTGTGCTTTCAGGGGACTGGGTTGTCGTGGGTGGAGGTGAGGTCTGAAACGGAAGCCAGTGCAAAGGGTGGAAGTGAACTTAAGAGATTATTCTTGGTTAACTCTCCTTCCCCAAAAGCAACACCGGGGACTGAGGTCATTCGTGTGTTCACAGCCATTAGCGACACTCCATTTGTATTCTTTGAGACAGTCAGAATTAACTGGGAGTTTTGAAAGACTAGAAGCACAGTAAAAAGTAGAGGCTTGGGAGCCAGGTCAGAATTCTAGCTCTGAGCAAATCACTTAAATACCATGCCTCAGTTTCCTCCTCAAAAACCAGCCATGCTGGCAGGAGGTCCTGCACAGGGCTGCCGCGCAGATTAAATGTGTTAGTTCATACAAACCGCTAACGATGCTATCACTGACTAGGAGCATGGGCTTGGGACTCGGTCTGGGTACTATTCTGGCTATGGCTCTTATTAGCTGTGTATCTCTGGGCAAACCACTCAACTTCTCTGTGCCTCATCTATTAAGATGGGAATCAATGGGGACAAGAATAGTACCCACATAGGGTGACTTAAGTGACACAATACACATAACAGGCTTAGCACACTGCTTGCCACGCAGGAAGTACACAATTCTATGCTATTTAGTATTATATATACATATACACATACATATAAGTTAATTTTAAAAACTTTAAATCCTGGCAGCTTAATTTTAATCATGTTATTGGTCTCGAAGGACCTATTTTTTTAAAATCTTGGGTGAGACCTTCAATTTTGTCACTTCTGTAGGCCAACAACGATGACGCCGCTCACATGCTGACACCAGGTGAAGTTCACAACCAGTAACGGATACCTGCACCAGCGGTGGTTTCCACCGTAGGTTTTTCAGGGGGGCAGGGGTAAAGTTGAAAGAGCCCGTGGGGCGCTTCTTAAGCAGTAATACGACGCCAGTAGGATTCTCCCTCAACTTCCTCACCAGATTTTTCAGCTGCCATCCCACCTTCAAAGAAGGAAAATGAGGAAAAGGGACTCACTCAGGAATAATGAAAAATCAAAGTTATGAATTTATTTCAAGGAAATCAGGAGCGAGCAAATAGACACCAAGATGTTCACCTTAGCACTACTTAAAATTACGGAAAATTGGATATAAATTGCAAATTAAAAAAAATTCAAGCAAAATGGCTTTGGATTTAGTTGAAAGTTCTAGAGGGGAATATTAAAAGTCCTCGTCTCGATGAACAAACTCACCACAGTTTGCTGATTAACCTGAATGACTTCATCACCAGCATGAATCTTCTGAGATCTGTCTGCAGGAGACTATTAAGAACAAACACAGAGACCTGTCTTAGTTTTTCAACCCTCTATTTCTTTCTGCTTCTATTTCTTCTTCCTTCTTTCTTCTGCAGACAAAGAGCAAAGGGAACACGATTTTCTCAAGAACTATCACATGGCGCACTTACGAGACGACCCTGAAACTACACGGTCTGTAGAGTCCGGCCCACAGGCGGACACCTGACTTCCCTACTTGATGCACGGGCAGCTGGTACAGATCACCCGTCAACTGCAACGGCTGGGTTCATCCAGCCCCTCAGGAAGAGCGGGACACACTGTCGACACAACAAACTGATAAGAGCTGCTGGTTCACCTAAAAAATATCGTACAGGGGCGCCTGGGTGGCTCAGTCGGTTAAGCGTCTGACTCTTGATTTCGGCTCAGGTCCTGATCTCACAGTTCGTGAAATCGAGCCCCGCGTAGGGCTCTGTGCTGGCAGCATGGAGCCTGCTTGGGCTTCTCTCTCTCCCTCTCACTCTGCCTCTTTCTCTCTCTCTCAAAATAAATAAATAAACTTTAAAAAATATCTTACATATATCCCTATCAAAATTAATTTCACAAAAGCTGACCAACTGCTTACCACGTAAAGATCATCACTGTAACTCTGTCATCCCATCTCCTTTTAAGCAATTATTAAAATTAAACCTTGTTTACTCAACCTTATTTTACACATTATCACAATGCTATTAAAATAGAAAGACGATGACAATAGAAAATATATTTCTTCAGAGAAAATGACTTTAAATTTTTTTCATTTTCACGTTGATTTCTTTTTTTTTTTTTTTAATGTTTATTTATTTTTGAGACAAAGAGAGACAGAGCATGAATGGGGGAGGGTCAGAGAGAGGGAGACACAGAATCTGAAACAGGCTCCAGGCTCTGAGCTCTCAGCACAGAGCCCGACGCGGGGCTCAAACTCACGGACCGCGAGATCATGACCTGAGCTGAAGTCAGCCGCTTAACCGACTGAGCCACCCAGGCGCCCCTCATGTTGATTTCTAAATGAGTGTGTTTTCAGTATTAGAAGTCCAGATTTTTATTCCCCCAAATAATATGTGTGTATATAAATACCTAGATGTAATTTATTTGTCAAATATTTTGCTCATAATATTCTTGTTCAATCAACGAAACTAGCACTCTTCATGTTTAAGATAACTCCTGTGAGCAAAAGCAAAGGATAAACCCTTCATTTCAAATTATAGTCATACCTTATCTAGGTGAGAGTATTTTATTTGGTAACTTATGTAACTGATTGAATCTTCAAACACATTTATAATTATTTTTTTAAAAATAGCACTTTTGGGGCGCCTGGGTGGCTCAGTCGGTTAAGTGTCCGACTTTAGCTCAGGTCATGATCTCACAGTTTGTGAGTTCGAGCCCCACATCAGGCTCTGGGCAGACAGCTCAGAGCCTGGAGCCTGCTTTGGATTCTGCGTCTCCCTCTCACTGTCCCTCCCCTGCTCACGCTCTGTCTCTCTCTCTCTCTGTCAAAAATAAATAAACATTAAAAAAAATTATATAGATAGATAGATAGATAGATAGATAGCACTTTTGAATGAAGTCAGGAGGGCAGCAACTAAACCCAAGACATCCTTGCTGGATCTTCTCACTCAACTGTTCTGATGGGCTCAGCAAGAAATGAGCAAGCAGCATTAAACTATAGAAACAATCTCTTTGATTTATCTAGATCCAACATGTAACTGTGACAGTTATTTTTCAAAACATGTAACCTGCAACCATAACAACCAGCGGTGCCTCACCTGAGAGACCAGCACAGGGGGGTACCTCTGGGAGATGGTCTATTTCAAGTCTCTTTCTCTTGAGACACTTAAAGAAAAAAGTGTGAGTGTAGGCTCCTTTTTGCTCCTGCGTGTCAGATGCTTAACCCTCAGTTACAGACCAACTTCGCTAAGTCTGATCAGAATCAGTCTAGCCATGGGGCACCTAGGTGGCTGAGTTGGTTAGGCATCCAACTCTTGATTTCGGCTCAGGTCATGATCTCCTGGTTCATGGGAGCGAGCCCACATCAGACTCTGTGCTGGCAGAGTGGAGCCTGCTTGGGACTCTTCTCCCTCTCTCTCTCTGCCCCTCCCCTGCTTGCGCTCTCTTTCAAAATAAATAAATAAATATTAAAAAAAAAAAAAGAAAAAAAAAGAATCAGTCCAGCCCAGATAATCTTCCTGGCCAGGGATTCATTTAAGGTAATCTTCACTTTATAAAAGATGACCCAGAGGTCAGGAAGTTCCTGTTTATAGATATGCAATCTTAAAAAACAAGCCTAAATGACCTGAAGTGACTTTCCTTCCTCGGGATCCTCACGCATTCATTTCTCAAATGTCTTACCAGGTGACTAAGAGATGTGTTTGGCAGAACACTGGTAAAGAGAGAGCTTGATACCAAAATTCTTCCTGGGGCAGTGGCTCTTGCCTATCTTCACCACGAGCCAGACTACTGAAAAATGATGCTTGTTCTGGTTTTCTGCAGAAGGGTGATGACCCGGAGAAGAATGCATCCATTCTTCAGAGGCTAATCTAATTCCCACCTCATCTCAGAGGTGGGGAATAGAAGTATGGATGGGATCCTGTTAAGACTCCTCTCAAGGTGTTGAACAATATCAAAAAAGAAGTCAAAGAGAATCACTAGATACTGTTAGGCTGACCTTGGAATGATCCTGATTTCTCAGGAAACGTCCCCCCCCCACCCCAAAATGCACCGTAGGCCTAAGATGGTCTGCTGTCATTGCTGCAGCCTGGAGTCCAAGATGGAGAAATAAAGGAAGGCAGTGGGTGATTTCTGTCCACTACCACCCACCATACTAGGCTTCTAAAACATTCTGATTCTGAAGTCACAACAACCTTAAGTGCTAGCTGGAAAGCCATCCGGGAGCTCTCACTTTCTACTGCCATTTATGTGTAAAATATCCAGCATTTAGGGTGAGATACTCAGAAGCCCTGGAGAAGTGGGCTCTTACCTAACTTCCCACCCTCATCTGCAAGATTTAGCACATTCCAGGTACTCTGTGAACACAAGCTGAGTGACTGAAAACAATGAGTGACATTTTCGAATGGACTGCCAGATGGAATAAGTCAAGTTTTCCTTTTTTTCATCTTTAACAAGATGGAAACCACCTGTCTCCAGGATGACTTCTCTTTGATCCTGTATGGGATCGACTACATCCAGGTCAACCCTGAATCTCTCACCCAGTCTTATGAGGCTGGTAGGAATTCTAGGAAATGGATCCTTACATTTGACCTTTCACGTCATTCAAAAGCAGCTTGTTAAGTTGACAGTCTGTCATTCAACTCTCATCCTTAAAACCAAAGGAAGGGGGGTGGTTTGAAGAGGAGAAATGTGTGCCTTCTGGTAGTAATATGATAGCGAGCTATACGCTGATCCAAGATGAAAACTGCTTTAAGAAGACCGGTAAAGTCTGGAACCACACAGGCCTGGCTGTTAAATAATGCAGTCACTATCAAGTGATAGATGCAAAACTTCAACTCTTTAAAAACTCAAATGACCTTCACCATCCCTCTGAATCCACCCAGCTCCTAAACAATGAAATGAACGGTCCATGAGTATGTTCTTGTTTATGGTTCAGCTGAAATTCGCTAAGTCTCTGACAAGGATGAGGGATGAGCTGCGTCACAAGTGATGTGTTTTCTCCTCTGCACCGTCCCTGACCTAAAACTAGAGTTTCCTGTGCTGTTACTGCCGATCGGGTGACGTGCTATAAAACTTCCTACTGCTTGTCAGTGCGTTTTCACCGCCGCTCAACAGAAAATGCTTCAAGATACTACCATCTTGCTACTCACCGTCTGCCAGAACCACACAACTTATTTAAATTTCACCGGCTGCTTTAAGCAATGCCATTTCTTTCCTGCTACAAAAAGCAAGCTTGCATCACAAACCCTCATCAAAGACCACGCCATTTTATTTTATCTAAAGATCTAGCAGCTGAAGTTCAAAATGCAACATGTATTTGCACCGGATTAGAAAAGCAGTTACCAAATTTCTTCTATTTTTAGGAATTATTTCCTCTTGTCTTAGTTGATTAAATAGCAGATTAATTTCACAGACACATACTTCTTTCATACAGATCCAGGAAGCTATTCAAACATTTTTAGCTTCATGTCAATGTCACCAAAAACTAGCCGTATTGTAAGTTGCAAAAAAGAAAGCATTCAATTAGCTCTACTTTTTACAAATTCAAAATGTTTGAGGGGCTCAAGAAAAACCTTTCATGTAGTAGCATTTCCAAAAGGAAGTTAACAGTGTACAAAGACTCTCACAGTAGAAACAGTCCTGCATTTTCTATTCAAAAGATTAGGGTGCAGGGCAGGGGAACTAAATTTCAATATCATACCAAATACTACAAAACACAACTCTATAAAAAGAATCTACATTGTGCAAACAATCTCGAAATAGTTGCTTTGGTGACGCATATAAATTCCATTAAGCAACAACAAAAAACTGTATTTTACACATATAGCTACCAATTCCAGTTCCTGTAAGAGTGATTTTCAACAACAAAGATATCACTGTTTTTATATTTATGGGTTAACATTTCCAGGGTGCAACAGGAATAATTAACAAGGTTGGGGGGCAAAAACCGGGCAAGGTATGTGAACAACAGCAATAAAAGACAATTTAAATAATAAATTTACAACAGCTGGTGATAAGCAGTGTGCCTAGCAACAGAAATAAACAAAACAGCACCCATACTCTCACTATAGATAATAAAACAGGAGGCACACGTTTAAATGAAAAGTATAGGGACTGTGTGTCAAATTTGTTTAAACACACAATGGCTTTTACATTTAACGGATATGCACTTACATTCTCGGTGGTTCCAGTAATCACGTGCAATCCATCATAGGTTGATTTGATGTACATGCCCTAGAGGGAGTCACAAATATATTCACTCATTACTCCAACATTTAGAAACATGGCCGCCAGGGAGACTTCATCTTATAAAACATTAAAGGCAATCCCTTCAGAACAACACTCATTTTTAAGACTCTGAAACATTGTGAAACAAGATCCACAAGCAGTGAAGGGGAGCTAACAAATGGAAACACTAGTGGAAGAAATCAGAAGCCAGATCTCTTTGGTATGAGAACTTGTGTCCTGGGCCCACAGAATTTTGCCATAACTCTGGGGACTCAGAAGGCATCTTCTCAGACGTGCAGGATGAATGAGGCATTTCAAACAGGGACTGTTCTCTCCTGACCACTTCTTTGTCTGGTGACACAATGTATTCGGATAAATTTGCTATCGGCACTCATTGTGGGGTGACTCACTGAAGCCACCAACAACCCAGACCAGGATATATGAACAAAGACTATTAAGAAACACCACATAGGGAGTAAACCAGAAACAGGCACGCCTCCATTTGAAGGGAAGCATAAAGACAGATACACTCCTCCTGACAGGCCTGACAGGCCAACTCAGGGGTGAATGCCATATCATGGAGGAAAGATTTCCGCCGTTGGATGGATCACGTACAAAACATTTTTAGGAAACTTTTGTAAGACGAGGGAAAAGAGCAAAATCTCGCAGTCTGGGCCAAGAGTAGTTGCTCACCCTGGTATCAGATTTGCAATAACGTAGATCTTCCTCAGAAATCATCTTGACCCTGGACTTGCCCGGCTCAGCAACTACACCACACTATAATGGGACTCTCGTCAAATGATGACACTCAACATGCATATTTCTACTTGCTAAGAAAGTGAGGTTGTCGGGGCCCCTGGGTGGCTCAGTCGGTTAAGCGGCCGACTTCAGCTCAGGTCATGATCTCGCAGTCCGTGAGTTCGAGCCCCGCGTCGGGCTCTGTGCTGACCGCTCGGAGCCTGGAGCCTGTTTCGGATTCTGTGTCTCCCTCTCTCTGACCCTTCCCCATTCATGCTCTGTCTCTCTCTGTCTTAAAAATAAATAAACGTTAAAAAAAAAAAAAAGAAAAATTAAAAAAAAAAAAAGAAAAGAAAGTGAGCTTGTCGATATCTGGTTGATTGTTGTTTTCCTGAGGAGAGAGACTGCCTTGATATCTCCCCACAGCTACCTACAGACTACTTCATGCTTCCTCCTCCTCCTCTTCCTCATCCTCATCAGTACCTGCACAGCCACCAACTACTGACAGGAACTGTGCCCCAGAAGCTGGCACCTGACACCCATCATCTCATTGAACACCGTCCACAACTCTGTGAGGCAGTAATTATTACTATTCACTTATGACAGATGAGGAAACTGACCGGTAAAGCCGTTAGGACCCTTGAGGACTTGGATTTAAACCCAGCTCTCTCAGACTCAAAGCCTCTACAAGCTCATCAAGGAGGCTCATGGTTTTTCCACTTAAATTTCAGCAAACTGGGGCACCTGGGTGGCTCAGTTGGCTGGCCATCCGACTTCACCTCAGGTCATGATCTCGCGGTTTTTGAGTTTGAGCCCCACATCGGGCTCTCTGCTGTCAGCACAGAATCAGCTTCGGATCCTCAGTCCATCCCCCAATTCCTCCCCGGCTCACGCTCACGTGAGCACTCTCTCTCTCTCAAAAATACACAAACATTAAAAAATAAATAAAAATAAATTTTTCGGGAAATTCATCACACGAGATGCATGCTAGGCACTGCAAGATCTGTGATCTAGGAAGCCAGGTATCTACCTGTTTGTATGCTGGGGGCCTGTTACTATAATAGGGCTCATACATCATTTATGAAACAGTTCTGAACTTTTTTTAAGAAATCATTTCTTTCAACCACCTCTTCTCACGTTCATCTAAGTGCTAATAGACACTTTCAGAGCAGATGTTGTTTTGTACCCCGAGACCATCTTTCCTTTGTGTAAATGTTTTATACCTCCTCGCACTAAGTCCTAAAAATAAAACTGTTAAAACAATCCCTTCAAGATACGAGAATACAGTTTAAAAACTGTATTTATTTGTATACTTTGAAGACATAAAACCTATCAACAGTTCAAGATGGCAAATTCCTAACTACATAATGGAAGACAATCTAAGTTTAATTCTATTCAGAATTACAGGAGAGCAATAAAGAATCATTAAAAAAAAAAACCCCAAACTTTAATAAATGACGATGTGTTCTTATTTGGGAAGAAAACAAGTGTTTCTAGAATCTCACCAGGCCTTCCCCAGGCTTAACGTTTGGCAGGTGAACTTCCTCCAAACACGCACACTGGCTCATAACAGGATCTGTAGCAGATCGTATTGTTTTGTCACAGATGCCATTTAAAACCTTGACCTAGAGTTGGAGAGGCACATAGGAAAAGGTTCAATCATTAACCAAGTTTATCTCAGGTGCAGTTTAAAGAAATGCACTTCACCTACAATCTTCAGCTCTGGTCGGTGATCATTTTAATAATGTTACTTAACGAAGGCATGGCATTGGGACTTCGTATCTGCGATCCGTGGCAACGGTGCCACTTCAGCTTTGTTTAAAGAGTGCAGCTCTTATATGAATTAGGAGCACAGACTGTACAGAAACCCCCGTTTGGCAGTTAAGGACAATCATCTATTCCTAGCCTCTGCATGGTTTTTTCCTGATCGCTCACATTCTATACATATCAAATATTCACAAGGTTAATTTTTTTTGTTTTGTTTTGCCTGTACCTGCTTTTTTTTGAGTAGGTTTTATTTTAAAAGCAGTTTTAGGTTTCCAGAAAAACGGAGCATAAAGTGCAGAGTTTCTATGTGCTTCCTTCCCACCCCAACACAATTTCCAATACAGTTATAACAGGGTTAATAATAAGATATAAAAACATTGGCCTTAGTGTGGTACATTTGTTACAACCGATGAACCAAAATTGGTACCTTATTATTAACAAAAGTCCGTAGTTGACATTAGGGTTCATTCTTTGCGGTATATAGTTCTGTGGGTTTCAACAAATGCACACCGTCATGTCTCCACCTCTACGGTATCACACAGAACACTTTCACTACCTGAAACCCCCGTTCTATCTATTCATCTCTCCCGCCCTCCCCCACTATGAACCCTTGGCAATCACTGGTCTTTTTACTGACTTTGTGGTTTTTGCCTCTTCCAGAATATCAAATAATTAGAATCATACAACATGTAGCCTTTTCAGACGGGCTTCTTTCACTTGGTGATATGAATTGAAGGTTCTTCCATATCTTTTCATGGCTTTTAGATCATTTCTTTTTACTGCTCAGTAACAGTCTATTGTCTGGATGTTTATCTGGTCACTCACTGGAGGACATCTTGACTGCTTCCAAGTTGCAGAATTAAGGAATAAAGCTGTTATAACATTCTGTACAGGTTTTTGCGGATACAAGTTTTTAATTCATTGGGTACAACTGCTAGATCGTGGGGTGAGCATATGCTTGGTTTTGTAAGAAATTGCCACAGTGCCTTCCAAGGTGACCGTACCATGTTGTGTTCCCACCAGCAATGACCAAGAGTGCCAACTGCTCCACATCCTTGCCAGCATTTGGTGTTGTCATGTTTTGGAGTTCAGTTATTCTAACAGGTGTGTATAGTATCTCACTGTTGTTTTAATTGGCAATTCCCCTAATGAAACACGATGCTAAACATCTTTCCTATACTGATTTGTCAGCTGCGTACATTTTTGGTGAGATGTCTGTTCACATCTTTTGCCCACTTTTTATTTTTTGTTTTATTTTTTTCAATATATGAAATTTATTGTCAAATTGGTTTCCATACAACACCCAGTGCTCATCCCAAAAGGTGCCCTCCTCAATACCCATCACCCACCCTGCCCTCCCTCCCACCCCCCATCAACCCTCAGTTTGTTCTCAGTTTTTAAGAGTTTTTGCCCACTTTTTAACTGGGTTGTTTCCTCACTGTTGAGTTTAACAGTTTTTTGTATATTTTGGATACAAATCCTTTATCCTTTTAAAACTACTTGCTCCCAGTCTGTGGCTTGTCTTTCCATTCTCTTAGCACTGCATTTCATGGAGCAGAGTTTTCCATTTCAATGAGATCTATCCTATCAGTTTTTCTTTCACGGATTGTGCCTTTGGTACTGGATCTAAAAACTCACCAGCAAACACAAGGTCAACCTAGATTTTTCTCCTGTTATCATCCAGGAGATGCATAGATTTGTATTTTACATTTAGGGGTAACCATCTTTTTAGTAATGGTTCACATTCTCTGACCCCAAACACTGACAACGTAAACTTTTTGAGACATGAAGATCCCCATGAAGTGCTGGTTACGTGTTGTTGTTTCCCCCAGGTTCATCTAACCTTTCAAAATCAAACCACCAAGGAAATCAGGAAATTCCAAAGAGTGATTTTTTTTTCCCCCCAAGGGGGAGAATCCAAGAAGTGACACTTCTTACCTTCCCTCAATTTGTTTAGCCTCCTATTTATGGAAAATATATTTATAGCAGTTTCACTCTTAAATTCCTCAACATCAGTAGGAGGAAGGCCTTATCAAAAGGGCCCAGGCTGGCTTACGTCAAAGGGAGGAAGCGATGATGAATGGTTACAAAATGCTCTTTAAACAATCACGGCACATCCCCCTGCCATCAGAAGGGTTTTGCCAAGGATTTTTTTTTTTTTTAATCATAACGTTCCTAAAGTGAAATTTACAGATCAGGGTAACCCTCATTAACAGGCTGGCTAGTAATTTAAGTATAATTGTACCTAATGAAATGTTTGGAGGAAACAGAGACCCCCATATACCCAAGTTAAGCACAGGAATTTTCACAGTAGTAATTTTCTTGTTGCTAGATTACTTTTACTCTTCTCTTTCTACCTAAATTAATAGACTCAAATCCCAAAGAGCCAATATTTCAAAGTATATCCTAAAGTCATTAGCCACAGAATATTTACTTGAATTAATGTGAGTCCATTCGTTTGGGAAAAGGAATTTTACAGTCACTTCTAAAAGGTATACTTACTACGGCTAAAACTTTATCCTCCATTTCTGCAACAAGGTAATCCTAAAGAAGGAAAGAAGAAAAAAGAAAATTGTAAGAGAGCTAGAAACTTGGCATGCCCCTCCCCCTGCAGCCCAAACAGCCCTGTATGGGATGCGGAGGGCACGGAGCCGGCACCCAACACCTTCTCAGGCTCTGCTCTCTCCTGACCAAAGAAGCTTATCATCCAAGGAACCCATTTGACCGATTATTTCATCAGAAAACCTATGAAAATCATTGAACTGAAATCTACCCACCATCTATACCGTGCAGAGAGCAAGAAACCAGAAGTCGAGTCCAAGAAAGAAACCTGGCAATGGCTCCCAAATGTGACCCCGTGCTCAGCCAGCACTTGGCCAACAAGTCAGGAATCTTTTAGCTCTGGGCCTGCTTCTATAAGAATAGCTTTCAAATAAAGGCTTGAGTAAATGTAGCCACAGAAGTTTATTTTAAGCAACACTGAGATTAAATCAGATATTTTAGTCCTTAATAAATGAAAAAGGTTCAACAAAACATTCATTAACACACTGCCAAAAAAGTGGTCTTGAGGTATGCTATTGATGATGTTAAATAAAGGGCTGGAGTGCAAAGCATTATTTATTCAGCGTAAGAACAAAAGACTCGGAACTGTATGAGCCCAGCTGGCTGATTATAGGAGTCACCATTGTCCTGTCTAAAAATGGTCACAGTGAAACCACCAATGTGAAACTCTCACTGCTAACCTTCACAGTTAACTGGCCTACAGCAAAGGTTTCCCTCTACATGGCAGAGGACATGCAGAAAAAAGGGGGACTGGGGAGCCTGGGTGACTCAGTCAGTTAAGCGTCTGACTTTAGCTCAGGTCGTGATCTTGCAGCCCGTGGGTTCGAGCCCAGCATCGGGCTCTGTGCTGACAGCTCAGAGCCTAGAGCCTGCTTCAGATTCTGTGTCTCCCTCTCTCTCTTCCTCTCTCCCACTCACACTCTGTCTCTTTGTCTCAAAAATAAACAAACATTAAAAACAAAAAAGAAAAAAAAAGAAAAAAGAAAAAAAGGGGACCAACTGGATTCTTCAGAGTTTATTTTGCACCTTTAAGTATAATCCCAAACTGGAACATCCTAATTATTTCATGTACACGAAAGATATTAATCAACTCTGTTGGAATTGTAAAAGATTTTCACTTCAATCAAAAGTCACTTAAGGTCACTTTTCTGCTATCACTGAGGAGTGGGGCAGGGGGCGGGAGTTAGAAATGTATGATACTCTACCCTATGATTTTGTAATCAGATTTTTGGTATCTTCTTAAATTAAAAATGTGTTAAACATTAATAGTGACTCTACTGCTCCCAAAGTTTACACTTATCCTCAGGAAAAGAGCATCCAAGTAAGAAAACACTTTAAGAAAGAAACTTAGAGATACATTTTTACATGCGTTAAGCTGATATGAACTCAAACACTACAGGAGCAACAACTTCTGCAAAACAGAATCATTCCAGCTCGAACATGTGCCTTGCACCTTCCATCTTGTGCACAGAGCTAAACCACCAAGTACCATGGATGGGATGTGGATGGCTCATCCCCGGTTAACAGCATCGGAAACACAGAATTTACTAAGTATCCATTTTTAGCGAACAGAACACTTATGCAGTCTTGTGCTAGGAATAAAAGTAATAATGTGTATTTATGGTTTTTCATTACAGATCCCAAAATGATAATCACCCACTGGCAGAGAGCTCCTCTCGGTACTCCACAGCCCACGATTCAAGGTGGATGTGTGACCTCGTGGTTCCTGACACTTGATTCCTTGACAGGTCCAAGAAGCCACCTAGAAAATAGGCTCCCTGTGGCATTGGAACCAATGGGTGAGAGGTGCTCTCCTGCCTCCCCAAAACTGTTCAAGCCAACGTGTGAGAGGGCTCACTTTTTACCTTCTGCAACCGTGAACACGGGTTCCCACAGCCGTTTCTACTGGGAGGAAGCAGCCGCAGGCATGATTTCATGCTTTTTGGCACAAAGGCAATGGAATGGAAAAAAGGCATCCTGAAACCAAATCAACCCTCTGGAGCCAGACGGCGGGGCTGAGCTCCATCACGTTCCTCGGTCACCTGGCTCGCAGCCTCAGACCAGCCTACCTGGCAGGGACCCAGCCAGGGCAGCTATCGGGTGCTCCTTCCCTCCATTGCTCGTCCTCCTTCTACCTCGTCCCCAGCGGGGTAGCCCTGAACAACCTGCCCAGCTGCTCCCTGCCTGCACTCCTGTCTCTGCGAGGCGGGCACGATGCAACCTCACTCAGCAGAGAAGCAAACGCGACAACACACGTCGAGCACGCGGCACACACGTGAGACACAACCAGTGCTCTGCAAATGCTCTCATGGCTTTTTCCTCCTCTGCTTCTGTGGCCACCCAGCTTTCTGTCCAGTCCTCCTGGGCTTTCTAGCGTACTGCTCCCTTCCCCCCGAGTTTTCCCCCAGCGGGACTCGGCACCTGCCACCGTCATCCCATCTCTCACGGCCGCCGCTGCAGTTTTCATGGCCTCGCAGCGCAGAGGACAGACTGATGATGCAGATCCCCACCCCTCCCCCGGAGTCTCCTCGGTCTGACATCACAGCCCAGAAACTGGAAACTGACGGAAGATCCACCCGTGGACTTGGACAGCACGAGGCGTGCTCACGAGAAGGGCGCAGTCTCCTTCCAGGGGAAAAGGCAGCAACGATTTACGCCTCAACGCAGGAGACCGACACGTTATCCTTCAAGGGAAGGATGCAGACGAACTGACAAGAAACAGGAGGGGAGATGGCAACCCGTGGAGGAGAGAAAGGAGCGAAAGGACACCCAAAGGTCTCTCCTTGCAGACACAGACGAAAGGAATAAAGACCCAAGGAGAACACGTTCCTTGTCACCGGAAGAAGGAAGGACACAACTTTCATTCCTGAAACTTCCCAGATAAAAGGAATACACGGAGAAGACAGGTTGCTTCTGGAAAGGTCAACAGACCTCCTGCCGAGAAGTTCTGAAGACGGCACGCCCCCCCCACTCCCCCGCCCACCCCCAACCCCCCCACCCCACCCCCCCGGCTGGGAGGGAGTGTGAGGGCCCCCCCCTTCAGGATGCAGGCGGCACCCTGCAAAAGGCATGGGGCTCGCTCATCAAGTGCGTTGCTTCTCATTTGTGTGCACACAAATACACCCCGTGCCAAAGCACCTGTGTTCTCCAAATCCTAGAGAAAACGTATGTTCAAGGAGCTAGCCATCTTTTTCAACCCACGTTCCTAAAACGGTATTCCGTGTATAGTGACGCCTTGTCAGTCTTCACCCTTAAGAACTGTTCAAATTTAAATAAGCCACAGAACAAACAAACCAAAAAGGAGCAGCATATTGTGAACTCCCTTTCCTGGAACCATCAAGTCGGTGTCCAGAAAACCAGTACAAGGCATCATTTTTAGATTTCCTACTATATGCTGTCACTTCTTGTGGGCACTGCGCTTTGCATTTAGTCTTCATAGCAAACTTTCGAGGTAGGTGTGGTTATTTTTAGATAAAATATTTCACATTATTTGTATTTAATTTTACACAAATACATAAATGTGGTCACATAATGGTCTTTGTAAATTTTTTAAAAAGTGTTTCTTTTCGTCCTTGGGGTTGGGGGCGGGGGGGGGGGGGGGGGGGCTGGCTCCTAGGCTCTGTCCCCACTTCTCTCCCTGCTAAAGTAACACGACTTTTCCTCCGGACTGCCTACTGAACTTACTCCCTTGTACACAGGTTCTTGGATAGCGTGTGTGTTACGAACACGTGTCTTCCTACGTTTTCGTATTTTGGGGGGGTGGGGTGGGGGGGGGTCACCATTTGTCTTTATATTCCACTTTTTTTCCTTCTTTTCTCGTTCAACAATAACTTGTAGAAATCTTACCAAATCATCTGGTGAAGTAAATATTAGGATTCCCATGTTACAGACAAAAAAAAAAAAAAAAAATGAGGCTCTTAAGTTTTAAGTGACTTGTCTGAGGCCCCAGGGCTAAGCAGTGGTAGAGGCAGGATTTGAACCTGTGGGGGTCTCTCTGAAGCATATACTCAATGAACACCAAAGGGAAAACAAAAACAATACCTCACGTGTCCCTTAAGTTTGGGTTAAATTTCTCCTGATACATGAAAGATTTGCATCGGCTTCTTTGTCAAAAGCATTATCTCATTTGTTTAAAAGAGCATTTAAAAAAATTTTAAAAACCACTTATCATGTGCCAGGTGAGCTGAGGCCCACAGAAGCAGGGGCAAGTGTGGTGAGACTGCTCGGTGGACAGGACACCCTGCTCCTGATGTGAACAGATCAGGATCTGTAACTCCCACCAAGAGATGTTTTTTCTATCATCAGTTCCCAACAGTCAACAATGACTACCAAGGGGCTGGGGTGGCTCAGCCGGTTAAGCATCTGACACGTAGTTTCGGCTCAGGTCATGATCTCAGGGTTCATGAGTTCGAGCTCGATGCAGGGCTCTGTGCTGACAGTGTGGAGCCTGCATGGGATTCTCTCTCTCCCTCTCTCTCTATGCCTCCCCTGCTCATACTCTCTCTCTCTCTCAAAATAAATAAGTAAACTTAAAAAAAAAAAAAAAATGACTACCAGGAAAACACCCCAAGATGACGTAATAGGCCCATTCCATCAGGACAAGCACAGAGTCATGCTGGTCAGATTCCTCAAATGTCTCCGTTGCAACAGAGGGTCTCTCCAGCCACATATCCAAAACTGTATCCAACTCATCCTTCCGGGGCCCTTCCCTCAGCATTTCTTAACTTCACGTGACTTAGTTGCTCTGGAGTTTCTATGAAAAAAATTAAGTGCTCTAACAGTTTAGAGAAAGTACGGGCCTATTAGCTCAACTATTTTAAAACAGAAAAAGGTAATCTTTGACGTAAAAGCCACTGCTCATTGTTCAGAAACCATCGGCAACAATGCATCTAATGGGAAGCCCTTCATCTCTCCCCAGGTCGGATGGGAAAAAATTGCAAGAAACAGAAAGAGCGAAAAAGGCCCTTCATGCCTGCATGTGAGCACTCTGAAGAAGAGGACAAGGGTAAAGGGAGGAAACAATGTTAAAAAAGCAACGACATACTGACCTTCTGGACTGTAGTGGTCAAGTCTAGGCAGAGCTGAATGATCTTGTTCTTCGTTACCGAGAAATCGGTGATCCCTGTAAACGGAGCCCTGGAAAGCAATAAGCATTCTTTTAAAAAGGGGGGTGGGGACACTGGGATCCCACGTTGCAGGCTGACAAGCAGAGCTGGTTTAAAGGACTCGTTATGCAATGGTTTCCTCTCCCGTTAACACACAAAACAGGAATCTGAACAGAAGAGCCGCAGGAGTGCTAGATAAAAACACATTAGAAAATGAGCCAAGAGAATTCATGTCCCTTCAGAAGTCAACTAACGGCCTTCAGACCAACGAAATAATCATGAGCATTTAACGGCAGCGAAAACACCTTTGGCACGGGGGTTCCACTCTTCCCCAAGTGGACCTTAATTTGGTCCTGCCACTTGTCTGTTCAGTAGCTTCCAAAGGGACCCTAAAATCCCGCCATGATCCAGAAGTCCTGGAGAGGCCCAGTGGAAGGGACATGAAGAGGCTCATTTTCCTAAGACAGGCGTGTGTGCAGCTTGGGGCCTCCTCTGATGGGACAGTGGAGTACACGCGTAACCTACCGGTCCAGCCAAGCTAACAAGGCCTTAGCAGCACCAATTAGCTCCACCACAGAGGTCAGGAGTTCGTTGGGGGGCTTGTGGGAAGTGTCCCCATCGTAAGCCAGACTTTTCCGCCGGCTACTTATGTAATTCTGTAAGTTGTGCGAAGATGCTCGCAGTTTCAGAACCAAGTTCTTCATATTATCGGTTTCAAGGCCGTAATTCTGTGGAAAATAAAATCAAAGGGAAGAATTCAAAACAATCAGCAATGTCCAATCTCTATTAGGAACTCAAAAGCCCACTGAGCAACTTGAATAACTCCTACAATAGCCACAAAATCCTCCTTATTTACCCACAGTGCGGACCTCACCCACTCGCAGGCACACTGGCCTCCTCTCTGTTCCTCCTTCAGCTTCCTCCCACCTCAGGGACTTGTCTCTCACCAGCTTCCCTTGTCAAAATGCTCCTCCCACAAATCTTTGCAAGAATAGCTCTTTCTTATATTTACATACTAGCCCAAATGTTCCCTCCTCTTGGAGGCTTCCTTGACCACGTAGAGCAGTTTCTCAGCCTGAGCCCTACTGACATTTAAAGCCCAGTAGTCTCTGTTCTGGTTGGGGTGAGAGGGCGAGGGAGGATTCTGGTACATGGCAAGAGGCTCGGTGGCACTGCTGGCCTCTCTCGACTCATTAGCTGTCAGCAGCACACTCTCCCTGGCTGTGACGACCGAACACGTCTCCAGACATTGCCAAACGCCCCCTCAGGTCACTCTCTAGCACATCACCTATCTGCCACCTCCCTGAACCACCACGGTTGGCAGGAACCATCTTCCTCCATGGGGCACAAACTGTGAGACAGGGCGAGTTCTGCGTATGGTTCACCCGTATCTGCAGCACAGCAGACAATTTCCATCAGGTGACATGCACTTGCCCAGAAACAGAGCAGCGCTGACTAAATGTCAGTTCACCGGAAATGTAATTTCTGTCCCTTGAGTTCCTAACCTGTGTTCTTTCTGGACGATGTTCATCTTACTCAGGTGCTTTGAAAAAAATGAATTTCACGTGACAGGTAAAGAACAAATCCCAGAGGATGACACATAAATCTGAGATGACTCTGGGGAGGGGACGGATGAACTTCTGTATTGAACTGCACGTCCATGTCCCAAGTTGGTGTTTCGTTATTTTCACAAAAAAATAAAGATATTTCTGGGGCGTACTACACAGTTTCAATAGCATCCCAAAACAAGACCGTGGTACCATTTAAAAGCCGGGAATGATACGACCAACATTACTGAACACTTACTCTACACCAGGGATTGAACTAAGGGCTCAACAAGTATTATCTCCGGTAAATAACACGTGAAGGTGGAAATGATAGTATCTCTATTTTACAGGTGAGGGAATAGAAGCACGGAGTCATCGAATGTATTAATCTGTGGAGAGGTGGGATTCCAATCAAGGTAGTCAACAGGGAGGGCACAAGGTTTGGATCACCATGGGGCATGTTTCCATTTCACCCTCCCTGCCCAAGGCAGGGCAGAAGGAGAAGACAGAAAATAGGCTGGGTAAAGACGAGCAAAACAAAAGCAGCCAGCGGCCCTGGATTCTACACAAACTAACAACATGCTTACCTCCCCCCAAATTCTATCCTGACCTGCTCCACCCCTGATGTTCAAAGAAATGTTTGCATGGTAATGAAAGTCCCAAGTAATTTCTGGTGACAATGACTCCAAGACACCGTAGTGGGGTTTTCGCTGCAGTTAATTGTTCATGAAGCTTAAATTTATGTTGCTTCCTCTAGTACAATAAAAAGTGCTTTTTAAAAAAATTTAGATAGGAATTTTGAAAAGAGTGGAATACAACAAAAAAGTAGGCTAAGAAAATAAAAATCCTTCCCAGATCCACGAACTGGAAGCTGTCTTTTGTAAACCTTAAAACTTTCATAATAAATTCATAATTTTATGAAACAAAATTTCAAAATAAAAGTGTTTTGTATTAAACGGCAATGTTCTATTTAACTCTTACATTCTTCATTTTTTTCTGTCATTTTCTACAGGCTAAAATATGACATTATCCTTCAACACAGAAGACAAAACTACAAACATGGATTTTCATCATGCTTTTTCAATTCAGAGAATCAAAGACTCACAAGTGAATGGATAAAGAGCCACATGACAAGCTTGTTTTGAAGCACTTGTGACTGATTAAAGGGAACTATCCCCTCATTCAGTCAATTACTCAGCCTGCCAACTTCTATCAAGAGTTCTGAACTAAAGCAAGAGAGTCAGCTTTCTATAATCGACGTCACCAAAAATTAGTGGAACTCTTATTACCGTACACAACATTTACTTCTTGAATTCACAGCGGACTAAACGCATTTTAGTGTTGCAAGAAGTTTTAAACCTCAATCTCCTACAAACCTACCCCTTTTAATATTAAAACAAAGGGGAAGTGTCGCTTCTCGTTAACTGGTTCTTGTCATTTCCACTCAAGGTGCTCTGATTCTGTTTTCCCACCCAAAACAAATCATAGGACTAGAAGGATTGATAGATAGATAGATAGATAGATAGATAGATAGTAGATAGATAGTAGATAGATGCAGCTATAATGGAGTACAATTTTAACAAGATAGAGGGAAGAAGCAAAGAAGAAGGAAAATACCTTCCCTTTCCACTCCATTCCACAATAAGAAGAGAACAAGAAACTGATTGCATTAACTCAAGAGAGCCTCTAATGTAGAAAAATAATCAGGGAAGTATTATTGACTTAAGTGACCCACAACAAAAGACAGAAAATGAATACTTTCTCAGCCCAGATTTGATTATCTCCACTAATCTTTTCCCTAAAACTTATCTCCTTCAGAAACTGCATTAAAAGTATCAACAAGGCACACACCGAGTAAGAAATGAAAGGAGTCTCTGAAATTCTGTATACCTAGAGAAACCCTTCCACTGAGATCTCACTTCATTAGAGGTTAGCCATCAGGGATTACTTCCTGGTCTGGTTGGAGAAATCACCCAGCAGACAGGAGAACAGGAAACAGGCAGATTCTCACTCTTCCGGTGCCTGAATTATACACACTCTAGCTAAAGATGAATCTTCTATTTCTCTTCTACCTCCTTTTCCCATTCCTCCTGACCCTGTTCATGATCTAACATACGTGTTTGAGGAGGGCCAGAGAACACTGTCTAAACCATCTCACTGACTTGGGTCAATTATTAGGTCACAACTTAAGACATATATTCCGCAGTTTCCCTAAAGGCATTTTAATATAACCTCATGAGCAGGATCAAGTCAAATACAAACTGACAGCAAAGATCACTCTTCCTGCATGATTTCTCCCCAAAAAGAAGGATAACATTTTTTAATGACTTGCCATAGATGGGTAAATTATGGACAATGAATAATCTCAGGGGTATACAAGTGCGCAGAAGCACCCTGGACAAGTAAACACATTACAAGTATTTCATTTAATCACACACTTGGGTGGCATCAGTTAACGTGTGTGCTGATCCCAACTTTGTTCACTTTCTTAACCTACACCAACCTTAAAAATCTATCTGCGCCTGCCTTGGTCTTGACAGGTTGATTTGCCCCAGAAAATAGGTTACAATTATAGTTTATAGTTTATTACTCTCAGTCACACTCTCCGGACCAGTGCTAGTCAAACAGAACTTGCTGCGGTGATGAAAATGTTCTCCATCTGCACTGTCTAAATATGGCAGCTGCTAGCCACCACTAGCTATGAGCTCTTGAAATGTAGCTTAGGGCGACAGAGGAGGTAATTTTTTTTTTTCATTTTAGTTTATTTTAATGTAAATAGCTGCATGTAGCCAATAGCTATCCTACTAGAAAGAGCAGCTCCAGAGTCTGCCCCTGACAGGTAGAGAAAAATTGGGCTCGGGCTCTGAATTCAATCCCGAGAGTGATCTTGGTTCTACCTCACGATACCAGTCACTTGTAAAAGACAGTGGCGTTCCCTCCCTTGCTCTCTATCCATGACCACCTATCTGTGGGCCATCTGCTCACCAGTTCTGGAATCTTTACCAACAGCTGTTCGCTAGTTTTAGGTTTTGATCCATTCTATCTGCCCTGTTCCTTCCAGAATTTTCCAGTGGTTTTGTTTTTTCCTCCCCCTTTCTTCTAAATTCTATTCATTTCCTGTCTATCACAAAACCAACATCCACTAAACTCAGTTTACATGACAACCTCTTTTATACAACCTCAGGGCCAACTGCAAATATACATTAACTGCCCAAGGGAGGAGTTGTTCAAGGCAAAAAATTATGACCAATTTATATATACAAAGATCTATACAGTATAAATGGATTAAATAGATAGTATAATTAATATATGCATTACAATAAGAACATTTAAAGGGGAAATTACAGCAAGATGAAAAGCTATTTTAATAAAGCTCTCTAAAACCCTCCCCAAACCGGAAAAGGCACCCTCATTTGAGAACTCTCCTATCACCCTCCTGTCAAATGCATTCACCAGCACTCTGCTGCAGAAGGCATGTCCAGAATGAGTCTGAGGTCAAACTTTGTCTACAAAGGAAATTAGAAGGAAATTGTAGGAGATAAAATGCAGCTTTAGGTTCTGGCATTTGTCCAGCTTTGTTCATTTTATCCAATATTTTAAGAGGTAGGGAAGGGGCAAAAGCAAAGAGAGGCAGCTGTTAGGTTTATTATCCGGCTTGCTGTGCACCGTGTGCCTCTAACAGACCCTTCCTCCTTACCTCTCCTATTGTGGACTGCAAAGTAATTTGCCTGTCCTCAAACCCCTTCCTTCAAGTTGAAAGAGACAAATCCATTTAGCAGAAAAGATGGAAAAGTGATCTTCCCAGAAAGCGTAACAAAAGTAAACTCAAACAAGCTGCCCTGTATATAAAAAAAAAAAAAAAAAAAAAAAAAAAAAATGCAGCTTTAAGAACAAACAAGACTCTAAGACATCTTCTGGGCCGTCCAAAACACACGTTAGTGTGCAGCCGCATCTAGGGAGTGTTACTGTACAGATGGGGAAAACAGACACCACCGTTTCCCTGGAGGTCGCAGAGCGAGGAGTGTGTCGCAGGGGCAGGATCAGAATGCAAAACGCCTGCCTTCCAGGCCAACACTCACACCACTTGGCCACAGCGTCTCCCCGGTGGCAGCTCATTTATCAACCACAAATAATTTCCCCGTTAGTTTTGTAAACAAGAGCAGCGCATCTCAGAGCGGGAGACAAAGCTCTGTCCATTTTAAGAAGAACATGCACAGCGCAGTAAGAGTTACATAATCAACGGAACGCAGACCAGCAATGGCAGAATAATCGGGAACATTCTTCCCCACCGTTCTCAGTGATGTCATTGTATATACCCCTGGCTCAGGTTCACAGCATTACTTAACCCAGACTGAATGCTGCGGCCTGGGTCCAAATCCTGACGGTCCGGGGCGCTGCATCCTTCACACGGCATCCTAATGGACACACGTGGATCCCCACCGTGTGGCAACCGGTGTGGACACACAATGTCCTCACAGGTGTTGTCATCCCACACCTAAAACAGCTGCTCGGGCGGCCACGGGTGTAGTGCAAGAGTCAGAACCTGGCAGGGTTTAACTCACTCAACGTGCAAGTCAAAGCTCAATCATCTGCAAAGGGTACCAAAGTTCACATTTTTTCCCTTCCAGTTACCACTCCGCAGGCTGACTACGACGAGCAAACACATCAGTTATTTAAAGATCACAAATACCTGTGAAACGTAAAAAAGCTGTTGATAGTACCAAAAACACACATGAAATCAGAACCTGTCTCTCACTTCAGCTTAGAATATGACATTTTCATTCGGGATTATCTCCAGTGTTTTATTCTCCACAGAAGATAAGAAAACTAACAGATTTTTTTCTGTAAAAGGCAAACTCAGTTTCTGTGACAGGCGGATTTCTTCTTAAAGGGCAAGACAAGAAATATATTGGACTTGCGGGGGCCACACGGCCCCCTGAAAGCATGAAAGCAGCCACAGACCACAAATAAACGAACGGTCATGGCTGTGTGCCAATAAAACTTTATTTACAAACACGGTGGGCTAGATTTAACGTGTAGGCCACAGTTTGCCACCTCTTTATCTAAAAAATGATTTCTTTTCTTCCTTTTTAGGTTATCTTCAGCTCACGTTTCATTTCAATGGATCATTAAGAAAATGGAGGCGCCTGGGTGGCTCAGGAGGTTAAGCATCTGACTCTTGGTTCTGGCTCAGGGCACAATCTCGTGGTTTGTGCGTTTGAGCCCAGCATCAGGATCTGTGCCCGAAGTGCAAAGCCTGCTCAGGATTCTCTCTCTCTCTCTCCCTCCTTCTTTCTGCCCCTCCCCCTCTCGAGTGCACTCGTGCTCTCTCTCACTGTCTAAACAAATAAATAAGAAAATGATTCTAAGTCACAAACATTGAAGACTTAAGACAATAAGGTTCTGAAGAACGTCATCATGGCACAGATCTCTTGAACCAACCAGTGCACAGAGAAGGTCGACAGCCTCCAACACAAGTTCCTGGTGTCCAATTCGCGTGACCCCCAGCTCTTCAAGATCCTGATGGGAAATCTGCAGCAGCTGCTCTCCGTTTATCTTCTCCCGTTCGAACTTGTGAACATACTGCTGCAGGCAATCATCTAGCCCTACCAAAAGAAGGCAGAAGTCCATTATTGCCATTTTGTTTCCTTTACTCAAAAAACGGCCCACGTTTAAATGAACTTCAGGAATCGCCAGTTATGCCCCAACTATCTGACTGTCTACACAATGTATACCCCACCCGAGGGACACTTTTCAGGTGTGTCCTCATCTTCTCATCTCAAACAGATTTGCAACGTGCAGCTTAAATTTTCAAATGCATTCGGCACAATTTTACGACGGTTACCTTCCCCTTCCCTCTCAACTAAAAGAATAAACACTAAACCCTTGCTGACTTGGAAATGCGAGTTATGTGGACTAGATATTTGTTAAGCAGTCTTCCTTTGGAGACTGTCCATCTGTCTCCCAGCCCATGTGATCCCACGGACATGCCAGTCAAGATGCTTTGCCACAGCGGTTGGCCACAACATTCTACCCACCGGCTGGTTGGCCAGTTACAGGTTCAAGGATGACCAAGCAAAACCAATCAAAATCTTCCTTGATACTTGATATATGGACACAGGAAGAGAGAAGTTCTTCCTTTCCAGCTGGAAGTCATAAGGATATAACTTTGGGGATGCTGGCTTTTTTCTGATCAGTTTCCTGAAAATACATCCATTTGAGAAGAAGAAAATGCTCCAATAATATGCTATATGCCCCTGGATGTAACCCTGCTTAAAGGTAATTCTACCCCTACAATTTTTCACTTAAACTGAACTAAATCCCCTTTCTAGCTTAAGCTTGTTTGTGTTGGGTTTCTGCGCCTTGCGACTGAAAAAGTTCTCATGAATACAGAATCCAAAGGAGAAAATACCAGCAGTGGCACCAGAGAAAGGCAATGTTAACTAAAAGGGGTAGCTTACGGGAATTTTTCCAGGTCAAATAGTACTGTCAACAGAATTGTATTTTAATGTTTTGTTTGTTTGTTTTGTTTTGTTTTGTTTTTTGAGAGAGAGATAGAGACAGATAGGGTGTGTGCTTGGGATGGGGAGAGAGAATCCCAAGCAGGCTCCATGCCGAGCACAGAGCTCAACTCGATCTCACAAGTGTGGGATAAACACCTGAGCTGAAATCAAGACACCGAATGCTCAAATGACTGAGCCACCCAGGCGCCCCAATGTTCTTACATAATGACTAAAATAGGTAAGCCTCACAAAACTTGGGTTTCTTTATTCTTGTATAGAGAACTTTCTGGTCAACTTGTTTCAGGGGTTTTACTGGAATAAAATTTTATACTGAATCAATTGTTCTATTCAAGCCTAATAATAAAAGCCACCCTTAGTGTTTCCAACAATGAGGCTTATATAAATCAATCCCAACACAAAGGGTGAAAATTCAAGTTAACTAGAATAAAATATGTGGAAGGCACACTGCTGTGCTCGGTCACCCTCAAATACACACACACACACACACACACACACACACACGTGCACGCGCGCACACACACACTCTTTATTTCACTGACCCCTCACCAAAGTTCTGCCACGTGGGTACTCTGGACTAGGAAAAGTAGACACAAGGCGCAGCACTTGCTTTTGGCAACACTAACGTCATCTATGGATCTTAAAAGCCGATGTGCTAGGCTAAATGATACCTCTGCCCCGTAAACTTTCACCATTTGCCTCCTGGTAAGACATGAAAAGAAGACCGATGTCCTTAGAACCATTTGGGACTATCAAATACAGGAAGAGGAGGTAAGAAAAAATTATTTTCTGGTAACCAGCTGGAACCCACCCATCTTCCCTCAAGTGACACCTATCTAGCCAAGGGGCTCCATCACACAGCAAGCGAGGTTAGGGACAGTGACATAAACAAACCCAGCTCCACTTCGACGGCCTTGAGCCACAAGTGGCCATTGTGACACGTGAGTCAGACAGGCAGTGGAGGCCATGCAAGTCAGCAGGTATGGAGACTGATGTGCCCCCCCTGCCCCTGGGCTGCATCCCAGCACCCTGCCACCCAGGGCCACCTGCAGATGGGCAGTATCTATCTGCAGTAAACAACAGCGACAAGGGCCAAGAGCTAAGGAGAGCCTCCTAACACCTCTATTCCCAATTTATAGATGACTAACTTTAGGGCACAAGGGAGCTACAAAACCCGTCCACAGCCACACGGCTGGTAAGATGCCAAGAGAAGGATTTCTGTAGTCATTTTCTTCAGCTTTGCTATAGAAGGAAAGGCCTGGAATTCAAATCAAGGCCCATTTGACACAAGCTCTGCTCTTCAACATTCCACCCAGGAAACACGGAGTTATAAAAATTCCTCTCCAAGCATCTTCCTAAATAAGCAGTAGGGTCTACAGTAACACGCTGGATTGCGAGTAACATGTTTTGCAAGTGTTCCGCAAGATGAGCAAACATTTTTTTTTAAATTTTTTTTACATTTATTTATTTTTGAGAGACAGAGAAACAGAGCACGTGTGGGGAGGGGCAGAGAGAGAAGGAGACAGAATCCAAAGTAGGCTCCAGGCTCTGAGCTGTCAGCACAGAGCCCGATGCGGGGCTCGAACTCACAAACCATGAGATCGTGACCTGAGCCGAAGTCAGACGCCTAACCAACTGAGCCACCCCAGCGCCCCAATGAGCAAACATTTCTAATAAATTTTAATTTGAAAAGCCAGCGATGTCTTGCAATACAAGTTGTACGTGATTCCAAACATCACATGATCACAACTGAACCAATGGTTCTTGAAATTCGCTTTGATATACAAGTGCTTTGGATTACAATCATGTTTGTGGAACAAATTATGCTCGCCAACCAAAGTTTTACTGTAATTGCAAACAGTTATTAAGAGAGAATCACAACATCTTAGAGGTACTTAGAAGGTACTGTCATTGAATCCAAACAGTTGGAAAGTACGAACAAAAGTCTTAACTACTATGAATTTCACCCTAAATCACTTAGCCAGTTCTAAGCCAGATCACAACCAATATCCTACAGTCTCCTCTCCTTCAGGATGTCCTCTCCTTTCGCCTATTTTTAAAATTTAAAGGCAATTTTTGTTTTAATGATCATCAAAGTTTAGGACAACCATGTTATACATTTAAACTTCGTTATGGCTGAATTGTGTTGCACCAAAATTACACGTTGAGGTCCTAACCCTGAGCGCTCAGAAAGTGAGTGTATTTGGAGAAAAGCTTTAAAGATGTGATTATGTCAAAATGAGATCATCAGGATGGGTCTTTATCCAGTATGACTGGTGTCCTTATAGAGAAGACACACATGGAGGGAAGGCCTAGTGAAGACACAGGGGGAAGAAAGTCAAGGAGCATGGCTGCAAAAGAAGTCAACCCTGCCAACGCCGTTATCTCAGACTTCAGGCTCTAGAGCTGCGAGTGAATACATTTCTGTCGTTTCATTACCCGGTCTCTGGGACTTTTCTACGGCAGCCCCAACAAAACCCACACAAATTTAACAGCGTTTTATTTCATATTCATCCACAGGTCATAAACTCTTTCTTCACTTAATTTTAGCCAAAAGGCCGAGAAGCGATCATAAACTCTTTCTTAAGCAAAACAAATGACCAAGGACCAGCAGAACTGAAATTCATGTTCACTGTGCCAAGCAAGTCCACTGCTTAAAATATAAGCATAAAACAGAGACTCGTGTCAGTTTCCATGCACAGAATAAATGCGTCCATTAAAATTAAAGTGAAGAAGCCATGTATCATAGATGGTTAAACTTTATCCCTGAATAATAAAGTTGATATAAAGGTGAGGCCAGATTTCTCTTTTAATTAACTGAAAATTTTCACTGAAGAAACAGGATTTCAGAAGTAGCTTTAGAGCCTGAGGAAATATTTTGGACACAGAGAAAGCGGAGATGGAAGGGCCCATGTGGGCTCCTTGTAGGACAAACGCTGCATGTATGATCAGAGACTGAGAACTTGAAGGATGCAGAATACAGAACATTTCCCTGAAAAGGGAGCCAGAGTGTCCTTGAGGATTCTGAGGGAATATACGGGACCTGACCTCAAATAATCCAAAGATCCCCGACATGTAGAAGAATTATCAAGAAGGAATAGCATGTTGCCACCTACCTAAAAACAGTTTCTATAGTGGCATAAAGACTTCTTTTCAAGGAACACATATGTTGAATAGGCTAGATTAAAAAAAAAAATTAATGTTAATTTGTTTTTGAGAGAGAGACAGAGTATGAGCAGGGGAGGAGCAGAGAGAGAAAGAGACACAGAATCCGAAACAGGATCCAGGCTCCCAGTTGTCAGCACAGAGCCCGACACGGGGGTCGACTTCACAAACCACAAGATCATGACCTGAGACAAAGCTGGACACTTAACCGACTGAGCCACCCAGGTGCCCCTGAATATGCTAGATTTTAAATAATATTGTCCCCGGCTTTATTATTCCAACATGTTATGGCCTATTCTTCAGTTATCCCACTGATCAGAATACAAACATTCGCAAACAGCTAAATGAAATATGACACAGCCCCACAGAGGAGGGGAAAATCCCCAACTCAAGTAAACTGGTCTAATCGTTTTACAATTTGCAAGATCCACTTTAATCTATTTGTCGCACGTACCTGTTTGCCAGTTCCTTGCTTCGAGGAACTTACAGAATGTCTAGCAGCACCGAAACAAACACGTAATTAAATAAAATTAGATCAAACACATTCCAGTTACACAAATTAAGCACATAGCTCGATGTGGAAGAACCAAGAAGGAGAAGGAAGGAGAGGCCCAGCGTCCCTCTGCTGTCACCAGGTCTGGCAGTAAACACTCAAACGTTCAAAGAAATCCCACACGTGAAAAGGAAAAAAAGAAACCTCTCGCCCTAGATGTAGACTGAGACGGGGCCATGGTTAAGAGCCTGAGCACCAATACGAGTCCCACGTCTTGCCACAGGAGCAAGTTACTCAGTCCCCTGTAAGACAGGGATAAAAGCACTGCCTACTGCACGGATCTGTAACGAAAATGAAACGTTAATATTTATAAATGGGCTTAGAACACCATGAAGCACACAATAAATACTCTATAAATATTGTTAAATACAAAGATGTGATTTATTCAGGTCCTCACTTTCCTAAGTGTTCAGAATAAAAGTTGCCAGAGAGACAGAGAAACCCCAAAGGCGTAGGTAGCACCCCCTCGGGAACACTGTAAATTGGAGATGAGATCTCAACAGCCCACATTATCATCTCCCCTGGAAGGTATTCCCAAAGACGGGAGCCTGCCATAATCATCGATTCCACCGAAAAGTGTTTTCTGATGGACATCAGAACATAAGCCCCATGAAAGCAGAGGTTTCCTTTTGTTCATTGTTTGGCCCCCAGCATCTAGAACATTGCTGGCACTTGACAATATTTGTGAAATAAGTAGGTGAATGCATGAAGAAAGACAAAGAACTTCACAAAAATATTAATGTCACACCAACGTACAAGCCGCCTGATTTTATTTTCCCGTGGAGGTAACTAAAGATAAGGAAACTACGGACTGTGGTATCTACAGGGATTTGCTTCAAGTCTCAATGTTTCAGGATTAAAGAAGGTCATTTCTACCTTAAGGATAAAAAATCATTGTCCCATACTAAGAATTATTTTTTCTTAATTAATCTCTCTAAAAGGTGACAAGGCCTGTGTATAGGAAGATTAAGAAGGTAGAGGAAATGCTCCATCACAAAAAATGTAGAGCTATTCTCTTCCTATTTTCTGTAGGAGACTAAAATCAGATCATGGGCTACATCACCCTCTTTCTGTACACGCGGCCCACTGGAAGGACTGTTCAGTGGCTATGCTTAAGTCAGCAAAAACTGTAATTCCACAGAGTGGTCTTACAGCATTTTACATGCAGTACTTTTGATCACTGAAGCATGTTTTAGCCAGAGGGTTTTGTTTTGTTTGATTCAGAAATTGGTTCAACTAAAGTTATAAGCTCGTGTCTCAGTCAGGACTTTTAAGGGCCACAAGTGACAGATGATCCAAACAGGATCGGGTACACTAGGTTCCTCAACCAGGAGAATCAATTACAGATCACACAAATTCAATTTCATTCATTGAATTAACATGCAAGGCCTTCCACTATGAAGGAGATGAGGGCTTAGGAAGAGGTCAGTTCTCCGCGATCTGAACCAGAGGAAAGGAAACCAGACTTGGGTGATACGTTTATACCTAATTAAAATATTCTTAGAATTCTCAACACTTTTAAAAACATTAAACAGTAAAGACCTGACATCAAAGCTCCTCTGCCTTCCCAACTTGCTGACCCTCCTGATCCAATATGTCATGTCTCCCAAACATGGCCCTTTGCTAAGGATTTAAAAAAACTCAATACGGTTGGCTCCTCGATGGGCATAACACAATTAATGAAGCAAACCTAATCAGAGCATGCCAAAATTCAGAAGCATGGTGTACTGGTGGGACTTCCAAGTGCCCTTTTAGGAAGTGAGCCATCCAACTATATCCCTTTGGAATGACTTTCTTTTTTATTTTATTCTTCCTCCTAATTCACCCTCCAAAATTCCACCCTCCAAATCACCCTACCCTTCACAGATCCAAGTCCGGGAGCGTCTCATGGCTAAGCCCTGGAGGGTCTGTCCTCTTCCAAACTTCCCTAGACTCCCACTTTCCTAGGACATTCGTCCTTCTGGTGAGAATGTAGAAAAATGCCCCTTTTGTGGAGTTTCTCCAAAAGGAACAAAAGCGTCAACTCACAGGTTAGCCAACACAGCTTACGGGCCAGATTCAGCCCACTGCCGGGTTTTGTAAGTCAAGTTTTATAGGAACACAGTCAGTCTTTCACTTACATGCTGCCTCCGGCTGCTTTCACGCTACAGTGACAGAACTAAGTGGTGTGACTGAGACCGAACGGCCCACAAGGCCTAAAATATTTACTACCTGGACCTCTACCAACCCTTGGTATAACTAACAGCAGTGACGAGTACAAAGTGATGATAAATCTGCCAAGTGGAGAAATAGACTCGACCAGGATTTAAGTGAATCTGGTTTTTTCTTTTCTTTTTATATTTTTCAAAGAGTCATTTTATAGAATTACACTGAATTAACAACAGAGAAGGTATCACCTCCCCTCCCCTATAAAAAATCCTAAACATGCTTTAGGAGACCACTTACTAAAATTCACCAATTTTTAGGGTACAACCTGGTGAGTTTCAGCAGATACATAGAGTCTTGTAACCATATCACAGCCATGATATAAACATTTCTATCACCCCAAAAAAGTTCCCTTTGCTGGTCAGTTCCCTCCCCACAACCTCTGACAGCCAAGGGCTTATTCTGGCTTTACTCCATGGCCTTACTGCGTTATACTGGCTAGAAACCACTTACTCCCAGTTCTTGGGCTCCTCACACATGGATGGCTTTGATCAGAACAGACACCCAGGGGTGCCTGGGGGGGCTCAGTTACTCAAGTGTCCCACTCTTGATCTCAGCTCAGGTCATGATCTCACAATTTGTGAGTTTGAGCCCCGCTTCCAGCTCTGTGCTGACAGCGTGGAGCCCGCTTGGGATTCTCTGTCTCCCTCTCTATCCCTCCCCCACTCATACGCACTCTCATGCACTAAGTAAATAAATAACACTTCTGAAAGAAAGAAAGAAAGAAAGAAAGAAAGAAAGAAAGAAAGAAAGAAAGAAAGAAAGAAAGAAAGAAAGAAAGAAAGAAACTGACACCCACCCTACCACTCACAGCTCTGATTTTCTCAGTCATCTTGCCAGGTTTCTGGTTCAATGCAATGGGAAGAAAGGGTACCACAACACAACGTCTGAGAACTGGATCAGAAGATCTCTCAGTTCCTTCCAGGCCTACAAGTATCTGAACTAGTATGAGTTACCTTCATTTACCATAGCAGAGTATGAAGAAGGAAATAAACTGCCCAGAAACTTCAATCTCAAACATCCTCAGAGCTAAAATAATTATCAAGTGAATGAACTTGGTCTTGGGGAAAGATGCTGTGAGGTTTTCTGCCCTGATTAGAGTCTGAGCCTATGAAGCCATTGCTGAGGCCTCGACTGCCTTCAAAGCAGAAGCTGCAGGAAATCCAAACACATGGAAAGAGCCAGCAATGAGAGCCCTGGAAGGCCAGTTAAGAACCAACCAAGCTCTTCCACTGTATTTATGGAATGGAGCAAGTGATCTTGAGGGGGAGGGATATGCTCCTGGACATTTTCTAGAGTAGCAAGCTTAAAGCACAATAGTGCTGAAGACAAAATAAAAATTTGTGCTCTTAACCATGTGGGAAAAGCTGGTCCACACATCACTAAAGAGGCACCAAATACATAGCAACAAACCCAAGCCTCAATTTCTTACAAGAAGCAACAACACAGAGAGCAGAGGGCAGTCAGTATTTTGTTTCTAAAGCAAACCCAGCTTTCTTGCCGGGAGCTAATGCCTTCTAGGACTTATGTCACCCCAAAGACATCAGAAAATGGAACCAAGAAACAACCACTCTTCGGGTTTCACTATGTACGCAGACAATCCGTTACCGAAAAAGAACTTGGAAATAGCAAATATATCCATGCCAGGATAATTTAAGGAAGTAAAAATAGAAAGACTACCTTAGTTCAAGGATTCAAGTTACCCAGAAAACAGTCAAGTAAATGGCCTGCCCTCATTTGAGGTTTCTGCACTGGTAAGTAATGCCTTCCAGCTGGCAATTTGCACCAGGAAACTCTGCGTCAAAGTTGTAGGCCCTGCAATCTGACCCTGTCTCACCGCAACCCCCGCTTCCCCCACACCCCGCCCCCACCCCCCCCCCACCCCCCCCCCCCCCGCCCACAGCTCCAGCACAACCTTAACACTGTGTAAAGGACCCATCCTGCCATCCCTTCAGCATCCTGAGCCCAGGTGCAAAGGGAGGTACCCAGAGTGGGGACAGGGGAAATGAAATAAGTTAGCATTGTCTGAAATCATCTTTTTCAGGAAATACTTAGGCTGACCTAAATCACTGAACTGACAAATGCAAATTCTGATGCAAATCAGAATCAACCAAAGAACCGATGGTCTAAAGAGATAGATGATCAGCTTTGAGTCCTCCTCCCTTGCCTGTCCCCCTCAAAAAAGTATCATGAACATGAAAGGTAACACTGAGGGCAGGGAAGAAATCTGACGCTGCCTTACATGTCTGAGGATGTCGACATATGTCTGTGCGTATACATATGTATACAAATACATCATAGTAGATGTTCAGCAAAAAAATGCAAAGTAAGTTTTCAGATTCTAAAAACAAAACCAAGTTGTAGAGATGAACACAGAGGATTCCACAATGCTCTGGGGTGGGGGGTGGGGGTGGGGAATGTACTTTCCAAGGTTGGTTGGTGTAATTCAGTAACCAAACAGTTGTATCTAATTCTGGAATGCTTGGGGAGTGGGGGGGGGGGGGGGGGGGGGGAGGAGTAACATGTGTTAAGAGGAGAAAACAATGTACTTTTCTCAATATAAGTTGTAATTCTTCCCCTCCTCCAACACAACTTATTTTGCCAATACTATACATCAGATTTACTCTAAAACCAAACATTGGCTACAACTATTGTGACTGGCGTGCTTACACCGAATGGAAGGAAGAACGCGTGCTTACACCGAATGGAAGGAAGAACTGAGTAGTTCCCCGCACACCACACACAGCAAGTTTAAGTTGACAGCTCTGGGGGGAATCAATTTAGCACAGGGACCAGGTGGTGGCCCAGAAGCTGGGCTTCAGCTCTGCCCATTGCTTGAGTGTCAATACTGCCCAGGGGAAAAGCTCCCCCATGCAGAGGTGAACACACAATACATTTGCCACTTCCTTTTCACCTGGGCCATCAGGATTTCCAGGGAAAAACTGCCATTTGTCTAACTGTCTACTAACACAGCCATCAGCACTTCAAAAGTGCACAGTCCAAACAGCTGGGCGGCGTGTTAAATTAAGCCCCTGGGTTAACAGGAGGCTGTGCGTTTTACAGAGCACCTGCATGTACAAAACACTTCATTGATCCTTGCAATGACCCTAGGGAGGATGCTGGCCAGGTTATAATTATCGCCACTGCATTGATGAGGAACCCAAAATGAAAGAGTGGGCTCCCTAGGACATTGTTCCAGTAAAAAAGAAACAAAACAAAACAAAACAAAACAAAACAAAAAACAAAATGGGCAGGGCTAAGGCAGAACCCAGACCTCAACTGGGCACCCAAATCCTCGTGGGGTCTAAGGTAGTTGATGAAGAAGTGGAAGAATGGAAAAGTAACTTAATTAGGTACATTAATTCACAGACTATGTTTCAGGTACCATGCTGTGCACTGCAGAAATGCTCTAAGATACAAGTGATGTTCAAGTAATTGAAGACTAAAAAATTGTAAACAAAGCAAGGAAAGGGCTATTCTTAAGCTTATTTTACAGGCCAGGATCAGCAGCATGGCAGAGTAATTAAGGAATAGGGCCTCTGAGGCCAAACTGCCTGGATTCAGTTCTGCTACTCCCCAGCTGTGTGACCTTGGAGAAGTTACTTAAACTCTCTGTGCTTCAGGTTTTTTTAACCTACAAAACGGAGAGGATAACAGTACCTACCCTCAAGGGGTCATCTGGTTATCTGGATGATTAAACATGTTAAATATTCTTAAAGCACTTACAACATAATGACAGGCACACAGTAAGTGCTGTTTAAGTGTTTGTGAAAAAAAAAAAAATTTAAGCTCTTTAAAAAAAAAAAAAAAAAAAAGACAAGAAACTGAGGCTCAGGGAGCTTTTAAATAACTGACCTAAAGTCACACAGCCAATAAGAGGCAGTGTTGGGGATTTAAACCATTGCCTGTCTAGCACTGTTAAGGGGAACACAGAAGCCCGTCTGGGATGGATGGAACTGGAGGTCTGACGGCAAGAAGCTGACATCATCACCAGCTGATGGCTTTTTTGTACAGTAGCAGGAGACGGGGGCCAAGGGGATGCTCTATTCAAGGAGGGTGGAGAAAAGCCAAAAGCAGCTGTTGAACTGGGGACAGCTGCCTAGGGCAATGGAGCCTGTTGTGAGGCACCGTCAGTCTTTTCTGATTTTTGAAATGACAGCTTTATTGAGATATAATGCCCAGACCACACAATTCACCCAATGAATTCACACAATTCATTGAGTTTGGGTAGATTCAGAGTCATGCAACCGTAACCATAACCCATCTTAGTACCTTTTCAACCCACCCTGCAACAAAAACCCATACCCGTTAGCACTCACTCCGTTTCACCCACCCCCGCCCTGACCACTGGTCAACCACTAATCTGTTTTCTAAGTCTATGGATTTGCCTGGCTATTTCCCATAATAGATTCTGGACATTTCCCATAAATAGAATCATACAATATATGGTTTTTGGTGACTGGCCTCTTTCATGTAGTAGATTTTCAAGGTTCAGTAAACCTTCTCAACACAGTTAAATGCCATTCCCTTGCTCCAAGCCCTACTGGCTTCCCACTGCCCTTAGGAAAAACCCAAGCCAGCAAAGGGCAGTCTGGTCTGTTGGCCTCCTACCTGCCTCTCCAGCTTCATCTGGCCAAATTCTCCGCCAACTACATGCTGGACACCAGTTTTATTTAGTTCCTCCAGCCCTCAAGCTTCTTTCTACTCCCGGGCATGCCTGAATGCTGTTCCTCCGCCCTAGAATGATCTTCTTCGCAGGGAGGCCCCAGCTGATCCTGGACCTAAAGTAGCCCAATGACCCCTGTTCTTCCCTGTGGATCCTGGTGGCTTCCTTCGTAAGACTTAGCAAATTTCTGAGTTTTTACTTGTTCATTAGTCCTCATTTGCCTCTGTCCCTCTCTATAACACAGAGCTGGGAGCACGCCTGTCTGAATTATTCCCCATTGCAGCGTGCAGGGGCCAGGGCCCAGGGCCACTGCCTGGCCCAAACAGGCACTCAAATAGTGGCTAGACGAAGAGACAAAATGAGGAAAATTCTGGTTGAGGATGAAGACCAGAGTTTAGCAGTGTAAACGGATGAGGCTGCACAATCCCCCCAACCTGCCACACTCTTCTTGGCGAACCTGTCGAATCCCCCCGCTCCCATTTTTTCCTTAACCCCCTGTGACAAGAGCTACGGAAATTCCCCACTGGAAAACAGAACCAGAAGGTCCCGGCCCTTGCAGCTTACAGTGTGGTAAGGGAAGAATCTTCTAGGTTCTTCCACACAAAAATTCCCAAAACTGTGCCATACTTACGGCTTGACAGAATGTCAGCTCTAGTACCCGGAGCGATTAAAGCTTTCTCCTCGTTCTCCAGAAAACCCAGTTTTTACTACACTCTAGGGGCCTCCACGTCGTATGTTACTTGAGTGATGTTCATATAGCAGGCTCTCTTGTCTTATAAAGTCACCTTGGTCTTGTGCAGGGGCTGGAAAGGTACGTAGGCCTGGGCTCTATTCTCACCAGCTATGTGACCTCGTGCAGATCACTTCACACCCGTTCACCAATGTGGACAGGCAAGGGCAGACAGGTTGACCCCGTGGTCCCACCAGCACTGTATTTCTACGATTCTGTGATCTCAGGACACTACGTCCCTCTTCCCATCTTCAAAATCAGTAAGACACCCGCATCATCCAACCCCCTGCTGACAGAAAAGTCAAGGGCTCAGATATCAAAGCCAGCTCCCCGTCAAGAGGGCATGTAATTGGCACCATTTGTATATAGTAACTGACATGAAAAAGTAGTACTTTTGAAGATACTATATTATAAGTTCGTATAAGCCCAGAATTATGGCAGAATTTTAAAGATATATTACGCTTAACAAAAAAAAAAAAAAAAAAAAAAAAAAAAAAAAAAAAAACCAAAAAAAAAAAAAAAAAAACAGGTCCTGTGTTGGCTCCTCTAGGACTGACTGCAGATGTGGCGCCCTGGGCCTCCCCGGAGCCCTTCCCCATCATGAAGCGGGCACTGCCTGCTCCACTCTTCCCCCTCCCTCCCCGGGAAGGTGAGAGAGCTGACCTGAAGAGCAGTCTGAGCTTTTCCAAAGAAAAGAAAATTCTCCACGAGGAAACGTTCATATGCACATACAGTACCAAGCGTAGATTTTAAAAGCCCGCCAAGGAAAGTCAAAGCCCTGGATGAGCCACGAAGCCTATGCTACATGAGAAACGTCCTGGTCTGGGAGCAAATGCAGGTAAAACCTCAGAGACGTCTGTGTTTGCTCTTAAGACCTGCAAACCTGATGGCTTCGAATTCTCAAGGCTTTAATGTGAATTACAACACGACCCATGTCTTACCAAATACTATCGATGAGAAGAAATCAAGTTTTCTGTGATATAAACTTATGAAAAATAAACTTAGAACTGGGAAGAATAAAGATACACAATTACACATATGAAAATGGCAAACAGTTAAATGTCACTTATTACATGGACGTTCCCTTTTCAAGACATATATATAAAACCTTTAGGGGCACCCGGGAGGCTCAGTCGGATAAGCATCCAACTCCCGGTTTCGACTCAGGTCATGATCTCACGGTTCGTGGGTTCGAGCCCTGTGTCAGGCTCTGTGCTGACAGTGTGGAGCCTGCTTGGGATTCTCTCTCTCCCCCCCCCTCTCTCTCTGCCCTTCTCCTGCTTGTGAGCGCTCTCTTTTTCTCTCAAAGTAAATAAATAAACTTCAAAAAAACCTTAAAACTTTTAATCCTCCTCCTATCCCCATGAGTGTGTACTATAACCTCCCACTTCAAAGATGATGAGCGGGCGGGGGGCGGGGGGGGCGGAGGGTGGGCAGTGAGGGCGAGTGACCTACCCATGGCCACACAGAGCCAGAGCCCGGGAGCTGGCACCAGGGTCTGCACTCTTCATGCCCATATCCTGCCTCTCCAAGCTCTAATGCAGAACCTTCACCCACGTTGTAACTGATGCTGTAACTGATCTAAGGAAAATACACTTTTGTATAACAGGAAAGAACACGAGTCATTTCAGCTGACTTACTTTACTGTCTGCAATCACATTTGCAAATTGTGATGGCAATGTAGGGACAAATGACCTCCCGCCTGGATAGGTCAGATGAGAAAACTAAGAGCTCCTGCAGACTGGTCGTTGCTAATACCCTGACATTATCAACCCGTGTCCCACGTTTCCCGTAACAACACTCTAAAACACGGTGAGATGGACTCCATCTTTTTTCCTAGGAAATCGAGATAGAATTCTTTTGTAGCTCTTTCAGTTTCGAATGGAGCTCTAGAAACGGGCCCTTTAGGCCAGTTATGACCATAAGAGGGTAGTGATGCACCAGAAATCTGACCACCTTTAAAGCATTAAGTATCTGCGGAGGTCACGGGACTCTCTCCCTATGTTTCTCAAAGTTACTTTTCAAAAAACTTTAACAGGAAAGAGGCAAGCGTTCTCTTTCCGGGACCAGATAAAAACACACAACATTAGGCAGTGCGCTTCGAGTCTTCTGTATGCCATCAGCATCCCAGAAAAACCAAAGGCAGAGAGAGACCACACTACAAAGAAGAGAAAATGTCGCTGTCGGTACAGGTCAACGTCTTCCCCGTATATCCTGAAGGCTACAGAACAACAAAGAAAAAAGAGAGAAACAACTGTCTGCGGTGTGCTCGCTGGAGTGGAGAACAGGCCAGTTACTGGGCTCGTGCAGGGACTTGCGTCTCAACACACAAACGAAAACCGCAGCAGCACCTGCCCTTCAGAAGCACACACAAGAGTGGCAATGCTGCGAAAACTGGGAAACACCACGAAACCGGAGGCTTCACGGTGCGGCGGTCTGGGGCCCAGGCTTGGCCCTCAGGGAAAGATCCGAGAACTTCTGGGGGGTGGGGGGAAGGAGCAAGGAAAAACGGGGAAGCTGTTCTCCCCTACTTGTTATTTTTTCCTGGTGGGGAAGAAAACGTGGGGGGTGCTGTTCTATGACAGAGTCAACCAGGGAGAGCCAACGGGACAGGAACACAGGAGGCAGTATGGAAACGAGGAGGGAGGAGAAGTTCTGCCGAAGAGGAAACACAGATTAGCCGGGTACTCCGCTTCCACTGAGAGCCACATGAACCTTGACAGTTGTTACCAAGCTGCGTCCTCAAGGGGAACATCAGCTACTGAAACATCTTCCAAGGAACCTCCTATCCCACCCTCCCGAAACACCCCACCCTGCCCCAAAACTCACAGCTACCTGCCTGTTTCGAGTTTGGGAGAGACGGGGCACTATCAACAGAAGTCTTCTGTTTCAGAGTTCTGAAAGAATGACATTTTCCCCAGAATAAAGAGTCCATTCCATCGGAGCCAATTTAGATATATTTATTTAGCATCACATCACCTAGGAGCTGCTTGACAGCAGTCCGGGGAGGGGGCGGGGTGGCGGGGGAGGTTCAGGAGTTCGGAAGCTCATAGGACAGTCTCCTACGAGCAAGAACCTGTTCTCCGAGCTGGAGAGAAAGCAGGTAATAAGAAAAATGAGAACTCCAACTCTGCGGTTTACAGGGAGAAGACAGACAGGAAGCCTAATAAACAAGGTGATAAATGGTGATGTCTGAAGAAAAAAATAAAGCAGCATGACAGACACAACAGTGACACACAGATGGACTTCGTAGACTGGATGGTCAGGGAGTGTGTCTGAAGTGTCACTGAGAGGTGACATTTGATGAGAACGGAGGACCTGAGAAAGGCAGCAAGCAAAGGTCTGGTAGAAGACTTTCCAGGAAGGGGCGCGTGGTGACTGAGTTGTGTAAGCGTCTGACTTCGGCTCAGATCATGACCTTGTGGTTTGCGAGTTCGAGCCCCGCGTCAGCACAGAGCCTAGAGCCTGCTTCGGATCCTGTGTCTCCCTCCCTCTCTGCCCCTCCCCTGCTCATGCTCTGTTTCTCTCTCTCCCTCTCTCGAAAATAAATAAACATTTTAAAAATTTTTGTAAAAAAAGACAAATACCATTTTCAACATGTGATTTTCCTGGGAGGCATGAGGCTCATGCAAAACCACTTCAAGAGGTTACCTCTTAAGAACACGACCAATGGTTTTTGGATAGGAAAACCATGACCTATGGTTTTGCAACAGTAAGTTAACTGTTGACTGAACAGAGAATGAATGGACCCACACACTCCAAAGCGACAGGACAGCATGCTGAAAGCATGAAAATACAGTGGTCACGAGGTCAGGCGACCTGGGCTTAAGACACAGCTTGACTTTTTAACTTCCTATGGGTCTCAGGACAGTTATGTAACCTGCAGAACTCTGTTCTCTTAGCTGTAAACTAAAATATCATGAAGTACTGTTTGCAAGTACTTTGTCAATGATGAAGTGCCTTATTATTATCCTTAAAGACATTTTGAGTCGGTGTTTACAGTGGCATCAATGGAAAGGTTCATTGGAATAAATTCTAAAACAGGAGTGCTAATCTGGCACGAGTGAACTTTCTCATCCTCAAGCCCATTTGGCAGCTCTGGCCTTTGGCCAGCTCTCTCTCAAGTGCGTGACAACTTGTTTACACATTGTAGTAGAAAGCACAGTGTGGAGACCTGGGTTCCAGTCCCTAGTCTACCATTCAACTTCCTCAAGTCCCATCCCACCCTTTATATATAAAAAATATAAGTGAACAACGCCCAGATCTCAGAGCACTATTGTTAATATAAAAATGCAACATCATGCTTTGCACAAGTTACAGTTGACCCATGTCAGTCTATGTTAGGATTCTCTCTCTCTGCCTGTCCCCCGTACACATGCACATTTTTTTCCTCTCTCTCTCTCTAAATACACTTTAGAAGACAAAATCAAAACTAATTCATTTTTAAAAGAGCCTTTAAATCCCTTTTATTTATAAATTAGTACCACTTGCCATAAATAGAAAGTATCAGAAACATAAATGTAATGAAAACAAAGTTAGCTGGATATAACCGTCTCCCAGGGCCTGTTTCTTCATGGAAAGATGGAAAATGCGAGTGACGGGTGTCGGAAGACATGCTGTCTACAAACACAGTCTTCTCTTGACCTTAGACAGACAGTCATCTCCACTATTATCAGGGACTTTGCACTTTGCTTCCAAAGTTACACTCTGCTGTAACATTTCATGAAATACCTTTCCCGAAAGAGGTGGTCAGAAAAGGAGTTCCATTGTGATGATTATCCTGGGGCGGGGAGTTAAAAAAAAGAGTGCCCTAAACAGAGTCACATTTTGGTAGCCGGTTACACTTGGCTGAAGGGTGTCTCTTCTGCGCGTTAACAACCTTTGTTCAGCAAATTTCCAATAAGTTGGTCCATACTCTAGCTGCAAGCATCTGGCTCTTCAAGTTTCAACAAAAACAGCTTTCAGAGCAAATATAGGTAATACAAATTAAAATTCAGAGCACCTGCCTTTGGGTAGGCAAGCCCAGACAACGCGACCCATAACTGTGACAAAGTGCCTGATGGACTTGACTGACAGCACTGGCCCCAAGTGTAATAAAAAACACAATGACTGTTTGTGCTCAAATACATTCAGCCTTCCTCACCCAGCCTGACACACATACTATTTATACATAAGTTAGATAAAAAACAGTCAGTGACAGCATATTTGGGCACCTCCAGATTTGAAGACTAATTATCATCTGTCATCATCCAAGCTTCATAAAACACTAAATAGCACATTACGTTAACAGAAAAACAGTGAGTATGAAATTTGAAGGAATACCATTGCCTCTTTACTCGGGCACCCCTACTCAGCCCTCAGATCTCAGCTCAAACATTCACTCCAATGGGAATATTTCCCTTCCTCTCAACACAAAACCCCAATTATGTATCTCACGGCACCTTTCTTTACAATTTAATATCTGAATAATTGGTGTCTGTCTCCCAAACACAAGCTCCATGAAGACAAGGAACAGGTTGCTTTTGTCCTTCATCATACCCCCAAAAGCTAAGACAGTCCTTGGCAATCCAGAATTATTTGTGGAATGAATGAGTTCAAAGGACGTCAAAATTTTATTACACATTTATAAGCCTTGGCCGTGTTTAGAATGACCACTAAGAGTACATTTCAAAAAGGCGAAAGGACACAAGGCAGGGATCTTCAACTGCCTACAGCTTCCTGCTAGTGGATCTCAATCCAGTGCATCCCCTACAACAGAAGCCTCTCTTTTTCCTCCATGTAACTTCCAAACAACTTAGTCAGGTACTTGAGTTTATCAATGAGCCTTTATGGAAAGGCCTGCTTAGTGGAAGAGGGTTGGTGACAAGGGAGGGAAAAAAGCAAGAAAACTAAAGTTTACTGAGTGGTTACAATGTGTAGCATATTCCTAATTTAACCTACAAAAACAACCAACCAACCAAACAAACAAAAACAACCCTTTGTTGTCACCATCACACAACTGAGACTTGTAGCTCTTCGTAACTTGCTGAAAGTCACACAGCTAACAAACGGCCGAACAGGAATAACTATCCGGCTCTTTGTGAGAAGTCACACAAATGTTACAGAGAACACACCAGGTGAAGTAGGCCTAAAAGAAACAGACAAAAGTCAGGTGAAAGGGGAAGGCATCGTAACACGACTTACAAGAGCTAATGTGTATTGACTGTTCTCCATGTGCTACACACAGGACTAAAGCATCTAACATTATTTCATTTATTCTTAAGGTAAACTCTATGAGGTGAACATGATTACTGTCCCCATTTTGTAGAGTAAAACTGTGGCTTGAGAGAACCAACTCAACCAAGGTGAGGCAGCTGGTAGGCGTCTGTGATCTGAACCCCAAGCTCTCTGAGCACCTATCAGAGTACTTATAGGTGAAGCACCTCTTCTGCCTCCTGCCATGATCTAGGGCTCTTAAGAGAAATAAGGAAGGTAGCAGTCCGTGCATTTAGGAAGTGTCCACCGTATGTCAAGACAAGGCACACAGGGTGATGGGTTGAGATGAAATGACATAGCCCCAGCTCTCTAGAAGCTTATGTATCGATGGAGGCCAAGGAAGACAGAGCTGGTCTTAAGGATGTAGGGTCTGGAGCCATGCTGCCTAATTTCAAACGCTGATAAGGCGTGCAGTTTTGGGCAATAACTTAATTTCCCTGTGTCTCAGCTTAGTCCACTACAAAATGATGCTACTTCATGGTGCTATTATTTTTTTAAATGGGCTAATATAAATAAAGTCACTGGGACAAAATAAGCATGAATAAATATTAGCTATTACTATGTTTGGAACAAATGAAAATCAAGATTAGGTGGGAAATGTACGACCAAATGAAAGAACTATGGAAAGAGAGGAGTTCGATAGTATCTGAAGAACGTGCAAGGTGGACGGGAGCTAAATAAAGTCAGAGAATCCCTCAAAAGAAAACTTTGAGCAATTTATTCATGCAGTGATGTAAGCACAGCAAAGATGGGGACTGTGGCATCACAAGAGAAAGAAAATGGACAGGATCAGATGATGGGCCAGAAATGTCACATGAAAAACAAGAATTATTTAAAGACAACACCAAGGAGTGAATTAGGCTAACTGTAAGGATTCAAACTCTAGGGTGCCTGGGTGGCTCAGCTGGTTAAGCGTCCAACTCTTGGTTTTGGCTCAGGTCACAATCTCATGGTTCATGAGTTCGAGTCCCACATCGAGCTCTGCGCTGACAGCACGAAGCCTGCTTACAATTCTCTCCTTCCCTCTCTTTCTCTGACCCTCTCCTACTCATGAACTCTTTCTCTCTCTCTGTCTCTCAAAAATAAATAAGTAAACATTAAAAAAAAAAAAGAATTCGAACTCTACCCAGCGAACAGCAACATGAAAGGGCAAACATATGAAAAGAGAGAGAAGTATAGGAAGAAGATGAGGTAATGCATTTCCTCCTGCACCTGCTGAGTTGACTGTCCCCATAAGTGAGTCAGTCAGTGGGCACAGCCTGTGGGCACCAGGAGGCTCCAGACCAGGCCCTGCAGAACGTCTGGCCCAACAGGTTTACATAATGCATGGCCCAATGGAGTCATAATTATTCTGAAGAATCCACAAGATCGATCTTATCACCTCCTTCCCTTTTATAAAGAAGTTCATGTTAAAGGAGCTAAGAAAAATTGAAGACAACACAACTAGAAAGTGGCAGAACTAGCCTTGAGACTCAAGTTCATCCAACTCCACAAGCTATCATCTCTCCAGTGGGAGGCTCAGACAGTGAGGCTTGGAGGATGAGCCAGCTCTCCAAAGAGATCAGACTTACGACACACACTTGGCCCTTCCTGCCCTGCAGCCTGGGCATCATTCTCCATTGGGCCAGCCCTCCCATGCCTTCTCTGAATCAGCAGTTGTGCTCATTACTCAAGAGCCAACAGTAATCCTCTCAGCTCCCAGTAGTCATAAGCCACCCTCCTCCCCAAGTGGAAGTGATCACCTCCCCCAAACTCCCAGAGGCCTTGCTGTCCACCCTACCTGCCTGGCATATACAGACAAGCTTCAACTTAGGTACGCAGATTTAGCCGCCATGTGCCTGCCCCCCCACCCCCACTGATGATCGAAGCTGATTCCACGACTGTGTCTTCCCCAGGGCCTCTTCCTTCCCCTCGGTTCCACTGGACTTATCTTGGAAGCTGCCACCTTGGTCAAAGGTTAACTTTCTGGAGACAGGAGGACTCCTGTTTGGCCATGGGCCAAAGGCACCCTGCTGTACCTTTTGACAAATTCGAAGCACTACAGTTTTCTCCTCCACTACTTCCTCTTCCAACTGTGAATTTATGATTATTTTTTTTAATGTTTATTTATTTTTGAGAGAGAGACAGATAGCGTGAGTGGGGAAGGGGCAGAGAGAAAGGGGGACACAGAACGTGAAGCAGGTTCCAGGCTCTGAGCTGTCAGCATGGAGACCGACGCGAGGCTCAAACTCGTGAACGGTGAGATCATGACCTGAGCCGAAGTCAGCCGCTCAACCGACTGAGCCACCCAGATGCCCCAACGACTGAATTTAAGTTCCTCTGAAGAAGTCATTCCAGTGTTGTTCACAATATCTTACATATGGTAGATATCCAATAAATAGTCATTGTCAAAGATCATGAAAAAACAACCTTTCTACAGTAACCTCCAGCAACCTCACCCCACACTTCAGAGCCCAAAGGTAAGTCCAGAGGCTTCTAGACAAACAGTATATGAGGCCTGGGGATTACTTTCTTTTACTCTGCAAAACCAGCAGCATTGCCAGTAGAAGCAATGATATTATAATTTTTTTTTTTTCCATATATGAATGGTTTCATGTTAGGAAGGCCTGGAAAACATAACGTGAGTCCTTTCTCTGAAAAGTTAAAGATAAGATAAAGCCTCTTCAATAAAGTACATTCAGTTGACTCACTGAATGTACTTCTGCCAACCCAAAGCCTACCTATTCTCATTTCAGGAGCAAGTAAGTTATTTTGTTTCCCAGCCTCCAAACACATAAGCTGAGTACATTTAAGAAAGGTGCTATGGATTGGGGCACCTGGGTGGCTCGGTCGGTTAAGCATCCAACTTCGGCTCAGGTCATGATCTCATGGTCCGTGAGTTCAAGCCCTGCGTCAGGCTCTGTGCTGACAGCTCAGAGCCTGGAGCCTGTTTCAGATTCTGTGTCTCCCTCTCTCTCTGCCCTCCCCTGTTCATGCTCTGTCTCTCTCTGTCTCAAAAATAAATAAGCGTTAAAAAAAAAAAAAATAATTAAAAAAAAAAAGAAAGGTGCTATGGAAATGGGTATGAGGCTAGAACCATCCGCTACCTAAAAGCCCAGGGCAGTAACTTTGAAAACATGGCATTCCAGGGGCCATTTGGTAAGACAGTCACAGTGTCAAAACATTATCATTACGGTAATCACTCACTTCAATAATTATGCAAAATTCATTCCTTCCTAAGGAAGGAATATTGAATGCACTCTGGTTTATCAGCAGAAAGTAAATAATTTGTTTTAGAAAGATTTCCATCCAAAATCAAAGGGAAAAATAATAAATATCCAGGTGTTAAAATGAGGAGGTTCAGTTATCAGGAAAATTTACATATGTGGAACAGCTCATTCCCTCATCAAGCCCGGTAAACACGATATATTGTATCAATTCTCTCCAAAGAATTACAGAATGTCCACTTTCTTATCTTTTCTAATTCCACAAACAATCTAACTGTAAGACACAAATGGCTGATGAGGTCAGCTGTTTGGCACCCAGTAAAACCTGTTTTTACATAAAAAATCCATTTATGTCAAAGCGTTCAGTGCATTTCAAAGATAATTCATTAAGATTTCTTGAATCTATCACTGAATTGCCAGTGAATGAAGAAAATGATTATAATATTATGACATCGTGACTTCTATTGGAATCCCCGGGCAGCTATTGGCTTTGTAGAGTAGGGGGGAAAGTTCTTGGAGCTTCTCTGTAATTTTTAGTACAATTTCAAAATATCTCTAATAGAATGAGATGGATACTTGCTATTGATAATTAACCAGGTCAGCAAAGCTTGGGCGCATCCAAGGTAGCCCGAGGGGCGGGGTCACCTCACACGCTCATTCCCTTGCCTTCCAGTGAGCTCCCTTCCTAAACACCTGCCATCAGCCCTATGTGTCATTCACACTGCTCCTCCTAACACCCAAATATACTCATGTGAACCCCACCCCCTCGTTTAGCCCCTTCAGTGGTTCCCCAACACTCACAGGATGAAACCCAACTCCCTAACATCACTCACACCAGACACTGTCCCGAGGTATTGGCAAGACAGCCATACCTGGAAGACAGTCCCTGCTCTCATGGGCTTTCATCCTAATAGGACACAGGCAACAAACACCCTGGCCTGGAACAGGTCAGGCGGTCAGTGCCAGGAAGCAGGCTAAGTGTAGGGAAAGGAAATAAAGAATGACAGCAGTCAAAGAAGGGAATGAGAAAAGTCCTCAAGAAAAAGTCCTGAACGCATGCAAAGGCCTCCCCCAGTTGGCCCCTGGCTTCCTGGACAAGCTCCTCCCCTACATTCGGGAGGCAATTCCAGCCTCTGAGTTAGGATTCCTTCTCCGAACACACTTACTGCCTCACATTTTCCTGCCTTTGCATTTGCGCCTCTGCCTGCAATGCTTCCACACTCCTCTCCGATGTCGCAGACTCCTCCCGACCCTCCAAGATTCAACTGAAGCTTCTACTCTTTGATGAGGCCTTCCCTGCACACCAGCCCCACACCAACCCCCCAGCCCAGCAAGGTCAGGGCCCCTCCCTTCTGCCACCTGGCCCAGGCCTTTTTATTCCTGTCTCTGATTTCTCAGTAAAATGGAGCTAGCTCCTTAAAGTCCCAAGTATGAGACTCACCCCAGCACCTCGTCCCTCAAGACAGCTGTACCTTTAGAAAGTCAGCTCACGAATGAAATGTGTGCCCTTCTTTTTATAATACCATCTTTGAAAAGATCTGCCCATGAAGAAAGCGTAAACCCATGGATGCCCTTTTTTAAAAACCTCTTTTTGTGAAACTGACTATTTTTTGTTCCTGAAAGCTGCAAGGCTTAAAAGTCTTTTTGGGTTTTTCCCCCTATAAAATTATCTGGACGCCTAGCCATGTGTCGTGGTACAGGAAGCAGCAATGACTCTACAGTTAGAAAAACTTTATGCTCGAAAGAAGAAACCCTATCTGCCAGGACACCGAAACATTGCTGAAGATACAATGAAAATGTAACGGACGCGATGAAAGCAGCATATACTCTTCTGTAGCCTGGGATGATTTTCATGAAACTTTCTTTCTCAGAGGATAAACTGTTTAAAGGCGGGGAGGAATGCATACCCCCTTTTTGGCTCTTTTTCTACAGCTGCACTCGGGACCCTTAACACTCAGCCTACCCGCCGACACCCTCGCGGTGCCCAAACATATGGCTCTTGCTCAAGGGGAAGGATTCAGGGTAAGAAATTCCGCCGTCAGGGCAGACCCCTCTGCCATTATTTTATGGTTTCCATTTCGTTTTCAATGTTGGGCAAATCAAAGTTCTAGAAGGGAAAGCCTCCCGTTTCAGTGTGAGGATGCCGGATGCAGAGTCGGGTTTTCGAGGCACAAATGTTAGCCAGATCCCACGAGGACCGGCCTGGACCACGCAGCCGGCTGTCCCCCCCTCAAGCCCAAACTACAGTCCCAGAACCGAAGACCCTTTAAATACAGCCAAAGAAAACCTCAGCTGCTCCACCCCCAATTCAAGCACCAAAGGAAAAAAGGGGGAAAAATCGTTTCCATATTTCACATAAACACAGATCTTACTGCGGCAGCGAGGAATGTGTGAGTCAAACGAGGGCTGACAGTGATTAGCGCACAAATGGAGCCCCTGCTAAAAATTCATACAAGAATGTGCAGCAAAGAACTACAACAACAGACGCCCCTACTGTGAAATGCTGGTGTTTATGTTTCAAAACGACTTTTTAAAAAACGAACTGTCCTTTTCCATGGGATCCTAACTTTTTCGTTGTTCAAGAGGAAGCACCTGGAAGAGACTTCCAAATGGAAAACTTGTGCCAAAGTAATTTGAGATTCTGTACTTACAACTTAACTGTAACTGTATATTGTTCCCCCAGCCCCCAGACCCCTTCACACGGTGGTTGAGATTAGCTGTGCCCTTGAACGATCTTTGGTTTATGGCACTAGCAGTGGTCACGGTGGGGGAGGAATAGAAGCAAATAAATCACAGAACGGCTGCAACTCCAGAAGGGTAATTTTGGGAGCAGTAAACTTTCTCTGCGTTGAGAACCAAGAACCAGAATATCTGGTGCTGGGGCCATCTCATTTCATGATAAAAGAACACAGAAGGAAAATAAATAGACCACAAGTACCATTCCCTGAGCCCTTCCGTATTCCGTAACACGAGTTGGGCATTCCACTCCTAGTGTCTCGTTAATCCTCATAAGAACCCTAAGATGTATTAGCGGCCCCATTTGCAGATGGGGAAGCAAGATCTAAATGGCTAAGTGCTCAAGGTTATACTGCCTGTAAGCACTGGACTGAGAATTCCAGGTAGGGCTTTTGCTCTGCCCCAGGTTGGCTCAGCCTCCCCCCCCCCCCTTTGGAAGATGACAGCAGGTGAAGCTCCCATCCTACAGTGACCTCCCCAGACAAGTCTCATAAACAGGATGGATGTAGGGAAACCGAGCTTTTTCCCTGATTGTTCTCTACATGATCAAACTGGCTGATGCTTAATAAATGAACGAATGCAGAATGTAAAATCTAGTGTCTGAGGAACCCACAGTAACTGTCATGTGAGCATGTCCATGTTGTCCACTGTCAAAGAGGTGACACTACTGAGCTGTAACTAGCAATTCCATATCCAACAGAAGATAAATCATGTTCGTAACCTCATTATGTCCCACAAAACCCCAGTTTCCTGGAAAGCCAGAATAAAATAGTCAACTGGGTATGTGCCATCGTGTCTAGAGATTATGATCTCTTTATAAAGCCATGACATGGCCTCACCTCTTCCTTCTACTGCTTATTTGATAACGGTTCGTATAAAAGATCTAAGTGACCAAGAAAGTCCATCTCTCCTTAAGAATTTCCCTCCTTAAGTCGGCAAACGACAGTAAAATATAAAAGACCTGGTGCCTTCAAGAACAGAGAAGATTAGGAAAATGGGCACATATTGCCATGTGCCCTTTATGATTGCATCATCTTTTTAGAGTTTATGAATTTATGCATGCATACGTTTTGGGTTTTTGTTTTTGTTTTTGTTTTTTAAGAGACCGGACTACCAGGTTCTGGTCATTTTCAGAGCACTAAAGAAAAAGAATGACAGCAGGTGGCTGGCAAATTGTCAAGCCAATAAGGCATCTTCCGCCTTTGTCTAAACAACACGTACTGAGGTCATAAAGACAGCATTCCAGCAGCGACTGCTGCTCCCGGGACAGTTGCTATTGCACTTCGGGGAGTGGCCACAAAGGCCCATGGTCTGTTGGGGTTCAGCAAGCTCAAATGTACAACACAATTTTAGGGAGTTTATCATCAATTGCTTCCCATGGTGTGAGCAACTCATGAAAGCATGAAAATAATGACCTACCTCTATCTCCCTTCCAAAGGGTTCCCTTCGTCAATTCTGAGTCCTACTTCTCAGCATTGAAATTCAAAGAAGTGACCTTGCCCTTTGGGTCAAAAAATCAACCAATCCCTCTTAATCAGGCTTTGCCAAATTACGAAGCAAGCTGTGGAGGAAGGTACAAGTTCCACATTCTCCCTGTGCCTTGGAGATTTCAAAGACTGTATATCAGGCCATCTTCCACTCTAACACGATCTTGACATTTAAAAAAAAACAAAAAAAAGAAAGACCAAATGTTTGTTTGAAGCAGAACAGGTGACACGGTAATAAAGTCTCATAGTGAGAGATCAATTCTCTCTCATCAGGCTGACCCAAGATATTTTGCCAGGTGCTGGCCAGCCTGCCATAAAACATCCTGAATCTGCTCTTCAGCACCAGCCTGCGTGGGCCATGACACCCTCCTGTTCCTAAGAGGTACCCAGATTTTCATAGAGCCATTCCTAAATGACTGATGATTTGAATGAAGTTTAACTGTATAAAAATTACTTCTAAAATGTTTGAGGTTCATTTAAATAAAATGACGTGGAAAGATCTGTAAAAGAGTATTAAATGTAAAAGCAAAGATAGGAATCAGATTCAAACTACCCATGAATCCATTTATATAAAAGAAAATAAATTACCTACGACTATGTATAAAAATTTATGTAAATATCTAGGAAGGGCTCTGGAGGCGCTCACACTCAACTCTGGAAAAGGAGAGGGTTTGGTAGAGAGAGCAACGGTCTTTTCTAATTACCTAGGGTTACATTGTTTACATTTTTCTTACAAGAAAGTATTTCTATAGTATTACTGGACAAACAAAAATCAAATCTGTAGGCAACAGAAGGACAATGGGGGGCGGGGGAAATGTATGAAAACAAATCACATTCCTTGGCTCCCAAACATCTTATCGGAAAGGACTCTGCATTAATATTCTCGTGCTTACCAAGCTGCTCCACAAGGCTGCATCTCGGCCTGTGTTGTGAGCGGCAGCTGTTTCCTATCACTCCTTATCTGCTTCCTTCAAGGCCGTGAAAACTGCAAGGCAGCTCTGTCTGGTTCCAGAAGCTGAACTTATAAAACCGCGTCCACACCTTCACCCCAATGGCATCTTGGGAGGAAGGGCAGGAAGGCTCCAGATAGCAACTTGCTGCCTTTATATTTCTGGGTCTAAGGCAGAGTATTATTCCCGAACCTTCTTCCCTGATACACCTAAGCCATTGTCAAGGAGCCTCTAGGCACCTGACAGTCCACACTAGTCTCGGCCTCTACCTAGTCACGACAGCCATCATACCCAAAGACATTTAATGTTCCTTGGCCTAAAAGAAAACAGAGGGTTACTGATAAACCTTCAAGCACTTCTGAAACAGGCTGGAAAAAGAGACAATGTGAGTACAACTTATTGATTTCCACAACTGGCCATGACCCCACTACCAACTTCAGCCTCCAGCACTGCCAACGGACAGTTTTTAGTTTCCTAAGTCTCTTCACCTAGAAGGCCCCACCCCCCTCCCCAACAGGCTGGAAAACTCCCCTTTATCCCATAAAACCATCCTCAAGCAACTGTCCCTTAAACTGTGTGCGTGTGTGCGCGCACACCCACCCACTCCCCCCCACGCACACTGCATTCTGTGCTCCTAGACCTGTACCCATATCCATTACTGAATGTCCCAGACCATGTTTTGTAGTCATTAGTGCTGACATCTCTCCTGCTGGACTGGACGCTCTCGGGCACTGGATCTCCACAGCTGACCCTGAGTCTAGCACATCACAGGTGATGAATACAGGCTTACTGATCTGGACTTCAGTGTAGACAGGACAAGGACTATGAAGCCCCACACTGCACCCGGCGGGGGGGGTGGGGCTACAAGGCTATAAATGAACAGGACTGGGAGCCAGGATGTGAATAGGGTGACTCTGGGAGAAGAGTATGATCACAAACGTTCTGGGCTGGGAGGATGGAGAATTCGGTTCTGGACTAGGTCCTGCCACTGCAGCTTGGCTGTGTTAACTCTCTGGGCCACGATTGCTTTAGCTGTGAAATGAAACCATTTATTGGCTCAAATGAACCTGTATGTGGACTGCATAATCTAAGGTTATCACCGTCGCTCACAATTACAGCTAGTGATGGAGAAACACGTGGAAATCAGAATGCCAGAGCCACAGACTGAAGAAAAAGGCCCTCCTTTGTTATATTCCCAGAAGTCAAAAAATAGCCCAATTTTCCTAATAAACAGGCCATATTCCAGTTCACAAACCTAAACAGGATCAGAGCTCAGCACCACTCAACACCTCCCTCTTCTTCACTCCAAGGAATCCTTCTGGTCTCCCTGATCTCAAACCTGTCAGGATCTGCCCCCATACCTTCTCCCAAATAAAATGAATAAAAATTTCAAAATAAAAATAAAGTGCTATGATTTTGAGGCAAAGACATCTGTTGCCAATTTAAGCAGCAAAGGAATACTGACAGCAATCCTGGGTCTTTAAGGCTTGTAAACAGTCAATTAGCCACACAGGCCTGCTGGCTCGCCTGGCCGGATTGCTTCAGGCCTTTGGTGGGGATTTTTAGCTTGGCTCACCACCCCTGCTTTCTTAGCAAAATTGCCAGTTCCACCAGTGACAGTGCTACCAATCAGCATGGATGTTACCTCCCTTTTTATCGGATCTTCAATGGATTTTTTAAATCTTTTAAATTCGGTGTACAAGTTTGAAAATTGACAGCATCTAAAATACACCGTGCATTAAAGCATAAGCAGCAGCTTGCACCTCCCTACACAGAATTCTAAAGCTGTAACGGGGAAGGGGGGCACCTGGGTGGCTCAGTCGGATAAGCGTCTGACTTCAGCTCAGGTCATGATCTCATAGTTCGTGGGTTCAAGCCCCACGTCAGGCTCTGTGCTGACAGCTCAGAGCCTGGAGCCTGCCTCGGATTCTGTGTCTCCCTCTCTCTCAGCCCCTCCCCTGCTCATGCTCTGTATCTCTCTCTCTCTCTCTCTCTCCAAAATATCAACATTAAAAAAAAAAAATAAGCTGTAATGAGAGGGTGGGGAGTGGTATGGATAGATATGTCACAAATATATTTTTTGAAGTAATACATAAACGTAAAATAATTAAACAAATGCAAGAAGTTGAAAACTGACCTAGAAGAAATTATGTGCCAGTTTCTCAAAAGAGAAAGGGATGTCTTTGGCTAATACAGATTTATTCAGTTTTAAGACAACTTTTCTACATTTGTCACTGCTGAAATCCTGTGCCAGAGCAGGTACACATGGATTAAACTACAAACACACCTCTTCCCTTGCCTCCTCACAAACGCCTTACCAAAGTCTACTTGCTCTGTAAACAAGCAAATCAGGCAAACCCTTCCGCTTTTTATTTCACACCCCATGCCTCCCAAAAGTGACACCAGGTATGAGTCTTGCTCATAAACCCAATGACACAGTGTTTCATGTCACTCCAGGACCCTCTCTGCGACCTGTGGGGACCATCCTCTCCCCTTGCACAGGGAACCTAAAAGTCCTTTGAGAAGTTTGTGACTTTCTAGGATTCTGAAGTTGAGGGAAGCAACTCTGGTTACTAAAGAACATAAGTAAATCACCATCCTGATAGCTATTCCCACAGTGCTTACAGGAGCACATCTTACGAAATAACTTCTTGGCTCCTAAGAAGAAACCGGGCTGGTTTTCTTAACTGGGCTTGGTGAGACAGAGCGCCTTCCACTGGGGCTGTTGAGCCAGATGATGACAGAGGACTATTACTCAGTGGAATACATACTACACTGAGGAGGACACACCCAAGGATTGCTGTCACCCCACCGGTTATCAAAAGCCCCACTAAAGCAGGCAATGTAGTAAGTCGAGGACATTAATTGTGACACCACACCGGCTTAAGAGGCCAGCCTTTGGCAACAGCCTGCCCTCTGACTTTTAATGCTTGTACTCGACAGATCACTGCTAGCAGCTGTCAGCTCTCAGAACAATCAGTTAGGGGAATAACCAGGGGGAGAGATTTAAGAAATCATCCACACCTGGGGTGCCTGGGTGGCTTGGTTGAGCCTCTCATTCTTTTTTTAATTTTTTTTTTGATGTTTATTTATTTTTGAGAGAGACAGAGCATGGGCAGGGGAAGGGCAGAGAGGAAGGGAGACACAGAATCTGAAGCAGGCTCCAGACTCTGAGCTGTCAGCACAGAGCCTGACATGGGGCTCGAACTCATGAACCATGAGATCATGACCCGAGCCAAAGTCAGATGCTTAACCGACTGAACCATCCATCATGTACCCTGAGTGTCTGACTCTCGATTTCAGCTTGGGGTCATGATCCCAAGGTCGTGGGATGGAGCCCCTCACTGGGCTCTGTGCTGAGCTTAGAGCCTGCTTGGGATCCTCTCTCTCTCCCCCACTCTGCCCCTCTCCCCCACTCATGTGCTCTAAATTAGAAGAAAGAAAAGGAAAAGAAAAGAAAAAAGAAAAAAGAAAAGAAAAGAAAAGAAAAGAAAAGAAAAGAAAAGAAAAGAAAAGAAAAGAAAAAAGAAAGAAAGAGAGAGAGAAAGAAAGAAAGAAAGAAAGAAAGAAAGAGGAAGGAATGAAGGAAGGAAGGAAGGAAGGAAGGAAGGAAGGAAGGAAGGAAGAAAGAAAGAAAGAAAGAAAGAAAGAAAGAAAGAAAGAAAGAGGGAAAGGAAGGAAGGAAGAGAAAGAAAGAAAGAAAGAAAGAAAGAAAGAAAGAAAGAAAGAAAGAAAGAAAGAAAGAAAAAGAAAGAAAGAGGAAGGAAGGATGGAAGGAATAAAAAAGAAAACAAAAAAGAAAGAAAGAAAGAAAGAGAGAGAGAGAAAGGAGGAAAGAAACCATCCACAGCTTAAAGTTTAGGAGGTGGAACCAGCATCCCCTCCCTCTATTCTATGCCATTTTATATCAATACATCCCCCAAAATATCCAATTTTCTTTTTGCCCTTCCTCACACTGAGCTGTAACTTACCATTTGTAAAAGGCAGGGTGTCTGTGTTTAATTCGAAACGGTTCTGTTGGAAATGTGAATTTTTACCCAGGATATCCCTGTAGTCTATGCATCCAAACAACGGCTAGAGTTTTATCAAGCACTTGCTATGTGCCATATAGTGCTGTACTGTGGTACCTGCCTCACCTGCATTATCTCACTTACCCCTCAATATAAACCCTGAAAATTTAGTAACAGCATGACCCAAATTTAAAAATAAGCTAGTTGACTACAACAATGTATATGACTTAACCTACGTCACACATCTAGCGGTAATGGGTCCAGACGTCAGCAGTCAGCCCTGGTCTTAACCACTATGCATTATAGCAGCCACAAATGTTTCTGAATGAGGAATGAACCACACACAAACACACAAATGTACACAACCATGGGGGGGGGGGGGTTGTCGGAGAAAGGAAGAGAACTATGAGTGAATGCATGAATACATTTTCCCTTCAGGCAGAATCTTTAAGAGTTAAACAATTGTTCCTCTATCGCAGGGCAATTAACTTCAGGCATGTGCTCCAACCTTCACCCAAAGCAGACAGATTCCATTGAGTGCCAGGATTTTTCAAAGTCAATTCCAACTTTGTTAGAGAGACTTGAGGGTTTTACCTTCCTCCCTATCAAGTGTTTACCAAAGACCTTTATTGTCTGGCCCCAATTTGAGAAGATAAAACAGACACCGTCTCAGACCATCTCAAGTGCAAACGTTAATCCCATCATTTAGCTTTAAGATGAAAATGATCTTCTTAAAAGAGAAAAAGAATGTTAACTGCATGCATCAAACCAAAGCAAACCAACCAAAGCGACTCTATTCCTAACATCTCACAGCAACAATATGTCACGTTCATTATAATTTTGGATCTGTAAAAAGCAAACAAACGAACAATTACAATAATAAGGTCTATAGTACACAGGCTGCTTTTATAAGATAGGATAGTCTTATAATGTCTTTATAATAATATACTTACACAGTTATTACCAAGATGATAATTATCTGCCTTACTGCACAAAATTGTTTTCAGATCTTCTGATGACAATTAAGTCATTATAAAAGACAGATTTCACCTCACTGATCACTTCCAGGAAATCTCCCACAATTGCATTTCATAAAATAGATTATCTTAGATCCTTAGATTTCACCCTGAATTCCTAAGGTTGCTTATAAGCATTTATACTTTTTCTTTTGTTAATAGTCAGTCTTAGGAAATCCTCCTTTTCTCCTTGATTAAAACATGATTTTAGGAGACGGAATTTCTATGGCAGAGCTGGAACATTACATTATCTCGAGTTAAAGTTAATTTTTAAACTGGAAATACGATAAAGGGACCAACAACCATGTTACCTTAATTAAATATTTTTGCAATATCCATTCTAGGGCTTAAAAAAAAAAAAATGAAGGAGAAACCCAAAACACGCCTTGGGATAGGAGACACAGCCACTGATGCAAAAAGAAGTTATAAAACAGAATTCCAGGTTGCTAACGCACACAAGAGAAGGATGTTAAATTGGTTAAAGTAATAGATAATAGATGTGCTACAAACCATCACATACTCAGAAATTATTGCGGGGGAGGTAGGGGGTGGGGGTGGGAAGAGAAGCAAAAAAAAACTGGTTTTTTAAATGGTAACTATTAAAACACCAAAATTTTACCTTGTCAAATTATTTTTAAACCACGTTCCACTGAATTAGAATTGTGGACTGCTAAGGATAGAAGCTTTCCCAGAACTGAGTATATGTTTAACCCTGGGACGATGTGGCAATGTCAACCACCCACAACAATCTGGGAAACAATGCGAAGCAAGAGAAGGGGCAGCCACACCCTTCAGAGGTGGGTTCTTACTTCAGTTTCTCATCCAACCATAATCAAGCCCTATTAGTTTTAAGTATAATCTCAATGTCCTTCCAGAGTTCAGGACCTCGGAGATGAACGCCCAGGTGGCGGCGCCTGGATCTGGTACAGCAAGTGTGATTCATCTGGGCCTGGGTCCGAAATGTTCTGAGTCTGTATTTTCAAGATGTAGGTATAAATTGCATCATGCTAAAAGTCAGAAAGGGAGGAAGAGAACAGTATATCTTAAAGGTGGAACATCCTTCTGGGGTTGGGAAGGAAGTGATTTCCTAACCTTTGAGTGAGATTTCTGACCACTTCTGGATAATAAATTCCTACAAATGCTAAGCTATGCTTTTTGGCTCACCCCACCGGAGTGAAGACTGAATATATAAAGACTACATTATAGGCTGAGCTAGAAACAATCATCAATCATTAATCAGCCATGGGCAGCAGACTGGAAATGATAACACACAGAACACCCACAGCTCAAGGTATAACTCCACACCACACTCCCCCCCAAAGCACTTACTTCCTCTGAGCTCAGCCTGCCCCACCCAACTCCCAGGCTCTGTTCCTCTCCATTCCTCACAGCCTTCCCTTTTCTCTCCCACCACCACCAGACTTTGTTTCATCAAGTCCGTGTTTTAGCAGTGCCTCTGTGTGTTGACGAAGAGTTTTCATGTCTCTTTGTGCTAAAAACCTGACCGGTTTCACAATTCACAGATCAAGGAAAATAAACACCCAGGAAGTCAAGTAAATTTTCACAGAGAGCATTTAACTGAGACTTCTTGAAATTCAGGGACTCCCCTACAGTGGAGGGACAAGTTCACTCTGGGTCATAAACCCAGTATCATGCTCTGTTCCAGAAGAGTCAAGTAAGTGCCTCTGCAACAGGATCCTGAATCAAATAACATATAGGATCCTTAAAAAATATAAACACATATATGGATAGTTATACATATATGTGTGAGTACATATATATATGTATGTACGTATATGCACACACACACACATACACACATACACACACACACACAGATATTATGTGTGTATATACAGGCACATGCACCTCCAGAATAGAAGGCTACTCAAAGATCTTAATTTCTTCATTTGTTTCCACCTACTCGGAGGCATAAACAGGGCCCTCGTGATCTATTCCTCTCCCCAAATACAAACCTCTCCAACCTCATCTCCTTCCACTCAACCTCCTGATAGGTACAGCACAATCAAGTTCTTTCAGTAGCCAGTACTTAAATGCCTGGCTCTCTCTTGCCTTTCAGTTTTCTGCCAAGTATTTTCTTTCCCCTCCCTAATCCAGGCCGGGTTACCTCTTGCCCATACTACAGGTCTTGATTTGAAAGTGGCTTTCTCCAAGAAACCATTCAAGCATCACCCATTCAAACCCGGGTTAAATACTCCTCCTCTGCACACCTAGGACACCCTGTAGCTTAAATGCCGATGGACTGGTCTGTGTGTTCCCCTTGACAGAAAATGTCAAAGACACCAGGGATCCTTTCTTGTTCACTACACCTATAAGAGATATTATAAATGACAGGTTTTCAATAAATATTTGCTGACCTGTATGTAAAGTTATTTGGTTTATCTATTGGCACCAGTTTTCCTGCTAACAAATGGCTTCCACCTATGGGCTGTAACAGACATTCTTTACATATTATTTTATGGCATTCTGAGTATTTCAGACAAATCTTAGGATATATGAAGGTAAATGATCAGCAACAGGGAATTCTCCCAAGGTTTAGGATCCATCCATAACAAATCTTTCCTACCTAAATGGGTTAACTAGGGAATATCACAGAACTCAGGGAGCTATTTACTCTCATTTCCAAATTTTCATTTCCAAAAAATGTGGGGGAAAAATGGGGAAGGGAGAATTTCTGCTGAATAACTCTTCTCTATGGAAGCCACAGTACACAGTCATTCACTAAGTGAACGGCTTTGTTAGTATTAAAATAAGAGATTGCATCATCTACACTGTACTGTTATCCAGTTGGCATAACACGTCCCAATAGATCAAATAGCTAGTCACCAAACAGTTAACTATTTCAGAATTTGGGTATCGGTTTTAAAGAATTAAATTAAAATGCATTCAGTACCTCAGTCATACTGAGAACAAACCAGAGCTGTGTTCTTTCAGGAAGTGGATGGTCTCTCAGACATCAATTCCTCTTTTCCATTTGTTCTTGGACATACTCAGACTTCTGCTGCCATCAACGCACTGAAACTACCCCGTCCGGTCCACCCATGTCCTCTATGTGGCTCACTCAAAATGCTGGTCAGTTCTCTGTCCTCCCCTCACCAGCCTGGCCCAGCTGACTATACTCCTTCCTTCTGGGAACACTTTCTGCACTGGCCACCAGGGCCACCCTCTCCTTGCTTTCCTTCTACTTACTGGCAGCAACTTCACAGCAATCTTCCTGGTCCTGGTCGCTCATCTTCCAGACTTTCAAAGTTTGAAATACCCCAGGTTTTCTTTTCTCTTCATTTGTCTTCTTTTGCTCATTCATTTGGTGACCCATCTGGTCTTGAACCAGTCCCCACCACCCCATTAATCCAAACACATATATCCAACTGCCTAGTTCACTTCACGAACACACACTGCAAATTTCAAATCTGAGTATTCCCTTAACCATCTCCTCCTTCCAACTCCCCAGGCCAAGTACTCGATGAGTATCTTCTTACACCAATATCCAATCTCCCAATTGGCCTTTCAGAACACCTGGAACATGGCCACCTCTCACGGTGGCCACAGCCACCATGGGGTGCCAGCGTCTTCTTTCACATGATTGGTGTCATAGCATCCTGCTCCTGATTCTACCCATGTTCACTTCAGTCTTCTCAACACAGCAGCCGCTGTAACCTTAAAATGTAAATCTGATAGCACTCCTTGGCTCAAAATCTACTGGCTCGCCAAACACCAAATTAAAGCCGAACATACAATATATATAGTGATCTCTAAGGCTCTGCACCAGCTGGTGTCTGATCTCTGATCTCACCTCCTGCAGCTCTTCCCTTTGCTCACTCTGCTCCAGTGGCTCACTCTAGCCACCTTGCCTCACCAACACGGCAAGCACTCTCCTGCCTCGGGGCATTCGCACTTGCTGTTCCGTCTGCCCAAACATTCCTCCACCCGTCAGCCTCACTGCTCACTGAAATCCTTCCCTGGTCACCACAGTGAACACTGCATCCCCATTCCCTTCCTGCCTGCATCCACCGATGCAGCCCGTCGCCCCTCCACGTCTAGGTGCTACAGATTTTACTTACATCCTGTCTACCCCCACTAGCAGAGCAGCTCCAGGAATACAGGAACTACTGTCTACTTTGCTCACGGTTGTATCCGCAGTTCTTAGAACAGTGCCTGGCACAATGCAGGCATTCAATAAATATTTGTTGAATGAATGCATGGTGACTATGAAACCCTCGCTACACTTGGTGGGAATATCCGTTAACGGGACACTCTAGTGAACAGACTAAGAGTTAGTTCTAGTTCTCCTCATGTGGCCTAGGAATACAGTACTTCATCAAAAACCTCATTTCTAGAACTAAATAATGTGAAATACAAGTGACTTCATTTCTGAATACCAGGTAAATGGAGTTAGTACTAATATAAAAGTCATAGATGGGAAATTAGCAAGTTTTAATAGAAATATCAGCCACATAGAACACTGGGATAGATGGTATTAAAAAAAAAAAAAAAAACAACTACCATTTTATAGCTGGCCCTATCACACAAAGAACTTATTAACTTTACCTGAGGGAAATCGCAGAAAAAAAAATCACACCTACTTCTTAAAGTTGGTTGGGTCAACGATGAATAAGAAAATGGGCCATATCATATCTGCCCCCACCTTCCCTTTAGTGCCGGGCCCTTAAGAGCCCTACACACCCTTGGCTCTCTCCAGGTTGGTCTTTCGAATCACCCACTTGCTTTGGCAACGCAAAGAAGGCACTGATCTCACGGAATCGAGCTCACGCACCCACACGGCAATTGCAACCAAGCATGTCAGCCAGGACTGCTGATACTCGCTAAGCATTGGACGAAACTTGAGGAACTACTCCAAGATGAATTTTGCATTTATCAGCACTGATTTTGTATCTCCATTTACATGCTACCCTTGTAGGACTCTAATCTTCTCTTTTATTTTGCATTCCATACCTTCTAATGAGTGGTACAGAAATAATTCTGGGTGTCATATTCATGTATATTGCATCATTTCACACTCAAGTATGAGAACCTAAATTTCAGCTAACACTATCCAATTTTAACACGTTTCATGTGCCAAGCTGCATGATATTTACACCTCATTAAAACATGAGACAATCAGAGTGCTGTAATGAGAGAGGGCACTGTGTTTTCTTAAGGGTTTGAATCATGCAAGACGTTGGTACATCATGCAAGATGTATCTTCTACAAACTGGATGAGTTTTTGAAGCTGGTATCTACAAGGTGTGCTCACCCTTGAACCTGCAAAACAGCTCCTCCCAGAATTCAACACATTTTACTGGTGCTTCCCTGTGGAGTCACTGAGTCACAAAACCTGGACATTGAAGTCCCTTCTACCACTCACACATCAGACCCTGCTGGGGCTTCCAGATCACTCTTGGGCGGTGCCTCTCTCACCATTCTTTTCCCTCCTTTTGTTCCCAAGCCCTCATTTCTAGCTCAGGCCTCCCCAGCGCTCCACCCAGGACCCCAAATGCCCCGTAGAGCAGGTCTCTTAACCCCTAATCACTCCTCCTCCTCCTTGGAGCCTTCCCTACTTCCTACAGTTCTAGCAGCAACACGCCTCCATTCAAACCCTTCTGTAATTTCCCCAGTGAATGAAGAACAAAGTTCCTAAACGTCAGTGGCTCTCAAACGGTGGTTCACAAACCACCTGCAAAAGACACCGGGGGCTGTCCACTACAAATGGGACTCTAGGCCCCCACCATGAACCTACAACATTAGCAAACTCTCTGGCAATTAGGGCCACGAACCATCTGGTCCTTACCAGAGGCTCTTATGCCCACTAAAATCTGAGTGCTCTTGAGTCTTGCAGTCATACAACACGGCTGGACACACCTGGCTGTGCCAGACAAACCAGCCCACACAAGACTGAAAAACAAAAACTAAAAAAACCCAGGCTAGCTATTCGAAGGTAACAGAGAGCTGCCACGGCAGCCAGGACTTGAGAGGTCAAGATCCCGGAAAGACAGGAAAATGAGTCCAACATTCTCTCCCACGTTGCTCTTTGCGGCTTTTCTGATTCCCAAGCATCCTGAGGACAAGAGGCCACGCAGAAAGTAGCCATGGCTTAGAATACGAGAGAAAAACCATTTGATTATCTTTGTATGTACAAACAAGAGAATAAAAGCCACCTCTAATTCTATCATCCTGAGACAACCAATGCTGGCATTGTAAATGTATTTCCTTCCAGTCTCTTCTTTTAATGTATATTCTCATAATCTCAGAATTTTAACTTATGAGAAAACTAGAACCTAAAACCATGAAGTGATTATCCAAAGGCTACATCATCCCTATTAAATATACTTGAAAACTATCTTTCCCCATTTACAACAGCCCAATCACATATGTTTAAAAAGAAAAGAAATAGGATGTTCTCCAGAACTTTTTTTTATTGGTTGGTAAAATTATAGGTTAAATTTAAGAAGGTCAATTCAAATCTTACTGTTCATAGCATAAATGTTTTCCCCTTGCCCTCGTGACTTATTACCAGCCAACTTACATTGGTATCCACCAAAGAGCAGCTAGGTTGAGAGGTCAGGTTCTGGAAATCAAATATGTCTTGATTCAATCCCCATTTACTCATTACACAACCTCAGAGAGGTCAGGGCCTGGTGTTCTTAACTCCAAAATGAAGACCATAAAAGTGCCCCTGTGAAATAAGCATTCTGAGGGCTAAACGAGATAATCCACAAAAACTCCCCGGCAAAGACCTATCGCGTAGAAATCTCAATAAACACCACCTGGTAACGGCTGCCTCCTTACCAAACCATGACCTTCTTGACAACAGGCTTCATTTATATCTAGCTCATCTTTTTGTCCCTAGCATAGGGCAGAGTAACTGGTACGAAAAAGGAAATAGATAGATAGATAGATAGATAGATAGATAGATAGATAGATAGATAGATAGAGACAGATTTTTTAATCTGTTAAGAGGAAACTAAGGGTTGAAATAAAAACTTAATGAACATTTAACATAAGGTTATAACGAATATATTATGTGTCTGTATATACATGTGTATAGTCTGTACACTTATGTTATGTGTTAATACACACATATACGGACTATTTACTTACAAAGCAAACCAAAAGATTCAAATATTCCATAATTATCCCCGAAAAATTTGTAGATTGCATTTTGGAGTGAGTTCTACCCCGGTGTAAGTACTAACAGTAGTGCTTTTCTTGGTTTTTTTGTTTTCTTTTGTTTCCCAATTCAGAGCACCACGAAATAGAAAGACCTTAAGTCAACTGACAACTTACTAAATCAAACAGGATCCCACAAACTAGCACAAAAATTTGGAACATATACCCTACTTTGAAATCCTTCTGTACAAAGGAATGAATTTATGTATGAATGAACTCTTTCTGTACAAACAGAAACAGTTCCTGTCAGGAGCCAATACCGCACAGCCAACGGCAAAATAAACTCAATCAAGAGAAGCCACATTCCTTTTTCACACTGAAGAGGAACTACCTAATGGTCTGCTATGCCCAATAAGGCATTGGTATTTTTGACCTAACAACACCTCAATGGAATCACACGTTGCAATGTTGGGAATAACGGAACTAGTTAAATGGCAAAATGAAATTACGGGTAACCAACGGATTTACTAAACAGCTGAAGAATTACTGTGGCGCTAACCATATTCACATCTTATAGGTAGGTTTCTCACCTGGGCAACTAACACCTGACCGGAGTGGACCACGGAGGGAACGACAAACTGACCCACAGATATATTTTGTTTGTCCTCTGCCAAAAAAAGCCTGTGAGCGGTTTTCTAAAAACTGGACAATGTCACATACAAAGCCAGATCTCCAGCTTCATTGTGAAACAACAAGAAAAAGCAACGAAAATCAGAAGATCTGGAAACCGTAGGTCTGGTCAGCCAAAACTGGGCAACCGGCTTGTCTTTGGGTGGGAGGCAGTCTCTACAACTTTCTGCCTTCTTCTCACATGTACTCCTCCATTTCCATTCCCGACACTGCCTGCCTGCCCCCTGCCGTCAGCTGTAGTTTGTAACTCTTGTTCCAAGTCCAGGTGCCCACCCTGGTCTTGAGTGTTCATTTCTGTAGTATCTCTTCTAGTTTGGACTCTCTTGGCCTTCCACAACCGCAGGGGCTCCCGAACCCCACCTGCACGGGTTCAGTGTCCACGTACTAAATGAAAGAGCTCTTCACCTTGATCTTCAATTTATTTGCTGCTCTGAGTATGTCTCTCGTCTGCTTTCCTTCCCTCACTTCTCTTTGCATCTGCCTGTGCTGTTCAAAGCCAAAACTGGAGTGCTAAGTGAGAGAGAACAACTATCCAGCCTCTCTCTTAAGATGGAATGGGGGAAGGGGTTACATTCTGCGCCTCTATTAGAGCGAGGTCTGGAAATTCCACACAAAACCTAAACAGGTCCCTTCAGACCCCGAAACATTCCTCTCCTGTGTTTTCCTAAGGCTGAGCACTCAAAGAGGTCCACAACAAAAGGCTCCCAGGGCCTGGGGTGGAGCAGCTGGCTAGGAGCCTGCAGGGATAGCAACTTCGACTCTCCCCCGCCCACTCTGGAAAGGACACTCACAGACAGAGGTACCGTAACTCATCCACTGAAATACGCAACAGCCGTCCCTACTGGGAAAGCTCTCCTTCCTTACTCATCACTCTGTACGAGTCAAAAACCAACTGTAGACAGGAATTATGGGGGACAGTCTGGTTTCTTTGTTTTTGTTTTTGTATGCGCTGCATGAGTGGTATAGACCAATGGTCCTCAAATTTTAGCCAGTACCAGAATCTCCTGAGGGACCTGTTACCATGCAGCTTCCCGGGTCCCACCCCCAGGGTGTCTGATTCTGTGCGTCTGGGATGGGGCCCGAGAATTTACATGTGCGAGTTCCCAGGTGATGCAGATGCTGAAAACGTAAGTTCAAAAACAGTGATGATGCGATGCTGGGGGACCCATGCGTATGGGGCTGGGAAAGGGTCTCGTGAAAAATCTCAGCTTAGAAATGTCGGGTGTCAGGTCCAGTATTCCTATACTTATAGGTGCTCATCACGTGTGCTGATTAGACGGTACCCGACAAGAATGGAGAATTCCAAAACAGAGGTGGTCTTCACAGATCAGCATTATAGAAGTTCTCCAACCTGGCCCAGGGGTACTCACAACCAAAGCGCTTCATAATATAGGTCTCTAGACATCTTCCTCACAAGGAGGATGACTGTTGTTTCCACAGACGCTACTCACAGCCACCTCATCCGTGCACAGTTAGTGTGGGGCTCCAGCTGGAATCCTTGTTAAAGAGGTGCTCACAACATCAACAGCTATTACATGAAGGCTGGTCCACTCTACGTGGGAAGCTAGTTTTCTTGTCTGAAGGATCACATTCAAGGCAGCATGACTTGACTCTCTTTATAACACTGTGATGTAGGGGCGCCCAGGTGGCTCAGTTGGTTAAGCATCTGACTTCAGCTCAGGTCATGACCTCACGGCTTGTGAGTTCAAGCCCCACGTCGGGCACTGTGCTGACAGCTCAGAGCCTGGAGCCTGCTTCGGATTTCTGTGTCTCCCTCTGTCTCTCTCTGCCCCTTCCGTGCTTACTCTGTCTCTCAAAAATAAATAAAGACATTAAAAATACTTTTAAAAAAACACCGTAATGTAAAATTACTCTGGGAACATAAAAGGCTATTCAATTAACACAGGTTAAAGTGGGAAACGCACGCGCGCGCGCACACACACACACACACACACACTGCTAAATCCAAAAGCACTGAAATTTCCCCTCTGCTGCAAATCTCTGAAAATAGGAAATAGAATGTTTCCTTTCACTAAAAGGTTTTCCTCAGGAAAGCATGATTCAGATTATCATAATCACCGCCTTTTCTGATAGATAACACGTAGGGGTTCTCCTCTAAAAGGGCTGACAGATTTTCTTCTTGGGGGAAAAGGGGAGGGAAGGGAGCATAGGTATGTGTAGCAACCTTCCAGGCTATTCTCATATAAGCCTACCTACCCTCATTTCTCTGACACTCTACCCTACTGATAAGTAATGCATTAAATGTTTAAAAATGAATTCAATTCTTACCTGTTGAAAATCACTCAATACATCATCTATTCTACCAAAAATATGATGGCTTTCTTTTCTAAAGAAAATTAGGACAGTCTTTCAATGGAGCAAAAATATTTTAAATCAGATCTATCTACAAGTTCCTTTGACTCAAACATTTTTTAAGTTTTCCTACAGAGAGCTTTCTAGTTTTTACAACCTACTGATCTGCATTCTAAGGAACTGTTTTGCTCTAATAAACACAACTGCATTTGCCCTTCTGATCCCAGGTTAAAAACTGTTCAATCAGCCATTTGATGTCAAAGAAAACAAACTAGGCTAAGTCCACTTTCACAAAACCCCTATTCATAGATGAATAAACAGCTTCAGAAACTGTAGCTCCCAGCAAAATGTGCCAGGAAAGAACAATACTGGGAACAAAGCACGTGAACGCAAAAAGACAGATTTCCTCCTCTATTTAAATGACAAGAGAGTAATCAGGATGAGGGGAGAGTAGGAGCTCTCCTAACCCCAGGAGGGAAAAAAAAAAACAAAACAAAAACCCACTAATATACCTCACGATTTCAAATATAATTTCAAAATGATCTACCAGTGAACCAATTCCATCTAGAACTTGCCCTCTCCAATGCTGGAGCCACCAAAGCCTTAGTCCAAAACACCATCATCTCTAGAATGCTTTCCAGCTGGCCTCCCTAAATTTACTTCTGCCGCAAATCCAAATCAGATTTGTTACTCTCCTGCTTTCCACAACAACTAGGAAAAACTGCAAACAGCTGACCAAGATTGAGGAGCCCCTCCATGATCTGGCCTCTGTGTTATCTCTTACCCCCTCTCTGCCCACCACCCCACCATCCTTGTTCTTCATGAGGCCACCACACTTCCTTTCCTCAAACACTCCAAATTCATTTACACCTCGGGGCCTCTGCAACAGCTGTTCTCTCTCCCCCCTCTAATTTTCCAATTGTTGGTTCCATCTCATCATTCATGCCTAAACGTCATCTTCTCAGACAGGCTTCCCTGATGACACCATCGAAAGAAGTCCCCCACCCAATCACTTCCCTTCATAGCTTTACTTTCTTCTTTGCACTTATCGGTAGTATTTTCTCGTTCGTCTATTTTGTTGCGGTGGTCATTATCAGCCCCATAGTTAAAGCAGGGGTCTAACTCACCCCTGAACCTGGAACACAGCTGGATTTCCAGCACCTAGAATATGTGGAACTTGGTAGGTCCTAAGTAATTATTTGTTGAATGAATGAAGAAATACTTTTTACAACAGCATGGAACTGTCATCAAAATAAGTATTCCTTCTGCACTGTTGCTCCTAAGCTCTTCCCAAGAAAGCGACTACAGAACCATTCTATGATACTCTCTAAGACCTACAAGGTCCTCAAAAGAGGTGAAGGAGATTGTCCAAGGAAACATGAGGAGAAGACAGAAAATGTAGTTAATTTAACAGACCACCTGTGTACTATGGAATTGTTGTTATTAGTAAGCATGTGAAAAGTGACTATCAGCCACAACAGTATTATATATTCAAACGAATATAATCCAATTATACTATATATTAGCTTGGAGTTATTATGGATTAATCATTAATAATAAGCATATGAACATATATATGCCGTGCACTCGCTATACTGCCTCTTTTATTTATAACTAAAATCCTATGTGTTGGTTATTATCAGTCCCATTTTACAGATGAGAAAACTAAGGCAGCCTTGAAGAAGAAAAGTTACTTACCCAAGCTTTCAAACCAGTTAGTGTTAAACACAGAACATGAATCCAGTTTTATTTTACTCCAAAGCCTATATATTATTCACCATAGCTGCTTGACATTCTCTCTCAAAGCAATTAAAAGGAAGACACTATGAATAATCAAAGGCAGCAGGAAATGTATGTGTGTGCGTGTGTGCGTGTGTGTGTATGTATGTCCCTGTGTATGATTCTACCAAATAGAAATGTTAATTATACCACATAGACAAAAAAATGCAATAGGACACTCAAAATAAAAATTAGATTAGAAGTGTCAAAAGAAGAAATGATGTATTCTATTACTGAGTTGCATTCTGAAACAATACAACACAATCAACAAACTACAATAAAATAAATAAATAGCCGTGAATGTCTCAAATACTAAAAGGTCAGGTTCAAAATATGCAGTGTCCTGCTTAAGCTGTGTAATTTCTTAAAAAAATTTTTTTTAACGTTTTATTTATTTTTGAGACAGAGAGAGACAGAGCATGAACAGGGGAGGGTCAGCGAGAGGGAGACACAGAATCTGAAACAGGCTCCAGGCTCTGAGCGGTCAGCACAGAGCCCGACGCGGGGCTCGAACTCACGGACCGCGAGATCATGACCTGAGCCGAAGTCGGCCGCTTAACCGACTGAGCCACCCAGGCGCCCCAAGCTGTGTAATTTCAAAAAGAAAGAAAAGGCCTGTGTCCTAGGAGTATAAATCCTAAGGGGAGAATCGGGAAACACAAAAGTTAGAGGCTCTCTGGAGCTGCCCCTTCCCACACTTGTCGAGGAGAAAACAGTACCCACCTTGGCCAGAGGAGAAGACAGGTATAGAGGGAACAACAGAATAGAAGCCTGTGGAGTCTGGTCCCAATTCCTGGCCTTTGACCTTGGACAAGTGATTTAACATCTAAAAGCCAAGATGTCCTCATCTGCTACAGAGATATGCCTTCACTGAACATCTCTCGGGCTTGTGAAAAGACGCAAAAAAGAACAAACGTGGAGGAACTGTGCAGAGCTTACATAAACAAAACCTGCCTTATTTATTAAAGGCCAAAATGATGGCTACGCCTGGGGTGAAAACTCTAGAAATATCACGAAATGAGAGTAGAGAGGGAAATCAAGGTGAGAACACAAATGTCCCAGAGCCGGAACCCAAGAGGCTAGGAATGGTCAGTCAACACTGGAGGCAGCGACACAGAAGCGTGAGGCAGAGAAGACAGGCCCCCACAGCTCTCTGCGATGATGTGGACGCAGAAAGGCTCACCTGTGAGCCTCGAGCACGAAGAGGTCACTCCCAATCTCAATGGAGACAGACGGAGACACCTGGCCTTGGCACAAGGCACACTTTTAAATTATGAAAACTGCTCTGGTTGTTCCCGAAATAACATTCTGTGTCATTTTCTACCAATTATGCAATCTCCCCTGGGATCTGCTAATCCTGACAAACCCCTGGGTGGTCAGAGACTATAGGACCGGCCACAAGCCCACCCATCTTCCAATGTCCCCCTGGCGATACTGACAAACTTGAGCCACAGCGCCCACCGACCACCTCACAACGCCCTTCTTTTGAAAAACACAAAAACAAAAACAAAAAAATGTTGTTACGAGGACCCTTCGAGGCCCAAAACGTAGGTAAGAAATCCCAGGGGAAGTGTCTCACTTAGTTTGCAGACAAGGACCCGATGTTGTTGCCAGATGGTGCTTATGAACAGAAGCACACCCCTGACGTCACCTTTTTGCTTTCAGTAAGTGGCCAAGTGAAGCATCCTCAAACGAAGCACCGTCCTTCAAGGACTTAAACAAAACCCACGGAGCCCCTGTCGGGTCGGAGAGCAGAACCCAGCAGCAGAGTATAAAAATGTGCTCGCGGCCACGTGCCTGAGCAGTGCTCCTTGAACCATAATGAGCATGCGAGTCACCAGGAGATCCTGTTAAAATGCAGATTCCGATTCAGCAGGCCTGAGCTTCTGCATCTCTAACAAGCTCTCGGGCGAGGTGGCCTGTTGGTCATGGACCAGGTGCCAGACAGCAGTCAACACCCGACACCACGCGAGCCCTAACGCCGTGCTCGCTGGAAGTCCAGCTACTGTTTTTACAAAGTTGAGAAAACACAGTTTGGATTTCTTTACCCAGAGAAGGTTCATGATACTGGCAAGAGACATCTATCGCTCGGCCAACCGAGAATCTTCCCGATCTGCTGGCAAGTCCTGCCCTGGTTCCTCGGAGCGGTCGACAAATGGCAGGGAAATCTCTTCAGTACTGACTGGTGCCCCTGAATGGTAGGAGTCAACCCTCTGACAGACCTGACCGCTCACAGAGAATAATTTATGACCTGCAGCTATAGAATAACAGAGAGGAAGCAATAAAAACGAGTGGTAATTTACAGAGAGCTTACGTAAGACCGTACAATCAGGGGTAGGACTGGGACACAGCCCCCAAGTTTGATTCCAGAGCCCACACTCACCACTGAACTCCACTGCCCTGGTGCAGGCTATGGACACGATGAAGTCGTGGAGGAAACAAGAGGGCTGTTGAGCCCCGTCACTTATAAATAGGGGACCCTGAGCAAGTTCTCTGTCTCCCCCTCTCTGCTTTAGTTTCTTCATCTTTACCATGGGTTAATAATGGTTTGTATACCTCATTAGGTTTCCTGAGAATTATGAGTCCAAACAAAGCACTTAGCATAGCGTCTGACACATAATAAGTGCTTCAAGAAGTGTTTTTCTATTATTATGAGTAAGATAACTCTATGGCTGGAGCCCAGGAAATAGACCAGGACCAGGAAGTGTACGCAATAAAGTGAAGGGTTTCTGACCTCTGAGGGAGACATACAGCTCTCGAAAGGACCTCCCTTTTTCACTGACCACAGAGGCTAAAGGGAAAAGCATTACCTAATTGAAATCAGGGTTATGGGAGGAACTGACCTCTAGTATGACGGCAGCAGCAGGGGCCTAACGGCCTAACACTGGAGTTGACCTACAATGTACCCGATCTCTACAGATAACGCTGAAATTCTAGCCCCTCCAGGACCAAACACGGACAGACACCACAGGGAAGAACAGTGTACGTGGCCAGATTACAGAGAATGAGCCAATGTCCTGAATCCCACAGGCTCAGACCTTAAGCAAGAAACCCCCTTTACTCTTGGCTGGTGATGGGGAAACGGTGCCCATGCAGAGCCAGAAGCTGGCCAAAAAGACTTCTGCTCTGCAACTAAAGCTGGGTCGTGCTCCCTCAACACACTTATTGAGAACCTGCCCATTCCATGCCAAGCCATGACCAATGGCACTTATGGGAGAAACCAGTGGTCCTTCCTCCTTGTTAAAGACATTCCCCAATGGCCTGAAAACAGAAACACCACTTGGGTAGCTGCATTTTACCATGCAACTCCTAACATTTAAATCAAGCTTAGAGACAAAAGACTTCATATAACTTACAGTTTTGACCAGAGAAAGTTTACCAGGAATGAAAATAGAACACTGTTTCTAAAACAGGACTGACCCACGAGCTTGACAGAAGCAGAAAATTATGACATGTATCCTCCTTTGAGAACTAAGCTATAAAGATCAGTACATATAAATTACTGTGTGTTAGACACCACTGGCTTAAGTTTACCAGCATCTATTCTCCCCTCCTTCCTTATTGAACAAACTCCAATTTTTTTCAGGGCCACAATGTACCCAACCGAAAAGAACTACAGTGACTGGCCTCCCTTGCAGCACGAGGGGGGCTGCATGATAGTTCTGGCAAGTGAGACGTAAGCCAGAAGACCTGGCTCCTAGCAGTCTTTTGCCTCCTCTGGGTCTCCTTTCTCCTGCCTGGAACAAAGGGGGCATGGTCCTGGAGGTGGAACAGCCACCTCGCCACCTCACACTAAGGCATTAAGCGTGAGGATGAACTCCACTTGTGGCACCACGTGCTAAGGACAGCTGAACAGGACGGCAGAAGGAGCCCGGGCCTCTGACGGCACGGCAGAGCCCCCGCGCGCTCCTGAATTCTCCGTCTCCAGGCTTCATTTGCACGAGAAAATCAACGCTCCCATTTGGTTAAACCCCTGTAAGTTGGGTTTTCAGTGGTGCACACCTGACCCTACTCTCACCTGATACACATTGTAAAAGATCATTTGCTTTGCAAAAGCCTTGACTGAATTATTTGAAAGACGAGGTGCCATGAATTGTGAATTAATTTGATTTACAAATAACCCTCCTGACATACACCAAACGGGTAGGATAAGACACACATATCCCAGACAACTCTCCTCCGTTAACATGATTTTAAGAACTCACACCGTGAGAATCCTGGAGGTCTGGTCATCAATGTGGTGAAGACTCTGAGAGTCCTCTGGGAGTGACCCTGGGAAGAACCCCCTGAGAAGATGAAGTAAAGCCAAAGCACGCGGAGTCAAATGCTGCCGTCAGTTCCTTAGGTACCTAACCTTTCTGTGCCTCAGTTTCCTCAACTACAAAATGGAAATAACAGTTCCTACCTCAAGGGGTGGTTATGCAGTATTCAATGAGTTAATACTCATACAATGTGGAGACCGGAGCCTGACCTACCGCTGGGATTTACTGAGGATCTACTAATATCATGATAAAATTGGTGACAGTATAGCTAAAGACTAATACAAATAAAAATTATAATAATAAAAGCCAAATGAATTAATACATTCTATACGCATAAACCTTTCTTCTAATGCATGCACCTGCTGAATAGCGTCAACACGAAATCAAGCTGTGAATTGTGGTCGGGTTTAGACAGGGTTAAATCCAAGGTTTTCTACAGGCTCACAACCACTATACCATACGCATGCAATACCAAGAGTGGCAAAGTCTACATGAAGAACTGCTTATCAGTAAGTAGGATGTATTTATAAAGTGGGGGGTGGGGGGTGGGTAGAGATGTTAGCAAAGACAGCTAAAAATAGACGCATAAGCAAACAAGTCTGCGGAAGCCAACAGTTGATTGAAAAGTCAATACTTTGACAGCATTACTATGAGAAATATTCAAGTAATGCATCACGCAATTTGGGAGAATGTAGCCTCTTGTGTAAGCGTAAGCCACACTTGCACTTTTTATCTTTCCTAGATTCTAACACGGAAAGTACCCAGGTCATTCTATGAGGCTGTACTTAAGTGTCCAAAAGGGCACAAGCATTCTGTATAAAGTTGCCACATGCTAACCACAGGTATGTAACTTAATCAGTAGCCAGAGCTCCTGATACCAAGGTATTGAACTGCTGATAATTGCTCTTTCAGGTCAGTAGGAAACTTTCTCTAGATGAAAGCAATCTCAAGTCATAACGTCAAGGCAACTGGAGACCAAAAACCTTTTAATCTGCTCTTCCTTTTTAGATGCTAAACAAACATAACAGGATGTGAATTTACACTTCTCCCAATCCCAAGAGGACCCCCCCCCAAAAAAAAAAAGACACCAATCTTGAGGGTGTGAAGATCTCACTCCATAATCTTCCTGTGTGCCTGTTACCATTTTTCTAGTTGTACATTATCAAGTACGCTGGCAGAAGCTGAAGAAAGCCAAAGAGCGATAAACTGTAACCCTTTCTGTACCCCACAGGCAGTACTGTCCAACAGAAGTATACTGCAGGTCACAAATGTGAGTCACAGGTGTAATTTTCCATTTTTTAGGAGCCACAATTAAGAAGATAAAAATAAACGGGTGAAGTTAATGTTAATCATACATTTAATGCAATGTATCCAAAATACTTCGGCATGTGGTAAGTATAAAAAACTGAGATAATTTAAATTATTTTTTTACACCTCGGCTTCACACACATGTAATTTTACACTTACGACACATTGCGATTCTGACCAGCCCACTTGAAGGGCTTAAGAGCCACATATGACCCTACAGGACAGAACGGCTCTGGAGGTCAGAAGCCGCTGAAATCATCCTTTTCTTATGCTGCTTCTATAAGGGACACCAAGGGAAAAGAGACCAACCAACTGCATCCTGGCAGGTCACCAGGTGGGGAATCTGGTGGTGTCCTGGAACAGGGAAATACGCCCCACTTCAAAACAGGGTCTGGGAATTTACAGCTTTGAAGTTGCGTTTTGTGCCAAGCCCTGGCAATGCTCTTTACTCCTCCCCCAGGCAAAGCCAGTCACCAATGCACAAGTATGTGTTGTTTGCATCCTCGTTTTAAATGAGAGCCCTGGAAATTCTGGTCCCTGGACAAACCTCTTCTCTGGAGACACTGTATCCCTCTCCTGCTCCACTGGGATCAGGATACCCCACTGATGCACGCCATGTGTCCCATACAGGGAGGGACACCCATTCCCACGTGGTCTGTGTGTACTTGGCAGGCATGGGAAATGAGATGTAAGAGATGACCAGTTTCCTTCATGCCCCAGCCATGAGACGGTCTGAAAGGCGACCTGATCTTACCAGTATTACCTACCTCACAGGCTTACTGTGATCACCAAAGGCAATAACAGAGAGAGAGTTCTTAGCAAACTGTAAAGCGCTATACAATTCTAGTTAGTATTATTGAGAAAGGGCACCATTCCTCACCTGGAAGAGCAGATAGAAGAAAGAAAAAAGAAACAGTAACTTGAAACAAAGAGATGTTAAGCCAGGGGTGGGGGTGGGGGGGTGAGGAACCCATAAACACAGTGGTTCTTCTTGCGGGCTTTGTTTCTTTGGAAGAGTAGAAGAGGCTTGAGAAGCCTCCATCACTCTTCCCTGGAAATCTTGGGAGGCACTAAAAAGTAAGCCAGACCGCTGGGTAAGAGCTTCTACCCCTGCTCAGTCACCTATGACCGCCCCACCCCGCTGCTTTTCCTCGTCCCAAATACCGTACAGCTCAGGACAGTGATTCTGAACAGATCGCCTCTTCCCAGGGTCTAAATGTGGCCTAGAAATGCAGCGCCACAGGGGGTCCTGGCACCTTGGAGCAAAAGTCACCGAGTCCCGGGGAGTCTGGCTCAAGGCTTCTCGCCGGCGGGAACGCCTCCGCGTTGGCTCCGGTGCTGCCCTGTCGCCTTCTCCAACAAAAACAGAGAGGCTCGGCGAGCCGCCCTCGTCTCCCTTTACCTGTCCAACCGCCCCGTCACGCCTGCGAACTACTCCGAGCGGGCAGGCGGCATTTACGAGGTCCGAGGGGAGTCACCCACACAAAGGCGCCTTGTGCCTCTCCGCTCCAGGACGGGCAGCCTGGGAGCGGGGCACCGCACCCCGGCAGGGAAGGCGCCCCCAGCCCGGCAAGTCCCGAGATACGCACCCCCCCCCTCCATAGAAAGGCCGTCTCCACTCCCCGGCTTAATGACGGGGCTCCCCTCGGCTTGCCACAGCTCGCACCCCAAAGGCAGGCACAAGAGCTAGGGGATGCACAGGCCACTCCGAAGAAGTTTGCATTGCCACCGCACTGCGCTCTGCACGCGTCTCGCCCGCTGGAGCGGCTGAGCACCCCCAGACCCAGGCTCCCCGCCCACCCCATCACTGGGCCGGAGACGCGCCCCCCCCTCCCCCCGGGCCCGCTCACCTCTAGTCCAGTCCACCACTTGTTTGGGGCTCCACTTGGTCACGGGTTCCATGGTAAAGGGCTCTGCTCCCAGCTGGGTTAGAGTCGGCGGTTAAAGTCTGGCTACCAGGGCCGGCTGCCCCTTCCCGGGAGGGCGCGCCCCGCGGCTGGTCCCCGCGCGCCGGAGCGCCCCGTCAAGGCTCCATGGCCGCGGTCAGCGGGTCATCCCAGCGCGGCTCAGCCTGGACAGCGCGGTCCCCTCCCCGGCACCCGGACGCCGCGCGGCTCCTCCTCCAGCTGCCACCGTCCAGCTGCAGCTCCTCCTCCTCCCCCCCGCCGCCGCCGCCGGGAGGCCGGGCACAGCTGCCGCTCCTGGACGACGGCAGCTGCGGGGACGCGGGGCCGTGACCCCAGGCTCCCCTGGCCTCGGCTCGGCGCGGGACCCTTCGGGCCCAGCTGCTCCCGGCCGCTCGACCGCGCCGATCGCCTGGACCGCTTCCTCGGGTTCTCCGGCCGCGCGCTCCGCTCCCCCCTCCAGCTCCTCCTCTTCTGCGGCGTGCTCTCCCGGGGTCTCAGCTCCGCGTGCGCTGGCGTCCCCGAGCCTTCCCGGCCTCAGGTCCCACCTCCTGCACCTCCCTCCGGGGCTGGACTTGGGCTGGGAGGAGCGCGGGGCCGGCGCGCTCGGGTTACAAAGTTTCGGCTCCGGTCGCTGCTCTCGGAATAAAAGAGGGGCGGGGCCGAGGACCCTGTGAAACTCGTGGGAGGGGGTGGTTCCGCCCGAAACGGGCGAATCCGGTTACTTTCCTTCTCGGAGCCTTTCGCTCACACTGCGAGAGTGTCCCGGGCCCTACTTTCCTTTTCAAGTGGCGGGTTGTAGACCTTGCGTGCATCCCGGAGAGCCCGTTGGCTTGGGTGAGGCCCGGGTCCTATTGGTAGCAGAACAACCTGTCTTGGCCTGAGCAACAATACACTACAAAAAAAAAAGTAGGATCTGCATGTTCTGTTCATTTTCAATGCTTTGCATCAGAATGGCTCTGCGATTAAGCCTTTCTCACTTTAAATTTCTCAAGGCAAAATTATTTTACTTCATACTTTGGGTGACATTGTGACAAATAAATTCATTTTTTTAATGCCCTAAACGCCAGCCCGATGTTATTTTGTTCTGGAAAGACTTTGGCCCTCCGTGTATATGCGTTTTCATCCTTTTACTCATTCTGAAACCAAGTCTTCCCTGTGGAACATTCAAGGCCAGTGTCTAAGAGCAATTATCTCTCATTTCAACTCTGGACATGGGCCAAGTTCTCAAGTCCCATGAATCTTGCCTGTAAGATGGTCCTTGGGGACAAAAGGGCCAAGGCATTTGAAGGTGCCCAGCACAGAATGTTTGCACGGAGGCAAAGCCAGAAGAGGCGGGAAGGAAATGGCCTGGCTTCTGGGGCCTGGGGAGATGGAGGTAGTCACTTCATTTTCAGCTTTATCCCACCCTTATCTGAAATGAAAAACCTTGGCCCTGTGTGTATCCACTCCCATCCCCTTCTGGTTTTCTACTTTGGTCTTGGGTCGCAGTCAGGGGCACGGGGCTGTCACTCACAGCAAGCACCCAGGGATTGAAGGCCAGCCCCCTCTCCAGCCCTGGGCTAATGGAAAGCAACCACTTTCTGATACGCCACAGGAAAGACTGCCCTCCTGTTACTCTGAGGTGCTTGGCAGGCTGGGGTTGGTGTGGTAATCACTGCCTTGCAAGACTCAACGTACTTCTTTCTGTAATGCTGCGGCAATATTTCAGCTTCGCAGCTAAAATGAATCATAATAAATTGGTAGCTTTTAGCATTATTTATTGTTGTATTATCATATTCATGCTTGCAAAGTGAGCTAATGCTCATTTGGATTAGTCATCAATCTTGAAGGAAAGGTTGCTAGCCAGCCAAAAAAAACACAAAACACAAAAACCAAAAAAGCGAGCGCACGACTGCAGAGACTGACATCAGGAGGGCCCTTCCACATTTCATGGGACTCAATCTGGGGCCAGAATGAACCCTACATGGAGGGGAAATCCTCAATGTGAATATTTACCTCTCCTCCTTCAAGCCTCCCCCTCAACACCCTCCCCAGCCTGAGTGAGCTCACAGACATTCTTTTGGCACTTAATGATTCTTACCTTCAATTAGGATTATTTATTCACACCTTCCCCTTGGAGACTTAACCACTCGAGGGCAGAACCTACCCGATATTATGTAGAGCATTCTCTCCTCTCCCCTCCTACCACCTAGCTGGTACCACCTCACACAGAGTCCAAGGTGTGGTTAGTATTTATTCGTTCAATAAATATCTGCTAATGCCTCCTATGTGCCAGCCACTGCTTTCACTAAATATTTGTTGAATTAGTGTGATACGTACTATTTATACAGGTCTGTTGGGATGCCCATGTTGGAAAGGTGGCGGCAGCAGGCCTACGCCTCTGTTGTATGTACACTGCGATGAGCTGGAATAAGAGGGAAAAAAACACCTAAAAAAGTGAAGCAACATCAGACCCACCTTCCACGCAACTTATCTATAGAACTGAGGAAACACAACCACACAGATAATGCAGTTATCAGATACGATTTTTTTTTTTTTGATCAAGAGTTATTGGCAGACTACGAAACTTGTCAAAGGAAATGACAAGCTTCCTGGTAGAGTAAATGACCTTCAAAAAAGATGACCTTTTTAAACTTAATAATATCACTTGTGAACCATCTTTATGGCAGAAAGTAGGGAGAAGGATTTTGACATTTGTCATTAGAGTCACTAGAAGATATAACCAGTCATCTCCACACCTTTTGTTACTGTGATCGCTGTATGGTGCCGTCTTTAATTATGATTAGGAAGACCATATAATTTATCTACAAGGCAGGATATTCCTGAATCCTGAAGGGGAGCTATCAGGGACAGCTGGGTGGCTCAGTCGGTTGAGCGTCCGACTTCCCTGATCCCACACAGTTCTTGAGTTTGAGCCCCACATCGGGCTCTGTGCTGACGGCTCGGAGCCTGGAGCCTGCTTCGGATTCTGTGTCTCCCTCTGTCTCTGCCCCTCCCCCACTCATTCTCTCTCTCCTCTCTCTCTCTCTCAAAAATAAATAATAAACACTTTTAAAAGTTTAAAAAAATAGCTCTAAAGGGGAGCTATAAAATTGGGTCATGGGGTCCCTGTAATTATGAAGAAAAGTCAAGTGTTAATGATTTTGCCATAGAATTTAACTTGATGTTTTTCACAATGTTTTCAAATTCATTTGCCTTAGTCACTACTGGGAAGTTAAAAGCTAAAATTCTGGAAGTCAAGCAAGATTTTGCAATATTTCATCCCACTGAGTCGACCCACTTACTGTACTCAGTACATAAATACATCATGGCTAAAGAGGAAGGCCATGCTAAGATCTCTAACCCAGAAGAGCAATTAACTATCTAAATGAATTAGCGTTCTGTTTACATTTCAAGTCCTGAAGGCTAATTACTATTTAAATAAGGCCTTCTACTTTAATTACAGCTGTTAGCATGTGAAAGTTTTTGGGAGACTGCCTTCCTATCTGAAATGCAAACTTGAAGACAATCAAAGTCACTAATGGCGCATAACAAAGGCAGAATTTTAGGTAAATAGCCTTGGAAACTGAAGTGTGTACAAAAAGATCATTTATAAATTTGCCAAGTTTTCTTCTCTGCCAGCTGTAATCCGTAGCTATGCTATCCCACTGTAAACGCATGCACGGTACCAAAATGCATAGCATTGCTATAGCATTGCACAGCATAGCTATGCTGTCCTCTTCAGAAGCAGAATTACTCATTTGGGCCTTGATGTCTATGGTCAGTTCATGACACATAACAAGTACCTGAGTAAATCCTTTTCTAAACTGAATTGAATTTGTAGAACTGATAACTAAAACCCAAATCTTGATTTCTCTTCCAGCTCCTTCGTTTTTCTGACTTTGGGTCTGCTTGCACATGGAGGTCATTTATTCGACCAATGAAACATTTATTCAGTACTTGGAGGGCACTAAACTAGGCACAAGGAAGAATCAGAAACAGATGCCAGTAATATTTACAGATCAAAGTCACCACTCAGGGCGACTGGGTGGCTCAGTCAGTTAAGCGTCTGACTCTTGGTTTCAGCTCAGGTCGTGATCTCAGGGTTTCTGGGTTCAAGCCCCACATGGGGCTCTGTGCTGACAGTGCAGAGCCTGCTTGGGACTTTCTGTCTCCCTCTCTCTCTGCCCCTCCCCTGCTCACGCTGTCTCTCTCTCAAAATAAATAAATAAACTTAAAAAAAAAAAAAGGCATCATGTGATTTTCTAAGGGGGGGGGGGTAGATTTTTCCAGTAGTTTTATCAAAGGAAAGTATGCTGCTAGACCCAGACAAGAAAGTTTTAAGGGCCGATATGATATTAACATTTTGAGCTAGTCCATATTTTATTAATTTCTTTTTTTAATGTTTGTTTGTTTGTTTGTTTGTTTGTTTTGAGAGAAAGAGAAAGACTGGGGGAAAGGTAAAGACAGAATCCCAAGCAGGCTCCATGCTGTTCGCACAGAGACTAACATGGGCCTCAATCCCACAAACCTGGGATCGTGACATGAGCCACAATCAAGAGCCAGTTGCTCAGCCGACTCAGCCACTGAGGCACCCCCATATTTTATTAATTTCTTAATTTGAGAACTAAGGCTGGAACTCTTTGGATTAGTGGTTATCACTACAATTTAGTTGATACACAAGGAAGTAGCAAAAATAAGGAAGCTTTTAAACAGTTTATTAATCTGGCACGACCCAGTCTCCTTCCCCAGTCCAAAACACTATCTCTAAAGAATGAAAGAAAAAAATAAATAAATAACACAAGCTACTCCAAAAATGCAGCTTTATCTTACCATCAGAGGTCCTCTTAATTATTGTTTTCTTCCCATCCCATTGCCTTTACTATTTGCAGAACATTCCAAATTATTCAGTGTTTCCTTCGCAAATAATTGTCTCATGAATGTCTCTTGGGTTATCTTTTATTTGAGCGATCCCATACAATTCTGCAAAATGCCGCCTGGGAAATATCCTGCATTTAGGGCTAAGCATTCTTATCTATGACATTACCTCACTGCAAAGTCATCAGTTAACTAAATTATCCAGGCTGTTGATGATCTTGTCTTTCGTTCAACTCCATTTGGTCTGAATTCTTCGCACCACGGTAATGTAGTTATTTTCCTAAATACCCAGGCTCCCCATCAGATAATTCAGGTAGTAAAGTCCTCAAACTTTTGTTGTTGTTTTTTTTTTTTAAGTCTCACGAGTGCTGCCCTACTTATTCGAATTCTTTTGATCATTCGGTTAGGTTAATTAAGTCATCATACAGTAGGAAAGCTGATATTTGGCTTTCTTTTACTGAACCCTGTTAACTCGGAGATCAATGTCAATTGGATAAATGTTCAAAAACCTCACCTATCTTAAATCAGACTTGGAGGTGTTGACTACACTTTTCTAACACAAAAGAGAAACAGTGACACCGTCAAATCCTATTTTCCAGGACTTATGGCTGTTATTTTTGAAGAGCTGTTATATGAAGCAATATCCACAAAAGAGTTGAGCTTCCTTACCCACAAGGGCTAAAGCCGCAGCTAACAAAGCAGTTATGCTATAGACAAAGAAGGAACCATCCATCCTGCATTTCCCCCACGGATTTATGCTCCTTTTCATTCCCACTATCAGATTGCAGAGTGTCCAAAAAGAACAGAATGCCATTGGCGACGTGTTCTTATAGTTTCATTTTAACTTTGTGGGACTCATAATCTCTGAACAAGTACACAGAATACCAAGAGTTTCAGACTCTGATTTTTGTTTCAAATATAAACTCCATGTTGATAATGATAGACCAAAGTTTGGGGTAAAAAAAAAAAAAAGATTAACATAAGTCATTTTGAACCTAAAAATAAAGCTCTAATTGAATTAGGCCAAGTCAACTTTTAACGTGAGGAAGAAAACACAGGTTTGAATATCATAAACACACTAACCCAAAATTTTACAAAATTTTTAAGGTGCTAACAAAAACTTAAAAAAACTGTCCATTTAATATTTTGTATTTTTCTAATTTTAGTTTGGCCTAACAAAAGTATTTATTTCAAATCAAATATAAATACATATCCAAATGCTCCAGACTATAATTAAGCAACTTTAATTCAGAGTTCAGTCTAAAAGATGTTTGTTCTTTCATTAGGTAGCTACAATTGCATGCAGAGGAGGGCAATTGCTTTTTCTTCAAGTTTTAACCTACCAAGGGCATTTAAATTCCACATTCGCTACTAATCAACATAACCAGATTTTCACTAACAGCACATTCATTCCTCCTATTTGGATCCTATTTGGACCCTTCATCCTTTGAGCGTATAACAGGACCCTATTCTTGAATTTTCTACAACTGGCCCCTTGTATTTGGAAATACTATAATCATTTGGGATGGGGGAAAGGTGGAAAGAAAAAGAACACAGCAGAAAAGGAGGAAGTGCTTCAGTCTATTTCAACATCAAAAGGCAAAGGATGAAAATTAATACCAATCAGTGTTTTCCTGTAGGAGTCAAATGATTCGACAGGATTTTAAGAACACTCCCAAAGACCTAATTGAACAGGAAAACTCACGCTTGCTGCCAAAAAGTCAGCAAAATGGTTGTTCAAACCCACAACCAGCTCCCAAATGATAATAACAGGAATTGTTTTATAGCATGTACTGCACTCCCAGATCAAACCTCTTTTTTCCATTTGAGCTCCATGTAAGTTTTTCTTTCAGTTACAGAGGAGTGAGGTTAAATTCGTTCTCTTTCGGGGCGCCTGGGTGGCTCAGTCAGTTAAGCATCCGACTTCAGCTCAGGTCATGATCTCACAGTTGGTGGGTTCAAGTCTCGAGTCAGACTCTGTGCTGACATCAGAGCCTGGAGCCTGCTTCAGGTTCTGTGTCTCCCTCACTCTCTGCCCCTCTGCCTCTCTGTCTCTCTCTCAAAAATAAAGACTGTAAAAAAATTTAAAATTCATTCCTTGTCTACTTTTTCTTCTTTCACCTGAGCTTTGTCCCAGAGAAACAGCTGTGGGGTCAGGGGAGAACAGATTCCAAGAGCTGGAGCATCCTCTGTTTAGAGGCCAACAGAGAGAGAGCCCTTTGGTGGTTAAACTTGCGATATGGGCTCTAGAGTCCCAGGAAATCCCTGCTGCTGGGCAGAACCAAACAAAGGAGGTAACTTGAACAACCCCAGAGGGAACCGGCAGGCTCCACTTTCGTCCCACTCCAGGTAACGTCCCCTGTGGATGCCACACAGTGGTCAGTCACAGGAGGTCAGACACGGGAAGCTGGGAATCAGAATGACTCCGATGCTGGCCTCACCAGCCAGGACGCAGGCAACACAAAGAGGCCAGGTTCGCCTTCTGTATTGCCTCCTCTTCCAAGGGCCAACCCCTCTCCCTCTGTGCCCATGTTTCATGGTTCAATAATTTCATCCCTCCAAGATGCTGACCTAAGAAGAACGTCCTTTTCTCAGAGACTTCACCTTTTGAAGGGAAACTCTGTGAGGTCCCAACTAACTTTATTATCTCAATCTCTTAACGAGTCTAAAGCCAGCTGTGTAACCTTGAGCAAGGCAGCTTCTTTGGGTCTATATATGGAAGATTTAGGTCTAAAGGAACTTTAAGAATCCTTCTAGCTTTGGGGTGCCTGGGTGGCTCAGGCAGTTAAATGTCTGACTCTTTTTTTTTTTTAAGTTTACTTATTTATTGGGGGGGGAGGGGTGCAGAGAGAGAGGAAGAGAGAATCCAAAGCAAGACTCTGCACTATCAGCACAGAACCCAATGTGGGGCTTGAACCCACGAACTGTGAGATCATGACCTGAGCCAAAACCAAGAGTCCAATGCCCAACCAAGCCACCCAGGTGCCCCCAGTTAAGCTTCTGACTCTTCATTTTGGCTCAGGTCATGATCCCACCTTCCCTGAGATCAAGCCCCACATCGAGCTCTGTGCACTAGACAGCACAGAGCCTGCTTGGGATTCTCTCCCCCCCGCCCTCTGCCCCTCCTCTGCTTGTGCTCACTCTCTCTCTCTCAAAATAAATAAATAAATAAATTTTTAAAAAGAATCCTTTTAGCTTCAAATTTCTCTGTTTTTTAATAGTGAGGTATCGGTTGTTGGGGCCAGATGAGGGGGAGGCAGTTTTCCACCAGGGACCTGACTGACTTCTTCTAAGTCTGGAGGGCTGGCCACGGCTGTATAAATTCACTTGGTGACACTGGCTCCAAAAATAGGAAACAGAATAGTGCTGAGAGGAGACGAAGGAGGAGACTCAGGATTCTGCATATTATTTACAGATTTTACCACAGAATGAACATAAGCAATTTGTCGGAAGCTCTCAATAATGTAATGATAGCCGATCATACTTTGGTTGCCAAACTGAGGGTTTCCCTTCTGCCAGTATTAAAATAAAGTAAGTAAAAACATTAAATGCACAGAGAACGGGGTGCCTGGGTGGCTCAGTCGGTTGAGTGTCAGACTTTGGCTCGAGTCATGATATCACAGTTTGTGAGTTCAAGCCCCATGTCGGGCTCTGTGCTGACATCTCATCTCCAGCCCTCTTCACGTTGGTTTCCTCCCGTTTGGGAGGTCTTACAGGCAAACACTGTTCACATTTTCATTTCACTAGATTTTTTTTTAACAATTTATATTTTATTTAGTTCTGTGGCTTTTTCCATTTTTTTTCTTCAGGTGAAAACATATCCACAAGATGACTTCTAATTGTTACTATTTTTATAAAGAGTGAAACCCTAAAGTTCAAGAAGGAAAAAAAAATTTGTACAGGAATGTTTTAATACTAGCTCATACCCCTTCACCAAATTATGATTCACCAAATCATTTCATCTCTCTGGATTCAGAGACCAGAAAGAAGCAAGCCATCTATGAAGGCTCGCACAGCTCTATGTTGTCATAAATTTAACCACTGCAGTTTGCCTCCTACCCAGAAGAATTCCCAGATACAAGCATGGCTTTAATCATGATTTTTTTTTTCATTCCACACTTGCTGTGTAAAACATTATGTCTTTCTAAGACAATGAGCTTCCATCCTCTTCAGTCGGTGTCTCTGTACAACTATAAAGTCTGAGATATTCAAGGCACTAAACCCCTCCACCAGTGCAATGAGAGAAAAAGTGTCTCTCCTACTCCCCCTTTTCTCTTTAACATCTGACTCCATGACCAGCTTCTTCTATTTAGGGTAGGATCTAGGAGTAGAAATAAAATCTCCATATAATGGACCAGGTCTGAAATCTGATCATCTTTTATAAGATTTTTTTTCTTATTTCTTCTTCTGATAGCACTTGTCTCTCTGTAGTTATTTGTTGTAAAACTGGGAACAATTCAAAGAATGGCGTTATCTTCAGTTACTAATTAATCCACTAAGAAACTTAAAAGCATTCCCTTCTGGGAAAAGGGGGTCCTAAATAGTCGACAAGAGTCCTTTATCTTCAAAAGTACAGAGGCTAAATCATTGTCAATCTCCAGTAGAGCTGCCATACTTTTTAAGGACTCCATAAAGGCTTCCCATGGAAGGCTGCCCAAAGGGGAAGTCCAGTCACAGAGAAAAGTTGAGCTTGATGAATTCCAAATTGGCCATTTCAGTCTTTAAGAGGAACTGTCATCAAATACGGGCCACAAAGGGGAGCCTCTCATGTGTTGCAGTCAATTATGCAAATATTATAGACAAGTAGCCAAAGAATTATTCTTTTCTTTTGCCTTCATTTCTCTGCATGTTATTTATATCCTCTGAACAAGGACACACAATTTCTCACCAGGTTTTGGAACTAAAGTCTAGCCGACCACAGTTTTAAATGTTTACCCCATTGTACAGCATTTATGAACAGACAAGCCTAAGGGTGCCACACAGGAGCTTTGTTTCTATAGGCAAAGGATGTCCCATCAAAAGTAACTTCTTTGAGAACCAGAGGGGATTTTATTTTAACCCTGGGTCATGAAAGTCCAGGCTTCAGTCATTCAGATAAATCGTGTTCAATACAAATATGAAGTAATAATAAGTGACCTTAAATCCATCAGCTAATCCCATAACTGAAAAAAGAAACCTCCAATGTTTTCACTAGTGGAACCCTAAACAGGATTGACACATAGTAACAGAACAACCAAAATAGTAAGAAAAAAATTAAGCTCAAGAAACCTACTTTTCAATGATTCTTTGTCCAAAAATAATAACAATTAAAAAATGGCTATAAGGCATAATACACTAGCATAATATACTTATACTGTATATAAAACAAGGCAAAATTAATTTTGAAATATCTCTGAAACATACCATTTAATCTGTTCTTAAATGTATCAGAGTAAAAAAAAATTATAAGACTAATTACGGAAGGTTTTTTTTAAATTTTATTTATTTATTTTAAGAGAGAGAGAGAGAGACAGCACAAGTGGGGGAGGGGCAGAGAGAGAGAGAGAGAGACAGAGAATCCCAAGCAGGTTCCACATTGCCTCAATTTCTTCAATGTATGGATCATTTGAGGAATCTGTCATAATCTCTATCAGATAAAGAATGGAGGGTAAAAAAAAACACAAAAGACCTTTTTGAAGTATGTCATCACTAGGAAACTCCACTTCAGTGAAGTGGCCAGATGGTAATAACATTTATAGTAAAGGTGGGATAACTTTTCTAATGTTAAGGTAATTTTATGACATAGTGTATCTGTGAAATCTATTTGTTGACAAAAGGAAAAGACTAGAGATAAAATTCTATAATCTCTCCATGCAGTGCCTACCAAAGAACAAGTATGCGAAGAGTTCTACAGAAAAACAAGCCAAAAAAAAAAAAAAAAAAAAGGGAAGAAAGAAAGAGAGAGAGAGAGAAAAAAGCAAGGAAAAATCAAAACAATAACCAAACACACACACACACACACACACACACACACACACACACACACACACCCTCCCCAGAATCTAGTGTGGGAGAATGGATATGATTAACTCTATTGATAACTTGAAAATGCTGAGAGACTGTAACATGAGTACAATGTGGTCAGCCTTCTAAGGGCCAAAATAAATAACATAGTGCTCATTTTCAACACTTGCGAAGCTGTTGCTTTCCTGTGTGTACTACAGAGCCAGACAGGTCCGTTGGTTTTCCTTGAGCAGCTTTCCTATTGGCATCTAAAGACCGTCTAATTAACATTATTTTCTCCCTGTGCCCAACTAAATCCTTCTCCACTAAACTGGCTCTGCATTCAAGTTATACGTTTCTTCTGTGCCCTTCCGTGGCAGTCACTGTGTCATTTCACTTTCTTTGTGATCACTGGACATAAGAGGAATGCTTAGGGACTAACTATGGTACATTTTAACCGTTCAGGTCCAAGATAGCTTTAAAAAAAATCTATGATTATGTTGTTACCAATTCAACAAGGAGTTGAGTATCTACCACCAGCCTCCACTGTTCTAGGTCACATAAAGAAAATGGTGTTTTTAAAAATTAGATAATGTTTTCTGGGGCACCTGGATGGGTCAGTCAGTTAAGCATCCAACTCTTGATTTCGGTTCAGGTCACGATCTCATGGTTCATGAGATAGAGCCCTGTGTTGGGCTCTGTGCTGATATCATGGAGCCTGCTGGGGACTCTCTCTCTGCCCCTCCCCTGCTGGCATGTGCTCTCTCTCTCTCTCTCTCTCTCTCTCAAAGAAACTTTAAAAATATTAAATAAATAAAATAAAAAGTAGATGTTTTCTAAAAGATATATAACCCATCCCCCAAAATGTCACAGCAGTAGACAAGATCACCACACTAGCCTTTTGTTAGGCACTTGGGGGAACAGTATAATAATTCAACCTCCGGGCTGAGTTGTGTCACAGAGATGGAAATCAGATTTCAGTGAAATCAGAAATAGGCAGACATGTCAGCAGGAGAAAAGTTTAATGCCAGTTCTTGTATGGGCTGTGTGAGCTACAGCCAAATTGGCTTACATCTGTCCTGAAAGAAAAAAAAAAACCCCTAGAAAATAAAAAGGGAAAAAGAATGAACAGAAAAAAAGTGATAATGAATAAATAAATCAGAGACATAAAGCTTGACTTAATAGTGGAATTCCACTCTTCATAGAAAAATGATACTTGATGCTTTATGAGTTATTAGTTCCTTGGGAAAGAATTAGGATTATTGAAATATCTTCAATGCAATCTTACAAAAGAACAAAGCTAGAGGCATCAGGCTCCCTGATCTCAAACTATACCCCTATAGTCATCAAAACAGTATGGTATTGGCATTAAAACAAATACATCAACAGGGCACCTCGGTGGTTCAGTTGGTTAAGTGTCGGATTTTGGCTAAGGTCATGATCTCACAGTTTGTGGGTTCGAGCATCACAAGGGGCTCTGAGCTGTCAGCACAGAGCCTGGAGCCTACTTCAGATTCTATGTCTCCCTCTTTTTCTGTCCACCCCCCCCCACTCACACTCTCTCAAAAATAAACATTAATAAAAAAATAAAATAAAAACAAATGCATCGATCGGTGAAACAGAATAAAGAGCCCAGAAAATAAACCCATGCAATAGGTCAATTATGACAAAGGAGTCAAGAATACACAGTGAGGAAGACATCAATAAATGATGTTGGGAAAACTGGACAGCCGCATGCAAAAGAATGAAGCTAGACCACTATCTTACACCACATACAAAAATTAATTCCAAATGGATTAAATACTTGAATGCAAGACCTGAAATCACAAAACTCCTAGAAAAAAACATTGGCAGTAAGCTTGTTGGTACTGGGCTTGACAATGATTTTTTTGGATCTGACGTCAAAAGCAAAGGCAACAAAAGCAATATAAATAAGTGGGACTACATCAAACTAAAAATCTTCTGCACAGCAAAGGAAACCATCAGCAAAATGAAAAGGCAACCTATTGAATGGGAGAAAATCTTTGCACATCATGTATCTGATAAAGGGCTAATATCCAAAATACATAAAGAACTCATATGACTTAATAGCAAAAAGGAAACAATCCAATTTAAAAATGATCAGAAGAGCTAAATAGGCATATTTCCAAAGAAAGCATGCAGATGGCCAATAGGTACAGGAAAAGATGCTCACATCACTAACCATCAGGGAAATGCAAATCAAAACCACAATGAAATATCTCCTCACACCTGTTAGAAAGGCTATTATCAAAAAGACAAGAAATAATAAGTATTAGCAAGGATGTAGAGAATAGGGAATCTTTGTGCACTGTTGGTAGGAATGTAAACTGGTGCAGCCAGTATGGAAAACTCTATGGAGGTTCCTCAAAAAATTAAAAATAAGGGCTCCTGGGTGGCTCAGTCAGTTAGTCGTCCAACTTCGACTCAGGTCATGATCTCGCAGTCCGTGAGTTTGAGCCCCGCATCAGGCTCTATGCTGACAGCCCAGAGCCTGAAGCCTGCTTCGGAGTCTGTGTCTCCCTCTGTTTCTGCCCTTACCTACTCACACTCTGTGTCTCTCTCAAAAATAAATAAACATTGAAAAAAATTTTTTGAACTAAAAATAGAACTACCATATCATCCAGCAATTCTACTTCTGGGCATTTGTCTAAAAAACATGCAAGCACTAATTTAAAAGGATACATGCATCCTCATTTTCATTGCAGCATCACTTATAATAGACAAGATATACAATCTAAGTGTCCACCAATGGATGAATGAAGAAAATGTCACACACACACACACACACACACACACACACACACACACACACAGAGGAATATTATTCAGCCATTAAAAAGAATGAAATCTTGCCATGTGCAGGAATATAAATGGACCTTGAGGGCATTATGCTAAGTGAAATAAACATAAGTTAAAGAGGAGCACTTGGGTGGCTCAGTTGGTTAAGAGGCTGACTCAATTGTGGCCCTGGTCATGATCTCACAGTTTGTGAGTTCGAGCCCCACATCGGGCTCTGCACTGACAGTGCAGAGCCTGCTTGGGATTCTGTCTGTCTGTCTGTCTGTCTGTCTCTCTCTCTCTCTCTCTCTCTCTGCCCCTTCCCTGCTTGCACTCTATCTCTCTCAAATTAAATAAATAAACTTAAAAAAAATAAGTCAAAGAGAGAAAGACAAATACTATGTGATCTCACTTACATGTGGAATTAAAAAAACAAGTTCATAGATACAAAGAACAGACTGGTGATTGCCAGAGGTAGGGGTGAGGGGTGGATGAAAGAGGAGAGGGAGGTCAAAAGATACACAAAAGGTACAAATTTCCGGTTATAAAATAAATAAGTTCTGGGAATATAATGTGCAGCATGGTGACCATAGTTAATAATACCATATTGTATATTTGAAAGTTGCTAAGAGAGTAAATTAAAAGTTCTCATCACAAAAAACGTTTTGTAATTATATATGATGACAGATGTTCACTAGACATCATGATGATCATTTTGCAATATATACAAATACTGAATCATTATTTTGTATACCTGAAGCTAATATAATGTCAATTATACCTCCATTTAAAAAAAAGAGGGGCATCTGGGGGTGGCTCGGTTGGTTAAGCATCTGACTCTTGATCTCAGCTCAAGTCTTGATCTCATAGTTGAGTTCAAGCCCCATATTGGGCTCTGTGCTGGGCATGAAGCCTACTCAAAAGGAAAAGAAAAGAAAAGAAAAGAGAAGAAAAGAAAAAAGGAAAAGAAACACTGAATGATCTTATGTTAGAAGTATCAGGGAGGAGATTGAGGGACATATTTGTGACCAGAGTGATTACTTGGATGGACCCAGTCAGGCAACACTCATATTTCTCCCTTGATCAATTATTTTGGAAATTTAAATAAGCCTAGTACAAATAGTTCTCAAATAATCATAGTATTTGTGACAGGGCATGAAAATCATGGTCAAAATAAAGCAAGATGATAAAATGCAGCATCACGTGTAATCAGAACTTTTTGCCTCCTAATCTCCCTTCCTCACCCCACGAGTGCTGCCATTCTCTCTTCTGAGGGTCCACATCCCCCACAGCATTGTGCCAGGCCCTGTGTTGGCCTGGGCATACAGCAGCCAGCTAAACAGATAAAAACAAACAAACAAACAAACAAAACCATCTTCTTGGAGTTTGCTCTTTAATGTGTAGGACACAAAAAATAAATGAAATACACAAGGGAAAAATCCATATGTACAACAATTCAATATTAGTATCTTTTAATGGGATTTTTTAATGATGGGGAAAGCCTTTGATATTGACCTACGTATTTACCCTTTCCTCAGAATCCTCCTTCCTAACAAGCCAGGGAACTGGATGTCCCAACTCTTTTCAGGCATGGATTAAGGGCTGCTCCCAGGGGAGTGTTATTTCTCGGCACAGAGCAGGCTCCTTGAGCCAGAGAAAACCTTCAGGCAAAGGGGTGTAGATACTTGTAGTAGGTCATGGGTCCAGCTTGCTCTGAAATGGTAAGGCTGAGAGAAAAGGGTGGAGCAGAGTTTGCTATAGTTTATAATTATATGTGCTACATTATAGGATACATGACTAACAGGAACACTACCAGCTGGACCCCTAGGGCTCTCCTCTGGCTGTGGGCCTCCCTATAGAGGAAGGTGTCCATGGAGCTAAGAGGACATGGCCATCTGGAGCCCATGGAACCCCCTCTAGACCATGCTCCATGGAATCCCAGAATTCCTGTCTGGTAAGGGTAGAATTGTGTCCCCTAACTAAAAATGCACTGGAGTCCTAACCTCCAGTACCTCAGAATGTGACCTTAGAGATGAAGTCTTTACATAGATAAACAAATTGAAATGATATCATTAGAGTGGGCCCTACTCCAATATGACCAGTATCCTTATAAAAAGGAAAATCTGGACAGAGGCAGACACAGGTAGAAGGAAGATGATGTGAAGAGATATAAGGAGGAGATGAACATCTATAAGCCAAAAGGAGAGGCCTCATAGTCCTCAGAAGGAACCACCCCATAGAGATCTTGATTTGGACTTCTAGCCGCCAGAACTATGAGGCAGTAAATTTGTGCTGTTTAAGCCACACTGTTGTGGTACTTTGTTATGGCAGCCCTTAGTATAGGAAACAAATACACCGCCCACACAGCCCCAAGTCTATGGTCAGTGCCTGTGCAGGGCTCTCAAGTCCATCCACCCACATGTGAACAGGCCACCAGCATGCCCTCCCTAGTTCTAAGGGGTAGCAATTTGAAGGATAGGTGTAGACGAAGCTTGGGTACTCACATGCTTGCATGAAAGGCCTTCAAGTATGAGATGGGGCTAGGAGTGAGAGAGAAGTGGGTTAAGTCAGGGGCCATGGCAAACTCTCCAAGACCACACTGTGCCACAATGGAATTCTGAGGAGTCAAGGACTTCTATATTCAAATCTGGTGTCCAAATGATATTTTGGTGTTGGAGAGGTATTTAACCTTTAAAATAAAACAGCTACCGGAAACCACTATAAACAAGTGTGAAGGATAGTGAATTTCTGTAAGAAAAAAACTATGAAACCACCCAAGAAATAGAATTTTTCCAGCTCCCCCAGATGCCCCTTCTTTGTGCCATACCCTAATCATAGCTACCCGCCTTCCAAAAGTAAGCACTATCTTGACTTGTAGAATAATCATTTCCTTCATTGGCTTTATCACCCAAGCATTCATCCCTAGATACTATAGTTTGGTCTTGTCCATTTTTTTTTTAACCTGGTAAATCTTTTAATCTACAAACTACTTTTCTCTGCTTTCTATTTCTTTTCCTTACAATGTGTCTGTTCAACATTCCAGCTCATCTGACATGGAGTTTCCCACAGTCTCAATGGTGGTGATTGCATTTTCATGGTACAGTTTAACACATTCCTCTGTCCTCTGCATTTTCTACAAATCAGATCCAGAAACTTTATCAAACTCAGATTTAGATGTGATATTTTTGGAAATTCTAGTAAGTGTTGTGTTTTTTCATTAGAAGGACTATCTGGTTTTCATTCTTTACGTCAGCAGCTACTGATGCTCTATGCCTAGATCTATTCAATAATTGGAATTATAAAATAGGTATGCTTCAGTGTTGCCATTTTTATTTATTAATTGATTCTTCCTCTCTCCTACTATTCAGTTACTTAGTGGTATAGTTTATATGGGTAAGGCAGATAAAAGCTTGATTTTTTTTCTCCCTTAAGCCGTTTTCAAAATAGTAAATTGCTGTTTTGTTTTGGCCAATTTTAAGAGGAGACTGATTTATTTATTTTTATTATACCTATTTTCAAAATCATAGATTTAAATATATTTGATAGTTTTGAATAGTTTGCAATTCTTATCTTCGTTGATGCTCAAATTTTTCCATCTCTGGTCAGTGAGAACTTCAAATCAGCTCAGTGAGTCATTTTGACATCATGTCCATGTCTTTAAATCCTCAAAGCAATTCTATGTTGTAGATAGTATTTATTACCCCTATTTTACAAGTGTATTTAGTGCAGTTAAATAATCTGCCCAAGGCCACTTGGTAAATGATGGAGTTGGAATGCAAATCCAGGTAATCCATTTACAAAGCTTGACCTCTTAATCACCGTGATAACTCGCCATTAAGAAAAATATGGCTAACTCTAACTTTACCATTTTTAACCACGTCAGGTAATATTCTATCATATACTTTTCTATAATTAATTTTTAGGTGAAATTGTTGCAGACTACAATGCAGCCAGGCAATGAGCATAGAATTGCCATTGGCCATTGTCACTGTTAGATGACGTTTTACTGATGGTCACGGTTCGGTATTGACGAAACACAGAGGCAAAGCAGTGTGGTGGTGGGCTCAGCATTATCATGTAGGTTACAGTTAAACAACAGCAATTCCCCAGATATTCCTGTAGCACTGTTAGATTTCAGCCATTTCTTTCAAAGGGGCCTAAATTCTAAACTGGATGCAAATTATAATTCTGTTCTCCATCTTGATTGTGATCTATAACTTTAGGGCGATAGACAAAAGCAGAAACCATAATAGCAACATACAGATTAAATGGAATCTGTTATGGGTTGAATTGTATCCCCCCAAAAGATATGCTGAAGTCCTAACACCCACCTCCACCCTGCTACTTGTGAATGTGATCTTATTTGGGACTAGGGTCTTTACAGATGAAATCAAGTTAAGAGGAGGTCATTAGGTTGGGTCCTAATCCAGTATGACTGGTGTCCTCATGAGACAAGAAGAGACACAGAAGCTGAAACGCATATGGGGAAGAAGACCTTGTGACAACAGAGGCAGACACTGGAGTACTGGATGCATCTAGAAGCTAAGGAACTACAAGGTCTGCAGGCAAACATCAGTATTTAAGAGGCAGGGAAGGATTCTCCCCTACGGGTTTCAGAGACAGCATGGCCCGGCAGACACTTTGATTTCAGACTTCCAGGCAAAGATCAAAGTAAGTCAATAAATTTCTGTTTTAAGCTACCCAGTACTTGGTACTTTTTTTTATGGCAGCCCTACGAAACTAATATCCGATCTTTCATGGGTCATCATTTTCCCTATGAGGAAATCGAAAGCCAGTAAAACAAAAAGATCTGTCAAAGATACCACAGCACAACCAAGACTAGAAAGCAGATCTTTGGACTCTTTTTCTAGTCTTCCACAAATATACTGCCTCTCAATTCAAGAATAAGAATTCATTCATTCACTCATACCCCCAAATACTTATTAAGCATCTACCAAATGACAGTCATTAACACAGACAAGAACATACATTTGGTCCGGAAAAAGTTTTGTTCCTCATGGTGCTTAGAATCTGGTGGGGAAGACATATAATGACTAATAATAATGATGATAAAACAATTTCACAAGAATATGTACTAAAAATAATAATTTAATATTCCGGTAAAGGGAACTATACAATAAAGAATGAAAACAAAAAGTTACAATAGTAAAATATTTTCACAAAAATAAAAAAAATAAATTAAGTCCAAAATTCTTCCACTCGTTTTGCTAAGAAATCAAAAGTTAGACACACTGTAATAAATTTATAAAGACTAGACCAACAGAGAGTGCTTTTCCCCCACCCCCAAGAGGACACTGGGTAAAGTCTGGAGACATTTGTGACTGCCATGACAAAGCAGGTGCTGCTGGCACCTAGCAGGCTGGGCCAGGCATGCTGCTAAACATCCATCAGTGCACAGGACAGCCCCAACAACAGAATCACGCACTCGAACTGTCAAGAGTGTCCATGCTGAGAAACTGACCTAGTCTAAAATAGAGGCTATTTTCTTAGCTATGCTCAAGTTTATCACCAATTCCTGATTAAAAAGGACCTGAAGATGAGTATCTGAATCCACTGTAAATCCATCACACTTTATTTATGATAAGCTTATAGAAAAATGCACGTATTTCTCATTTCATACCCAATAAATCCTTCTGTCTTCCTAATAATGTCGTAGCTATTATTTTATACAGATATCTGGTCTTGGTGAATTCATGGGAATTGCTGTCAAGACTCTGGCAAAATCTGGGGCACCTGGGTGACTCAGTCAGTTAAGTGTCCAACTTCGGCTCAGGTCATGATCTCACAGTTCGTGGGTTCAAGCCCCGTATTGGGCTCTGTGCTGACAGCTGGGAGCCTGGAGCCTGCTTTGGATTCTGTGTCTTCTGTGTCTCCCTCTCTCTCTCTGCCACTCCCCCACTCATGCCCTCTCTTTCTCTCTCTCTCTCTCTCTCTCTCAAAAATAAATAAACATTAAAGAAAAATTTTTAAAGATTCTGGCAAAATCTAATAAACAGCACGCTTTATAGGATGCTCTCTCAATCAGAGTTATCTCTGATAGAGTACACTATGTATTTCATAGGCATCAGAGAATATTTCTATGTTCGCCATTGTTCACCAAGCTAAGTAATTTGCTTCTTATATAAACCTATACATTATAGATATAGGAGACTTTAGATTCATTAGACACCAAGAATCAGCAGTTGAAGCTCAGACAGACACTTGTGAAGTGACCATCAACGATCAAACCCAATAACAGGATGAAAAGCATGCAGGAAATAATCATATGGATATTAAGTTAAGTAGGAAATGAGTAATGCATTCAGTACAGAAACACACATAGAGTCAAAACCAGAGGAATTGGAACTTACAAATTTATCCTAGCTGAGCAGAATAATCAAGAAATTAAAAGGTTACTAAAAATAGATGATTCCAAATCCAATATAGGAATGACAGGGCAGAATGAGGCACATTCCAAAATAAAATGGACAAGAGGCCAATTCAGACTGGCTGGTCTAGAGCTAGGGATTGTAGCTTAGGGTCAACGAACCATGGACCTATCATGTGCCAGGCCCAAGTTAAGGTTGCCAAAGACAGGTGTGATGCGTAGAAGTGTGATTGTGGAAGTCTAGTACAAACGATTTTAAGCAGAAAGACAAGATGCAGTCAAGACTCCTAGAATAATCTAGACTTTTCAAGGACCCCTCAATGAGCAGATCATGATTGTAATTGCATTACCATTTTCATCTAATGAAGTTTCAGAATCAGGTAAAAGGAAAATTAAGGAAAGATTGACTTTCAAAATAAGCCTTTGATTTATAAAGTGATGATAATTATGATTAGCAATAATAATAAGTAAAACATATGCTTCTACGGGAACAAGACATTTTCTCATTTAGCACTCACACTAATCTTTTTTTTTTTTTTTAATTTATTTATTTATTTTTGGGACAGAGAGAGACAGAGCATGAACGGGGGAGGGGCAGAGAGAGAGGGAGACACAGAATCGGAAACAGGCTCCAGGCTCCGAGCCATCAGCCCAGAGCCTGACGCGGGGCTCGAACTCACGGACCGCGAGATCGTGACCTGGCTGAAGTCGGACGCTTAACCGACTGCGCCACCCAGGCGTCCCGCACTCACACTAATCTTATGAGGTAGGAACTATCGATAACTCCAATTTACAGGTTAAAAAAATAGGTATTAAACAGGTCAAGTAATTAGGCTAAGGTTATGTAGGTAATAAGTAGCAGACTAAGGCTCTAACCTAAATCTTTCTGAATCTAAAGATTTTGTGGGTTTTTTACTTTTGTCATTAACTACATATTTTGAGAAACCAATACATACACCTGTAAAAAACAACTCATGAGCTACGTAAGTGGTGGTAGCTGTCCTTTTCCCCAATCCTCACTTCAGAGAGAACCACTATTTTTAGTTCTCTATATATTCTTCTAGAAAGGTCAAAAAGCAACTCTTGCTCACTCTTTTTATCTCTAACACAAATGGTAGCACTAAGCACACAATATTCTGCACCTCGTAAAGCTATTTTTTTAACCACGAGATTATATTGCTTCTTTCCAAATGTTGAGCTCTTCTAATGATAGGTAAACGAATGAACTTACTACCCTCTCCCCCCAAAAATCACACATATATAACATTGGCAAGAAATGACAATCTACAAGTACACCTTCAGATAACTAACATTTTGGAGTGGTTTAAGTATGACCATGATTGTTAGCAATGATCTCTTTGGTTCCTTAAACCTTATCATGATGATTTAGTGTAGTGATTATCCAAGTGTGGCTTGGGGACCCATTATGGTCCCTAAGACCTTCTCAGGCACTCTACAAGGTCAAAATTATGTTTGTAATAAAACTGAGATGTTATTTGTCTTTGTTTTTCAGTGGAATTTTCCAGAGGCTGCATGATGTGTAATACTGCAACAGACTGAATGCAGCACTAGATACAAGAACTAAGCTGTCTTCTATTAAGCCAGATATTGAAGGTATTTGCAAAAACGTAAAACAATGCCATTCTTCTCATAAATTCTTTTTTGTTTAAGGTAGTTCTTTTTTATTAAAAAATGTTATGTCACTTAACATTATTGCTGTTATTTTTAATGAATCATAAATAAATATTTCACAAGTTTCTTGGTTTTAATTTCTATTTTGGTAAATATTGGTAGATATACCTCACATAAACCCACATAAGAATTTTCTGGGTTTTGTGATGATTTTTAAGAGTAAAAGAGATCCTAAGACCAAAAAGTTCCAAGAACCACTGACTTGGTAATTTAGAGACCTGCTTGCTTACTACATTGTAAGTAACATATAAACCCAACTGTACTTATAGAAAAATGATCTGAACTTGGAAGTCACAAGGCAAGAGTAGGAAGAGAAAACTACCATAAGAAAAACAACTGTTCCCTAACTGCTAAGAGTGGCCCAAGAATATTGTGCCACCCCAAAATAGATTTTTTTATGCCACTTAAAAACTAAATGAACTTTTTTTCTTCTTATTTTAAAATGAGAAAGGAACAGGATTAGCAGGGAAGCAGCTCAATACTTAATGATCTATGGTAAAATATTTTATAGGTGACACAGAGATAATTTTATAGGTGACACAGAGATAATTTTATAGGTGACACAGAGATAAAACAATAGAACCCAGCTATTCCAAGGAAAGAAAGCCTCCTAATATTTCTCATAGAAGCAACATTTCAATGCCAGATGTCAGCACAGCGGAAGGATTTTTACAGTCACTTCAAATTCATTATAAACAGAGTCTGATAATATGATTAGAATGAAAACTGTAGGAGACAATTTCCAAAACTAGGATGGATTCTTTTTACAGGTTTTCAAAACTGCAGCTATTAATTCTTGCTGAGATGAAGAAGTACACCTCAAAGGGCCCGACTGCTGAACCACTGTGCGTACAGGTCCTGACTGACTGCACGCAGAGATAAACGAAGCCAGCGCCACAAAATGGGAGGGACACAAGTTTGTCCCTCTAGGGCTTCCTTCTCTTCTCCTTCACCTTCACAGTCTTCCTCCCCATTTTCCTTGCCTTTCTACCCAGAGTTCACTTCCCCATCTCCCAGGGCTCTTGGCTTTCTTGACCCGAGTCTGGCTTCTGCCTTGACCACCAGGTAGCTGTGGGACATCGCCTTCCTGAGCCCAAATTTACTCATTTAAAATTGAGTATAATTAAAATGTGCTGGGAGCACCTGGGTGGCTCAGTCAGTTGAGCATCCGACTTCAGCTCAGGTCATGATCTTGCAGTTCCTGGTTCGAGCCCCACACTGGGCTCTGTGCTGACAGCTCAGAGCCTGGAGCCTGCTTTAGATTCTGTTTCCCTCTCTCTCTGCCTCTCCCCCACTCATGCTCTGTCTCTCAAAAACAAAAGCGATAAAAGAAAATTTTTTTTTAAATAAAATGTGCTGGGAGGGTGGAACTTCAATGTTCTCACCAGGGGGGTAAAGGACACATATATGAAGGGAGGGAGGTGTTAATTCACTAATGAAGGAATCCTTGCACCATTTACACACATATCAAATTACCATGATGGGCAGTTTGAATACCTTACAACTTTATATGTCGATTATACCTCAGCAAAGCTGAAAATTTTTAAAAAGTATTTATCTAAAACTGGGGATGTTGATGGGGCACCTGGTGGCTCAGTCAGTTGAGCGTCAGACTCTTGCTTTTGGCTCAGATTGTGATCTCATGGTTCGTAGGATTGAGCCCCACATGCAGCTCTGTGTTGACAGCTCAGAGACTGCTTGGGATTCTCTCTCTCTCTGCCCCTCCCCCACCTGTGTGCACGCTCTCTCTCTCTCAAAATAAATAAACATTTTTAAAAAATGGGGATGATGAATAATGCTTAACACACAAGGTTCTTAGGATTAAATGAGAATGCTCTTCATAAATTGTACAGCTCCAAACAAAATTGGTATATTATTATTATTAACCCCCTAAGATCCCCATCATCATAGAATATTCATACTAGGCATACTCCCGACTAGGTAGGGTGTTAGAGATGGCCCTGATTCCCTGTGTGGCATGAATGTGGGCCACAGAAAAGTTAACTGTGGGGGGCGCCTGGGTGGCACAGTCAGTTAAGCAACTGACTCTTGGTTTTGGCTCAGGTCATGATCTCACAGTTGATGAGATCAAGCCCCACCAGGCTCTGTTCTGACAGCAAGGAGCCTGCTTGGGATTGTCCCTCTCCTCCTCTCTGCCCCTCTCCCATTCGTGTGTGTGTGTGTGTGTGTGTGTGTGTGTACATGTGCGTGTGCAAGTGCACGCTCTCTCTCAAATAATTAAACATTAAAAAAAGAAAAGAAAAGAAGTTAGCTTTGGGTCAGCAGGTAGAAGTGGTGAGCCAGAGGATTAATATGTTGCTTGTGACAGACCTGTTCTCCTCTCCTTTCTTCCTAATGCCTCTCCTTCAACACACCTGATCACAACTCAAGATTAAGGGGAACCGACTTTAAAAACTTTTTTTGAGACAGACAGAGACAGAATGGGTTAGGGGTAGAGAGAGAGGGAGACACAGAATCCGAAGCAGGATCCAGGCTCTGAGCCGTCAGCACAGAGCCCAACGTGGGGCTCGAACCCACGAGCTGCGAGATCATGACCTGAGCCGAAGTCGGACGCTCAACCGACCGAGCCACCCAGGCGCCCCAAGGGGAACCAACTTTTAATTTCAATGAATCCTCTTATTCATATATGACTGTTCCTCAACTTTGGCCTCCCGTCCCTTTTACAACATTGCATTGATTCTCACCCACCCTCCTTTGGGATCCACAGCCCTCTAACTCAGGCCTCTTCCCTTGGTTCTGAGGGCCAGAGCACCGTAGGGGAGGATGGAGGAAGCAGGGTGTGGGTCCAAGCACATAAGCAGGACTTTGGCTTGGGGACATCGGGGAATGCCATAGAAGGCAAAGGAATCCCAAATACTCTGTGAGTAAATGCAGTTAGATTTGGTAATGATGATGACAGAAAGGAATGATAGGCTTTACAGGGAACATTCTGGACTGATTACAAATACACTGAAGCAAGAAATGAAAAGCCTATCTTTTTGTAAAAATATAATAATAATAATTAAAGCAATTTATGTAAAATGCTAAACATTTATGCTTAATTGCCTTGCACCTCTGTGACAGTTGTTTATGTTACTAGATGTGTGAGCTCACTTTTGTTGCTTTTTCTTTGACAATATAGCACCAGCGGCATCTGCGTGTCCATGACTTACCATGAGGTACGGTCATCAGTTCGCTGTCCTCAGCAAGACCCACAAAGGCCATAAAACACCAGCTGAGCCTGCAGAGGGCGGCCGCAGAGGCAGCCCCGTGTGTGCGTGCGTGCGTGCGTGTGTGTGTGTGTGTGTGCGTGTCCACCTTCTCTGTGTCTTCTCTCTTTTGACCGGCTTCAGTTTAAAGAAGAGCGAAGTTTGGCGAGTCTTGAATACCTGCCCACGATAACTGCATCTGGAGTCATGATCTGAGAGTTAAATGACAGCAGCAAATTAAAACATTCAAACAAAAAGATCTTGTGTGAGTTTTAGCTATAAAGCAATCTAGAGAGACTGTCCTGATTCAACCTCTCTTATTTTTGCCCAGAAAGCTACTGAAATGAATGACTAATTGGCACAAATGAAGCTTTATTTCTTTTTGGAGGGTATGTGATGACAATGACCTTATTATCATCTTCCGGGGGGTTGGGGGGAAGCAATGATGAGAAAGATTTTTCCCCCTAATAATTTATGTGACAAGTTAAGAGCCAGGGGGAAATTCAAAAATAAATAAAATCCAGCCCTGATTTCAAAGGCATTACAACGCAGTACAAGGGTCAGGCAGCTGTGGGTACTGTTAACATGACAGAAGGAGATATATGGTCTTTGCCCATGTGACAACACAGGAGAAACTGCAAGACAAAAAGTTTTCCACTTTCATTTAGGTTTTAGGTTAAAAAACAGAAGGGGAGGGCAAAAACCTGCTTATATCACAATATGATATCAAAATTTACTGAACAGATTTAGCAATCATCAATGATCATTTTTAAGTGGCAAATCCTATAGTAAGAAGCTAATCCATGAAACGAGAGTTTCTGTTTCATTGTGTGCATTCGTTAATTTGCTTTTAGCTTTCACATACTAAATTCTTTTCTCAGCCCGAAGTTTTCCGATGCCATTTTCAGGTACAGCGGACTTACTTTTATCCGCCATTTAGGTGACGGCAAAAAATCAGCGCAGTACACGACATTCTTTTGGAAGCAGTTAGAAGAGTAGATACTGTGAGTGAGGACTAGAAAAAAGAAATAGGTAGATCAGGAGCTAAGTTTTTGTAAGAAAGCTTTGTACAGAGCATGAAAGTAACATGACAGCATTTGGGAATGCAGACTCACACTCACAACTGCTAGCGTGTTGGGAAGGCCAGGGAGACCCACACACTGGCAAGCAGTTCTCACAGGCAGAGCTGAGAGTATGCAACACCATGTCCTGGCTGCAGTGGGGGCGACGTTTGAGAAACTGAGATGTGTTTGATTCTATCAAACGTCTGACATAAAGGTTCCTCTGAACTTTCCCATCGTGAGCTTTGAGGCCCGCTCCTGGTGGGGCCGAGCTGAAGCCTAAGAGACCAGAGTCAACAGCTCTGGGTGATGAAGCCAGAGAGGCACTGAACATTTTTTTTTCAATATATTTAGTTTATTGTCAAATTGGTTTCCATACAACACCCAGTGCTCATCCCAAAAGGTGCCCTCCTCAATACCCATCACCCACCCTGCCCTCCCTCCCACCCCCCATCAACCCTCAGTTTGTTCTCAGTTTTTAACAGTCTCTTAGGCTTTGGCTCTCTCCCACTCTAACCTCTTTTTTTTTTTTTTTTTCCTTCCCCTCCCCCATGGGTTTCTGTTACGTTTCTCAGGATCCACATAAGAGTGAAACCATATGGTATCTGTCTTTCTCTGTATGGCTTATTTCACTTAGCATCACACTCTCCAGTTCCATCCACGTGGCTACAAAGGGCCATGTTTCATTCTTTCTCACTGCCACGTAGTATTCCATTGTGTATATAAACCACAATTTCTTGATCCATTCATCAGTTGATGGACATTTAGGCTCTTTCCACAATTTGGCTATTGTTGAGAGTGCTGCTATAAACATTGGGGTACAAGTGCCCCTATGCATCAGTACTCCTGTATCCCTTGGGTAAATTCCTAGCAGAGGCACTGAACATTTGAAGGAAGGAACAGAAAGGGAAAAAAGACACTCTTGGGATCTATTTTGTTACAGAGTAAAATGAATTTATTTAAGTTAGAGAAGGAGGGGGAGATAGTTTCTAGCTACAGTATTTGACAAGGAATGGTTTATTACTCATTATAATTAGTTTCACTTGTGTAGAATGCCACCAAAAACATTTTTATGTGGTGAACTCTTTTATTGACTGTAAAATATGCATAAAGGACTTTGTAAAGGCTAAGTAAATTTTTATCACACAAACATTGTTACTTAATTGGACCTGCTCTGTACAGAATTATTCTTGCTTTATCCAGAAAAGTTGTGTTGGGCCTCTCCTATAAAGACGGCAAGCCCAGACTTTCCAGGGTTAATAGACAGTGGTGACAGGGTCTCCACTATTTAAGTTTAAAACAGAATGTTGATCCTTGGCTTCTTAGCCAATATTAGGATTATAAAAAGATACACACACACACACACACACACACTATATATATATATATATATATATATATATATATATGATAATTTTTAGGTATGATGGTAACAACAGTAAACCATTATCTAGACATTCTACAGTTATAGTGATTTTCTTAACAACAACAACTTTTGCTTTAGCTTTTTCCTACAACACATTAAAAAAAAAAATGTATGTCCAGAGGTACTTGGGTGGCTCAGTTGGTTGAGCATCTGTCTTTGGCTCAGGTTATCATCTCATGGTTCGTGAGTTCGAGCCCCATATCCGGCTCTCTGCTGTCAGTGTTGAGCCCCCTTGGGATCCTCTGTCTCCCTCTCTTTCTGCCCCTCCCCAACTTGTTCTCTCTCTCTCTCTCTCTCTCTCTCTCTCTCTGTCACACACACACACACACACACACACACACACTTTCCCTCTCTCTCAAAAAAATAAACATTAAAAAAAAAAGAAGTTCCTAATATCAATCCTGTAAGAAATGGAATATACCACCTCCCATGCTGCTACTCTTCCTTCCCAGGGGAATCTTCTCTTTTTTAAGGATGTTGGTGATACACTTATGTGGTTTGACAGCCAGGTTGGGAACACCCACACCAGCAGATCCTGCAATGATTCCATTTGCCACCACATCTGGAATCATCTGTATAGCATCATAATCTTCTGAGAAGGTTTGCAAACTATCCTAACTATAGTTATCCAACTACAGTGACCTTTCAACTCTTGCAGAAGTTTGTGCTGTTTTGTGCTGATTAATCCTTCAGATTTGACCATCACTAGCTACAGTTTATTAATGGAGGATTCTAAGGACAGAATATATCAACTCATGGTCCCCATTGTCTATTTTGTTTTCCTATAAGGCACTGAGTTTCATAACTGTGAATTCTTTACTATAGTATTTGCTGGAACTTAGGTCTGGGAGGAACTTAAGTCAACAGAGGCACAACAACATACTACTGTGATCAACACCTAACAGAACTACAGTGATCTAAAAGTAAGCCCCCTAGTCACGGGACCTGCCTAAGCTAAGATCCAGGGGCAGGGGGAAAATACTCCCACTGAATACATTAAAAAAAATTTTTTTTAATGTTTTTATTTATTTTTGAGACAGAGAGAGACAGACCATGAGCAGGGGAGGGGCAGAGAGAGAGGGACGCACAGAATCCAAAGCAGGCTCCAGGCTCTGAGCTGTCAGCACAGAGCCTGACGCGGGTCTTGAACTCAGGGACTGTGAGATCGTGACCTGAGCTGAAGTCGGACGCTTAACTGACTGAGCCACCCAGGCACCCCGCCACTGAATACATTTTAAAAGAAGAGTGGGAGACAAAAATAAAGTGGTATTTTTAATATCTCCTGTGTTCACCACACTAATTTTCATTGTTTTTAAAGCAGCCAGACAGACATGGAACATAATTTTCTCTTGATGACTAAATAGTCTACTTAAATATGTAAAAATTAATATTTCCACACATACCACAATATTTTAGAGAAATCAAGTCATTTAAAAATTACTGTCTCCTTAATATGAAAAACTGGGAGTAAAGTTTGGCTAATCCGTGATTCCTACTGTGTTTGGCTAATGTGGTACATTCACCTTGCTGTGTTCTCCACAGACAGATCTCTTTCCTAATAAGGGAAAAGTTCCTTATGATCCGGAGGCCAGGGGCCACATTTTCAGCATCTACAGAAATGATGCCCATATTCCATGGTGCAAAGTGTTACAGTCAATCCTTATAAACCCCTTGCTAAATGAATTTTCTTTATTTTTAGTAAGTGTTTTTGAGCGCTTCTCATTCAAAAATCTTATGTGTGATCCCTATCCTATTTCAGAGATAAGGAAACTGAGGCTCAAAGAGGCTGAGTCACTAATGTGAGGTCCCTTGGTAAGATCTGAGTCAGATTCACACAGAGGCGGGTAACTCCAGAGCCTGCGCTCTTAAGGACTTCACTGTATGCCCGTGTCTTACTGGTCTGTTCAATTAAAGATATGCTGAGCACCTTCTGTGTGCCAAACTCTGTTCCAGGTGTTGGAGAGACACAGCAGCAACCACACACAGCAGACCTGGACTCTCACAGGGGTTATTCTAGTGCAGGGAGTCTGAGAGTACACGTGGAGAAGGGGGAAGGAGAGTGGGAGAAAGAGAAAGAGGAGTGGAACCGCCCACTCCCGCAGTAACTCCAGGCATCACTGTTTCAGGGAGTGCCACTGTTTTCCGAAGCAGCCGCACCATTTTGCATTCCGCCAACAAAGTATGTGGGTCCCAACATCTCTGCATCCTTGGCTACGATTGGTACTATCTGACTTTCGTTTTTAATTACAGCCATGATGAGACTCATTTTCAATTTCTAATGTAATTAACTTCTTTTTTCAATTTTTAATGTGTTTTTTTTTTGAGGGGGGGGAGGGGCAGAGAGAGAGAGGAAGACACAGAATCGGAACCAGGCTCCAGGCTCCAAGCTGTCAGCCCAGAGCCCGATGTGGGGCTTGAACTCAAGAACGTTGAGATCAGACCCGAGCTGAGTCCGGACGCTTAAGCAACTGAGCCACCCAGGAACCCCAGACATAATTAACTTCTAAAACACTATTGGATGATGTCACAAATCAACCAGATTAAGAAAAAAAGAGCCCCAATTAATCTTGATGTCAGCAGGAGAACTCCTCTGTGGCTCCGTGGGGACAGTGGCTGTCCAGGCCCTCAGTGTCCAGGATACCCTCCAGCTATTCGGAGGAAGTTTCCCAGATGGTCTTTCAATGATCAGTCGGGCTACTTTTCATTGCAAGACACACATCTTCCTCCCTGCTGGGCCCATGGTGGGGAAAAAAAAAAAAAAACAACCAGGGAAAACACTAACTGTTAAGAGACAGCCAACTGAGAGGTATGTGTTTATTTTCTTTATTTTCTACAAATTTACATTTGACAAGGGTGACCTCTCATTAAGGCAAAAGTAGATCACCAGTGCACTAGAGCTTTACCAGGAAAAAAAAAAAAAAGTTACTTCTTCTTAAGTGACTTAAATCAGATTTGGAGTCACTTTTAAATTAATGTAAAATAATAAATTTTTTTATATTGGCCCCACATTTTTCCATCTTAAATGCAATTTTTAGTTTTTAAAGCACATTTTCCAACTCGTATGCATATTTGACAACAGGGCCTAAAATAAAGAAACAGTGTGTAACATGTAAGCGGTGCATCCAGTTCGCAAGTGGGTTACAGAACGTAAGTGTAAGAGCTAACACCCCAGCACGGCCACCTCAGCTAACGCACATTCCTGAAGACTGCTCTGGCCACCACTGTGGATCTATAACAGGAACGAGGAATTGCCTATACATTTGGACTCGCCCATTTTTGGTATGACTAAAGAACTGCCTTCAACTCAGTAACACAACCGAGCGTATTTGTGTTGAAGATTAAGAAAGGAATGAAGTGGGGGCGCCTGGGTGGCTCAGTCGGTGTGATCTCACGGTTCTTTAGTTCAAGTTCTGCGTAGGGCTCTGTGCTGACAGTGTGGAGCCTGCTTGGGATCTCCCTCTCTCTCTCTCTCTCTCTGCCTCTCCACCACTCTCTCACTCTCTCAAAATAAACTTTAAAAAAAAAAAAAAAGGAGTAAAATAAGATTAAAATCTTGGCCTCGTGCCACTTTAAACTATGAAAGAACATTAATAAGATGTAACTGAAAAGTTCTTACCTGAAGAATTCTTTAGGCAGTAGTTTTATAAAACTCTTGTTTCACGGTTTTTCACTTAGTGCTTTGATCTCGTAACTATTTTTCTCATTGGGAACTCCCATTGACTCCAATTTAAATAAATACGGTTTGTTTTGAGACCGGCTTCCATGGAAAGGGACTGCTGAGAGGCCTGTAACGCACTTGGTATCGCAAAGTCCTTCCACATTTTCTCTTTGTCCGAATATCTCACGTTCTTGTTCCAACAACATGTGCGACTTTCAACATGATACCATCTTAAAATCGTTCTGAAAAATAACTTGTGCTTCCATTTGAAGAGCTCACAGCACTTGGTTTTATTAATACAACACCTCCTTGTTCCATCCCTTCCAAAAGCCATTAAAGTACAAAGTGTTAACTTTCAGTTTGCTAAGTTTAAGAAAGTTAAGAATCTTTTGTGTGGTAAAAAAACCTGTAAGGTGATCTCTAGACCCCGAGTTCTCAAAACGTGGTCCTCTGTCAAACTGCACATTTACTGGAAAGGCAAATTCGCAAGCCCCACGTGAATCTACTGAACCAGAAACTTGGGGGTTGAGCCCAAACAATTAGTTTTAACGAGTCCTCCAGGCGATTCTCTTCCTAACCACTGATTCAGGCCAAGCCATTTATTTCACAATTGAGGCATCTGAGCCTAACACTGTTAGTGTCAAATGAGAATTGGATTCCAAATCTCTTGCAGACTTCAAAGGTGTGAAACACATCCAGACAAATCTCAACTCCTTTTCCCCTTGACACTACTTGGGTTAGCTACATCTAGTTGAGTTACAGGTTCCAAACAAAGCTGGTTCAGGAAAGGGAACTCGGTGACCGTAGTTTTCAAAATCCTGCCCCAATTCCCTCTATTCTCTACCCTTCAACTTTCATATTTTGTTATACAGTAAAAAGAGCATTGAATTTGGACGCTAGGGAATTCAGCTTTAGTTGCCTCTAGCAGCTACGTACAGATAAATCACCTACCTTCTCTCTTATGCTTGCATTTCTATAAAAATAAGATAGTTGTTTACATAAAATTGTATTAGAATTTAAGATTCTCTCTAGCTCAGAAATTTCATGATTCTCTGACCATGATTTAAAAAAAAATATTTTTAAGTAATCTCTACATCCAATATGGGGCTCAAATTCACAACCCAGGATCGAGAGTTCCATACTCCACTGACTGAGCCAGCCAGGTGCCCCTCTGACCGTGACTTCTAAATAATTTTTCTCATTGTCACCATGCCAGATGAAAAAAATACATTCCCTGGTGACTGATGAGAAAACCCAAATTCCCAGTGCTTTGACTTCACTTTTCCTCCATCCTAGGTCTGTATTCTTTAAAATAGCTAATGTGCTACTGTTGTTCAAATGCCAACTATGATTTGGTTGTGGTCATCAAAGCAGAATTTAAAGAAGGAATCATAAAAGTAATCAAAAGAAAAGGACTGACCAACAACACTCAATATTTTAACTTTCCCAAGAATGGGGATTTAGCATGCATAGAAGTTCAGTCTGAATTAATATTCACATAGTTTACTTTCTGGATTTGACCATAGCTCAAAAATAGCGAGAACATTTTTTTAAATGCTTGAAGTAAATAGTGTTAGAATATAGGTTAAGACTCTGGCAATTGGCAAGATAGTTACTTTTCAGTTTGCCCATGTGGTATCGTATGTTCACAGACAAGGCATTCAATACACAGGTGCCATTATAGACCTATGCAAAACAGCTTGCAACTTCATTTAAACTAAAATGGAACAGTCCAGAAAGTGAACCCACCTGGACTGCCAAGAGTCCCAGCACCAGGGAGAGGGTTATCTGGTCCGAGACCACAATTACATCGACCTCTGATCGTATTTTAAACCAGGACGCTGTACAGAACATCGACGTCTGGAGTGTTGATGTATTTCTTAGACTTCATATCAAGAAGAAAGCATCATTAATAAATCCTTTACAGTGTCTTTTCCTCTCTTAATGATTCTCCAAATAATCTCTATTTAACAGAAAAAGTTCACTAAGAAAAGGCCAAAGACAGCTGCATTACGATCTTTCCACCCATCAGCAAGACATTGTCTCCTAACTTTGACATGAGTCTAAAGTCATAAAATTCATTCTGAGTTTTTAATTTCTGTGTAAGGATGCTTTTTGAAGGATATGAACCTTAACAATTAGACACAGAAATACAGATGTTTTGAGCTCCTAAATTAAATTTGAAAGTATATGAGAAAAAGGAAGAGGGGGAAATAACAGAACTTCAGGAAATTTCCCAAGTTGTTTCATTACAAGCTCCAGCAATTTATAGAGAAGAAAAACTGTGAAATCAATATCACTAAGGATTAAATTAACTTCTTTTGTTAATAGTCACATGAAACTACCTCTACATTTTATTTTCTTATAGAAAAAAAAAAAAGGAAGTACAAAAGAAGTTTAATTCACTTAGTGACTTCATCCAAAGATGGTGGGCATTAAGAAAAAAAAGCACAATATTTTAATGGTGACATTACATAGAGATTAGTTAAGCAAAGAAAACTAGCTATAAAGAAAATAGAAAACAAGTAATTTTTTAATGTAGGAATATTATATACTTTCAAAATATGGTTTTTAAATTTGTTTTTATTTATTTTGAGACAGAGAGAGGCAGAGAGAGAGAGAGAGAGAGCGAGCTCACGTGCACACAAGCGGGGGGTGGGGGGGGCAGAGAAAGAATCCGAAGCAAGCTCCATGCCCAGCGCAGAGCCCAATGTGGGGCTTGATCCTACAACCAAAAGATCATGACCTGAGCCTAAATCAAGAGTCAGACACTTAGCCGACTAAGCCAACCAGGCATCCCTTGAAATATGTTTTTTAAATAGGAAAAAACAAACAAACAAAAAGACAGAGAATGAACTGAGTATTTAAATCCATTGAAATATTCCCTAATTGGACCTTGTGCATATAAATTGTGTATCAAAATATTGTGTATCATGCCTATCCCTCACTCCTCTTACTGGATGCAACCAAATCCCATGCCCCACATGTGGATTGGACCTGGAAATAGACTGGCATAGACACCATTGCCCCCACCCCCACCTCCCTAATGGCATCCCTTTCCAAGGTAAGGTCAATTCAGAATGTTCAGGTTGGACCAGACTCAGGTCAGTCTGGGGGATTTCAGGGAAGGACAACCCACTAAAGAAAGCCTCCTCCCCATCCCGGGGAAAGTTCCCTTGGGTACTGTTTTCCTGTCAAGTCTTATATTTGCACTGACTTCTATTGTTCTTGGGCTCTGTACAAAGAGACTTCAGTTTTGGATGAAACCGTTGGCTTAAAAAAATACTTCAGGGGGAAAAAATATCATTGAACCACAGAGTTAAGGAGGACCTTAGAAGTCATAGTTCCCGACCCCCCTCAGCCTCCTCAGCAGCAGCTTTCAAAATGTTATCTCTCTCCTTCCGCCCTTGTGCCAGCAGCCACCCCCAGGACCTTGCTCTCCGAGAATTTTCTCTCCTACTTCACCAAGACAGTAACGACCACTGGGAAGGTATCCCTGCAGCTGCCTTCATCCTTTAGCAGCATGAGCCCATCTAATCCCAAGGGTGATTCTCTGTTTCACAAAAATGTCTCAGAGAGGTTATGTAATTTGCCAGCATCACAGATCATCTTTTCATTTATACATTCCCCTTCTACGTCTAAAAAGAAGCATCCCAGAGTTAATAACACTGTGCTGTATAATCAAAGTTTGCTAAGAGAATGGAATTTAAACGTTCTCACCATAAAAAAAGCAAATATGCGAGGTGACGGATGTGCTCTGTTAAGTGACTCAACGTGGGGAGTCACAATGTGTATACATCAACTCATCATTTGTACACTTCAAATATGTTACAATTTTAGCTGCCATTTATCAATTTTATCCCAGTAAAAGCTAAAAAAAAAAGAAATGAAATGAAATGAAATGAAATGAAATGAAATGAAATGCAGCACCCCTGTCCTTCCTCCCAGCTCATGCTCCACCCAAATACCTGGCAGCTCTTGTCTTTTCATGTTTACACCCCCAGAGCCTACCCCCTGTACTGGGCTATGTAATGTGTTATGTAATATTTGCTATATGCATTTGTTATATAAGCACTTAATATTTGTTGAATGAATCAATAATTAAGTCATCTGACCCAGATTATCACAGTGTCTTTCTTGAAACTCTTTCTTCTTTTGCCTTTCAAAACAATGTCTTGCTTTTCCCAGTTGGCCATTTTACTAACAAGTGTTCTTTCTCAGTCTCCTGCATTGGTCTTTTCCTCCACCAGCAATATATGTTCTTTCTGCTGCGTTCCAGAGAGATCTCATCCATTCCAATAGCTTCTCTTATCACTCACAAATTGAAGACTTCCCAGTCCATACCCACCATCCCAATCCCTTGCTTAAGCAGAGGTCTGCAATTTCCAAATATACCTTGACATTGATAATGCATAATTACACCAAGTCCAGTTCGCAATCCTGCCCTCCTAACTCCAAATCTACTGCAGTCTCATGTGTGTTACCAGCAGCCTCAATCGGCTGCCCAAATTAGAACCTCAAAACATTGCCTTCTATTCTCCGCTGACTTTGTAAACCATTAGAAACAGGAGAAAATGGGGGGCATGGGAAAGAGGGACTGAGAATTTTGTGTTCCACCTTATACCACCACTCCTCTTTGAACTTTGCACATATAGCAAGTGTGCAAAACGTTTCACACACTCCAATTGAGAGATGAGGAAAAATGTAGTCTTTAGTTTGTCTTTTTCCTAAGCCTGGTAAATAGAAAAGCAAATTAAAAGCATAATCTGATCCAATAATCTAAAGACTATTTAGGGAAGGCCACGTCTTTCTTGGGGAAAAGGGTCTAGTCTCTCAAGAAGCCTCCGCCTCTTCTGCTTCTTTCTTGACAAGCTGTCCAGGTATATAGGAACCAAGGTGTGAGACAGATGTGTCTTTGAGGTTTGGGGGGAGATACTGGGGTTCAGAGCATGATTCCAGAGTTCCTTGTCATCCTAGGTGTTGGTGGAATAAGTGATGGGGTCCTCTTGGCTTGGTCTGGACCAGAAGGCCTCTGTGGCTAATTCCACCTCACCTGGGCTCCCACCAGCTACCTTCCCTGAGCTGAGTGCTCTGGGCTACATCTAGCCCTGGCCAGGTTACCTTGCCATACATCAGCATTAGCTTCATTCCTGCCCAGGAACTGAGGCTGAACCTCAGAAAGTATCCACACCGCCATGTTTTTCTGAAGCCACAAACTAGCAAGACTGGGGCTAGGTTATACTCTTGGTATAACCCACCGATTTAATGAACTCTTACCCTCTCAGAGCCTTGGCCTGATGTTTGGCTCTCCACACCACCCTACCCTTTCACACACTCTGTCTCCCTTTTCTTCCCACCATCCCTAGGGCCAGAAAATGGGTGGCCTTTTCTTTCCCTTCCCCCATCCTATCCTCTTCCTTTCTGACTCCATCTATAACTGGGGGCAGGAGTTTCTCCTGGATACTGTGAGAGAATCTCTCAGCTCACTTCTCCAAGCTAAATTGTTGGTATGCTAAAAAAGGAATTAAAAGAATTTGGATAATACTTTCTCAACATAACCTGGCAACCTGATATAAATTAAAGCTGACGAAGTGAACTTTATCTGGCAGGCTAAGGGGTTTTGATCGATTCTAAGGGCAATATGAAGAGTCACTGACTGTTAGAAACATAATTACATGTTTTCCTTCAAAGATCAATTTGGCTGCCATGTAGACAGTGAATTAGACACCAGTGTCTCCCAGATTTTTCATCCATGACATCTATAGAAAATGGTAACACTATAAAGCACAACAGTGGAACAGAAAGAAGTGGCCCCAGATCCTGCCCAGCTGCCATGAGGGCTGAGGGGATAAACACACCTGGGGTCCATGTAGCCACTGATGAAGTACAAATCTGGAAGGCAGGAAGCCAGTTAAAAGGCAACTAACTGCAATAATTCATACAAGAGATGATAACTGTCTAAATGGTTCATGGCGGTGGATAAAGGGAGAAGGAAATGGATTTGAGGGATGGCAATCAAACAGAAGAAGGACATTATATTTGCTTGGACAGCGTGGTAAAATGTGGTGCAATTCATGGCGAATGGAAAGAGTTTCCAAAGTAGTGGGGAAAAGGTTGATGTTCTTGCGAAGTCTGAAGTAAGAAAGACATTACTAGGGGGCAGAGGAGTTGCTGATAAGATTACTTAGAAGTTTTCTGAGTTATACAAGACCCCAGAGATTCATGCTAGCCAACCTGCTCATTTTACAGATAATAATAATTCTTACTATTTACTGAGTACCTCCTCCCACATTTTAGGCAATGATCTAGTTGCACTACAAATACAGTGCCATAAATTCACAACTGACTCTGTGAGATAGCTGTAATTATTAAGAGTGAGGCAATGAAATCCCTAGGAGATAAGAAACTTGCCTGGACAATTCAGAAATTCAATCACAGAGCCAAGATTCAGATCCTGAACTCTGTTGCCAACACCACTTATTTTCCTACATCTTATATCTCCCTAAAGAGAATACAATTTATTTTTAAAACTTGCAAATTTGTGTATGTTTTACAACTTCCAAAATGCTTCCATTTTATGTCTAAAGTCATAGAACCGCTTAATAGCGAGCCAGGATTACATCTGGGGTTCTGCCTCATCTTCAAGTTTCTTTCCATAACCCATGCCTTTCCCTTCCTAAGCAAAATGCATGATCAGAAAAAACGAGACTGCATTTCATTTGTGACCCATGGAGGCTCAACATTTTAACTTTGACAGCCACATATATATGCCTAACCTCCTCCACTAACACTGTGTCACCATGCTATCTCAGAGACTTCGCGTTTCTGGGTTTCAGCATCCCTCTGTGTCGTGGAATCCCCATATTTTGTACTATCAAGAGTATCATGTGGAGGTAAAGGATGGGGAAATGTAGACAACCTCCAATCTTCCCCAAACGAGTTCAGATACAGACCACTACCTCTTCGAGTTCAATTCTAGTAGCCACAGTTGTAAGACTTTGAAAATGCATTTAATTCAATTTAAACCTGATGTCTTTTCCTTCTTATGGTGAGAGACATAGAATAACGCTCTCCATTATGAAGGACTGCACATGTGATCAAATGCCCAAACACACTCAGGATGATGTCATTTCTGTGTTCAACTTAACCATGCCCTAGCCCAAGGGGAATGACTCTCTTACTCATTATAAAAAGTTACAACTTTCTACCTGGGTTAAGATATGCTTGGTGATATGATTTCATTTTTACCCTGACATTTCTAAGACATTAGGCTTTCGCTAAGTTAAGCTTCTTAATGATGTATGTTGTTGGTATAAACAAACGCCAACCTTACCACCAGCACTGTCAAATTCCTCAGATGCCTCAGCACAATTAAGAGAACTAAGCTGTTGCAAGGCAATTGAGTTGTATGGATTAATGTGTAATCCCGAAGAGCTAGAATATCCATCCCAAGGTGAACTTTGTTTTGCTACTGTGGGGGAGAAAAGTCAGATGGTTCAGGGAGAAATTCCAAAGCATAGGCTTTTGTCTACAGGCTTAGTGTTTTGGTAACTGAGTATCTAACACTCCTGAATTCTTCAGCTACAGCCAGAACACTCTGGGAAACCCATTCTATCCCTAGGCCTGGCACTACACCAAAAGTGCTCTTCTGAGAGGAGAGAGATGGGTATCCTTATGCAATTTCTTCTAGAGTTTAAATTGGCAACTGTTTCTACGATTATCACTATTTATTTTCTGGGAAGGAGAAAGTTTTTCTGTTTGTCTTTGTTTCACGTCAGCAAAAAATGCTCTACAATATTCTAACCATGTATAAGGTTAGCAGATCAAAGTAAAAAAAAAAGCTATAATTACGGCTCTGATTAAAATGCTTTCTGTATCTTACTACTATGTAACAATTCTATAAAGGACTGAAAAATAAAATGTATTCCCCACATTTAAAGGCAGGGTTAATGCAAAGAAGTCATCTTCATAGGGTGACTATAATGTTAGTTCTGTAAGTCAACGTGACTGAGTCATGGCATGCAGAGATATCTGGTCAAATGTTATTCTGTATGTTTCTGTGAGGGTGTTTTTTCAGATGCTATTGACATTTAAATGGTAGACTAAGTAAAGCATATTATTCCCCCTAATGTGGGTGGGCCTCAACCAATCAGTTGAAGACCTGCACAGAACAAAATTGCTGGTTCTTTCCTGAAGAAGAGGGGATTTCTCCTGCCTAACTGCTTTTTTTTTTAATTAAAAACAAAATTTTTAAATGCTTTTATTCATTTTTGAAGGAGAGAGAGAGAGAGAGAGAGAGAGAGAGAGAGACAGAGCATGAGCAGGGGAGGAGCAGAGAGAGAGGGAAACCCAGAATCCGAAGCAGGCTCCAAGCTCTGAGCTGTCAGCACAGAGCCCGACGCAGGGCTCGAACTCACGAGCCACGAGATCATGACCTGAGCCGAAGTCGGATGCTCAACCGACTGAGCCACCCAGGCGCCCTTCCTGCCTAGTTGTTTCTGAGCAAGGACAGTGGTTTTTTTCCTGCCATCAGACTCAAATTGAAACATCACCTCCTCCTTTAAAGTTTTTCAACCAATTCCCCCCAAATTAGAGTCTACTCTGCAGCCCACCCATTCAATACCTCTGCTTTCAGGCTCTTCGGGTGACTCCAACTTGAGAGCCTTTTAAGGTTCTGCAATACGAGTTAGCTCGTTGCTGACTGACTCCCACCCACAGCAGACACCTAGCTTTCAACGTTCCCTAATCGAAGTCAGTTACAACTCACCTGTTCACTGTTCAGTTCCCACAGTCATTTAGAATCATCTGCGGGTATCTCCCCTCTTCTTGTGTTTGTCTTTGAGTTTTATGGGTTTTTTTCCCCAGACATAAACACATGTATTAATCTACTGAATTTAGGCAGAATTTCCAGGGCTATAATCATCATATACAAAAAACTGCCTGCGGGCTACGAATGGGTGTGTGGTTTCTTCGGGGGGTGATGAAATGTTCTAAAACTGATGATGTTTATTTTTGCACAGTTCTGTGAACTTACTAAACGCCACTGAATTTTACACTTGAAATAGGTGAACTGCATGAACCTTAAGCTGTATGTCAGTAAAGCTATTATATTTTTCAAAGAACTGTCCATGGAGCTGAAATTCTTAACCTATATATACACCAAGGAGTGAAACTATATATACCAAGTTGAAACACAGATGAGTGGTCACCTTAATGAATCAGCAAAAAAGAATTATAATCAACATCTCTTCTATAATTCATCAAAACTCCCAAGAAAAGCATGACTAACCATTTCTGTACACTTTTGTGACTGTAATACCAGATAAATATTTCAGTTTGAAAATGTGAACTCACAATGAATGAAATCAGGAGAGGCAAATTCGTACCATCTATCAATGTAACAATATAAAACGTAGGGTGCTGGAGTAGGTTTGTTTTAGGTGTCAAAATCTTCAACAGCTGTCAAAATAGCATTTTGTGGCGAACACTTTCGAACAAACTTTACTGAACGATATTTTCAGATCTTGCTGTATATGCCAGCTGTTAGCTATCGGGGGAAAGCATCTTGTAACTTAAGGACATGTCAAAACCAGAAGGCATATTCAGTTCTTATTTCTCCGTCAATTAAATTGCTGCCAGGAAGTAGAAGAGCGTCCAGGAAAATTTCAATCAGGTACCAGAAATCTACAGGGATAGCTTTGTGTTTCAGTAACCACTTTGTGGATACAATGAGGGGAAATGACCCACTAGAAGAATAACATCTGGAGTTGTCCCAATGCATTACTCCAGACCTGGCCAGTTAAATGTCATGAGAATGATGATACCATCAGTTAAAAATATGTTTCCATTTAGGTGCCAAATGAGGTTGGACACAGTATTATATTGTGCAGCATGGAACATTTGCTCTCCTATCATCGTGGAAAGTGGTATTTATTTTTTAGTTTCTGTTTTTATGACTGGCTGATACTACGTTCTTACTTTGTGGGTCAAAACCTCACCACCCCAGAAACAAAACAATAACCCCCAAGCCCAGCACTAAACAGACCACTTGGCCCCGAGTCAAGTGGAAAGCAAGCTAAGATGGACGCCCATGACTGGCTTCCAGCTGGTGGCACATTCAGTACATCATGTGAACTTGATGTGGTCACAAGATCTCTGACCTTTAGTTTCCTCACTTATTAAATGGGTATAGTTGTGCCAGCCTGACTCACAGAATGAGGTCGAGGAACAATAAGATAATGCATGTGAATGTGGTCTGTCAATGCCAAAGTACTGGAAGTCTGAATTATCATTTTAAGTGGACAGACGTATGTAGGAGAAAAAAAAAAAAAAGAAGAAATAAGAAGTGGAACATGGCCAACGAAGGAAATTCTCTCCTCCAGTTCTAACAATTTTAAGATAAGAGAGATACTTGCATAGTGTCCACGAGGGAAACTCTCTCAATGGCTGGTTTCTACATTCAATACCCATCAACAGTGACTCACTCAGTTTCAGATGCGCTGAAGTGGTTCCCTGAATGCAGGTTGCTTCAGAGTCCACAAAAAAGCACTTGCAAATCTTTGGACATAATTTGACCACGGCCACAACAAGCAAGTCAGCTTACAGCCAACACTACAGAAAGTAATGTTTCTTACCCGGTTCTGAACAGCCTGACACTACCCATGCAGCACCTTCAGGGGCGTGTTGAGGAGATGAGGTGCTTCTCGCCTGTGGAGAGTTTGGGTACCTCAGTCATGTGAGAAAAGGTTTCTTGAGTCAACAACCGGCATGCTGGGCAGGGTACCAGGGGAAGGCTTACCCTGGCCTAGGAGACATGACTACACAGTTTAAAACCAGGCACTAGAGAACTGAACTGAAATTTTGCAGAAACACAGAATAGATTTGCTTCATCAAATACAATCATAGTCAAGTAGCTATTACATTTAACCTTCGTCTGGCTTTTGATGACTAAACCGTGATGCCTTCAACAATGGTGGACTTATTTAATTGCGCCAACTCGTCCCTTGAGAACATTCTTTAGGAAATGGAAGAAATAATGGCATTGTTATATTCTGTATCTGCTGCTGGAGTCCTGTGTGAGGCAGTCCTACTCCAGATGGTCAGAGCCTCAGGGGGAGCCCCGGTGGCCCCTTGAGTTAAAGGACCACGCTCTCCTGGGAGAGCCCAGCAGCCGATGCCATAGCTTAACTTGGGATGGAGGAGGGAGATCAGAAGAAGGTGACAAGATCAATGTAGTGAAATATTAATAACAAGTAGAACTGTCTGCACACAAACCTTAGCTCTCCCTCTCTAACAGCTCAGCTTCCCATCACTTGTACCCTGCTGGCCCTCCACCACTATTGGTACCTTTGATTCAAAGGAGCAATCTTCGCCAGGATAAAAATGTCAGAAGTGGACAAGGGATCTCCCACACAGTGCTTTTGAGCAGAGAGAGTTCCTCTTACCCTCTTAGGAAGACTTCTTGCAGTAAAGAAATAAGTGCATGAATTTGAGTCCCATCTACTTCATTTCCACTTATTACCCAGATGCCCGTGAGCAGGTCACTTACCGTCTCCAAGCTTCACTTTCCTCACCCATAAACAGGAGTCTGCAGGTAATAATATCCATCTTAGAGGGCTCTGTGTGTGTGTGTGTGTGTGTGTGTGTGTGTGTGTGTGTGTGTGTTGTGTGTATACATTAAATAAATAACATCATAGAAGGCAAGTACTCAGTGTGTCTTAAGAGTTAGAGTTATTGTTCTTGTATTTATTAATGGGTTTTGTATTGGGATTATTTTTCAGGAAAAAAATCGAACAGGGTGTTAGAGAAGAGTTATGGTTTCAAACGTGAAGAAAAGTGATTTATTAAAAGTGGGAGGGAATCAACATTAGCTTTGTCAAGAGAGCTCTGTATCTCAAACAATCAGCTTCTTGTTCATTGTCAAATTCAGTGGAAGTACACAAAGTCCTAGAGACCTGATAATAATTAAGAATATTCATAGGCTTTTTCCTAAGGCTCCTTTTAATCACTGATTCAACATTTGGGTGGTCTTTCAACTGGCCACTTTTGTTGTTTTATATAAGCTCTCATTCTCAACCTGGAATAAGTGGGGGCAACTTCTAAATTAGAACATTAACTGCAACAGTTGTCTTTTTATGTTCTGATTTTAATAATGAGATGTGATTATTTGAGAGAAACCTTCCAAAAACTGAATACTGTTTCAAAATCTGCTTATTTACATTACTCGTGGAACTTTCTGTGGCACGCTGTGTTCAGTAGGAAACATCTGTCTTTGGAGCTTTCATCACTGAGAGGTGGTTTACTACTGGGCTTGGCATGCCTGGGTGCACAAAGATAATTCCCCAGCAGGGACGGGCCCATGCACATGGGTCCTGTGACAGCCACAGCCATATCCTCAAGGGAACACTTGTGCTCACGAGCACAGAACATACAGAGGTGTGGTCCAAGTGGAAACGCCCCCTGAGTTCCCAAGGAAAGTGTCTGTGAGCAGTAAGAGGCGAGCCTGTTGCTAGGACAGACGTTTCGGTATTTCGGTGATACCGTAACACTGGGGGCTCTTGTTGAAGTGAACTCAGGTCCTTTGAGGGATGAGCACATTGGGAAATTCTAATTAATCAGAGTGTTAACTTCCCATTGACATCTCTTTTCCATGGAACTCCTATGTGAGGAGTACAATGAGAGCCTCTTCTGTTTTGCTTGAGTAGATGTGGCCTTCCTCTATCAGACTACCAAGTGAAATCCTCTATTTGTAATCTATAGTATCTCACAGAGACCCAGGATTTTAGGGGGAAAAAATCCATAAAACTACAAAGCTCAAAACCAGAAGGCAAACCTCCCCAAATAGAGACCAACACGCAGTAGATGGGGTTTTTTTTTCCATCTCTATATGTTGCTAGCTTTTAATTGAATGGGTTGATTGAAATTTCCCAGTGTTACTGCCCACCCAACTCCCCAGAGCAGCACTTGATGAGAAAATACAATGCCCCTCTCTACTTGGAGAAGGGTGCCGCTTGCTGTAGAGAGCTGTGGCTGGCCCCAACCTGCTCCAGAGTCATGGCTGTGCCTCTCTCTCCAGCTCCACATTCAGTGCCTGCACACTGGGAGCCTGAAATCCACTACGGTGAGAGTATTTACACCATAGAAATAGGCATATGCTACAAATTTGGGCTTGATTTTCCTCTAGACAGCTGGACGCTGAGCACTGACAGACAGCCTGGTTCTAAGCCTCCTTTGTAAAACTGATGCCATGCAAAGTGTGCTGGCCACAATGAGGCTGTCTAGACAGCTGCAACCAAGTGATGTGTAAAGAACCAAGCAAGGGCCACTTAGCATTCAGGAACTGCCACCTAGAATTGGAATATCAAAGCTGCTTACTGAAGAAAAAGCACCACAGTGAGGGATGGGTTATTTCTTTCCCTTCTATATATGTGTATATGTGGGATTTCTTTTCAAACTAAGGCTTGTCTTTTATAGTTGTTCCTATTTGATTTTATGTCTTGAATTTAAATCATTTTTCAAGATACTTTCAGTATTTTATTTGGAACATGATTCTACTAGGCAACCTGTTATTCAACCTGGGTGAAAGCATTTGCAACTATAAAACCCAATACGAACATAAAATATTATTAGTATTTTCATGTGAATCTGACAAATAATTCCATTGATACTCACATCTGGATCATTGATACAGTGTTGAAAAGGGCAGTCGGGTTTCCCGGGTGCAAGGACTTGAAGGCGGATGGCGTAAGAGGAAGCCAGAGAGCAAAGGAGCAGGCAGAGTGAGGGGAGGGAGAGGAGCATCATGAAAAGGGTTTACAAGCTACTTATCAGTGGGGACACAGGCCTGCTGAAGACGAACTCTGTGAAAGGTACAGAATCATCCCTCTGAAGGAGGCCACCCAGAGCATTCATGCAGACTGCCTTCCTCCAGTGCTTGGAGCTTGCTCCTGGGGATTATAACTCCCCGCATTTCCAGGCTGTGGGGCAACTTTCCAAACAACTTCTGAGAAAGCCTGTTGCAGCACAGCAGGAGACTGTCCTCACGTGAAGCGAACCAGCAGTGACACACACAGAAATTGTGCACAGCTTCAGGCCGAGGTGGACGGAGGGAATGTTACACAGGGCACTACGGGCACCCGCTACAGACAGGGATTGAGGGGCACGCTCTGAGAATTGTTCATTAATTCCATAACTCTTTACTGAATTATTTAGCAACTGATTAGATCACCACATATTTACTCAGCACCTACTATTTTCCAGGCACTGTTTTAAGGCCTGGGGATGCAACAGTAAATGAAACAAAGTCCTTGCCCTCAATAAACTTATAATGCAGGAGAGGAAGACAGACTATTTTTATAAGTAATAGTATAATGCCAGTCAGTGATTTGTGCTAGGAAAAAAAATTTTTAAGTTTATTTATTTCTTATTTATTTTTGAGAAAGATAGTGAGGGCAGGAGAGGGGCAAAGAGAAAGGGAGAATCTCAAGCAGGCTCCACGCTGTCAGTGCAGAGAGCCTGACGGGGGGCCTGAACTCATAAAACTGTGAGATCATGACCTGAGCTGAAATCAAGAGTCAGACGCTCAACTGACTGAGCCACCCAGGTGCCCCCTCAAAATTTTTTATTTAAATAAAAAAAAGCAAAGGACTGGGAAGTGATGGACCCAGGGTAGGAGCAGGGAGTGTTATTTAGAAAGGGTGGTAAGGGAGGGCTCTCGGATGAGGGACCGTTTGACCGAATCTTGCATGAAGTGACACAGGGGCATGCAGGCATTCTGGGGAATGGCTTTTCAGGCAGAGGGAACAGTTGGCACAAAGGTCTGGAATCAGGAACAACCCTGATGTTTAAAGGACCGCCGACGGGTGCTGCGTTAAGCAAGGCATCCAGGGCAAAATGAGAGAGATGCTCCCTGCTGTGTCAAGCTAAGTGTCGACTGGGAGAGACTACCATTAACTTAAAAAACAATCACACAGATGAACACAAACGTATACATCCACATAATTGGATTTGTGTTTTCAAATGATTGCCCCGGCTACTGTAAGAAAGACTGGCAGGGTCCCTCTCCCATGTGACACTGTCTATTGTGCTATGCTTTACTTCTCACCATTAATAATCTCAACATAGCTCTGGATGCTTAGGGTGCTTCATGACAATCTGCTTCACAACATGCTTCTTAGAAACATTTCAATTTGTAAAAATTGGAACCACCTGTACCCTATCCTCCACCTCTGCATGGAAAAGCTAAGGAGAACCTAACTAACCCAAAGCTCACAGATAGTACTGACTTCCAACATCATGCCAACGACTAACCCAAGATTCAAGACCCAGGGTGGTTTGGTGGAAAGAACACAGACATGGATTTAAATTCACCCACGTTCCAATTCCAGCTCTAATGCTTGCTAACTGTGTGGCTTTAAACAAGCTATTATTTCCTCACATATGAAAGGAGAATAATAATGCCTACTCTGGAGCAATCTGGGGATTAAATCAGATCACATACACAAAGCACTTGATTCATAACAGAGTCTGGAAAATGGATTACTATTATTATATTGATCATATGCTGGAAACCCTGTGATATGTATGTTTTTGTCTAAGCTACAAAAAGTATTAAAACAGTACACGTGGAATTGAAGCTCAGTAAACAAACTGAAAGGAACCTGTCAATAGATCTGATAAACCAGTTTAGGCCAATTAGTACAAAGACCAGTATTTAGTATTTGTAAGTAACCGTTGGGGTAATGAGAAGGAGATTCAGTAGAAAGTAAAAGTCAACAGCATGTGGATGATTTCCTGGAAAAGTGTCTTTCCAGATCTCCTTTAAAGAGAGGTCAGACTGACAATGAAACAGATGCAGAAGCCTGAAGCCTAGGAATAAAGGTTCTACAAGGTCCCATCCCCAAATGGGAAATGCATTTTGATGATCCAGCAAGAAATTCTCGTTAGTGCAGGAACACATGCCTGCCATCTGTCAGGGAGGCTGTAATCGCATCACTGACTCCCACACAGCAAGCAGAACCATAATAATGCTTTACTAGGCTGCAGAGTACACAGGAGCAAGCATGCCCTCTTAGCCCCAGGACAGGCACCACCCTGCAAGGTAAGTAACTCACAGCTGCGCCTGGGTCTACTTGAGGATGGGCAGTTTGAGACGGCTACACAGGGACCGCCCCGGACCCGCAGGAAGTCAGCCCCAGGCAGAGGCTCCCATACTAATGAAGGGAAGCTGGGTACTGTGTGCAACTACATCACTGTATCTTGGGCACCAAACTTAATCACATTAGACTCACGCACCATAACAGCAATGCATATGCGTACATAGTACTGTGTGGCTTTCAAATCATTCTGATATACACATTTTCATTACAATCCTTATATCAACCCCTAGGAAGGTTATTATTGCCCTTGTTTTAGAGTTGGGGTCACTGATCCACAGAAAAACATTAACTGGTTCAACCCAGGACCCACATGAAACAGATCCCAAGTCAGGGATTTTATCCTGGAGCACCTGACACCAAGGTTTATCTTTGTGGCTGCACATTCCATAGTTTTAGATCTCTCACTTCTCAGTGTGATCCCACACTGGTATTACAGCTGACTGGGGGCAGTGGAAAACATGTGTTTTACCCATGACTCTGGCTGAGGCCCCATCAGAGAGCAAGTAGCCCAGAGAATCAGTCCAAACAAGCCAAGTGGTCATCGATCCAGAACTCAAGTTGCCAGGTCTAAGGAAGTGTGTTCTGTAAGTGAGATCTCAGCCAACCCAGTAATTTCTCGAAAGCTAAGGTGATCCTGGCAAATGACTTCAGTGAGAGAGAAGGCCTCTTCCTCTCTCTCAGTAAAGCATAAGGTGTGGTTTGAGCAGTATAATTTGGAGATCTCTTTGAACCTATTAATAGAATTGAAGCAAATCATCCAAACTTTGCCTGAGGGTCTGGTCTTCAACTTTCATGTACGAAGTCTTAACCAAAACTTTCGTTGGAGGCTTTGGCTCCCATTTTGTAAACTCCACTATTCTTGTAACTTGTTGTACTAGTTAACGGAAATGTGTGATGCAGAAACGGTCGTTACAATTTGAGAGAAATATGAAGCATTTCCTTTGGTAGCCACCGTCTTTCCGTCATGAACCTTAATAAACATGTAAGCTGGGGCGCCTGGGTGGCGCAGTCGGTTGAGCGTCCGACTTCAGCCAGGTCACGATCTCGCGGTCCGTGAGTTCGAGCCCCGCGTCAGGCTCTGGGCTGATGGCTCGGAGCCTGGAGCCTGTTTCCGATTCTGTGTCTCCCTCTCTCTCTGCCCCTCCCCCGTTCGTGCTCTGTCTCTCTCTGTCCCAAAAATAAATTTAAAAAAAATAATAAAAAAAAAAAAATAATAAACATGTAAGCTCCTGGAGGGAAGGCATTCTCATCGGTTTGGATCGCTAATACAGTCCCAATGCCTGGCACATATTGGAAGCTCAATAACTATTTGTTGAATTAATTAATGAATGAATGGCAATGATGTGGGGGGGGGGGCATTTTGCACTGCATTTTAGAGAAAGAGTCATTTCTTTGGAAGGAGAACTAAAAACAGATTCTCTCATTGTAAAGTACCATGATAATCTTGGTAAAACAACATTAAGTATCTTCCCCTCTCCCTGATAACAGGAGCTACAGCTAAGATATAACTTATTAATTGCTTTTCTAATAGCATGTAGGTTTCAAAATTACTACAAGGTTATGCATACAACAGATAAAATATGTGAAGTGTGAAAAGTACTAATTATGTACGCAATGGTTTCCAATAAGGGTCAAGATGCCACACCACAGGTCAACACAAGGGATTGTGATCTCATATCCTATGTGACTTTTTTGTAAAGGGAAAACCTGTTTATATTATCTGAGCCCAGAACCCAGACAACACTGTGTACAGAACAGTAATGCAAAAGACAGGAGGAAGAAAATGGAGACACTCCATCATAAGGTACTTACATTCTATGTGCAATAGAATGCATTTTACAGGTAAACATAAATGTTACCTGCATTTTACAGGTAAACACAAAGTATTTTTCTCCATTTTAATATATATGGGATTCTCTAGGAATACAAGTATCATGTAACTTGAGGGAAGACTGAGGCTTGTGTTTGGAAATATACCAAAAGTAAATGACCACTGAAGAAAATCACCATCAAAAAATGCTTCTAGCATTGGAGGCATCAGTAAGAGACCACCTATGTCAGTTTGCTTTTGTAACTGCTGTATTCGCAGTGATGCTAAATTAACACGCAAATGTACTTATTTAGACTTTCATTTCCATTCATGAAGAATTACTGGCTACAGTAATTATCCTCCTACTATGCACAAAGTGAAAACCGAACAAACTATATGAAACAACTGTTTTCAGACTTGGACAACTGGCAGTACTAGTCAGACTGTGATCCCTGAAAGGAGAGATCAAATAAGGTTAGGGCTCTAGATGCCGAGCTTACTGCCTGGAGGGTGTTTCCAAGCCACAGCCTGGAGCCAAGGTGTCTTAATGGGATAAGATCAGGGTTAAGGAGGCCAGGGTAGCTAGAGTTTGTGAGGCAGAGGACGGGCAAGGAGGAAGCAGCACAGAGAGAAAGAGAGAGAGATTCCAAGATCTGTGAAAGAGTTCTCTTGAAACTCTTGACTAAATACTGATGATAAATAAGATTACTTACATGGAAAAAAGACATTAGATGGGATTGACAGCAGACAGACAATGCAGAAACAAAGATATGTAAACTTGAAGCAACAGTATCTTTCTAAAATGAAGCACAAAGAAAAGAAAAACTGGAAAAAATACAGAGTATCAGTGACCTATGGAACAACATCAAGTGGTCTAAAGATAATTAACGATAGTACCAGATAGAATGAGTGGGAGAAATAGAGAAAATCTGTAAAGAAATAGTGGCTGGAATTGTCAAAATTTGATGAAATCTATAAACTCTCAAATTTAGGATTCTCCAGGATTTCAAAGTAGAATAAACATAAAGAAACCAAACTAGGAGACATCATAAAATCAGTGATAAACAGAAAATATTAAAAACTCTGGAGGACAAATGGTAGGACACATTACATACAGAGGAACAAAGACAAAAATTATAGCAGACTTCTTATCAGAAACTTTGCAGGTCAGAATGGAGTAACACCTTAAGTACTGAAGATAAAACTTTCTATCAAGAATTTTATACCCAGAGAAAATAGCCATCAAAAACGAGAGCAAAGTAAGTCTTATTCGGGCATACCGAAGCTGAAAGGATTCATCACCAGAAGAATGTACTACAAGCAACATGAAAGGAAGTCTTTAAGACATAAGGAAAATAATATCAAATCAAAATCTGGATCTACACAAAGGAATGAAGAGTATGGAAATCTCTTTTCAATGCCTGGTAACAAAAAAAAAAAAGTTTCCTTTTCCTCATTTCAAATCTTCTTAAAATATAAACGACTAGGGAGCCTGAGTGGCTCAGTAGGTTAAGCATCTGACTCTTGATTTTGGCTCAGGTCACGATCTCACAGTTTGTGAGTTCAAGCCCTGCATTAGGGTCTGTGCTGATGGCACAGAGCTTACTTGGGATTCTTTATCTCTCCTCTCTCTGCCCCTACCCCACTGTGCTCTCTCTCTCAAAATAAAAAAAGAAAACTTTAAATAAATAAATAAATAAATAAATAAATAAGAATGATTATTTTAAACCACAATAACAATATGTATCATGGGGCATATACAACAAAAATAGCACAGTGTATGACAACACTGTGTACAGAACAGTAATGCAAAAGACAGGAGGAAGAAAATGGAGACACTCCATCATAAGGTACTTACATTCTATGTGCAATAGTATAATGTTATTTGAAGGTAGACTGTAAACCTTGGTGCAACCACTAAAAAAATAAAACGTATCAAAAAATTAAGAAATAAAATACAACGTATCACTGATCAGCCAACAGTGAGGAAAAAATAAAATCATAAAAAACAATAACTGATTAAACCATAAGAGATTCTTAAAAACTGAGAATAGGGGCGCCTGGGTGGCGCAGTCGGTTAAGCGTCCGACTTCAGCCAGGTCACGATCTCGCGGTCCGTGAGTTCGAGCCCCGCGTCAGGCTCTGGGCCGATGGCTCGGAGCCTGGAGCCTGTTTCCGATTCTGTGTCTCCCTCTCTCTCTGCCCCTCCCCCGTTCATGCTCTGTCTCTCTCTGTCCCAAAAATAAAAATAAAAAAAAAAAAAAAAAAAAAAAAAAACTGAGAATAAACTGAAGGTTGATGGTGGGTGGGAGGGAGGGGAAAGTGGGTGATGGACATTGAGAGGGCACCTGTTGGGATGAGCACTGGGTGTTGTATGGAAACCAATTTGACAATAAATTTCATATTAAAAAAATAATAAAAAATAATATGGACTCAGAAAAAAATCCAAAAGAAAGCAGGAAGCAAGAAAAAAGGGGAACAAAAATCAAACTGGACAAATAGAAAATAAATAACAAGGTGGTAGATTTAATCCCAACCATATCAATATTTACATTAAATGCAAATAGCCTAAACATTCCAATTAAAAGACAGAGATTGTCAGGTTAAAAAAAAAACAAAAAACACAAGACTGAACTACAGAGCTGTTTATGACAAAAGCACTTTAAATATAAGGAAACAAAAAAATAGAAAGGGAAGGAAAACTTCCAGACTCATTCTATGAAGCCAGTATTACTTTGATTCCTAAACCAGAGACCCAGTAAAAAAAGAGAACTACAGGCCAATATCCCTGAGGAATATGGATGCAGAAATTCTCAATAAGATACTAGCAAATCGAATTCAACAGCTTATAAAAAGAATTATTCACCATGATCAAGTGGGATTCATTCCTGGGATGCAGGGCTGGTTCAACATTCACAAATCAATCAACGTGATACATCACATTAATAAAAGAAAAGATAAGAACCATATGATCCTGTCAATCAATGCAGAAAAAGCATTTGACAAAATTCAGCATCCTTTCTTAATAAAAACCCTCGAGAAAGTCGGGATACAAGGAACATACTTAAACATCATAAAAGCCATTTATGAAAAGCCCACAGCTAACACCATCCTCAATGGGGAAAAACTGAGAGCTTTCCCTTGAGATCAGGAACACGACAAGGATGTCCACTCTCACCGCTGTTGTTTAACATAGTGTTGGAAGTTCTAGCATCAATCAGACAACAAAAGGAAATCAAAGGCATCAAAATCGGCAAAGATGAAGTCAAGCTTTCACTTTTTGCAGATGACATGATATTATACATGGAAAATCCGATAAACTCCACCAAAAGTCTGCTAGAACTGATACATGAATTCAGCAAAGTTGCAGGATACAAAATCAATGTACAGAAATCAGTTGCATTCTTATACACTAACAATGAAGCAACAGAAAGACAAATAAAGAAACTGATCCCATTCACAATTGCATCAAGAAGCATAAAATACCTAGGAATAAATCTAACCAAAGATGTACAAGATCTGTATGCTGAAAACTATGGAAGTTATGAAGGAAATTGAAAAAGATATAAAGAAATGGAAAAACATTCCATGCTCATGGGTTGGAAGAATAAATATTGTTAAAATGTCAATACTACCCAAAGCTATCTACACATTCAATGCAATCCCAATCAAAATTGCACCAGCATTCTTCTCGAAGCTAGAGCAAGCAATCCTAAAATTCATATGGAACCACAAAAGGCCCCGAATAGCCAAAGTAATTTTGAAGAAGACCAAAGCAGGAGGCATCACAATCCCAGACTTTAGCCTCTACTACAAAGCTGTCATCATCAAGACAGCATGGTATTGGCACAAAAACAGACACATAGACCAATGCAATAGAATAGAAGCCCCAGAACTAGACCCACAAAAGTATGGCCAACTCATCTTTGACAAAGCAGGAAAGAATATCCAATGGAAAAAAGACAGTCTCTTTAACAAATGGTGCTGGGAGAACTGGACAGCAACATGCAGAAGAATGAAACTAGACCACTTTCTCACACCATTCACAAAAATAAACTCAAAATGGATAAAGGACCTGAATGTGAGACAGGAAACCATCAAAACCCTAGAGGAGAAAGCAGGAAAAGACCTCTCTGACCTCAGCCGCAGCAATTTCTTACTTGACACATCCCCAAAGGCAAGGGAATTAAAAGCAAAAATGAACTATTGGGACCTCATGAAGATAAAAAGCTTCTGCACAGCAAAGGAAACAATCAACAAAACTAAAAGGCAACCAACAGAATGGGAAAAGATATTTGCAAATGACATATCGGACAAAGGGCTAGTATCCAAAATCTATAAAGAGCTCACCAAACTCCACACCCGAAAAACAAATAATCCAGTGAAGAAATGGGCAGAAAACATGAATAGATATCTCTCTAAAGAAGACATCCAGATGGCCAACAGGCACATAAAAAGATGCTCGATGCCGCTCATCAGGGAAATACAAATCAAAACCACACTCAGATATCACCTCATGCCTGTCAGAGTGGCCAAAATGAACAAATCAGGAGACTATAGATGCTGGAGAGGATGTGGAGAAACAGGAACCCTCTTGCACTGTTGGTGGGAATGCAAACTGGTGCAGCCGCTCTGGAAAACAGTGTGGAGGTTCCTAAAAAAATTAAAAATAGACCTACCCTATGACCCAGCACTGCTAGGAATTTACCCAAGGGATACAGGAGTACTGATGCATAGGGGCACTTGTACCCCAATGTTTATAGCAGCACTCTCAACAATAGCCAAATTGTGGAAAGAGCCTAAATGTCCATCAACTGATGCATGGATAAAGAAATTGTGGTTTATATACACAATGGAATACTATGTGGCAGTGAGAAAGAATGAAATATGGCCCTTTGTAGCCACGTGGATGGAACTGGAGAGTGTGATGCTAAGTGAAATAAGCCATACAGAGAAAGACAGATACCATATGGTTTCACTCTTATGTGGATCCTGAGAAACGTAACAGAAACCCATGGGGGAGGGGAAGGAAAAAAAAAAAAAAGAGGTTAGAGTGGGAGAGAGCCAAAGCATAAGAGACTGTTAAAAACTGAGAACAGGGGCGCCTGGGTGGCGCAGTCGGTTGAGCGTCCGACTTCAGCCAGGTCACGATCTCGCGGTCCGTGAGTTTGAGCCCCGCGTCGGGCTCTGGGCTGATGGCTCGGAGCCTGGAGCCTGTTTCCGATTCTGTGTCTCCCTCTCTCTGCCCCTCCCCCGTTCATGTTCTGTCTGTCTCTCTCTGTCCCAAAAATAAATTTAAAAAAAAAAAAAACTGAGAACAAACTGAGGGTTGATGGGGGGTGGGAGGGAGGGGAGGGTAGGTGATGGGCACTGAAGAGGGCACCTTTTGGGATGAGCACTGGGTGTTGTATGGAAACCAATTTGACAATAAATTTCATATATTAAAAAAAATAAAAATAAAAATAAAAAATAAATATAAGGAAACATATGAATTAAAAGGATGGAAAAAGATACACCATGAAAACATTAACCAAAAAAAGTTGAAGGGGATATATTAATATCAGCAAAGTAAACTTCAGAACAAAAAATATTCCCAGGAATACAAAGGACACATTTCTGAGTGACAAAGATGCCAATTCATCAAGATGACATGGAATCTTAAATGCTGATGCTCCTAGTAACAAAACAGCATAATACATGAAAACTGATAGAACTAAAAGAAGTAAAATAATTTGAGATTTCAACACTACTTTCTCAGTAATTGATAGGACAAATAAACAGGAAGTCAGGAAGAAAACAGAAGATTTGAACAACACTATAAACAGAGTTGACTACCGTTTATAGAACACTCCACACCAGCATAGAACATTCAAAGATAAATGATATTCTGGACCATAAAACAAATACATTTATTTAGCCCTTAATTCAAAATATCAAATATAAAGACAAAGTATGGGAAATATTCAGTTGAATATTGTTTTTATTTATAAATCTGAATGTATTCATTATAACAAGAAGCAAACATCTAACTACTTGTGTCTTCTTTTATAGCAACTGAGTCCCTATATTGAATTGCTTTTTACTTTTCTTATAGATTATTTATAAGGTATCAAACAGAATTGTGTGAAATTATCTGTGTAAACTACTAAGAAATTTCACCTCATGACAGAGACGTATTACAAAGTGGTTACAAAAAGTGGCACAGGGCATACTAGAGTAGAGTCACTGCTCTGGAGCAAAAACGAGAATGTGCTGATGCCCCTCTGGTCTTCACCAACAGTCTGGTAGAAAAGCAGCAGTGAAATGGACTGTCTCATAGGTACAGGCTACAATTTCTTCCACTTGCCCAAATGATATTCTAAGGTACATTTCTATTAATTTGTATTTTGTGGGTAGAAGAGTCACAGTTAAAAAGGAATCAGTGGGCGCCTGGGTGGCGCAGTCAGTTGAGCGTCCGACTTCAGCCAGGTCACGATCTCGCGGTCCGTGAGTTCGAGCCCCGCGTCGGGCTCTGGGCTGATGGCTCGGAGCCTGGAGCCTGTTTCCGATTCTGTGTCTCCCTCTCTCTCTGCCCCTCCCCCGTTCATGCTCTGTCTCTCTCTGTCCCAAAAATAAAAATTAAAAACGTTGAAAAAAAAAAAAAAGGAATGAGTAATACCACCAATGGGATCTAAACAAAATAGAGTACAGTGGTGTCATTACCCTCCTAGATATAGAAGCCATATTCTTGTTAATGTAGCCAGCAGTTGTAGCTAATTATTTTAGAAGCCTCTTCATATGGCTCCTATCACATTTATAGTTCGTAAGTCTCCCATACGTAAAATGAGTGAAACACTTGGAGTTTTTTTAGTGCAGACGAAAACTTTGCATTTACTTATTCCTGTTAGATTGCATCTCGTTAACTTGTGAATCCTAGTTCTAGTCGACTGAGAAACTTTTGAATATTAATTCTGATGAGCTTCTTAAAGTTGCCTCCTAGCCCCCATTTTTGTGGGGGGGGGGGCGGGGGGGGCATCTGATTAGCATGTCTTTAGGCAGAAGGTAAACTGTCTCTGACATATTCACATTCATGCTTTTTAACCAAGCAGTACTGTTTTGCTCAAAAGCTCCAATATATTTAGCACTATGGATTCCAACACTGAGAGTTCCTAGAAGTCTCAGTGAGTGTTGTTTCTCTGCTCTGTGCCCAGCTCCCTGTACCACTGGGGCTGGAGGTCTGCAGCCCACAACCTGCAAACTCTTGTCAGCATTTTTGTTGGTTGTATGTTTATTTGTTTTACAGAGAGTGAGAGTGGGGATGGGTGGTGGGGCAGAGAGAGAGGATCCCAAGCAGACTCCACGCCCAGTGCAGAGCCCGATGTGGGGCTCAATCCCACAACCCTGGGATCATGACCTGAGCCAAAATCAAAAGCTGGACACCCAACCAGCTGAGCCACCCAGGTGCCCCTCTCACCAGCTCTCTCATTAGGTCTGTCAGAAACAAGCACTAATCTGAAGCAGAGAGAGAAGCCTTTTGTTTTAGTGGCAGCTACTGGCAGTTTTAGGCAGTTGCTGAAGTATCGGGAAGATGGAAGCTACTTGAGCAGCACAGGAAGTGACCGCTCCTCTAATGGTGGCAGCCTGGTAGAGAAGACCTCTCCGGTACATCCAGAAGCAACGGTGAAACAGCAGGTGTTGTCTCCAGATCATGGGCTTAGATCACCCCAGGGATATTTCCAACTTCTGATCTGTGACCATCACCTCTTATTCCTTGTTGTTCTTCCAACACTTCCTCTTCATTCTTCCGCCCTTCCAATACATGTGAAACCAACTTCCTGTACTAAATGTGTTCCATTTGAAACACCCAGAGTGGTCTCTGCTTTTCAGTTGGGACTCTGATTGATATAGCGACCTTTGAACAATATTCTCAAAATCAATCACTTTTCAGGGAAAAAAATCATTCACTGGGCAATTATGACATGCCAGGCACTTTGTTAAGCACTGAAAACACAAACTCAAGTTAAGATATGATCCCTAGGGGCGCCTGGGTGGCTCCGCCCATTAAGCGTCCGACTTCGGCTCAGGTCACGATCTCACAGTCTGTGAGTTCGAGCCCCACATCAGGCTCTGCGCTGACAGCTGGGAGCCTGGAGCCTGCTTCCGATTCTGTGTCTCCCTCTCTCTCTGTCCCCCCCCCACTCACGCTCCGTCTCTCTCCCTCTCTCAAAAATAAATAAACATTAAAAAAAAAAAGATATGATCCCTACCCTAAAGGAGATTTTCCTATGGCCAGTGAGAAAGAAAAGTAAATAGATGGTTACAGCTACTAGATGCATGTTAAATTAGAAATATGTGTAGGATTTGGGACATGGAAAAGGAGTATCTAAATAAAAATGGTGGACGTGGGAAGTGAACCAGGAGTAGGCAATGCTCGTGAAGGTTAAGTAAGACAGACACCAGTGAAGAAAGTGGGAAGGGCATTCTAGGTAGGCGCAATAGGTGTTGCTATGAACTACCATGAAACTTGGGGTGGGTTAGGTTCTGAATGTCCTGTTCTGAATAACTGGATTCCACAGACGTACACAGAGTAAACAAGGGAACGATCACCCACTGAGGAGCCCCTGCCTTCCATGAACTGCAACACTGTTCAAGCCCTGGTTTTCTACTCTTGTTCTGACACCAACTCATTCAAGAGCTTTCCTGAAGGCCTTTAGAAAACATACTATGATATATTCATTTATACTCCTGCGAACATACAAACACCACTGGAAGAGCTTTCCGCCTGTAAGGAAAGATTTTCATTAATCCCACCAAAAATTTCCCATGTTTGTAGAGTAAAGTCAGTATTTCTAGCCTACCTCTGTTACAGGTGCTACACAAATTAATAAGGAAATTACTAACAATCCTGTGGCTTGCAATTTATTATCTGTTTTCATCTAAATGGGATGATTTTAATGTGGGCACCTTTGAAGATGGAGAATAGACCTCTTTTGCTGCTTATAAAATTCAAAGATTAAGAAACAATGGCAATGGGATAAAAGAAGCATTGTTTTAACTACAGTATTTTGTAAGACGAAGATTTTTCATTTGGTTATAAATCCCTTCAGGCCACGAACTCTGTTCATTAATTCAACAGGTATTTAACTGACAGCCATTTCATGCCAGGCCCACTCAGGTGCTTGTAGTAGAATACTTTAATTCTTGAACAAAACAGTAACCTTAATTTTTATCCAGTTTAGGGGTTTGCAAATCTTTTTTAAAAAATATTTATCGTTACTTTTTGGCCTTACAGCTCTTTCATCAAACGAAAGTGCACACACAAGCCCAGTAAATCTAGTAAACACAAAGAATACTCTCCATTGGGGCAGGTGGTGTGGGAGCCCAGACCCCCAGCAGCATGTGCCCACTGCCCCTACCCTACCCAGTGGTCCCCAAGAGTAGCCACAGTCACACCAAGACTTCATAGAGAACAATCTGAAAACCACTAATGTATGTATGCAACCCCTCAATTTATAGATAAGGAACTGAGCACCAGACTGACACAGATTGCTGTCTGAGGCACACAAGTAGTGAGTGGTGAACCCACCCAGAACAGAGTCTGTGACAACTGAGGTCCATGGGATCCCAGATTTAGCAGGGCCAAGTCTAAAGGGATTCGAACTTCAAGCCTGACCAAAAGGAACACAGGTTATATATAAGAAAGTAAGAATTTTTTAAATTAAAAATATAAGATATTTTGTGGGGTGCCTGGGTGGCTCAGTCAGTTGAGTCTCGGATTCTTGATTTCAGCTCAAGTCATAATCCCAGGGTTGTGGGATCGACCCCCGCGTCGGGCTCCCTGCCGAATATGGAGCCTGCTTAGGATTCTCCCTCCCCCTCTTTCCTCTCCCCCGCTCTCTGAAATTAAAACAATATATATAAGACAGAAAAAATATATAAGATATTTTGTATGTTGTAACTTATATCTGGATCCTGAGACTCATTTATATGTTTTCATCATATATGTAAGAAGACTTTAAAAAAATGTAGTGAGCACATAGGTTTTTAGGAATTAAGTTAGAAAAACGAATCCACAGCTAATATCATCCTAAATGGGGAAAGTCTGAAAGCTTTTCCTCTATAGTCAGGAACAAGACAGGGATGTCCACTCACCACTTTTATTCTACATAGTACTGGAAATCTAATCATAGCAACCAGACAACAAAAAGAAATAAAAGGCATCCAAATCAGCAAGGAAGAAGTAAAACTTGTACTATTTGCAAATGACATGATATTTCATATAGAAAGCCTGAAAGACTCCACCAAAAAAACCCAAAAAACCAAAAAAAAAAACCTGTTAGAACTGACATATGAATTCAGGAAAGTCACAGGATACAAAATCAATGTACAGAAATTTGTTGCATTTCTATACACCAATTATAAAGCAGCTGAAAGAGAAACTAAGGAATCAGGATGCCTGACTGGCTCAGTTGGGTAAGCATCCGACTCTTGATTTCAGCTCAGGTCATGATCTCATGGTTTGTAAGATCAAGCCCTGTGTCAGGGTACAGAGCCTGCTTGGGATTCTCTCTCTCACCACTCTCTCTGCCCCTGCCCCCAAATGAGTATGAATGAACACACTCGATCTCTCTCTTTCTCAAAATAAATAAACATTTTTGGGGTGTCTGTGTGGTTCACTCAGTTGAACATCCAACTTTGGCTCAGGTCATGATCTCACAGTTCTAGCCCCGTGTTGGGCTCTGCAGATTCTGTGCCTCTCTCTCTCTCTCTCTCTCTCTCTCTCTCTCTCTCTCTGTCTCTGCCCCTCCCCCACTCGCACTCTGTCTCTCTCACAAAAATAAATAAACTTTAAAAAAAATTAAAAATAGGGGCACCTGGGTGGCTTAGTCGGTTAAGCATCCAACTTCAGCTCAGATCATGATCTCACGGTTTGTGGGTTTGAGCCCCACATTGGGCTCTGTGCTGACAGCTCAGAGCCTGGACACTGCTTTGGATTCTGTGTCTCCCTCTCTTTCTGCCCCTCCTCTGCTCATGCTCTGCCTCTCTCTCTCTCTCTCTCTCTCTCTCTCTCTCTCTCTCTCACACAAATAAAATAAACATTAAAAAAATTAAAAAATAAATAAACATTAAAAAAAAGAAATTAAGGAACCAATCCCATTTACAATTGCACCAAAAACAATAAGAAACCTAGGAATGAACCTAACCAAAGAGGTGAAAGACCTGTGCTCTGAACACTATAAAACACTGATGAAAGAAATTGAAGAAGACACAAAGAAATGGAAAGACATTCAATGCTCATGAACTGAAAGAACAAACACTGTTAAAATATCTATACCACCGAAAGCAATCTCCAATTTGCCAAAGTAACCTTGAAAAAGAAAAGCAAAGACGAAGGCATCACAATTTCAGACTTCAAGTTATATTACAATGCTGTACTTATCAAGACAGTATGGTACTGGTACAAAAACAGACACATAGATCAATGAAACAGAATAGAAAACTCAGAAATGAGCCCACAGCTGTATGGTCAACTAATCTTCGACAAAGCAGTAAAGAATATCCAATGGGAAAAAGAATGTCTCTTCAACAAACAGTGTTGGGAAAACTCGACAGCAACATGCAAAAGAATGAAACTGGACCACTTTCTTTTTTTTTTTTTTTTTAATGTTTATTTTTGAGAGATAAAGAGAGAGAGAGCAAGAACAAGTGTGAGCAGGGGAGGGGCAAGAGAGAGAGGGAGAGAGAAAATCACCAGCAGGCCCCACACTGTCAACACAGAACTCACATGGGGCTCAATCTCACAAACTGTGAAATTATGATCTGAGCTGAAATCAAGAGTTGGACGCTTAACTGACTAAGCCACCCAGGCACCCTGAAACTGGACCACTTTCTTATGCCATACACAAAAGTAAATCCAAAATGGATTAAAGACATAAATGTGAGGGGCACCTGGGTGGCTTGGTCAGTTAAGCATCTGACTTCGGCTCAGGTCATGATCTCACAGTCCGTGAGTTCGAGCCCCACATCAGGCTCAGTGCTGACAGCTCAGAGCCTGGAGCCTGTTTCAGATTCTGTGTCTTCCTCTCTCTCTGCCCCTCCCCTGTTCATGCTCTGTCTCTGTCTCAAAAATAAATAAACGTTAAAAAAAAAATTTAAAGACATAAATGTGAGATGTGAAACCATAAAAATACCAGAAGAGAATATAGGCAGTAACTTCTCTAACATCAGCCATAACAACTTCCTCCTAGATATGTCTCCTGAGGCAAGGGAAACAAAATAGAAAACTATTGGGACTACATCAAAATAAAAAGCTTCTGCACAGCAAAGGAAACAATCAACAAAACTAAAAGGCAACCTAGGGAATGGGAGAAGACATTTGCAAATGACATATCTGCTAAAGGGTTAGTATCCAAAATATATAAAGAATTTATAAAAGTCAACACCCAAAAAATGAATAGTCCAATTAAAAATGGTCAGAATACATGAATAAACATTTTTCCAAAGAAGACATCCAGATGGCCAACACACACATGAAAAGATCCCCAACATCACTTACCATTAGGGAAATACAAATCAAAAACTACAATGAGACATCACCTCACACCTGTCAGAATGGCTAAAATCAGCAACACAAGAACTGCAGGTGTTGGTGAAGATGTAGAGAAAGGGGAACCCTCTTGAACTGTTGGTGGGAATGCAAACTGGTGCAGCCACTGTGGAAAACAGTATGGAGGTTCCTCAGAACATTAAAAATAGAACTACCCTATGATCCAGCAATCACATTTCTAGGTATTTACCCAAAGAATACAAAAACACTAATTCAAAGTGATACTTGCACCCTGATGTTTATAGCAGCATTATCTACAACAGCCAAATTAAGGAAACAGTCCCAGTGTCCATTGATTGATGAATGGATAAAGAAATGGTATATATATGCATGCCATGGGATGCTACTCAGCCATAAAAAAGAATAAAATCTTGCCATTTGCGATCACATGGGTGGAGCCAGAGAGTATTATGCTAAGCAAAATAGTCAGAAAAAGACAAATACCGTATGATTTCCCTTATATGTGGAATTTAATAAACCAAACAAGCTAAGGGGGAAAAAACAGAGAGTGAGGCAAGCCAAGAAACAGAGTCTTAACTATAGAAAACAAACTGATGGTTATCAGAAGGGAAGTGGGCGGGGGGTATGGGTTAAATAGGTAATGGGTATTAAGGAGTGCACTTGCTGTGATGAGCACAGGGTGTTGTATGGAAGTGTAGAATCACTATATTGTACAACTGAAACTAATATACTGTATACTGAGAGTAATCTAAATAAAAACTTTAAAAAATAAGTTAGAAAAACCAAGCATGTATTTCATCTTACCCATAACTTATTGGTGATTGAACGGTATATCATCTCTGGTTGGTCTCAGGGAAATTTACCAAATTTGTGGATTATAAGAATGGTTGAACATGTTTTCTAATTTGGAGGTGGATGAAGTTGCATCAAAAATGTAAAAGCAGGGCACCTGGGTGGCTCAGTCGGTTAAGCGTCCAACTTCGGCTCAGGTCATGATCTCGCGGTCCGTGAGTTTGAGCCCCGCATCAGGGTCTGTGCTGACAGCTCAGAGCCTGGAGCCTGTTTCAGATTCTGTGTCTCCCTCTCTCTCTGACCCTCCCTCATTCATGCTCTGTCTCTCTCTGCCTCAAAAATAAATTAACGTTAAAAAATAATTTTTTTAAATGTAAAAGCAATTTAAAAACTTTTATTGTATGATATGATTAGAGATTTACTTTGGAAGTATTTCCATGTGCTGAAACTTGCTCCATGTAGTAAAGCTTTCATATAATTTGAATTATGCAAGCATGTGAGCTAGAATTGCAATTATATGTAATTGACTTTGCCAATGTAATTGAAGTGCGTGGCCTTAGTATTTAATTTACAAATCTGTGCACAATTAGTTTTCTGTGATCTTTTTGATCTCTTTTTATAATGCTATACTTCTCTAAGTTATGTGAAATCCAAAAGCCTATAACTAAGGGCATTTGTAGATTAGTACACATCTCTGACACCCTTAATAAAATAACCATTCCCTTGCCTTTCTGGCTCTTGGTCTGACTGATTAGGCAACGGCTCTAGTGAAGAGAGCCAAATTGGTTCTCTACTTAAAAGAGAAATTACCTTCTTCTTCATAATTACCTGTACTCTCATTGTAATCCTCAACCACCACCACCACCACCACTATAAGGCAAAGCAAAGATTAAATATTTCTCTGTTCATTCCATAAAAAAAGGCTTCACAAATACGTATTTACTATCCTCCAGAAAATAATACCTTAAGTGGAATATATATTTATTATCTGCCTGAACCTGTCAACATTAGCCAAATCTTTAACGCCTCTAATTTATGCCCAGATACAGTACTTGAAGTTTTAAAGAACAGTTCCAAAAAACCAAAAGCTTTTTGACCACATGTATACCACAGGGAAAGGATTTCCTAAATTCTGGCCAAATGTTGACGTCTTAACAATGTGCCAGAATCAAATAATTACTAGAACTTCTAGGTCTTTATCTTAGGCACATGCTCTTCAGTGATTTCAGTTGATCATAACATGATCATTGTCTCATGGGGCCATCAAGGATTGGCTGGGAGGAGTCTCTGGCATTTGTTTGGAGCTATTAAGGAGTTGGCATGTTGCAGCTTGTCTTTTTTTTCCCTCCACTTCTCTTGTTAAAGTCTTAAAGTCCTGTTAAAATGTTAAAGCAACTGCTCTCTCTTCATTGGCTATAAGATTTTATGCAGCTATCTTTTATCCCTTGAGTGTGGTCATTAGACCCTTGATTATCAGAAACAGAGATTTAACAGGCCATGTTAAGAAAAATGGGAACACACAGAGATATGTGAGTGCGAGATCTTAAAAGCTGTGAGAATACGAGGCACATCTTGAGGCAACTCTCCTCTCTACCTCTCTCATAGCTCATATGGTCTTTCAAAGAAAGAACCATTGCTTTAATCTGTGTGTCTGCTCTATCCTTTTGTGAATTTACTCTGCATTCCCTAGAAATAATTTTGAAGGGAACCAGTCTGGTTGGCTTAGCTAATTATCCTCCTATAGGGCAAAGTCCTTCCCATCTGGCCTTGGGTTGGGTGCTCAATGTTGATCCCATCAGAGCTGACCCCTGCATACTTACAGTCACATACTACTTCACTAGGCAGTGACCAGGGTGGTTTCTGCTATTAAAAAACAAAAACAAAACAAAAACTCATGGTAGCAGGCACTGTAATTAACCTGCCCAATACATGTATAATCAGAAGGTACATGTGCCTCACCCTTGCTTAGCTAAGAAAAGATCTTGCAGAAGCCCAATGCTTACTCCTTTTTGCACACTAAACTGGTATATTCTAAGCTCTGGGCTTTTACTGAGCTTTGGCAAAACCTGACTCTGCTTTACTTTGAATGATCCATTCAGAGCTACCTTCTTTGTCCAGTTACTCATTTGTGGTTTGAATAATTCACTGGAATTTGGGTCTCAATGTTCTAGCCCTCTCAAATTCCATTGCTTTATCTATATAGTTAAAAATAATTATACTCATCCATTTAATAAATAGATCAGACTGCTTAACAACATTCTCTCCTACATTCAGAAATTTGAAGGGTAGACTGGCCGCTTTTTGCTAACTTTTCAATGATGTCAATTTGGGGAACGGATTCTACAGACTTCAAGTTCTGATTCTCAGCTTTTAGAATGTCTTTAAATTTACCATCTGAACAAATAATAATCATCAAGATTTCAGAAAGATTAAAAACAAAATATATTTAAACTTTTCTAATCATTTTATCCGTCAGTCTTTTCAGACTCTTGCTAACTGCAGTGAGTTACTTCAGGACTAAAGATGCTGTCCCGAATTGTTCAATGTCTGCTCAGTTAAAAAGGACACTGGAAAAAATGACCTTGCACACTCATTAATGGGAGTTAGGAAGTAACATTTCCTATTCATTATATTACCACTATTTTCCTTAAAAATGTGCGGTGAAATATGTGGTATTTCTCAGTTCCAAGAAAACTAAAGCTGACATAAAACAAACCGAGAGTTAAAAATAGATCCAGTATTGTGGGGTCAACAAAGCCTGTTATTATTCCGATCTGATGATAGCACCACCGCACTCAAATCCTATGCATCTGTCTCTAATACGTACACATATTTACTCTGAGGAAATGGGAAAGCTCAGCTCAGCCAAGAGCAGTAATGTAAACAGCACTGCACCTACTCTCAGCAGGAATAGTTTGCACACCTGTCTTTCTTGGAAATGTTTCAGCTGGTTGTTTTCTCAGGTTCATGTACAATTTCATTAGGCCCTGGAAACACCTTCACTGTGTCAACTGTGCTGGCCATTAGAGAGAAGGGGAGAAAGAGAAAGAATATTACTCATTAAGTTTGGTTTTCTAAGTGCTTGTTCCACGTAAGACACAAATATGTAAACTTGTAATCATAAAATAACATATCATATACTACAGAGAGTTGGAACTGTATTAAGGAGGCAAAGAAAAGGAATCCTAACGCAGCCTGGGGAGGAGAAAGGAAAGGAGTTAGGGAGGGCTTTCTGGAAGCAGTGACCACTGAGTGGGGAAACAAGAGCAGGAGTGAGGTAGAAGGAAACACATTCTCTACAGAGAACACAGCCGTAAAAAGGACTTGGGGATAAAGAACTCTTCTTAACGTCTTTAAAGTCTTCTGTGTGGGGTTCTGGGAGTACTACAGGGAGTTGAATATTCTAAAACATAAAGTGTGAGTTAAGCAAGGATTGAGAGATGAGGCTAGTGAGATAAGCAAGACTAAAATCACACAGAGCCTTACACACCACTGCGCTGGGAAAGGGCTGCTGTGTTAGGAAAAGCTATTCAATATGATGTAATAAAAACTAATCATTGTGGACTCATGAGAGCTTATCCAAGAAACATCCTGTCACTTTAATACCCAGGCAGGATATTAAAGATATTTTCATATTGAGAACCTTTCGCTAATTCTCATGTCTGTGACACTGAGGTCTACTCTTTGATCTTCTTTTTTTTTTTTTTAATTTTTTTTTTTAACGTTTATTTACTTTTGAGACAGAGCATGAACGGGGGAGGGTCAGAGAGAGGGAGACACAGAATCTGAAATAGGCTCCAGGCTCTGAGCTGTCAGCACAGACCCTGATGCGGGGCTCGAACTCACGGACCACGAGATCGTGACCTGAGCCGAAGTCGGCCGCTTAACCGACTGAGCCACCCAGGCGCCCCTACTCTTTCATCTTCAAAATTTGAGCTACTTAGGTCTCGTGGCAATTCTTTAAGAGTGCAGAAAAAGGAAGTGCAAACTATAAAAAATGTTGTAATTTTTTTTTTTAAAAACAAAACAAATAATCAAAAGAGACCGCTTAACTGTTGCTTTCTGAGGTGCAAAGATCCTGACAGACTTAGGAGGCTGAACTGAAGAAAAGTCCTATTTGTCTTAACCAATGTTTTCTTCAAATATGAGGGGCTGCATGTGTTGCCATAAGTGCTCACAAGGATCAACTGGTCAGAGTCACCAGTGACCGAACAGCGTCCTCAGAATCCTTGTAAGTAATCCCCACCTCCAGTTCCCTCCTCAGCTCCAAGGAGGCAAGTCCAGTGGGCAAACTCTCCTTCGGCCCCTTTGTCCGTGTGAATGTTGCTTATGCTCCCTAGCAAACAGAAAGGGTGAACTGGGCTCACTGATTTCTACCTTTTTTTTTTTTTTTTTTGAGACAGGAAAAGAGCACAAGCAGAGGAAAGGGGCAGAGGGAAGAGAGAGAATCCCAAGCAGACTTCATGCTCAGCACTGAGCCCGACATGGAGCTAAATCCCATGACCCTGAAATCATGACCTGAGCCTAAGGCAAGAGTCAGATAGTCAACCGACTGAGCCACTCAGGTGCCCCTGATTTCTACTTTTACAAAGGTCAAGGAGTCTGGGGCACCTGGTTGGCTCAGTCAGTGGAGCATGTGATTCTTGATCTCAGGGTTGTGAGTTCAAGCCCCACACTGGGCATAGAGATTACTTTAAAATTAAAAAAAAAACTTTTTTTTAAATTAAAAACAATTTTTTTAATGTTTGTTTATTTTTGAGAGAAAGAGCAGAGCACAAGTGGGGGAGGGGTAGAGAAAGAGGGAGACACAGAATCCGAAGCAGGCTCCAGGCTCTGAGCCGTCAGCACAGAGCCTGACGCAGGACTCAAACCCACAAACTGCAAGATCATAACCTGAGTCAAATTCTGATGCTTAACCAACTGAGCCACCAAGCACCCCCAAAATAAAAAAAATATTTTAAAAAACATTAAAAATAAAGGTCAAGAAGTCTTATAAAGAGGGTGACCAGATGTCCTGCTTTACCAGGCACAATCACAGCTTATGTCTGTACTGTCAACCTAAATACCAACAGTGGTTCCTTTCACTCTCAAAAATGTCTCTGTTGGGGGGCACCTGGGTGATTCAGTTGGTTGAGCATCTGACTCTTGATTTCGGTTCAGGTCATGATCTCACAGTTGGTCTTTGAGCCCTGAGTCAGACTGAGACTGCGCTCACAGCACAAAGCCTGCTTGGGATTCTCTCTCTCTCTCTCTCTCTCTCTCTCTCTCTCTCAAAAATAAATAAATAAAACATAAAGAATGTCTATGTTTAGATACTAAACTATATGGTCCCCCTACCTCTAACCAGCTTCAGCAGGAATTCAACGTGTGCTTCTGAGCCTCTTCCATTTATTCCACATGAGCAGCTGGTCTGATGGAACTCCAGCAAATTCCTGTGAAATACAACAATTTGAGCAGCATCTCAGAAATGAGAGGTAAGAGTCTGAGCTATAATTTATATGTTCCAGGAACCTTCAGAAAAAAATCCAGAATTACATTTAATAAACATAAATGCTTGCTACACTCCTCTGTTAAATAAATACTTAATGTTTGAAAACATAAGGAATGTCCACCTACAACCTCAAGTGAAGATGGTCAAGGAACTCGGGAAACCAAGGGCAAAGGGTTTCAGGAAAGCAGAATTGGGAGGGGCCATCAGAAGCACCATTCCTGAGGATAGTGCATCTGGTCCGAGTGGGCAGCGTGTTCCGAATAATGCTTCCCTGGTCCTCTTCGGCCACTGAACAGCACATTCCGCAGTTTCTGATCTCTTGGCTCTCCCTCCTTCCCCCGCTCAGAGTCTTTTTCAGAGGATTTTGAACTTTTTTTCATTTTTTTAATTGTAAGAAATGACTCTATTGAGGTATGATTGACACAGAACGAACTGCATATGCTGAAGTGTACAACTTAATTACTTTTGACATACATTTGCTTCCATCACGATAATGAACATACCCATGATCCCCCAAATTCCTACCCCTGGTATGTCCTCCAGTCAGCCCCTCTTGCTCCCCAACTCCCATCCCCAGGCATCTTTCATTTGGCTTAAAAAAAACAAAAGAAACAAACAAATAAAACTTTCAAAAAGTGATTTTTCTCAAATACTTTTTTAATTGCTTAATTTAAACCTCCTGAAGATCTAAGGTTTCTTACTAATCCATGTGAAATGTACACAGCAATCTGCTTAGTTGTCTGGCACACTTTTCACATTAAAAAATAAATAAATAAAATACAAGAAAATTCCAAGACAGCAAAGAACATATTTGGCTTGCTTAACAAGCGTACAGAAAAGAAGCATTTGCTTTAGCTTAAAGCCATTAAAAGCATTCTTTCCTATGGAAAAGTGAATGCCAGGAACAGCGAGACACTGAAACGGTCCAAGTTTTTATTAAAAAGTGAGAGATGGCATTGCTAAAGGAAATACACACTCAGATAATAGAAATAAATCATATTTCACCCAAGTGGAATGCCTTCTGTTTCCACAAAGGTGTCAAGGAAGTTATTGAGCAACTTCCAATACTTTATCTAACAAACTGGTAACTTTGGCTTTGGGAAAAAAAATGCTCGAAGTTTATTCTTGGTTTGGATTGCATTTGCTCTAGGCTAAAAAAAATAAATAAAAACAACAACAACAACAAAACAACCAACCTAACCAACCTTTTCTTTTTAATGATGGGAGACTTCAGGAAAAGCACAGTTCTGAATGTCTTAGATTCTTCCATTAAGTAACTACGTGAGTCTTCGAGTCATTTCAATTAGGCTTCTTATGGTATAATGAAGAATCTTCAAAGCCCCTTCAAGCTCTCACTTTCACAGTGTAACCTTTTCAGGAATATCTTTGTCCAACAAAGGGGTGAGGGTTGGTTCAGACTCGCCCTGGAGTAGAAAGAAAAGAAAAACCAGGTTCCCTTCCCATAGCACTACTCACTATAGCTGCTACAGTGGCTATTGCTGTATAGCTATTCTAGAGCTCTGACTTAAATAGAAAATAAGGTCATTAAAGATCAAAAACATGAACCGAAGGAATAAAGAACTATGTCACAGAAATGGTCCTAGGAGAAAACAGCCCAGGGCGGCCGGTGACGTGCCGTCTTGTGGCCACGACCATTACGCCAGAGAAAAACCCTTCTGAAGTCTCCGTGACTGTCACCAGCTCCCAGTTCGGTTTCCTAATCCTGTGTTTCCCAGCCTTTGGCATGCCACAGCACTACAGAAAATTATGGGTTTTTAAATTTTTTTTTTAATGTTTATTTATTTTTGAAAGAGAGAGACACAGAGAGACAGAGCATGATCAGGGGAGGGGCAGAGAGAGAGAGAGAGGGAGACAAAGAATCCGAAGCAGGCTCCAGGGTCTGAGCTGTCAGCACAGAGCCCAACATGGGGCTGGAACTCACGAACTGTGAGATCACAACCCGAGCCCAAGTCGGACACTCAACCGACTGAGCCACCCAGGCGCACCAGAAAATTATGGTTTTACAGTACTCTGAGGTAAAGGAGGATGCTGGAGGCCTGGGGAGACAAGTCCAGGAGCTTTGACTACCCCAGTCCCTCCACGCATTTCCAAAGACTGAAAAATTCCATATCTCAACACTCCTGGGACCTGGCCACTGTCTCCCACTGTGTCACAGCACTCTGGCAGTTGTGTCTACTTGGCTGACCCAACCTAGGTTATATTCCCTAGCTGCAGGAGGCTAGGAAAACAAGTATCAGTTTTTACATTTTATTCTATAATAAGAGGCAGGGCCCATAAATAAGGGAATTCCCCAAACAGGTGTAGGCAAGTGAGGCGGGAAGGGGAAGTGGTGGGTGTCGGGAAGAGCTGCCAAAAACCTATTCACGTACGCAAACTTATTTCGGTGGACCTGGCCCAGACCAGTTGCAGCCATCTGACAGAAGGAAATCTTTTTGGGCTTAGAAACATGATTTCAAGAGAGCTTAATACCTCATAATTCTGAGATCTGCCTGCCTCCCTTGGAGCAACTCAAAATAGCAACACTAAATTCGATGAGCCCATTCTTTCACAGTAATAATTCCGTGCTGCATTCCACAAATAGTATTGCCCACAGGCCCAGGAACAGGTGTCCCTGCTTTAGAGGGTCCTGTTCTGGCCCTTCTCTGGCCACACCTCTCCTCTTCACGTGAGGTGACCAGGGGACCACTCAACTTCACCTGATGTCCCCATTCTGGGTGCATACCACCCACCCCTTCTAGACTACGTTCCGGGCATCCAGGATCCAGAATTACCTGACCAAATGACCCTGAGCTCGCTTCCAGGGCCAATATAAGTTTTTTTCCCAAGGGAGAAAACACTGCACACACTCAGGACCGGAGGATGGCCGATGGGTGACTCTTTGTGGCGAGCACACGTGTAATTGGAACATGTGGGCTGGGGGGTCTGCACTTATGTGTGAGGCCCTGACAGTGAAGGACAGAGCCAGAATGGAAAGAGAAGGGGAGTGCAGGTGGAGGGCCTCTGTCTCTGTTCTTGTCCCAAACCTTACACCTTCTTTACCTACTCAAAAGTCAAGACAGGCCACCGCCTGCCCTCAAAGCCAGATCATCTATGTGGTGGGGCCTTCCTCTATTCAGAACTTGGGAGATCATTAGCCCCATTCAGAACTGAAAAACCAAAGAGACTGAGTCACCCCCATGCCCCAGCTAACCGGGATAGGGTTCAAGCCTTCAGATATCCATACGACCAACTGCCTCTCCTGGCAGGCCAGGGCACAGCGCTCTGGGAGGGTGGTCCACAACACTGGGGTTACCTCAAAGTATAAGGAAGTGGAAAGGGCACTCACCAGGACCAAAGACAGGCTGGGACAACATGAGGGGCAACAGTAGTCCCCTAGCCTGAGATCCTGAAACCACTCATTTCTACATGAGTCCCTTCCTCATCCTATAGCTAAGAACCCGTATTTTTTCTGTCGGGCCTGCCATGCTAGCATCAGCCGCTGTCGCTCTGCTTCCTACGGGGACAGTCAGAACCGGCGTAACCCGCCACAGCCAGTGTCATCATTTATTCTAGCCTCTGGGAGGTGCAGTGTTACATGTACGTCACCCCACGTGGGACAGGATTGAGGCTGGGCACCTGATCCCAAGCCAGCCAATTCAACAGCTTCCCAGCGTCCAAGTGATTTCTCCCTTAGAAAAACGTAACTGATAGGGAGCCTCAGCCAGTGATGGTCTGATACGGCACGAGGGCTGGCGGCCGGGCTGGCCGATGCGCAAGATGAAAAAGCAGAGAAAGTACATTCATTGAGGAGAAGGCATCTGATACACAGAAACAGAAGCAGGAGACCGTGTGTCCCCGGAGAGACGGAGGGAGCACTTTCAGGCTCCTCATGGCTCTCCGGGCTCCAATCTGGTGGAAATAACTGCAGTTTCAGTTATTCTCCCTCCTGAGATTTTTCTTCCCGTGCATGGAGCCAATGGGATTCCTGTAACCTTAAACACACTGTGAGACAAAAACAAACAAAAACACCTGATTTCACTTGAGCACACTTGTATGTGCCTTAGCGTGAAGCCGGAGGAAACTTCAGTAGAAATCTCTACAGTTCAAGATCACTTTTTAAGAACCCATTCACAAAAATAAACACGCCCGACATCTGTCGTTCAGGTTCCACAACATGTGGCATCATGAACCACACAGCCCCATGAGGACTTCTGGCCCCATGCCCCTTGCTCAGAGGACGGCTGAGTCGTCTGCCTTCCAGCCCTGACTCTCCTTGAGATGCCACCTGTATCGTTACACTGAGCTTCTTACCCACACCTCCCCCACTTACCCTTACTCAACCACCATGAGAGAGAATGGAGTCCAACCCTAGTGTGGCTCCTTGGGGCCTGGCTCTGTGACACACCAGGCATCAGGCACATGGCACCGGCCAGTCCTTGAAGAACTGCCCATAGCAACCATTTCCCACACTGTGCCCTGTTCTGCTTTAATCCTCAAACTTCTATCCTTTTGATATATGTCCTGTTCTGGCCCTTATACTTACACCAAGCACTATCCTTCTGGATACACCCTTGGCTTCTCAACATCTGTAACTGAGGTTTATGTCAGCTACTCTCGTCTGAACACCCTTAACAAACCCCCATCTCAGTAGTGATCTGCACCTTCCTTGCAGATCAGAAAGCAGGTACCCACCACCAGACTTCACACTTCCATAGGCATAAAACTGGAAATCGTTTGGCTAATGTAATACATTCATCACTGCAAAACTGTAGAGAATCAAAACCCTGCGAGTCACAGCTGTACTGAACACATTTCACACCAAACTTCAAAATCCCATCAGACACACAGTTTACATAAATTCACCTTTTAAATATAAGCTGTCACAATGGTGTTCACAGAAGCAACAGTCCAGGGAAAATGTCATTATGTGCAGTGGAAGGTCTTAATCTGACTGGGCAGCGAGTGAAATTATCCACAAAGACTAATTCTCCAGAGAAGGTCCCTAAGGACCTGAGTAAAGCAATCAAAGAGAATTCTTTTTCCTGGAAGAGAAGCTAAACATAAAATGTCCGATCTCTAACGAAGGCCATACCTCTCCTTAGCAGGGTAAAAACTGATTCAAGCTTTATATAGTTAAACAAACTGCCTCCAAAAACCATGATTTCTCTTCCTGCTTTTCAACTTAGGTCTTCAGAAAGCTGCCGGTCATGCTTATCTGGGAACTCAAATTTTACTGTAACACAATGACCACCTGAAAGCAATGGAGGTTTCTGCCATATCAATACAGCTGAAGCTCTTTGATGTTATCCAGACGAGGGTAGCTCTCACCCCTCCGTCTTTGTTCATGCCATCAACCCTGCCCCTGCCTGCTTTGCCCCTCCTGGCTTCCCACTGAAATCCCAACTCTTCTTCAAGGCCCAGCTCAAATTCCTCCCCATTGGGCAGTGAACTTTCTCACAGCTCTGAATTCTGATGTGCTTACTACCCATATCACTAATTTGGTGTCTGTTATATATTGCAAGACATTGCTGATCTCCTAAAAAGTCAACTTTCTCATTCTATTTAGCCTCCTTGGAGCTCTGATACGTAGTAGCATCTTGCTGATGAACTGCTAAGCAGTACAAGACCCTTAAGTATTAAAGAAAGACTCAATTCAATATACCGCAAATACATAAAGCTGAAATAGATACATACACTGGAGAAAGATTTTTAAAAACAAGACTTGAAATAAATTGGGTTTGTTCAAATCCTACTGTTGGATTTGGGATGGCCCCATAAAATGGCTATCATCCGGGGCATCCCCAATCTTAGGTCTGGCTGAACAGGGGAAGTCTGGACAAGCGTAGTTGAAAGAAAAACTCTGATTGTGGTCCAGAAGAGCCTAGGGTTTGAACACCAAGTCCAAGATTCACGGTGTATCTAACAAATGGAAAACCAAAGGTACGAAAGAATGCAATGTGTAGAATAGTTCAAGGTAACTGTCTCAAAATTAAAGTTGTAAACAGCTGGAAAATTCTACAGAAACTCTTTTTTTTTTTTTAATTTTTTTTTCAACGTTTTTTATTTATTTTTGGGACAGAGAGAGACAGAGCATGAACGGGGGAGGGGCAGAGAGAGAGGGAGACACAGAATCGGAAACAGGCTCCAGGCTCCGAGCCATCAGCCCAGAGCCTGATGCGGGGCTCGAACTCACGGACCGCGAGATCGTGACCTGGCTGAAGTCGGACGCTTAACCGACTGCGCCACCCAGGCGCCCCTACAGAAACTCTTTTATGTGGTGCCTAGGGCATGACTTTGGGATAAAAGTGGAGACTTAAAGCAACCATACAAGGCTGAGCAACGATTCTTAAATACTAACACTCAAGGAACTAGAACACCCTATTCTACAGAACTCACATTCCCTCCCCCGGGGGTATATTCCTTTATTCATGAATTCTCTGTGCAGCCGTAACTCTTAATTTCTCTTGGTATATCTCTAGAGTATAGCATAACACCTGGAACCTTGTATGTTCTCAGTAATGATATATTTAACTCAAAAATTAGCTGCTTTGTTCACAGTTATATGCTTAGTACCTTAAAAAGTAACTGACACACAGTAGACTCCATATTTGTTGAATTAATGGGAATGAATGAATTGGTAAATGGATGCTTGCTTGCCAATGTGCCAGACACTCTCCAGGTGTTGGAAAACATGGGCTTTCCCTCTCGTAGGTTAAAGGAATTAAAGTCTCATGATATAATTTATTCATTGTCAAGTGAATATGGGAAGGATGAGGGTACCTCATTAAACAGAAATGAATACGAAATGACCACTGAATCATCCTAGACTAAATGCTCCAGCTAATCTCGTGCTGTAAACAATTAAATAAAAGACTACCAGTAGCCAATCCACTGCAGACACCGAGAGTCTAAAGTATTGCTGTTTGATATCCAAGGCAATCAAATTTTAGGCATGGAAACGCTGGGCTCATTGTCATAGCTCACTCCCCCAATATTTGTGAGAACCAAACACCTCTCCTAATAACAAACACGTGCCATAAGAATCAGATGGAAAACCAACCCCCCCCCCCAAGCACCCACAGCCTGACCACAAAAACACATGTGCCTCTCATTACATCTGTATCACTGGTAAAAAGGTCACTGTCCATCCAGCTTATACCGTGACACAGACAACAGCCTTTAACCTCATCTTCTAAAGATGCAATCTTCAGCACACATGTGTGTGCACTGCACTTATGTACACATAACACACGTGTACACACACATGTGCACACACCACAATGTGGCTCCTAAAGGCAAGAGTTTAATACTTACTTCCCTGAAGACCAACAGTTTAAAGACTATCAAATTCGGGGATATCGGCTAATTGCTCATTTAGCAAACCATTCATTTCTTCTTTCTTCATTCATTAAACATTTATTGAGCCTCTACTCCTGAAAGTATTTTTCTAGGTATTGCAGAAAATTCAAAGATAAAAATGAGACACGTTCTTTATCTTCAAGGATACCGCCTTCAGTTCGGGAAAAGAGACCATCAAAATCACTGTGGAGTGAGGTCTATGCTAACACACAGAAGTCAAGGAGGCACTGTGATTGCACCGGACAGGAATGATGTGCTTTCCAGAGGGTGTCACACTAATTCTTACAACAGTCCTATGAAATAGGTGTTCTGTCTGTTTTCCAAGTTTTAAAACGGAAACTTGAGGAATTTAAGTATTTGTTCCAAGTCACACAGCTAGCAAGTAGCAGAACCAGGATTTTAATCTAGTTGTATTTGACTCATGAGTGTGTTGCCTGGAGTAGTGGGGCACGGCTTCACTGAGGAGATAAAAATTCCATTAAATATTGAAAGATTAATGGGGTGCCTGGGTGGCTCGGTAGGTTCAAAGTCCAACTCTTGACTTCAGCTCAACTGCTTCATTCCAACTGCTTGACTCACAGTTCATGGGATCCAGCCCTACGTCAGGCTCTGTGCTGACAACATGGAACCTGCTTAGGATTCTCTCTCTCCCTCTCGCTCTGCCCTTATGCTACTTACACACGCTCTGTGCCTCTCTCTCTCTTTCTCTCTCTCTCAAAAATCAATAAGCTTAATAAATAACATTAACTTAAAAGTCATTTAGCAGCCAGAACCACGAATGGATCCAAAGGCACCACGAGCAGCAGGAACAGCATATTTGCAGCCTCCTCATGGGAGAATATTTAAGGACCAACAAGTAGACCAGTGTTGTCGGGCAAAGGACAAGGTAAATGACTGCATTTCATCTGGATCACTTCCTGACTTCTTTCAGAAGTTCTTATTCTGGATCAAATATACCGTCTCCTCCATGACCAATGTGCGTCTGCAAACATGTGTCCACTGCCAACCAGAGGAATTCTGTCACCCCCCCTTTGCTGGCAGCTTAGTGTTTATTTTTCATCAATACCTCATTAGCCTCACTGTGAGGAATTCAGGTTCATCAAAGCAGCATTACCAACATTTACGACAGTTTTTAAACATAATTTCTCAGTGTGGAAGAGAAACGACATAGTTGTGGAATGTTTTTATTTCATGAGCACAGAATTTCTATAATTGCTTCTCCTTTGGACTGTGGTTGAAGATACCTCCCTGTTTTTCCATTCAAACAGTAAACACTTCCTTTGACTTCCTGGACTTCCTGAATAAGAAGATAAATAATGGTGACTCTTACACATTTCATTGTAAGGAACTGCATTTTTAAGCTCGTTGTCAACGCTGTGTCATACATCTCCATCTACATATTACATGACTTTCCAGTGTGATTATTTGCCTGATGCTCCAATTCGATCACCATCCCATCCCCTTCCCAGGAGTTGGTCTGTCTCTGGCTATTTTCCAAGAGTACAGATTGGGTATAGGTGGAGCCTGTGATAGCCCAAGTCAACTCTGCGTCTATATCAGTATCTCTCCTCATTGACTATGAGCTCTTTGAGGGCTGGGTCCACCTCTTGTTCACCATTGTATCCCCAGCGTCTGCCATAGTACCTAGTACTTAGTAGGATGTTGGTATTGTTTGCTAAATAAATGATTCAAAACATCATCCCCAAATGGTTCTTTGACCATGGCTGTGTTTGCCAAAAAGTTATCTGTTATTAGCACATTGAAAGAATGAATAGGATAACTAACTTAGGGCAGACTCTGACAGGAAAAAGGCCAGTTTTGTCGGGGATGGATGAAAGAGAATTGTGCTTGGACAGAATTTTACAATACATGACTACTCCTGAGTCTCACTTCCCCATGCAGTGTGTCAATTCTCTGCCCTTACATCAGTGTGTTTGTGCGGCTCAAATCAGGGCTGACAGCTACACCCCCTCCAAAGTACCTGACCTTCCTGAGTTGCTTTCTTCTCTTCAGTTTCCCCATCAATACTCTGCGTTGACCCACTGCCCCACTCCCAGCTGGGCGGTGAGGAGGATGGGATGCTAACAGACACATGACGTGCTGGAAGACAGAGGACAAGCAAGGCCCCTGTGGACTGGATTTGGGATATCAGGAGACTCTGCAGAGTAGTCAGTAACTGTTCCCAAAGCAAGTGGGGAGTAAGGGTCCCCAAATATCCTACATGCTAATGAGGCCAAGTAGTGAGAAGCAGGATTGAAACAAGTTACCCAAATGCCCCCGTGGTGGTTGTTCACTCACTCTTCTCCAAGCAGACAGAGGAAGAGATAGTCTCATGACTATGGGGCAGCAAATCCGTGGCTGAGAAGCAATGCAGTTGTGGCTGCTGAGTCAAGGAATCTCCCAAACTGTAAAAAATGATGCTAGCAATGAGAACCTTGCCATTCATCATATACTTTTGGGTGAACCAAAAACATCAGAAGTGTGCTCTTTCTGAGCCAGGAGCAAGCAGCTGCTCCAAAACAGAAGTGGATGCGTAGCCTTGCCAAGTAGAGCAAAGCCGGCCAGCCTCAGGCTCAGCCCAACCTGGTCAGCCACAAGGATGGAGTACCGGGTGCAGTGGGTGTCAAAGGTACCAAGACCGTGGCGACATGCACAGGCTCAGAAAACGCAGGGACTGTGGGCCCAGACACCCAACCAATGGCACGAGGGACTTGAGGGAGGAAGTAGCACCAGAGCTTAGGCACTGATGCCAGAGCAAGCAGTCATGGGAGAAAAAAGCCACCCCACTTTGCCCACAGGCTGACCTCCCCTCCATTCTTGAATCCTTGTATTCCAGAGGGATAGCAGTGCTCTCCTGGCTGCTGTTGCTCTAGCTCCTAACACACACACACATTGGACTCTGTCCACATTCTTACAGGGGGAAACAGTGCCTGATTTCAACTAATGGATTTTGGACACTGGGGAAGTGAAACTAAAGTGATTTTGTGGGTGAGGGCCTCTGGGTTGATTTGATGTATTATTGTGGCTTCCACATCTGAATGTACATGGAGCTGATGTGTTACATATTTGCATTCCCCTACTCCTGAAGTATCAGAGTGTTTCCCCTATTCAGGGTCTGTGACACCTGGAGAGGTGCTAACGGAACATCATCCTCACCACCCCACCCCCACCACCACAGCAAAGTACCTTGGGTAGTCCAGTAGAAGCACTATAAAATCCTACAAGGGGTAAGTTAGGGCTTACTTGTGCCATTTCCCAGTGCAACATCACCACCTGTACTAGGCAGGCTGGTACACTTCTTTTAAAAATAAAGCATCTGGGGGCGCCTGGGTGGCTTGGTCGGTTAAGCGTCCGACTTAGGCTCAGGTCATGATCTCACGGTCCGTGGGTTCGAGCCCCGCGTCGGGCTCTGTGCTGACAGCTTAGAGCCTGGACCCTGTTTCGGATTCTGTGTCTCCCTCTCTCTCTGCCCCTCCCCTGTTCATGCTCTTTCTGTCTCAAAAATAAATAAACGTTAAAAAAATTTTAAAAAAATAAAAATAAAAATAAAGCATCTGAAAACTATAAAACATTGATAAAAGAAACTGAAGACGACACCAACAAATGGAAAGATACTCCATGCTCATGAATGGGAATAATCAATATTGCTAAAATGTCCATACTATTCAAAGAAATCTATAAATTCAATACAATTCTCATCAAAATAACAGCATTTCCATAGAACTAGAACAAATAATGCTAAAATGTATGAAATCACAAAAGATCCTGAATACCCAAAGCAATCTTGAGAAAGAAGAACAAAGCTGCAGGTATCACAATTCCAGATTTTAAGAATACACTAAAAAGCTATAGTAATCAAAACAGTATGATACTGTGATAAAAAAGAGACATAGATGAACAGAACAGAACAAAGAGACCAAAATAAACCCACGCTTATATCATCAATTAACCTATGACAAAGGAGGCAAGAATATACAATGGGAAAAGGCAGCTTCTTCAGCAAATGGTGCTGGGAAAACTGGACGGCTACATGTAGAATGAAACTGAACCACTTTCTAACACCATACACAAAAATAAACTCAAAATGAACTGAAGGTCTAAATGTGAGACCTGAAACCATAAAAATACTAGAAAAGAACACAAGCAGTAATTTCTCTGACACTGGTCATAGCTACATTTTTCTAGATGTGATTCCTAAGGCAAGGGGGAGAAAAAGCAAAAATAAACTACTGGGACTCTATCAAAATTAAAAAAAAAAAAAAAAAAAAAAAAGCTTTTTCGGGGCACCTGGGTGGCTCAGTTGGTTGAGTGTCAGACTTCTGCTCAGGTCATGATCTTGTGGTCCTTGAGTTCAAGCCCTACCTCAGGCTCTCTGCTGTCAGCCTGTCAGTGCAGAGTCCACTTCAGATCCTCTGCCTCAGTCTCTCTGCCCCTCCTCTGCTAGCACTCTCCCAAAAATAAATAAATATTAAAAAAAAAAAAAAAGCTTTTTCACAGGAAAGGAAAACATCACCAAAACAAAAAGGCAACCTACTGAATGGAAGAAGGTATTTAGAAATCATTCATCCAATAATTGGTTAATATCCAAAATGCATAAATAACTTATCAACTCAACACCAAAAAAGAAAAAAAAATTTGATAAAAACTGGGCAGAGGACCTGAATAGACCTTTTTCCAAAGAAGGCATACAGATAGCCAACAGACACATGAAAAGATGCTCAACATCACGAATCATCAGGAAAACGCAAATCGAAACCACAATGAGCCATAACTTTATACCTATCAGAATGGCTAAAATAAAAAAGATAAGACATAACAAGTGTTGGTGAGAATGTGGAGAAAAAGGAGTCCTTGTGCACTATTGGTGAGAATGCAAATTAGAGCAGCCACTGTGGAAAACATTATGGAGGCTCCACCAAAAATTAAAAATAGAATTACCATATGATCCAGTGATTCTACTACTGGGGATTTACCCAAAGAAAATGAAAACACTAATTTGAAAAGATATATACACCCCTATGTTTATTGCAGCATTATTCAGAATAGCCAAGATATGCAAGCAGCCCAAGTGTCCATCAATAGATTAATGGATAAGGAAGATGCGGTATGTACACAGATGCCCGCACACACACCACTGGAATGCTATGCAGCCATAAAAAAGGATGAGATCTTGCCATCTGTGACAGCATGGGTGGACCTAGAAGGTATTATGTTAAGTGAAATGAGTCAGACTGAGAAAGCAAATACCATATGATTTCACTCATTTGTGGAATCTAAAAAAGCCACAATGAATACGCAAACAAAAAAAAAGGAGAATGAGATCTATAAATTCAGAGAACAAACTGATGGTTGCCAGAGAGAAGAGGGGTTAGGGCAAAATGGGTGAAGGCGAGTGGGAGATACAGGCTTCCAGTTATGGAATTACTAAGTCACAAGAATAAAAGGTATAGAGTAGGGAATACAGTCAATGATATTGCAATAGCACTCCTTGGTAACAGACGGTAGCTACACTTGTGATGAGGCATACCATAATACATAGAGAAGTTGAATCACTATGTTGTACACCTGTAACTAATGTAGTATTATATGTCAACTAGAGTCAAACTTAAAAACTTAAGTCAATTAATTTAAATTAAAGAGTACTATTAACCTCCTACTAATCTCTTGGTGAAATTATAGGTCTTATGATATTCCCATTTGGAGTTGAGTCAACTCAGATTCAATGAATAACACAATGGGAAGGGCCCAACAAGTCTTACTTATGAAGTAGAAATGGTATATTCAAGAACAGAGCTGCCCTGGCTTTAGTGGCATCTTGGGTTTATGTGACAAAGTGGCAGCAACACTTTAAGGAAAATTTCATCCCTCCACTCTGCCATTTGAAGTAAAATTCACTGGCTCAAAGGATACCTCAATTTACAGAGGTTCTCTTAAATACCTAGGCCTGGTTCAATGATGGTTTGTCTAAGCTGAAACCCAATAGTATCTACTGGCCTGTTATGGCTATTCAAACCCAGTGTCAGGTATGCAGAACTGAAAATAGATGAGGTTGCTTCATTCAGTGGGCAGAACTCAAGGCAGTCCTCACAGCTCTAGCCAACAATCCATTTAATGAAATGTGCTATATTTTTATTGACTCTTGGTTCTTGCCAATGGCTTAGCTATCTGGTCTGCCACTGGAAGACTACAGCAGACAGATCAAAGACACCCCCTTCTTTGTGGGGTGAACTGTGGAAACAAGTCATGGTTATTAACCATGTAGTTTCCATAGGGGCCCATTTTCTGATAAGACTAACTAGAATCAAGTTGCTGATCAAGACTGCACCATTCAGATTGCCACTTAGATCCATCACTGCACTGGATATGGCAATCCATACACCATCATAGGCTAGGCACGCAACAAAAAATGATGCAGAAGCTAACACTGTGACTTCAACTCCTGCCAAAGTCCGTCCATTTGTCTTCTGGTAAAAGAAACCATACTACATGGGAATTATTAACCCCTTCTGCTCCTGGTAAATTGACTATGTCAGACCTTGACCTCCTCCAAGGGATACTATTGAACCTCACCACTGCTGACACTTTTTCAGAGTACAGTGTTGCTGTTCTAGTCTAATCAGTCAATTTTGGTCACATCCTTATGACTCTGGAAATTAAACTGTGTCATTTTTTTTTCTGCTTTCTGGATCCATACAACCTTTTGATGTAAAGACCACCCAACAAGGACCAATAGGTCAAGATATTTGATGGATATGCCATGCTCCCTCCAACCCACAGGTCTCAGAGATTGTTAAGCACTGGACTAGCCTCCTCAAAAATCATTTCAAAAAGATTCTGACTCAAAAAAATGCTCTTTAATACTTCCGGGTCCACAAGTAAGGAAGGTAGTTTGGCCATTAAATGCAGCAATCCCCAAAAAAGATTCGTCCTGGGTAGTGATCAAAAAGCAAGGGGTTACACATGATGAGCAACCACCTCACACCTGTCAGAATGGCTAAAATTAATAACACAAGAAACAACAAGTGTTGGTGAGGATGCAGAGAAAGAGGAACCTTCTTGTACTGTTGGTGGGAATGCAAACTGGTGCAGCCACTCTGGAAAACAATATGGAGGTTCCTCAGAAAGTTAAAAATAGAACTACCGTACTATCCAGCAATTACACTACTAGGTGTTTACCCAAAGAATACAAAAATACAGATTCAAAGGGGTACCCATACCTCAATGTTTATAACAACATTATCAACAGTAGCCAAACTATGGAAAAAGCCCACATGTCCACTGACTGATAAATGGATAAAAAGGATATGATGCGTGTGTGTGTGTGTGTGTGTGTGTGTGTATATATATATATGATGTGTGTGTGTATATACATATGTGTGTGTGTGTGTATACACACACACACACATACATACACACACATATACGTACAATGGAATATTACTCAGCCATCAAAAGGAATGAAACCTTGCCCTATGCAACAACGTGGGTGGACTTAGAATCTATTACACTAAGTGAAAAAAAATCAGGCAGAGAAAGACAAACACCATCTGATTTCACTCACATGTGGAACTTAATAAACAAAACAGATGAGTATATGGAAAGAGGGGGAAAAGAGAGAGGGAGACAAACCAGAAGAGATTCTTTATGATAGAGATAGAGGGTTGGTGGAGGGAAGTGGGTGGAGGATGGGCTAAATGGGTGATGGGTATACAGGAGGGCACCTGTGTTGAGCACTGGATGTTACATGTAAGTGATGAATCACTAAATTCTCCTGAAAACAACATTACACCATATATAAACTAAGTAGAACTTAAATAAAAATTTGAAAAGAAAGACAGAAAGGTAATATATACCTTTCACAATATACCTATTGTGAAAATCCAACATTCCACCCTAACCATTTCTGAGCATGACATGTCTTTCATCCCTAATAGCAACCTCAGGCCAGCCTGTTTGGTATATCCTCTGAGTGGCAATCCCACCAAAAGGGGACCTACCATATCCAAACCTAAATCTGATTCAGCTACCTGAATTCTCTTATTGAATGGCGATGGTCTTAGATCATGAAGACAATGACCACCTGGTTGGGTACATTGAGTTCCCACACAGGCTGGGAAGAGAACACAATTGGTCTCTGCAAATTTATAAAGAATGCTCTTGTTCCACTTGTACCTGATTTTTCAAGACAGAAAGTTTGGGTTCAATTAGGGAATGACTGGGGTAGGGGGATGTGCCATTATAGCCACAGACGTGGAAAGCACTGATTTTGTGGCCATGGAGGGAAAGTAACAGTCCAGATAGGGAACACCTCAGAACCTTATTCCCAGTGGAAGGATATCCTATGGTGCACTCTCTCATACAAATGTGCCTTTGGTGATTCAGGTCACCATTACACAGGTTTTGTTAAATCATGGGGGTAGACCTGGAGGGGAGGAATGATTAATGCTCTCTTAGTGCCCTATATCCAACACTATAGCCTAATAAAACAACCATATGGCCCATCTGAGTCAAGCAGCAGCATCTGCAGCATCTAACACATTGCTGGATTTATCCTTCCCATCCGTGGGCTTTAAAAACAGAAAGGCTCATGTGGACATGGCTGGTCATCAACTATCCTACTGGGCCTGACAACACAGAATACCCCTTTGCTGGGAATATGACTTACTTCTTGGCCCATCTATTGCCATCTGTAACTATTCAGTAGGTTGGTCTAAACTCCCTTGTAATGGATAACAGAGTGGTCTTAGACTATATCCTGGCTATATGGGGGGGAAAAAAACATCCACTGATTCCCCCTAGGACTTATTTGCAGTTGACGGAGTCCTGGGGAGATGGTTGAGGTGAATACTGCAAGTATCACAGTCTTGTTCCCCATAACCTTAATGAAATACTATATGAAACAAAACTAATGAATTTGGCTCTAGCATCTGTTAGTTAGATTAATCAGAATAGACAATATAGTGGCATACTTAGGTGAAAATTTGCCAAAAGTTAAGATAGTATAGGACCAAGGGGTTGCTTATTAGGAGAGATGGTGCTTGGAGGGGTTCTCACACTCCTGAGAGTGCCAAGAATGCAAGGCACTCTCTTTATTCAGATCATTCTCAGAGTCATGTTCTCAGTGAGCAACCTTCAGGGTGAGGTCCTGTCTCCCTCCATATAAAAGAGTGATCTTGCTTCCTGCTTGCTATAAAGTGGTGGGCTCCTCAAGCTCAGTATTCTCTAGCTCTGACTCAAACTCACTGCCTATGCAGGATCCACCTGGACCCTCCCTGTGGGACTTGCTCCCTGTGGGACTTGGGAGACAAAGGAATGGGCACAAACATCCTGATGCCCATGCTGTTTACTGTGCCATGAGTAATATGGTCCTTTGTTTCTGATCCTGGAGTTTCATGTCTTCTGCCATTATCCACAAAACTATACCAGGCTAACATTAACTTGAAGGGAGAGTTAAACCTCAAATCATCACAGTTTTGTTTTTTTTAGTTTATTTCTTTATTTTGAGAGACAAAGGTGAGTGAAGGAGGGGCAGAGAGAGAGGCAGAGAGAGAATCCCCAGCAGGCTCTGCACTGTCAGTGCAGAGCCCGACAGGGGGCTTGAACTCACAAACTGTGAGATCATGACCTGAGCCAAAACCAAGAATTGGATGCTTAACTTACTGAGCCACCCAGGCACCCAAAATCATCATAGTTCTTGACACTAGTTAAGGGCAGGGGTAGGAGGAAATGGGTTGACATTCACTGAAGTGAGTGACCATACTGACATGGTATTCCTTTAGGAGTCTTTGCATTTTAAAAGGGGACAGGCTGAAGAGAGATCATTCTTATTAACCTTAAAAAAAAAAGTATGTCTAATAATAAAATTGCTACTACACACCAAGTAGACAGATGGAAGACACTCCCCCACTGGCCTTCTGCTTCCAGGACTGAGAGGGCTGTTTAAGCATCACTCAAATAATACAGAGTAGGTCATCACAGAAGGCAATGTAGGCAACTGAAAAAGCGTGGGTTATGAATTTGGACAGGTCCAGCTTTATATCCTGGCTTTGTCATTACCACTGGAAACTAAGGTAAATTATTTAAGGCCTCAGAATCTCCTGTATCTTCATCAATACAACAGGAATATTAACACCAATCTCATGCAGATCAAATAAATTAGATGTCATATAAGTCACCTAGCCCTGAGCCTGATGACTGCCCCTTCCCTCACTTAGTCTACCTCTACAGACCAGGTGCCCCACCTCACAGGTGCCTGAGCTCACAGCTTCTCTTTCAGTCATTCATAGCCACCCCTCCTACCCAAATTCATGAGGCAATTTATTCCTCATCAGCACAGAAGGCCTCTTCTTCACAGGCCCATGCTGAGGCACCACCCATTTTACTGTCTCTGTCTGAGACACGTTGATGCTCATGTCACAGACACACATGCCAGGGACTTTCCCTGGTCTGATGGTAGGCAGCCCCTTATCTTCAGTCCTGCTCCTGCAGCTGCTGGTTCTGAGTCTGGAGGCCACAGGACAGAAAAACAAAGCTGTAAAAGGCCTATGCTGGCCTTAAGGGGTTGGATTCACCTTTCTGCAGCCCAACAACTATTGCCAAATGGAAAAATATGCAGCACTCAGCCCTCCTTACCGGAGCCCCTCCTCTCTGCTCCCCACCTCCTCCCCTCCCACTTCCTGGTAGAGGAGAGCAGCCTAGTATTCCAGTGAGTATGCCAGGGAGGAGCCAGAATCCTCTAGCTGCTGCTTTGAATTACACTTGTTTCTCATGTCTGTCTCCTTAACCAAGTTGTTAAGTTCCTGGGGATTCTAATTTACTTACCTCTCCTCGGTAATGCTTAGTATAGCTCTTTGCATGTCCTAGGCACCATGCAAACCTGAAACTGTGTTGACCTTAACAGCTTTTGACCTGCCGTCCCAGGAAATACGGACTTGGAAGAGACCTCCAGAGGCCATTATGTCATTTGGGAACGGGCAGGCAAAATGTTCCTTGTGTTCCAGCAGAAGGAACTGTAGCCTGGAGTGGGTAACTGACAATAGGAAGGGACGTGAGGCAAGGCCTGGCCTGGGATCCTCTGGTTTTTAAATTATGCTAAACTATGATTTACCTTGACAACTGCTGAATTTATAAGAACAAATCTTCCCAGAAAACACTACAAAGAACATCCATAATAGCATTTGCAAGAAATGCATTAAAAGACATTCGTCAGTGAAAAGAGAGGCTACAGCTGCCCAGAAAAGCCTGATTAACTTTGCAAAGGCCCAGAGTAGAAAAAAGTTACTTCTTTTCCCTAAAATGAAGCCAAGAGCCAACTGGCACTCTACACTGAGACCTCCTCCTAGGGCCTCCTTCCTTTAGGCCAAAGAGGAGCTTTGTAAGAAGCAAGTAATGAATGTTTATATTTATATATTTTTTTCAAATCTAAACAATGTTTTTTATCCTCAGGTTTCACCCGCTTTTCTCACTTTTTCTTGTATTTCTTATTTCCAACAGAGATAATAGTGAGGAAGAGACCACATGAGCCTTTCCTTGACTATACCACCTCAGTCTGGGATTAGAATAAATTCCAAACTCCTTTGCTTCGTTTTTACTCCATGTTACTTTTTCCATAGGTAGTGGTTAGAAACCATAAATCCATAAATTTGCTAATGGTCTGGCATTTTCTTCTTCGTCATAAAATATATTACTAACAAGGTTAATTTCACCCATTGGGTATTTTTATCGTGTATATATATTTTAGCTCTGAGTCATAAGAAAATAATACACCAGACAAAAGATACATTCCCTGAGGCAAATGACAAGGAATATTTTATACACAGAATTCATTTTGAGTTGGGCCAGCCCACTGCAAATATTAATAATTCCCTTTTGTAGACCATTTGAAGCCTATTTCTACGAGTATATTATATAATCCTCTGATTTTAAACCTGGAAAAAAATGTTAGAATTAATCACTTTCAACCATCTACTTTTCCAAAAGGAGACCCTGAGGCTTGGATGTTACTTGCATGAAGCCTCCTTGCAAGGTAATGTCAAAAGCAAAGCAGGAAACCAGATTCCTCCATTTTTAAGCAGTTGTTTCTGAGAAAATCAAAATAAATAGCATTCAGTAAAAATGTGTTATTAATGCCTTGCATGTAGTGTCTGTTGGCCTTCAGTAAGTATCTGTTTACTGAGTACATGATTCATGGTAATTCAAAAAAAATCACTGATGATAAATAAATGAGGGAGAAGAGACAAATGTCCTGTGCAGATGAATTCCAAGTAATTTACATAGATATTCCGCCCTCAAGGAGGTGAAGCATAACTCCCTACTCCTTGAAACCATGGGCTGCTCATAGTGACTTCCTTTCCAAAGAGGACAGTGTGAAAAGGTGGAGGAGCTAGGATAACTTCACTGTGGAGAAACTGACAAATCCTACCTCAGCAAGATGACCAAGGTCAACACCAACAGTGATAAGTCATGATGGCAGTGTGTACCAACAACATGATGTCATAAGAATGGTACTTCACATTTGTGGTCTTCCTTCTGAAGAACTAGGCCCCAATCTAGTCATGAGAAAAACAAAGTGAGTCACAACTGAAGGGCATTCTAGAAAATACCTCACTACTACTCTTCAAAACTCTCTAAAACTAGGACAGTCTGAAAAACTGTCCAGCCAAGGACAGCCTAAGAGATGGCCACTAAATTTAATGAGGCATCCTGGGTAGAATCCTGGAGCAGGAAAAAAGACATTAGGTAAAAACTTATGAGATCTGAAAAAAGTAAGAACTTAAGTAAATAATAATAGTATTGATATTGGTTCATTAATTGTAACAAACGCACCATACTAATAATGTAAGGTGTTGATAATAGGGGATTAAGAAAACTAGAATACACAATGCATGAGGACAGGCGTCTTTGTTTTGTTCACTGATGTTTCCCAAGTTCAGAGAAGAGTGATACATGGTAAGACCTCAACAAATATTTGTAAAATAAATGAAGAAAGCTTTAGGGTAAGAAATGACCCTTTTTAAAAAACATATATTATATGAAATGAGATCTAAAATGCTATAGCTGATTTTTCAAAATAAATATACCAAAACTTAAACACTCATATGATCATGGGCCCCCTAAAGTAGTACCCTTGGCAGGCACATACTTAAAGCAATCCTGCTGTTACTCCTCCAAATGGTTTTAGAATTCCTCACTTGGAATCCATTAGCCCTCACAGAATCAAGTCCAAACATGAAAAATGAGACCTTCATGATCTAGGCCCTGCCAAGGTCTCAATACTCATTACTATTCATTCCCCTCTAACAGTTTCATCTAAACCACTTCCCTTGAGACACGTGTCCTCCTTCTTAAATCTTCTCCCCTTCACCCATCCACTGAAAAAGTTCTGATTCCTCCTTAAGACCCTGGCCTGAGAGATACAGTCTCTGAAAACCTCTTCCTTACTGTCACATCACTATCAACCCAACAGAGAATTAATCTTTTTTGGGGAACCTACCTCTTTTCCTTACTATTGCCCTTATGATGAGCTGTGTTTATGTGCTTATCTTTGTTTTCCATATTAGCCCGTGAGCTTCTCAAAGGCAGGGACCTCGTACATCTCATCTCCATATCCGCAGCTACCTACAGAGCTGCTAACTCAGTAAGTGCCTACTGAACTGAATGGAATGGAACAGAACTGTAATTAAATCCAGAGTCGTATGACACAATGTCTTTTAATAACCTCAGTGGTGGCAAATCTTAATGCTTTGAGGATGAATATATGATTGAAAAAAGATCAAAGCCATCTAGAACCTGGTTTGATAAACAAAGTGAGTAATCACACTGAGTAATGCTATTTTAAACAAAGAAGGTTTATAAATAATGAGATTAATGTCCTTATATGTCTCATAAGGTAAATAGGTTTAAAAATCAGTCTTAGTAATCTTATCACTAAGTCTGTGCCTACCTCAAAATGCTTTCATATGCAGATAATAGAACCTAGTTATTGCAAGGATTTGTCCCTTCATTTATTAAACAATGTGCTTTTAAGAAAATGTACTAAAAAAAAAAAAAGAAAGAAATGAAAACATACTCAGCATCTGTGAGGACATATCTACCCAGTCTCTACACAAGTCAGACTATGATAAATGACAAAGATGTGAACACCATACTTTAGGAACACAGATTCTGGAGCAGGTCTTTTTTTATTTGGCACCAGTTTAAGATTTTATCATTTTATTTTGTTGTGGTAAGAACGGTTAACATGAAATCTACCCTCTTAAAAAAATTTTTAAGTGTACAGTACAATATTGTTGACACTAGGTCCAAAGCTGTAGAGCAGATCTCTAGAACATATTCCTCTTGTTCAACTGAAGCTTTATGCCCATTTCCCTCTCCCTCTAGTTTCTGGCAAGTACCATTCCACTTTTCAATTCTATAAATTTGATTTTAGATAACTCACATAAGTGGAATCATGAAGTATTTCTCTTTCTGTGATTGGCTTATTTCGTTTCACATAATGTCCTCAAAGTTCACCCATGTTGGGACACCTAGCTGGCTCAGTCAGTAGAGCATGTGACTCTTGATCTCGGGGTTGTATGTTCAAGCCTCACATTGGGTGTAGAGACCACTTAACAATAAAATCTTTAAAAAATAAATATTTTTTTAAAAGTTCATCCATGTGGTTACATATTGCAGAATTTTTCTTAAGGATGAATAATATACCATTGTATTTATTAACAAATTTTCTTTATCCATTCATCTGTCAATGGACATTTATGCTGCTTCCACATCTTGGCTATGGTGAATAGAATGAATGAGGGAATAGTTCATTTTGTTTGAGAAGGTATTAAAAAAGCATTCTCACTGAATTGTTGTCTTTGGCCACCTTTAGTGCTGGATGGCTAGGGTGCAGCTGATATGGTATATGGTGGGAGACAGAATTGGAAAGGAAGGTTTAGGCCAGATTGTGACAGCCCTTACTGCTAGTCTATGGTGTCATTCTATTTTTTAAAATGTGAAATCTTTGGAAGTTTCTAAGTTCAAGGCAAGTACAAGCCCTATGTTTCAGAAAGGTGACCCTATTGGCTGCATGGAGGACAGACTGAGATGTTCAAAGTAAGGGATGAGACTAGAGAAGCATGAGAAGAAGACCCTCAGGCATGGTATTCATCTGGGCCAGTGATTCTCACATTATTGGTCTCAAGACCCCTTTACCCTCTTAAAAATTACTGATGACATTAAGGAGCTTTCATTTACATGGGTTATATTTATCTATTTTTACTGTGTTACAAATTAAAATTGAATTCTAATTATTTATTTTTGAAAAAGAGAGAGAAACATAGCGTGACTGGGGGAGGGCAGAGAGAAAGAGGGAAACACAGAATCCAAAGTAGGCTCCAGGCTCTCAGCTGTCTGCACAGAGCCAGATGTGGGGCTTGAACTCACGAACCATGAGATCATGACCTGAGCCAAAGTAGGATGCTTAATCAACTGAGCCACCCAGGCGCCCCTAATATTGAGGAATTCTAAAACACAAGATTGCATAAGCACATATTCCATTAGCCATCAGAGATGTTTCTGGTTTCTGTAGCTTCTGAAAAATGCCACTCTATACTCCTTTTTTAACAAAATTTTTATTTTTTATTTTTTGAGAGAGCACAGGTATGCATGTGCACCTGTGTGTGAGCAGGGGAGGGACAGAGGAAGAGGAGAGAAAGAATCCCAAGCAGGCTCCACAACCAGCACTGGACTCAGGGCTCCATAGATCTCAGGACCTGAGCTGAAATCGAGAGCCAGATGCTTAACCAACCCAGCCACCCAGCCGCCCAGCCACTTTCTACTCCCTAAGAATGAGAGTGAATGAAGAAAATGTTTCACTCTTACAATGAAAATATTCTGATCTCACAGATCCCCTGAAAGGGTTACCCCAGGGATCTCAAAAGCATACTTTCAGATCCACCGACCTAGGCAACAGGACCAAGGCAAGAGACAACAGGAAAGAAAAAAACACAGATTATATTTCAGAGGTAAGACCAAGTAGATCTTGGTGACAGATTGAGTTGGTAATGGGGTTAAGTGCAGTAGTTTGAGAACAAATGAAGGAGAGGGAAACCTAAGAATGAATCAGATTGGTATCTTGGAACACTAGGTGGATGGTGATTCTTTCCCCCAATCCCTCTCACATTTATATATGTGGTTCATAAAATAAAATTTGTATGTGCTCACATAATATTTAATAGTGTCCCTTAACTTTGTATTAAGAGGTACAAACTTCCAGTTATAAGTCATGGGATGAAAAGTACAGCCTAGGGAATATAGTCAAGGATACTGTAATAACTTTGTATGGTGACGGATGATAACTACCCTTATCTTGTTATTTTGTGATGTATATAAATGTTGAGTGACCATACTGTATACTTGAAACTAATATTTTTGTGTCAACTATACTTCAACTAAAATTTTTTAAAGTGTCCCTTTATTTTCCTTACCTTCCTATTGAGATTCTTGAGCAGACTCAGGACATTCTAACTCTGGACACTGTATGAATCTCTTCCTCCCACCAACAGTACCTACTAAGCACTCAGTATAAATGCTGTGTGAATGAATAGGCATTGACTAAGTGAACGGAGTCTAGTTAATTAAATATTCTGAGCCCTCAGATAAACATAAAAATGCAAATGTCTACTCTTAAACAATGAATCACCTTTTAAATATTTATTGAAATTATTTTCCTAAGGGGACAAGCTTCAACCCTGCCAGTCCAAGAACAATAGCACTACATCAGCTTCACTCTAAGAAACACCCACCATTTAACTGCCTTTAAGTAGGGCATGTCCATTTAATTAGTGTTAAGTCTAATTAACAAGATTTCAACACAGAACAAGGCAAAAGTCAACTATTTCCCGAACTACTGAATCAATTGCTGATGATTCTGACTGAACCTGAACTCATTTTTTTTAATATAATTTCATTCCAAAGTCTTTATGAACCCTTCTGTTTTCAGCCCATTCACTTCAATAGATGTGTTCAGTTTGCCATTTGATTTCAATCAGCCACTTCATTACATTTTTTCTGACCTGTAACTGTTCCAACAAACCCAGACACATTCCCAGAATCCCACACTAAGTCTCAGGAGATGATATAGTAATTAACGTTTTTAAACCTCACTTTTGGGGCGCCTGGGTGGCGCCGTCGGTTAAGCGTCCGACTTCAGCCAGGTCACGATCTCGCGGTCTGTGAGTTTGAGCCCCGCGTCAGGCTCTGGGCTGATGGCTCGGAGCCTGGAGCCTGTTTCCAATTCTGTGTGTCTCCCTCTCTCTCTGCCCCTTCCCCGTTCATGCTCTGTCTCTCTCTGTCCCAAAAATAAATAAAAAACGTTGAAAAAAAAATTAAAAAAAAAATAAATAAACCTCGCTTTTTTTCTCAGAACATGCAGAGCTGTCGTAAGACCTTACCCCACTCACGTCCAGTTTTGTTCTCCAACTCTGCATGGACTGCTCCTGCCATGCCCATGGGTCTTCTCTTCCCTGATCAGCTTGAGCACATCATTCTTCTGTGCCTTTCCTTGTGCTGTTCCTCTCATCTGGTTTGTTTTTCCCTCCCTCCTCTTCCTTTCTTTCAAGGTATATAGCTCAATCATCCCATCCTATAGGAAGTCTTCCCCAGTCCCTCTGGCCTGGTTTAATCGCTCACTTCCCAAAGCCCCATTCATGTTCATAATATTTCTCTAGGAGTTTCATGCCGTTTACGCTATGACTCATGAGGCTGTGGGCTGCTTTTATCCATAATGTCATGTGTAATAATCAACCCTTCATAATTGTTGCTTGAATAGAACTGAATGCCCAGCAAAGATAATAGGAGAGAGAGGCTTGAACCTCATAACCCAGCTCACATGCAAGAGCTTCCCAAGTTCCTAGTCCACATTTGATCTCTTGTCAATAAAAAAAGGCTTCTCTGTAGCATTTAGCATGTATTCTCAAATATGTCATCATAGTTTAAGAATTATTAAATTTCCAGTTCACCTTCTCAGAGTGGGTAATAAGGAAGCTTTTAACTGGAGAAAAAATGAGATGTGATCCAGAACAATGAGTGGGATAATCATGGATCTCCAAGTACTTCCTACCTTGGCATTTCTCCTACCTGCTGTCCAAGCACTGTACCCTGCTTTATGAGTGAACGTATGAGGTGTATTACTGTCCCTAAGATTACAGCTTATTCGAACTAATCTCTAAGCTTAATTGACTTCCCCCATTCTTTCACTTCTTCCTTCAACACCAAGTTCATGTGGTCTTCCTTCCACATTTTCTTGACAAGAATCAGAAAATATTAGTACCTGAACTTCTATTTCCATTGATCACAGCCTTAATTAACAGACGGGAGAGACTGAGGCTAAATAGGTTACGTGACTTGTCTAAACCCACACAGCTGCCACAGAATCCGAGTCACTTGGACTTGTGATGCTACCCCCTTTTCGCCATTTCCACTTCAATATTTACTCACCTTATTCTTCTCTCAGCCACGCTATCTGATGAGAGTTTTTTCATGCTGAATAGAGACAATTCCCACTAAATGGGCACAGGATTGTGTCAGTGTGAATCAACAGAAAATATGTGGCATTTGGAGCTAAACCTATGCAGGCTCTACCACTCTGACCTTGGGCAATTTATATCCTCATCAGTAAAACAGGGCTAAACATAAGTGGGACTTAGTGGGGTGTCAGACGTTTGGATCAGCCATGGAGAAAATCAACACCCTTCAGTTTGGGCAGAAGGAACCCCCCTCTCATCTGCAAAAAAACACCCTCCCCAATATTAATTGACCTAAAGCCTGGGGCCCAGCCTGTCAAAATATGCCCATACGTGATCTCATAGGAGGCACGCCTGGGGATCCAGACACTCTTGGACAGGCTACTCAAATGGGGACTGGTAAAACGATGCCAGTTCCCGTGGAATACGCCCCTGCTGCCCGTGAAAAAGCCTGGGACAGATGATCACCGCCCTGTGCAGGACCTAAGAGCCGTAAATGGAGCAGTCGTCAGGCTGCATTCAGCATTGCCCAACCCATATGCTCTGCTAGGACTCACACCCTCTGAGGCAGGATGTTTCACATGTCTACATTTAAAGGACACCTTCTTCTGTCTCCAGCTAGCACCTAATAGCTAACCGCTATTTGCCTTTGGATGGGAAAACCCTACCACAGGAGCAAACGAACAATTCACTTGGACTAGACTGCTGCAAGGATTAAAAAATCCACCAGCCATGGGGCGCCTGGGTGGCGCAGTCGGTTAAGCGTCCGACTTCAGCCAGGTCACGATCTTGCGGTCTGTGAGTTCGAGCCCCGCGTCGGGCTCTGGGCTGATGGCTCGGAGCCTGTTTCTGATTCTGTGTCTCCCTCTCTCTCTGACCCTCCCCCGCTCATGCTCTGTCTCTCTCTGTCCCAAAAATAAATAAAAAACGTTGAAAAAAAAAAAAAAAAAAAAAACACCACACAGCCCAAGCCTGCTGTGTGGGTGAGGACAAGTCTCCTATGCAGGATGGCCTGGAGAGGGTAGGCTGAATCTGGATGGCCCCCTTTCAGTTCTGAACAGTTTCTTCATTCTGGGATCCGGGGTAATGTCTACTGAAGTAAAACACCAGCTGGTTTTTAAGAAGGGAAACATTTATGCTGCCTCTGCATACAGTCACAAGGAAAAACAACAGATAGCTTTCCAACGATCTAGTCCAAAACATAAAAATTAAAAACTAGCTCTCTGCCAAAATGCTTCAAAATTTCTTGAAGAGTTCAAAACTCTAAAGCCTGACCTTAGGGTCAAGGGCATCAACCTCCCAATGCAGCTATTTTCGCCCTCTTACCCTGTCCAAAGGCCACATTTCCTTCTTGACCAGTTGTTATATCCTTTAACCCTTACCTCTGGGTCCCTATGCATGGGATTCAACTTTTTATCATTCCAAAGCAGAGCTAAGCACAAAGCCTGCTCACTGAACCAGGGCCAGAGTATGTCATAGGCCTATTTTTTATAAAAAGTACTCCCTTTTATTATACAACAGAAAAGGGAGCCCTAAGTATGGTATGTGTTTTGTGTGTTTACGTTCACACAGTTAAAAGAATGGAATGAGAGTAAACCTTTAACAGTGGAAACCTTAGAAGGCTGGGTTCAGAAATGGGCAGAGATGAAATGATTGCTTCGTTCTTTAAATACCTCGAATGTTTTGAACTGCACCAATCAGCATGTAGTTGTTTCTACATCTTATAAAATGAGGAAATAATTCTTTTTTTAATGCATGCCTTTCAGTTTTTAACAAAATGAGTGTCGGTTGTTGTTATTTTCATTCCCAACTAGCCTTCACTTTCCAAAAACCAAAAACAGTTTAGAAAATAGGGGACAATTTAATCTTAGATTTACTAAATTAGCAATAAACTTCAAGTTCTCAAAAGTCTGATGGTAAGACTATTCAGTTCCCCATTTTCTTTTGATTTATAGATGTAACTATGTACAGATTCACTTTCTTTGATCAATAGTCGATTGATCAGAGTGAAAAATAATTCCACATCTCAAAAGGTGACCAAATCAAAGTGGTTTTTTGGGGTTTTTTTGTTTGTTTGTTTCTTTTTGAGATTAACTACTGATCATTCCCTATACAGCTTCTTTGGAGGCTGTAGTAGACAGTGTTGGTGCCTTGTCCTGTCCCCTTACCAGGCAGGTGCCCCCAGTGAATAAGTGCTGGCTCAAAGCTGCACCCTTCTCTGGAGAACTGTCCTTACCAAGAACTCTCTAGGGGGTTAAGTGCCTCCCGCCACTGCCCACTGGGTAGGGCACAGCCACTGGCTGAGCTAAAAAAAACATACTCCATTTGCTTCAAGGTGAGATTACCCTGGAGTACCATTCACAATCCAGAGCTATCCATGGGCACTTCATCAAAAGCCATGTCTTTGCTTTTTTTTTTTGCCATTTCCTCACTTCCTTACAAGTTTCTCTCTCAATAAATTACTTGTACTAGATAAATAAATCACTCATTTCAGGGAGTGCTTTGGGAGATGCTAATGAGGAATATTTATATAATTATAAATACATTTATAGTTGACATATACATTTATATAATTCATACAATTTATATAATGATTTCATATAAATTTCATATAGTTTATAGTCAACTGAGACCTACATTTTTTAAAAAACTTAACAAATTATTATAAAGAAACAGCCAGCTCTCCACTCCCCATATTCAGGTATGATGAAATCCAAAATTCTGTCCAGGTTGACAGCAAGATCTACTGCTTGGAAGCACGGATACCAGGATAAAATGCAATTATTATGTATGGCATACATGCTAGGTGTTTAAGACACACTTAACAACTGAAGAATTTTTTGCCAAAATTTACTTGACTAGAAATAACGAATGAATGAATGAATGAATGCAAGAATGAAATTGACAAATGAATGTTTGTAAAAATGTTCTTGAGGCTTTTATGTGATTTTTTGGATCCTAGACTACCCACTTAACATATAGGGGTAACTACACAGTTTGGGGGAATGGAAAAGGGAGTTTGGGCCACATGCCAATGTTCAACCAGTCACTGCAAATTCCAATGTGATCCTGACTCTATTATCCTGTCCTGTAGCCCAGAGGAAAGGGTGGAGCCTGTGGGTCCCAAAAGAATCCTTTGTACCTCTGAATGTAACTGGAAGGCAGGGCTAACAGCTATAGAAAATAATAATAAAAATACACATAAAAATGTATTAATGTCTTAATTGAGCTTTTCTAAATCTTAGCTGATAAACAGATTAATAGAAGCGACTAGAGAGAAAAAAACTGGCAAACTGGCCAATTATTCAAATAGAATCTATTTGTAATTCACAGGGTAAGTTGGAATTTTCCTTCTTTCAGGAGAATCTATTTTACAGCATGATCTTAATCCAGAATAAGTACATGTAAATAGAATTTTAAGATATAAAAACAAATAATATCCTTACCAACTATGGACTCAGAGTCATAATGCTAAAAACCAAAAGGAAACTGTATTACATCACTTTCTGTGAAGAATTCAAGCAAATAGAAATGTAGTTTAATCATTCTACAATATACAAAGAGGTCAATCCTATTTTAAATACTCTATGAGCTCCAATCATAAGACAAATTATATTTTAAAATAGTTATTCAGTGGAGGTGCCAGGTGGCTCAGTTGGTTAAGCATCCAATTTCTGCTCAGGTGATGCTCTCATGGTCGTGAGTTCGAGCCCCACGTTGGGCTCACTGCTGTCAGTGCAGACAGAGCATGCTTCAGATCCTCTGTCCCCCTCTCTTTCTGCCCCTCCCCAGCTTATGCTCTCTCTCTCAAAAATAAATGAACATTTAAAATAGTTATCCATGACTTGAACATCTGAAGAGCATGTCTACATTTAAATGTTCAGTCCAAGAGAATATATACTTTTTCCCGTGAGGTTGCTGTTGTTTGAACAATTCAGGAGAGCTTCTTTTAGAATTACCTCCACAGACTACAAGATATTCTTTTGAAAATTTTCAGTGGGGAAAAATCTTTGCCCTTTGAGGTTGGATTTGAACCTTCCAAAACAGCCAGCACCTATTTTCAGACAAGTCTGAGGAAAACTGAATAGTAGGGCTGGATCATTAAGGCAATTACAGGTGTGTGATAACTGACAAGAACACTCAAACATAAAACAAGGAAACATGAGGGTGCTTGCTATATTCTGGTCTTCCACCCCCTGGCCCATGTGTCTAACTCTGGGTGTCATCATAGTGTTTTTCAGTGGGACACTAAAATCTGTTGAACTTTTCTTATAACCCTGAAGTTCAGATGTCAGGATATAAATTTAATCATATAATAACAAGGCTCTCAGCAGTAATCCCTCAGTGGCATTAGCTTGAAGACCGACTCCCTGTAGCCTGTGCTTGTCACTCACATTACCATACATCTTTCTGTGGCAGTGATGAATGATAAGAGTGTGGACCCTGGAGTCAAGCTGCTAGGGTTGAAATCCTTGTTCCAATACTTAATATTAAGGCCAGTTATTTCACCTCTCTGGGCTTCAACGCCATCATCTGCCAAATAAAGAGAGTAACTGTACCTTCCTCATACAGTTGTTATGTAGATTAAGTAATTTAACACATTTGCAGTTCTTAGAAGAGTGCCTGCTACATAGTCAACACTAAATTAGTACAGTATTAGCTGTAATTATTTTGTGTGGTGGCTACAACAGGCAAAGAATGAGAAGCTAGCCTTATTTAAAAACAAAAAAAGGGGCGCCTGGGTGGCGCAGTCGGTTAAGCGTCCGACTTCAACCAGGTCACGATCTCGCGGTCCGTGAGTTCGAGCCCCGCGTCAGGCTCTGGGCTGATGGCTCGGAGCCTGGAGCCTGTTTCCGATTCTGTGTCTCCCTCTCTCTCTGCCCCTTACCCGTTCATGCTCTGTCTCTCTCTGTCCCAAAAATAAATTAAAAAAAAAAAAAAAAAACAACACGTTGAAAAACAAAAAAAAAAAACAAAAACAAAACAAAAAACAGCCCTTTACTGATTCAACCGCTGTACTCTTCTAATTTAAGTCAGAGAACCTTAAGAGGATGGAAAGCCATAGAATGATTCACAGGGCTCTGAATATAAAGGACACAGATAGCCCTTTAGAGGCATTTTCAAGCACCGTAACTATAGATCCCAGTGTAATTTTAGGAACTTCCAAAGACATGGTGTTAATGCTGTCACCAGAAAGTGTTGGCTGTTACACTGTATTTTATTGAATATAAGATGCCAGCAGATTGAAACAAGCATCTGTTTCAGAGATACTAATATGAAAAAAATGTGTGCCTAAGAATCAATGACATATGGTAACAAGTTTCCAAGAGGACATGTAGCTGTCCTCTTCCAGGTGAGTCCTAATCCTGAAAAGGGAAGCCTTCCCAGGATGCGGTGTGACAAAGGGGACACCTGAGCTTTGTGTTCAGAAGTGAGAATGGGAAAGCCCCCCAGGGAAGACCATGGTTTATACGAGGTGAAGAAAACAGAAGAATGTGGACAGTTTCGAGTTCCTAATGCAGGTGTTAAAAACTACCCAAGTGAATTCTGAAATTCGGAACTATTTTCCCATCTGTGGAAAGAGTACACTGTTGCCGTCAAAAGCGAACCACCCACCCGAGAGGGATGAACTCCCGAACTTGTCTTTCCACGTTGCCCTCTGGGTTTCTGGTAGCTCGGGGTTTGGACTGCAACCATAATTACCCTCACCTGGGCCGGCTGGTCTAGCGTCCTCTAATAGGACCAGAGCCAAAATACTCTGTAAATAGCATTAATAAATGAAATGGGTCAGTAGGCCTCAAAGGCCTAGATCCCCTTTGTAATTTATATTCCAATTCAACAAATATTAGTCAAAGAATCTGGACTAAGTGCAAAATATTGTTTAAAATGGGACCAGGTGCAGAGTGTTTTGCTCTAAGGGATGAGAAAGATACTCAAATTTGGCATCCACCTGGAATTCAGGGGATGAAAGGAACATGAACTGGGAGTGGGAAATAAGAGAGAGGAAGAAGGTTTACATCTGTAAAACAGTCTAATTTTCTTAGCGTCTTGGACTGTCCTAGAAAGAACTTTACACAGAAGTGTAGGGAAGCCTGCCTTCTGGTAATCCACTATGATCCATCCATCATAAACTTAAAAGAAACTGAAAAAGTGGTTCTAAGTTTCTTTGCATAGCATACTCTCTCTACTCCACCAGCTCATGGGTCTAATTTGCAAACCGTACCATATTCCATATGCAAGAATGTGACTTTTCAATCTATCTTCTCAAATGATTCGGAGGCATTTTTGCATAAAGTTTAGTCAGTGGAGCGAGCCCCTGAGTGAACCTACTGCTTTTTTGCAGAAAATAATTATCATTCAAGTCTGATTCATTTACTAGTATAACACCTGGGAGGTAAGCAGCAGCATAATTTATCCTTAATTTTAAAATTAGGATTGGAAAAAAATATATCTTATTTTTACCCACTAAAAACAACTTACTGGACGCCTGGGTGGTTCAGTAGGTTGAGCGTCCTACTCTTGATCTTGGCTCAGGTCACAATCTCGTGGTTCATGGGTTTGCGCCCTGTGTCGGGCGGTGCAGATCAGATTCTATCTCTCCTTCTCTCTGCACTGCCCCCCCCCCCACTTGTGTGCGCTTGCTCTCGCTCTCACTCTCAAAAAAACAAACTTAAAAAAAATAACTTCTTTTTAGAACAATTAACAGTTGAGTTATATTTCAGTACTTTCATAGTTATTTAGTAATAATATTGCTCATACCCTCTTACAAGTAATTCTAAATTGTTTAATGTCTTCCATTAAGATCTGGATCAAACGTTACTCGAATGAGATCACTGAACATCTGGGACTTGGAAATATTACATTTACACAAAGATTTTTAGAAACTAAGACTGGCGTATATTACAGCAGGAATTGGCAGGGCTCTATCAGGAGACCATCTCCAGACATCATTTACCTAATTTAAATCTTACTTGTGCTTCCATCTTATATATTTTTAAAAGGCAACTGTGCAAAATGTAGAAACGAATGTTTGGTTGAATTGTCTCTAGTCTCTGTCATAACTAAACCATCAATGTCATCGTTAATATTCCTGTATTGCATGTTCTCACGGACGAACCCAGGCAGCAATATTTTCACAGCTGGTCGCCTCTGACTTATTGATTATCTTTCAAGCTGATGACCCTGTAGCAGTGAATCTGAAGTCTTCTCTACCACTCCCACTCTTCCTGGCATTTTTCTGAAATGCCAGAGCTCCGAAGATTATGCCATTGTCTACATATCTAAAAGATGGCAATGACAAAGCACGTGACGTCATGTAAACTATGTTATTTTGACTTCTAAGTTTTCCTTAAATATAAATCCTGGCTAAAGCTGCCAAGAGGTTTGGCAAAGGTCAGCCTGGTTCTATTCTCCCTCAGTGGGTGAAACCGGAAGTCCTTGGCCTTAAAAATTCTTGTGGTCTCCACAGACAGCTCCTCCTTTCTAAATCAAGTTCATCTTCAGTGTTTACTCAAATGTGTTTGGCCCACTCATACGTCTTTTAATGAGAATGCAGTTCCCTGCCAGAAGTCCCATTTGGATCATTTACTTTTTCTTTGTTGATCATATCAAGCAAATCATTACAAATAATAATACTGTAATAACATAGTTCTTTCCAGGAAATGTCTTCTTGCTGATGACATCTAAGACTGGATATTATTAAAATCTGACTTTTTTTTTCATCCTGACTACACTGCAATGTAACACCTCTTGAAGGGAGACAACGTGGGGAGATTTTCTGGCTGCTGATCAGCATTTCAGGTTGGCGGTCAGATGAAAGCTCTGACAGAACTCTTTCCAAGGATCTGCTGTGCATGCTCAAGTTCTTTGTTCTATGTTGACTCAGGCTGTTTTATAAAATACCTCTGTAAAGACAGGCCACTGGGGAAGTTCAAAACTAAACAAAAAAATAATAATTTCATTTGTTTTTCATTTTCTGAACATGTATAATCCGAATAACCTTATTATCCCTTAATAGCAGATTAATGCAAACTTTACCAAACTTAATGCAAAAGCCTTATAAAAAGTTGCATTTTGAAATAAAAGCATTTGCCTCCATCTTGTATCTCGTCTACTCATATCCCATCTGTTCTGATATTCTACAAAAGAGATTCTCCAGAATTAAAGAAAGAAACAATGCTGGTTTTGATGAACCATACAAAATCTTTCCAAAGTAATATTTGTTTCCAGCAGGACTCTGTACAGCACACTTAGTAAATCACTTTCCAAAAAAAGTGGCAAGAAGTACTTCTGTGGCAGTAGATGGATAACAATAACAAAAAAAGGTAGTGTCTACGGGAAAAAACATTTAATCTTAATGTTAGGATGTATTTGGCTACAATTATAGAATACCAACTAAAAAACAAAAAATAATATACAAGAATTTCTATTTCACTTAAACCAGAAGCCTGTTAAAGGGTTCACAGCACAGCTCAACAATGTCAGAACTCTGAGTCAATAATATCTACTGAATACTCCATCTACTTATTCTTTTCTTCAACATGCCTTTCTATTTTCCACTGGCCCATGTGCTAGCCAGGGTGGCACCTGCTGGTCCTGGGCCTGGTACCTGCAAGGCTCTATGCTTGATTCAAACAAAATGCAAGGTAAGGTCTTTGTAGTTATATGTTAACTCCCTCTTTATCAAGAAAAGGCCCACATAAAGGAAACCAAACTAAAACAGTCTAACACAACAGTCAGGCAGTCACTTGACTATCACCGACTATATCCATCTAGGTATGAACTCTTATAGGCAAAGTTAAAGCTGAAAAAGAATTTTCTGGACAGTTATTTAGTGGCTCATAAAATTGATCTGAAGGCTGGAGGACTAAGATTGGAAACTAGAAAAAATCAAAGGAATCCACAACCAGGGTCACGTAAGAGGAACCACTTGACCGTAAAGGCACCGCCAGACTGCAAGTACAAGGCACAGCCCCTGCCAGATGAATCTGAAATCACCATTTCATTGCACGACTGGCCCCTTGCTCACATCTACCATGAACTCACTACCTGTAAAGCCCCGTTCCAAGCAAGTTGACTTTGTCTCATTTAATTCTCAGGATGACACCCTAAAGAGAGTAACTGTCCCACTTTACAGGTGAAAATACTGAGGCTCACAGAGACGGAGCACCATGCCTCAGGTTACAGAGCTGCTATGTGAAGGACTAGCGTTCAAACCCAAGCAACCTGGCCCCTCCACGTTATCTGCCCTTCAAAGTCCAGGTAGGAGCCTCTGAGTTTCTGAGTCTATATCCCAACCGCCAAGAAAAGCATATATATGACCTTTATGGCTTCCAAAACTCATGTATGGCCAATTCTCTAACATGGGAAGAGAGATCAAACACTGGCAAGGAAAAATTTACAAACACCACTTCAAAGACTACAAAGAGAGACAAGAAAGAAGTAAAATAAGTGTAACGTCAAAACCTGGAAAGAAATATCCTAATTATTCTCAGAGTATAATTTCCTATATTCAGCTATATTCAGAATGTTTGTTTCAGCCTAGGAAAAACTCACTATTTTGTTATAATTTATGGGAAGACAAATTAAAGTCAAGCGTTATATTTTTCCTTTTGCTCTCTTTAAATTATGTCAAGAAAACTCTGATAAAAGATAGCTTGTCTAATGTCAGTCCTCAGATCAGTGGAGATAAAAATGTCCTTACTTCATCCTACTTCTTAATATCTACATGATTTTCAAGAAATCATATACTCAAACATGAACTCAGAGTTTTATTAAACACAAAAGAAGGAAAACCAAAGCAGACCAAAACAAAACAACTTTGGATATTTTTATTCTCCTCTATATCCTTAGCAATGGAGTACAAGGGGTGGGGGGCAATATCCATTTTAGTAAGGCAGGGGTAAGCTAGCCAAGCTGAGGCCATCTTTCTTTCTAATGGATATACAAAAATAGTTGTGGCCCGACTCATCTTTGTATCTCCCCGTAGCACCCTGCCCCAAAATGTGGTCCATCTCAGTTTATACTCCAATAGTGGTACAGAGAAGACCCTATTGTCAATGTTGACAATGATCAACTCTAAGGAATAGTGACTACAACTTATTATTTTGCTCCCAAATATAGAGAAAAAGAAACTGTGCTGTTCCCAAATTACTTCTTGGATTTATGTAACCAATATCTAATAACCACTACAATATATACAAGAGTGATGTACTTTGATAGCAGGGGAGGAAACAAAAGCAGGGAAAATGGAAATTTTAAACTCCTTAGAAATAGAGCCCTATTCTATTAACGTGGACTTCAAATCATAAGAACAAAATTTTAAAGGAAACTCTAATGTCTTCTTTATAAAAGTATATAACTAGGCATCTAAAGTATATAAATGTCTAGTATTTTTGCTTCAGAAAAAAAAATCTGGCTTGATAAAATTCAAAAAGTGAATTATTTTATTTTATTCAATTCAATTCTCTTATTTTATTTTATCCTATTCTGTTCTATTCTATTTTTTTTTTTTTTTTTGAGAGAGAGAGAAAGAATGCGTGAGCAGGACAGAGGCAGAAGGAGAGGAAGAGAGAGAATCTTAAACAGGCTCCAAGTCCAGAGCAGAGCCCAATACAGGGCTCAATCTCACAACCGTGAGATCATGACCTGAGCCAAAATCAAGAGACTGATGCTTAACCAAATGAACCACCGAGGTGCCCCCATAATGTGAATTTTAAGGGACACATGCCACAGGAGTTGGCTCAGATAAGAACAAGAAACTAAAACTAAGAACACATCTCAGAGACCAATTCTGCTCTCGTATTTCATTTCTCATATTTCGTACACATCTATCCTCAATTTCCTGAAATGTCATCACTCTCCATTTAATAAACAAATGATAAAGAAAGCTCAAGTCATGAAATCAGTGGCACAACAATCTTCATTTGATTTGTTTTTCAATCCCACAGTTAGCTCTAAAGGCCATTTTGATTTAAAGCCTAGAAGTCAATGACTTTTTGAGAAGTTTCCTGTTTTCTTTCTTCATACAACCATATGAATGATAAGAATTTGTGGCTAATTCTAAACATAAAGCCTTTCTGCATTTAAATATTTCCACTGGTTTGAATTTTCACCATAGGACTCTGACTCTCAAAATATCATTTCTTTTATAATTCCACAAATGTAAATTTTCCTGAATTTGCTTCTTGACAGCTTTCCAATAGACAAAATGTGCAACTGACTTTATTGTTTTTCTAATAACATGGGCAGTTAGGGCAAAAGAATCTCATTCATCTCTGACTGTTCCTAATACTTGTTTTTTATTTGTAAGGATAAATACTCTGAAAGGAAGTTTTTGGTGACTGGGAGAGACATAATGTTATTTCTATTTAAACTGACTTTCATTAAGAAAACTCCATACTGAGTTAAACCAGCCTATTATCCTGTCCCTGACAGGAATGTATTCTGGAAAGCCACGATCATGTTCCATGAAGTTAAACTCAAAAGGTCAAAAATGTACTCAGAAAAACTAGTTTTTCCTCAATAATTACAATCATCCATAAATTCAATCTCTTTGTAGTTTAACAGGGAGAACTTTCTGAGGAAATATGTTCCATGAACTTACTCTTCACCTAGTAAAATCATCCTTGTTTGTTCTAAAATGACTTAGTTGAGCATTCAAGTCTGCCCTCTAAACTTTTCTGATATTTGAAAACTTGTTTCAAATATTTTCTTTATAAGGAACACTTTTTACCTTCTGTTAGGAAGAATGATAGATTAAACGAGTTTTATTTTCTCTCCTTACTTTCTGTATTTTTATGTACTTCTATAAATCACTAAATGCAGTTGGACCCTTGAACAACATGGGAGGGGGTTAGGGGTGCCAACCCCCTGCCCAGTTGAAAATTCACATATAACTTTTAACTCCCCCAAAATTTAACTACTAACAGCCTACTGTTGACCAGAAGCATTGTTAAAAACAAAAACAGTTGATTAACAATATTTTGCATGGTATATCTATTATATAATGTATTCCTACCATAAAGCAAGCCAGAGGAAAAAAAAATGTTATCAGAGAAAGTCATAAGTAAAGAGAAAATACACTCACAGTACTGTGAAACCCCAGGTAAGTGGACTTGTACACTTCAAGCCCATGTTGTTCAAGGGTCAACCACTCTTTGTTTTAAAGATGTTCACTAGTGATATTGAGTCTGTAGACATGTTATCAGACCTTACTGATCCTTGATTTCTTAATCAGAAAAATGAGAAGACTCTACCATGGGATAGAGATCATCTCTAAAATAACCTTCTACAGTTAAGCTGAACTTCGGAAGAAAAGTCATGGTGCAAACTCCACTGCAGTCTTGCCCTGCACTTCAACCAAAACCTAGTCAACGTCAAGGTCACTCCTAAGTAAACATAAATCCAAAATGTCTTACTCAGTTGAATTATCTGTTTTTTCTTCAAGTTCCTTAATTAGGTTCAATAGAAGTTGCCAAAGTCATAGACAAAATTAATTTTCCCTCTGCCTTTGGCCCTGAAATCTGTATCTTTCCTCTGTGGCATCCATCCAGAGCTCTCATGCTGGTGAAGGCAACATTGGCAGAAGTTTCTGTATGGTCTGAACTTACAAAATGACCAAAATGACCTCTTTCATGTCGAAAAAAAATCCTGAAATACATCAATAAGAATTACTTTACGCAGTACATTAAACATGGAGACTTTTGCAAAAACTAGTATTTGTTTTTAAGAGGTGTAATTAAGTTCACCTTCAAATTATGCAAAATAAATATTTCAAGTGGTAATATTAAGATTTATTTTAATGATATAATGGAGAACTAATACCATGTAAAACAATATTTATACAGTTAACAATCTACTAGGTAGTGCATTAAATGTTTAATGAACTTTTTAGGCAACCTGATTTATTTCTGTTACTAGATAGAAGCTTTATTCCTCTTAACAGCCATTGTTGGCTCTATACACATCGCTTACAGGGTAACTTTATGACAATGCAGAACAATCATCTAATACTATAACAAATTTAAATTAAAGGATCTCATAAATTATTGCAAAATAAATTCCAGATGGATCAAAGACGTAAGGTAAACAAAGAGAAGAAACAAAGAAAGCCTTAAAAAAAACTTCACAGTAAAGAAAGTGTTTTAAAAAATGACTCAAAATACAGAAACCATGAAACAAAAAACTGCTAAACTCAGCTACATAAAAGCGATACTAAAATGGAAAATACTTGCAATTCTTAACACTGACAAAGAGCTTATTTCCCTCACATACCAAGATTTCCTGAAATCAATAAGAAAAAGAAAAAAGTACCCAAAAAAGGGGTAAAGGGTATTACCAGACAGATCACAGAAAGGGAAATACAAATACCTTTTAAACATATGAAAGGATATTCTACTCCACTTGAAATAAAGGAAATGCTAGTTCAAATTTTACTGAGATACTTTTTTTCAAAGGTCAGATTTGTACAGATGAAACATTCAACGACAGGACATACTTGTACATTCTCATACGTCACTGACGGGAATGTCATCAACACCTCTACAAAGCGAGTTTGGTAATAACTACAAACATTTACAATTTGCATATCTTTAACCTAGCCAATTATACACACACACACACACACACACACACATCCTACATACAAACTCACACCTCTGTAAAATAATATAGTCTTAAGGTTATTCATTAACTACGGTAAAATTTGAAGTAGCAAAATAACAAGAGTAGCTTAAAAGTTGGCTGATCTAAAAAATTATGACACTTAGGGCACCTACATGGCTCAGCAGATTAAGCATCAAACTTCGGCTCAGGTTATGATCTCACAGTTTGTGTTTGAGCCTCGTATCCGGCTCTGAGCTGTCAGCACAGAGCCTGGAGCCTACTTCAGATTCTGTGTCTCTCCCTCTCTCTGTCCCTCCCCTGCTCATGGTCTGTCTCTGTCTCTCTCTCTCCCTCTCAAAAATAAATAAACTTAAAAAAAAATTATACTCTATACAGTGGAATAGAATGCTAAAGACCTTTCTAAAGAAAGGATTAGGAAGCTCCTTATGTTCTCATGAGCAACAAAAATTAAGATATATTTTCAGGTTAAGAAAAGCAAAATGCAGAATATCATTTGGGTAAGAATGGGGGCAAGGGAACCACACATGTAATCACCTGAATATCAAAGATTATCTCTGGAAAGGCATTCAAGAAACTAGTAATGGTTGCCTCTAGCAAGGGGAACTGGGTGGGTGGGGAACAACACAAGGAAAGTGTAACTTTTCAGAAGTTGTGGGACCAAGTGAGTACTTATTGTTTACATAGCACTGCCAGGCACTGTGGCGCAGGGTTTCTGCCATTGTGAAGATACAGTCTCTTAGAGAGAAAGCTAGCAGATATGATCCATTAAAGAACCACTATGTATTCGAACGCTTGGCCCTAATCCTAAATGCAACTGACATACAGAGGAACTGGAGACAGAACAGAAACACTTGTGAGCCGGCCTGGAGACTCAGTCTTCCAGGCAGAGGCAAGAGCACAAAGGTGTGGGGTCCAGCCTGCCTGATGCTTAAATATATTATATATATTATATTATTATATAAATATATATATAAATAAAAAATATATATAAAATATATATATAATTTTTATATAATTTTTATATATAAAAATTATAAAATTATATATATAATTATATATTATATATTATATATATTATTATATGTTATTTATATTATATACTTATATATATTATATATATTATATATTATATACATTTTATTTTTTTTTTATATATATATGATGATAAATTGATTACAAAGCAAATATAAGGAAATGTCCATATTTATAATATCAAGTTTACTTCCACAGCAATAGGAGTGCAATGGGAACTTTCTAGTTCTCTCTCTCTCTCATAACCTATTGTAAACAGGAAATTTAATTAAAATGCATGAATTTTATACACGGAACACTGAAAGTTACAGAATTAAAATTTCAGCAGATTAGAGTGGCAAACTTCTGGGTTTTACCTTTTTTCATCAGAAAGTTTCTCCCATTTTCCCACAGTTCTGAACTGAAAATTCTTAAAAACTGCCCAAGTCTGTCAGAGACACACACACACACAGCTTGCTTCCTACTCTGGAAGTCTTCCCTGTGCCTTTGGCTGGAAAGTACAGAGGAATCAAAGCATTTCCTCAAACAATGGAAGCCAACATAAATGCACTTATTCTAAGAAACAATAGAAATGAAATTTCCACTGGGATCAAATTCAACAGAGCTGATTAGCATTTCTTTCATGCTAAATATTTGGCTTAGATGTCAGGTTAGGGGTTAGTAGAGGTGAGTCCATTAGCCATTATATTAAACATGAACATTCACCAAAGAGTAATTAACTTGTGTTTTACTTCTTCAAATGTCCTTTCTCATTCTTAATGATTGTATTAAGTATCCTATCTTGGACACAATTTTTGTTTGGTTTTCACATTTTTCCAGTTTGACAGTAAGAGGCTTATTCTAGAGCAATTAAGAAACCAGACCACCCACCAACCGCCAACTGGCAATATTTTGTTGCATTTTATGTTGGGTTTTTACTCCACCTTCAGAAGCATTTATATCCTCTTAATGAAAAGACTCTTGTAGTGGTTGTTTCTATTCAGTATTTAACCTAAGTAGACAGGAGTGGGAACCTCAGAAAATACCAAAAGATATACGTTCTCTGGAAAAGATCACTAACCTTGTTATGCACCCAGTATTAGGCAATTAAAACTTTTACCATCTTTTCAATAAATCTGGTACTTAAAACAAAACCTCAGTCTGTTGCTATGATAAAGTTAGACCTAATCATGGGTTCTTGTGGGTTCCAGAGTTATATCATCTTTATTGTACATGTTTTTGTTTTGTTTTGATCTTGACTGTTCACTCTTTTCTTCCCCTGGCCATTTTGCCCAATGTACTCACTTCAAATGCCAGCAGTTACCTGTGCTTCTATTTATCTTCTTTCTTCTCTTTCTTAATTCACCTGTCACCTTCTATCCCTCTTTTTATAAATGAGGCCCCAAATTTCTGACTTCATAATTTGGCTTCAATGTCTTCTACTGGCTTGCTTCACCTTCTCCCAATCTCCAAATGCTTCTTCAGGTTTTTACACCTCTGCTTCTTTTTTTTTTTTTTTACTCTAACAATACAAATCCCTCATTTTTGGCCATCACTGTCCCCAGTGAGACTGCCCTAGTACAGCCCTCCCCCTTGCACAATCACAGAATCAGGAAACATCCATCCTGGAAACTTGCTTCAACAGGGCACTCAATGCTCCACCTTCCACTGGACCGTGTTCACTGAGGTCCAGTATATACGCCATATTCACTGTTGTATCCCCAGCAACCAATACAACGTCACACACATCAGCTTCTCAATCAACAAATGTCCACTGAATGAACTTGTAAGATAGTAATAGAAGTTATTTCTGCCCATTTTCCCACATAACTAAACCAACAATTTTGATTTATTGAGAAGATGCAGATTACCTTCTCTGATACTTATTTTCCTGCTTTTCAGACATAGCTCCATTGGGCAGTACAGAATACTCACACAGGGAACTTCATAGGCCATCTAGACCTCAGAAAGTGGCCTTTTAAGTGAGAAAACTGTCTGATGGAAACCATGAAACTACTCTCTAAGACTATGATGAAATTCCAAGATCGCCAATTTTATAGAAAGATAGAGAAGGCTCAGAAGACTGGCTTAAAGATAATCAAGAAGTTAAAAAATAAGAAATATAGGGGCACCTGGGTGGCTCAGTTGGTTAAGCGTCCAACTCTTGGCCTCAGCTCAGGTCTTCATCTCAGGGTCATGAGTCTGAGCCCTGCGTTGGGCTCTGTGCTGGGTGTGAAGCCTACTTGAAAAAAATTAGAAGAAACATAATTAGTCTGGGATGCTGTGAGAATGCTTATTATAGTCTATCCCTAAAATTTCTTTTCTCTTAAACCAGCTTTCATAAGATTATAAAACTTGCCATGAAACATTCCCTAGGACAAAGATGTATAGGTAAGTGTACTACTGTGGAAAGGGTTTATAATAATGTGTTCCCTGAGGAAAGACTTATCAAAACAGCATGGATAATACAATTCTGTTTCTGTAAAATTAGAAAGAGAGAAATATCTGGAAGATTTTTTATTATTTTTTTTAAATATTTATTTGTGAGGGAAAGAGAGAGAGAGAATGAGCAGGGGAGGGGCAGAGAGAGAGGGAGAGAGAGAATCCCAAGCAGGCTCTGTGCTGTCGGCACAGAACCCAATGTGGGGCTCAAACTCATAAACTGTGAGATCATGACCTGAGCTAAAATCAAGAGTCAGACCCTTAACTGACTGAGCCACTCAGGTGCCCCTCGAAATTTTTAAATTGATATATAATACACATACAGTAGAATGCACAAATCTTGTACAGCTTAATGAATTTTTACTTTGTATACACCCATGTGACTACCAACCACATAAAAAAATAGGGCCATTCCAGGACTCCAGAAGGTGCCCTCATGCCCCTTCTCTGAAGAATGGCTCCCAAAACATTCCGTAGGTACCCAATTAGTGAGATTTTAGGTGATTCTTCTTTACGCCATTCTGTTGCTAGAGTTTTTTTACATGAGTTTTACTGTATAGTCAGAAAAACAAGAATGTCATTTTCCTTGTTGACCTGCTGGGCAGCAGGAGTACCAGTGAGCCAATCTCAAGGAAAGGGACTAGAGGTACCCAAATTCCTGATTTCAGCATTCGTGTCATTTTCAACATTTAACTCTTTTATTTTTCTTTGTATATTTCTTGCTTTTATTTTTTTTCTCCTGAAAACTTAGCAAAGCTTTCTGTTCTTTTTAACAGTTTAATCTGCTCAACTGTACAAGACATACTGTTTTCTAAGCCTTGTGGGAAGAGTGGCATACTCCTGGGCATTGTGTGGTGCTACAGACTGAATGTGTCCTCCACAATCCGTGTCAAATCCTAGTGCCCAATGTGACAATATGTAGAGGTGGGAACTTTGGGAGGTAATTAGGTCATGAAGGCAGAACCTTCATGAATGAAATTAGTGCCCTCCTAACAGAAATCCTAGAAATCCTAGAAATCCTTTCCCCCATGTGAAAAGACAGCCCTTACCAGACACTAAATCTGCCGAAAACTTGACCTTGAATTTCCCGGCCTCCAGACTCTGAGAAACAAATTCTTGTTGTTTATAAGGCATCCAGTCTGTGATCTGAACATAGGTGATATATGTGGCCATCTGAAACCAAAGTGGAATGAGCCCAATCAAGAAAGAGACATAGAAATCAAAATAAAATATTTATTAATGGTAAAGGCATACTGAAGATGGCAACTTAAATCTGTAGCTACAATCGACCTTCCATTACCTATGAGCATGAGTTCAACTTATACACAAGCCCACCTCACTGCAGAGACAGCACCTTCTCCAAGAAGTACTTCACTTGATGACAGATAAAGGCCTACAGCTTCAGAACCTAATGCTCTAAGAAAGATAGGGAACCAAGCCAGAGTGCTCAGTGCTCTCAACTAATCTCATCAAGCAGGTAAGTCACCAAGTAGAAGTGGATGAGAAAAGAGCAGAAACTCTCCTCTAAGGAACTTGAGTGGAAGTTTTCTTTTATGCAAACAAAGCAATTCAGAAATATGCTCTCCCCTCAAACATTCTGGATACATGGTTCACTGATCCAGATTCCATAATTCCAAAGAAAAAGAATTTGGTCTTCCATTTCTTCTGTATCTTTCACTACATGTTTTCTTAAAGCAAGTTTATAAATAAATGCACAAGCAAACAAATAAGTTCAGTGAGATAAAAGGAACTTTAAAGGTCTGTATGAAATCTTAAACTTAGAGGATATCCTCAATCACACACAGGGTTGAAACCCACTAATATGTGCCTCATTGAAAAGACCAAACATAGAAATTGGTGTACTAGTAACTGATATCCCTGGTGCCCGAACTTCCAAACGCATCTTAATCTCACTGTCACCACCTGAAATGCCGAGCCACTAGTCTCTATCAAATGCAACCGGCAACGGCTGAAATGCTGAAGCTGAAAGTCCCACCAAGCCTGTTTTTGTAACCTGTGAAACACATTCACACAATTAAGGACCCATTTCCTGAAAGGACAGTCTCAACTTTCCAGCTACTCTGCTACTTAAAATCAGACCCAGCCTTTGGCTGGGAAGTGTGAGGATCCTGAAAAGGAAACAAATGTTTTCAGGTAAAAGGCTCCAGGGTAGGGTGGGAAGGGGAAAAGTTTACAAGATAATCTTTCAAAGATGTCTGAAAAAGACTTCATGCACATTTACTTACTTATTTTGTAACTTTTTTTTTTTTTTTACTAAATTTAGCAGACATGTAGGAAAGTGCACAAATTGTTGAGTAAAGAACTTGACGAATTAGTTTGGAATGAATACATCTGTGTAGCCAGCCCCAAATCAGGAAAAGGAAAGAGCACCACCAACACTGACAAACTTCCCATTGCCCCCTCCTACTCATTATCATCCCCAAAGGAACCACTAGTCTGACCTTTTTTAAAGATTTTATTAAGTAATCTCCACACCCGATGTGGGGCTCGAACTCACAACCCCAAGATCAAGAGTTGCATGCTCCACTGACCAAGGCAGCCAGGCACCCTCCACTATTCTGACTTCTAACATCATACACTAATTTTGTCTATCTTTGAGCTTTATGTAAGCAGAACCACACAGTATGTACTTGTGTGTGCCTCGATCCTTTTGCTCCAGTTACATCAGGGAGTTTCATCCATGTAGTTACATGTAGTAATAGTGGTAGTTCCTTCATTCTTACTGCTGTTCAGTATTCCATGGCATGAATATGACACAATTTATTCATTTTATTGCCCTTGGAAATTTACATAGTTTCCAGCTTGGAGCTACTCTAGAAAGTGCTACTGTGTGAATTCTAGTATGTCTCTTGAGTACTGGTACACATTTCTATTGAGTATTCCAAGGAGCCAGTCATAGGTCACTAAGTTTGTGGTAATTTGTTATGGCTATAATAGGAAAATCATATGACCCCCCTTTTTGTATGTTTATTGGTCAAGTGGATATTCTTTTTCATGAAGTGCCTGTCTGCCTAGGTCTTTCGCACACTTTTAAAATTACATTGTCTGGGGTGGAGGGCGGGTGGATTTCCTTACGTATTCTGGATTCAAGTGCTTTGTAGATAATGATATTTACCACGTATTCTCCCAGTCCATGGCTTATTTCACTCGGGGCTACCTTGATAAAGCAAAGTTTCCAATTTTAATCATGTCCAACGTATCTATCTTTTCCTTTATGGTTAGTGCTTTTTGTAAACTTTTTGAGACACCTTGCTTACAAGGTCATGAAGACATTCCTCAAGTCACCTTCTATACGTTTTATTATTTGACCCATCTGGAATGGATATTTGGATATTGTGTAAAGTAGGTGAAAAGGTCTACTTTAGATAGGTAACCCAGTGATCCAGCATCATTTATTAAAAATGCCATCTTTTCCTCACTATATTGTAATGACATCTTAGTCATGTACCAGGTTAACTACAGATGTGTAGGTATGCTTCTGGACTTTTTTCCTATTCTATTGCTATATTTATGTACTTTTGCATTCGTTCAGAAAAGAGTTAACAGAGCAGGCCTGAGAATGTTATCTTTTGATAGGCTTGCACATAAGGGCAGCCCTTGGATGGAATGCAGGAATTTAGATCTGGAGAAGGTTCCTACCATTCCCAGAACTGATAGGAGTGTCTCACTGTGCCTAAACTGTTTATACAAACAATATAGATTATGCTGAACACTTGTTTTCCTTCTAGAGTTTGGAACCTGGGTGTGTACTTTGCAAAATATGTGTACATGACAAGCCCCCAATAAAAACTCTGGGTACTGAGTCTCTAAAGAGCTTCCCTAATAGACAATATTTCACATGTATTGTCATAACTTGCTGGGGAAATTAAATGTGTCTCCACTGGGAGAAGACTTTTGGAGGTTTGCACTTGATTTCATCCAGACTTCACCTCACATGTCTTTTCTCTTGGCTGATTTTGCTTTGTATCACTTCACTGTAATAAATCATATCTATGAGTATGACTATGTCTGGAGTCCTGGGAGTCCTCCTAAACAATCATCAAATCTGAGGATTTTTTACCCTTTGAATTTTCACATAAATCTTAAGATCAACATAACGTTCACAAAACTCAACCTGTTAGTTGAATTTTTATTGGTTTTTTATTTGATCTATATATCTATTTGAGAAAATTGGTATTTCTACAGTATTAAGTCCTCCAATCCATTCACATGGCATAGATTAGTCTTCTTTCATTTCTTTCAACTTCCTAAATAATATTTTGTGGGGTTTTTTGGTGAGAAGGTCTTATACATCACTTATTAGACTTGTTACTAGGCATTTGGTGGTTTTGATGCTAATGTAAGTCATATTTTCCATTTTTATTCTCTAATGGCTTTCTACTATTTTATAGGAACAAATTATTTTTGTATATTGACCTTATATCTAGCAACTTAATAAATTCATTTATTAATTCTGATAGTTTAAACTATAGAGCCTTTTTATCTGTTATGTAAACAATCACATCATCAATAAATAACAACGATTTTGTTAATCTTCCTTGTTGTTTAATGTTCACTTATTTATTTTGAGGAGAGGGGGCAGAAAGAAAGGGAGAGAGAGAATCCCAAGCAGGCTCTATGCCCAGTACGGGAGCCTAATGCAGTGCTAAACTGCATGACCACGAGATCACGACCTAAGCCAATATCAAGAATCAGACACTCAACAGACTAAGCCACCCAGGTGCTCCTTTTTCTTCTTTTTTAATCATTGTTATGAGCTGAATTATGTCCTTCCAAAATTCATATGTTTAAGTCCTCACCTCAACCTCGGAATGAGATAGATCCTTTAAAAAAGGTCATTAAGTTTTCAATTTTATGAGGTCATTAAAGTGGACCCTAATCTAATATGACTGCTTATAAGGAAAGAAGATTAGGACACAAGCACACACAGAGGCAAAACCCTGTGAAGACAGAGGGAGAAGACAGCCATCTATAAGTCAGGGAGAGAAACCAATCCTGCTGATACCTTGTTATTGGACTTCCAACCTCCAGAAATTTAAGGAAATAAATATCTTTTGTTTAAGCTAGTCAGTTTGTGGTACTGTGCAGCTCTAAGAAACAAATACAAAGGCACTGAGCTAATTTATTTTCATATACCATTTCTTTTATTCTTCACAATCTCCAAAAAGATATGTAGTATTGCCTCAATTTTACAAAGCATAAAATAGACCCTAAGAGGTTAAGGTACCTAAATAAATAGAACTAAACATCATGAACCTGTTGCTTTACTCTTCTGCCTTCTTAGAGTTGTAAAACACAATTATTGTGCCTTCAGTCACTTACTCTTAACTGAAAAAAAATTTTTTTTTCTCAGTAGGGGAATACACACACACACACTACAGAGACCTCCAACTCTGGTCCAGACCTATCACACAGAGCTATCTCAAGATATAATCAATATCCAAAGTGGAGTATCAAACAAAATGCGAATCTTCAAAGGATTTCACAAACAAACAGGCACATAACTCTTGAACCCCTCACCTGTCTGTGGACATAAAAGGATAGGAAGAGAGCAGACTGGAAGATTTTAGATGTCAGTGTTCCATGTCCCCCCTGACATGTGGAGGCATTGGAGGTGCCCATCCCTCTCTTCAAGCCTACTAAGAGGGGTCCAGTGGAATCTCTCAGTTTGGGGTGACAGTGAACTGTTGGTTCTCTGGTTCTAAGCTGGGAAATCTCACGTGACAGAGAAGGGATTCATCAAAGGGGCCAAAGAAATGATGGCCACGTTAGGCTCTCGGAAGCTGCAAAAGTGATGGCGGCAGAGATGAGTTAATGTTGCCTAAGGACCAGATGTGGGCCTCCCTCATAAGGGTTGTTTAGGTCCTAACCAAAAGGACAAACTATAGGGGCAAAAAGACCTCAGCAAAGAGAACCAGAAGCTATAATTCAAGTTCTAGCTGCTTAGGGAATAAGCAACCAGTCAGTTTGAAAATGTATTTGCTGCATGTGAGGGAGCAGGAGAGGTAGGAATATCAAGTACTCACTCAAAAGTCAATGAAAAAGTCAGCCTTAAACACCTGCAGGCCAAGAAAATTTTTGGTCACCTCACTACACTACCAGAATAGACTTTTCTGTTCCCCATCTTTCCCCTAGCTTTGTTCCTTGGCAGCAAAATACAGGGAAAAGCTAAAAGAAGAGTAAGAAGGCAAAAGAAGAAAGCCAACTACCAGCTTCCCCTTCCACATTGCCCCCACCCAACACCTCAACTTAGGCTTTAGCTGAAGATGGGGGGTAGGTGCCTCACCTTTATATCAGTTAGGACATTTTGACAAAATCAAGATTCTTTGCAATACTTAAGAGCAACCGGAAAAGTCATCTGGGGCAGAGGAAGAACTAATCTCGTTCAATAAACTTAACATTTAAGAGATAATTAGAAAGGACAATGAGACACCACTATGCACCCATTACAATGGCTTTCATAAAAAAGACAGGTAAAACCAAGTGTTGGTGAGGATGTGGAGATCAGGAGCCCTCATACTGCTGCTGGGAATATAAAATGGTACAGCCATTTGGGCAACAGCTTGGGAGTTTCTTAAAGAGGTAAATATTAAACAACCCAGCAATTCCACAAATAAGGTACCTACCCAAGAGAGATCAAAACACATATTCCCACAATTCACACATATTACATGAATGTTCTTAACAACATTATACATAACATAAAAGCCCAAAAGTAGAAACAATCCTAATGTTGATCAACTGATGAATGGTAATGAAAATTGAAACATATCCATACAATGAAATACAATTCAGCAATAAAAAGGAATGAACCACTAGTACATGTGACTGCACTGATGAACGTTGTATCAAAACACTCTAAGAGAGATGCAAAAGACTACACACTGTATGATTCCATTTATATGAAACGTCCAGAAAGTAGAAATCTATAGATTTTGCAGATTAGTGGTTACCTGGAGTTGAGTGTGAGAGTAAGGACTGAATGCAAATAGGCACAAGGAAACTTGCTGGGATGATGGAAATATTCTAAAACTAGACTGTGGCGATAGCTTCATAATTCTATAAATTAATTTCAAATCACTAAATAACAAATTAGTGGAAGTGTGCATTCACTTACAATGGGTGACTTTAATGGCATGTAAAAGTTACACCTCAATAAAACTGTAAAAAAACAACAACAACAACATGGAATCAGATGGGGATTTACAGATAAAAAATGTCTGACAATATATTGATAATTGCTGAAGCTGGATGATGGATAATGTGGTGTCATTATACTATTTCTTCTACTTTCGTGTACATTTGAAATTTTTCAAAATAAAAAGTTTCAATAAAGTAATGAGAGATTAAATTAAAACTGCTTTATAAAGATGTTTTCCTAAGTATTTGATATACCTCAATTGTTACACTTACCTTTAATTTTCAAGCCATCACATTAAATGTGGCAGTACTGAACAGAAAACTGGCCAAGAAGATGCAAATGACTTCTGTGTTAGCTAGATCTGTATTTATATGTTGTATCTAACAACTTTAATAGGCCTAACTAAAAAATCATGGTGTCAAGAAGTCAAATAGTTAAAAGAGACTTAGAGAGATCGCCAGATGACCTCTGCTTCTGAAAGGGTCTCACACAATAAAGCTATCTTTTCCTTTTTAAATATTTAGAGATGTACATGGGAAAGTTATTCAAAATCCCTTTGGTACTTTATTTTAGGTCAACACAATCTGGCTGTTTTGATGAATTATCTTCCTTCAATACATTGATGGCCAAGTCAAACAATGAATATTAGGAAGCCAGAAGTAACTTATGCATCCATTTTACATCTGGCTTTTAATAAGCTAATAGGAAGGAAGGAAAGGAAAACTACCAAAAAAAAAATCAAACACATTTATTATGAAGTTTTCAGGAGACTTTACGATATTATGATACCCAACTGGTGCGTGGGACAGATGTATGAGAACCAGTAGTTGGTATCAAGAAAGGGACTTATCTGGAGGGTTTGCCATGGAACAGCTGGCAGCTAAGAGAGCACCATCTGTTGGAAAGAAGAAATGTCAATCACCAATAAAGCATTTTTGATATATGAAAAAAATGTTTTTAAGTCTTTCCAAAATACTTGATGAAGAATCTTGTTAAGAGTTAGAAGCTTCAAGTTCAGTGGAACAAGTACAAAATTGTGTATATACATCATATCTCCCATACAATCTTTTTGTAAAGGTTGAGCTGTTATATACACACACATTAAATTTACATTATTTTATAATTATTTTTATCTATGAAATAAAAAAATCTTCATTAATGTTTGTAGCCTTGTAGGTATCTTTGAAATGTCACAACCTTTACTTCCTTCCACTGCCTTAAAACTCTGAAACAACTATACATAGCCACACAGAATCTGTTCCCATGACTTCCTAGAAGTTTCTGATCTTGATAATTATCATACTCCTACAAACCGCTGTCAGGTTTGAAAGAACCGACAATAAATTTTGTATAGTATATTAAAATCCCCTATCCAAACAAATCAATTTAAACATAAACAGACATTCCCATTGTAATACCAATCTTTACTTAGGAAAGATGTCATGCTTATTTTGTATTTTGAATAAAATTCCTGGCCTGTTATAATGCATAAACATCTAAATACCAGAAAATCTGGTACTTTTACCTGAGTTCAATAGGCATAAGGTATTCTTCCTCAACCTCTCAAGTTTCCTAAAAACTCAGTGCTTCTAAAATCATTATCTGTGCTGGGGCGCCTGGGTGGTTCAGTCGGTTGAGTGCCTAATTCTTGATTTGGGCTCAGGTCACGATCCCAGTGGGATGGAGCCCCGCATCAGGCTTCATGCTGAGCAGGAAGCCTGCTTAAGATTCTCTCTCTCTCTCTCTCTCTCTCTCTCTCTCTCTCTCTCTCTTCTTCTTCTTCTTCTTCTTCTCCCCGAGTCATGCTCTAAGATAAAAAAAAATTAAAATTAAAATCATTTTCTGTGCTAAAACAGATAAAACATGGCTAGTTCCAGCCATGGGCACAGAAAGTTCTCCAGTCCTTTCCTGGATGATATCATCTATCATTCAAAACAAGATATTTTTAAAAATATGTCTGGCACATAGTATTTCTAAAGCTAGTAATTCCTGCCCTTCAAATTTGTGAGCACTACATTCGTAATTAGTTTTGAAAAAAAAAAAAAAAAGTCTTATAGGAGAGTGAAAGTTCATATACTACAAAAAGTTCAGGCATCTTTCATACTAAAGAAACATATATAAAGTCTTCCCATGATGCTATGTATAGTTTCTGGATCCAGTTTGCTAACCATTCCCTAACTCCTTGCAATTGTGAACTTTCAGATGCACTGTAGTTTCCTCTGTTCAATTATCCACTTAGTTCAGCTTCGGAAGGACTTATTTGAATCACTGAAAAGACTTGTGAGGGTGTAACTTTCCATGATCTAAAAATGGAGACCTGGGGTAGGATGTCTTATGGCAACAGAAAAGAAACAAAAATTGATGTAGAGTATCCAACCGTTGCCAACTCCAGTCAAAGACTTCAACTATCTGGAACATATAACATCCCTCTCTCTTTGCTTGGCAGACACTGCTACTAAGAACTGAGCCTTGGCCTAGCCTGAATATCCAGTTCAACAAGTGCTCAAGGACATATGTCTCCAAAAGGGACAGATAAGACAATTCTTTGTGGGGAAGGAAGGAAATGACTACTTATTTCTAGATTTAATTTTTTTATTTTGAAAAAAAAAATTTAATGTTTATTTGTTTTTGAGAGAGAGGCAGAGAGAGAGGGAGACACAGAATCAGGAGCAGGCTCCAGGCTCTGAGCTGTCAGCAGAGCCTGATGCAGGACCTGAACCCACAAACTGTGAGATCATGACCTGTGCTGAAGTCGGATGCTTAACCGACTGAGCCACCCAGGTGCCCCTCCAGATTTAATTTCTATCTTTGTAAACAATTTCTAGTATAGGCAATAAATTATTACAGTAATTGATAAACAAATAAATATATATATATGAGAGATGAAAGCAAATAAATTGTATGTTTCACCAATAGAAGAAATCAAAGTTTAGAGTCCACTATTTTACAAAAATTATAATTGTTACAGAAGATAAAATCTAATTGCTATCACTATTCTAGAATTTCTCTAATATATTGCATCTTCTACTCAAAACAGACAAATAGGGGTGCCTGGGTAGCTCAGTCGGTTAAGCATCCCACTCTTGGTTTCAGCTCACATCATACATCGTGCTCTGTGCTGACAGTGCAGAACCTGCTTGGGATTCTCTCTCTCCTTCTTTCTTTCTGCCCTCCCCCCCCACCCATGCTCACACCCTCTCTCTCTCTCTCTCTCAAAATAAATAAACTTTTAAAAAAGTAAACAAACAAAAAATACTTGATTTACTACTATACTTCCTGGTCCGAAAGAAGAGCTTCCTTATTTCTACGTTCATGACCAATATAATAATGACTATGTTAAAATTCTGGTTTTTTCTCTCAACCTTAAACCATACTTCTCATTTAGTGACTATAGCTATGAATAGGCATCTGGGAATACTTCATTCTTTAAATAATTATATCATCAACACTATTAGGAAAAAGATTTGATTTACAGGATTTTATTTACCAGGGTCTCACCTATTTACATATGAATCTGGATGGCTATTAGTGCTACCCACCAAATACTTCTAGTTCTCTGCCTTCTGGGCACAAGATAGGACTACACTTCCTAGTAAGGGGGGAATATGAACTAATCCAGCCAGTGGATTATAAGCAATGTCACTTCCTTTCTGGAGCATTGGATGGTATAAGTGAGACCTTCCAGGGTCCTCCCTTTTCTTCCTTTAGCATAGTGATCAGGTTTCCCAGTCAGCCTGAATACCTGAATGACCCCTACCAGCAAAGCCCCTCTGCCAACCTGCCAGGACACAAACCATGACTAAGAAAAAAGTCTTCGTTGGGGGCTGTTTGTTACCAGAGCATGATCTGGGCTGCCCCAAATGACATCCTAAGGAGTAACAGAAATTAAATTCAAAACTCAGTAAGTCATAACTCAAAGTTTTGGTTAATAAGCTTTTGTATATCACAAGAAATCCAGCCTTAACATAAAAACTATAGGAAGTTCTCTATTAATAAATTCCCTCAAGATAAGTTGGTCCTACCTATTCCTATACTTTTGAAAGGAGTCTTTTAAATTTCAAAAAGTAGTCTTTGCTCCTTTTGAGGTGCCATGTTGGTCTGGTCAGAGGGCAAAAAGCAGAAAACTGTTCTCTTCCACCTGTCTTGGAATATTCCACCTTGAGACCTAACCTCTCAAGGTGACAGCTGGTAACATTGGCAGAACCAGTTATTCTTCCAATTTTTCCTTAATTTCACTGGAAGTGAAAGGAGAATTAATCTGATATAATCAATTCCCACCTTTCCCCAACCCATCTATATTTCACAAGGGATTAGTGTCCAAACATATTCCCATACTGTTCTATTTTCCTCCTAAGCGACTATGGTATTTTCACCCCAGTAGAATACAGAAGAAGAGATCTACTCCAAACTATTCCCAAAAGCCTCTCTCAGGCACTGGAGGCAGGTGGTTCAGTGGGTGAGGATTCAACTTAGAATCTCTGTGTTCAAGTCACACGTCTGTCACCAACGAGCCGAATGACTATGCAAGCAGGTAACTTCTGTCAGCCTCTATTTCCTCACCTATAAAATGAGAATAATAGTGGCGCTGCCTCTCTGGAGCTTGTCAGTTCTTAAGAGTCGTGACATCTAAAAACAATTCAACAGCTGAGTTCCATCAGTGGAAGGATAATCTGTTTATGGATATTTATGAATCAACACTGATTTGCTGTCGCCTCTTAACAGTTTTAGATAAATTAGTTTTGACACTGCTCTATGGTTTCTAGTTTCTATTTCCCCTAATTTTTCTCATCTTCATTTACAGAAGCAGAGACTCAAGTTTATGCCACACAATTAGGAGAAGCCAAGCCAAAGCAACCTTGTAAGCTTCTTCCTCTCCACCTCATACATTTCCCTCCTCCTCTAGGCGCTTTCCTTTTCTTGCCTTCAATTTCAGGCACCTGCAGTCACCTGAAATTTGTTGTTTCTTCCACTGCTATCCATTACTTTTACATCTTAGGATATGGCTTTCCGTATTAACCAGCTTGCCAGTCAACTGTGTGTGCGCAGAAATGAAGGGCCTATACTGCCTCCCATGGTGACTTTCTGTCCCCTACATCACTAAACAGAAAAGAAATTCTATAGTACAGGTTTTCGAACAGATAAAAAGGGAGAGCAGTATTTTGGGAAAAGCACACTTGAATCACGTTCTGCAAACCACTGCTTTCACAGCCTGTAAACTGAGGACCAAAGACCCTGGCCAGGAACCAGGGCTGAAATAAAATTCTGCACCACTTACTGGTGAAAACGAAAAGAACGACCTCAATAACTTTCTGCAAAAACTTTTTTTTTTCTATAAGGGGCTGGAAAATAATGTTTGATGTCTGCCTACCAAAGGTAACGTCTGAAATTTATGTTGACAGCCTTGAGCTTCAATCTGTCGAAGGAAATGAAGGGAAAGTGTGCATGCGTGTTGGTTTTCAAATAAACACCGTGTTGGAGCATAGGTGAAGAAGCAACGAAAAAACACGGAGTCGTTTCTGAGCATGACACACGACGGCAAGAATTGCGAGGCGGGAGGTCTATGCCTACCGTGAGAAGACACAGCGGGGTCTCAAGCTACACCACCCAGAACGTTCCACGGAGCCAGGGATGACGTCAAGGACTCCGACTGCTGCTGCCTCTTTCCACAGATGTCTACCTGAATGAGCGTGAGGCAATCCTGGATACTCTTCGGGGCAGAAGGAACTGGCCCTTGCGGACGAAGGCAGATGAGAAGCAGGAGGGGGTGCCCAGGCATGCGCAGCAGGACGAGCGGCGCAGAACCAGATGGGGGCTTCCTGGAGAAGGAGGCAGCCATCATAAGCCGGTCCCTCCACCTCTTCTCGCCCAAGACCACCTCAGGGAACGGCCCCGAGGATACGCGACCCAGGACCACTGCAGGGCCTGCAAGCAAGGACAACGACAAGGCGCTGCCCAGGCCCTGGATCCCATCACTGACTCCAGAGGCCGAAGCCCCAAACCTGGAGAAGCCGTCACGTACAGCGATCCACCCACTGCGCATGTCAGCCGGGATGCGCAAGCGCCTCTCCGCTCCAGGGCTCTGGGCCCCAAGGGGACGCATCACGCACAGTGAGCGCTGCGCCTGCGCCGTGACCCACCACACCCTGAGCTGCTGCGTACGTCGCGCCGTGCTGCAGTCCTCCGGGGCCAAGGCCGCCCTTGGGCCCACGGAGTAGCTGACTTGGAAGGACATATTGGACCCCAAAACGGACGGTGACACCATTGTGCCACAGTGGGGTGACTTGGGCTTCGGGGCTCCTGAAGGAAGCTGTGGGCAGACAGCTCGCGGCCGGTGGTGCACGCCTGCATGCGCAAGAGACCGCATAAACGGCCTTGGACGTGACTGACTGGGTGGCACCTTCATGGTCCGCACTGGAGCCGTGGGGACACGGCGGGCTAGGAGGCCGGGCCATGCACTCTGCAGTGACTCCAGTTTGAAGGCGTGGGCTAAGCATGTTTAATGTGGTCTCACTTTAAGAGTAAAACCTGAATTGAACGCGTACACACAGACGCAAGGATCGCTGTGGACTAGTGAAGAATTTACGGTTCTGTGATGGGTTGTCCTGTTATCATTTTTTGGTTTGGTTTGGTTTTTACGTGGAAAACGTGACATTTTCAGGGAGGAGAGCCTGGATAGGAGGGAGATTCAGGAAAGAGGAATCAAAACAAGACTGGAAACTCCCCTAAATGTTCACGCATCTCAAAACACACGGAGGCAGCAGCAGCGGAGAGATCAAGGCAGGCTTTCCCGTGAGTCATGTGTTTCTCTGTGATCACAACAGCATTTCCTGTTGGGAGTCAAGAGTGCATTCAGGGTGGAGTTCATGAGAAAACCTGTCTTAGTCATGAAATACCAATTTTCAACTCTTTAATACAGCCAAGCCACATTCTGGAAGATTACCATGTACAGAGTTTACCAAAAGATTCTTGAAGAAGTTTAAAATTTTGATATTAGAATAATTCATCTTGTCAAAACAAAGCCACTAGTTAACCTGTTGTGTACCTATTACACAAATACGGTTGGGTTAAGCACAGAAGGAGGTACAGGGAAGCCTGGATGGCTCCTTGGTTGAGCGTCTGACTCTTGATTTTGCCCAGGTCGTGATCCCAGGGTCCTGGGATTGAGCCCACATTGGGTCCATGCCGAGTGTGGGGTCTGCTGAAGATTCTCTCTCTCTGCTGGGCTCCTGCGTGCATTCTCTCTCTCCCTCTCTCTCTCTCTCTCTCTCTCTCAAAAAAAAAAAAAAAAAGGAGGGGGGAAGAGGGTTACAAAATTAATACAATGCATGTCTACTGCCCTGAAAAAGCTTTCGGAAGATCTTCTGATAGGTGTGGGATCCGAGATCAGCAGTTTAAGGATTGGGCAGACAGCCGGGATGAAGGGCATTGGATCTAACTTGCTCTTTGCAGCTCCCATGGAATTACAAAGTCCATCAGACCCTCTGAGCCTATCCGCTCTGCCTGCTGATCCCCTGGTTTGCTTTCCCAGCAGAGAAGGACATGTAGTTCAGCTGTCAACCACCCAGGGCCAGCCTTAAATGCATTGACCTGCTTACATGACAAAATGGATGTTGGAGAGCTCCCTGCCCCAAAATACCGACTCCTTGCTTGTTAGGGAATCTGAGGCTCTATAATTAGAGAATTTCTCCTGTGTAGACAGTGTGAGAAAGTAGAGCTTGCACTTGTATGCCAGGCAGACCTGAGCTCCTATCTCAGCTCTTCTGTATGCTATGGGCCTTAAGCAAGTCACTTGTTTTGTGAAGCCCTATTTCCACATCTGTTAGATGGGAATAGTGTACATGAAAGCGGTGAGATAATAGGAACTCGGGACATTATTTCCTTACTTCCTTTTGAAAAATCTAGTGGTGTAGAGACTATAATTGAATGTCTCTGTAGGGAAATTAATTACCACCTTCAGCTGTAATACAGAAGATTGGTGCTACAACCACTCAAGGATGCAATGCCTTTGGCAAAGGTTTCTCTGTTGTGATCTTCCCCGCTTATTCTCACAATGTTCATTTTGCTAGACTCTCCTGGACAGCAAGGACTATATCGTAGTCATTTTTGTATTCCTGACGCATGGCATAGAAGGTGCTCTATAGATGTCTGTTGGATAAGAGACTAAATGAATGAACACATTTTCTAGGGAGAAGAGAAGAAAGGCGATGTTGGCTAGAAGGGGAACATACCCAGGACTAAGAAGGGAAGGTGAGAGGGCCTCAAAACAAAACAGTCTTTTTGCCTGCTTTTAAATTATATCCAGAATCAGAACTGCTGATGCTTTAGAGAATAAATTACTCCTCCAGCTCCCCTCCCTGACAGCCACATGTACAGTTACAGCTTCTGCCATTGCTGCTAGTGATAATGATCCCATGGGAAAGGATTAGAAAACCACCTTTTCTTAAAATGGCTTTGGCAATTTTTACAGCTATTTTTCTGCTGCGTTCAGGAAGGTGCTGATACCTATTTTTCAGCTACACTTCAATATCTTAAGTAAGTATGTATCAGGTCTGACTGACTTTGATGCAAATATGGCTTCTCTGAAGGGGACATGAAGGGTATGTGTCAGGCTTCATGAACTTGCCCACTGCTCCTGAACACCTGCGCCGGCCCAGGTACCTACACAGGCTGAGTTGTGCCTGGCACTGAATGCCAACACCTCATTTTATTTGTAACAGTAACTCCCACACTCAGACACTACATCCCAAAACAGAATCACTGCAACCAAAGCAGGTGAGCCTAGAGGACTTACCACTATCGGCACTCTGTGCTAAACACGAAATTTTTCTCTTTGAACCCCCAGATTCTCCACTAAGAATGGATCACCAAGCAGACCACAACTTTCCTCGAAAAAATTTTATTTCAGTCACCTTCTTGCCCCACCTGGACACTGGTTCATCCACAATCTCCTCTTAATTTTAAATTTTAGAGAACAGGTTAGGTGGGTGGGGAGTCTCTGAACTCTCTATGCAGATTAGCCCAACCCCTCCCCAGAGGACTACACACCTAGAGGAGAGGCAGGTTTTGCTAAGCTCTAGCAGAGTATCTAAAGGTACCTAATTATACACTGTTGTGTGACGACAGTGTTACAGAGGCGACAATAAGAACACCTATCCAAGACCAAAGGACAAAAACGTTCTGCTCATAGCAGCCTTTTCTTCCGGAATGTATATAGGGAACAGTCAGTGGATAACCCTAGTAAAGCACCAGCTAATATATATAATACTGCAGGGGCACCTGGGTGGCTCAGTCAGTTAAGTGTCCAACTTGAGTTTGGCTCAAATCATGATCTCACAGTTAGTGGGATCGAACCCGACTTAGGATTCTCTCTCTTCCTCTCTCTCTGCCCCTCCCCCACTCCTGTGCATGGCTCTCATGCCAGCTCTCTCTCTCTCAAAATCAATAAACAAACATTTTTTTTTTTTAAAGTACTGCAGATATACATAAGATATAATGCAGGCCAGAAATGAAACCCCACATGTAATTTTAAATTTTTCTAGCACCCATATTTAAATAAGTAAAAAGAAAAAAGGTATAATTGATTTTCATAATTTACTTAATGCAGATTTCCAATGTATTAGTATTTCAAATTACAATCAATATAAAAATACTGAGATCTTTCACATGATTTTTTTCATACTAAGTCTTCAGAGTCCAATGTATGTTTTATACTTAGAGTACTTCTCAGTTCATAACCAGCCATATTAAATGTTCAAAGCCTCATGTTGTTACTAGCTACCATAATAGAGCAGCTCTAGATTTTTTTAAAAATCTGTATTCCATTGGGTCGTCTGGGTGGCTCAGTCAGTTGAACATCCGACTTTGGCTCAGGTCATGATCTTGCGCCTCATTTTTTTTTTTTTTTTAATCTGTATTCCATTACACAGACCAGATCCAATGTCTCATCAAAGTGATCTTAGGAGTTCATGTACTGACATGTGCCATCTGGTCAAAACACATAACTATAATAAAATAGGAAATGAATGTGACTATATGAATGCTTCTCTAACAGAATACTATTTCTAGCTCAACTCCAAAGCCAAGATTTACCCTAATAGAAAAAACACTAAAAACATTTCCATTAAAAACAGGAAAAGGACAAGGGTGTCCTTTACCACAATAATTATTTAACACAGTACTGGAGGTACTAAACGGTCCAATTACACAAGAGGAAAACATAGTAAGCCCTTTAAAATTATCATTATTTGAAGATTATATAACTCTTGACCCATAAAACCTGAGTGAATCAACTATAAAGCTACTTAAAATAAGAGAAAGCAATAAGTTGACTAGGTACAAAAATTAATATGCAGAAATCAATAGAATTGATACATACAAACAACAACCCTTCAGAAGCTATCATGGAATTAATAGTCCCATTAAAATAAACAAAAATAAAATACTTAGGAATTAATGATGAAATGCGCAAGACCTACATGAAGAAACTCTTAAAACACTATAAGAGATTAAAAGAAAGATTGAAAACAAAGGCAAACCACGTTCAACAGGTAGGAAGTGTCAATATCACAAAAAAAAAACAACCCATAATTCTCTATTAGATTAAAGAGATGTAAGAGAAGTGACATAATTTTGGAAGTGGGGACACAGGGTTGGAATGCTTACCTACCTGAACATGAATGACAAAGACAGGATGAATCATCTGCTCCCCTCCATCCCATGCCTGGGGGCCTAATTCTGATTACAAAAAAAAAAAAAAAAAAAGTCAGGCTGTATGCCCTCCATTCCTCTGGTTGCCTGTGTATGATGACAAAAGAATATGCACCTTTTCCCAAGTTCTATCTCTGCTCTAGCAGTGAAACCACGTAGTGAGATGAATGTAAGGGAAAAGATCAAGCTATAGAAGCTAAAGAGGTCAACCCTAATCCCAATGCTCCCACTTAGAAACTGTTAACTTTATATAACTCACTTACCTCTCTGAGCCTCAGCTTCCTTATCTGTAAAACAGAGATTAAAACGAGCCTGCCACTTACTTCACAGGGTTGTGGTGAGGATGGGAACTGAGGTTTGAAAGAGCTTTGGACCATAAAACTCTTCACTGCTATGTAGTTTATTATCCGACAAGATGAATCCATGTGCCAATTCACGTTTAAGTGACCGTCATTAACACAGCTCTAAGCCTGACATAAATAAAATCAATGTAAACTTATTCCTCAGGGTTGTTTATTTTTAAGAAGCTTCAAGGAATAGACCTTCTCTGGAGTGAGCCATTCCCAACCTCTTGAAAGGCTGCCAGCTGTGGTTTCAAATAATTACCCAGAAACATTTGGATTTTCTTCTTCCTTTCCTGTTGTCCTTTTCTCCAAGAAAATGCAGAATTGTTTCCCAAAGAGTGGATGTGAAACACACTGAAGCCACTCATTTGTATAGAATATATGTGTCCTTGACTCGCCACTTGGAAGAGACCTGTGTCACCAGCACCAGAGTAGGCCCACAAGTGAGAAGTAAAATTTTTGTTGCCTTGGAGTCTCCAGATTTTGGGGTATATTTGATTCCACAGCACAGTCTTTCCAGTCCTGCCTCCTACCACTTGGGTTTTATAAATGAAGCGGTGATCAAAGAGAGGACTTAAGAGCTCCGGATCTTGCACGTTGGAACAGATCCGTGAGATAGCCAAGTCTGAAGTATGACCACCTCTACAGGTTGCTGACAGGAAGTGGGGACAAATAGAACTCTGCTGACGAGTAGAAGCTTTTTAAAAATTTCTTAAGGGAGGCCTTTTTTCAAGATCTATTCAGAAAATTTCTGCATAAATGGCCATTATCACATAAGGGATAAAATTAGATTTGGTAACTAGGGAAAAGTCAGACTAACAATGGGTGGGTGGAGACATTTGTGACTCAGTGTATAAAATCTTTTCTTTGGGAGATTGTCTATGGATGATGCCTTACATTTTGGACATAGCAAAATAATAGATGTGAAATTCGGCCCACATCTTTCATACATATGATTGAGTGAAGCTATCGTTTAGAAGAGCCAGTGAGACTTAACCGAAGTCCACACCCCCTTCCCACCATGTGGCTTAAGGGACATTAAGCTGAAATGGGGGGACAAAGGGACAAAGAGCTGAACTATGGAAGGAAATGACAGGATGACAGGATTTCCTATAAACTGCATGAACAAAGCAATAATACACAAGGTACCTTTATCAACAGCACTAGTAAATTTTACATAAATGCCTGACATCACCTTTTGTGCTTTTGAACTATTTCAGTTATAGTAACATCAGAGACAGCAGCCAAAAACATTTGCTATAATTTCAAATGCATTCCTATTCATGTGAATCAATGCATGAAAATCAATGCACACCTCACATTCAGGAACACTCAGAAATTGTATGCACAGACACCACACAGAGAAAAAGAATACACATGTCTTATCTCATTTTCTTTAAAAATGTTATATTTTGAGAGCACCAGCAAATGCATATAGTCTTGGGAAGGAAACAGCAGGCTTCCTTAAGCAATTATGAAATTCAAGTCACCAAATTAGCATACCTAAATCATGCAAGTCAGAATAACTTCACTGAGATTTGTCCTAAATAATTAATAAGTTACTTTGCGATATTAAAGAATTATTTCATTACTTCACCATTAAAATTCATGGACGCCTCTATTATGTATATTAAACTTTTTAATTTTAAATTATTTAACTCTTAGATGTAGGGGAAATAATATTATTGTATCCTGTATTCTCAAAAAAAATTTCCCTTTATATTACTTTAATCACCTAATGGCTCTTGAAGAAAGCAATTTCCTACAACATTTTATTCTACTCAAAATGCTTTTCCTGTACTTTATCTAGAATGTACTTAATGATGTCTCTACACCAATGTGGGAATGACTGAAAGACAAGACACTGATGAGTAAGAGAAAGAGAAAGCATAAACCTTTAAGAACTTGAGTTGTTTTTTTTTTTTTAATGTTTATTTTTGAGAGAGAGAGAGACAGAAACAGAGTGCAAGCAGGGGAGAGGCAGAGAGAGGGGGAGACACAGCCCCAGCCCTGCCTTATTTTTCTGCCTACATTTTTCATTTGCCTCATTGTACTTATTTTTAGTTCATCTTGCTAAATTGTGCATATCTTTAGAAGTAGATTTGAATTCCTTTCACAATGTGAAGAATTTTAAGTGACTGAATAATAATGGGGAAGGATAAATCTTTTAATAGGGAAATTTTATATTTTGTACCCTTTACCCATTTAGCCCATCCCCCCTCCCACTACCCCTCCAGTAACTCTCAGTTTGTTCTCTATATTTATGAGTCTCTTCTGTTTTGTCCCCCTCCCTGGTTTTTTATTAGTTTTGTTTCCCTTCCCTTATGTTCATCTGTTTTGTCTCTTAAAGTCCTTATATGAGTGAGGTCATATGATTTTTGTCTTTCTCTGACTAATTTCACTTAGCATAATACCCTCCAGTTCCATCCACATAGTTGCAAATGGCAAGATTTCATCCTTTTTGATTGCCAAGTAATACTCCATTGTATATATATATGCCACACCTTCTTTATCCATTCATCCATCAATGGACATTTGGGCTCTTTCCATACTTTGGCTATTGTTGATAGTGCTGCTATAAACATGGGGCTGCATGTGTCCCTTCACAACAGCACACCTATATCCCATGGATAAATGCCTAGTAGTGCAATTGCTGGGTCTAGGGTAGTTCTATTTTTAGGTTTTTTTGAGGAACCTCCATACTGTTTTCCAGAGTGGCTGCACCAGCTTGCATTGCCACCAACAATGCAAAAGAGATCCGCTTTCTCCGCATCCTCACCAACATCTGTTGTTGCCTGAGTTGTTAATGTTAGCCATTCTGACAGGTGTCAGGTGGTATCTCATTGTGGTTTTGATTTGTATTTGCCTGATGATGAATGATGTGGAGCATTTCTTCATGTGTCGGTTGGCTCTCTGGATGTCTTCTTTGGAGAAGTGTCCATTCATGTCTTTTGCACATTTCTTCACGGGATTATTTGTTTTTTGGGTGTTGAGTTTGAGAAGTTCTTTATAGATTTTGGATACTAACCCTTTATCTGATGTTATTTGCAAATATCTTCTCCCATCCTGTCAGTTGCCTTTTAGTTTTGCTGATTGTTTCCTTTGCTGTTCAGAAGCTTTTTATTTTGATGAGGTCCCAGTAGTTCATTTTTGCTTTTGTTTCCCTTGCCTCCGGAGACGTGTTGAGTAAGAAGTTGCTGCGGCCAAGATCAAACAGGTTTTTGCCTGCTTTCTCCTTGAGGATTTTGATGGCTTCCTGTCTTACATTGAGGCCTTTCATCCATTTTGAGTTTATTTTTGTGTCTGGTGTAAGAAAGTGGTCCAGGTTCATTCTTCTGCATGTCGCTGTCCAGTTTTCCCAGCACCACTTGCTGAAGAGACGTCTGTATTCCATTGGATATTGTTTCCTGCTTTGGCAAAGATTAGTTGGCCATACGTTTGTGGGTCCATTTCTGGGTTCTCTATTCTGTTCCGTTGATCTGAGTGTCTGTTCTTGTGCCAGTACCATACTGTCTTGATGGTTACAGCTTTGTGGTATAGCTTGAAGTCTGCGAGTGTGATTCCTCCTGCTTTAGTTTTCTTTTTCAAGATTGCTTTGGCTATTCGTGGTGTCTTCTGGTTCCATAAAAATTTAGGATTATTTGTTCTAGCTCTGTGAAGAATGCTGGTGTTATTTTGATAAGGATTGCATTGAATATGTAGATTGCTTTGGGTAGTATTGACATTTTAACCATATTTGTTCTTCTTATCCAGGAGCATGGAATCTTTTTCCATTTTTTTGTGTCTTCTTCAACTTCTTCCATAAGCTTTCTATAGTTTTCAGCATATAGATTTTTCACCTCTTTGGTTACATTTATTCCTAGGTATTTTATGTTTTTTTGTGCAACTGTTGGTGTATAGGAATGCAACCATTGTTGGTGTATAGGAATGCAACCAATTTCTGTGCATTGATTTTATATCCTGCAACTTTGCTGAATTCATGAATCAATTCTAGCACCCAGGTGGAATCCTGGGTTTTCCATACAGAGTATCACGTCATCTGCGAAGAGTGAAAGTTTGACCTCCTCCTGGCCGATTTGGATGCCTTTTATTTCTTTGTGTTGTCTGATTGCAGAGGCTGAGACTTCCAATACTATGTTGAATAACAGTGGCGAGAGTGGACACCCCTGTCTTGTTCCTGACCTTAGGGGGAGAGCTGTCAGTTTTTCCCCATTGAGGATGATATTAGCATTGGGTCATTCATATATGGCTTTTATGATCTTGAGGTATGATCCTTCTAGCCCTACTTTCTTGAGGGTTTTTATCAAGAAAGAATGCTGTATTTTGCATGACCTTTTCTTCTCATTTTAGAGTTCCAGCTGGTGGTATTTGCTCCTCACTCCATCAACCCCATTCTTGGGACAGGATGTCCTATCCATCACTTACACACAGAATAAACTCAAACAATGTGCTACTCCTCCCAAGGGCACTAGCCTTTTCTCTAACTGCAAAATAAGATTTATTACCTCTCAAATCAATTTCAGATATCAAGGAAATGGGAGAAAGTGAAGGAAGTAATCAAAGATAGAAAGGTGTTTTCCCAATTCTGTGAAAATTATACTACCCACCCAGGATTATTTCTACTCAGGATAGTTTAAAGGAAAATGTTAGGGTTTCAGTAACAATTTTAATGTATTGCTTTATTGATAACCTTCTACACATCATGTGAAGAACCAAACTAATAAAGATGCTGAAGAGAGAATAAAAGAGAGTAGTGTGGAAATTGGAAGACAATCCGAAGGGAGTTAAATGGCCACTGACTGTCCATTTATATGGAAGGGAGGTAGAAGCAAAGGTTAGGCAAAAATAATTTGATTGTTGTTAGTCTGGGATAAGAGTTTGAGGGTGGACCTTAAATCACAGGCCATTTGTGTGAGAGGCTTTGAGGGCATTTACTGCTTGCTCTGCATTTTGGAGGGAATTTTGCCCTTTGTTTGGACTCCCATATGTGAACATAGAATATCACTGTCCCTGTTATGGATTGAATTACATCCCCCCCCCAAAAAAAAAGATGTTGAAGTCTAACCCAAAGTACCTTCGTTAGAAGTAGGTGACCTTATTTAGAAATAGGGTCTTTGCAGATATAATCAATTTAAAATGAGGCCATGCTGGATGACTGGTGTCTTATAAGAAGAAGGAAATTTGGGCTATTGTGAATGGTGCTTCAATGAACATTAGTGGATTTATTAATTTTTTAATCTTTTTTTAACCATATGAGTACATATAGGTTCATGAAAAATTAGAATAATACAGCAGAGATTATGAAAGGGTATTTGTAGACTATGGAGTCAGGCCACCATGCTGTACTGACAAGAAAGCAATGTCACAGAGGGATCACACAACACTTCCCAGACTTGCAAGTTCTTCATAGGAAAGGCCATCTTTGTTTGCTTTGTTTGTTTGTTTGTTTGTTTGTTTTTAATATGGAACGCTTCACACGTTAGCATGTGCAGGGGCTGTGCTGAGTTTCTTTATATTGTTCCAATTTTAGTGGATGTGCTGCTGAAGAGAGCACCACAGCAAAGCCTATCAATGAAACCCACTAAACCTGGTAGTACGGCAAGTATGTGGGGGTCTAAGCAACAAATCACCTAGCACATATAAAATATTTACCAGAAAAAAAGGAGCGTCAAAAATCTAGCCCTAAAACAAGTTTGTATTCCAGAAGGCTGAAGTCATACAGACTATATTTTCTGACCGAAATGACATTAAGATGAAAGTTAATAACAAGCCATATGTAAAAGTTAACCATCTATTGAAAAGTAATAAATATGCTTCCGAATAACCTATGACTCAAAAAAGAAATCAAAAAGGAAATTAGAAAGTATTTGTAACTGTGTGATAATAAAAACATATCAAAATATGTATCAAAAATGTTTAGCATTTAAAGTAACACTTATAGTCTTTATTATATCAGAAAGGAATTAGGTGGAGGGGGTGCCTGGATGGTTCAGTCGGTTGAACGTCTGACTTAATTTCAGCTCAGGCCATGATCCAGGCAAAGCCCTATGTCGGGAGCCTGCTGAAGATTCCCTCTCTCTCTCTCTCTCTCTCTATCTCTCTGCCCCTCTCCCCTGCTCGTGCTCTCTCTCTCTGTCTCTAAAATAAAAAATAAAGAAAGAAATAGAGAAGACAGAAATTAAGTTGAAAGGCAATGAGCTGAACATCTATCTCAAGAAACTAGAAAAAGAACAAAAAAATCTACAAAAAGTAAAAGAAAGTTAATAATAAAGACAAAAGGCTAATAAGTAATATATAATAGAGAATCAAGAGAAACAAAAGGTTGTGTTTTGGAAAGATTAAGAAAAGTGAGAAACACTTGGGAAAACTGTTAAGGGGGAATAAAAAGAAGGCACAAATGACCAGTACAAAGAATGTAAGGAAGACATAACTACAGATTCCACCAACATTAAGAACATAATCAGAAGATGTTATTAATAGCCCCATGCCCATGATGTTGAGAATTTTGATAAAAATGGATGAAATTCCAGCAAAATAAGCCTTACCAAAATTATTTCATGAAGACAGGGAAAATCTACATAATCTGTTTAAAGTCTGTGTCTGGTAACTGACATTTGAGTCATTTGCAGGTCTATTCTCTCTCTTAATCCTGTTTCTTGAAACAAGTAGTAACTTTTCATCAAATAGTAGGCATTATATATGAAAAATCGCAGAGGCTCTGGGTGATGTTATCTTCTGTCAGAGAGGATTCACCCCATTCTCTGGCAGGTGACAGATGTGGGTGCAGGAAACCCCAATACACAGTGCATTTAGATTTGAAGCTGCCCTACAGTCTCTTCACGGTCTGACTTTTCTCTTAGTTGTACACACTCCTAGACTTTAGCTCTCCAAACAAAGCCTGGGGCGTTTACTAGAGCACTTCCTCCATGGCTTCAATTTTTATCTTCTTATCTGGCACTGTGAGGCTACCAAAGACTCCCACCTGGCTTTTCAACCACTTTCTGCTCAATTTCTCTTTTCAGCTTAAGAGTCAGTAAATGAGGGGCGCCTGGGCGGCTCAGTCGGTTGAGCATCTGAGTCTTGATTTTGGCTCAGGTCGTGGTCTCGCGGTTCGTGGGATCAGGCCCCAAGTCAGGCTCTACACTGATGGTGTGGAGCCTGCTTGGGATTCTCTCTCTCCCTCTCTCTGTCTGCCCCTCCCCTGTGCTCTCTCTCAACATAAACAAATAAACATTTTAAAAAAGTCAGCAAATGTCTCAAGGAGAAAACTAGCCAAGTGTTGGGTTAAATTCTCTGTACTCCCTTTCTCTTTCCAAGATTTTGTCCCCTCAAGTCTTGGCTGTCTTGACAGCCCCCACACTCCAACGTTCACCACCTCAGCCTTGCAAGATTGCTGACTTTTGACCGGTTCTGCTTCTTCTTAGCCTTCACCTTCTACCCAACTTCTCCGTCTTGGTCCCCATGCCCAGAACTGGCAAGTGCCCCGAGGTATCAAACTTCAGGCAGAATGGGAGGCTCCTTCTCAGCAACATGTCTTTCTCTTCAATATACTGGTACCTCAAGTCCATATTGCCTCAGTTGCCTTCAAACATGTTTTTGGCACTGAGATTTTTCAGGTTTTCTTGATGGGAGCATTGGTATGCTACAAGCTATATCCTTCTAACTGAAATCAGAAATCTATGTATTAAATAAAGCATGATGAAGAATTGAAGACATAGTAATGGCTTTAGAAGTTATGTTTTTAACGTTGACATTTCAGGAGTTAAATGCAGGTGGCAGCAGTTGAGAGACTGAGAAGCTTATTGAAGAGAAGAATAAAGGTACTAACAGCCCTATCTTGTGAAGTGGTCTGTGATGGTTCTAGAAATAAAGATATAAGTATCAATATTCTAACCAGCACAACTCATGGGACATGACCAAAATACAGCTTTATTTTACTTTTCCATTGATCCTCACAGATGCAGCCAGGGATGCTCCCCTCTCCGTTCCCCTGGATAAAATTCCACCAACATTAAGAACATAATCAGAAGGTATTATTAATCTTCTTGGCCAGATCCCATGATTTTCTGCTAACTGCCAGGTAATAGATGTACCTCTGTTACTTCAAACTGCAGAATCTCAAGCCAGAAATCTAAAATCCAGGCCTCAAGGCACCTAGGTGGCTCAGTTGGTTAAGCATGCAACTCTTGATGTCGGCTCGGGTCACAATCTCAGTTTAGGCTCTGTGCTGATAGCTTGGAGCCTGCTTAGGATTCTCTCTCTCCCTCTCTTCTGCCCCTCCCCCCTCAAAATAAATAAATAAACTTTAAAAATGAGATAAAATCCAGCCCTCAAAATAATCAAAAATTTCAATTGACAGAACCTCAGATCTTCTTCTCTCCACTTGTTAGTCTCGTCATGGGCTGAGTGTTGCAGAAGGAAAGGGCTGTGTGGTCTTTCTCCAGCTGCTTTTCTTCTCCAAGCTAGTGCTTCTCACCTCTCCAGAGTTGGAGCACAGAGAGGAGGGAAACGGGGGCAGGGGGATTGCTTACTTAAATCGATAACACTGTAAGTTAGGATTAAAGACTGTCCCAGATGTCTAAAATTGTCTTTCTGCCATGAGCGCTGGCAGAGGCTTACCTACTGGGTTGCTCTGGCCGAAGTACCTGTGACAGGGGTGATGCATCCCTTTCAGTTGGCCTCTCCCCCCCCGCCCCCCACCACTTGGTTCTCCAGCCATTCACTGAAAAGGATGCTGGCTGTCTGCATCACACCATCCTTCTGCAGGACTTCATATGGCTCCGGAGCATCCCACACTTTCCTGTGTGGTCCCCATTCTGTCCGTTGGAAATATTCACACCCCTTTGGACTGACCACTGAACAGGGGTTCAGTTATTCCCCACTTGCAATAGCAGCTTCCTTGCATTCTACCATCTAAGCTCCTCAGTGGCCAACAGTATCACCTTTTTTGTCCTCCAGATTTCCTCCAATGCGAATTAGACCCCAGTCTGCTTTGTATCCCAAATCACAGGGGCACATATTGGACATCTCATTTGGTCCACATAAAGCCCCCTCATGCTCGCTTTGAGGCAGTGAAATAGGTGATCTCTGCCCCAACCCCCGTTGCTGGGATATGCGGATGAGGGTCCCAACAGAATCTTCTCCAAAAAAATCTTTCTCAGATAAAGCGCTCTCTCCATCTACACTGCAACATATTCTTGAAGTGTAGCAGGTAAAGAAAAGCTCAAGAGTCAATAAACTGGTTCTTGACTACTTCCTTTATAGTTCTGCATTTGGGAGTTTGCTTCATATCTGTCATGGTATATATCCTATTAGAAGTTCAGTCAAAATGAAGACAAGATGCATCCCATTTTCATATACTGTTTCTAGTGTATTGTTTATTTAACACTGTAAGGATAGAGCAGTCAACAGTCCCAAATACATGTGCATGTAGAGGCAGACAACTAAAGCAAATGAGTAAAACAGGGCTGAGATAAGAAAGATTATTTGGCCTGCGTGGTCAGTTTTTAATTTTCCCATATGGGGTTGAAGAAATAGCTTACTGCTATCAGAAGAAAAACAGGGACAGTGATGTTAAATGGCAATACATATCCAGCCTCAGTACTAAAGACCGATACGAGTGCTAGAATCTGGGGGAAGCTGGAAATCGGAGTGACGGGCAGTCATGACTCAACTCACGCCAACTGTTTCGTAAAAGAATGCAAACCCAGTTTTGAATATTTGATTATTTTTTAAGAGAAGCAGGAATATATAAATATAAAAATATAGAAAATCTATATTTTTATGTTATAATTATATTTGATCCTTTACCTTTTGGTTCAAACTTTTTTTTTCGAACACTGTGTAGGCCAAATATAGACTGCCAGTCTACACCCACTAGCAAGACACTAAAATGGTGAACTGAAAGCTCATGGATCAGAGCAGAAAGTCAGTCAATATTTTCTTAAATAGATATATTTATGAATAGTGAGTTTAGTACATTATTCAGACCTGTGAAGGTAACCAAGGGAGTAAAAAAAGCGAAAAGGCTTAAAACTGGTTATCTTTAGAACAACATCAGAAGGACTATAGTTTTTATTAGTCTAAGCATAGACTAGTTTTTATTTGTTTTCTTAAGCTTTTTTAAAGTTTATTTATTTTGATAGAGAGAGACAGAGAGTGAGAATCCCAAGCAGACTCCACACTGTCAGCGTGGAGCCCTACACAGGGCTTGAACCCACGAACCAGGAGATCATGACTTGAGCTGAAACCAAGAGTCGGATGTTCAACTGACTGAGCCACCCAGGTGCCCCACTATTTTAGTCTTTAAATTTTTGCCTGTATTACTTTGATTAAACAACTAAAAGTAAAAAGGAATTTAAAAATCCCAACTCTGATTTGACTTCCCTGGCTGGAAAATGTATTCCCATCAGAGAACTAAGGCAATTGACTCTCCACCACTGCTTGCTCTACCAAAGCCCTAACTGCAGCCCCAGAAGTTTTGCAGAAATGTTAACTCTGTAAGCGTTCGTCAAGTTCTGTGCCCAGCTTCTGTATCTGTGCCTTCCTCTCCAACACTGGCTTGCCTGAGATCTTGTTCTCTGTGCATACCCTGTATATAATTCTTGCCGATGGCTCAGGGAGGACAATGGCAATATCTGAGGACCTACAGAGCATACGTCCAATCCAAGGACCAAGCTCAGCAGACCTGAAGGCCTCTCCAGCCCTCTCTAGTACCCAATCACTCCATGCCATTTTATCATTGAGCTTCCTACTCCGCCCCGACCCCCATCCTATGGAGATAATCCAGTGCCATCCTTGTGACTATATATCAGCTCACAAAAATCGCACTTCCTACAGTAGCCACAACCACCCACATCATACCACTAGAATATCTTTGTCTCCATGGATTCTCCATCCAGATTTTATGAGGCCATGGGCACAAGTTTGTATCTTCCCTTCTGCTGAATGCCTCCCCTATCCTTGGGATGAGTCATTTGTCTGCAGCTTACTACCAACAAAAAGAAGGCCAAGAGACTAATCTGATCCAAGAATGATAGAAATTACAAGGATTTTTTTTAACCTCTTTTAATAAAAGCAGCTAATTTCATGTTTTACTTTGTATCAGGTATGACACTTTGTGTACTTGATACTTTGCATTATACTACTCTATGATGTAGGTACAATTATCTCCATTTCAAGCCAAGGAAACTGAGGCATGGGAAAGTTAAGTAACCTGCTCAAGGCAAAAATTTAGTAATTGACAAAGCCTGTGTTTTAATCCTGGCTCTGACTCCAGAGCCTATGCTCTAAGCTACTATACTAGATAGCTTTTTGGTATAAAATGATACGTGAGAGCAAAATGGAAAATCCATAAAACAGGCTATAGTCATCCAAATATAATTCTATTACATATAGAAGATTTCTCTTCACAAGGAAAAGAATTCAACATCATCGATGAGTTTGAGTGTACTCAATACTTACACTCTTATCTTTCTTTCCTGTAATTGTGAACTGTCTAAATGGCATTCTGAGCTTTTACAAATTCAAATAAAAAGAAACTTTCTAAGGCTTGTTCGCTAGAGGTCACTGTCCTAACTCTGGAGTCTGGTTGGTCTTACTGCACAGGAAGGCAGAATTGGGCAACAAATGATGGCTGCCATTCATGTGTCCAGCAGATGTCACTAGAAACCCGTGGATCCTGAAGTTGATTCTTAGCTAAACAGTTACACTTCATGAAAATAAGCATCTCATTCTGTCAAGGCAGGTTATGCTAAGTTTGTTATTTTAATAAAATTTAAAGTATAAAGCTATTTGGTTGTCAAGACAGTCTACCTAATATTCATACACAATTCACTTATCTTCTAGGAAAAGAAAACAAAATAAGATATCTTGCTTGACATAACAAGGTAACTGAGGGAAAAACAAGAGGGTTAATTGACAGGAATGGCAACTCAGACTGGGTTCAAAGTTGTCTTCTCAACAGCTCTTACCAAAAAACATGCCACACCTAGGATTAGGGATACAAATGAGTGCACACAGCTTTCCATGCTTCCATTGTTCCTCATCAAGGTGCTCTCAAGGGTCTTAGCCTGCTGGAGCTCGAGCTGCCATAACCAAATCCCAAAGACTGAGGGGTATTTTTTTATTTATTTATTTTAAAGTTTATTTATTTATTTTTAGAGAGAGAGAGTGCACGCGAGAGAGAGTGGGGGAGGGGCAGAGAGAGAGAGGGAGAGAGAGAATCCTAAGCAGGCGTCACACTGTTAGCACAGAGCCTGATGTGGGGCTCAAACTCATGAACCTAAGATCATGACCTGAGCCAAAGTCAGACGCTTAACTGACTAAGCCACTGAGGTGCCAGACTGGGGGGCTTTTTAAACCACAGAATTCAGGGACGCCTGGGTGGCTCAGTTGGTTAAGTATCCTACTTCAGTTCAGGTCATGATCTCACATTTCATGAATTTGAGCCCTGCCTTGGATTCCATGCTGACAGCTCAGAGCCTGGAGCCTGCTTCTGATTCTGTGTCTCTATCTCTGCCCCACCTTGGTTTGTGCTCTGTCTCTCTCTCAGTAATAAATAAACATGATAGATAGATAGATGGATAGATAGATAGATAGATAGATAGATTGATAGATAAAAATAAAAATGAACCACAGAATTCATTTCTCACAGTTCTTGTAGCTGGGAATCCAAGTTCAAGGTGCAGGCTCATTGGCTCCCTGGTAAGGACTCTCTACCTAGCTTGCAGACAACCACCTTCTCAATGTTTTCTCACATGGCAGAGAGAAAGAAAACAAGCTCTCTGGTGTCTCTTCTTTCAAGGGCAATAATCCCATCAAGAGGGCCCCACACTCATGAACTCACCTAAACCTAATTATCTCCCAAAAGCCCTATCTCTGAATACCCGTCACACTGGGGGTTAAGGCTTCCACATGTGAATTGGGGTAGGGGAAGGCAGACACAATTCAGTCCATAACACCAAGTTTAGTGGTAATAGAGTTGATCAATACAGCCTTCAGTGAGGACTTGGCTATGTCAGAGGAACCCAGAACACAAGTTCATGGTCATTTATACCATGTTAGGCCTTGGAGGCCACATCAGCCCCCGCAAGGATACACTGTATTACCTTAGGAATTTATTGCTGCATGATTTAGTTACTTCAGAATTCTAGTTTTTATGCTGTCATCATGCCTAGGGCAGGCCTACCCATGCCTTACCTCTGGGACTTTGATTTATCAGGAAAGCAGTATTAATCTATCACTTCACAGACAGATGCAGCCTATACGAAACCTTCATGGAGGTCTCTCAGCCTCAGAATCTGGTGTATATCATCCAGTTCCATTTATCACCCATTTCATAAATACAACATTCCAAGAGCAAAAGGCTATCTAATAAGGATGAGTATGGAAATAAACATTAACATTTTTGTATTTATAAAGTATTATATAGTAATACTATATATTACATATTGTATATATATAGTATATAAAGTATATATATTGTATTATAAAGTATTTATAAATACTTTTATAAATATAAATAAAAATAAACATTTTTATCATTATGACTCAGCTGAAATAATGATAACTTATAGTTCCAGTTAGGAAGATGCTATTTTAGCTATGGTAGAATATACCCCACTTTATCAACACTGTGGAGAGTGTTGAGAAGCATACTGAGAACAAAAGTCATGCGCTTCAGTGACCTGACCAACACAACGCCCAAGTGCTTCTACTTGTACTCTTATTCATTTTGGTTCAAGATGTTTAAATATATTAAAATAGATCTTTATATCTTGAAATATAAAATGAGTGTTAAAAGCACTGAGGAAAAGCATACTTTTTAGGTAGGCTGGGATACTGAGGATAGATCTTTCAAAGACAAGGGTTTAAAGTGACTGCAGAACCCAACTCAAAAGACAGAACATATTTCTGGAATATTCCATGCATAAATTTTGAATGCCTTTGCAGAGAACGTCTCTTCTGTTTCAACTGTCTTCTCTGCCTATAAATCCTATTCATCATTTAAGGTTAAGTTCAGATAGTTCCTTCACTGTAAAATATTCTCCAGCCTCCTCAATCATGGTCGGAATCAACAACTCTGAGCTCTCTTCTCTCAGTACATTTTACAAACTGGCACCACTAAAAAGCTTATCAAGTTAAATCACTGTCAGGCAGGTAACTCGAGGCAGTACATGCAGAAACACAGGCTCCAGAGCAGATCGTGGCATTCGTTTTTCATTCTCCCACATACTAACTGTGTGACCTTAGATATGTCATTAAGCTTTACCCTGAATCATTTCCTTATCCATAAAATGGAGGTAACTAGGGGTGCCTGGCTGGCTCAGCCTAAAGCATGTGACTCTTAATCTTGAGGTTGTGAGTTCAAGCCCCATGTTGGATATAAAGCTTACCTAAAAAAAATAATAAATAGGGGCACCTGGGTGGCTCAGTCGGTTAAGCATCAGACTTCAGCTCAGGTCATGATCTTGTGGTCTGTGGGTTCGAGCCCTGCGTCGGGCTCTGTGCTGACAGTTCTGAGCCTGGAACCTGCTTCAGATTCTGTGTCTCCCTCTCCCTCGGCCCCTGCCCTGCTCACGCTCTGTCTCTCTCTCTCTCAAAAATAAACAAATATTACAAATAATAATAATAAATCAATGGAGCCATTCTCTTTAAAAAATGGAGGTAATGATACGTTTATCTTACTGGGTTATTAGAATAACTAAATAATATAAAATATGAGAACAGAATAATGCCTCGCATAAAGCTGTCCTTAATAAATGTTAACTTTTATTAGCTCACCTATTAGATTGGTTGTTCTGTACTGTATGTTAAGATCACCTGGGGAGTTTTTTAAAATTTTGATGCCCAGGACCCACCCAAGACCTATTTTAGAAGATTCTGGATGTGGCTTCCCATGTATTAATAAGTTTTAAGGCTCCCCAAGTGAGGTGAATGCTCTAGAGTTCAGGGCCGTTGCATCAGATGTTTACCCCTTTGACAAAGGAAATACTTATCTTTGTATCCTCAGCATTTGGGTTAATGTCACACATATGGGAGAATTCAATTATATTTGTTGTACTGAACTGATGTGAGAAGATCCAACAGGTCATAAAATCAAAGCAAATCTTCAAAGCACTTTCTAAGATCTAAAGATGGTTTTAGGTATAACTGTTTCCCAGAATTACATGCACGTACCCCAGAGTAGACAGCTTACCCGCGTACATCAACGACATTTGGGGGATAAGGGATGGTAGAAAAACACTGGTCAGCAGCCGAGTTTTTCATGGAGACCCAGAATTCCTAGTGATAGAATATCAACAAGTGTAAGGAGAGGTTAAACCCTCATTTGGAAGGACTGAGAAAATATCTTCGACGTATTAGTGAAGTCCACTCTCGAAAAACTATTTTCTGGTCATTTCCTGCTCCTTACAACAGGATTGGCAGTGCTCCCAAGAAGCTGAAGTACTTCACCAAGAGGCACAGTGGCTAGTAACACAGAAACTGGTTTGACAGGATAATGCTGAACCATCGAAGATGACGGAAAGATAAAGGATGTGGATTTCAGGAGCTGAAAAAGTAAGCAGGAGTTTTCTCTCTAGAATTTAGAGGTTTTTAGAGCTATGTGGGATCCTAGGGGGATTTTTACATTACTTCAAAAAAGGCTAGGCTCTGGGAGTTGTACAAACTGAAAACATACAGATTTGGACTGTTGAAATGAGAAGCTGTTATTAGGTCCTCTTCTTTGTGGGTCTGCTTTGCGATGATTATTGTAACCACAGAGGAGACAACATTTTCCAGCACTTTGTTATTTTTTAGTGTTCTTTCACCCGACTATCTTCAATTCAGTATAGCTCGGCTCCAGTGAACATTACAGAATTTTCCTGAAGATTTTAGTTGCAATCAATCAAAAAGCCTTTATTAAGTCCCATATACTCAGACCACTGTACTGGATACTCCAGAGATCAGATTGCATACATGATACAAGCTCTCAAGTGGCTCATCGTTCCAATAATTCACATACAAAATGGTTCAACTGTTAACTCGGAGCCTGAGCAGCCTGAGATCATGTGTTTAGTACTTTATGCTTACACTGCAGTTTCCCTGGCTTAACACTGAGGATATTTTAGAGCATCTCAAGTCAAGTACCATTTATTATGAGCCTGGAAACACCTTTTCAGTAGGAACACCAAAAGCCATAGTTTTTTCTCCCCCCCCCAACCTTAAATCTCCAGTAATAGCCAGTCACATATATGCCACCAAATAATCTTCATGAGTAAATCAGATGGCTGTAAATGCACTGAGTAAAAGATTACTCCTAATAAACTGAAATAGGTCTTTCACATGATAACGGCTGTTGTCTGCGATGAAATAAAAGCCAGAGCTCTCTCACCCTCAACTCTGAGCCCAGTACCACCTCCCTGACCCATTCCTATGTGTGCCTTTTCGCCAACTTCTTCCTTGTCTCTACGTGATCACCAGCCACAGGCAGAAACTGAAACTTCCCTTTTTGAAAGTGAAAAGCATCAAGGGATGAAAGTGAAAAGCATCAAGTGTAAGCTTCTAGAATCTTTAAGTCTCTGATAGTAACAATTTCTCCTTAGTTCTTACGGGAGGAATTGCACAGGAGGTAAGAGAGAGCATAGTACAATTACTCAACAATGAATCATTTTGTTCAAACCTAAACCACCCTCATTGTGTATTGTTTTTTTATTAACTTGTCTTATTTTTTTATTCTTTTTAATTTACATCCAAATTAGTTAGCATCTGGTGCAACAATGATTTCAGGAGTAGATGCCTTAGTGCCCCTCCCCCATTTAGCCCATCCCCCCTCCCACTACCCCTCCAGGAACCCTACCTAGTTTGTTCTCCATATTTAAGAGTCTCTTATGTTTCGTCCCCCTCCCTGTTTTTATATTATTTTTGCTTCCTTCCCTTATGTTCATCTGTTTTGTCTCTTAAAGTCCTCATATGAGTGACATCATCTGATTTTTGTCTTTCTCTGACTGACTAATTGGTCTGACTGACTAATTTCACTTAGCATGATACCCTCCAGTTCCATCCATGTAGTTGCAAATGGCAAGATTTCATTCTTTTTGATTGCCTGGTAATACTCCATTGTATATATATACCACATCTTCTTTATCCATTCATCCATCGATGGACATTTGGGCTCTTTCCATACTTTGGTTATTGTTGATAGTGCTGCTATAAACATGGGGGTGCATGTTTATAGGGGTATCCTTCAAAACAGCACACCTGTATCCCGTGGATAAATGCCTAGTAGTGCAATTGCTGGGTCGTAGGGTAGTTCTATTTTTAGTTTTTTGAGGAACCTCCATACTGTTTTCCAGAGTGGCTGCACCAGCTTGCATTCCCATCTCATTATGTATTGTTAAACTCACTTCCTTCAGTAATTCACAACTAGGGGAAGCCTCCATCCAGTCTCTTCTAGAGACCTATGGATTCTTCGTTCAGTCTCACATTTAAACTGTACTTAAATTACTGCCACACACCCCACCACTCTTGAGATATGGGTGAGTTCAAACTTGGAAAATTCTTCCTGCCACCATGACCTAGGCTTTCACGTAGACCATATATTCTCCTTTTTAATTTTCTTAGAACAGATTTGTGAGGGCTCTGGCTCAATTTCTCATTGCTGGAATCTCTTATATGTGTTTCCTTCTCCTCCCGTTTCTGGCTTCTTTAACCCTATCTGCCTCCTTTTATTCTCAGCTTTTTTTTCTCAGATTATGAAATATAACTCATTGTAATTTAAAAATAAAACTTCAGGGGCGCCTGGGTGGCGCAGTCGGTTAAGCGTCCGACTTCAGCCAGGTCACGATCTCGCGGTCCGTGAGTTCGAGCCCCGCGTCAGGCTCTGGGCTGATGGCTCGGAGCCTGAAGCCTGTTTCCGATTCTGTGTCTCCCTCTCTCTGCCCCTCCCCCGTTCATGCTCTGTCTCTCTCTGTCCCAAAAAAAATAAATAAAAAACGTTGAAAAAAAAAAAAAATTAAAAAAAAAAAATAAATAAAAATAAAACTTCAAATGTGTTTGCGTCTACTCATGGTCGGTTATAATGATCAAGTCGCAGAGCATCTTTCAAGAAAACATTTGCACATACAATAGTAGTCTTTAAACACACACACACACACATGCGCGCACACACACACACACACATGCGCGCGCGCGCGCGCACACACACACACACACACACACACACACAAGCAGCAACGGGGAAAGCTCAATCTTTCCAATAAATGGTGCTAGATCACTTAGATAGCCATACAGAAAAAATATATATAATTTGTCCATACCTCACATCACAAAAATTAATTCCAGATTGATTATAGTTCTAACTATGACAAATAAAGCAATAAAGCTTCTAGAAGATAGCATAGGAAAAAATTCAAACCTTGGGATAGGAAAATCTTTCTTTAAAAGGAAATGAAAAGCAGTCTCAATAAAGAAAGTGACAGAAAAATTAAGCTTCATTAACTTTCTGCTTTTCAACAAAACGCCATTAGGATGGTGTTTTCATTTGCCATGAAAAGGCAAACCAAAAAGTAGGAAAGGATATTTGCAACCAATATAATTGACTCAATATTTCTATCCATTATATATATAGAACTCCTACAAATTAGTAAAAACAGAGAATTTAATAGAAAAATGGATGAGAGACTTTTTCTTTCTTTCTTTCTTTTTAAATATATGAAATTTATTGTCAAATTTGTTTCCATACAACACCCAGTGCTCATCCCAAAAGGTGCCCTCTTCAATACCCATCACCCACCCTCCCCTCCTTCCCACCCCCCATCAACTCTCAGTTTGTTCTCAGTTTTTAAGAGTCTCTTATGCTTTGGCTCTCTCCCACTCTAACCTCTTTTTTTTTTTTCCCTTCCCTTCCCCCATGGGTTTCTGTTAAGTTTCTCAGGATCCACATAAGAGTGAACACATATGGTATCTGTCTTTCTCTGTATGGCTTATTTCACTTAGCATCACACTCTCCAGTTCCATCCACGTTGCTACAAAGGGCCATATTTCATTCTTTCTCATTGCCACATAGTGGACCAGAGACTTGAATCAACACTTGATAAGAGAATAATTTAGTTGCCAACACACATTTGAAGAGGGACCCAAATTAATCGATCACTGGGGCAATACAAATTATAATGGCAATGAGAGAGCACAATATTCCCAAGAAATAAAATATAAAAGACACATCTTTGGTGAGGCTAAGAACAAATGAGAAATCGCCTACACTGTGAGTGTAAGTGGGTGCAAGTTGGAAAATGTTGGCATCACCTACTAACATTGAGCATATACAAATACTCTATGACCCCACAGCTTGACTTCTACATGTATACTCAACAGAAATGCATGCATCTGTACTCTAAAAGATATGTACAAGAATGTCCAGAACAGCATTAATCACAAGAGCAAAAATGTAGGATGAAACGTGCAACATTAGTAGATAAGCAAAATAAATCACAGTACATTTGTACAATGGCATTTTATACAATGAAAAAGAACGAATTCCTGCTATATGTAACTTTCTTGGATCTCATAAACACAATGTAGAGCGTTAAGAAGCCAGGCATGAACGAATACATACCGTATGATACTAGTTCCAAACCAGGCATTAGAAGGCAGACTAGTGTCAACTTTGGGAAGAGGGTAGCAGACAGGGCAGGGAACACAGGGCTTCTGAGGCATTGTTAATGTTCTGTTTCTTACCCAGGTGGTGGTAATTGTGTTCACTTTGAGATAATTGAGCACTTTTTTTCATGAATGTCTACTATGTCATACTATGTGTTATAGAAAAAAAATACATATGAGAGAAAAGATAAATGCCTAAATATTAGAACTGGAGATAAGGTCAAAGCTGGACTATTAGCAAGATAAGGAAGGTTCTGCTGAATTCTAGACAGATTGTCTAATACGCTTTAATATATCCTACTTAGGGATGGCATTAGTCCTAAAGATAGTGCTATGAGCTTATCGATGAGGTTCAAATAGTCATAGCCCTGACAAACTAAGGGCTGTAAAGGTGAGGGTACATGCAAAGGTTAAGTTAAAATGACCCTAGAACTTCTTGCCAAATGAGCAACCTGATACAGTGCATACAACTTTAAGATCAATTTTCCAAAACTGTTGACCAAAGATATTCATGGGGCATGTCTTACTGAAAATATTTTGAATTACTATAATTTAATGTCTTGCATCAAAATGAGACAGAATTGCATTTTACCTAGTCTTTTACAGAAGAATATAAGTCATTAAGAATTTGCGAATTTGCTTGTATACTGGGGCTCCAGGGTGGCTCAGTCGGTTAAGCGTCCGACTTCGGCTCAGGTCATGATCTCATGGGTTCGAGCCCTGCATCAGGCTCTGTGACAGCAGCTCAGAGCCTGGAGCCTGCTTCAGATTCTGTGCCTTCCTCTCTCTCTCTGCCCCTCCCCTGCTTGTGCTCTGTGTCTCTCTCTCTCAAAAATAAACATTTTAAAAAATTAGAAAAAAAGAGAATTTGTTTATACAATAGTAAGCACACATTACACTTTAAATTTTTTTTTAACGTACATTTATTTTTGAGAGAGAGAGAGACAGAATCCAAAGAGGTTCCAGGCTCTGAGCTATCAGCACAGAGCACAACATGGGGCTCAAAACCACGAACCGAGAGATGATGATCTGAGCCAAAGCCGGTCGCCTAACCAACTGAGCCACCCAGGCACCCCAGCACACATTACACTTAATAAATGCAAGTTGTATATTTATAACAATCTGTAAATTTCTAGGTGTCATCTGAAATAGCTTTATTTTCTTCTCATGGCAAGAGCTCAAGTTTTACTTAAACAAAATGTTTTATGTTTCAAAAAGGAAATATGATGCATTCATGTGACTTTCTTTTTCTCAATTAGATTCTAACCAAGAAATTTTCTTTTTGGGGGTGTCTAGGTGGCTCAGTAGGTTGAGCATCCGACTTTGCCTCAGGTCACAATCTCATGGTTTGTGAGTTCCAGCCCCATATTGTATCCTCTGCTGTCAGCACAGAGCCCACTCTGTATCCTTGGGACCCCCCCCCCCTCTCTGCTCCTCCTCTGCTCACTCTTGAGCTCTCTCTCTCTCTCAGAAACAAATAAACATTTTTAATAAAAAAAAGAAATTTTCTTTTTAAGTAATCACATTTTAATAGCCTAATAATAAAATAACATTTTGAATAGTCAGTTCTTTCTTTTATTTTTTTTTTTAATTTTAATGTTTATTTATTTTTGAGTGTGAAAGTGAGCAGGGAGGGACAGAGAGAGGGGGGCACAGAGGATCCAAAGTGGACTCTGCACTGATAACAGAGAGCCAGATGGTGGGGTTCAAACTCACAAACCGTGAGATCATGGCCTGAGCCGAAGTCAGACGTTCAACTGACTGAGCCACCAGGCGCCTTGAATAACCAGTTCTTAATCAATCACTATAATTTTCCCACCAGTTATCATTGAGAATGAGGTTGTCAAAGAGACCAGAAGTTTCATGAAATCTCTGTGATTTATCAGGTTGAAAATCAAGAAGTTTTCATTTCAGGGCCATGTAAGACTGTCCGCTAGACTGATCGTACACAGTCTCAGAGGAATCTAAACTCACAAAAAGGCCAGATGCTGATACAAATTGAATGATTAAAGGAGAAAGAAAAGGTTAGGGAATAACTCTAGGTCAATCTACCAGAAGTCAACCAGAAAATAATAGAACGTGTTGGCAAAAGCAGTGACCAAGGAGTCAGAAGACCTACCTTCTAGGCCAACTTTCCTACCAACTAGCTTTGTGACCTTAACTAGTGTTGTGACCTTGGCCAAACCTGCCCTCCCATGGTGCTTCAATAAAGCAGTGGCCTCGTGCCTGAATGGACTTTGTAGAACAGAACTGCCAATGATGAAATAGGTACGAGGTGTTTAGGCGAGGGCTAGGTGGAGTCCGTGCCAAGACTATGCACTAGTCAAATTCCACCTGTAGAAATGTTTAGTTTGGCTCAGAAGGCATCGGTTCTGCGGTGTTTTGAATTTGAATGTGCTGATCACATTTAGAATTGGGAAAACCCTACATAAAAGTCCATATTTCCAACTTTCCACTGAAAATAGACATACAGCAGTGGGCCAGCATACTCATGTTGCAAAAGTTGTGTGATGTGAGAAGAGGCTGTTCCTTTAGAGACGGCACACATATCCCATCCCACATGGGGCTCACACTTCCTGTTGTTGCCTTGATGCTGAAATCAACTGATTTAGTCTCCCAACTGAGTTCCATTGATGCCAATACTATACCACAGGGAATATCAACAGACTTGTAGGAGTAAACTGAAAGATCTGCATTCACAATTAACTGGAACATGGGAAGCCCGAACCCGCTCTTGTGAGGTGGAGTCCCTCTGGGAGAGAAATCTGGGAGAAACTTGCCTGCCACCTGTCATCCCCACCATGTAAACAATCACTGCTATACTTGGAGGAGGAGGGAAAATTTCAGTGTTTCTTGCTGTGAAGAGAGACAACTGAGGGGTGCCTGGGTGGCTCATTTGGTTAAGCGTCTGACTCTTGGTGTCAACTCAGGCAATGATCTCACAGTTTGTGAGTATGAGCCCCATGTCAGGCTCTGTGCTGACAGCTTGGAGTCTGCTTGAGATTCTCTGTCTCCCTGTCTCTCTCCCCTTCCTTCCCCCCCCACCTCAAAACTAAATACACTTTAAAAAAAGGAAAAGAAAGATGGCTGAAAAACTAGACCACTGGATCTGTACTGTTTTCTTCAATTTGGTTATGGGTTGAATTGTGTCCCCTACTCCCATCCTACTCCCTTCTTAAGAATGTGACTATTTGAGGGTGCCTGGGTGGCTCAGTTGGTTGAACATCCGGCTTCAGCTCAGGTCATGATCTCACGGTTCGTGAGTTTGAGCCCCTCGTTGGACTCTGTGCTGACAGCTCAGAGCCTGGAGCCTGCTTCAGATTCTATGTCTCCCTCTCTCTCTGACCCTCCCCTGTTCATGCTCTGTCTGTCTCTGTCTCAAAAATAAACATTAAAAACAATTAAAAAAAAAAAAGAATGTGACGATTTGAAAATAAGGACTTTAAAGAGCTAATTAAGGTAAAATGAGGTAATATGGATGGGCTCTAGTCCAATATAACCAATGTCCCTATAAGAAGAAGAGACTGGGACACAGACACGCACACAAGACCATCTACAAGCTAAAGAGGGGCTTTCAAAAGAAATCAACTCAGCTGATGCCTTGATTTTAGGCTTCAAACCTCCAGAACTGTAAGAAAAAAAATTTTTTTACTTAAACCACTCAGTCTCTGGTAGTTTGTTATTACGACAGCCCTAGAAAATGAATACAAGTTCCCTGTGGGTTTATTGACATCTTTAGCGTAAAGCTCCATTTTTCTGGGGTGCCTGGGTGGCTTAGTGGGTTAAGCATCCAACACTTGATTTTGGCTCAGGTCATATACTCATGGTTCATGAGTTGTGACAACAGGGAGCCTTCTTGAAATTCTCTCCCTCTCTCTGTCCCACCCCTGCTTGTGTTCTCTCTCTCTCTCTCTCTCTCTCTCAAAATAAATAAATAAAATAAGTAAATAAATAAAGCCGCATGTTCCCAGCAACAAAAGCACAAACAAATCTCTGGGATCCCTCCTGAGGCCCTCCATACTCCTGCTATCATCCAGATCAACTGCTCTATGGACCCGCTACACGACTGGGTCTTCTTTTCTTTCTCTTCTTCTAGCTCCACACTTTGTAGATCACATTTCTTCTTCTTCTTCTTAGTTTCTTCCTCATTTTACTACAGTATACCCTATCTTTATTTTTTTTAATGTTTATTTATTTTTGAGAGAGAGACAGAGTGTGAGTGGGGGAGGAGCAGAGAGAGAGCGAGACACAGAATCCGAAGCAGGCTCCAGGCTCTGAGCCCGACGCGGGGCCCTAACTCACAAACCACGAGATCATGACCTGAGCCAAAGTCGGACGCTCAACCGACTGAGCCACCCAGGCACCCTACTACAGTATACCCTAAAGTAACTTCCTAAGAAATGGTGTACTGCACATAAACTTTCTGAGTCTTTGAATGTCAAAACAAACAAACAAACAAACAAACAAACAAAACTCTCATTCAACCTTCTCCCTTGATTAAGTTTGGGCTAAGATTAGAATTTTAGGTTAAAAATCGGACGGCCAGTCTGCATCCGTTTGCTAGGGCCACTGTAACAAAATATCACAGAGTGGGTGGCTTCACCAACAGATACACCTTTTCTCACAGTTCTAGAGGCTGGAAGTCTAAAATCAAGATGTCATCAGGGTCAGCTCCTTCTGAGGCCATGAGAGAGGAATTGTCCCATGCCTCTTGCTTAGCTTCTGGGGATTTATGGACAATCTTTGGGTTCTTTGGCTTGTAGAAGCATCACTCCAATCCTTGTCTTCATCTTTACATGGTGTCTCCTTGTGTGCGTGTCTGCGTCCAAATTTCCTCTTGTTATAAGGACACCAGTTGCAGTGGGTCAAGGGTTCACCCTATTTCAGGATGATCTCATCTTAACTAATGACATCTTCGATGACCATTGAATACAGCCACATTCTGAGGTACTGGGGGTTAAGATGGCAACATATGAGCTGGGTGGGCAGGGATCAGGAAGCACAATGTAACGCACAATACGTCTTCTTAGCAAATGATTGAACAATTATCATTAGCTTGAACAATTAGCTTGAACCTTAGCTTGAACAATTGCCAGGTCCTAAAAGATAAATTTAGATTATTATCTCACAGCATACATAAAAATTAACTCTAAGTAGATCAAACAGTTACATATAAGAGCTACAACTATAAAACTCTGGAACAATACATAGGAAAAAACCTTCATGACTTGGTTTTGCAGAGTTCTTAAATATAATAGCAAGGGGTGCCTGGGTGGCTCAGTAGGTTACATGTCTGACTCTTTATTTCAGCTCAGGTCATGATTTCACAGTTTTTGAGATCGAGCCCCGCAAGGGGTTCTATGCTGACAGTGCAGAGCCTGCTTGGGATTCTCTCTCTCCCTCTCTCTCTGTCCCTCTCCCCGACTCGTCCTCTCTCTTGAAATAAGTAAATGAACTTTAAAAAAAAAATCTGTTTAGAAAAAATATATATAATAGCTCATTTATTTATGTTAACTCGTTTTACCTCATGTATCTGCTAAGGGAGTAGTGTCCATAATACATAAAAGACACTTACAACTCAATAATAAAAAGACAACCCAATTTTTAAAATGGGCCAATCATTTTGTTAAGCATTTTATCAAAGAAGCTATATGAATGGTTAATAAGTAAGTGAAAATACTCAACCTCATTAGTCATTAGGGAAATACAATTAAAACCACAATGAAATGCTACTTTACTTGACTCTAATAAAAAAAGACACAATAACAAGTGTTGGTGAGGATGTGGAAAAGCCAAAACCTTTCTACATAGCTGGTGAAAATGTTAAATGATACAGAAACTTTGGAAAACAGTTTGGAAGTTTCTTTAAAAGTTAAGTATAAACAGAAACTTGTTTCTGATACTTGCTACAATATGGGTAACCTTCAAACGTGTGAAGCTAAGGGAAAGAAACCGGATGCAAAAGATTATACATTGTATGATTCTATTTATATAAAATGTATACAAAAGGCAAATCTATGGGGAGAGAAGCTAATTAGTGCTTACCTGGAGCTGGAGTGTGACTGAGAATCGACTGTGATTTGGGGAAATCTTTTTGAAGTGATGGAAATGTTCTAGAACTGGATTTTGGGCATAGCTTCACAACTTTATAGGTTTACTAAAAATCATTGGCATTTTCACTTAATATGGGTGAGTTTTATGATATGTAAATTCTACTTCAATAAAACTCCATAAAGCCATAAAATCATACAGCTTCAGAATTCTTTTTTTTTTTTAACATTTATTTATTTTTGAGACAGAGAGAGACAGAGCATGAACAGGGGAGGGGCAGAGAGAGAGGGAGACACAGAATCTGAAACAGGCTCCAGGCTCTGAGCGGTCAGCACAGAGCCCGACGTGGGGCTCGAACTCACGGACCATGAGATCATGACCTGAGCCGAAGTCGGCTGCTTAACCGACCAAGCCACCCAGGCGCCCCATAGCTTCAGAATTCTTAATGTATCACCCTATATTTTGTAATACTCAATATTGCTGTTAAAAGCCTATGCCAGTCTGATTCATGTTCTTTCTGGATAACCTGGATTGTTTCTTTGCTTTTTTTTTTTTCATCTCTGGAATTTTTTTTTCTACTTTCATTATCAAAAATATATATAGTATCATTTAGATTGTTAAATATGCTAAAATAGTATCTTTTGAATATATCACTTTGTAACCTGCTTTTTCTTTTTTTTCCCCTCAACATAATGGTGTTGAGAGTTACCCAAGTTGATACATAATAGTTTTAACTATTATACAATAATCTGTTTTTCTATTATAAACACTGTTGCAAGGTATAATCTTATTTATGTTTCCTTAAGAAAAGGTCTTAGTTTCTTCAGAGAATATATCCATTAGTGGAATTACTGAGTCATAGTCTGTGTGCTTCAGTTTTACCAGATATTTTTCTTTAAATTTATTTATTTTTGAGAGAAAGAGAGAGAAAGAGAGAGAACATGTGGGGGGGAGGGCAGAGAGAGAGGGAGGGAGACACGGAATTCAAGGCAGGCTCCAGGCTCTGAGCTGTCGGCACAGAGCCCAACGTGGGGCTTGAACCCATGAACCATGAGATCATGATCTGAGCCCAAATCGGACGTTCAACCAACTGAGCCACCCAGGCACCCATTTACTAGTACTGACAAAATGCTCTTCAAAGTAATTATTCCAGTTTACACTTCCACAACCGTGTCTTGTAGTTCATGTTTCTTCACACCCTCATATGTATGTTCAGGCTTTTACATTTGGGAGGCAAAACACGTTGGCTGAAAATGGAAATGAAAATAATCTTACTTTAGCCTCAAGTTTCTGGTATTCACATCTAAAGATGCGCATCTTGCAGCTCTGGAAAATTCTCCTTTCCTCTTCTCTCTTATTTCTCTTCTCTCTCCCCAGATCTGTCTCGTTTGGCTGTTGTAAGTTGTGAACTGCACAACCGCATAATGACAAATGACTCACCTGCCATTGATCCCCTGAAATGATACTCTCTGATTCCAGCTTTATTTTTCCATCTCCTTTGGCTCAACTTCCTGAGATCTCTCTTCAACTGCCCCCCCCCGCCCCACCCCAGATATTCCATAACATTTTGGTAAAGAAAATCTCTTTCTCCTTCTCTGAGCATTCCCTTTGCAGAGTCTCCTTCTCCTGTGTTCCAAACAAAGAGTTTGGAAGAGGCTACTATTTAGAGAAAAACAAAATTATGTTCTCTTCTGTTGCCTGAATCATCTGTTTACTCTCAGGTCAGTTTTCCTGCTTGCTATTTTGTTCTTCCTCATTAATTTCATGATCTTTTCATCATACAGTAAAACCTTGGTTTGCGAATAACTTGTCCTGCAAGTGTTTCCCAAGAGCATCAAACATTTCTGATAAATTTTAACTTGATAAATGAGCGACGTCTTGCAACACGAGTAGTAAGTGATGCCGAATGTCACATGATCACAACTGAGCCAATGGTTTCTCTCTCTCTCTCTCTCTCTCTCTCTCTCTCTCTCTCTCCCTGTGGGATTGTGGGTGATCGTCTCCCATGCTCGGGTGCTCGGTCTCAGGCTGTGGTGTTTGGCAGAAATCAGCGATGGTTCAGAACATTGGAAGGTGCCCACAACTGGCACTAGAGTATTTTTTATCACTTCAAAGTCCCTATGGACAGTCCTTTGCTTTTCCATACCAGAGTAAGCTTAGGAATGCTTTGCTTCGTTCTAGGTCAGGCTGCCTGCAGATATAGACCCTTTCCTCTGCTGCCTTATTGCCAGTTACATTAAATACAGTATATGACGAAAGTTTATTAATACTGTACTGTAGTCAACATCCGTGTGAGTGTATATGATGGCCCCCGTGCAGAAAAACGTTGAAAAGAAAGGCGGTAAGGAGGTGATTACAGTGCAAGTTAAGAAGGAAATCATGGAGAAGTACGAACGAGGCATGCGAGTGGCTGAAATTGCAAGATTTTAAAAGAAGTCTACATCTGCATCACGTCTGCAGAGGAGGAGGAGAAAAAGGTGGAGGAATCCCTTACTTCAAATGAGATTAGGGAGATGTGTAAAATGTGAGAAATAGTGCAAAATTTTGTAGAAAAGCACCACCTGAATAAGGCTGTAGCAGTGTGAGCGATGAATCTATTTAACGACAACGCAATGTCACATTTCCAAGAAATCCTCAAAAGGAGGCAAGCAAATGTCATTGGACAGGTTCCTTGTCAAAGCTGCACAAAAAGAAAAAGATCCCATTGAGCCAATAGATAGCAATGATTCTGCTAGTGATCGTGAAAGTCGTCCTACACAACGACCCTCCTCTCTCTTGTCTCCCTCACACCAGCCGGGAAGGTTTTCAGAGGTAAGTGCGGGTTCATTTATTTTTCTTTATGTTTTATATTTTATTTATTATTTTGTATTACATTACAGTATTGTAATCATTTTTATATGAATAATTTTGGGTCGTGGAATGAATCATCTGAGTTTCCATTCTTTCTTAGGGGAAATTCGCGTTGATATACAAGTTTGCTTTGGATTACAAGCATGTTTCCAGAATGAATTATGCTCACAAAGGAAGTTTTTACTGTCGTATTTATGACTAAAGAATCAGAACAGCAGATTGGAAGCTCTGTATCTGTGAATGAGTTTCTCAACTAGCAGGCATTGCTTTAGAAGTCATGTACAGGGCAGGGCGCCTGGGGGGCTCAGTCAGTTGAGCGTCCAACTTCAACTCAGGTCATGATCTCACAGTTCATGAGTTTAAGCCCCACATCAAACTCGTTGTTGTCAGCACAGTGCTCACCTCAGATCCTCTGTCCCCCTCGCTCTCTGCCCCTCCCCCACTTGCACTCTCTCCAAAAAAAAAAAAAAAATGCATGTACAGAGAGTAGCCCCCCATATGCCAGAATGCCAAAGCTGCCATGGTTTTGCCCAGACTTCATTCGAATTCTCCAGATTTTGTCCACTTTATTTAATGCATTTAGAAGAAAAAAGGCCCCCCATTATCCTCTCATTAATTTCTGTGTTTTTAGTGTCCTCCACTGTGCCTGGTTTCTACAAATTTTGAGTGTCCCCAAAATACTGCACAGCAGAGGGCTCTTTCTTTAGCAGCACTGTTACACATAGTTTCTAAGTAATAGGTCACCTAGTCTGTTTTATTGGTTGTTTCCTCTGTTTTTCATCTTTTCCAAACAAGTTAAAATTCTTACCCGTATTTCTTTTCTTTGTTGTGATGACTATGTATATATTTTTTATTATTGGTCTTTAAATTTTTTATTATTTCATTAATTTTTTTAATGTATTTTTAAAGTAGGCTCTATGCCCAATGTGGGTTTGAACTCATGACCCTGAGATCAAGAGTCACATGCTCTACCAACTGAGCCAGCCAGGCACTCTTTCTTTTCATTATTGTAAGTTTTGATAGGGATTCAAGAGGGAAAGGTAAAAAAGCATGAGCTCAATTCACCACTTTGAATTTTTTTTTTAATTTTTTTAATGCTTACTTTTTAAGAGAGAGACAGAGCATGAGTGGGGGAAGGGCAGAGAGAGAGGGAGACACAGAGTCTGAAGTAGGCAACTGAGCAGCTGTCAGCACAGAGCCCAACGTGGGGTTGGAACTCATGAACCGAACAATGAGATCCTGACCTGAGACGAAGTCGGACACTCAACTGACTGAGCCACCCAGGCGCCCCTCAATTCACCACTTTGTTTTTAATTTTTTTTTTTCAACATTTTTTATTTATTTTTGGGACAGAGAGAGACAGAGCATGAACGGGGGAGGGGCAGAGAGAGAGGGAGACACAGAATCGGAAACAGGCTCCAGGCTCCGAGCCATCAGCCCAGAGCCTGACGCGGGGCTCGAACTCACGGACCGCGAGATCGTGACCTGGCTGAAGTCGGACGCTTAACCGACTGCGCCACCCAGGCGCCCCTCAATTCACCACTTTGAACCAGCAGTCTCAAAATTAACTTGAAAATTAAAAAGGAACTTTGTTCCCCAAATAAATGAATTAGACTACATTATTTACACATAATTAAGGTAACGTATTGGGACTTAGTAAATTATGTACTATCATGTAACAAGCACAAATGACTAGTATCTGAACTTTTTCTGATTTTTCGTAGAGAATATTTAAAAATGAAAGGAGAGTACTGCCTTAAGGAGGGGGACCACAAAGACACTGGGGAACTGCTCAGAAAATCAGCATTACAAAGAAGACAAATTGTCCCACCACTCCTTCAATGTGGCCTCACTGGTTTTCAATCTTATGAGGACACACCCAGGAAAAATCAGTTTTAAAAGATTTAAGAGGGTTTTTTTTAATATGAAAAATGTAATAGAGGCCCTCAGTTACTAGAGGATTTATTGATCACTATTGATTGTCTAGTTTCTACTCATTTGCAATATATTTATTGGCGACTTCTTACTATAAAGACTAAAAGACAACTGCTCCAGGCATCAAAAAGAATGAGACAAAACAAAACAAATAAACAGGCCTCACATTCTGGACCTGAAATTGCTTACAGCCTCATGGTGAAATGGCAAGGTAATAGATACATGGGCCCCAGGAGACTCCATGGGACTGAGGAGGAAGGAGCTTCTAAATTTGTCTCGAGACAGGGGGATTGTCGTGGAAGCAATGATGTTTCAGTCCACACTTAGAAGGTTAGGAGTCTGCAGTGTGTGATCTGGGAAAGGCATTCCAAACAGCATTTGAGAAACACAAAGTGTTCAGAGAGCATGGTACACTCGGAGACTGACAAGTGTTTTGATATTTCCGGAGCATGAAGCGTAACGAGAGAAGAATTCTAAGTTGGCACCACATACAGCAAATGCAAATCAGTGTTACATGGACCATTACTGTCACAAAAGCATAAAGAAAGTTATCAAATGTGCAAAAATACTTTGAAAATAGTACAGAAACTGGCATTTCCTTTTAAGCCAAACTCCCTTAAAATCTCATTAGATGGTCTCTTAACTTCTTCTAACAAATTACTTTGGTCAGGTCAGGTTTTCTCCCTCTCGAAATGGCATTTTCTCATTCCCTGAGAACATATGTTAAAGCTAAAACTAACTTCTCACACACCCATCCTTTATCAGACAGTCATGGATATGTTCCTGTAAACCTCTAAATAGCCGTGTATTTTAGCATTTCAATTTGATCGATGGAATGGAGAGGATTTGAACAGAAAACCTCATTTATCCAATTTTGAGTTAGAAAAATAGGAGTTTCAAGTTGGAAAATACACCTTTCACACTTTAAGAAACCTGAAGTAACCTCTCTTTTCTCATGATCTTATCCAAGGAATGTATGGATTTTGAAGGTTAACAAATTCACTAAAAGACACCCAACAGTAAAGACTTTTGAAATAAAATGAATTACTCATTTTAGAGCTCAAACTGAAGAACACACATTAGTATCAAATCAGCGTCCCAAAGACTAACTTATTTTTAAAAAAATCAGAATTGATCATGGAGTTGAAGATGTTTGGTTCCAATTTCGTGGGCCTCACTCTTTCACTTCACATTTCTGGCTTACTTAAATATTCATGGAATATTGTCTATTTGTGAATTCGTTCCAACATCAGTGCTTAAATATAGAATCTTTGATGAGCAAGCACTTACCCAGAGTTTACTTCTAAACAATCCCATATGCCTCCTTTTCACTTTCAACGTTGAAGATGTGTAATAGTTTTTTTCTATTCCTTTCTCAACCAAACAAAAAGGAACATTCTCAACTAGAAATGTTTCTTCCTCACAAATACTTCTATTAGGGACCAATGTTCCAAATCACATTTTGTAAAAAGTTTGCATAGGCAAAATTTTTATCAGATGATCCATTTATATAGATGGAATTTGTCAATCATATACTCCCAGCATCACATTAGGCATGGAGTAGTGAATACAATAAATATAAACATCGTCCCTGCACATCAGGAGCACACTATTTTACCGAGGAGAAATACAGAGGCAACAGGTAACGGTAAAAGGCTACCAATGACTACATGACCAAAAAGGGGTGCAATGTGCCAGTCTCCTATACTTTTCTTTTTTTTTAATTTTTTTATTTTTGGGACAGAGAGAGACAGAGGATGAACGGGGGAGGGGCAGAGAGAGAGGGAGACACAGAATCGGAAACAGGCTCCAGGCTCCGAGCCATCAGCCCAGAGCCTGACGCGGGGCTCGAACTCACGGACCGCGAGATCGTGACCTGGCTGAAGTCGGACGCTTAACCGACTGCGCCACCCAGGCGCCCCTACTTTTCTATCAAAAGTGCCCCTGGAGGAGATCCCCAGCCTCCTCCTCTAGAATTTGTTAATTAGATGTGGGGAGGAGCCAAGGAATCTGCATTCACAGGGGCCAGGTGTTGATTATTACTAAGAGAAAAGTAAAAGCAAAGTAAGCTGGTGTGCCCAAGGAGTATTTCACTAGGGAAATGAGCAACGGGCTAACCTTACCAGGACAGAGAGGTGTAATTAGGTTTCAGCGGTGGACGAAGGCTGTATGTGTGTGTTTTAAGAAGTGTGCTAAACGATGTGCTTGGCTGGGGCAGGAAGAGTTATTTTAGAAGGAGCAAGAATTAAAAGTAAAGCAAGATTTTATTTGGGCCAGGAAAATTTTTGCTTTGTAGACAATGCAAAGGTATTTTTGAGCTGAAGATTCACATGATGAAATCAGCTTTTTAGCAATAGCAATCCTGCAGAGGCATTTAGGGTAAATGTGTGGGGAAAGCCAGGAGACATAGCCTACTTATTCATTCGTTCATTTAACAAGTATACGCTGAACACCCAAATTACGTGCATGCCCTGTGCTAAGTGGGAAGAATGCACAGCGTTAAGTACCACAGCACCGAGTCTGTGAGTTGTCTGTGCTTAATTTTTTTTGTTCACTAAAATTTCTTCTTGTAGCCTGACTTAATTTAGGACTATCCTAACAGCTTTCAGTTCTGTATTTATGCTAATTTGCCTAGCTATTTGGAGTCACTGCATTTGCAATTAAAATGTTCTATGTAGTTGTTAGAAAACTACTCTGTAAGTGAGATGAAAAACAATTTTGTTCCATCCAAAATATACTTAAAAGACTGAGAGGGAAAAAAAAAATTAAAGCCATATTGATTGGTAGCCAGATCTTGAAATATAGAGAATAGTTAAGGAAAGTGGTTTAATGGTAATGCATTTATCAGAACAGAGAGGAATCAACTGGTATACATAATGATGATTACTAAAAAAGATTTAAATTTATTTTGTTAATGCATATTTATTTTTGAGAGAGCACAAGAAGGGGAGGGGCAGAGGGAGACACAGAATCTGAAGCAGGCTTCAGGCTCTGAGCTGTCAGCTCAAAGCCCATCACGGGGCTTGAACTCACAAACCATGAGATCATGACCTGAGCCAAAGTCAGACACTTAACTGACTGAGCCACCCAGGCACCCCTGAAAAGGATTTAAATTTAGAAGTATGCTTAATTACATTCTGACTGGAGGCTTGGTCTCTGGGGTAATGATTGGTATATGTCATATATTTCACTGCAGAACTTTTGAACTCCTAGTAAGAGGCACAGTCAGATTCCAAACCATTAGTTGTGTTATGAGTTATTGTATCACACATTCCAAACTGTAAGAAATTAGCAAAATTTTCCATCTTCTTTAAATCAACTGAAATCTCTTTTCACAAACCCCATTCCCAACTGATGGGAAATTTATTCATATATATACACACACACACACACACACACGTATGTATGTATATATATACACATACATATGTGTGTATATGTATATAGTTTATTATTTATTTATTATATTATATATAAATATATAGTTTATTATTTATTTTGAGAGAGACAGACAGCATGAGCAGGGGAGGGGCAGAGAGAGGGAGAGATAGAATCCCAAGTAGACTCCATGCTGGCAATGCAGAGCCAGATGCAGGGCTTGACACAGGGCTTGATGAGGGGCTCAAACTCACTAAACCGTGAGATCATGACCTGAGCTGAAACCGGGAATTGGACACTTAACCAACTGAACCACCCAGGCGCCCCAGAAATTTATTCTTGTCTTCGTTGCTATGTGTCAGAAGACATGAAAGCTATATGAGAGGTCACAAAATGGTGCCCATCAGCCTACATTTAGCTTGATGTCTTACTGACCCACAAAGTATACTACAAATAAATAAAATGTGTAACTACCACACAGTTTCTACGTAGTTGTCGGAATTAATGTGGGAAACATTCACGTAAAATTTGCATTTTGAGCTTCTATTACAAAATCAGTATTAATTAGTCTATATTAGTTGTTGGCAACAATTGACTGGACCCAAATAGCCCCTGACCCTCTTAGAAAGGGTGTCTTCTTATGGTTGCCACAGCCCCCAACATCTTTATGATCTTACACATAATGGCTTCAGTCATTTCATGTTACCTCCTGTCCCGTAGGCATTTGATTTTTTTGCCACTCTAGCGCATTGGATTTTGAGGGGGAAATGTGACCTGTGCTAAATAACCCAATAGGCTAACTAAGCATGCGTTGAGCCTGCTCTGAAAACAGGGCCATCAAAACACGAGACTTGGTTTTGAAATCTTTATGTTCTTAAAACATGAAAGTAACTATGAGAAATGCCAAATTTGTGTTGGATTTTCTAATATCTATTTTATAGCTTAGGGGGTATTTTTAAGTAAATGCAGTGGGGGCACATATGGCACATAAGTAGTTTTTCAATGCTAGGACCATGCAGATCATTACATGAACCCTACGATGGGCCTCAAGAACTTTGCCCCTGAGATTTCAGGTACGGTGGGTCAGAAATTATGGCATCCAAGGGGTGCCTGGGTGGCTCAATTGGTTGAACGTTCGGCTTTTCAGCTCAGATCATGATCCCAGGGTCCTGGGATCGAGCCCCATACTGGCCTCTGCACTGAACTTGGAATCTGCTTAAGATTCTCTCTCTCTCTCTCTCTCTCTCTCTCTCTCTCTCCCTCTGCCCCTCTGCCATTCTCCCCCACTTATGTGCACTCTCTCTCTACAAGAAAAATAATTTAAAAAGGAAACTATAGCATCTATAATTGAAATTACTTGGAATCCTTTGCCAGAGATCACAAATAAAATCAGCACTGTAGCCAGTGAGCTCTCCTCTTCTATGGTAAAGATATAAAAGTAGCCCAGGGCAGGTAAGGGGAAACTCCTAATTTTGCTTCTCATTACCTGGGGTCAAAGAGAATGCACATGAGACACACAAAGCTATACCAAATCCCTCTGTTCGTAGCCTATAGCCACATCTGCCCTCATATTTCAGTAAGGCTTAAAGTGTGTTTTTTGTTTTTTGTTTTTGTTTTTTTGCTTCATGCCCAGATGAAGCCGATTTAAGAGTTCAGTAATGAGTGGTGAGAATTGAAACAACTTAAAATACATGAAAATACAAACTTTAAATTCATTGTAAAACAAAGCAAATGTTAAAGATTCCTCTCAAAATGAGATTAGATAATATTAAAATTAACTTGAAATGCATCTGAATTAATTTAAGATTATGTTAGAAAAATCAAAAAAAGGAGGAAGGAGGGACAGGAGAGGAGATAGAACAACTTATACTAAAAGAACTTGCCAGAAATGAGGGGAAGTAAAGATTTTGTGTCACTGTTGATGCTGACTATTACAAAAAGTCTAGACAAAAGACTGCTTTTGAAAAAGTTAATGGTCAACATGAGGAAATTTCAAAACATAATACAGTAATATTTCAATAATAACAGCTTAAAAATTGACCATGAACTGTTTGCAAGGCACTATTCAAAGTCCTTGACATGCATCAACTTTTTTAAGACTCCATAATTGCTTTAGGAAGCAGGAACTATTGTTACCCCATTTTTGCCAGTGAGGAAGTTACAGCTTAGAGTATGTGACACACATAAAGTCAACAGAGTAAATGATTTGTAGAACAGGAAGTGAAAGCCAGATCTACCTGATTCCACAGCAGAAGCTCAATAGTATTCAAGCTCTATCCAACTGCCTCCCTAAACATTAGAGAAGATACAGCAGAGATACAGAGCAACGTTACAGGAAACAGAACAGAATGACAAAGGGACAGTATAGTAAATCTTTTATTTTAATAAGTATATCTGGGTAAAATTCCCATGTTAAAAAAAAGTTATGTTAGGCCATAAGCTGTCTTCTAACTATATACTATTTATCAGTCAACACATAAGATGAAATGACAGGGGCTCCTGGGTGGCTCAGCCAGTTAAGCATCTGACTCTTGATTTTGGCTCGGGTCATGATCTCACAGCTGGTGAGATCAAGCCCCACGTTGGACTCAGCATTAACAGTGTGGAGCCTGCTTGGAATTCTCTCTCTCTCTCTCTCTCTCTCTCTCTCTCTCTCTCTTTCTCTCTCTGTCCCTTCCCCACTCACACACACTCTCTCTCTCTCAAATAAATAAACATTTAAAAAGATGAAATGACATAAAATTATTAAAAGTCAAAGGATATTGGAAAAAAACTTTAGTCAAATGAAGAGATAAAGTTTTTACTACTACATTAGCATCAAACAAGGTACTCTCAAAACAGGGGCATCCAAAAGTGAGAATTCTTCTCTAAATTGATACATTATTAAATTATATTATTAATTTAATATACCATGAAATACAGACCTGAAGAAAAAATAAGAAATTTTGTACCAGCAAATGTATATTTCACAATAAATTATAACTCTCATGAAGCTTTATTAAGAAGCATTGAACCAAAAGGCATAGTGTCTACCTATCTGCACAGCAAAATGGTTTGAAATACTGAAAAGACTAGCACACGCAATAATGTTGGGAGAATTTTTTTAATGTTCATTTTTGAGAGAGAGAGAGAGAGAGAGAGAGAGTGAGCGGGAGAGAGAGGGAGACAGAGAATCCCTGAAGCAGACTCCAGTCTCTGAGCTGTCAGCAACAGAGCCTGACATGGGGCTCAAACTAATGAACCGCGAGATCATGACCTGAGCTGAAGTCAGACGCTTAACCGATTAAGCCACCCAGGTGCCCCAGTAATGTTGGGAGAATTTAACTGCCTTCCTCCCTGATATGTGATAGGTGAAAAATAAACAAGGGGATAAGTAAAAAGAAGACCTGAAAAAGGCCTACAGATGAATTTAAAGGTGCAAGGACTCTATAACAGAAAATTATAACTGTCTTTGAAATATCTTAAAATCTTCTGTACTGGACCATAAAGAGACTCTCATTGTATAGGCCAACCTTCCAGAGCCAGAAAAAAAATGGCAAACTCCTTCATTTTCCCAAGCCCAAACCAGAAGATGCCTTGGAAGGAGGAAAGAATCGCATTGGTCTGAAAAACTACAGTAAAACTGTGGAGAAACCCTTGGGGAGGCAGGAAGCAGTCAGGATACAGTTTGAGAGGCAACAGCAGTTTTGGGCAGAAACAGGCTGGGGAGCTGCTCAGAGAATCCCTGGGGGAAGAATTTGACTTGCGCTCTGTTCTCTCCACTACATTGTCCTAGAACTTTCTTGCCCACATCCTCACTCTACAAGGCAAGGAAGGAATGGAAACTTTGCAGTGGCCGGGTCGGTTGGATGACAGTACAGTGGCAGCCATTTGAGGGGAGAAGTTCAAAGCCAGTAGCGGCCACCCTGTGGCCTTTGAGCTTCTCTCCTATTTCCTCCCTACCCTAAGCTAGCACTCCCACACATCTATGGCGTATGGGGTTATGATCCAGGTGAGAAATACTCCTGAAAAGAGCAGTGAGCAGTGTCAGGGCAGAGATATAAGGAGAGTTCCTTAGGACATTCTTGCCTTGGTCAGGGAGAGGCGGGGAAGGGGCAAGAGGGAGTAGTCAGGTATAGACTATGACATCAGGGGCTCTTCATCCTGAGATATAGTCACACACGTACACCTACATGCAGGCGAGCGCGTGCACACACACACACACACACACACACACACACACTATACCTTAAACTAACCCAGAAGGTTAGGAAGCAGAACTTAGGCTTCTGTTCATTACTCTGGACCACAGTCCCAGGACTGTAGTCCTCAGGACTACATCAAACATTGGGGAGGAAGACACAAAAGCAATTTACGAAAACATTACCACTCAGGGGCACCTGGATGGCTCAGTTGGTTAAGTGTCCAACTTTTAATTTCGACTCGGGTCATGATCTCAGGGTTCATGAGATCAAGCCCCACACCAGGCTCTGTGCTGACAGTGAGGAGGCTACTTGGGTATTCTATTTCTCCTTCTCTCTCTCTCTCTCTCTCTCTCTCTCAAAGTAAATAAACATTAAAAAAAATTACCCCTTATAGTAGAATTCATGGAATATATAGATTACTGTTTCAAAATAAGCCTCTCTCAAAGAAAGAACAAAGGATTTTAGCACCACAAAGTAAGAACAGTAGCAAAAAAGACCCAAATAGATATGCAGGCCATGAAAAGCAACAGTTTAAATCAGGAACTCAATATGCATCATTAAGTCACAAAAATGGGTGCAGCTCATCTTCTCTGGAAGCAGAGTGACCAACCATGGTGTTTTGCTGAGTGAAGAGTTTCACTGTCAGTTCTAAGACCAGAAAGGCCTGAGCTTTGGCACCCTATCCAGAAGATAAGAAGTCATTCAGAAGACTTCAGTTAGAAATAAAAGTTAGAGGGGCGCCTGGATGGCGCAGTCGGTTAAGCGTCCGACTTCAGCCAGGTCACGATCTCGCAGTCCGTGAGTTCGAGCCCCGCGTCAGGCTCTGGGCCGACAGCTCGGAGCCTGGAGCCTGTTTCCGATGCTGTGTCTCCCTCTCTCTCTGCCCCTCCCCCGTTCATGCTCTGTCTCTCTCTGTCCCAAAAATAAATAAAAAACGTTGAAAAAAAAAATTAAAAAAAAAAAAAAGAAATAAAAGTTAGAAAAAAGTTTTAAATGTTATCAAGTAAAACTGTCAACATTCATGTAATAAGAGATCTAGAAGGAGGAATTATAATTCTTTAACTGTAAAGATTTAATGACTGAGAAATTTTCCAGAATTGATAAAGGCTGAAAAATCTAAGATGGGAAGGGTTCTAAACTGTCAAACAGGATAACACGTTTACTGTAAACATCAAAGAGAGAAAATTCTAAAAGTACACAGAAAGTGGGGTGCCTGGGTGGCTCAAGTCGGTTGAGGGACCAACTTCGGCTCAGGTCATGATCTCGCAGTTCCTGAGTTCGAGCCCCGCATCAGGCTCTGTGCTGGCAGCTCAGAGCCTGGAGCCTGCTTCAAATTGTGTGTCTCCCTCTCTCTCTGCCCCTTCCCCGCTCATGCTCTGTCTCTCAAAAATGAATAAACGTTAAAAAAAAAAAAAAGTACACAGAAAGAGAGCAAAATACCCACAAAAGAACAAGCAGCAGATGAATAGGAAACTTCTCAAAAACAACATTGGATGTAGAAAAGACGATGGCCAAATATTTTCAAAAGTATCAAAAGAGATGAACTTCAAACGTAGAATTTTGTATTCAACTAAACTGCCTTGGATATAGAAGGGTCTAGAAGGCCTCAAGAACTTTGTCACACAAATCTCTCTGAAGGCAATCTTGGAAGAAATATTTCAACAAGAAAAAAAAAAATAAGAATAACATAAGATACATGGACGCGACTTAGCGATATGTTCTATGGTATAAAAGAGAAAGGAACAGGGGTGCCTGGGTGGCTCAGTCGACCAAGCGCCCGACTTGGGCTCAGGTCATGATCTCGCGGTCTGTGAGGTCAAGCCCCACGTTGGGCGCTGTGCTGACAGCTCAGAGCCTGGAGCCTGCTTGGGATTCTGTGACTCCCTCTCTCTCTCTGCCCCTCCCCCCATTTAGCCCCCTCCCCCACAAGTGAATAAACACCTAACTTTTTTTTTTAAAAAAGAGAAAGTAAAGGAACAAAAAAGTTCATCCAGGACATAAATTGTAAATATCATAGTGAGGGCAGGGGGGTGGCCTGTCGTGGGAAGAAATGGGATGATAAAAGGGAGATCAAGTATGCTAGAAGACAGAGATGCTTATAAGCTCAAGGAATTGAAAAGTCCCCTAAGTGGCAGCCCCGGGCTATTTCTGGTCCCGGTGCGGCCCCAAGGAGGCCAGGCCATTTGCACCTTCCGCGGCGTGGAGGCGGCGCGTGCTCAGCGCCCAGCACCGCGCGTCCGGCAGCCCGGGGCGCGCCCTGCAGGCCCATCGCTCCTCCACCTGCTCTGGAGCGAAGGGAAGGTAAGCGAGCTGAGCTGTGACTCCAGCCAGCCCTTGACCTCCAAGCACGGAGAAGCGGGGGCGGGGCAGGCTGCGCAAACGGCCTCCGGTGAGTCCCCCGACGGCGCTGGTAGGGAGTCGGGGACCCGGCCAGGTGCCAGCACCTAGAGACCTCGGGCGGACCGAAGGGGAGCAAAAAAAGCAAGGGCACTGCCGAGACTGGAAAACCCCCACAACTCCAGAGAGGAAACCAAGGAGGCAGACCAAAAAAAAAAAAAAACCAAAACAAAACAAAACAAAAAACCGGATTAGGGGGAAGAAGAGGGCATCTGGCAGTGTCCTCGGAGGAGGAGGGGGAGGAGCAGTGACCAATGCGCTCCCAGCTCCTTCACCGAGGTGCAGTTTCCTCCTGGGACTGGCCGGCTCGGCTCGGCTCCCACTTGCCCCTTCCCCCAAGCCCGCGCGTCCCCGCCCCCCACCTGCGCCCTCACCAACACCCTCCACCGCACACGAGCCGCCCGCAGGGCCCCGAGGCTCCCCGAGTGGGGAGCGAGTTTCCTTTGGTCTCGGTTACCAGCGACCCCTCTCACCCACACACTTGCCCTCCCGGGCAAAGCTGACTTCCTACCTGCCGCTCCCTGCTCCTCCTGCGTCCCACACTCTGCGGTGGGAACACAGGTGACTGGGCTCTGGGTTTGGGGCTGAGGAGGTCCCTTCTGCTTCTCCACTCTTTCCTCTGGCTTCCCACTAAGGGGCCTGGGAGAGCTCCCCTGGCCTTAAAAGGGGCCCAAGCCCCATCTCATCCTGATCTGCCCCCCTCCAAGGCACTGGCAGCAGCAGCAGGTGTGGTCAACGGGGCCCCCAAATGCCCCAACCAACCTGTGCCTCCCAGATGTGACCCACGCTCACTTTTCTTCCTTCCCTAGTCCTTGTTCTAGGTCGGACAGCCCCTTCTGGGACACAGGAAGGGAGGCAGGAGGGGCTGCAGCCCACCACCCTCTCTAAATGGGCTCTGGCCCACCTCACTTCCACCCTGGAATGGATTGCAGTGGTGGAAATGCAACACCTTATATCCGGCTGAGATCCAGGAAGCCCAGGTTCCCTGTGGCAGCCACCTGAGCTGGGCTGGAACCACTGCCCAACCCAGCCACTTTCACCTTAGGCCTCAAGTTCCCCTTTCCTCTCCCCGCTGATAACAAGGAGGTGGCCTTGCCCTCCGCCACCCTTCTGTGCCTCCCCACCCTGCAAGGTTCTGGTTCCGTCTTTCCTCTGTTCACAAACTACTTCTGGACAGTTGTGTTGTTTTTGTTCAATGTTTCCATTCTTTGACATCCATCATTGCTGCTGTGACCAGTGCCCAAAGTTCAACCTCATCACCTCCTCCTATTCTGCCCACATTTCCCTCCTCCAAGATGCTCTTAGGGGAAGGGGCTTGGGGCAAAGCAGGTGGGGGTAGGGACCACCCCAATCCCAAGGAAGGTGGGGCCCTGCCCCTAGCATGCTGCAGCAGAGTGAGGAACGGCACTCCTGTGTTGACTGGGGAGGGTGTAGGGACCACCTTCTCTCCCTGTTCTGCCAGTAAGGAGGCAGCCATTATTTTTCCCAGCCTGCCCTCACCCCCAATCTGGCTTCCTATCTGCAGTTACTCGAATTGAAAATAAAACCCCCCTTGGGGCGCCTGGGTGGCTCAGTCAGTTAAGTGTCCAACTTTAGATTGGGTCATGATCTCGTGGTTTGTGAGTTCGAGCCCTGCATCAGGCTCTGTGCTGACAACTCAGAGCCTGGAGCCTGCTTTGGATTCTGTGTCTCCCTCTCTCTCTCTCTGCCCCTCCCTGCTCGTGCTCTGTATCTCTCTCCTTCAAAAATAAAGAAACATTAAAATTAATTAATTAATTAACTAATTAATTAAAAACCCTTCAAAAGAAAAGAAATTGACAGAGAAAAATAACCAAGTAATGATCTTAATAATTTAGTGGCAACCACCTAAAAAAATTAGAATATCATAAATATCTTTCAGTCTGACACCCCCTCTCAAAATCTGGATCTATTCAATAAAAAACAGAAAAGAGAAATAAGTAGGAAATATGAAATGAGATGGTATAAAATTCTAAAATGTTATTACATTTAACTAATGTAAATAAATTAAAAACAGAAAGCAAAAGAATCCTAAAACTGTATAAGAAAGCAAAATACAACAAACTGCCTGTAAGATAAAAATATGCAAAAAGTTTGCAGATAAAGGGATGGATACAGATACATGTGGAATAATAATGAAACAAAATAAACGCCAGGAGACTAATTTTAATATGGCAAAATATAATTTTTTGAGCAATAAACACCTTTATTACATGACCAAAAGTAGGAGGAAGGAAGATTTATTTGCCTTTCAGGGCTTTAATTTTCCTTAGAGAGAAGTCTAGTTCCTTGCCCTCTAGTTACATAGTCATCTGCTCGGCCACACTGGTAACATTTATTACCTTCAGCTCCAAAGGAAAATGGAGCATTAAGACTAACAAAATAATCAAGATACAGTTTATAATGACTTAAAGAGAGAGAAAGCAGCAACCAGTAGAATTCCAGGAGATAGACAGACAGATGTAGCTGGAAATTTTAAAGCATGGTCACCAAAATTTATTGATAAAGCATCCTAAGAACAAGTGAAGTTACAGATGCTGTAAGTAACATGATTAATAAATTCACATAGATAGCTGTATAATCAATAACAAATTTTCTGAAGCAGACACAGAACCTGAACAAAAATTCCCCAAAACGCCCTCAGCAGGCTTTTGCCTACCTCTTGCTCTCCAGACCTGTGTCTCATGGCCACCATGTACAGTTGCTGTACAAAGCTTGTAAACAGGTATTGGGATTCACCAGCCTCTGTTGGAGAGGCAGGCGGGGGGGAAGGAGGTCGGGAATAGAAATGGATCAACCAACCTTCAGTATCTACCACATCTTGGTTGTATCATTATTCTGCCCTAACTTGAATGATCAAGAACACCTGGGTCTAAAAAAATTCAAGTCCTACGTTTTTACGTTCAGAATTTCAGACATTGTCGGCTGGCATCCGATGCATCTAAGGCAACTTTTATACTTGCCTCTTCCAAGTTCTTTTGTAGTTTTCCTAATTATTATTCTCTGGAGGTTTTTATGAGCTTTACTTTTATTATAATGTTCTGAAATTATGTGTGACTATGCCTAGCTAGGTCTTTTTAAAGTCATTCTAGGGGCGCCTGGATGGCTCATTCTAGGGGCGCCTTGAGTGTCTGACTTTGGCTCAGGTCACAATCTCCTTGCTTGTGAGTTCAAGCTCCACATCAGGCTCACTGATGTCAGCCTGTCAGCACAGAGCCTCCCTCAGATCCTCTGTCCTCCTTTCTCTGCCCCTCCTCTGCTTGTGGTCTCCACCACACACCCCCCCCCCACCAAAATAAGTAAATATATATATATTTAAAAGTCATTCTGTGCAGCACCTTGTGAGCCCTTTTAATCTGGAAACTTGAATAATCCCTTTCCAATTCTAGAAGTTTCCTTCTATTATTTATTTGGCAATATTTTCTCTTATTGAGACTCCAATTAGTTTGCAGATGTTGGTTTTCCTTGATTGTCTTTCTCGCCTATTTTCTGTTTTATAATTTTGGACTGACTTTTTTCTTCTCTATGTATGGTTTTTCTATTCAAAGTGTGTGCATAGCCCAGCAGTGCTGGCCTCACCTGGGAGCTCATCAGAAAAGTAGAAATTCAGGGGTGCCCGAGTGGCTCAGTCTGTTAAGCCTCGGTTCTTGATTTCAGCTCAGGTCAGGATCTCACAGATCATGAATTTGAGCCCCACATTGGGCTCTGCCCTGACAATGTAGAGCCTGCTTGGGATTCTCTCTCCCTCTCTCTCAAAATAAATAAGTAAACTTAAAAATAAAATGTAGAACTTCAGGCCTCACCTCAGAACTACTGAGTTAGAGGGGAACCTGGGTGGCTCAGTCGGTTAACCTTCTGACTTCAGCTCAGGTCATGATCTTATGGTTCGTGAGTTCGGCCCCTGTGTCGGGTTCTGTGCTGACAGCTCGGAGCCTGGAGCCTGCTTCAGATTCTGTGTCTCCCTCTCTCTCTGCCCCTCCCCTGCTCTCTCTCTCTGTCTCTCTCAAAATAAATAAACTTAAATAAATGTAGAACTTCAGGTCTCACCTCAAAACTACTGAATTAGTCTTTGCATTTTAATGAAATCCCCAGGTGATTCTTACGTACATTTAAGTTTGAGGGGTATTGTGGGTTTTTCTCCCACTGTCATCCTCCATTTCTATTGAAATATTCTCATTGTGGCATTCATATTTTTTTTGTTACTGATAGCCCTTTCTTATACCATTTCTTTTTCAAAGTATTTTATTCTGTTTCATATATATATATATATAATATTTTCTTGAAACTAATTAGTCTTATTTCAAGCTCTCTCCTGTTTCATGAGTTATCTGTTGCCTCTGGGATTTGGCTGGTGGGGGGCTGGTGTATCTTGGTCTAGCTCTTTCCTTTTGCTTTTCTTTTTCTTATGTATCTGTTGATCCTCGATGGTTTCTTTATATTTAAGGATAAAAGATGTGGTGGGCTATTTCATGCACTTGCTATAGGTTTCTCCTTCTGCTGCATGAGAATAATAAGCGTGTTTCCCTAAATGGGAAGCCATTGTATGTGAGAGAGACACGTTGAGCACACTTTATTTCATCATCGGCCACCAAGGAGCCAAACTCAGGACTCCCCTTGGAAAACTTACGTCTTCGAATACCTTCCTTAGGAATCGGATTTTTCTTTTTTGTGATGCAGCCTCTCTGGTGGGTGAGGTAGGGAAGTAAGGAGTCGATTGGAACGATTCTTCTGTATTTTCAGTCCCACTTTGCACTGTAGTCTTTTTCCAGTAGGTTCTGTGGTCTCTCAACTACACTGCTACCCGCCCCCCCCCCCCCCCCCAGGCTATAGTTGAGCTGCATTTTGAGCACAGCCACCCAGGAATGTATCAGCATTGCATGATGCTTTTGTAGACAAGATGATGTGAGGTGGGTGGATTTGTATTCAATGGAATAATCTGAAAAGATTGAAAGAGTGCTGTTTGTTTCAAGCTGGGAGAGGGCTTTACCAGTGAAGAGCAGAGACCTTAGTAACCAGACTGTCTTTATAGCAGTTGATATAATGACATTGAGAGTATGCTGATGAAATCTTCAAATGAGGTAAAAGTAGAAGGCTATAAGAGATTTGATAGAAACAGAATTTTTTAAAAGGTGGTAGGTTGGGGGCGCCTGGGTGGCGCGGTCGGTTAAGCGTCCGACTTCAGCCAGGTCACGATCTCACGGTCCGTGAGTTCGAGCCCCGCGTCAGGCTCTGGGCTGATGGCTCGGAGCCTGGAGCCTGTTTCCGATTCTGTGTCTCCCTCTCTCTCTGCCCCTCCCCCGTTCATGCTCTGTCTCTCTCTGTCCCAAAAATAAATAAAAAAATAAAAATAAAATTAAAAAAATAAATAAATAAAAGGTGGTAGGTTGGAATGATGGATTTAATCTAAAAGAACAAAGTTTAATATAGGCAAGTATAACATCCGGGACTTTGTCCAAGAAACTAACCACACAGGAGTATAGCTTACAAGCAGCAAATGTGATGTGATATAGATGCTAAAAATAGCAAATGGAATTTTAAGTCATACAGATAGAAGTAGCATAGGGCCATTAATAGGTTTGGTTCTCTCTGCATCAGGCAGTCCTTATTCGTGGTATTGTATTCAGTTTGGGGAGCCATTATTTGGGAGCAAACTTATCCTTTTTTTTTTTATTTTAATTTTTTTTCAACGTTTTTTATTTATTTTTGGGACAGAGAGAGACAGAGCATGAACGGGGGAGGGGCAGAGAGAGAGGGAGACACAGCATCGGAAACAGGCTCCAGGCTCCGAGCCATCAGCCCAGAGCCCGACGCGGGGCTCAAACTCACGGACCGCGAGATCGTGACCTGGCTGAAGTCGGACGCTTAACCGACTGCGCCACCCAGGCGCCCCAAACTTATCCTTTTTAAAAAAAGTTTATTTATTTATTTTGAGGGGAGAGGAGCAGAGAGACAGAAAGAGAGAGACAGAGAGACAGAGAGAGAGAGAGAAAATCCCAAGCAGGCTCCATACACAGTGCAGAGCCCAAGGGTGGTCTTGATCCCAAAACCTTTTTTTTTTTTTTTTTTTAACGTTTATTTATTTTTGAGACAGAGAGAGACAGAGCATGAATGGGGGAGGGTCAGAGAGAGGGAGACACAGAATCTGAAACAGGCTCCGGGCTCTGAGCTGTCAGCATAGGGCCCCGATGCGGGGCTCGAACTCACGGACCGCGAGATCGTGACCTGAGCCGAAGTTGGCACTCAACCGACTGAGCCACCAGGCGCCCCAATCCCAAAACCTTTGAAGCAGATCTGAAGACAGTGTTTTGGCTGATGAAATGATCACAGGAAGAATAACTAAAAGAAGTGGAGAGGGGCACCTGGGTGACTCAGTTGATTAAGTGACCACCTCTTGATTTTGGCTCAGGTCATGATCTCCTGGCCCATGGGATCAAGCCCCACATCAGGCTCTGCGCTGACAGCATGGAGCCTGGTTGGGATTCTCTCTCTCTCTTTCTCTCTCTGTCCCTCCTCTGCTCATGCTCTATCTCTCTCAAAATAAATAAACTTAAAAAAAAAAATAAGTGGAGGGGTGTCTGGATGGCTCAGTTGGTTAAGTGTCCAACTTCAGCTCAGGACATGATCTCACAGTTCGTGAGTTCGAGCCCCGCGTCGGGCTCTGTGCTGACAGCTCAGAGCCTGGAGTCTGCTGTGGATTCTGTGTCTCCCTCTCTCTGCCCCTCCCCCATTTGTGCTGTGTCTCTCTCCCTCTCTCTCTCAAAAATAAATAAACATTAAAAAAAAAGAAAATCATCAAAAAAAATTCACATAGGCATTAAGCATTGGCATATGCTCATATTCTTTTCAACTTCGAGATTTTATGAAATGTGAGTGAGGAGGAAGGAAATACAGGTTTGATGCTTTATTAAGTTATAAATGAAAAAAGTCAACTCAGCTATTTCCAGAGAACTGATCAGTGCTCTATAAATTGTGGCTTTGATTTCAGCAAGGCCTACAATATGTCCTGTAGCCTCCCATTTGACTTCTCACAGCCTCGGCAATGGAAAAAAGAGAATAGAAAATGGTGATTAATCAGATTTGTTATTCTGGGATAACCAAAATTGAAGAGGCTTGGGCTTCTGATAGAACAATTATCTTAACTGTTAGCTAAACTTTCCCCATTTTCTGTGAATTTCAATGATTCCTTCCATTCCTGTTATGATTGATGTTGAAGTTTAATAAGAGAGTCTTTAACCACGGCTGCATTCTTGGCTACATGATAATTTCTGGAGACCTAAAACTGTTCAGGTTTGTAAGAATACTAGTAATTAGTTTCTTTTAATCAGTTAAAAGAATTAAGTGGTTTCTTTGCTGATTTACCGTTTGAAGGCTAATCTCGGAAAAGCTAGTTTTACACTAAATTTTACCAAATAATTCTGGTATTCTGATTTAAGAGACCCAGGGACACGTTTAACGAGAAATGGTAAATGTTTCTCTTTTTTGCTAAGTGTTAATTTTTTTGGTTAATGCTCTACCTTTATTTCTTTTGATATGCTCAAGACATAGACAAGCATTCCATACTTAACAGAGTTAAGTGACTCATACATGTTTTACAGAAGCGAGGGGTGCAGCCAGCCCCCCTCCTGTGCACATTTCTCTCCGTTTCTAGCTAAAAGTTCACAGTTACCATCATCATCCCCGAAATGTGTCCTCCTCAATTGGCTCGTCTTTCTCTTTCTTTCCTTCTGTTTCTCTGTGGTTCCTGCTTGGTTAAATCGCAGCCCAAGAGGGGCGCCTGGGTGGCTCAGTCGGTTGAGCGGCCGACTTCGGCTCAGGGCACGATCTCGCAGTCCGTGAGTTCGAGCCCCGCATCGGGCCCCTGTGCTGACAGCTCAGAGCCCGGAGCCTGTTTCGGATTCTGTGTCTCCCTCTCTCTGACCCTCCCCCATTCATGCTCTGTCTCTCTCTGTCTCAAAAATAAATAAACGTTAAAAAAATAAATAAATAAAAATAAATCGCAGCCCAAGGAAGTCCTGTGTGCCTCTCCCCGCACGGCTCAGTATGGCTAGAGCAAGATGCACAAACATATTGCTGGTTCTCACTTTGAATTCCCAGGCACTGTTCTTGAATAGGCCCTTAATGCTCTCTGCCCGTAATGCCATCATCCCGTTCTCCTCTTACACTGCCTTCCAAATCCTCGCTCTACGCAGCTTCCTATTTCACTAAGAAAACAGGAGCCTGTCTATACCAGCCAGCCACCCATCTACCCATCAAAATGCATCTCAGCCGGCAGCTCTGCGTGTTCATGTTCTCCTCTTACTGTGGATGAGCTATTTGTGCCCCTCGCAAAGGTCAACGCTTGGGGGCCTTTGAACTTGCCACTCCCTCTGTCTGGAGCATGACTCCCTCCTTCACCTTGTCGGGGTCTACACTAAAATACCAGTGAGTGTCTCCTGTTCAAAATAGTAACCTCCACCCCCACCTTCCAGCCTCTTTCCCTGCTTTATTTAGCAGTTATCATCAAATGACATATCATACATTTAGTTTGTTTATTTTGATTATTATTTATCTCTCCATAGATGACTCAACATCAAAAAGATATCCATAATTTATCTATAAATTAGGAGGATCCCAATAAAAGTATCTAGGGATATGTACAAGAGTAGGCAAGTGGATTCTAAAGTTTCATATGGCAAAAGAAATAATAGACAGGAAATCTCTGAAATAAAAGAGCAATAAGGTAGAACCAATCGCACCCTAGAATAAAATATATTATAAAAGCCTAAAGTATTAAAACAGTATTAGACAGGCATATTAATTAACAAAACAGAGACAATATGTGGGAACTTAATGTACAAGACAGGTTGTTTCTCATATCATTGGGGAAAATATAAACATTTCAGTGAATGAATTTGGGACAAGTTTCCCACCTGGGAAAAAATAAAGTCAAATTCAAAGCAATATGTAAATTTAATGAGAGTCCCTAGAAGTAATTTTTTTTATACCACTATGTAGTACGTTTCTAAATTCCAAAAAGGAAATATAGATGAGTTAGAATTGTCCAGAAATTTGAAAAAGTAAGACTATTAATTAGGGGAACTGACATTATCAGATATTGAAACAATATAAACCTATGGTAACTAAAAACTATGGACTAGACACATGAACAGACAAGTTTATCCACATTCATGTTCATCCCTTCCTATTCCTGTTTGTTGAAGATAAAATACAACATTCGACTGAGTAAAGTATTATCTTTAAACTATCTTTTGTGTTATAGTTTAATCGTCCGTTACTTTATTAATGGAATTTGAGTTTCCATTAATATAAATAATGTATCCATAAGCAAATTTTAAAATAATGCTTTATCAAGTTGAAGATTGTATTCTATCTTCAACAAATGTGTGTATGTATATTTCTACACACAATACCTACATTCATATAATAAAGTTTAAACAAAGTAGGTGTGTATACACACATCACACACTAGATACACAGGTGTCAACATGGATGAATCTCATCAGCGTTATATTGAGAACTTGAAAAGTGTATTATTCCACTTATATGAAGTTCAAAACATTGCAAAACCAAAAACAAATTGTATAGCAATATATACATATTTAATAAATCTACAGAAAAAGCAAGAGGATAATAAATGCACATCTAATGTGGTGGTTACTTGGTGAACGAGGGGATGGTGGTTACTTGGTGAACGAGGGGGAAGTGTTTGGGATGAAGGGTGATGGGATTTGGGATGGGGATAGACAGGAAGTGGGGGGTAGAATACATTAACAGCACGTCTGAGACTCATTCTCCTTAGAAAGACCTGCTTGCAAGTTTAGACCTTGGCTCGTGTCTAGGAGCTTGGATTTCATCTTGGGAGAGTTCCCACCATTGGCCGATAAGCATGTTTCGCTGTGCCTAACGACAAACAATGTAATTTATACCAAACACCTGCTATTTTTTCACAAGTCTTGGAGCCTATATGTCCAGCCCCCAGTAAAAACCCTGGGCACTGAGCATCTAATATGCTTCCCTGATAGACAACATTTCATGATAGGCAACAACACATGTCACAACTCACTGCTGGGAGAATGAAACACATCTCATGTGACTCCCCTGGGACAGGACTCTTGGAAGCTTGCACCTGATTTCCTTGTGCCTTTTCCTTTTGGCGATATTGCTTTGTATCCTTTCACTGTAATGAATCATACCGCAAGCATTACTGGACTCTGAGTCTGAGTACTCCTAGCTAATATCGAAATGAGTCCCTTGGTCTTAGGAATCTCTTTCAGAGTGGGTTATGTAGGTGTTCACTTTTAAATTTTTATGGGGGTGCCTGGGTGGCTCAGTCGGTTAAGCGTCCGACTTCGGCTGAGGTCACGATCTTGCGGTCCGTGAGTTCGATCCCCGCGTCGGGCTCTGTGCTGACAGCTCAGAGCCAGGAGCCTGTTTCGGATTCTGTGTCTCCCTCTCTCTCTGACCCTCCCCCATTCATGCTGTGTCTCTCTCTGTCTCAAAAATAAAAAAAATAAAAACATTAAATTTTTTTAAATTTTTATGTCTTTCATATATTATAAATATTGTATGTAACCAGTGAATCGAAAGGAAAATAAAGTAAAAATGAATAGTTGCCCAAATAAAGATGAGATGCAACCGTGTAGACAGCATCCCAGTAAAATGAAATAGAATGGCAATGTCTAGCATCAAACCATAGATTACTGTATTCCAGGAACTGAAACTGTGAAAAGGGAATCAGGAAACAATGAAACTGGAAAATTAACCAGAAATAGCCATGGCTGTGAGCCCCGTAACTTCCCCACCAACCCATCTGCCCTCCATGTACTGTTCCTCCTCTTCTTAATCTTCCTCTAGAGTGTGCTGCAAGGATTGAAGCATATTCTTATTTTTCTGTACAGATTGCCTTTTTCTCTATTACTATTTATTGAAAAGACTATGGGGGCATCTGGGTGGCTCAGTCGGTTAAGCGTCCAGCTTCGGCTCAGGTCATGATCTTGCGCTTTGTGAGTCTGAGCCCCGTGTCAGGCTCTGTGCTGACAGCGCGGAGCCTGGTGCCTGCTTTGGAGTCTGTCTCTCTCTCTTCCCCTCCCCTGCTCTGTGTCTCTGTCTCTGAAAAATAAATAAACGTTAAAAATTTTTTTAAAAAAGAAAGGTCTATGAATTACTTTGACACTTTGTTGAAAATTAATAACCTATATCTGTGTGGAAATATAGATGGATGGAGGGAGGGATTGATGGATTTTATATTCTTTTTTGATATATGAGTTTATCTATACTCCATTCCTACATTGTCCTGAGGCTGTAGCCTTATAATACTTTTTTAGATTAGGCAGCATAAACCCTCCCAGTTTTGTTTAAAATTGTTTTAGGCACTCTACATCCTTTGCATTTTCATAGAAAATGCGGAATCAGCCTGTAGATTCCTAGGGGAATCTACTTTTCCTTTATTTATTTATTTTTTTTTAATCTTTTTTAACGTTTATTTATTTTTGAGACAGAGAGAGACAGAGCATGAACAGGGGAGGGGCAGAGAGAGAGAGGGAGACACAGAATCGGAAGCAGGCTCCAGGCTCTGAGCCATCAGCCCAGAGCCCGACGCGGGGCTCAAACTCACGGACCATGAGATCGTGACCTGAGCTGAAGTTGGACGCCTAACCGACTGAGCCACCCAGGCACCCCTCTACTTTTCTTTTAAATTGCCTTGAACCTTTAACTCACTTTGAGAACAACTGCCATCTTAACCATATTGAGTCTTCATTCCACGGATGTGCTCATCATTCTTGTTTGATTTTAATTCAATACTGCTTTATTTGCTTCACATTGTTTCTGCTTTGGTCACTAGGAACTCTTTCAGTTGGTTCTTGTGTTGTTTTGACATACACATCAGTGTGTGTGCATGCGTGCGTGCATACGTACATACATGTAGCACTTTCCAGGGAATCACAAGGTTCTCCACTCTGGCTGATGAGAATTCAAATGCCTCCTAGTTCTGGGTCTTGTTTAGCTCTCAGTTCCCAAGTGCTTTTCATTGCCTGGCTTTGTGTTGTTGTCGCCTGTGCATGTGCTGTTCTGAATTTAGCCAAAACTTAAGATGACCTCTCTGCCAATTTCTGGAGTCCTTTCTCCACATAGCTTACTTCTTTCTCTATAGGACTCTGTTCTGTGAATTGTGCCATCTTTCCAGAATCTGATCTCTGTCTCTTCAACTCAGCAAGATTTCCATGCTTTGTTGGCGTTTCCCCTCCCTGAACTGTGGTCATGAAAGAGCCGCCAGGCAGAAAGTAGAGGTCTCATTGGGAGAATATTTTTATATCCTTCTGGGTCTATTGTCCGATATCTGAAAGCAGTTGTTGTGTAGAATTTGCACATTTTCTGGTTGTCGATGTGAAAGGTAAAGGGTACTACCAGTATTCCACTGTAACAGGAAGAACAACACCCTCTACTGTTTTGGTTGCTATTTAACATGGTATCTATTTTTATAATTGATTACATTTTCTAATATAAATTCCATATGAGGGAATACAGACATGTAAATGTCTTGAACTGTTATTAATTCCACAATTTATATCTGGAGGTTTTTTAAGCTTTCTATATAGATAATTATGTCAATATAATATTTTTTGCATTTTTCTTTTCAATTCTTAGAATTTTTTTTCTTTCTTTTGCTACTTTGCTTTGAGCTTCCAAGATAATATAGACTTGAAGTGGTAATAATGGGCATGTGTTTTTATTCTTTATTTAAAAAAATTTTTTTTTAACATTTCTTCATTTTTTGAGAGACAGAGAGAGAGCGCAAGCAAGGGAGGGGCAGAAAGAGGGGGAGACACAGAATCCGAAGCAGGCTCCAGGCTCTGAGCTGTCAGCACAGAGCCCGATGTGCGACTTGAACTCATGAAACGTGAGATCATGACCTGAGCCGAAGTCAGACGCTCAACCTACTGAGCCACCCAGGTGCCCCTATTCTTGATTTTAAAAGCAACATTTGATATTTGCTGTGGCTGTTTATTATTTCTTTTTTTTAAATTTTTTTATGTTTTATTTCTTTTTGAGAGAGAGAGAAAGACAGAGTGTGAGTGGGGGAGAGGCAGAGAAAGAGGGAGACACAGAATCCGAAGCAGGCTCCAGGCTCTGAGCTGTCAGCACAGAGCCTGATGGGGGGCTGGAATCCACGGATGTGAGATCATGACCAGAGCCCAAGTCAGAGGCTTAACTGACTGAGCCACTCAGGCGCCCCTCTTTTTTTTATTTCTTATTTATATATTGCGATATAATTGACATATAACATTATATTAGTTCCAGGTATACAACATAATGATTCTGTATTCATATACTGTATACTTGTGAAATGATCACCCAATAAGTCTATTTAGCATCTATTTTTCAAAGCCTGATTGAAATACAAGTTAAGAAAGTTGTCTTTATAATTAGTTTGTGGATTGTTTTTATGGTAAACTGAAAAAGTGCCCCCTCCCAAAGTTTTGTTTTCTTCCTAATCCCTGGAACCTGACATATTACCTTATACAATCCAAGAGTGAAAACTCATTTGTATGGAAAAAGATGTTATTTTTTTTTTAATTTTTTAATGTTTATTTTTGAGAGAGAGAGACACAGAGACAGAGTGTGAGCAGGGGAGGGACAGAGAGAGGGAGACACAGAATCCAAAGCAGGCTCCAGGCTCTGAGCTGTCAGCACAGAGCCGGATGTGGGGCTTGAGGCCACGAACTGGGAGATCATGACCTGAGCCGAAGTCAGACTCTTAACCGCCAGACCCCCCTGGCAAAAGATAGTATTAAATGAAGAACCTTGAGAGGAGTCTACTCTATGCAGGGTGGGGTCTAAATATAATTACATGGTTCCTTATATGAGGAAGGCAGAGGGAGGTTTTACACAGACAGACATAGAGGGGATGGCCAGGTGAAGACAGACAGAGACTGGAGAGATGTAGCTGCGGGTCAAGGAACACAGAAGAAGCTGGGAAAGGCCAGGAACAGATTCTCCCTTAGTGCCTCTGAGATGATCTTGGCCCTGTCAAAACCTTGATTTTTTTACTTCTAGATTTCAGAACTGTAAGAGAATAAGTTTCTGTTGGTTTAAGCCACCAAATTTGTGGTAAATTGTTACAGCAGCCACTGGAAATTAATAGTGCTTTTATTTTTAAAAATTATACTAAATCGCATCAGATGTGTTTTTTGTATTTACTGAAATAATATACTTTTTCTCTTTTAATCACTTAATATGTGGATTATGTTAATAAATTTTTAAAATTAATTTATTTATTTTGGGGGGGGAACAATAAAGGGAGGGGTAGAGAGAGAGGGAGAGAGAGGATCTGAAGCGGGCTCTGCACTCAGAGCGGAGAGCCAGAGGTGGGGCTTTAACTCACAGAACATGAAATCGTGACCTGAGCCAAAGTCGGACGCTCAACCCACTGAGCACCCAGGCATCCCTATATTAATGAATTATTTAATGTTAAAGTAAGTCTACATTCCTGAGACGAACCCAGCTTGTTCATGATGTATATAGGTTTTATTTGCCCTTCCTGCAGACTCTCATTAATGATATACTGTTTCCTTGTGACTTTAATTATTTTTGACTGTGTGATCCTTATTTTGGGAGGCCAAGTAATGCCCCCTCTCAAAGATGTCCGCATCCTAATCTACATGGATATATTACCTTTCGTGGCAGAAGGGACTTTGCAGCTAGAGTTAAATGAAGGGTCTTGATCAAGGGAGATTATCTTGTAGTAAGCAGGACTCAGCATGATCAGTGGGGTCCTCAGCAGTGAAGGAAGGAGGCAGGAGATGGAAGGGAAGGTGTGTAAGGCAAGCGATGACAGAGACTTGATGGGAAAGACTGGAATTGCCCTTGCTGGCTTTGGAGATGGAAGAAGGAGCCAGCAGCCAATGAATGGGGCAGCATCTAGGGGCCAGGGATGGACAAGGAGCCGGATGCTGCCCGTAGAGTCTCCAGCCAGAGGAAATGCAGCCCTGCTGACACCTGATTTTAGCCCAGTGAGACCCGCTATTGACTCCTGACACTCAGAACGATAAGATAGTAAATTTGTGTGGTTTTCAGCCACTAAGTTTGTGGTAATCTGTCCCAGCAGCTACAGAAAACGAACACTTTCATTAATCTTGGGAATATACTTGTAGGGCTTCCTTAAAGCCTTAGATGAAGGAGCAATCTTCCAGAGAGAACTCGTATTTACCTCTAGTTGTCTAGGGGCACTGTTAGCCCAGAAACACTGTGAACTACACTGAGGGCTTCAGGGAATGTACTCTTGAAGTACAACTCCAAATAAAGGCCGGTGCTTTTTAGTATTTCCCTCTCTTCTTGCTCCATTAGACAAGGAAAGTTTTCTCATAGTCCCCTGGATGAGGAAGAGAAGTGAGTTGACTTCTATTTCCCCCGAATCCTGGATTAAAACCCTTTGGGGTCCAGCTTAATGTGAAGAGAGCCTCCAGTTAGATTTCCCAACCCGAGTGGCCCTAGGCTTTGACTTCTGTCCCTTTTACCTCAGGAGGCTATCAAAACCCCAAGTTTAAGTTTGTCTGGAATGGAAAATGCCCTCAAGACAAACACAATTTCACCGTCCTCTCTGGTTCTCACTTTATTTAGGTTTTGCCTTGTTTTCAGTACTTTCAAAGCTTCTTGTATTTTTTAGTTGTAGATAGCATTTGTAATTTACAGTAACAGGACTAGTCTGAATCACCTAATCCATCATATTCCAGGAAACCTATGAAAAATTTGCATTCCAAATCTGTCAACACCATCATCTAAACTTCATGTTGGTCTGATTCCACTGTCTTACGTTTCTGTTCCTGTTACTCCTGATGCTTTGTTTTTCTGTTTTGTTTATTTGTTCAATTATAATTTTATTTTCAACAGATCTTCACTTGCCAGATTTCTTTGTAGGGTAGGTTGAAGTTGCTTTCCTCCAGAAAGAATTTGCAGTTATTTTCTCAGTTGCCTGGAGGAATGTCAACCTAGTACCAACTTGAAATAATTTGCTTGAAGTTTTATACATCACCCAGGTATTATGAATGGAACCAAAAACATGCACAAAGGCTGTAAATTCTCAGGGAAAATTTTTCCCTGTCTTTCCTCTGCTCCAGTGTTGATCCAGGCAAATTTTCCTGCTGCCCCTGCCTGTCCCTCCCCACCCTCATCTTTGGGTAAGTTTGTGTTTGTGTTTTTCCCCTCCCTTTACATCTTCAACCACTTCACTGATGATGTTGCCCTTGACATTTAAGCATTATTCAAGGTTCTCTTATAAGACTCCATAATGTGGTCATCTCAAGTCCTGTGTACATATCTTGAATAGAGATCAAAATCAAAGCTTAGTAACATCAGGGACTGGCATTTATTTTTATTTTATTTTATTTTATTTTTATTTATTTATTTTTGGGACAGAGAGAGACAGAGCATGAACGGGGGAGGGGCAGAGAGAGAGGGAGACACATAATCGGAAACAGGCTCCAGGCTCCGAGCCATCAGCCCAGAGCCTGACGCGGGGCTCGAACTCACGGACCGCGAGATCGTGACCTGGCTGAAGTCGGACGCTTAACCGACTGCGCCACCCAGGCGCCCCAGGGACTGGCATTTAAATACTATCTTATTTCTTGGCATCTGAGAACTGCTTATTTTATGCCAATTACTTTATATCATTTCAGCGATGCACTTGAAAAGAAAATTTAAGCATCTTAACCATCATTACTAGTTGTTATGCAACAAAAGTGTGTAGGAAATCTGATCTGCCATTCTGCTAAAATTCATCATTTTATTTTGACAATGAAATTCATCATATTTATTTTTTTATTTTTAAAATTTTTAATGTTTTATTTATTTTTGAGGTAGAGACAGAGCATGAGCAGGGGAGGGGCAGAGAGAGAGGGAGACACAGAATCTGAAGCAGGCTCCAGGCTCCAGCCCAGAGCCTGACGTGGGGCTCAAACCAACGAACCGTGAGATCATGACCTGAGCCAAAGTTGGACGCTTAATCAACTGAGCCACCCAGGCACCCCTGAAATTCATCATTTTAAATTGTCAACTGTCTGAAGGAAATTAAATGGCTAAAGGACTAAGGAGCTAAGCCTGGAGATCCTAAACTATGCACCAATGTGTTCTGCCTCTAGGAAGCCCTCCCTGATTAGATTCTATATCTATCTATCTATCTATCTATCTATCTATCTATCTATCTATCTACCTATCTATTTAAAGTAGCCTTCATGCCCAATGCGGAGCCCAACATGGGGCTTGAACTCACAGCCCTGAGATCAAGACCTGAGCTGAGATCAAGAGTGGGAAACTTAACCCATTGAGCCATCCAAACACCCCAAATTCCATTTAAATTCAAAATGGATTAAAGACTTGAAGGCAAGACCTGAAACCATCAAACTCCTAGAAGAAAACAGACATTGGTCTTAGCAATATATTCTTTGCACCAGTATCCTCAAGCAAGGGCAACAAAAGCTAAAATAAACAAGTAGGATTACCTCAAACTAAAAAGTTTTTGCATGGTGAAGGAAATCAACAAAACAAAAAGGCAGCCTATTGAATGGGAGAAGATACTTGCAAATCATTCATCTGATTAAAGGTGAATATCGAAAATATGTAAAGAACTTACACAACTAAATGTCAAAAAAGCAAATAATATGATTAAAAAATGGGCAGAGGACTAAATAGACATTTTCCCAAAGAAGACTCAGAAGATGCTCAGTGTCACTAGTCATGAAGGAAATACAAATCAAACCTCAGTGAGATACCACCTCACACTGGTAAGATCGACTATTACCAAAAAGACAAAACGTAAAAAGCGTTGGTGGGGATGTGGAGAAAAGGGAACCCTGGTGCGTTGTTGGTGGGAATGTAAATTGGTGTAGGCACTATGGAAAATAGTATGGAGATTCCTCAGAAAACTAAGAAGGAACTACCGTATGATGCAGGAATTCTACTTCTGTGTATATGTTCTAAGGACATAAAATCACTGTCTAGAAGAAATAGCTACACTTCTGTGTTCATTGCAGCATTATGCAGAGTGGCCAAGATATGGAAACAAACTGAGTGTCTGTTGACAGAAAATGGATAAGGAAGATATGGTATATACATATATATGTATATATGTATATGAAATTTTATTCAGCCATGAGAAAGAAGGAAATCTTGCCCTTTGTGACCACATGGATGAACCTAGAGGACATTATGCTAAATGAAATAAGCCAGGCATACAAAGACAAATATGGCATCATCTCCCTTACAGGTGGAATCTAAAAGAAAGTTGAGCTCGTAGCAGGAATGCTTGGCTGACTCAGTTGGAGGAACGTGCAACTCTTGATCTTGGGGGCGTGAGTTTGAGCCTCATGTAGGGTGTAGCAATTACTTAAATTAATAAAACTTTAAAAATAATAGAATAAAGTTGAATTCATAGTAACGGAGAGAATGGTGGTTTCCAGAGATTGGGGAGCAAGGGGGTAAGTATTGACCAAAGGGTACAAACTTTCAATTATAAGATGAATAAGTTCTAGAAGCCTTATGTACAGCATGATGACTACAGTTAATAATAATATAAAGTATATTTGAAATTTTCTAAGAGGGGGTCCTGGCGGGCTCAGTCAGAAGAGCATGTGACTCTTGGTCTGGCTCATGAGTTTGAGTTCCATGTTGGATGTAGGGTTTACTTAAATAGATAGATGGATAGATAGATAGATAATTAAATAAATAAACAGAAAAAAAAAGAAATTTGGTAAGAGTAAATCTCAAGTGTTCTTACCACACACACACACACACACACGTGGAAACTATGTAAGGTAATGGATATGTTAATTAGTTTTATTGTGCTAATCACTTCACAATGTATACATATATCTAAATATCATATTGTATACCTTAAATACATACAATTTTTATTGTTCAGTCATACCTCAAAAAAGTTGGCAGGGGGAGGGGCACCTGGCTGGCTCTGCATGCGACTCTTAATCTTGGGGTTGTGAGTTCAAGCCTCATATTGGGCATGGAGCCCATTTTATTATTTTTTATGTTTGTTTTTTTAAGTTTGTTTTCATTTATTTTGAGAGAGAGAGATAGAGAGTAAGCAGGAGAGAGGCAGAGAGAGAGGGAGAGGGGAGGGACAGGCTCCACACTATCAACACAGAGCCTAATGTGGGGCTTGAACTCACAAACCAGGAGATCATGACCTGAGCTGAAGTCAAGAATCAGACACTTAACCTACTGAGCCACCCAGGCACCCCTAGCATGGAGCTTATTTTAAAATAGATAGATAGGTAGATAAGTAAATAAATGAATGCAAGCTGGCAGGGGAAGTACCCTATCTCCAAATTCGGTTCCATTCTGAAGTACTTGTGCATTTGGACTTCAACATATGTCTTTTGGGAGACACAATTCAGCCCATAGCATCATTCAAAACTGATTTAAAAAAAAAAACACCTTGAGAACCTTCACATTTGTATTAAAATCTATAAAATTAATATAGAACGGATAGAGTTAGGTCTTCAGAAGACCGTGATTCTGCTAGTCTTACTATAGGCATTAAATTTAGCCAAAAGGGGTGCCTGAGTGACTTAGTTGGTTAAGCTTCTGACTCTCAGTTTCGGCTCAGGTCATGATCTCATGGTTTCATGAGTTCAAGACCTACATTGGGCTCTGTGCTGACAGTGTGGAGCCTGCTTGGGATTCTTTCTCTCTCCCTCTTTCTCTGCCCCTCCCCTGCTTACGCTGTGTCTGTCTCTTTGAAAATAAATAAACTTAAAAAAAAATTTAGCCAAGAGATATCAGCCTAAAAACAAAAGAGATACTAGAGATGTTTGCAGTGTTTATTCAGTACAGTCTAGGAAAAAGGAACACTAAAGCTTGGGTATATGTTGTGGAGAAGGATATAGAAGTTCTAGTCACTAAAGTTCCTTTTTGGCATTTACTGATTCAAAGTAACCTTCAGATTATTTGTTTCCCAGGCATCTTGATAGGAAAAACTTTGTCTTGAATAGTAGGAGAATTCTAGTCACTTAAAAGTGATATAGTAGGGACACCTGCGTGGCTCAGTTGGTTAAGCATCTGACTCTTGATTTCAGCTCAGGTCATGATCTCATGGTCATGAGATCGAGCCCTGCATTAGGCTCTACACTGAGATTGGAGCCTGCTTAAAACACACTCTCTCTCTCTCTCTCTCTCTCTCTCTTCCCCTCTCTCCTTCTTGTGCATTCTCCCCCTCTGTGCAAAAAAAAAAAAAAAAAAAAAAAGACATAAAAAATGGTAAATTAACTCATTTGCATTCTAGTGGTGTATATCAGACTCCAGTGTGTTTGATTATCTTTAATTTGTCTATGAGGCACTGATCTACTCTGCATATATTAAGTTAACTTACTATTTATCAACATATGAGAAACACAGTGATCGCAATTTATTGAAACCCCATGAGGCCTCATTTCAAGGGCCACCTTGACGCCACCCATCATTGTACCTTCTTAAAACAGGTGTTTGGGGCGCCTGGGTGGCTCAGTCGGTTAAGCGTCCAACTTCAGCTCAGGTCGTGATTTCGAGGTCCGTGAGTTCGAGCCCCACGTCGGGCTCTGTGCTGACAGCTCAGAGCCTGGAGCCTGCTTTGGATTCTGTGTCTCCCTCTCTCTCTGCCCCTCTGCTGTTCATGCTCTGTCTCTCTCTGTCTCAAAAATAAATAAAAAAAAATTTAAAAAAAATAAATAAAAGGAAACACTTTAAAAAAAAACAACAGGTGTTTGTAGCAGAATGTTCGACCATGTCTAGGGACATAAGTCAATGCCTTTTGGGCAATATAACCTCTTTTATCACAACCTGAGCCTTCTCTATAACAGCAAAATAATTTGGTCCCTTCCTCAATGACGTGAAATGAACATAAATTTGTGTAGTCATCACACGCTCTTTCATTTCACAGCAGTGGCATAAAACTCTAAGGTGGGCAAAATACCCCCTTCTCACAGGCAACTTGCAGTAGTGTTCCCTCAGAAAGTCTGGGGGCAACAAGTGAAGGTTGTGTTTGTAGGCCAAGCAAATAATTTGGATCAGGAGTGTGTGTGTTAGAAGTAAGGAAAGATTCATTGTGAGGGCAAAGACGTGAATCTGCTGGTTTATTCGTTGGAAGGGGAAACGTTCAGTTTAAATCGATAGTTACACTATGGAGCCTGGAAATGTAGAAGTTTTCCTTGGTCTTTGACTACTGCTACTACTGGTGATGATATGTTCTGTTTTACCTTCAGCCATTTGAAGAGCCACCCTTTAACAGACAATGGAACACACCTACCAAACTCAAAATTGCTACTTAATTTAAGCTGGTGAAAGCAAAATGTTTACTTTGTATCTTCAGTGTCTTACGACCCTCTTATACCACTTGGTTTCAGTATCAAGTTTGGTGAATTAGAGCGTGCCCATTAAAAAAAAATGAGATACAACAAGATTGAATTATTGTAAAGGGGTGCCTGGCTGGCTCAGTTGGTAGAGCATGTGACTCTTGATCTTGGGGTTGAGTTGGAACCCCACACTGGGTGTAGAGATTACTTAAAAATAAAATCTTAAAAAAAAAAAAAAACACCTCACAATCCCGGCACACTAAAATACTTTTCAAATATAGTTTTTCACTTTTTGCATATGTATTTTTAGAGCTAAAATACATTAACAGTTTATCTTACTCCTGTGTACTTAGTAGTCTATCAAATGCATTTCCCATATTTCTTATTCTAACCATTTAAAAAATTACTGTGGTTAAATATACCTGACATAAAATTTATCATTTTAAGTATTTTAAAATGTACATTTCTGTAGCACTAGGTACATTCACATTGTTGTGCAACCATCATCACCATCCATCTCCAGAACTTTTTCATCATCCCCAGATGAACTCTATACTCCCCATTCCTGCCTTCCCCTGGCAACCACGATCTACTCAGTCTCCATGAATCTGACTATTCTAGGTACCTTATATGAGTGGAATCATGTAATATTTGTCTCATTGTGTCTTATTTACTTCACTCTGCATAATGTCTTCAAGGTTCATGCATGTTGTGGTGTCAGAAATCCCTCCCATTTTCAAGTTAAATAATACTCCATTATATGTGAATATACCACATCTTACTTATCCATTCATCAATCAATGGATGCTTGGGCTGTTGCCACCTTTTAGTTATTGTGAATAGTGCTGCTATGAACATGGGTGTAAAAATATCTGTTCAAGTCCCTTCTTTCCATTCTTTCGGGCATTTACCCATTAGTGGACTTGGTGTATCATATGGTAATTCTATGTTTAATTTTTGAGGAACCACCATGCCATTCCCCAAGTCTAATCATTTCTATTGACTGTATAATATCCCATTTGTTTTCTATACCTTTATTTCCCAAGCCATTCCAGAATGTTTTCTAAGGATCCTCAAGTTTTCATCCCCCCCCCCCCCCATTGGATGGGAATGAGTTTTGGTTTAAACAATGCTCCAGGTTTTTGTCCCAGTTAAAAACAAAAGCAAAAACAAAAACTCATATACGGGAGCACCTGGGTGGCTCAGTTGGTTAAGCATCTGACTTCGTCCTAGGTCATGATCTCACCATTCCCAAGTTCGAGCCCCACGTCGGGCTCTGTGCTGACAGCTCAGAGCCTGGAGCCTGCTTTGGATTCTGTGTCTCCCTCTCTCTGCCCCTCCCCCACTCACGCTCTGTCTCTCTCAAAAATAAACATTAAAAAAAACCCTTATATACACATATTGTTACTTCTGATAGCTGATAATTAAGTTGATTTTTGCTTCGTGTCATCTCACAACTATTCCCTTGTACCTAGGAAGTGCCCTATCCACAGGAGCAAGTCCTCTCTAGCTAGACCTCTGCTTTCCAATCTGGTCGTCACTAGCACACATTTAAACTTGAATCAGTTAGAGTGAAATAAAAAATAAAAATTCTTTCCCTCAGTTGCACGAGCCACATTTCCAGTACATAATAGTCACATAGAGCTAGTGCTACTGACTTGGGTGACACAGATGTAGAACATTCCCATGATCCCAGAAAGTGCTGTGGTGAGTGCTGCTCTAGACTCTGACCTTTCGGCTAATTGGAGCCTATGAGTTATTCCCAGAAATGACTAAATCCGAAGGGACAGGCCCATGATACCACATTCAGAAGAGAATGTCACAAACTCTAAATTGTGAGTTTCATCATTTATAATGGGCATATCTCTTCCAGGGGCAGGAATACTTCTGCCTACTATTTCCCCTATCATTCTTCTTCAAAATATGAATTAATGGCCTTAAGTTTTTTGGTGATGGTCACCTAATCCAAGTTGGATCAATTAAATTCCATCTCCTTCCCTTGGAATTTGAAAGCGGGAAAGTGAAGTGTTCAGTCAAGTCCTCTAGGTGTTTAGAACTATAAAGCCAGGAACATAAGTCCTATCTCACTAGTGAAACAGATTTGGATAAAGTAACAGAAAGAAAATGAAAGCAGGTAAGCAGAGATTAGGGTGCTGTTTAGGGTTTCTGTATTCTGGTTTCCTAGGCCCATCTGCATTCCTGACTTTGGAATCAAGGACAAAACCTACCCACATCCTAATAGTGAATTCTTGTATGCTGAAGTTAACTTAGATTGGTTTGTTTTGTCACACTGGGAATTGGAACCCTAACTAATACACACACGTACATACACTATAGATATGGGTATTGTCATGTTCACATTGTAGAGGTATGCGTGGTTGTGCAAAACATCGTACTTAGTTGTTGCACTGGGCCTCCTCCAGACTCCCTGTAGCTCCTCTGATCTTTCTCTACTTTTCCTCTTGCTTTACTTCCTTCTCATCTCAGTGCTCAGGCTGTCCTCTACTTTTTCCCTCTTCTTTTCCTTCTCTTGATCAAAGTATGCCCTTTGCTATCTTTCTGGCGTGGAAGCTTTATAAAATCAAGCCATGTAACATATTAACAACTGGCTTTATTCTTTAGCCTGTATTGCATTTTACTCTCTCAGGCCTAGGTAATTCAGTCAACATTCATTAATGAATGACTGAATAAATAATCCCCGACAGGCCAAAGCAGTGGATGTTGAGCTTTAGCATCTGGTCTGAATAGAACTGAGTAGGGTAATTGTGCAAATTTAGCACACTACTTTTACTTTAGATGGACTGATTAGGAGAGACCTCACCTCTAGGACAGGATGAGTCAACTATGAAAAGAATCCCGGCATCAGCATCCCAGAGGGAAGGGACACATACAAGTGTTCTAGGTAGGAAAATGCTTAGTGTTGCCCAGGAACAGAAAGGAGGCCAGGGTAGACAGAGTGGAGATAGGAAGGCAGAGTAGCATGAGCCCTGGGAGGCAGGGCCTTCAGGCCCTGGTAAAAGGTTATGACAATATCTGAAGAGCAATAGGAAAATTGTAAAGGGATTTAAGCAAGGAAGTGACCTCATCTGAGTTGTGTTAAAAAAAAAAAAAAGTCCTTCTGGCTAGTTTGGAGAATGAATTTTAGGACGACAAGCAGGGGACCAGTTAGGAGGCTATAACAATTGTTGGCCAAGAGATCATAAGCGCTAGGCCTATGAGGATTGGAGGCCAAAGGACATGGAGCACTTTGTGACCACATTTGAGGTTTTGAAGGTAGAAATATAAGCTCTTACTGATGAAAAAGTTGCCCTTTTTACCTTTTAAGTAGCCAGCCCCCATGTTAAAGTTGTTAATGAGTAGACCTAGACCCTAGGGAATCAAGAAGGGCATGCCTCTCCGTTTCATAGGCTCTGGGCTCAGCTCTTACCAAAGTACCTTGAGACCAACAATCCCCCAGCATAAAATCCTGCCATTTTCCTCCCGTTCCTTTGAGTGAACTTGGGAGGTGACTGCTGAAAAAAAGACTCTCAGCAAGAGGACTGCAGCGTTTGGGGTTCGGTGGTACACCCCTAACTTTTAATTTCAATAAATTTTGCTTTTAATTTGGTATTGGTTATTTTACATTGCACAAAGTGAGAACAGGCATTTTGCTAGCAGCATCTCCCTTTTCATCACGAATATTGTATTCACCGTTTCAACTCCAAACAACCAAGGGCAAAATTCCTTTAAAATAATTCATCTGCCATTAAAAATGAGTTTCCCTTTCACCTATACAAATCTCGTGCACCTGGGACCCGCTTCCCGCCGCACAGACAAATGCTCTCATTGTCTGTGCACCAGTCCCCCTGGATTTTATGCAGCGTGCATTTCCTGCTCGGAGCTGCTTGCTGGCTGTGTGCGTGCTTCCCTCGTCCCCCTGCCCCCATCCGGATCCGAGGCTTTTGTTTCTCACATTTCCTCAAGACGCTATTAAAATGCATGGACTCATCGTTACTAAATAAATGAATGACTAGGAACTTTTCTCTTGGCTGTTAACCTTTAGGCCACTGTCCAGTGAAGTTCTCAAAGGCACGTGAACCCAGCATCTCACGTAAAGGGGCCAATCCACATGCAAACAACCGAAACGTGGACATTATTTCCCAAACTTGTCGTGTTACGGGGACACTTTGGCATTTCTCAGAGAAACGCTTTGCAGGGCCCTCCAAGGGCGGGCCGCGGCGCCCCACGCGGCCGCAGCGCTCGCTCCCGCGTCTGTAAGGCGCGAGGAGGGGGCGAGGAGCTGGCCGCCCCGGGCCGAGCGGAGCGGGACCTCCGGGCGGCGACGCTCTGGCCCGAGCTGGCTCGTTGGTTTCCGCGCGGCCGCTCGGGCCCGCGCGGTCCAGTCACCAGGGGGCGCGCTGGCCGGCGCCGCGGATCTCCGAGCTGCGCGGCCCGACTCGCGTCCGCCATATTGGATGCCGCAGCCGCTGCTGCCAGCGCTTCCTCCTCCGTCTTCGCTGTGCGCTGCTGGTTCCTGCGGCCCGAGCGGCGGGGAGGTGAAACAGGAGTCTGACGAAGGAAGAAGAAGGAGGGGGTGGGGAGTGTAGGGGACGGGGCTAGAGGGCGGAGGACCGAGACCGAGCGGGGCTGAGAAGAGAAGGCGCCGCGGCCCAGCCCCTCCCCCGCCCGCTGCCGACCCGCCCCGGCCTCGCCTGTGTTCCCCAGACCGGCGCTCCGCCCGCCCTAGCGGCCATGCCGGAGCCTCGCTGCCCCTGAGGGAGTCTTTCCCTGCCAGTGCTTGCCCTTCCGCTTCGGCCCCAGGGTCGCAGCGGCCGGGTCTCCCGCCGGCGCCCCTCCTCGCGGCGGCGCCGCCGCCCGCGTCTCGCTCTTCCCACCCAGTGCAGTGGCCGCCGCCTCTTCCGCCGCCGGGCTCGGGGCCTCCGCACCGACAACATGGAGGCTGTGAAAACCTTCAATAGCGAGGTTGGTATTGCAGTCTAGCTTCCCCTCCTACCCATACCTCCCACCGGGACGAGGCCCGCGTGAGCCGGGTGGGTGCGGGCCTGCAGGATTTCCCAGGGTGGGGCGAGTGGCGGCCTAGCTGTGTCTGGGAGGAGGGGGAGGGGTGTTTCTCTGCCCCGCGCCCCTCCCCCGAGTCCGAGGGGAGGGCTGGGGGAGGGCCGCCCCGGGGCGGAGGGAGGTTCCGGTGTCTCCAGCGCCCTATTGAGTGGCTTAGGGGTTGGAGGGAAGGCCCCGTTGGGCCCTCCCCCGGAGGCTCCTGGCTGGTCTCTCGGGGTCAGTTCCGCCGAGGCCTGGCCCGCCCACCTCTTTCGTGGGCTTGCGGGATTTTAACTGCACGCCGGACATCGCTGCCCAGACTTCCTCGGGGTCCTTAATGAGGCAGGCACCGATGAGGGTAGTACAGGAAGGGAACCTAACAGGGTTGATGATCTATGGTCACGTTGTACGTACTGTTTATATTTGAGATACTGTTGGCTAGGTAACCTGCCAGCTAGGGACTTACGCTAAGAGAATGGTTGATGGGGACGCAGGATTGTTACTTGTCCCTCCTCTCATCATTAGGGCATAAAGACACAAATGGTAGGCAGAGGTCTGTGCTTCAGGAGAGGGAAGATGTTGGGGAAGCCTTTCCCACGGGCTCATTCATAATGTCAAATCTAACACTAGATTTTAAAGCAGGTGTCCAGTTTTCACTATTTAATTGAATTCACTAGTCTGAAAGGAGACAGGTTTTAATAAAGTACGTTATTTTTTTAAAACTCCGACGTAAATAGATCTTAATGCAAACATTAAACATAACGAGCACCTATCTACATAGCCAGAATTATCCTTATCTGTCTTGGAAAGAATTTTAATGTGATGTTAACTAAAGTCGCATGAATTTTATGAACTTCTGATGCGGAAGTGCTGGTACTCTATTCAGTAGTGTCATTAACAAAATCTTAAATATTCACCTTTTAAAATACCAGACATGTTACTGTTGATAATATGAAGAGGAGGGGCGCCTGGGTGGCGCAGTCGGTTAAGCGTCCGACTTCAGCTCAGGTCACGATCTCACGGTCCGTGAGTTCGAGCCCCGCGTCAGGCTCTGGCCTGATGGCTCAGAGCCTGGAGCCTGCTTCCGATTCTGTGTCTCCTTCTCTCTCTGCCCCTCCCCCCTTCATGCTCTGTCTCTTTCTGTCTCAAAAATAAATAAATGTTAAAAACAAATTTAAAAAAAAGTATAAAAAAAAGAGAATATGAAGAGGATAATGCTTTTTTTAAAACTGTCTTACATTTTTTTTCTTTTATTTCTTCTTCCTTTTCTTTTTTTTAAGAATTGGCATTTGGGAAGCTTAGCAAAGAGGCTAAATAAAAGTTAGATAACATTCGTGTGAGTTGGGCTCTCCATATTACAGTACACAGCAATGACACAGATGAAAACAAACTTTTTTTTTTTTTTTTATAAAGGATTTTCTTTTTTGGTATTGGATTTTCTTTCTCTTTTTTTTAAAAAATTTTTTTTTTTTCAACGTTTATTTATTTTTGGGACAGAGAGAGACAGAGCATGAACGGGGGAGGGACAGAGAGAGAGGGAGACACAGAATCGGAAGCAGGCTCCAGGCTCTGAGCCATCAGCCCAGAGCCTGACGCGGGGCTCGAACTCACAGACCGTGAGATCGTGACCTGGCTGAAGTCGGACGCTTAACCGACTGCGCCACCCAGGCGCCCCTCTTTCTCTTTTTTAACCATTTAATAAACAGAGTGGTAGACTTGGGAATCTTTTTTCCATTTTATTTATGAATTTACAGCTAATAACTACAAAATTTGGTTCTTTCAGCAATACTATGTAGTGCTTAAAATCTAAAAGAAAAAAATATTGGTACTGTATGTTCCAATTTATTGCTAATAGTTTCTCAGCTGTGCAGGAAAGAAAACAGCTCTATGTAGCCTTTTTATTTGCTACATACTGTGTTACAGCACTATGGAATGTTAAAGTTTTAAGAATTACATATTTTTTAAAAAAAAGCCTTTCTCTTATTTCCAGTGCAGTGATTTGACTTACCCCCCACCCACACTTTTTTTTTTTTTTCTAAGTTTATTTTTTAGTAATCTCTGCATCCAACGTGGGGCTAGAACTCCCAGCTCGGAGATCAAGAGTCACATGCCTTTCTGACTGAGCCAGCCAGGTGCTCCTACCCCACCCCTTTTTGATGGGTGTTTCTTCTGTTTGTCTAGGGGTTTCCTAATATATATCTTCCCTCACTCCAGCACCCCCCCCCCACAAAATTTTGAATAGGATCCCTCATGTGATAGAGTAAAGGTGTTAACTACACTATGGTCGTCACAATAGAGCACAGTGGAATAGAAATGGTATATCAGTTTTTCAATTTAGTATTGCCATTAAGGATAGGGGGCCTAATATTTACATGGCTAGCTGTATATTTAACCTGTTTTCTCATCTAGTCTTTACAGGAATTTGAAATTGGCAGTAGTAGTTCCATTTTAGTGTATGTAGTGTGCTCCCCTTTCTCCCTACGGGTTTCAAAGAAGTTAGAAAATCTTTCAACTTTTATTTACTAATCTGCTCAAACTTCACCATGTTTGAATGTGGAGTTAGCTTAAAAATAGCAATATGGAGTCATAGAGTGTTGGGGGAGGGAAGTACTGTCGAAAAAGATTCAGAGGAATACATTTTTTGTTTTAAACACAAAATACATAATCTTTTTTTCTGATTTTGAATATAGTTTCTGTGAATGTAATGCTTGCTGTTGTAGTAATTTTGTTACAAGCAAGCATATAGTCATGGGAAATAGTTCAGTAATGAATATTTTCCATTAAATCATGTATCGTAAAGGGTAAAAATAAAAAAAGAATCTTGAGTTATAGTATTAGGAGAAAAGGATGTTTTAGAATGTTTACTTATAGTGAATTTGGCTTTTAAAGCCTGATTTAAAATATGAAATGCTTAGGTTTTATGGCTTGCTAATTCTCAGGTTATTATTATTTTTTTAAGTTTATTTATTTTGAGAGAGAGAGAGCATGTGTGGGAGAGCTGGAGAGGAGCAGAGAGAGAGAGGGAGAGAGAATCCCAAGCAGGCTCCATGCCGTCGGCACAGAGCCCAACGTGAGGAGCTCGATTTCACAAACTGTGAGATACGGCCTGAGCTGAAACCAACAGTTGGACCCTCAACTGACTGAGCCACCCAGGCACTCCAGTTCTCAGGTTTTTTAATATTGACCCCCTTCCAGCACTGGCTTGAAAATAGGGACATACAGTACCAGAGATTTGAAAGTTAAGAATATTGATTTTTTTTTTTAAGATTTTATTTTTAAGTAATCTCTACATCCAACGTGGGGCTTGACATCACAACCCTGAGATCTAGAGTCACATGCTCTATCGATTGAGCCAGCCAGGCAACCCAAGTTAAGAATATAGATTTTTAATTTACAAACCATGGATGAGTTTCAGTCTGAAAATTCATGCCTTATGCATCGTGTTTCTGAATCATGGTCAACAGGTGCTGCTGCCCCCACCCCTACCCACCATAATCTCTCAAAGGGAGTCTGTGCCCTCTCCTTCCCTGTGTTCAAAATCACTGTCAGAAGATCCTTTATGTGGTAAATTCCTTAGTTATCTTGAGTTCAATGAGATTGAGGTCTAAGAACTGATATTTAAGTGCGCACTGTGCTGGTTTTGTGAGAAAGCCGTCATTTACAGATAAGTGTCATCATTGTGATGAGTTAATCCCAGGAGCAGTAATGTCAGTTCTGAAATGATGAAAGAAAGTTTGTCCACGTTGGAATATAAGATTCCCTAAGAGTCAGTGCTTGACCTGGGCAGTTAACTGAGAGAATTATTATCATTACAAGTATTGTAGTTGTAGCTGCTCCAAGATGGTGTCATACCCTTGTTACGGTGGTTTAGAGTTCTCACTTCAGTGAAAGGGGACTCGTTGGTCTGCTGAAATTCTGTTAACTATTTTAGGACCACAGCTGATTACTGGAATGTGGCAGTTTTATGTGAGCTGTCCCTAAGAATGCCACTGAATGGTGGTCATTGTGGTAGGGTTATTACTTTGTTTTTGAAAAGATGGAAAAGACTAGCAATGCATAACTCTTTCCTCAGAAAATCATAACTTAGTTGGAGAGGGCACTTTCATGATAAAGGAACTCTTTTTTTAATTAATTTTTTTATTTATTTTAATGTTTATTTTTTTAAGAGACGGAGAGACAGAGTGTGAGTGGGGAAGGGGCAGAGAGCGAGAGGGAGACACAGAATCTGAAGCAGGCTCCAGGCTCTGAGCTGTCAGCACAGAGCCTGATGCGGGGATCGAACCCACCAGCCGTGAGATCATGACGTGAGCTGAAGTCGGACGCTTAATGGACTGAGCCACCCAGGCGCCCCCATGATCAAGGAACTCTTAAAGTAATACATGGAAAATATAAGAATCTGTTATGCACTGGCTATACTTAGACAAAGTAACTAGAGGAAATGAATTTTACTTGTGTGTTGGATTCTTTAAATTTTTAAGGACTTATTATACTTCAACAAGTTAACATTAATACTTTAACATAATCAAATACGAGTTAGTGATCAGTTTTTTTCCCCTAGATTCTTTGTATAGCTTGTTGAATTACTATAGTTGTTTCTTCTATCATGATCCATTTCTCTTGCTGCTCAGAAAAGGCTGAGTGGGATAATAAAGAACCAGATATGTAGATTTGAGATGTGTCCAGTAAATTACCACAATTCAAATTTTGGATTTGCCTTGGTTCATAAATTCTGAAATGGTTCTAGTACCTTTTATCATCTTTAGGATGCCTAAATTCTTGGTGTGTTTTGTCCTTAGGATCCTTCAGTTAGTCAATATTAGCAGATGTAGACTTTCAAGAGTCACGTTAACACCTAGGACACTTTCCTCTTCTGTGTCTTGTCTTTCGCATTGAAAGTGAAGTCCCATCTCTGTTTTACTTCATTTCCAGTTTTGTTTCCATAGTGTTCATTTGTCCAACTATAGGACTTTTTATAATCTTCCCACCAGTATCTAGTAGTAGACATGGGATGGTGAACAGTGGAAAAGGTAGAGGGAGTAATAAAACGCGTGAATTTTGTTTTTATTTGTGTATTTTTCTTTTGTCTGTGGTTCAGGAAAGGAATTTTATGTGAAGCAACCAGAAGACATTGCATTTTTGTTTCATTTTCACCTACCAGGGAATCTGTCTCCTATTTCCTTTCCTTTCCTGTTTTAACTTTCTAGTGAGTACTTTGGTTAATTGTATCAATCAAGCCATCTTTTTTGTTTCCACGCTGTGAAACTCTCTTAAAGATAGGCATACTTAGTGTTATAAAGGGAGGAACCCTTCACTAACGCCTCCCTGCTCCAGTGGTTTAGATTAGGGTTTTTCACCCTCAGTACTATTGATGTTTTGGGCTGGATAATTATTTGTTGTGAGGAGCTGTTCTGTGCGTTATATGAAGTTTGGCAGTGATCCTGGCCTCTACCCACAAGGTGCCACTATTGTGACAACCAGAAATGTCTGCACATTATCAAATGCCCCTTGGGGAACAAAATAGACCTTGGTTGAGAATCACTGATTTAATTCCCATTACGTGATCTTAGAAAACTGTACTTTCACTCTTAGTGATTACTGTAAGTAATATAATAATAGTTTTTCCTACCAGATGATAAGTTTCATGAGGACAGTGACCATATATTTTCATTGCCTCATATCCTCAGTACATAGCACAGTACCTTGATACATAGTGTGTGTCAAATAAATACTTCTTGAATGAATGAATGAGTGGTATACTATGGACTGAATGACCTGGATCAAGGTAGTTAACATTTCTGGACATTTGGTTTTCTCCTATGTAAAGAAAATGATTGATTTGAGATATTTAGGTTTCCTGTTAGAAGATTCTTTGGTTAAATATAAAATTAATGTGGGGGTAGAAATTTTTTAATTGAAACTCCGATCTGTTTGTAATGTTCAGTTTACTAAGGAGAGATCATTGGGAGGGGACTATTCCATTTGAAGGTTCTAGTTAGATTAAGCTTCATTTTTTGATTATGCTATTTCCAAACCTTTTTTTGCTTTACTGTTTTTCAGTTTAAAGCAATGTATGATAAAACTTGTGGGGTTTTTCCTTATATTATTTTGAAAATTTAGAAAACAAGGATAATGGAGATTGATAATAGTGCTTTTTGAGAACATGCTTGGGAGTGTTATAGTCTTAATTGTTCAAGATTAAATGTAAGCATTTTTTTGGCAAGATTGAAATAGCTCTATCATTTTATTTAGGCTAGCACTGAGTTTGTTATAGTAACTTTGGTTGACATTTAGGGGACATCTGTATTCCCCAGATTCCTAAATAGTCATATTTTATGATCGCTTCCTTCTTTTTTTAGAAGTATAGTTGGCTTAGAATTAGTGATGATATTACTAGTCACACATGGAATTTCAGATATCTCTTTCTAGGGCCAGTTTTGCTGTTATTGGACAACTTCTAACTCAAAATGGTATGAGAAAATGTAATCAACCTTGACCTTGAACACTGGCTGAGCTCCTGAACTCGAATGAGCTCATTTTATCTGGTTTTGTTTTCTCAACATCTTTCTCTACTCCTCTCTCTCAGGATTGTGCCTCTACTCCTGCTTGTACAGACTGCTTTTTCCAGCAGCATGGACACAAGAAGCATAGTAAGATGATTATAACGCACATAAGGCAGGCCCTTTGGAAAATACTAGGTTTAAATTGGAAGTGAAATGATGTCTTGATTATATGGGCCATACTTGGGAAGTGGAATAAATTTTGTCACTTCGAATATATTAGTAATCTTAAAGAGAACATCTAGGGAATAGTTGAATTTCTTCACAAAAAATAGGTTAAGTGGAAAAAAAAGTTATTGTGCTTAATAGTGAGCATAAATCATATATACTCTTGCTGCATTTACTTACATTCTGCTCCACATAACTTTACTGTAATGCAAAAGGAATATAACATTACCTATTTAATGTGAATAAATTGCAAACCTGTTAATTTGATGGTTGGAAATAAAATACATCTTATATTTTGAGGAAGTTCTTCAAACTATAAGATGATAGATCATTGACAGATATACTGCAGGGTTGGAGAAACAAAAAGACTACATCAAATTTTTGGTTTTCTAATTATGAAGGAGCAGATTTTGGTAGAGCTACTGATATGAGAAATAAATGCTGAAAAGAAATTTTTCTGTCGCCTATAATTTCTTATGTAAGTTAATTCTATCTCAAGTTTGATGATAAACGATGCATTTGTGCTTTGGTTTTTAGTTTTATGCATTTGGTCTTCTGATCTGGTTTTACAAGAATTTCTTACACACCATATTTTAAACTCAGGGAAGGATATGTAAATGCATTGTGTCGTCTACTATAGGTCAGGAAGTGTCTCGGTAACTTTGACCTTACCACCTTTGGTCAGAATGGAGAATAGAGAATATTCGCTAACGTGTCTTAAACACAGTTATGGCTATGAAGTTAATGTGTGGCAAATTTGTTTTTAAAATAATTCCACAACTTAATATAATTTATGTAGGTTGATTTGAAAGACCTAGGATTTTATTCTTTCATTTAGCCAGTAAAGTGCTTACCCATGTACCAGGCACTTTTCTGTCTGCTGGGACACAGTGGTAAACAAGACAAGCAGGAAGCATACCCTTTTTGGAGCTGATGTTCTTGTAATCCTCCCCTGCCTCCATCCGCCTTATGTGCCTGAGTGAGGTGGTGCAGAGCTGGTGAGGCTGTGCGGGCAGGCCCGACGCTGGGGCTCTGCGCTTTGGGGACCGGCTGGCCGCAGCCCTTCTCACTTCTGGTTGCTCCTCTCAGCATTTTGCCTTAAAGAGTCTAGAATGCTCACCTGTTATTCAAAATAGAGATGAGCAAGTAGACTTATTTCAACAAGAACATGGTCTTATGTTTCAATAGTGGGAAAACAAGATGAGCTACATTAAGTTTTATTTTATGCCAAATTTTGTATCATGTATTTATAGAAATCAGTTTTTATTTTGAAATCATAACTATTGCATAACAGCTGTAGGAATGTTTCCCTTTGTCACTGAAGTATTTGTCTCCACATGCAAATGATTAAAAACTTGTCTTAAGTGGTGACGAAACCTTTATGAATTTGGAGAATAAGTTAATAAGTATTTTTATTTTTAAAGCAAACTTTTGCTTAAGTACATGAAAAAATCGGGTTCTCTTTCTTATAAACGCTTATTCTTTGAATTTGATTGGATTCCTTAGGGCTAATTTGAGTAGCTTGTCAGTGAAAGATGAAACACTTTGGATTGTGTATCTTACGTCTTGGTATATAGAATTTTGGAAATGATATAAAGATCTTTTTATACTGGGTCACAGTCCCTAAAAGGTTTACTGGTACATCTGAAACTAATAGTGTTCTATGTCAGTTATATTTTACTTAAAAAAATAAGTTGACCAAATCCTAGTTCATGGCTTTTTAAAATTTAGTAAGATTTTTTTTCTTTTAATTTTTTTTTTCAACGTTTTTTATTTATTTTTGGACAGAGAGAGACAGAGCATGAACGGGGGAGGGGCAGACAGAGAGGGAGACACAGAATCGGAAACAGGCTCCAGGCTCCGAGCCATCAGCCCAGAGCCTGACGCGGGGCTCGAACTCACGGACCGCGAGATCGTGACCTGGCTGAAGTCGGACGCTTAACCGACTGCGCCACCCAGGCGCCCCAAAATTTAGTAAGATTTTTACACTGTAAAGTTTTATGGTAAAAAAATAAATAGATTGGGGTGTTTGAATTTATTGAAATATTTGAAGTATATGGGTAAAAAGAATGTTGAGTAAGTGAAAATTTTTATAAACCAAAATATATAGCAGATACCTACTTTCTGCAACAGCTGTTTGCTGTGATGAAAGATGTGTGGCTTAGGTCTTTTTGAAATACTTTTTGTTTACCATTGTTAAAAGTGAGCCACTTTACAGTATATAGTGTTGTGCTCTGACCCTCTTGACCCCAACCATCAAGTTTCAGTGGAAGTTTAGGATAAGCTTTTGAGAAAAGGATAGGTGCTACTCTCCTTTTACCAACTAGAAAACTGAGGCCACCATTGTGGTTTTACCAACAAAATGTGACTTTGTAAGTATTAGAGCTGAAACTGGAAGAGACAGACCCAGGTCTCAACCTTTGCTTGAGATATGTTCTTACCCTTGTGTAAAGAACTGTCACTCAGTTTTTCACAATTCCTTTTTACTGTCATAATGTCCAAGTATAAATTAGCCTTTTCCCACTTTTGAACTTTATTTTGACAACTTGAGATTTACAGAAAAGTTACAAGAATGAAGGATTTTATGTACACTTCATCTTGACTTCTCTACCTAATTATGTTAATGAACCATTTTTGCTTTTTTGTTCACTCGCTCTTCACATGCACATGAAAACACACAAACTTTTTCGGGCATTTTGATAGGAAATGCAATTCATTTTACTTTTAAGTGGCTGTTTTCTACAAGCAGTGACATTCTTTTACATAGCCATAGTATAGGAATCAACATCAGGAAATTAACCTTGATATAATGCAGTTGTTTGCAGATCTTGATCAGATTTTATTAATTATATCAGTAATGTCCTTAATAACGGAAAGAGTAAATGCTACTCCACACCTTGAATTCATTCATCTTGTCTCTTCAGTATCCTTTACCCTGAAACAGTTGGTTATAACTCTTTGTCTTTTATGACCTTTGATTGTATTGAATGATAATAGGCCAGTTATTTTTAGAATTTTCTCAGTTTGAGTTTTCTTCTGTTGCTTAATGATTAGGTTAAGCTTACACATTTTTCGCATTCTGCAGAAATGATACTGTGTTCTCAGAAAGCACATGGTGTCTATTTATCCCTTTAATAGGAATGTTAACTCCCCTCCTCCCTCCCAAGGTTTCTCTGTTGTAAAGATACTATTTATCCCTTTGTAACAAGTATCTTATGGGGAGGTATTTTGAAACTAAGCACATACCTTGTTGCTTATCAAACGTTAACCCATTTGTTTAAGCATCTGTTTAATTCTTGCCTTGAATCAGTACTAATGCCAAAAGGTGATTTTCTAAGTCTATCATTTCTTTATTATTAGCATTCTGTAAGAGCTTTTCCTTCTTCCCACTTAATGTGTTTATGTATATGTATGCATATCAGTATGAACTCGTGGATTTTTTTTTTTTTAATCATTGGGGTTTTTTGATGGAGAGTGTCTCAGTTTTGACCAGTCAGAGCTATTTCAAGCTGTCTTTTGTGTCCTTTTGATGTGTGGTCGTTATGTTTTGAGAATTCTCTTTCTTACATAATAAGATATTCCCACCCCAGCCTTGGAATCAGCCATTCCTCCAAGGAATTCTAGTTTCTTGTGGATATTTATTAGTGGATTGATGTAGAAATTATATATATTATATACATATATATAATATATAACAATACTGCATATATGTATATATGTATACATGTATACATATGTACATAAACATATATACACATAAATTTTTGGTTTTTAACTGCCTATCTAAAAAGCCATGGATTCACCCTGATAACCTCCAGTTCCAGTCCAACAACTGTAGGGTTCATTCTAGCTTTTCCCCTTTCCAATTCTGTAATTACTTTCTCTGACAGCAAGAAAACTAGTTTCTGTTACCCACAGTGTATTTACATATTTGATCAAACCTAAAACACACAGAAAGTAGTTTCAGAATTGCTAAACCATATGTCTCTGAAAACAAACGTATTAATGAGCATTTAATATTTGTTTATAGTTCTCTCTTTTTTTTTTTTTTTTTTTACCTGAGGGTATATAGTCAAAATGCTATGTTTAAACATGGCTTGGTTAATTTTTTCCCCTTAATGTGGTTCTGCTATTCATTTGAAGTATAATTAGATTGGGTTTTTTTGTATTCCATTTTGGTTTTTTTCTTCCTTTGTCCATTTTTGGTATTTTATTCCTTTAGTGTGGAAGACATTAAACACAAATTAACTTTATTCTTCCCTTTTTATTAGTTTCAGCATTCGTAACCATTTATGTCGTGGTTTAAAAATGTTTCTTAACATTTTTCAAATCAAAAAGCCCAGAATTCAGAAGTTTAGATGTAGAGAAGGTTTTAGGTGAAAGATGTGTTTCTAATATTGTAGATTCATAGGTGAAAGAAGTGTGTATTCAAAAAACTTTCATTCTCTTGTGAATGGAATCTCCATCCACAAGGACCAGTAAACCCTTTCTCTAGAGAACCAAATAGTATAAATATTTTTAGGTTTTGTTAGCCACTTGAGGTCTCTTTCACAGACTTTTTTTTTTTTTAACTTATTTTGAGAGAGAGTGAGTGAGTGTGGGGGAGGGGTAGAGAGAGAGGGAAAGGAGGAGAATCCCCAAGCAGGCTCCATGCTGTCAGTGCAAAGCCAGACATGGGGCCTGAACTCATGAACCCGTGAGACCATGACCTGAGTCGAAATCCAATCAGACGCTTAACTGACTGAGCCACCCAGGTGCCCGTCTTTTACATATTCTTTAAAACAATTTTTTTTGATATTTATTTATGAGAGAGAGAGAGAGAGAGAGAGAGAGAGAGCAGGGGAGGGGCAGAGAGAGGAGACACAGAATCCGAAGCAGGTTCCAAGCTCTGAGCTGTCAGCACAGAGCCTGATAGGGGGCTCCAACCCATGAACCGTGAAATCATGATCCAAGCTGAAGTTGGACATTTACCGACTGAGCCATCAGGTGCCCCTCTTTCACATATTCTTGTTGGTCTTTCACAATTCTTTTAAAATATGAAAATGTTCTTGGCTTGAGGGCCTACAAAAATAGGCCATAGGCCATAGGCCATAACCTTGCTGGCTCCTACTGGAAACTTTGAAACCTGAGAACTTGATTAATAGTATGCTACTTATAATAATTATAATTGAGCAGGAAGATATATTCCTTGTGGCTTTATAATAGGCTTATTTGGACATCAGCAATAGGAACAAACAACTTAAAAAGCTGCCTTAGTGAAAATAATTTATTTAAAATTTTTGAGCACTTACACCAAGTGCAGATGCTATTCTAGGCTCTAGAGATTTAATAGTGTACAAAACAGACTCCACAACAAAACACAACCCTACCCACCCCCCCCGCCAAAAAAAAAAAAAAAAACCAAAAACCTGCCCTCGTCAAGTTTACATTCAGTTTTGTGTGTGGATGTTTTCACAGTTTTATAAAATTCATGTTTTTTGTTTTTTTCATTTAGTGACATTTATCTATTAATTGTTTTCAGGGGTGCCTGGGGTGGCTCAGTCAGTTAAGTGTCTGACTTTTGGTTTCAGCTTAGGTCATGATCTCATGGTTCTTGAGTTTGAGCTCTCGGCTGCCAACACAGAGCCTGCTTGGATTTTCTCTCTCCCTCTCTCCCCGCCCCTCCCCTGCTCATGCTGTCTCTGTCTTTCTCCCCCAAAGTAAATAAACTTAAAAAGAAATACTTACAAAAATAAAAAAATTATTTTCATATTAATTGCAGAGTGAGCATTTTCTTGAAAACTGGATTAAAAATGCAGCAAAAGGGGCACTTTAAAAAGCTTGGCTCATTGCTTCCCATCTACTAATACTACTTTTGTGTGTGTGTGAAGTGTGATTTTTTTTATTTGAAAATGATTCTTAGTCCTGATGCTTTCAGGTTATAGCTATACTAACTCACTAGAAGATGACAAGCTAAGCCTCATTAATTGGGACAAAGAACCCAGACTTAATTTAGTGATAAATATATGTGTGTTGTATAATCTTAATTAAAAAAAATTTTTTTTTTAATGTTTATTTTTGAGAGAGAGGGAGAGAGACAGAATGTGTGCGGGGGAGGGGCGGGGGGGGGGGAGGGGGGGAGAAGCTGGCTCCAGGCCCTGAGCTGTCAGGGCAGAGCCCAGCTTGGGGCTCGAACCCATGAACATGAGATCATGACCTGAGCTGAAATCGGATGCTCAATCTACTGAGCCGCCCAGGCGCCCCTATTATAGAATCTTTAAAAAATATTATTCAGATACATTAGTCTTTAAGGCTTTAACAAATGAGTGATAATGGAATGATTCTTAAAAATACCGTCTGGGGCGTGCAGGTGGCTCAGTTGGTTAAGTGTCCGACTTTGGCTCAGGTTATGTTCTCACAGCTGGTGGGTTCGAGCCCCGCATCAGGCTCTGTGCTGACAGCTCAGAGCCTGGAGGGAGCCTGCTTTGGATTCTATATCTTCCTCTCTCTCTCTCTGCCCCTTCCCCACTCAAACTCTGTCTATCTGTCTCTTAAAAAAAATAAACATTAAAAAAAATTGTTTTAAAATACTGTCTGAAGTTGCTAAATGTAGTTTTCTTGAAATAGGGAGAACATGTCCTGATAGTGTGAGTATTTATTTAATAAAAGCTCCAGCGCTCTGTGCAGGTTACCTATCTAGTCCCTGGCTAAATACTGAATAAAACTCATCACAGCGAGTTTTTACAATGTTGTAAGTTTGTTGTAAAAGGACTTTTACCTTTGAGTAGTTTTTCTACAAGCATTTAATTAACCAGTAAGTGCCCTTTTTAAAAACTTTATTGAGGTATGAGTAACTGCTTTTGTAAGGATTATTAACACCTTGAATTTTTTACACCAAGAAAAATATTATGGTAATTACTCTTATTGAGCAAAATTTTCCAAATTCTTGTTTCTGTTTCTGTCAGGAGAACTCAAAACGTTTTTTATAGGCCTGTCTCTGCTTTTGTGGCAATTGTAGGAACAAGGGTTGTAACCAAATTAGCTGAAGGGTATTGACATTTTAAAGGAGTTGGCCAGAGATACCACATCATTCCTTGTACAGAATTTCCCAGTTTTTTAACTCATTTGCATAATCAAAGGATTAAGATGCCTTAGGCCTGTTAGAGCTGTAATAATTAATGATTCGAGATAATTCTGTGAGAACTTCTTTATTTACAAGTCCTTCAAGATCGTTAGACCATTTTTTCATTCTATTTTACTTAGAATTTTCCAGTTGCTACAATGTAATTATAGCTGATGAAGGTTTTCATGTAATAGGAACTAGTGGTTGGAAAGAATGCTGCAAAGAAGTAGTTGCTGGTTGTTTGAGCTTTATTTTTTATGCATATGTGCCGGCTATCAGGCATTGTATTCTGCACAGTGGTTATCAGCCTTAACTTAGATACCTGTGTTCTGTTTCTCAATTCATATTCCAATAGGGGTGGGAACGGGAATGGATTACTACAAAGTAGTAGTAGATTACTACAAGTAGGTAGTGTAATGAATATTATGCTACAGAAAGTAGTGATACAGCATGTGTAAACTGTGTGTAAGCTCTTTATTGTGTATGTCATGATGTATACAGAATGAGAGAGGAGATGTTATGTGATGCAAAGTATAGATGATTTTCAAGAAAATAGAAGCTTTAGGTAGGGGATGGGGTTGGGTAGATGATGGAAAATGGGCCAGGGATGTTCTGATGAAGGGCCTTTGTACACTGTATGTAAGACCTCATTTTTAATCGAAGAGGATTGGAGATTCTGAAGGGTTTTGAAATTGTGTTTCAGAAAAATGAGTAGTATCCTTGAAACAGGGCAGGACAATGGAGGGATGAGATTAGAAGGGAGGCTAAATTAGTATAGAGAAGCTGAGGGGTTCAACTAGAGTGATAATAGGGAGAAGAAAAAGGGATGAATGCAAGAGAAATTTCATAATAATAAGGAGCTAGATATGAGGACAAGGATGGTGCCAGGGCTTTAGCTAAGCGACAAAGTAAATAAAGGGGTATGGTATCAATCACTAAGAGGGGCAGATCAGGAGGAGCTAAAAACTTGAGAAAGATAATTTGGTGGGTTGGGTTGAAGGGAGATCGTTTTTAATAACCTGGAATAAAAGGAAGATCTTTACTATGGAAGGACTGAAATACTACCCATATCTCAACCACCAAAAGTTACTTTTACTATTTTGCTGAATACAGTAGTAATTTTGAGAGTTTTCTAGGGAGATGATACAGGAAAGAGAAGCAGGCTTAAGGCAAAATCTTGTGGAATCTTTATGTTCTTCAGTTTTTTAATTTATTTTTTTTAAGATAAGACTTCGATCCATTCTGTTATATTGTATTTGTGAATATGAGACATTTAAAAGCAACTCTGTATGCATAGGATGCTTGATTTTAAACTCTGCTTATAATGCAATTGCTTTTCTTCTGTGCAATTGAAATATAAGTTGTATATGGAGAGATCTGTGAGTAAGATTGATTTAATTTTCTTTAAGGTTTTTATTAGAATTTCTTAACATTAAGCTTACTCATATCATTCAGCATTTTATTAGCTCCTGTTAGCCACATCATTCTTTATCTTATTTAACTATGTCTGTAATAAATTGCAAAGGTAAAGACTACATCATTAGAAATATAGAACCCGTTATTTATCTGAGAAATTTCAGCTAATATGGTTTGTGGGGATCTGTTTTGAAGAGGATTTAAAAATGAATTATTCTTTCTCATGGTTTTTTTTTTTTTTTTTTTTTTTGGCCATTTCATTATTACTAGTACTTCTAAAATTAAAGGATATAAAATTCATATCATTTCATTTCAATGTTTCACAAAAGACATAGGGAACTGAAATTAAAGAAAGTTGGATTGTTTGGATCTCAGGGAAAATTTAAACTAAAGAGTTACTTTTATATATGTGTATGTTTGTTTATATTTATGGATTTTGGTTTCTCCCATGGAGAATCATTTGTTTCCTTTGATTTTAGGGTACTCAGAGACCATTACAGTCATGTGACACATTTGTAGCTATAGGCATAACTGAAGTGTGTGGTTCTATGATTGGGTTTCTTGTTTACTTCCGTGCTTAGACTTGATTTCCAGAAATTACAGATTTTAGACCTGAAAGATGTATATCACTTAACAAACAAACAAACAAAGATGTGTATCACTTAACAAACTCATTTTATGGATGAATAATCAAGACCGAGAGACGATGAAACTTACTTAGTATCAAAGACACATAGTCAGCAACCAAATTAGAATTTCTGCTCTTGTGACTCATTTTAGCATTCTTATTTTTTCAGCGTGTATTTGTTTAGTGAGATTTTGGTAGTACTTAATGTGTGTGTGTGTTGGATGTAGAGGAGTGGAAATAGGGTATTTTAGTTGATTATTATCATTTCATGCTGCCCCTGGGTCAGGATAAGGAATGAACTATTATGTTATACTGCTGCTCTCCTGCCCATAAGATAAGGTGCCATAGGAAAATATGCATACCTTGGCAGAGAAGTACCACACAGTAACACCCCTCTAGCCAGCAGTTTTCTAGCAATTCATCCCTCTCCAGAAAAGTGAAAAAGCCATTGGGTCAAAGCTCACGTATCTTACACCTTCTTTGTGGGAAAGGAGTACAATTACTCTGTAAGCCTGTATCCTTAGCATCTTCCTAATGTTCACATTTTAATAGTGGTGGCTACTTTGTAACTACCTTTAGATTTTCTGGGACTGCTGTTTTTACAAGGCTTCTGGTTCAGGTATTTTAAAGCAAGGCTGCAGGGTCACTGTGGTTACTGTCACAGTAGGATGTGATTGTAGTTGACAAGGGAAGAGATAGTTGTTGTATCATTTATAAAATGGGGTTACACAAGATAACCTTTAGGACTTCTTTAATATTAACCCTGATGAACAAGTTTTCTAATTAATTTTTCTTGGCTTCAGTTTACTTATTTCAAAAATAAAGATAATGATGCCTTCCTTGACCACCTCTAAGAATTTGTTTAAATATTTAAAATATTGGCTTGTTTTAGAATGTTTAGAAAAGCTCGTTTAAGTAAAATAGTAAGATTATTTTTTCAGTATTTGCGAAGTTAATACAAGTTCTAGGGACACCTGGTTAGCTCGCTCAGTTAAGCGTCTGACTCTTGATTTTGGCTCAGGTCATGATCCCATGGTTGAGGGATTGAGCCCTGTGTTGGGCTCCATGCTGACCGCACAGAGCCTGCTTGGGATTCTCTCTCTGCCCCTCCCTAGCTTGCTCTCTCTCAAAAATAAACATTAAATAAATACAAGTTCTAATATTATGTTTTTAAAATTTTTTTAAGTGATTATTTCAGACAGAGAGAGAGAGAGAGAGTGTGTGTGTGTGTGTGTGTGTGTGAGCAAGGGAGGGGCAGAGAGAAAGGGAGACACAGAATTGGAAGCAGGCTCCAGGCTCCACACTGTCAGTGCAGAGGCCCATGCAGAACTCCGTCTCACGAACTGTGAGATCATGACCTGAGCTGAAGTTGGATGCTTAACTGATTGAGCCACTGAGACGACCCCAAGAAAATCTATTTTAAAGTTATTAGGAGTATAATTTTGCACTAGAATGTATAAAGTATTTATTTTATACAGATACATATATACACACTTACAGTATTTGTGTATGTACATAGGTGCGAATAGAAAATTCTGGAAGGCAATCTACCAGTCTTTTAACAGTGGTCATTTCTTAAGAGAGCAGTAGGTGGATAGTGTGCAGTGAATGAGATCTTTCAATATTTGGAATTTTTCATTTGGAATTACCATGTTACATTTATAATATCCCTCAAACCCAAAATACTACGTTTCTTAGCTTTTGTGAGAAAGAGGGAGTTAGTCTATCTTAATAATAATACTATTTTTTTAATGTTTTATTTTATTTTTGAGAGAGAGAGTGCAAGCAGGGGAGGGGCAGAGAGAGAGGGAGACACAGAATCTGAAGCAGGTTCCAGGCTCTGAGCTGTCAGCACAGAGCCCAACGCGGGGCCTGAACCCATGAACCATGAGATCATGACGTGAGCTGAAGTTGGACATTCAGTCAACTGAGCCGCCTGGGCACCCAATGATACTGCTACTTTTCAATGCTAATTAATATAATGAGATCACATTTTGTATATATCAACTGCACATTTATTTTTAATATTTATTTATTTTGAGATAGAGCACGCACATGAGCAGAGGAGGGGCCGAGAGAGGGGGAGAGAGAATTCCAAGGAGGCTCTGTGATGTCAGTGCAGAGCCCAGTGAGGGGCTGGAATTCATGAACCACGAAATTGTGACCTGAACCAAAATCAAGAGTTGGATGCTTAACCAGCTGAGCCACCCAGGTGCCCCTGACTAAATCCTTTAGAGAGTGAGCTTGCTTGTTAAAGGTTGGAAGATTGTTAAGCCTTATTTGACGATTGCTTAAAATTCATATTGAAGTGAAATTTGTTTAGCTGTTACTTGGTCAGTAGATGCATAAGCTTCATAATCTGATGTCTTTTGATCAGAGTCTTCTTGGTTATTAGTTAGGTTGATGCTACTCAATGGCAATGTCTCCACAAGCATCTACCGTCTTACTCAGTGGCTCACTTGTGTATGTTCAGTTGGCTGCTAGCTGGTGGGCTGTTTTGTTGGGTGTTTGGAAACCGAGCGTCTGGGTAGGCAGAAGAACTGGGTTTGGGACATGGTTCTGTAGCTTACTACCAATTTGAATTGCGTTAGGTTACTTACCCTAAATTTATCCATCTATAAAATGAGAACAATATTAATGTGTCATTCTGAAGATAAAAGCGATACAGCCTTTATGATAGTACTTAATAATTGACAAAGTGTATGAAAAGTAATTATTACTATCTTTCTTCTTCATCATGCTACTGCCTGTCCCTTGTTTTAATTCTGTATATTTGTTGCTCATATTTCTGGAATCATTTCACCCGAAGGCCTGGTAGGCTCTTGTTCTTATCCTCTCTCTGATACTTAGTCTTTGGTATTTATTCTTTATTTCTTTAACTGTTATCTCTTAAGGAATGACTTGTATTTTTGCTTTTCTCTTCTGGGATTCAGTCTCATGTTTTTTAGTTATTTTGTATCCATGTGCACGTGAAATTATATTGTTATCACTTGAATCTAAACTTGTATTCCTTCCACAAACTTCTTTTAGACTTTCTCTTTTTTTCTTCTCATTTTATATAAAAGAATATTTTAATTCTTGTCCTTAGGAACTGGAAAGACTATACATATTTGGAAATGAGCCTGTACCAAACACTGGCCAAAGAAAAATCTGCGACTCTATGCCTTATCTTTGTTCTGGTCACTCAGAGATACAGTGTTATCAGCTGTGATTGTTGTTGCTTTTTGCCTCACATTATTTTTGTCTGTGTGTTCAACGTGGTCTACTTTCCCTTCTGCATAGATACAGGACCCCCTTTTCACATTCTAATATGCCACATCTCTGAGGCCTGATGGGAATACTAATATTCTGTGTTATGTTGTCTTGTGACTGACATCACCCATCTGGTATGTTTCACTTTCCCCTGATTGCCACATCTTATTCATTGTTAGAGAAAATATTGTGACTGGGTTTTTCTTTTCCACCTGTCTCATGACAGGGTTCTGACCCTCTTGCCCAGGTAACTGCATACGATTAAGAGATGTTTCAAGAACAAAGCTGCTAGCTATTTCAGATTCCTGTCTTACAAAGTGATGGAACAGCTCTGATGCAGGTTTTCAAAACATGGCTTTTATTTGCTTTTCCTACAGTCTAGTCTTCCGTCCTCCCCGGATGCTCTAGCCTGAACCTAGACTTCCTCTTTATGTCAGTAGTAAAATCATACTCCCAAATACCCAGACTTGAGAACTTGGAATTTTCCTAGTTGCCTCTTTCATTTATATCTTCTCAGTCATAAAATCCAATGAGTTATTTTTAAAAATGTGTTCTGCATCCTTCCTTTTTATTCTTAGTATTAAATAATAAAAATAAAATGTTGATACTTTAGTCCAGGTCCTCATTATGTCCCCCCTTTGGTTTGTTATAGTTAGTTTTGAGTTGGCTTTTAATTTACTATTCTCTGTTCTCTCTAGTTCATACTGTAGAACTAAGTCTTTTTATATTATTAGATTAATTTTTACTACATTAATCTTTTCAGACAACTGTTTTGCTTGAATTGCTTTATACTTTTAAAAACATTTTGGGGCGCCTGGGTGGCGCAGTCGGTTAAGCGTCCGACTTCAGCCAGGTCACGATCTCACGGTCTGTGAGTTCGAGCCCCGCGTCAGGCTCTGGGCTGATGGCTCAGAGCCTGGAGCCTGTTTCCGATTCTGTGTCTCCCTCTCTCTCTGTCCCTCCCCCGTTCATGCTCTGTCTCTCTCTGTCCCAAAAAATAAAATAAACGTTGAAAAAAAAAAAAAACAAAAAAAACATTTCATATTACCTTTGCGTTCAACTGTGCAGACTTCTTAGCTATGGGTTTCAGGCTTTTTATAAGACTATATTTTAGAAATGAGTAAGATATTTATAAGTAAATGTAGAAGTGTGCTTATCATATACATCGTATGTACACAACACTATGAAATGGGAACTTTATAGTAATATATGAAGGTATGCATTATATATTCTTATCTATGTGTCTTATTGTTTTGGTACTCTGATTCTCCAGTAGGAAAGCACAGCATTCTATTGATATTCTAGTGAATTCCCATTAGGAAATAGCCCTCTTCTCCAATCCTTCTTGAAAATTGCTATTTGTAAAGAGATTTATTGATGAGTGTGTTATGAATGTAAATAGTGTGGAAGCAGAATCACAGCTGTTAACAGAAATGCTCTCTTTTTCCAGTCAGCGCATTTCACTTCCGTTTTCTTTATTAAACCTTTTCTCTGTTAGCAAATGCATATACATTTCATTTGTTTGAATGTAGCATTTTTTATCCTGGCACTAAATTATGCCATGTGTTTTGTTTTCATGAGGCAAAATCTTCAGTTTCTCATGGGTCCCCCAAATTTTAAATACCACTTTAGTATATTATTCCTCTGTTAAATGCAAATGAGAATTTGAGAGAAGAGAAACAAAGATCCTCAGCCACTAATAGTTAAGTAAATTGTTTTCCCATACATCAGTTTTTTAATATACACACCTCAAATTAGTGTCTTCACAGAATTACCCATGATTACATTTTAAAGACATTAGGGATAATTAGCTGACCATGGTGAATTTCAGAATGCTAAGAATCTGCTATATCATAGTAATGGTATGTCATCCCCTTCTATGTCAGTAGATTGTTACATATTTGAGGTGAAGTTCTTCAAGGTTTTTGTTGTTGTTGTTGTTGTTGTTGTTTTTTGTGTTTTTTTTTGGTTTCTTAAGGGCTTAATATTGTGCATATCTGCAGATCTAGTTAGTGACTGTTGGTTTAATTATATTTAAATCATTGTTTGGCTTTGACCTATTAATTGGTTGAATTTGGCTTGGTATTTCTCAGTTCTTTGTTTTTAGTTGATAACACCTTGATAATAAGACTTTATTGATCTGAGTAAGAATATTGAGTGGTGATGATTAACTCTGAAAGTCAATTTGAAAATTGTATAGAAGAATGATTATTATACAATATTGTAAATGATATTGGGGATTATTTCAGAGTGAAGCATTCTTCTGCTTTGAAATAATTTCTTATTTTCATGAATATTGGCATAGAATTATAAATAAAAGGCTGCAAAGATTTTTTGTTTTTGATGTTTATTTTTGAGAGAGAGAGCGAGCAAGCAGGGGAGGGGCAGAGAGAGAGGGAGACAGAGAATCTGAAGCAGGCTCCACACTGTCAGCGTAGAGCCTGACATGGGGCTTAAACTCAACAAACCATGAGATCATGACCTGAGCCGAGACCAAGAATGGATGCTTAACAGACTTTAGCCACCCAGTGCCCAAGGCTGGAAAGATTGAAGTTCAGGGGGGAAAAATAAATGTATATCTTTACCTGTGGTTTTCATATTCCACTTCTTTGAGCAAAATAGATCTGTTTCATTTGAGTGAATTTAAATATGAAGAAGCCTGATAAATTTTTGCCGATTTGTATTTGGTTACTTGATTACCGTTGGAACCCAGTAAGCTGCTTGATCAAAGTTGAGTATGCATATATGTGGATACCTGATATGTTCAAGGAACTATTTTAGACATTGTGGAGGATATGAAATAAAGGATACTGATATTGGTTCCTGTTTATTGAAGGTTTACAATATGTGAGGTCAGTGCTTTCCAAAGTGGGTGGATGAATGGAAAGATGGATAGCCAGGTAGGTAGGTAGATAGAGACAGACAGACAGACAGACTAAACAGAGAACAAATTATGACCAAATAAATTTACCCTTGTGATAAGATTGCTGTGAAGGTCATAAGCAGGGTGTATAACAGTTGCAGGAGGATATATACATCACTAGTGGCACAGTGTGATTTAAGATATGAAAGTTAACTCCCTTTTCCCATTTTACTGATTACAACTAGGAAAAAGTCTGAGTTTTGTACCACTATGTCTTTTACATTTCTAGGTATTTGCTGTCTTTAAAAAAATAAAACAGGGGCGCCTGGGTGGCGCAGTCGGTTGAGCGTCCGACTTCAGCCAGGTCACGATCTCGCGGTCCGTGAGTTCGAGCCCCGCGTCAGGCTCTGGGCTGATGGCTCGGAGCCTGGAGCCTGTTTCCGATTCTGTGTCTCCCTCTCTCTCTGCCCCTCCCCCGTTCATGCTCTGTCTCTCTCTGTCCCAAAAAAAAAAAAAAAAAAAAAAAAAAAGTTGAAAAAAAAAATTAAAAAAAAATAAAACAGATCGCACTTTAGACTCAGCCTTTGGCAAGAATTATCCAGAGAGAATTTAATCATGTTTTACTTTCCTTATAATTAATTTTAGTATTACCTTCTACTTATGACTGTGGGCTAGCTAGAACAGTGTCTCAACAAATTTTTACAACCCACAATAAGAAATATAATTTGTGGGGGTACCTGGGTGGCTCAGTTGGTTGAGTGTCCAACTCGTGATTTCAGCTCAGGTCATGATCCCAGGGTCGTGGGATCAAGCCCAATGTCAGGCTCCACACTGAGCATGGAGCCTGCTTAAGATATTCTCCCTCTGCTCCTCTCTCCTGCTCGTGCGCTGTCTCTCTCTCTTGCTGTCTCTCAAATTAAAAAAAAAGAAGCAATTTAATATGTGTCATGAGCCAATAGTCACATATGTAAATATAACAGGACACAAGTCTCACCCAAGAGTAGTCAGTGTGTACTTCGTTATTTTCTATTTTATTCTGTTTTATTTTAATTGGGCTATAATTACCATGAAAAAGTTTTCATTAGTTGATTAATTAAATTGTGGTTTGAAAAAAAGTGAAAGAAAAAAATGCATGAAATAGAAAAAGGAATGTGTGGTAGGACTTTTGTTTAATTGTAAGAAAATTATGTGTGCCTAATAAATTATATTCAGTTGTTATAACACATATTTTTCTGAATGTTTTTCTTATTTTTACATTTAATTCTTACATTTATAAAACTAGTTATTACAGATATTTTATATTTGTCATGTAATATATTAGGTGTTTCCATATTTCCATGTTAATAATGTATGTATGTTGGCTTTCTGTCTCTTAGAATACCTTACTAAATTTTTATTCTTGAACATTTTTTAACTGTTATATAAAATATTGATGTGGGGGCGCCTGGGTGGCTCAGTTGGTTAAGTGTCTGACTTTGGCTCAGGTCATGATCTCGCGGTTCGTGAGTTTGAGCCCCACATCAGGCTGTCTGCTGTCAGCACAGAGCCCTCTTTGGATCCTCTGCCCTCCCCCCGCCCCCCCTTCCCCTGCCCCACTTTTGTGCACGCTTGCTCTCTCAAAAAAAATACACATTTAAAAAAATGTAAAAATTCCATGATTCTGACTTTTTGCTTCTTAAAATATATGAAGTCACTCATAAACATTTTGTAGCTCTTGTATTTAACACCATACTACCTTTTCCTTCCAGACATTAGTTTTCAGTTCTAAAATTTTCAAATTTTCAGTTGGTTCTTTTTTGTAGTTTTTCTTTCCTTGATGAAAACTTCTGTTTTTGCGTTTATTTCAAGAATTTGCTCCTTTGCCTTATTGGAGATGATTATGATTTCTTTAAAGTTTGATAATTCCAACATCAGCATCTTCCTGTGGTTGGCATCTGTTGATTATCCTTTCACTTGAGCGTTTTCCTGGTGTGTGTGTGTGTGCGTGCATGCGTGTGTGTGTGTGTGTGTGTGTGTGTGTGTGTGTGTGTGTGTTTGTATGTCCAGGAAGTTTGGCTTGTATACTGGACATTTTCAGTATTATATTGTAGGACTTTGTTAATATCATCTTAAGAATGTTGATTTGTTTTCTTTAGCAGGCATTCAGCTTGGTTAGGTTCAGGATGCAATTTCTGTCTTCCCTTTTTGTAGTGGTTTTAACGTCAGTTCCATCTTACAAGCATTTTGCGTTTTGCTGTTTAGGTGTACTCAAAACATGTGCCACTCAGGAGTTAGTGGTTTATACAGATTTTTGTTCTCAGAGCCTTTGCTGGGTTTGTTTTGGGCCTGTTTCACGCAAACACAATTCCAGAATGAGCCCAAGACTTTTAAGTTCCTGCACAGAATCAGAGGATCCTCCTCAGATCTCTGTACAATTCCCATACTCTCTCTAGATCCCAGGGCATCCTTTTCTCTGTTCTCTGGCCAAAAAATCAGGTTTCTCTCCGTGTTGAGCCTTCAGAGATGAAGTGGTGAGAGAAAAAAATGGGGATTTTGGATAATAAAGCCCCTTTTCCTAGTTCCTCTATCTGGAAGTTGCTATTCTTTGGGGGGTTTTTAGGTGCTGGCAACAGTTGCTTCTCTCCAACCCATCGCAGGGCCCAGGGGGAAATGGGAGGCGGGAAGAAAAGAAGATTGCTCCTGATGCCCAGCTCAGCAGCATGGAAGAGGCCTTTTACCTGGTGTTCAGGCTGGACACGAGGGGTTTCCTCTAGTGTTTCTGCCTCTAGCATTGGCTGCAGTGATTCTGCCTACTCTCGGGGATCGAAGCCTGTACATAATACAATTATTTACAACATAAAGCAATATGAAATTTACCTCAGTCCCTTCCCCTGCCATCACCGGTTATTCTACTCCAGTTTCTGGTCAGCTTCCTGTTGTTTTTACTTCTCAGTCCTCAGGTAGCCTCAGGTTGCCTTTGTGTGTTTAGTCTGGCATTTTTAGTTGTACTCAGTGGGGGGAGAGAGGCTGTATTGGCTTGCTCCATCTTGGCTCACTGCAACTCTGGTATACCACTTTAAGAGGTTTTTGTCGTTTTGAGAGAGAGAGAGAGAGAGAGAGAGAGAGAGAGAGAGAGGGTGAGCGAGCGTGAGTGCGAGCAGGGGAGGGGCAGAGGGAGAGAGTGAGAGAATAAGCCCACATTGTGCATGGAGCCTGACTCCGGGCTCAATATCACAAATGTGAGATCATGACCTGAACTAAAATCAAGAGTCACTCAGGCACCCCAAGAGTATTGTTTTATCCACTTTATCCCAAGAATTTGGGAAGGATATGTAAATTTTTGTATTGAATTAAGGGACTACGCAAATAAGTTTTTGTTGTCTAAATTTAGTTTTTTAAGTAGTAGTTTTTTGGGGGAGAGTTGATTATAGTTTTTCTTTGTTACTAACACAGTTTTATTTATTAAAAAAAATTTTTTTAGTGTATTTATTTTTTCAGAGAGAGAGCGCATGAGCAGGGGAGGGGCAGAGTGAGAGGGAGACACAGAATCTGAAGCAGGCTCCAGGCCCTGAGCTGTCAGCACAGAGCCCGATGCAGGGTTTGAACTCAACGAGCTCTGAGATCATGACCTGGGCCGAAGTCAGATGCTTAACTGACTGCCCCCCCCAGGCACCCCCACTAACACAGTTTTAAACTGTAAGTTAGATTCTAAGATAAATGGCTTCCTTTTTATAAGAGTGTTCAAAACTATACTATTAATCTTAGACCCCTGCCATGGTTGAGAAATAGAATGTTCTCCTTGGTAATATACAAGGTTAATTATTTATGTGAAAATACTTTAGCCCATAGGAAAGCATAATTAGTTACAAAGCATGTAAACATATATGTTTGTCATAATAATTATGTTAGCACTTATACATATCAAATTCTGGCTTTTTAAAAAATACTTATTTTTGATAGAGTGCATATGAGGAAGGGGCAGAGAAGGAGTGACAGAGGATCTGAAGCAGGCTCTGCACTGACAGGCTAACAGTAGCGAGCTGCTGAGTTGGACTCTCAACTGACTAAGCCACCCACCGCCTCACCAAAAGCGTAGTGTGTAGGTTTGATCTTACTAGACAGATGTTTGCGTCCTTCACATTTATAATTTTAAGAAAATAGGCATCATTTTTCCCGATAATATTTTATACTTCTGTATTTTCTGTCTTTTATTTTAGAAGAGAGCATACATGAGCTGGGGAGAGGGGCAGATGGGGTGAGAGAAGGGAGAGAGAGAGGACAGCGAGAGAAAGAGGGAATCTTAAGTAGGCTCCATGCTCAGTGCAGAGACTGATTCAGGACTTGATCCCAGGACCCTACGATCATGACCTGAGCCAAAATCAAAAGTCAGATGCTCAACCTACTGAGTCACCCAAGTGCCCCACTTTTTTTTTTTTCAAAGAGGTTCTGGATTTGAGATCCTGACAGAGGTATAGTTTTGCATACCCTTCACTAAATAATAATTACTTTCGTTGTATACTTAATTATACTTTGCAGACTGTTTGTTAGAATATTACCTGTCTCCAGAAGCATGCTGTCTGTTCCATGAGGACAGAAATGTTGTCAGTCTCTTCTATTGGATCCATAATGCCTGGCACTAATGAGTATTTTTGGATTGAGTGATGAATTGTTGGATTATAGAGAATTTGTATTTTCTGTCATCTTTGGGCTTTTAAAAATATTTTCCAGTTTTTCTGTACTAAAATATAATCACAGAAAAGGTTTTAAAGCCTAAAAGCCTTTAAGGTTATATTTTAAAGGAAAAGATTATTTCTTAATTTTGCTCATTGATTTTTAGATTTATAACATTTTAGATTTTATGTGCTGTGATGTTTCAATTACATATGGTTTATTTATTTCAAAGATGCACTTGAAACATTGGAAATTTTTAAAAAGTTTTTTAAAATATTTATTTTTGACAGAGAGAAAGCAAGTGAGGGAGGAACAGAGAGAGAGAGGGAGACACAGAATCCGAAGCAGGCTCCAGGTTTGGAGCTATCAGCACAGAGCCCAACTCGAGGCTTGAACTCACAAACCGTGAGATCATGACCTAAGCTGAAGTCGGATGCTTAACCGACGGAGCCATCCAGTCACCTCAAAACATTGGACATTTTTATACTGGCACATTATTAGTTTAAAATCAGGAGCTGTGCCTTTGTTAAAAGCTTGATCTGGGGCGCCTGGCAGAATATCTGTAACATATCTTTTGCTCTAAAAAGTTCTGATTGTTCAAGAATATTTCTACTTCAATGGAAATAACCCAAGCTTACGTATAGTTTTCATTCAAACATTTGTTACAAAGAAATATGCTTTAAAAAATCTGAGGTAGGGGCAGCTTGGTGGCTCAGTTGGTCCAGCTGGGTGGCTCAGAATTTGCGGTCTGTGAGTTTGAGCCCCGAGTCGGCCTCTGTGCTGACAGCTCAGAACCTGGAGCCTGCTTCAGATTCTTTGTCCCCCTCTCTGTCTGCCACTCCCCTGCTCACATCCTCTCACAAAAATAAAAAACATTAAAAAAAAAAAATCTGGGGCGCCTGGGTGGCTCAGTCAGTTAAGTGTCAGACTTCAGGTCAGGTCACAATCTCGTGGCCCATGAGTTTGAGCCCTGCGTCGGGCTCTGTGCTGACAGCTCAGAGCCTGGAGCCTGCTTCAGATTCTTTGTCTCCCCCTCTCTCTCTGCCCCTCCCTCACTTGTGCTGTTTCTCTCTCTCTCTCTCTCTCAAAAATGAATAAATGTAAAAAAATAAAAATTTGAGTATAAAGTCACTGTTGGTTGCATTATTCTTTTAGAACATGCTTTTAGTGTTGCATTTTCTTAGTGTTGAATCTGCTACTGTTAATTCTGTTGTTACTTTCTGGTCACATTCTGCTATGTCAAGTGCAACTGATTTTATGTTACTTCAATACATGCTTATTGTATCTAATATTTCATTGTATCTAATATTTATCTCAAATCAAAAAATAATTTGGAAGACCCTGCTATATAGGAGAGGAGAACTTGTATATTAGGGAGTGACAAATTTTGGATGTAGTTGAAGTAAACCTTTTAGTAAAGTATTCGTTCTCAGGTATTACAGTTGGAGAATAATCTCTTTAAAGTGACTATCAGTGAAACAAGTCTCTTACTTACTTTTTTTATTCCTATATGCAAAACACTGAATTTCTATTTTTTTATGTTTCAAGTTATTTAGGAATTTTTTTTTCATTTTAATTTTGACTTTGAATTATAAAAATAACTTTCACAAAAATATTTTGCGAAAGTTAAAAAAACCTACACAGTCAAGATATAATGAAGAAAAATCATTTACAGCTTTTTTTCAACGTTTTTTTTTTTTTTTTTATTTATTTTTGGGACAGAGAGAGACAGAGCATGAACGGGGGAGGGGCAGAGAGAGAGGGAGACACAGAATCGGAAACAGGCTCCAGGCTCCGAGCCATCAGCCCAGAACCTGACGCGGGGCTCGAACTCACGGACCGCGAGATCGTGACCTGGCTGAAGTCGGACGCTTAACCGACTGCGCCACCCAGGCGCCCCTACAGCTTTTTTAACTGTGTACGTTTTCTGTTGGTGTGTAACACATTGCCACAAATTTAGCTTGTGGCTTAAAGGACCACAGATTTATTTTACAAATTCCATGGGTCATGACCCAAGCACTAGTTTGCTGCCTTTGCTGATGGGCTCACCAGGCAGAAATCTAGGAGTCATCTAGGCTGGATGCTCTCATTCAAGACATGGGTTTCTCTTCCAGCTTCATTTAGGTTGCTGACTGAATACAGTTCCTTGCTGTTATAGGGTTGAGGTCTAGTTAGTTCGCTAGCTATGGGCTGGGGTGTTGCTCTCAGTTCCTACCAGCTACCTCAGGTCCTAGTAGTCATGTGGCCCCCTCACACGGCCATGTGAGAGAGCTAGATCTTTGGTGGCTCTTCTAATGACACTAGTCCTGTTGAGTCAGTCTTATGATCTCTTGTAACTTTACACTCTTACAATCTCATGTCACTTTACCACCATGTAGGCTCTATTTTCAAATACAGTCACATTAGTGGTTGGGGATTCAACATAAGAATTTTTAGGGGAGAGATACTGTGGAGGGCCATTGTGGCAAGTATAGTTAAAACAAGATTGCACTAAAATATGATTATTATATTTTTCAAAGTAACATAGGCATGTAATTTTTTTAAGGACAAAAGAAATTTTATTTGAAGCTCATCCTTCTCACCTTACGCTGGATCCTCCAAAGAGAAAAATGTTTTAGTTCTTAATACTTTAGTTCCTTTGCTGATTACGTTCATGTATCTAAGCAGTATTTTTGTAATACTGTTCCTTGAATAGTCGATTTTAGAGGTTATTGACTTTTTGCAAGAATAGATGAGGCATTAGTTCACTTGTGTTGCTCTTGCTGTCTTTAATACCTCAATTTTGCGTGGTGGGACTCTGGAATTAGGCAGGACAAATTATTTTCCTCTGGGTGTATCTTCTGTGTGTACTGTGGCTTGTGGTTTCCTCTTTATGTCCTCAGTTACTAATCCCCTTAATAATATTTCCAGTTTTTGTAAATTTGTGACATCTTGTTTGCAGATTATACTCCCCTTCCTATTCTGTTTTCATTGTGAGGTTTTGTTTTTTTTGTTTTTTTTTCCACCTGTTTAAAATTGTATTCCTTTATTGTCCTCCTAATAGGAGGAAGAGGAGAAAAGAGGAGGAGTCAGCTTGCTGTCTTGAATTTAAAGTATTAGGATTGTGTTTGTTCCACAATTTCTGATTTTCTGATTTTGGAGATTTGAGGGATTCTAACTAGTACTATCAAGGCAGTAAAGGACCATTGTTGGGAAAGATGGATTGGATTGATCACTGTTTTAGTTATTTTAGGTTTACATAGTGGGTTAATTCCATTGATCATGGAGCCACACCCTTGAAGGTTTAACAATTAACCTGTAAATGAGCAAGATTTTACCTAAATTTGATTGTTCTCCTGGGTGGTCAGTTAAGTTCTTTTTTGGGCTCTTCCAAGGTAATGATAGAATTCATGTAATACCTATGCTCAAATTGGGAAAGGCACTGAAGTTTTTGAAGTGAGTTCCCTTAAAATAACAGCATGAAGTACAACATTTTGTTAAGTTTTGGGTGATGAGTCACACTCAGCGTGTGGAAGAGGGTGGATCAAGGAGGACATGAATATGCTTTCCAGAGACATGAGATTGCAGTGTTTATCTAAAAGGAAAAAAAAGTGCACAGTTCTAGGATTGAGAAACATTGCCCAAGTTCAGAGTTGGCCTGCTTTTGTAGGTAACTTCTCTTGGAACATACCCTGCCCATTCATGTGTGAATTGGTCCTCGGTTGCTTTCTTGCAACAGGGGTAGAGCTGAGTAGTGTGATAAGAGACCATGTAGTCTTAAAAGTGTAAAATACTTACTGTGGTGACTATTCCTTGGCCTAATCAGTAGTTGACAGCTAGCAACTTTAAAGATCTTTATTCTAAATAAAGCAGCCAGCAGCAACTCACATATCTCAGTGTAGGTAAAAAATTTCTCAAAACTTGATTAAAGTCATTAGAAACTGATTTGATTAGTTGTTGTTTTCATATCTAAAAAATACATTTGATGTGCCTACAAGTTCCTGAAGGGAGTGAAACATAAGGAAGGAATTAATTAGACTGAAATCCAGGCTATTGTTTAATGTCTTTGTGTAAATAAGTCTTGAGTAGCCAAAGGAAAGGACAGGTCAAGACTGGGACTTCATTTCAGTCAGGTCAGACAGATACGGAGAGTTTGTATAAATAAAGGATTGTCACATGAGATTAAATAACATTAGAACATAGCATTTGAGGGGAAGAAGCTTGGTTTTCAGACACAGCAGGTATCAGTAGCCCTAGGAAAGTTAAAATAGTCTTAACAAAGGGAATAATTTGATGGAACAAACTAACAGGAATCAGCAGCCACTTTAGACTTTAGAAAACACTATAGCAGGGAGCCAACCAGACCCCAAAAAATTGATGTGTAGGATTAAAACATATACATGAGAAAACTGGATATCTAGAGATCCCAAGCTTAGAGTGCATGCAGCCCCGATCTTCTGACCCAAGCATAGTGGTGGGAATCATCAGGCAAATGGGAAAAAAAGTCCCCGAGTAAACTTTCATTCTTCTCCAATATTTTCCAGTATAAAACCAGATCACATGTTGAGAATACCGGGAGAATAACATTCGCAATTTTTGGTGAGGGATTGGTATTTCTGATTAGAATGAGGATTGAAATGAAGCTTGGCACTTCCTAATGGCAATATTGTAGCAGAATTAAGTTATCAGTTGGGTATTACAGGTTTATTACTGTCTATCACACATTATGTCATATCCTGTAGATTTAAAGATTAAATATACTCTCTTGATATACATTGGATTATTTATAGAAGTTTTTTAAAAGCTTTGAATGGTCTGACAGTGTATTTCATCACTATTTTCTTTTGCTAAAATACTGAATGTTGTAGTGATAATCGTACAATTCTCAACAAATAGTCTTTAATGCAGGTCCTAGAGGATTGAGTTTGATGTTGAGAGAATTGACAACAGTGAAATATATAGAACACTTAAATTGAGATAGAAGTTGAATAGAAGGAAGAGTGGATAATGACAAGCTGTCTCTGAAGTCATGTGCTTAGTTCACATTAGTTCATTAAATGTATAAATTTATACTCCACCTACTTCAAAGGAACTTTGAAGCAGCTTATCAAAATTAGACACCCATGAAAATACATTTTATTTTTAGATCCAGTAAAACTAATAGTTAAATATAGCACAGAAGTAGATGTCAATAGACATTTGAGATTTATGTTCAGACAAGTAGAAGAAACATCAGCAGGCTCACTTAGAAGCCAAGCCACAGGATGGGAGAAACATTAATTTTTTTTTTTTTTTGATTAAAAAAGTAAGCACATGAAAAGTAGCTGAATCATTATCCTGTTTCTGTATTCAAGGAGAAAATACTTTGGGAATTCTTGCATAAGGGATTTTTTGGGGGGTTAAAGATAATTTCTTTAACAGATTGGTAAAACACAGTGTACTTACAGTTTAGTAAAGGCATATGGTGGGGAATTAAATGAAATGATCTGTGTCCATATTCTGATGATCAGATTTAATAAAGAAATGAGATTTTAGAGAATCCAGAATAATGGTTAGCTGGAAGTGTATATATTAAGTGAGCCTTGGAAAAGTACTTTATTATCAGTATTTCTCTGAGTACTGCCTTAAATTTCTGCAGTAGCTGCATTTAAAAAGGGGGAGGAGATGTCTGGTGAAAGATGCCTTTTAAAAATGTTTTATAGGTCTAAATTGCATGTCCCCTAACTCACCCTCCAGCCCTCAGCACACACAAAGAGAACAAACGAAGCTTTGGTGTGCTGTGATATGGACGAATACTTGATTGAGACTTGGGGCTTTGCTACACGCAATGTATAGTCAACTTTGCTACATGCAATCTATAGTCAGCGCATAGAACCTGATGCGTTTTCATCTCCCTAGTAATAGAAGTTATTTTAGAATGGACTTGCAAGTATTGGAGTGAATAGATGTTTGATGGATCCCTTCATATTGTTCATTTAGATGGAGAATACCTACCAGAGAGAAGGATTTTAATTTTAATAATGGCTAGCCTTGTTGAGTAACTTTAATATGTTCTAAAAGCTTTATTATATGTGATGTTTCTGTGAGATGAGTTTCTACTTTGTGAATGAGAAAATGAAACTTCAGAGCTTTAGCAACTTGTAATAAGGTGACATAGTTGGAATTTCTATCCAGGTCTTTCTGTGCAAAGCTTGTACAATGTTGTGTCTTATGTGTATTCATTTTAATTTATTCTTTACAAATATTTATTTTTTGAAGATACTGAAGGTACAGTTTGGAGAAAAGGAAAAAATCTAAACAAAAAAGACACAGTTTCTATTTTTGAGCTTACTCTCTTGTAAGAGAAGGCAAGAGTGGGTCTCAGACAGGCAGCAGCCAGAGCCTATGAGAAATTCTGGGAAATTGACCTTTACTTTTTATATACAGCTTGGTGTAAGCACTGTAGAATGTGTTGATGTTATTTTGTACCTGGTGAGTAGACTGGCATACGGGTAAGAATTGAAGACAGAAATATATTAAAATTCCCTGTGAGGGGCACCTGGGCAGCTCAGTCGGTTAAACGACTGACTTCATCTCAGGTCATGGTCTCACGGTTCATGAGTTCCAGCCCTGCGTCGGGCTCAGCATTGACTGCTTGGAGCCTGGAGCCTGCTTCAGATTCTCTGTCTTCCCCTCTCTCTCTGCTCCTCCCCTACTGTGCTCACTCGCGCGCACTCTCTCTCTCTCTCTCTCTCAAAAATAAATAAATATTTAAAAAAAATTTCCTGTAAATTTGACAGAGGTAATTTCTTAAATCATCTGATGGGATCTTGACCCTAATGGGTGGCAGTGTCATCAACAGGTGGGTACTTCAACGGAAGGATATTTGTATGCCTCACAATTGATTTCAGCTTGAACAGCTCTTGTACCATTAATGTCATATTAACATAAACTGTATTAAAAGAACTAACATTCTTTGTCCTTGGTGTTACTGTCATTTGTGACAGTTCTTTTAAAAATCAAGTATTAGTTAAATGATCAATAAATAAATGTCAGAGTGCTATGATGAGTGCTTCAGAGCTGAATGACGTACAGTAAGAGCATGAAAGGGGAAGTATTGATCTGGCTGATTCCTCATTGGGTGTTGCTTAAACTAAGATGTATGACTGCACATTAACCAGCAAGGAGGCCATGGTGAGGAGTATTCCAAATAGAGGGAATGGGTCCATTTTAAAGGCTCTGTGGCAGGAAACTGAAAAAAACCATTGTGCCTAGAGCAAAGGGCTCAGGATGGGAGCATGGGGCGAAATGAGACTGGAAAGGTAGACAGGAATCGAACCATGTGTTTATTCAAAGCATGGGAAGTCATTGACCTTTTAAGGGGTATTAGTCAACTGATCAGATTAGTTTTTGAAAAGATAGGCGTGCACATCCATTTAGAGGTGTTGTCTGTGTGAGAGATGAAAGTGATTTGAGCTGTGGTTGTGATGGTGGTAGGAGTAGGAAGAGGAGACAAATATGGGGGAAACTGGGTAAAAATCAGTAGAATTCATTGATAGATGAAGCAAAACCTGTAGAGGACTCCCTAAATTGCCAGTTGACTAACATTCTGTTTAAGTTACTTTTAAAGTCTGTTCAGATTTATTTTGGCTGTATTCAAATGGCCAAAGCTTAGTTTTCAGACTTGAAATTAATAATCTTGTAGCATTATAGTTAAAATCTTAGCATCACTGAGTACAATGTAAATTTTAATCAGTATTCATTTAAGCTTAGTTATTTGTTCACTGCCTGATTTTTCCCACCTTTTTTTTTTTTTTTTTTTAATTATTTATTTACTATGAGACAGAACGAGAGCAATTGTGGGAGAGGGAGGGAGAATCCCAGGCAGGCTCTGCACCATCAGTTCAGAGCCTGATGCAGGATTTGAAATCACATACTATGAGGTCATGATCTGAGCCAAAGTCGGACGCTAAGCCTACTGTGCCGCTCAGGTGCCCCCTGATTTTCCCACCTTTTACTGATTTTCTCTCTAAGCAGTTTTATATCCTTTGCTTATATGAGAAATTTCAAAACAAAATTATTTTTTTTGGTGTGGGGGATTACTGCTAAACCTTAAATCCTTTGATTTCTAAAAAGTTTTGAGATATAATTTATATACCATACAGTTAACCAATTTGAAGTGTATAATTCAGTGGCATTTAGTATGACTGTACAACATTACCACAATCAATTTTAGAATATTTTTATTACTACCCAAAAGAAATGTTGTACACATTAGTAGTAACATATCATTTCTTCCAAATTCCCCCAGTTGTAGGCAGTCACCAGTAGATATGATTTTTCTGAACATATCATATCAATGGAATCTTGTAATATCTGGTCTTTTTAATATAGTTTTTTTAACTGAGTATAATGTTTTCAAGGTTCATCTATTATGTAGCATGTATCATTCCTTTTTTGATGGCTAATATTCTGAATGGTTTTAACATATTATGTTCATTCATCAGTTGATGGACATTGGGTGGTTTTCCACTTTTTTACATCACTTTTTTATGAGTAATGTTGTAATGACCATTTGTGTACAGTTTTTATGTGAACATTATTTTCAGTTCTTTTGGGTATATACCTGGGAGTGGAAATGCTGTGTCATATTATGTATTACTATGTTTCACTTTTTGAGGAACCACCAAGCCATTTTCCAAAGCTGCTGCCCCATTTTACATTCCCACTAGCATTGTATAAGCTTTCCAGTTTCTGCACATCCTTGCTCACTCTTGTGATTATCTGTCTTTTTGATTATAATCAAGTAAATGTGAAGTGGTAACTCATTGTGGGTTTTTGTTTTTGTTTTTGTTTTTTAATGTTTATTTTATTTTGAGAGAGAGAGAGAGAGAGAGAGAGACAGAGACAGAGACAGAGACAGCAAGCCAGAGCAGGGGAGGGGCAGAGGGAGAGGGAGAGAGAATCCCAAGCAGGCTCTGTCCTGTTCTGTACAAAGCCCCACACAGGGCTTGATCCCACAAACCGTGCCTGAGATCATGACCTGAGCTGAACTCAAGAGTCAGATGCTTAACTGACTGAGCCACCCAGGTGCCCCCTCATTGTGGTTTTGGTTTGCATTTCTCTGATGGCTAATGTTGTTGAACTTGATTTTTAAAAGAAACCAGCACTTTGATTGTATTGAGACTATAAAAATGGAAATGTTTGGTAACTTTCTGTAATTGCTTAGAGACCATTAGTTTTGCTGTATTTAAAATTTGTTCTTTTTTTTCTTTTTTTTTGTCAGTTGTATTCCCTGAATGACTATAAACCACCCATTTCTAAAGCCAAAATGACCCAAATTACTAAGGCTGCCATCAAAGCTATTAAGGTGAGTAATACATTTTACACTTGAGTTTTCAGAAGAAAATACTATACTAATATTTTAGAGGAGGAATAATCGTTAAAGATTATATAGTTGACCATTGAACATCACAGATTTGAACTGCACAGTCCTCTTACATGTGAATTTTTTTTTGTTCATGGGTACAGTGCAGGTACTGTGGATTTTTTTTTTCTTCCTTAGGAGTTTCCTAATTACATATCCTTTTCTCCAGCTTACTTTGTTCTAAGAATATGGTATATGATACATACAGAAAATATGTGTTAACATCTTGTTATTGGTAAGGCTTCTGGTCAGTAGTACTTAATTTTGAGGGAGTCACAGTTCTGTGCAGATTTTCGACTGTGCAATCAGTTGGTTGCTTCTAACTCTCATGTTGTTTCAGGGTCAACTGTGTATTTTCTTCCTCTTTACAGAGTTAATAAATGTTCTTGGGGAAAAACACAAAAATGAAAACCTGGTTATCACCTGCTAGCTCGCCTACCTAGAGCTAAACATTTAACATTTTGATAAATGTTCTTCCATGAACTTGAAGCTATCATTTTTCTTTACTTTTCATAAGCAAGATTTAAGATAGGGCCACATTGTGGAGAATGTGTTTATGCTGTTGTTTGTCACACTGACTTTACAGAATCTTGGTAAAAGGTTTCTAAATGAAAATTAATGTTTTTTTTAATTCTTTATATTTGAAAATGAGACATTATGAAAAATAATTGAGCCTTATTGTTTATAGGACATTTGAATTGGGGGTAGAGGCCATAGGCATTTCGCCATTGCTCTGATACAGTGATTTTGAGCCAATCTATGTTGACTCATGGATATTCTGAAAATCTCAGAGAAAGGTTGGACTTTCTGTAGAGAAATATACAGATGCACAAAATTTTGCATAAAATTTCTTGGCCTTAAGGACCTTTTGAAGTTCAACCAAACACCTCTTTCTAAGAGGTTCTTGTCCCCAAAGTTAAGACTCCCTGCTTTAGTAAGCTGTTAAAATTGAGAATGAATGAGTGCTTATTTTTAATTAAGTAGGTTTCAACCTGTGGATATTTGGTGATATGTTTTCCTACTATAAATAAGAACATCAGCCATAACCAGAAGCACCAATTATTTGAATAAGTTGTCTCTGAATAACCGCATTATCTATTAGATTTAACAAATTCCTATTTACAGAGAGAATTGCCACTAGGAAAAAGTACACATAGTTGATTTTTCAGTGTTCTGATGGCCATAGCTTAGTTTTCAGATGTACAGTTAATTTCTTACATCATTATAGTTAAAATCCCTGTTTATATGTGGAAAATCAAAGAGGTGATAAGCGGTAAGGACAGTGACCAGTAAGCACTTAGCCAAGAGAATTCTTCCAAAAAAGTGATTTTTCAGGATATCTGATAGGCTTAGTATAGAATATTTAGTTTCTTGGGACTTTCTTTATCCTATTTTACATTGTGATCTGATTTTTATGATCATGATCTGGAGAGTGTACAAACATGTATATTATTACCATTTTTATTCTGTGAAAATAATTGATGTATTTTATGTAAGTTGAGCAAGAATACTTTTTAAAAATTGTTTTCAATAAAGTATAGTTGACACATAATGTACTCATTTCGGGTTTATAGCTTTGTGATACAGTATCTCTATTCCTTATCCTGTGCTCAACACGAGTAACTGTCATCTGTCACCATACGTTGCTATTACAGTATCATTAATTATATTCCCGATGCTGTACCTTTTGATAACCTATTTATGCCACAACTGGAAGCCTGTCTCCCACTTCCCTTCACCTATTTTGCCCATCCCTACACCCCCTTCCCTCTGAGAATACTTTTTAATTAAAATACTCTGTAAGTATTGGCGTCAACATTATTTCTATTTTTCAGGTGTAGGAAGGACCTAAGAGAAATTAATTTGCAATAGTCAGCATAAATACAGCTAGATTTGAATCCAAGTTTCTCTTAATCAAGAACTAACTATTGATATACTATACTATTTTGATTTATTGTTATTGCTTTAAATTTTTTAATTTTGAAAATTCAACATCGATGTTGCAAAATATAATGAGCAACGCAGAGTCTTCTATTAGATTTGCCAGTTGTTAATATTTTGCTACATTTGGTTTGTTTCTGCACACACAAACACATTTTTTGGCTGAATTGTTTGAGTTTCAGATTTCATTCATAATAACACTTAAATCCCTAAATATTTGATTTTGACTCTCCTAAGAACAAAGACATTTCCTAAGTAATTATGTAGTGCACTGATCACATGCAAGAAATTTCAGGATCCAGTAAGATCGTGCATTACATTTATTTGTCCTGTCACTCAGCCTGACCCAGCTTTTTTTGTTTTGTTTTTTATGTCATTGACATTTTTTAAGAGTTCAGACCAGTTGTTTCGCAGTACTGTATTATTTTAAACTGCATTTAGTACATAACATAAATTGAGATTTGAACTGCCTTTTAAATCAGATTTAAATGATACTGTGGTTCATACTGAGGTAAGTTGTTTGTTTTTTTTAATCAGTGTTTAGAGGCATGATTATTTTGATGGGCAGTTAACATTGCACACTGTCAGAAAAATCTCACAGATGAACCTACTAGGGAAGAAGGCCTATGTGAATTGATAAACTTTGAATTAAAATTTAGTAAGCAGTTTTACTCAGAATTACATGTAGTAAAATGGCTAGAAGCAGGAAGCATTGTCGAGATGTTTTCCAGAAGAATTATTATTTAATAACAATGATTCAGTATGTAATCAATATTTTGTATGTTAATTTTAAATGCTTAAGTAGTGCTTAACTAACTTTTAAGTAGTTGTTTTCCTTTTTTTTGCTTAAGCAACTTAAACTTGTGAGTAAACTGTTCCTTTATAGTATGAAAATTTTAGCCAAACTTAAATTTGGATATTTTGATTTGATGACTGTTAGTAATGAGGTTTTCCTTTATTTTTTATTTTATAAATATTGGATTTCATGATGCAGTTCAGAGGAATGTTCTTGTGTCTCTTAAGGGCCAGAGGATGGCCCTTAAAAATAGAATTCCTGAGATGAAAGTATAAATAGAAGCACAATTGAAGTTCTTTAAACAAATATGCTAATATGCCATTGCCATAAACTAAAATATATTACCCTGATTTAAAGATACTGTAGGAGGTCTTTCCCTTCCATGAAAGTAAGAATATACCTTTGCCTGTGTGCTTATTACCAGTACTTTGCTGTCAACATAACCACTTGGGAAAGTATGGTTTTATAAGGACCGTGATTGAATTCTTTTGTATCTCTTAACACACTTTGGATACATAAATTGGCAATTCAACATCATGGGGGGTGGGGTGCTGATCCCCCCACACATCGAGAATCCGTGTATAACATTGGACTCCCTCAAAACTTAACTACTGATAGGTTACTGTTGACCTGAAGCCTAACTGGTAACATAAATAGTTGATTAAATACAGTATATGTACTATATACTATATTCTTACAATTGAGTAAGCTAGGGAAAATAGGATAATTATTAAGAAAATCATAAGATAAAATACACTTACAGTACTCTATTTATTGAGAAAAATCAGCGTGTAAGTGGACCCACACAGTTCAAACCTGTGTACAAGGGTCACTTGTACTGACCATGCGTGTATGTATGTATGTATGTATGTCAAGAATTCTTTACTAATTAGATGTCATAGTTACATGCTTATGAATGGGAGTGACATGTTTGTCTCAAAATTCATGATTAAAAAGTATTGTTTAGATAAACCTTTGAAGCTATGTTAAACCTATGTGTAACAGGAAAATTTGAATCTAATTGAACAGATTTTAAAAGTACACTTCATGTTTTTTCTTTTAGTTCTATAAACACGTGGTACAGAGTGTTGAGAAATTCATTCAGAAAGTAAGTATATAATTTTCCATATATACACTAAATGTACTATAATTCTAGATTAATGCCTTGTGCTCTACTCTTTTAAATCAGATACTCAAGATTAAATTGTTTTGATGGGCTATTAAAAGTGATTTCACTTATTTTCTAATTAATAAATAAAATGGTAGTGCTTTTTGTATACTTCTAAAAACAATAGCTTTTATTCAGGTAGATGTTATTGTCAATTTGCAGTGCCATAGTGAGCATCATGTCACTTGAAAAAAATGGTGTGCATATGATTGATTTTAAATAGCATTCTAAATTTGTTGCTTTTTATAGCTTTTCAGGAAATTCTTGCTGGTCATTTTAAGCAGAATGCCTAGATAGCAAGACTTTTAGATAAGGTGTGGAGAAGACATTGCCTACCAGCTAGTTCTCTTCTGCTAATTCATTTTGTCTCATCCATTAGGACATTATACATCTCAACATCTTATTACGTAGACTTGAAATTCCATTTTCCAGGGTAAGCAGAGGGAGATGAAGTTGAAAACAGCTGTCTTACACACATGTAGTAGTGCTTTTTATAAGCACAGTCTTGGTGATCAGTGCCCTATTCATGCCACAGTTTGGGACAGGAGTACATAGTGCTTAAAATTTTAAAAATGGTATTATGTTTGTACTTTACTGTAATTGAATTTAGGTTTTGTACTCTGCCCATGTCCATGTGCCTAGATGTAACCACAACCAGTTTGAGAATCAGTGGTATATGGCATTAAGGATTCAGCAAGGTAGCAGTGTTTCTTAAAAATAGTTGACCGAGAGAAGGATATGTGAATCAAAGTGAGGTGACTGTGTCACAAAACTAGGTAGGTAACCTTGAGTAAATCAGTTAACCTTTATGTGATTCAGCTTTTATCTAATGTCTTGGTTTCTCAATACTTACGGTATTAGTAAGACATATTTTGAGATGCAGAACTAGTGAAGTGAGGCTAAGACACAAGGTAAAATAAAATAATAAGTGTGCCGTGTGTTTTGGGCAAATCACAGTATAAAATAAAAACGTTGGTGATTTGGAAAATACCCCTGTTCTAAAGCTTTTAAAAGTTTTTTTTTAAACGTTTTCAAATGTCGGGGCACCTGGCTGGCTCAGTTGGAAGAAGAGCATGCAACTCTTGATCTTGGAGTCATGAGTTTGAGCCCCACATTGGGTGTCAGGATTACTAAAAATCAATAAATAGATGAACTTAAAAAGACATTCCAGATGTATAAAACAGTGCATCTTAAACCTTTTTGTGCGTAGGATTTAGCTAGGGATCTTTTTTTTTTTTTTTTTAACTTTTATTTAAATTCTTGTTAGTTAACATATAGTGTAATAGTAGAATTTATTGATTTATCATTTACATGTAAAACCTGGTGTTTATCACAAGTGCCCTCCTTAATACCCATCACCCATTTAGCCTATCCCCAGCCCACCTCCCGTCTAGCAACCCTTGGTTTGTTCTCTGTCGTTAAGAGTCTCTTATGGTTTGTTTCCCTGTCTCTATTTTCCACCCCCCATGTGTTCATCTGTTTTGTTTCTTAAATTCCACATATGAGTGAAAGCATATGGTATTTGTCTTTCTCTGACTTATTTCAGTTAGCATAATATACTCTAGCTCCATCCATGTTGTTGCAGATGGCAAGATCTCATTCTTTTTGATGGCTGAGTAATATTCCTGTGTGTGTGTGTATGTGTGTGTGTGTGTGTGTGTGTGTGTACACACCACATTTCTTTATCCTTTCATCAGTTGATGGACATTTGGGCTCTTTCCATAATTTGGCTATTGTTAATAATGCTGCTGTAAACATCAGAGTGCACGTACCCCTTCAAATCAGTATTTTGTATCCTTTGGGTAAATACCTAGTAATAGCTGAGTTGTAGGGTAGTTCTATTTTTAGCTTTTTGAGGAACCTCTGTACTGTTTTCCAGGGTAGCCACACCAGTAGCCACCCCTAACTCCTAACTCCTGGGGGTCATTAATCTGTTCTCTCTCTCTAATTTTGCCATTTCAAGAATGTTATGTAAATGTACCCTTTGAAATTGGCTTGTTTTGCTCATTATAATTTTATTAAGATCCATCCAAATAGAGCTTATGTCTAATGGTTCCTTCTTTTTCATTTTTTTCCCCCTTCTTTTCATTTTGAGTAACATTCCATGGTACTATGCATGTACCCCAGTGTGTCTACCCCATCATGTGAGTCGTTTCCATTTGGGGGGGGCTGTTATTAATAAAACTGCTAGGAACATTTGTCTATGGATTTTTGTGTGAATGTAAGTTTTCATTTCTCTGGGAAAGTAAGTGCATGTTTCATTTTATAAGAAATTGCTTCTGTTTTCTAGAATGGCTGTACCATTTTATAGTCCCACCAACAATGTATGATCCATCCAGTTTCCACATTCTTGCCGTCATTTGGTGTTACCACAATTTTTTTTTATTTTAGCTATTCTGATAAGTGTATAGTAGTGTCTCATTGTGGTTTCATTTGCATTTAGCTAGTGGCTGATGACATTGAACATACTTTCACATGCTTATTACTTGGCATTTTCAGTGAAATATCTTTTCGTGTCTTTTGCCCATTTTCTAATTGGATGTTTTTTTACCATTGGGTTTTCAGAGTTCTTAATATTCTAGATGTAAGTCCTTTGTCAGTATTATGGTTTGTAAATAATTTTTTCCTAGTTGGTAACTTGTCTTTTCATTCTCTTAACACGCAGGTGTTTTGCAGAACAGAACAAAGATTTTTTAGTTTTGATGAGGTTCCAGATTGCATATAATTTTTTAATACTAGAGGAAAACTTTTTTTCATCCTGTTCATTTAAAATAAATTTTTTTAATGTTTATTTTTGAGTGAGAGAGAGAGTGAGAGCGAGAGAGCGTGAGACGGGGAGGGGCAGAGAGATAGAGGGAGACACAGAATCTGAAGCAGGCTCCAGGCTCTGAGCTGTCTGCACAGAGCCTCACATGGGGCTCAAACCCATGAACTGTGAGATCTGAGCTGAAGTCGGTTGCTTAACCAACTGAGCCACCCCAGGTGCCCCTCCTTCCTATTCTTACTTGAAGTTTAGTATTGGGGGTGGGAGACAGATAAAACTTAAGTAAAAATGTAGCAGTAGTGGTTGTGGTAGGGAACCAGAAGCCCACTTCACTAGTTTTGTTTTCTGCCCCATAGCCCTTGAGGCCATTGCATAGATACTTTGTTCTATGGAACCCAGTTTGTAAAACCACTGAATTAGAGTATTGCTTATAGTCAGAAGTACTATTTTAACAAATTTATGAGAAGGTCCATTTGTCGATGTATATAGTCAAATGAGAGATCTAAGAAAAATTTGAAGTATGAATTAATGATATTAAACTTGTAATTTTGGGTATCCTCCAACTCCAGAACACCACATATTAGCTTCTCTGTACTGTCCCTTCACCCACCATAGACAGTGCAAGGAAAGGAGAAGTCTGGCAATAGTTTGATAATATGTTACCTGTGAGTCTAGGTTTTAGCTGTGAAGGATTTATAGATTAATGAGAGATAGTAATAAATGAAAAGATAAATCAATAATATATGATGGTATTCCATAGGCTAGAAATACTACTTGAAAGTTTACTCTGGCCTCTGGCCTCAGGTGTGGGTTACACAAAGATTTGGGCAGTTGGCCAGAGAGTGTTTGAAAACAAATTTTTAGATTCTCACTTTCCTTGTGTACTTGTTACTAAAATTCCTTTGCCCCAGGATATTTTAGATCCATTCTTTTTCCCATACACCTTATATGTACATTTCAAATGTATCTCGAGCTTATCAGTCCTTGTTAATGTTTTGCCTATTGTTTTTTATTTAAGAACTTGAGGATGTTTATATAAATGTTTCTTTTTTAATATGACATTTTAACACGTTTACAGAAAAGTGCAGAAAACATGTAAAGCTAAATTTTTTAAAGTTACCTGTGTAACTACCACTCAGTTCAAGAAATAGAGCTTTGACTAAAGTCCCCAAGTGTCTCTTCTTGATCATATCCCTTTAAGTGAACATAGTCTGAATTTTATGTTAGTCATGTCCTTGTTTGGCCTTACAGTATTACTCTATAAGTCTTAATTCTTAAACAATGCTGTTTAACCTGTGTTTTACTTTTGCATAAATGGAATCGTGTATTATGTATTCTTTAGTGCACTAACCCTTTATCTGATAGATCATTTGCAGATATTTTCTTCCATTTGGTCACATGCCTTTTAGTTTTGCTGATTGTTTCCTTCGCTGTGTAGAAGCATTTTATCTTGAAGTCCCAATAGTTCATTTTTACTTTCCCTTGCCTCTGAAGATATGTCAAGTAAGAAGTTGCTGTGGGTAGTGTTAAAAGGTTGTTGTTGCCAGTTTTCTCCTCTAGGATTTTGATGGCTTCCCGTCTTAACGTTTAGGTCTTTCATCCATTTTGAGTTTATTTTTGTGTATGGTATAAGAAAGTGTTCCAGGTTCATTCTTCCGTATGTTGCTGCCCAGTTTTCCCAGTACCATTTACTGAAGAGACTGTCTTTTTTTCCATTGGATACTCTTTCCTGCTTTGTCAAAGATTAGTTGGCCATATGTTTGTGGGTCCATTTCTGGGTTCTCTATTATGTTCCATTGATCTATGTGTCTGTTTTTGTGCCAGTACCATACTGTCTTGATGATTACAGCTTTGTAATACAGCTTGAAGTCCAGAATTGTGATGCCTCCAGCTTTGGTTTTCTTTTTCAGGATTGCTTTGGCTATTCAGGGTCTTTCCTGGTTCCATACAAATTTTCGGATTGTTTATTCTAGCTCTGTGAAGAATGCTGGTGTTATTTTGATAGAGATTGCATTGAATATGTAGACTGCATTGGGTAGTATCAACATTTTAACAATATTTGTTCTTCCAGTTTGTAAGCATGGAATATTTTTTCCTTTTTGTTGTTGTTGTTGTCCTCTTCAATTTCTTTCATAAGCTTTTCTATAATTTTCAGTGTATAGATTTTTTACCTCTTGGTTAGGTTTATGCGTAGATATTTTATGGTTTTTGGTGTCATTGTCAATGGGATCGACCCCTTGATTTTTTTTCTGCTTCATTATTGGTATATAGAAATGCAACCGATTTCTGTACATTGATTTTATATCCTGAGACTTTGCTGAATTCATGTATCAGTTCTAGCAATTTTTTGGTAGAGTCTTTTGTGTTTTCCACATAGAGTATCATGTCGTCTGTGAAGAGAAGAAGTTTGATTTCCTTCTTGTCGATTTGGATACCTTTTCTTTGTGTTTTCTGATTGCTAAGGCTAGGACTTCCAACACTATATTGAATAACAGTGGTGAGAGTGGACATCCTTGTCATGTTCCTGACCTTAGGAGGAAGGAACACTCTCAGTTTTTCCCCATTGAGGATGTTCTTAGCGATAGGTCTTTCGTATATGCCATTTATGATCTTGAGGTATGCTCCTTCTATCCCTACTTTCTTGAGGGTTTTAATCAAGAAAGGTTGCTGTATTTTGTCAAGTGCTTTCTCTGCATCTATTGAGAGGATCACGTGGTTCTTATTCTTTCTTTGATTAGTGTGATGTATCACATTGTTTGATTTGTGCATATTGAACCAGCCCTCTATCCTAGGAATAAATCCTACTTGATTGCGGTGAGTAATTCTTTAATGTATTGTTGGATTCGGTTTGCTTGTATCTTATTGAGAATTTTTGCTTCTGTGTTCATCAGGGATATTGGTCTGTGGTTCTTCATTTTAGTGCAGTCTTTGTCTGGTTTTGGAATCAAGGTAATGCTGGTCTCGTAAAATGAGTTTGGAAGTTTTCCTTCCATTTCTGTTTTTTGGGACAGCTTCAAAAGAATAGGTGCTAACTCTTCTTTAAATGTTTGGTAGAATTCCCCTGGAAAGCTATCCAGCCCTAGACTCTTGTTTGTTGGGAGGCTTTTGATTACTGATTCAATTTCTTTACAGGTTATGGGTATGTTCAAATTTTCTATTTCTTCCTGTTTCAGTTTTGGTAGTTTTATATGTTTCTAGAAATTTGTCAGTTTCTTCCAGATTACACAATTTGTTGGCATATAATTGCTCTTAATATTCTCGTATTGTTTGTATTTCTGCGATGTTGGTTGTGATCTCTCTTCTTTCATTCATGGTTTTTATTTGGGTTCTTTTTTCTTTTTGATAAGTCTGGGTAGGTGTTTATCAATTTTGTTAATTCTTTCAAAGAACCAGCTCCTGGTTTCATTGATCTGTTCTACTGTTATTTTAATTTCAGTATCATTGATTTCTGCCCTAATCTATTATTTTCTTTCTTCTGCTGGTTTTGGGCTTTATTTGCTGTTCTCTTTCCAGCTCTTTTAGGTGTGGGTTTAGGTTGTGTATTTGAGACCTTTCTTCTTTAGGAAGGTCTGGATTGCTATATACTTGCCTCTTATGACTGCCTTTGCTGCCTTCCAGAGGTTTTGGGCTGTTGTGTTTTCATTTTCATTGGCTTCTGTATATTTTTAAATTTCCTTGGGGCACCCGGGTGGCTCAGTTGGTTGAGCGTCCGACTTCAGCTCAGGTCATGATCTCACAGTCCGTGAGTTCGAGCCCCGCGTCGGGCTCTGTGCTGACAGCTCGGATCCTGGAGCCTGTTTCAGATTTTGTGTCTCCCTCTCTCTAACCCTCCCCAGTTTATGCTTTGTCTCTCTGTCTCAAAAATAAATAAACGTTAAGAGAAAAAAAAATTAAAAATTTCCTGTTTAATTTCTTGATTAAACCATTCATTCTTCACTATGGTGTTCTTTAATCTTGAAGTATTCATGGTGTTTCCAAATTTTTCTTGTGGTTGATTTCGAGTTTCATAGCGTTGTGGTCTGAAAATATGCAGTGTATGATCTCCCATCTTTTTGTACTTGTTGAGGGCTGATTTGTGTCCCAGTATGTGATCTGTTCTGGAGAATGTTCCATGTGCACTCAAGAAAAATGTGTATTCTACTTTAGGATGAAATGTTCTGGATATATCTGTTGAGTCCATCTGGTCCAGTGTGTGCTTCAAAGCCATGCCCCTCCCCTACTCACACTGTCTCTCTCAAAATCAATAAACTTAAAAAGAGTATTTGAAGGAACAAATGAAGCATCATCTTGTCTTTTTGCAGAATGGAATCGCTCATTGCCTCCATTGATAATGCCATTAGAAATGTGTGTGTGCGTGTGCGCGTGCGTGTGTGTTGGGGGTGGATTGAGGTACTTGAGTTTCCAAGGATTTTTCAAGAATGTAATTGTACTTTAGTGCCATATATGATTGCCAGGAAGTTACTTTAGGTGACTTACCTAATTACACCCGAAAGTTGAACCTTGCAGCCATGATTCCATGTTAAGTAACATATGCTTGAGAAGCAGGTTTTCTTATGCTTCTGGGTATAGGGACAAACCAGGAGCAGTAAGCTTAATAGTAAAAGGAGTCGTCATTGTGCTCACTTGACCAGATAGGCTAGAAAAGCTTCTGGCAAGAAAGTAGGAGGCTTATATTATATTCCTCAATTTGGGTGGTGGATAAGAATGTTGAGAAACATTTATCAGTGGAGTAGCTTAAAAATATTTTTATAGGATAGATTCTTGTAATCACAATGGTAGTTTCTTATCTTTCTTACAGGTGTGGTAGTTGAGAAAACTTTTGAGACTTTAGGGTCGGTGTATATACAGTGTTATAGTTTGTCTTGTTATTTGTTCCTTCCTTAGTACAGAAACCCCTTTGTTACACATTTCAGATGAAGTTTAATACATGTTGGCCATGCTTTTTTCTAGAGCTCTTTCCTAAATTTGCTGCTTCCTTCCTTGTGGCTTTTCAAAATCATTAAAGAAAAAAAATTTTCTTGTAACAGTGCCTTATTTATTCTTTTATTTGTCATCCAAGCTAGTTATGCAGTACTATTACAGAACTTAGGTGATTGGCAGTTGAACTGGGCGTCTGGAGTAGCCAAAGTAGATTGTTTAAGATGCTATTCTAGAGACAGATGGTGTGGAATAGTCAGTGTCTGAATATTCGTTATGTCTACATAAGCATTGTTTCTGTACTTGTATAGGATTTATAATGAAGGTTACCTTCCTTCTCATTATTCCTTCCCTTCCTACTCTTCTTTTTTCTATCAGTGTAAACCAGAATACAAGGTACCTGGACTTTATGTTATTGACTCTATTGTACGACAATCTCGACATCAGTTTGGTCAAGAAAAGGATGTGTTTGCACCCAGATTTAGTAATAACATCATTAGTACTTTCCAGAATTTATATCGTTGCCCTGGGGATGATAAGGTATGCTTTTTTTTTTTTTTTTTTTAAGTCATTACATTACCTTTTGGTCTTAATGAGACTCTGGATTATCTTAATTTATGATTTTGTTACCCTTTAAGTAATTTTGAATTTGAATATTTAGTTATTACACTATCCATGTTCTGAGATTCTTAGAATCTTCTATGATTTTGCTAATTTTTAACTTATTGAAGCAGTTGGTTGGTGTTAAACTGGCTATAATAAGCTTTTGGAAATACACTAAAAGCTTATTTATTTGCACACAAAACTAATTCAGTGTTTTGATATTTGACCTGAGCTGATATGCACCTATTAAGTGTCTATGAAACGTGGGTCTGCCAAGCAGTTGATAGAAAATAACTGCATTTATTTTGTTATGGTGGAGTTTCACCAGTGCCAGAAACCACACTGCTGCCTGCCAGTCTGAGTGAATAAATATTCCATACCACATAAAAAGAAGGCTTTGGAACCTGACAGAGAATAAAAAAGTTTATGTGTGTCCAAAGATGTTAGAATTTTACTTATTTTGGATGCTGATTTGGAAATTTAGTAATCTCTTCTGATAGGTTGATTGCACTATTAAATTTTTAAAAAGTCATGTAAGATAAGGACTTTGTCCTGAAGTTCGTTATTTGTTTAAAAAATAAAGTTAAAATGACCTGTAAATACAGCTTTGGTGCTGAGATGAATCCTGAGCACCTCAGCAGCCTGAACGCAGTCTCCAGCCAGCCCTAACCAGCGATCTCCTCAGACCTCACATAGAAGGTGGAACCTAGTTGCCATTCTTGCCTTTCGCTAAATGTAGCTTTCATTTGTCTCGTATATCTATCCGGATGAACCTTTTTTTCCAAGTGTGTTAAGCAGATGCAAAATTAAAGAAACATGATTTCAGAGGTGGAAAGGACTATAGAAGTATTTTAATCTGTCCTTCCCATCCGCTGCTCAAATAGTCTCTGAAATGACTGTGCTAAGGCTCTGAAAGCAAAAAATTAAAATGTCATTTTTCTTTTTACCTCTAGAGTAAAATAGTGAGAGTATTAAACTTATGGCAGAAAAATAATGTGTTTAAGAGTGAGATTATTCAGCCTCTTCTGGATATGGCCGCAGGGATTCCTCCCCCGGTTGTCACACCTGTTTTGGCCAGTACTACTGCTGCTATGAGCAACACCCCAGGTATGTTCCTTCCTTAGAGATTTGTGCTCTGAATATTCTACTCCTGTTTTTCAGGTGATTATTCATACGTAAAATAACTGTTTGACAGTGCAGGAGAATTTATCTAGCATTAGATAACTGAAAGGAAATGTAATTTGAAGGAAAAATAAACTCAGATTTTATATTTGTGTGTAATTCTTTTTTAAAAATGTTTTAAATCCCTAGTAACAAATATAATGAATGTTGGGAAATTGGTTTGTCACTTAGGTTTTTTTCCTGGTTTAGGCTGCCTGTAGTCTTTTAAACTTGTATGTAAATCACCTCAATATTCACAGTCTAGTAGGGGAACTTACTATTTATAAGGAACCCTGAAAAAATTATTTAATGGAGCCAAGAATACTTTCATAATAATCTGAAAATCCTGTTTTTTGAAGTATATTTAAATGACATTTAAAATTTATAATAATTTAAGTATTAACATTTGGTTTATATTTAGTTTTTGTTGTGTGTGTCTGTGTCTATACACCTATACATCCTTGTTTTTTTTTGTTGTTTTTTTTTTTAAGTTTATTTACTTAGAGCAACCAGGGGAGGAGCAAAGAGAGAGAGGGAGAGAGAGAATCTCAAGCAGGCTCTGTGCTGTCAGCACAGAGCCCAATATGGTCTATGAGATCATGACCTGAGCCGAAACCAAGAGTTGGACATTTTAACTGAGCCACCAAGGTGTCCTCATATACATCCATTTTAAACAAAAATAGCTTTATATTATACATACTGTTTTATATTTTTTAAAATTATATTTTGAATATTTCCTCCTGTCATTGAATCTTCTTCTGTAGTAAGATTTTTAATGACTTCTAAGCATTGTAAGCTCCTTTAAAGTAGTAGCTTAGTTAATGAGGACAAGTATGGACGGATCCTTTTGGTATTTTTTTTTCAGCCTACCTAATTCTGTAATTATACAATAAAATAAAAACATTTATTTAAGTTTGTATATATTTTATAAAAGTGACAAAGCAAATCTCTCTACCTTTCCAAGTCTTATTTATTTACTTTACATATTTGTTTGGGTGGGTATGTCTTTTTTAAAAGGAACGCCTGTGACACCTGTTACTCCAGCCAATGTTGTCCAGGGTCTGCCCGATCCATGGGTATCTCAGATAACAAATACAGATACACTTGCCGCTGTAGCTCAGATCTTACAAAGTCCTCAAGGCCAACAGGTGAGCATTTTTTTTGTTACATGAACAGTGATTTAGAGCTCATTTTCATAATGTACCACCTAAATAATATGTGTTCTCTTATTTTGTAAAAATGAGATCACACTAGTACTCGGTAGCTTGCCTTTGTTTTAAATTTAGTAAAACATCGTTATATGTGCTGTTCTATAAAAAATGCATTTTACGCTAAAATATTGATTTAGCACCTAGTTTTTGCCAAGCATTATTAGATGCTATTGTTACTCCGCTGACAAGACAGGGAGGTCTTCTGTCTTGGGAAAGATATCTTTCTTAAGTATAAAGCTTTATTTAGATAGTGACACATAAGTGAAAAGAGTGAATTTTTAGAGGGACTAGGTTTTGGAGAAGGGGTCAGAGTTAGGGAGGGTAGCCAAGAGAAGGTGTTTTTGAGGAGTGGCATTTGAAATGAGACTTTGAAATGGAACTAGTCATGGTAGGATTTGAAGATAGCTCATTCTTAGCATCTCCTTTTTTTTTTTTTAACCTGTCCTTTAAAAACCAAATTTATTATGATCTATGCAATAAAATCCCCCAAACTCTTTTTCCAGATATTCATAAGATTTCAGCCACCTGTAAGTTTTTGTTTAAATGTCACCTCACTAAGTCTTTTAAAAAGTGATTTAAAACTGCACATTCTTTCACCCCCATACTTCTTTTTCCTATCACCTGCCTGCCTTCTTTCTTTTTTTTTTTTTTAAAGTTTATTTTAACTTATTTTGAGAGAGAGCATGTGTGCAAGCAGGGGGTGGGCATGGAGAGAAAGAATCCCAGGCAGGCTCCACACTGTCAGTGCAGAGACCAGTACGGGACTCGATCCCACAAACCGGGAGATCATGACCTGAACTGAAATCAAGAGCCGGATGCCTAACTGACTGAGCCACCAAGGCGCCCCTTTTCTATTACATTATATAATCTATATTGTATTACATTATATAATTTACTTATTTTTTTCATTCTCTGTCTCTTCCCACTGGAATGTATGAAGGACATACATACAGAAGGACGAGGAGTTTTTTGTTGTTTTGTTCACTCATGTATCTCCAGTATTTAGGTAGCAGATGGTCAGTACATTGTTGTAGAATGAGTGAATAGTGAGTGTATAGAGCATAACAATGCTGGGTACACAAAAGATCTTTTAGAGTTGAGATGTCTGGAGGATCAGATGGCCTGTGTATATAAGTTAACGATGACAAATCTGAAATGGTAGACCTAAATGTGGGACATGGGTTTCAAAAGACAGAAATGGTAGGCTGAAAAAGAAAGGGCTTAGCAGTGTGGAATTGCCACAGATTTTTATGTTGAAGTCACTTGATCTGAATGGTACTTTAACGGATGAGGGGGGAAAGAAGCCTAGAGATAGCAAGTATTGGTAACAGTGATAAAGGAAAGGAAGTAATGAATATGTGAAAATAGAGTAGTAGACTCTAAAAGGACAGTCTGAGAAAAAAGGGACTATTCTAGAGTTTTAAACGTGTAAAAACGAATGGGGAAACTGAATTGGGTATTAGATAAAATTATCAAATTATTTTATTTTGTGATAATGATATTTTGAAAATAATTCATAAAGAAAATGTTCTCATTTAAAAGACACCTATTAAAATAAATAATTTTGGCAGGAGAAGTGATTTTTCCAGAAGAAATAGTACAAAGAAAGTTAAGAAGACACAGTAATCGGTAGAATATGAAGTCTGAGTAGAGGGAAAAGTAGGGTGCTGCGGTGCTTTGAACCTGACTGAAACAGTAACAGTGCTGTGTGGAAAACTGGGGATGTCAAAAGAGATGTGTAAATCAGAAAATATGATATTAACCCCCTTCCCTCCCCCCCTCCCTGCCCCCGCCCCACCCTTCCTCCTCTCACTCCCTTTCATCCTCCTTCCCCCTCCCTCCCTCCGTCCTGTGTGTTCTGGAGCAGTAACTCAGCTGTCATATATTTTTGTATTACTTTCTTTGCTCTCCCATTAGTAGCTTGTAGTAGTTGTTTATTTGATAGCCAGATGACTCTAGATTGTTTCTTATGTTGCTGTTTTTAGATAGGCCTGAAATTACTTACTTTCCTCTTGGAAGGCTTTTGTACCTTCTCCCACTGTAAATTGATCTTCACTTAAACAGTACACATTCATTGTTTCTATTCTGAAGTGATAATTTTCAGATTCAACCCAGGTTTAGATCTTGATTAGGAAAGTATTAATTACTTGTAAGATGTACGTAGGGTTTATCTAACTATGAAATATCTTCAGGATCTTAACTGTTGTTTCTGCTTTTTCAAAGAATGAGTGAATAGGAGGAACAGGGATTTGCTTTCAATAGTTGTTGGCACTATTCACCTTTAATTTCCTTACTTTGAGACTGCTCCAGGGGACAGATTTCTTACTTTTTCTGCTTTCAGGAGATGTGTTATCTGATGAGAAATCTGAAAGATAGCAGAAGCAGTTGTCACTTGTTCTTTTACAGAGATGAAGGAGTTTATTGAAGAAGGAATGAAAAGCTTAATGAAAAAAAAAAAAATCCGTCTGTGTCTGACGAATTCTTTACCTGTTATGATATGACCACTTTATTAGGCTTAAAGTTCAAGACTTCCCAGAAGCACAGAAGACCTATTAAGGATTTTTTTAAAATCTTTTTTATTTTTAATTGATGTTTTGAGTTCATATAAATTTTTATTTTTCCAAAGACTGTAGGATGTAGAATTTTATTGACTGAAAGTTTTAGGTGGGTATTCTTACAAATAAAAGTCAGCATGTGTTTGTAATGACTTTTCCTTTTTTCCCTTCCAGCTTCAGCAGTTGATACAAACTTTACAACTCCAGCAGCAGAAGCCTCAGCCTTCTATCCTGCAGGCCCTGGATGCTGGGCTGGTTGTGCAGTTGCAAGCTCTCACGGCCCAGCTGACGGCGGCAGCTGCAGCGGCCAACACCCTGAACCCCTTAGAACAGGGGGTGTCTTTCAACAAGGTAGAGATTACGTTATCAGATCTGTTCTGTATGAAGTGTTCAATTGTATATGCTATCGTGTGGATTCTAAGTCTGTAGACTACGTTTCATTATAGAACTATTATAATACGCATTGGACTGTATAAGACATTATGAATTTTACAGAAAGTTTAGGCTTCCGAAAGAACTCCACTTAAAACATTTAGAATATTCTCTTTTAACTGAAGTTAACTAGTTGGTAAAATTGTTTTTTCACCGTTGAGGCAAATGATAATTTTCTGAATTTTTGAATTTCTTTTATGGATGTTACAAATACACTAATTTTCATGTTCTATGTTGTAAAATTTTAACTTGCTAAAATTATAATTGTTCAAAATGTGGAAATTCAAAGGAGCACATCTCTACAAATTGTCAATATGCTGTAATATTATGATAAATTGAGGCCTGACTATAAAGAATAGTCGTTTTAAAGTTGAAAATCATTCATGTGTAATTTATTGTGTGTTAGCCTCAATAGTCTTGTTAATTATGGGACTATTAAGATACCTTGGAAGTATTACCCATATTATTTGTGCTTCTGCTGCTGTATTTTTTAAGGAAAACAAATGTTGATTTGTTTTGTTATTAGACTTTTTTAGCTAGCACCTTAGTCTGAAAATAAATAGCTAAACCACATTAAAAAACCTTTAAATCGGTCATGTAAAAGATAATAGAGCATCCTAAGAAGAGAAATGTACTAGGAATAAATCCATTGATTATAGTTGCAGATGTTTTTCAATCAAGCTTTATTCTCATTGGGAAGCCACTTAAATATTTTAATCCCAGTCTTTTATAAAGCATCAGTATTTATTCCGTGTGTTGTGATTTGTTTTATTACATAAGGCAGTGTATGTCAGAGTACTTTAAAATAAAGATCCACTCAGTTAAATGCTTTGTTATAGCATAACATAAGATTATATAAAACATTTTTGTGTTAAATGGTACAGGTAAATTAATGGGATGTTATTGACATTCAGAATAGCATTAGTAACATATTTTCATGTGAAGCACTTTTTAATTTGTCTTTCTCTTTTTTTTTCCTCCCCCTGCCTCCCCGCCACTTAGAAGTTGATGGATAGGTTTGATTTTGGGGAAGATTCTGAGCATAGTGAAGAACCCAAAAAGGAAATTTCAGCTTCTCAACTGTAAGAATTCTTTCTTTATAACTATAAACTTTTCCCATTACTGCGATAAACATTGGATGGGACATTGCCTCCTGAACCACCAAGTGTACTGTGAATAAGTTGGGATATAATTTCAGGTTGTTGAGCACTCACACTACAGAAAGATGGTGGGGTTGTTGTCTTGTTGCCTCCCTCTATTATTTGGACTCTCAGATCTTTGCAGATATTTGGGATGTATCAAAATTCTTTACAGGGAAATTGATAGATGTTGATAAATCTAGTTGTGATATTTTCTGTCTGTATTAGGCTTTATGTTATTTAATTCAGTTGTAAGAATATTTTAAATAATAGGAAAGAAGCTTGCTTCTAATGTCAATGACTACTTCTAGGAAGTCTGCCAGATTCTGGGAGTGTTTCTGACTAAGCAGGAGTAAGGTTTAGGACTGTAGGGACTTCATTTTTTTTTTTTTAAAGATATGGATTGTATATTTTTATTTAGATTAGTGTTTTTTATTTTTCTCAAACAGTTCTGTGCAGCCCTAGGTTCTTGTGGGTTTGAGAAAAGACCAGTGGGGAAGAGGATGTTGGAGAGTGGGGGTGTAGAAGTTGGGGGTTTGGAGGAGGGGTGATGAATGGGGAGAACACCTCTGGGAATCTTGTTTTGAGCAGAGGTTATTAATTTTATATATTGGGATAACATTTTTAAAAAACATTTATATACATAAAAATACAAATATATCCTTTTGGTAAAGATATTCTACTTGAAAAATTAAAAACTAATGTTTTAGATTGTGAATTATAAAGTTAGAGGAGAAATATTTAAGATCATGTTAGATCAGTGTCCTGAACAATGTAAGAATCTCCTTTAATGGTTCTGATAAGGTGTTTTGTAATGTTTTATTTTCATGCCTTATATGATGAGAAGTTAAATAATTTCTTGTTACTGAGTCTTGTATGATTTACTTAACACACACTGATCCGTTTGGCATTCTGAAGCAAGGAAACAAATTTGCTCCATTATCTTTTGAGACATAGCCTTTCAATATTTGAAGTTAGGTATCATTCTTCCCCTTAGGTTTATTTGCTCCAGATGAAGTACAATTTTTTCAACTGTTTCAAGACTTCTCACCATCCTGATTGCCCCTTTTGGGATGCCCTCTTTTTTGTTCATGTCTTACCTTGTGGCACCCAGAATTCCAGGTGTATTCCAGGTGTGAATTTCCCAGAGTATAGTTAAATTATTATTTCCTCTTACCTAAATACTGTTTCTGTTAACATACCTAATAATTTGAATGCTTTTCTAAAGAAAGCAGATTAGTTTTATAAAGTTTATGGTCAATTACAATTGTAGATTTCACATGTACTGATTGATAGACCATTTCTCCCGCTATCTTATAGTTAGAGAAGGAGTTAAAGTGACAATGTTTAAATACTTTTAACTGTTTTTATGTGTTTTCATTGAGATTTTCTTAAAATGCTCTAATGTAAAAAAATACTAATTTATATGCATTTAATAGCTTGAGACCATAATAACAGATCTTCCATAAGAGTATCTTTAACATGTTATCCATCTATTGAAAGACTATTGGAGAGGATCTTTCTATTTTAACATATTAATGTTCTGAGGTATTCCATTTTCTCTTAATATTTCAAAAGTAAACATTATAGTAGAGTATGTTTCATTTAATTGGCATTGGGGGAGTTGAATATTCACTTATTTTCATATTATCTTTACTGGCTTTTAAAATGTATTTCCATTTATTTTTTTCTTCTAGTTCTCATGTTTCAGAATCTGTGAACAATTCAATTTTTCATCAGATAGCAGAACAACTACAGCAGCAAAACCTTGAACATCTCAGACAGCAGCTCCTGGAACAGCAACAGCCTCAAAAGGTTTATAACTCCATCTTGTGGTCTTTAGAGTTATTGCTGCCTGTATTCTGTAAAATGTTGTTTCTCAAGGATGGTGGTTTTTCTTCAACTTTATTACAAGATCAGCCTTTTCAGAACCTTTATATTTTTTGTTACCAGAATGTGTTCTGGATATATGCATGTGCTCGGTACACTCGAGGTGGTGTTCTCGTATTACAACTTGAAATTTCACATGCTTTCCTCTCCGCTCAATTCCCAAACAAGGTCATGATGATTTTGCTTCTGTTGATGGTGATGATGGCAAAATAGATTGCTATTTTTAATTAGGCTATTATCGTGTGGCAGGAGGTTTGTGAGGCATGATAACATTTAATGCTGTGAGATAGATTTTTGATGCCCATTGTACATTACAGAAAGTTGTACCTTAGTGAAATGAAACATCCATTGCAAAAATATACATCTAATATCATATATCATTAGTCCTAAGATGCATCATTATTGTATGTATGGCTAAGAATTTTTAATCACTTCAAAAGTACAACATCCCATGGAGTTACAAGAATCCTATAAATTACAGGGATAATATATGAAGAAGAATCGTATCTTAGAATTGATAAAGTGGCAAAGGCAGGGTTAATCCATTACAAAGCCTATTTTTGCTCTATATGAGAAATACAGATATAAACTGTTTAAATAAGACTGTTTTCAAATCCCTCCCCCCCGCCACCCAATCACACTTTTTCCTAGTATCTAAATGTTTTGGGGGCGCCTGGGTAGCTCAGTCGGTTGAGTGACCAGCTTCGGCTCAGGTCATGATCTCACGGTTTGTGAGTTTGAGCCCAGCGTCGCGCTCTGTGCTGACAGCTTGGAGCCTGGAGCCTGCTTCAGATTCTGTGCCTCCCTCTCTCTCTGCCCCTCCCCCACTCATGCTCTGTCTCTGTCTCAGAAATAAACAAACATTAAAAAAAAATTAAAACTTTTTGGCACTAAAATAATAGTATAAACATTTTTAAAATACGAGTGATACATTGTTAGACAAATGATATATATGAGATGAACAAAAAAGCATCTGGCCTCAAGTATTCTCTTCTCTAATGGAGCACATACATCTGTATGAACACAGGGAAGAATTCTAGTTCCTGTGATGGTAGAGGTGCAAGTGAAGGACAGTAGAAATGAAGACAAAAGAGTTCCTTAAAACAAAATTTTTTTTTAATGTTTATATATTTTTGAGAGGGAGACTAAGCACGAGCAGGGCAGGGGCAGAGAGAGGAAGACACAGAATCTGAAGCAGGCTCCAGGCTCTGAGGTGTCAGCACAGTGCTCAACGCAGGGCTCGAACCCGTGAACTGTGAGATCATGACCTGAGCCGAAGTTGGATGCTTAACTGACTAAACCACCAGGTGCCCCAAAGGGAAGAGTTATTTTAGATTAAAGGTATGGCAAACATTTGAGACACTGCTGGGATCTGAACTTGTCTTTTTCATGCAAACAGTAAACATAAAATGGACATTAATGGTATTTGCTAGGTTGGAACTTACACCTGGAGTTATGAGAATGGAATTCTGCAGTATTTTATGTCAGGCAGATAGGTCTCCCTGAGCATTCAGAGACTTAAAGGTAGAGTACAATGCAGAACATTTGGATGTTGTTTAAAGAAAAGCACAAGTTGTAAATCAATGGAAAAAAACAGGTTGTCAGTGATATAATAAAAAATCACAGAGCTGTCAAAGAGACGGGATAATAGTGAAGGAAAAGTTTATCCAAACAACAGATTTGTCCAGCTATAAATGTGACAGTTTTGATTGTCTTAGATCTAGTTTCATTTTAGGAGGTTTAACAGAAGCAGTAAAATGAAGGTAGTACTTTTAAAATTAGCACCCAAATTATTGAAGTGAAAATTACTAGAAACTTGAGAGAGGGCTATTCTGTCTGAAGAATCTCACCAACTAAAGAAAAACAGAACTCTGGTCTCTTAATTATCCTATACATTATCTCCACAATTTTATTTATTTGTTTTCCTCCACAGATTTAAAGGATACAGTAATATCCTTTTTTTACATTTTTTTTTTTAATGTTTGTTTATTTTGGGGGGAGAGAGCGTGAACAGGGGAGGGGCAGAGAGAGGGAGACACAGAATCCAAAGCAGTCTCCAGGCTCTGAGCTGTCAGTACAGAGCCTGATGCAGGGCTCGAACTCACAAACCGCAAGAACATGACCTGAGCCCGAAGTCCAACACTCAACCAACTGAGCCACCCAGGCATCCCAGTAATAAGATCCTTTTGAAAGAAGTAGATGTTCTTAAAAGCTTCTGTTGTTCAAAAATGAGTGTTAAAGAAAGGGAGTAGTGGAATAAAAGCAACTTTTCTAATATATCAGGTGGATAATGTTCAAAACCTATGGCAAATTTAGAATCAGAAAGTGTATCAACAGAGTAACCATTCAATTTAATAAAGTGTGTAATTGGCAAACCAGTTGCCTTAGTGTGTTTAAGATAGGGTGACATGTGCAGAAAAAGGAAGTATTTTGTTCACCAGTGAGCTCATTCTGGCGGCCTAAAAGTTTTTATGTCTCAGAGAAAAGAGTAGGATTGCTGGTGCCACCCCATTCATTGCAGCCCTGACCACACCTGCATGCAGGTTGAGATCTCGTGTCCCTAACAAGAGAAAACCACTGAAACAGAGCCCTTCCAGGGAGTGACCGAATTGTGAAGGGAGTGATAGTCATGTCAGAAGGGGAATGATTGCTGTTGTCTTGAGTAAGTTGTAGATCATGATATTGGTAATTGTTTTATCAGGATATTCAAAAGATGTCAGGACAGCTATAGCTCAAAATGAAATGCTGACAATGAAAATAGTATGACTGACAAAAAGGGCTTTTAGAAGAATGTTAGGAATAAAACAATTATGGAAGATTCAACAACTTAATGAAGAGCTGTCATTATGTAACTTACTTTGATTCAGTAATATTTTATATAGAATATATGGACAAAGTAAATTGAACATGATGAAACCTAAGATGGGTGATAGTATTAAGAGCCTTGAGTTGATGTCTTGGCTCACATAAATTGCATTTCATGGTCCTGAGGTTGTAGGATTATAGCATAGCATATGGGGATTTCAGTAAAGCCTTTGATGAAGTCTTTCCTGTCACTTATACAGAAAAAAGTGGAGGAATGGGGATCTATAACTGATTAAAATGTGACACTTAAGTTTTTATTTTTATTTATTTTTAATGTTTATCTAGAGAGAGAGTGTCTGCAAAAGTGAGGGGAGGGACAGGCAGAAAGGAGAGAATCCCAAGCACGCTCCACACTGACAGCTGATCAACACAGGGCTCGATTCCACAAACCATGAGATCATAACTTGAGTCGAAATCAGCAGTTGGACGCTTAACCCATGGAGCCATCCAGGCATCCCTCAAAATGTGACATTTAATGAGTGTTAATCCAACCTTGAAAGAAGTCTCTACTGGCTGCCATTAATCCTCTTCTATTTTTTTAGTATTGATGCTTTACATGAGGACATCATTGAAGCAAGTAGAGATGTATACCAGGACGTATACTACAGATGTATACCAGTATATCAGAAAAACAGTCATTTGCCACCTGGGTCCAGTGGATCCTTTTTAAATATACTTGGCATCATTTTACAGATAATTTACAGAAGTGAGGCTAAAAGAGATAGGGAAGAAAACTTGATGAGCAATTTTAATATATGTAATTGAAATGCCACCAATTAAATTCAAATGTCCCATGTTCTTGGGGCACCTGGGTGACTAGGTTAAGCATCCTACTCTTGATTTCTGCTGAGGTCATGATCTTAGGTTTGTGGGATTGAGCCCCACTTCAGGTTCTGCACTGACATCAAGGAGCCTGCTTGGAATTCTGTCTCTCCCTCCCTCTCTCTCTCTTCACCCCTCCCCTGCTCTGTCTCTCTCAAGATAAATACACCTAAAAAAGTGTCACACGTTCTTTTAGCAAAATAGAACAGTCCAGGTGCTTGTTGCACAATGGTGCAAGATAAAGTTCTTCTAGTTATGTGACTAAGTAGATGAAAAGACCCTAGTTTTGTTCTTAGAGACACATTTTTCTGCCATTAGTTTTGGAGTTTGAGAAGTACATTTAGGATGTGGTCGTCTGAAAACTCATAGTCTCATATTTCACTTAGATATTAAATTTCACCATCATCATTGGAATCTAGAATGCTGCTCTTTCTTTGTATTCATCTTTATTTTGTGTAATAATTATGAACTATGTTCCTCTATCACTTTTCTTCTCTTTGCCATTATGTACAGAAATGGAAAAATCTAAATATTCAACCGTGTTCCAAGGAGAGCTTAAAAGCAGACTACAGAGATAGTGTCTCCGTTTTTATTTATACCTTGAAATATACAGTATTTTTAGTAACGCAGTAAAACTGGATGATGATGATTTTATTGCACTGTTCAATTACCCTTCTTGACAGTTAATTTGCTTTTGCTTTTGTGTATTATTTTAGTCTTTTTTTTTTTTTTTTTTTTTTTGAGAGAGAAAGAGCGAGAGAGAGCACGAGTGGACGAAGGGCAGAGAGAATCTTCAGCAGGATCCATGCCCTGCATGGTCGATCTCATGACCGTGAGATCATGAGTTGAGCCGAAATCAAGAGTCAGATACTTAACTGACTGAGCCACCTAGGTGCCCCTATTTTAGTCTTTCTTGAAATAATTGGGAACAATTGATGAATTATAATAGAATAATTCTTAGGATGATGAAATAGCAAAATGTTTCAATATATATAGGAATATAAGACCTCTAAGATCCCAAAATATATCTTAGATATAAAAAAGGATCTAGTGGACTTAATGCTGCTAATTGCAAGATAATAGGATGAATTTTAGTTGAATTTTTAATGTAAATTTTCTCTTCATTCTTCACAAGACCTTTAAGAAAGAATAAAGGTCATGAAATCACAGTCTTTCCAAATGGGTAAAACTAAAAAAAGCAACTCAAAAACTAAAATTAGTTGTGGTGGATCTTGGTGGTTATACCAAGAATTAAGCATTAAATAGAAAAATGGGGTGAAAAACAAGGGTGGGTGGATACAAAGCTTAAGATAAATGGAGAAGTAAGAAAAATCTGATGTGAAGAAAATATGCGTACTGAATCAGGACCAAATAGAAGACTCAGGATGGAATTGATTATTCCTTGCTGTGTGAAAAATTCTATTGTTAGTATACTGTTGTAAAGACCTAAGCCAGGACTGTGCTTAAAAGGTTTTTGTTTGATTTGTTCTGGAAGAATATGCTTGCTTACTGACATTTTGGCCAGTACTGTGGTATGTGGTAGGTGTTTCACAGAAGTCTTCTAATTCCAACTTCAGCTTTATTTCTCAATCTTGAAAATGTTAGTTATCCATATAGAACCGGTTCCTTCATAAAATAAGAGACTTGGAACGGTTCTTTAAATGCTCTTTTTGGCTCTTAATTTTTATGTTTTTTTTTTTTTTTCTTTCAGATTAAATGTCATTAGAGTAAGATTTTCTTTTTTTTTTTTTTAAACGTTACTCAGGGTGTGCCTGGTTGGCTCACTTAGTTAAGCATCTGACTTCAGCTCAGGTCAAGATCTCGCGTTTCGTGGGTTTAAGCCCTGCATCAGGCTCTGTGCTCACAGCTCAGCCTGGAGCCTGCTTTGGATTCTGTGTCTCCCTCTCTCTCTGCTCCTCCCCTGTTCATGCTCTGTCTCTCTTTCTCTCAAAAATAAATAAACATAAAAAATATTATTAAGATATAATTGACATATAACTATGTAAGTTTAAGGTCTACAACATCATGATTTGATAGATTTATGTATCCCAATTAGCTGACACCTCTGTCATGTCATAAAACTATCATTTCTTTTTGTGGTAGGAATAGTTAAGATCTAGTCTCTGAGCAACTTTGGAATTTATAACGTAGTCACTATGCTGGTATTCCTCTTATAGATGGGACTGAAGTTCACAATTCAAGTAACTTGTTCACAATCACAGAGTCTATAGCAAGGGAACAGACTTTTTGAGTTGCTCTTCTCTGTTAATTATTACAGTAACTCCCAGCTTGTGTACTGCCAGGAACTGTTTTTACTGATCTTCAACACCTGTGAAGATGTTTTAGGAAAGTTTATGTAGGGAGACGTTTTCATAATTAGTTTCCTCATATTTGGTTAACAGCATAGTATATGTAATTGCTGAATCAGGTTCATACTAATAAATATCACATAAGCAGTGTCGCTATATCATGTTGCTGTAAATCTAGTCCCAGCAAAAAAAAGGGGTAAGAAGTGTTCAAATTAAAGTGTTCCTTTAATTAGTCTTCATTGCCTAACTTTTATTAGTTTCGGAAATGTTTTATATATCAGAGTAATTCTTAATATTATTTTGCAAATTTCTAGAGATGGAGGTTGAGGAAGGCCCAAGTTAGGAACTGTTTTACAAGATCAGTTAGTTTGATAATGGTATTTGAGCTTTGCTTTGCCTTTATACATGTAATATATGACTTTGTTCCTTAATATACAATATTTTAATATTAAAAGTATTACAGCATTTTAATTTATAGCATTTTATAAAAATGCTAATTGCCATTGAAATTCTGGATTCATTTAACTTAGTGGCATTATATATCATTCATGACATAATCCCTTTATTTTTGAAAGTATAATGTTTATATTTTTCCACAGTTTAAAAATTTGAAGACCTACTTGCTCTTACCATTCCATTCTAATATATTCTTTTCACTCATTTATGGAGATGTCCCATGCTCTTAAGTAAACTTGGATTTCTACAAAACTGTAATTTTAGGTTGATTAACATGGGATTTCTATATGTGTTGGGCTCCTTTTTAAAACTTTAATTGTGATATTTGCATGTCTAAATTCTTTTGTAATAATATGTGTACTTTCCTAATGTTTGTGTGTTTGTATCCATTCTCAATAGGCAACCCCTCAGGATAGTCAGGAAGGAACATTTGGATCAGAACATTCAGCATCACCATCACAAGGGAGCAGTCAACAGCATTTCCTCGAACCTGAAGCAAATTTGGATGATTCTATAGATATTCAGCAACAGGTAAAAAGTAAACATTTCTCTGGATCAAAAATTTTTTTAATTAATTAGAGAAAAATATTATAAAATGTAATAATTTTTATTGTACGTAAAATACTTTTATGTAAAATAATGGTACTGTCCTAAGTATTACTTCCTCACACTTAAGCTCCACACTAACCATTTTACTATTAGGCATTGATGCTACTATGGTGAATATTTTGTAAGGCAGAATTGTCAATATATACTGAAATTTCAATCAGGCATTTTGTTTGCCCTTCTTTTGACTTTCAAGGACATGGATATAGATGAAGGGCAAGATGGAGTGGAAGAGGAGATCTTCGAACAAGAAGCAAAAAAAGTGGCTGTTCGCTCAAGATCAAGAACACATTCACGATCTCGTTCAAGGTTCTACAATAATACTTAAGAATAGCTGTGTGTGAACTTTTAAAAGTTGGCTCTGTTTCCTTGTATCAATATTAAAGGAAATGTATTTCTTAGAGTGACATCTTATATTCTCTCAGAAAGAAGTAATTAGAATATCAAAAACAGAAAAATACTTTTTTCTCTTTTTAATCAGATATATCTGTTGCCATTTATTTGAATAATATACATTAATTGCAGCCATATCATAAGAATGGGATTTTGGATTATACCTGATTTTAGTTAGTAATATTATGATGACACCCAGCTTAGGATATTATTGCCTCTGAAAACTGTTAAATCAAACTATAGAGGAACAGTATTAGAAATTCCATTATAATCCTTATATTTTGTTTCATCTTATAATAATACCAAAAATGATCATAAAAATAAAGCTATAAGAATTATCTTTGTAAACATTAAACATAGTATCAAATTGTAAAATATATAATTTTTCTTTGTGAGTTTCTTTTGTGGGCTTTTCAACATAGCTGAGACTCATTAATGTACATGCTTATTCAGATTTGAGTTGAAGATTCCTTAACCTGTTAATTCTCATGTACATGTACATTGTTTTTACTACATATTGTCTTAAAACTTAAAGTCATTAGTTTCCAATATAATATACCCTATTTTTTGCACATTAATACCCCTGGGAATCTGAACAGTATATGCTGGAAGAGGGGCAGTATCTTTGACAACTTTTTCAGTCAGTTCTTTTTTTTTTTTTTTTTTAAATATATATTTTTTTAACGTTTATTTATTTTGGAGACAGAGAGAGACAGAGCATGAACGGGGGAGGGTCAGAGAGAGAGGGAGACACAGAATCCGAAACAGGCTCCAGGCTCTGAGCTGTCAGCACAGAGCCCGACGTGGGGCTCGAACTCACGGACCGTGAGATCATGACCTGAGCCGAAGTCGGCCGCTTAACCGACTGAGCCACCCAGGCGCCCCTTCAGTCATTTCTTATATGTTTCAAGAAGTTATTTGTATTTACCTCTTATAAACGAGAACCTGTCAGTTCACCCTTCTCTAGACCCATCTCAGTCATTGAATAATCTTGCTAAAGCAATGACAGTGTTAGAGCTGAAATCTTAGCAGACACTTTGTCTTAATAATATCTCCTTATTAAGCATTTTGAAGCAGTGCAGTGGCTATGGTTGATAGGAAAAAAAGAAACAGTGTTTCAGTATCACCTTATATTCTAAAGTCAAGCCCCTTGAAATTTGAGAAGTTAAAAACTTAAAAGCAGAATTCTTGAATAGCTAATGATCTGTTGGAAACATTCTCTCTTCTCTTATTTTAAAAGTGTAACATCTTACTCACCTAAGGAATCTTTTTATTTCTTCAGATTTTTATCCCTATTCTTAACTTTTGTTTGAAAAATGAGTTGGAAGAGACTAAGGAAAGTAAGGCCCTTAGTGGAGTCTCATTCTTTTCTTCCCGGTCTCAGTAAGAATCATTGCAAACAAACATCTATTACTAGTGTGGGCCTGAGCAGTACATAGATTTGAGAAAATGCCTGTTTACTTCACTATACTTAAACATTTTTTAAGAGGTAGCTAAATATAAGACATCCTTGTGTGTGTGTGTATTTTGTTCTTACCTAGAAGTGAGAAATTTGATAGAAGAATAATACTGTCATTAGAAGTAAAATAAGATTTTTTTTTGGTAGATCGCCAAGGAAACGAAGGTCTCGGTCGCGATCTGGTTCTCGAAAGCGTAAACACAGAAAGCGATCACGCTCACGCTCAAGAGAAAGAAAGAGGAAATCATCACGTTCATACTCAAGTGAAAGGAGAGCAAGAGAAAGGGAGAAAGAACGACAGAAGAAGGGATTACCTCCAATTAGATCTAAAACATTAAGTGGTAAGTGACATGCTTTTACAAAGCTTTGGTTTCAACAAATATTAAGAAAATAATCAACTGGTAAAGTTAACTGTATTTTTAGACTTCTTAAGAAACCAGAAAGTCGTTTGGTAAATGAATAATTTTATCCTTGGTTTTTGTAACATGAGAGAGTAGGAAAGAAAAGGAAGAGCAGGTTCTACTGAAACATATCACTGAGAATTCTTTTTTTTTTTTTTTAACGCAAGTTAGAAAATTTAGAACTTTAATGATATATAAAGTGGATTCAGCCTACTGTCTATTACTTGGACACTGTGATTTCTATTCATAGTGTTGTAACCAAGTATGACCACCAGGTCTGGGGAGTAATTATTGAAAGAATCATGTAAATTTTAATGCTAATTATAAACTTACTGGATCAGCTCTGAGGGAGAGATTCCCATTGTACAAACTTTCCCTCCTTTATGTATTAATCTGTAATGTATAATTATAACAAATTTGGTGATTGTGAGAGTTTGCGGGAGAGTTCACTTGGTGGGCATGTGAGTAGTAATTAGTGCCAGATTCTTCCTGAAGATTCCTAGTGAGTTATGATTTCTAAGGTGAACAAACAGACTGCAGAGGGGCAAAGTACATGAAATGGAATAAATTATCATTCTCTTAACATCAGAGAATCAGCTGAACACTGATCTGGTTGTCTGATTTCTCGAGGTTTCCAAATAAATTCTTTGCCGTGAGGTAAATAATTGGTATAACTTATCCTGGAGCATCCTGGAAATCTAGGCTTATAATTAAAGGCAGCATCCATCTTATTAAGTTCTGGCAGTTTGAGCAAGCTGATCTTGCCAGAATCTTACGTGATTACAAAAAGTGAGGTATTAATTTAATCATGTCGATATTCCTAACTCTAAAAGTTTCTGTTTGTCACTTCAGGGTGAGAAACCAAATTCAAACATTTTAGTGCTGTCTGATAAAGAAATACCATCAAAGGTGTGACCACAAAATCTCTGTTGTGCCTCCTCCTGTGATTACTGTTAGGACATTCAGAATCACCAGTTTTAGGATAGGGCTTTTACATTCAGTCTCTTTCATTTAGTTCCTCACTTTACCTGTCATATTACAGCTGCTACCATTTACATAGTTAGTGACCATGGAGTTTATTTTCTGTTATGGTGGGGGTTTTTTTTGTTTGTTTGTTTGTTTGTTTGTTTGTTTTTTTATGGGTAAAACACAGTAAGAAGATTCAGAAAGTACATAAGAAAATACAGTGAAAAGTAGGGGCACCTGGGTGGCTCAGTCGGTTAAGGGTCCGACTCCAGCTCAGGTCATGATCTCACAGTTTGACAGTTCGAGCCCCGCGTCGGGTTGACAGCTCAGAGCCTAGAGCCTGCTTCGGATTCTGTGTCTCCCTCTCTCTGCCCCTCCCCTGCTCTCTCTCTTTCTCTGTCTCTCAAAAATCAACATTAAAAAAAAAAAAAAAAAAAAAAAAAGGAAAGAAAATACAGTGAAAAATATGTCCCTCATTTTTTTACCTGAAAACTCTCTTTACCCTGAAGCAATCTCAATTTCATGTGGCCCAGCACATTTTAAACACTTAAGATAGGATTTCCCTACCATTGATTCTCAGAACACAAGCGTATTTGTGACTAGTTCAGTGGATATGAAACATCAACAAGCAGTAATGTTCTAGGAATCTATGTCCTCTCCTCCTGGGATGAGGGAGATTGATTATTGCTTTTTGGATTTAAAAAAAAAAAAAAGTCTGTGGGAAAAATTTGTAGAGAGACTACCTTGAAACAGAGGAAACATGGAAAATATGTCAGGGAGATTAAGTTAAAGCAGCTGTGATGTGGTAGACAGAATAATGAAGAGGTGGGAACTCTTCAGTGAAAGAGGTCCAGAAATTTCCTAAGGGTTTGTGGTAGGCTGAATAATGGTCCTCCAAAGATACTCACATCTGGATCCAGATCCACGTGGTAAAAGGGACTTTGCAGATCTGATTAATCAGGATCTTGGGGTAAGAAGATTAACTCGGGTTATCCAGAAGGACCCTTCTGTGTAGTCCAGGGGTCCTTTTAGGAAGGAAATAAGAGAGTCAGAAAAGGTGATGTGAAGAGGGAAGGAGAAAGATGAAGATAGGTAAATGCTCAACTGTTGGCTTTGACGATGGAAGTTGGAGTCATTGAGCCAAGGAATGCAGACAGCTTGTAGAAGCTAGCAAATTCTTCCCTAGAGTCTTCAGAAAGAATGCAGGCTTGTTGACACATTTTAGACTGCCAGAACTGTAAGAGAATGCATTTTTGTGTTTTAAGCTACTAAGCTTGTGATATTTTGTTACAGAAATAGAATAAAACTAACATATTGCTCCTGGAGACTTTTGTTGAATATTATGTGTGTATAGGGTGAGAGTATGTGAGGGAAAAAATGCTACCAGGGAGTCTGTTAGCGGAACGATTCCTAAAGCTGACACTGGTCTGGAGAACATTTGAGTTCGAATAAACTGTAATAAAGAGACCTGGTGGAAAACCTTCGTTCAGTAGAGATCTTGCAATGGTCATCTCTTAGGGCGGCACTGAAATTAGCTATAGAGTAAAACCTGCTGTAGGCCTGCCCTGTAATAGATTAAAAAAGCATCAAAAAGCTGGAAACTTCATGTTTAAAAATGACATTGGTTTAATCTAAATTTATTGAAACTCCACAAACACATCAGCTGTAGTTAACGTTTTACAAGTAAGTGTCTTCAGGAAAAGAAAATGTTCATGGACGCGTGAACCGTACAGCTTAAAGTAGGTAAGATGTCCCATGTGTAGCTTTGTTTCTTAAAGGGAAGTGGTTTCCCATAAAGTATCTTCTAAGTTTTTCATGATAACAGGTTCTAATTCAGCCTTTTCCCTTTTATATCTCCATGCAAATTGTTTCCTTAAGGATAAGGCGCCATCTTCAAATTCAACTGTTGATTAGAAAGAAACATCCACTTAATGATTCCAGCAGAGAAAGATTAAAGGTACACAGCTAGGATTGCAGTGAAGTGTTTTTGTGACTTTGTTGCACATTAGAATTACCTACAGAATTTTAAAACTCCCAACACCCATCTGTCATACCCCATAGCCCTTCATCTTTTAGAGTGAGACCCAGGTATCCACAGGTGATTAAAGTGTACAGCCAAGCTTGAGAACAGGTAACACACAAGAGGTTGATTCATAATAGATGTGAATGGATACCTGGGATTTTAGTGCATTTTAAGTGTAGCAGATAAAAATGTCACTTAAGTTTTAAATATCCATCTTAAATTATTGTTCTTAGTGCTTTTTCCTCAGCTGCTTGCAAGAAGTAACTGTGTCTGTGTGATTTAGAACGTTTGTCTCTTTTATGTCTTGACAGTATGTAGTACTACTTTATGGGTTGGTCAGGTGGATAAGAAGGCAACCCAGCAAGATTTAACCAATCTGTTTGAAGAGTTTGGACAAATTGAATCCATTAATGTAAGTATTACTTCTTATACAGTAGTTTATATAGAGGATTTTCACGCATACAAAGACTCACTTTGGTTTGTAATTAGCCAAGTAGTGTCCTTTTTAATATTGCACATCTTTACAAAGATTATTTGACTTTAATCATTTCGTGTTTATTTCTGCTGCTTTGTTTACCTCAATTAATTTTGCCTACGTAGTGGAATTCTAGCAAAATATTCTTAGGGGCTTTATAGCAGTATAGCACTTGGTTCCTAAAGTCATCAGATGTTTGGGTTAGCAGGAACCCTATGTGTGACCTAGTTTAATTCCTTTTCTTTTTTTAAATAATGAAAATGAGGAAACTGAGTCCCAGAATTGTAATCACCTGCACATGAGCACATAGCTAGTATTGGAGACACAGTTGGACTTGGGGACCCAATCTTTTGCCAGTCCACTCCCCTTTCCCCATCTCCCTCTGAGGCAAGAAAATCTGTGTGGCCACTGCATCTCCAGTAACTTGACCATAACTCACTCCTCAACTCGATTCTTGCAGTGCTTTGGCCCCACCCTGTCTCCCTTCTTTGAGTATTTGCTTCTTCCTGGAGGTCTGTTGTGTTTCCCTGGGGCTAAAACTAAGTAATGGAATGTTTTATATTTATTTGCTTGTTTAAGGAGCTTTCTGATTCATTAGCCCTCTGATTTTATTCACTGTTCTACTTTTATGTCTATTTGGACCTTTTACCATTATTTACCAGGAAATTGGCTGATTTTCCTTTCTAGTCTTAGATCCCAACATTTTTTAAATGGCCGAATTTGACTTTTCCACATTAATAACAGCACTCTTCATATGAATTGACCATTTCATATACTACTTTCGACTATATATGATCTGTTTGGAATCTCACAAGAAGCTGGTTAAGTAATTCCCATGTTGTTATTTTACCAGTGAGGAATCTAAGTGATTCGCCTGAGTTGCACAGACAATAAATAGATGATTGATTGATGTTTCAACTTCAGAGTTTCATATTCCTCTTTCTACACCATGAGAATGTTATAGGCGTTTCTTAATCTTTTGTCTTTTTAAATTTCACCTGTCAAAACATGACTGTTATAGCCCTTCCTTGATCATATAGCCTCTGATTTTGTTTCTGATTTTCTCTCAGCTGAGATATCAGAAATGTATTGACATTTGAAAAAATAGGGATGTGCAGGATCAGTGTCTTTAGGTTCTTATGGTGTCCCAACTTAAACAGGTGATTCTAATGCAGAGTCAGGAATCATTGCTCTGAATAGATCGTGAATCCAAGTAGCATTTGGATTGTCATAATACTTGCGACATTTGTAGTCTTTCTTGTTCCACAGTCATTTGGGCATTAGTTTGCCTTGTCTCTTCCCCTCTTCTTTATTACCTTTTTTTTTTTTTTTTAAACATTTTTATTTATTTTTGGAGAGAGAGAGAGAGCGAGCTCGCTCGCTCGCGTGTGAGCGGGGGAGGGTCAGAAAGAAATGGAGACACAGAATCCAAAGCAGGCTCCAGGCTCTGAGCTGTCAACACAGAGCCCAACATGGGACTCAAACCCACGAACTGAGAAATTATGACCTGAGCAAAACTTGGATGCTTAACCTGCTGAGCCACCCAAGGCGTCCCTGTATTACCTTTAAAGAGCATACTGCTTATAAACAGTAGGCACCGAGTTATTTTGTGAACTGGAATATATTGAATGGCTAGTGATAAAATCCAGGATTTGAAAATTTGGTGAAAAATTTATAAACCTTTCACTTGGTTTTGAGAGAGTTTGAGAACTGAGTAGAAAGTCTGTTAGATTTATCACTTAGTGAAGTTGAAGAAAATTTTTCAGTGCATTGATAAAAGTGTTGGATCTATATTGTAAAAGATGAAGAAGTATGTAAGGGGTTAGATAGACTTCTCTTTTGAGAAGTTTGGGATTGAAGTTTGGAAAGTAGCTTGAAGTGAACTCTGAGTGAAAGTGTAAACAATTAAGGCTATTTTCTTATTCTGGTAAAGCCTTTATCCAGAAGCAGTTGGACAAAATGAAGTTTTATACAATTGAAAACTTTAGTTTTATCATTTTTTGTAGATTATAGATTTTATATTAAGGACAAGATACTTCCCTAAACAAAAATCTTTCTCACATTACTAGGTATAACATGTGGAAAAATTGAAGTACTATAAATAAATTCTGTGCTTTCAAATATGTTGGCCCTACAATATTATTTTCTTTTTACCTGGTGGTGTATCCATATCTTTTTACATTTTTAAAAATTTCTTTATTGTGCATTAGAAAAACTTTAATTGACATGTGATAATCAAGATTTTGCTTATGTTATGGTTTAGAGTGCAACCCAAATAAGTTTTGAATTTTTTTAAAACTAAATAATTGGTTGTACATGGATTGTACCAGTAAACAGCCAAAGGAAGAGAAGGGAAAACCATTCAGTATTAGTAATGATTTGTTTCATTAAAACCATAAAATAATGCCAGAATGAATTGCCTTACTTACACCTTATCTAAAGAAAAAATTTTTCTTAATAGATGATTCCTCCCAGGGGCTGTGCATATGTCTGCATGGTTCACCGACAAGATGCTTTCCGGGCTCTTCAGAAACTTAGTTCTGGATCATATAAAATTGGGTCCAAGGTCATTAAGGTAAGATTGGAGAGGAGAGACCCATGCTCTTGTTTTATTGGATTATTAGAATGTATATTAGAATTACATATTTGATCCATCTTCATTTTTTAATGTTACGGGAAAACCTCTAGGAAACTTTATTATTTCAGTGTTGTTGGGTTATCGAATTGGATATAGGTAAAACAATGACTAAAACTTTTAGTCCAGTGATTCTTTGAAATCACACTTGCAGTTCTCTTAGTCACCCAGGGCACCATTTTATGAACAGAACTTTTTCATTTTTTATTTATTTATTTTTTTAACGTTTATTTATTTTTGAGACAGAGACAGAGTATGAACGGGGGAGGGTCAGAGAGAGGGAGACACAGAATGTGAAACAGGCTCCAGGCTCTGAGCTGTCAGCACAGAGCCTGATGCGGGGCTTGAACTCACGGACCGCAAGATCATGACCTGAGCTGAAGTCGGCCGCCCAACTGACTGAGCCACCCAGGCGCCCCAGAACTTTTTCATTTTTATAAGTCTTCCTCCCTCCCTCCCTCCCTCCCTCCCTCCCTCCCTCCCTCCCTCCCTCCCTCCCTCCAAGATTTTATTTTTAAATACTCTCCACATCTAAAGTAATCTCCACACCCAACATGGGACTCAAGCCTACAACCCTAACATCAAGAGTTATACACTCCACCGACTGAGCCAGCCAGGCGCCCCAACAAGTTTATCTTTCATTCACTTCTTCCTCCCAGTGCTTCCTAATCATACTTCTTAATTACATTATTATTTTCTCCTTTTTCACATCTTGTGTTATACATCAAAGGCCACTGTGAAGGACTTACATGTTTTGTTTCCCTCTGCCTTTAAACTGTTTACTGTGTATTTTTCTGTGACTAACATTTTATTTCTGCTACTTGGAGATAATTTATTCCATCAGGTTCTGCAACTGAGTTAAAAACTTTAAGATATCTACTTTCAGGGTTATTATGCCCATGCTTTGTCATTTCATGGCAGTGAGTTTCTTTCTTTATGTAAACGAAATTGTCTCCTTTCCTGGACTACCAAGATTTTATTTAAATTATTCTAACTATTCTAATTATTGCTAATGTAGGTTGACATTTTTATGGTGAAAAGTAGATTTGATTGTTTCTGGAAATGTGATTTTTATTTTATTTATTTTATTTATTTTTTTTTTATTTAAAAAAAATTTTTTTTAACGTTTATTTATTTTTGAGACAGAGAGAGACAGAGCATGAACAGGGGAGGGGCAGAGAGATAGGGAGACACAGAATCCGAAACAGGCTCCAGGCTCCGAGCTGTCAGCACAGAGCCCGACGTGGGGCTCGAACTCATGGACTGTGAGATCATGACCTGAGCCGAATTCGGACGCTTAACCGACTAAGCCACCCAGGCGCCCCTGGAAATGTGATTTTTTAAAGTGTTAGTAAGAAGTGGAATAAATCCCACGTTAGAAATACCATTGCTTTCTAGTGTAGGCTTTATTTTAAAAACAAACAAAAAACAGGACATACATGGAAAAACTTTGGCTACTATTATTTTTCTAGCATCCAGTGAGGCTTTGCTCTCCAACTAGTTTTATTCACATAGTTTACATACAATTTTGAACATTTTACCTTGTTTTTACAGTATACCTGAGCTTTGTTTTTTTCTCTCTTCATTCCTGATAGATTGCTTGGGCTTTAAACAAAGGTGTAAAAACAGAATATAAACAATTTTGGGATGTGGATCTTGGAGTTACATACATACCATGGGAAAAAGTTAAAGTGGATGACTTGGAAGGTTTTGCAGAAGGAGGCATGATTGACCAGGAAACTGTAAATACTGGTAAGAACATTAAGGGTAGTTTTATTGTTTAACAAAAAGTGTGCTTAAAAGGTTGTAATTGATTAGAGTTTGTATCATAAGGGAACTGTGTGTATTTCCTGGATACTGCCCTCCCCAGAAGGAAAAGAAAATGGAAACACTGCCTTTTCCAATGTATATGCTTAATAGGTCTTATTTCATAAGTGTCTGAGTATTGTGTTTCAGAAATCTATAAATGTAGTATTTTTCTTGTATGTCTTTTAAATTTGCTCTTTTAGAAACTAAATATTTCAATTCCTTGCATTTAAATAAGAACTGGGGACTTAAGATGTTTCTTTGAAAAACTTCCTAGATTATTTTGATTAGTATCCATGTTGAGAATGACAGAAATAGAATGTTTAAAGAGCTGTAGTTCTGATGTATGTAATTCTAGAATGCTTATAACTAAATGATCATCTCGCCTATTTTTTTTCAATTTGTGTTTTTATTTTTAAATTTTTTTTTTCAACGTTTTTTATTTATTTTTGGGACAGAGAGAGACAGAGCATGAACGGGGGAGGGGCAGAGAGAGAGGGAGACACAGAATCGGAAACAGGCTCCAGGCTCCAAGCCATCAGCCCAGAGCCTGACGCGGGGCTCGAACTCACGGACCGCGAGATCGTGACCTGGCTGAAGTCGGACGCTTAACCGACTGCGCCACCCAGGCGCCCCTGTTTTTATTTTTAAAAATACCAGTTATAAATCCACAAAATGATTAGCATTTGTAACCAGTAAGAAATCTTAAAATGGATACTTGAGAAAGTAATTAAAATGTGGTATATGTAGCTTTTATTTCTTCACGTCTTAGCTCTTTTACCAAAATAAGCTAATTTTCAGGGTATTTTCATTTTCAGGCCAATGCACGTATTTTCTAAATGCTTTTTCAGTGTTTTCTTCTTGTCAGTCTTTTTTTTTTTTTCTTGATATTCCTCCAAAACATTCATTCATTCAGTAAATATTTTAGTTTCTATTGTGTGCCAACCGTGATTTTAGGAACTGAGATTATAGTAGTGAGACAAACAGACAAAAATCCTTCCTCTGATTGCATGCACATTGTAGTACAGGGGATGACAGCCTGTAGGCCATAGGTCAAATCCTGCTGGCCGGCTATTCTGTAAAATTTTATTGAAATACAGCTGCGCTCACTTACATTTACTTCCTTTATATGACTTTTTTTTTCAACAGCAGCTGAGTAGTTGCAACAGAGTACGTATGGCCCACAAAGTCTAAAATACTATAGGGAAAGTTTACCAACCCATGTTCTAGTGAAAAGAAACATACAATAAAATAGGTAAACTATATAGTATTTCTATGTTGATAAGTTCTAAGAAGAAAAAGCAGGGAACAGGGAGGGAGATATAGACAGTATTGGTGTGGAGCAATGCAGTTTTACATAGTTGAGGAAGATCTAATGGAGAGAGTGCTGTTTGAAGGAGTAAGATGTGGAGCTCTCTGGAGAGAATGCATTCTATACAGAGGGAACAGTAAGTGCAGAGTCTCTTCAAAAATTATAAGACACCAGCATGGTTTGAGCAAAGTTAGTGACAAATGAGTAGGAGGTGAAGTCGGAGAGGTGTACAGAGAGACGCAGTCATATAAAGTCTTATTAGTCATCATAATGACTTTGATCTTTACTCTGAAGGAGATGGAGAACCATTGGAGGAATGATGAGAGCTTCTTTGCTTTATTTTTGCGCAACTATATTTTTAGAAAGATTTTCCTTAATTTTTTTTTAACATTTATTTATTTTTGAAAGACAGAGCATGAGCAGGGGAGGGGTAGAGAGAGAGAGGGAGAGACAGAATCCAAAGCAGGCTCCGGGCTCTGAGCTGTCGGCACAGAGCCCGACGCGGGGCTCAAACCCACGAACCGTGAGATCATGACCTGTGCCGAAGTCAGATGCTTAACCAGCTGAGCCACCCAGGCACCCCTGAAAGATTTTTCTTTATTGGGTTAATAATACCTTCCTTGTTGGTCTCCCCTTGTATCTTGTGACACAATATAGAATAAGATTGGTTCCTCTTATATCAGATAGTCTTTGAGGTCTGTGTCTATTATGTCCTTTCTAAGTGGTCTCTCTAGACTAAATATTTTAGTGTCTTTCGTTTGTGTCTTGTGTCATGCTGCTTTGGATTCCTTGGTGTTCTCATCAGATTTATCTGGGCAAAACCTAGGTTGGCCCTTAGAGTTGTGGACACATCTTAAAGATGTGTCAAGGTACATGGAGGACTTAGAGATGAAGTAAATGTATACACAGAAATAAAATGAAAATTTTGCACCTACACAGAGGAATCAATTTCAAATATTTTGTTTAGAGTGGGAAACTGTGAAAAGCTCAGAACCTGTTAAAGAGACGGTCCAGACAACTCAGAGCCCAACTCCAGTTGAAAAGGAGACAGTGGTCACAACCCAGGCAGAGGTTTTTCCTCCACCTGTTGCTATGTTACAGGTTAGTGCTGGATGTTTCTGTTATTATTAATGTGTTGTCTTACATGTCTGTTTTTACTCATGTATTTACTTTATAAAACTTGGAAGAAATTGTCCAAAATAAAAAGCAGTTTAGTCCCAACAGTTTTAGGAAAAGAAATTTTTTTTAGAAATGGTGGCCTGTATATTTAAATGTTCATTTATGGCATGCTGTTGCCTGCTTCTATGACATTCACTGTTCTAGGCACCCAGGATAAGGATACATCAGTGAGGAAAAAGCACACAAGTCCCTGCCTTTATGCAGCTTTGGTTTTCATTAGGAGAGACAGAAAATGCAAGATGAGTGGGTTTGTGAGATATTATAGAAGGAAAAGGGAGAGAGTATAAGGATTGTCAGGAGTACCTGGACAGGTGCTTATCATTTTAAGTGGTCAGAGTAGATTTAATTGAGAATGTGGCAACAGTTGCTGAGGGAATTAACCCATGTGGGTACCTGAGGAAGAGCATTCCAAGCAAAAGGAACAGCCAGTGAAAGGCTCTAGGCCAGGAGTGTGCTTGGTGCTTTCCAAGAATAGTAAGTGGGCTAGAGTGAAGTGAATGAGAGGCAGCTTAGCAGGAGTGCGATCTCTGATAGGACTTTGGTTTTCGCTCTGAGATGGGGCGCTGTTGCAGAATTTTGAAGAAAGGAGTGACTTCATCTGGCTTTAAAGGTTTTAAAAGATCTGGTTTTAAAGGATTGTACTGGCTATTATTTTGAGAATAGACTAGTGGGCATTAGTAAAAGCAGGGAGACCAGTGAAGAGACCGTTGGAGCAATTGAGATGAGAGCGGATGGTGACTCGTGGACTGTTGGTAGTGCAGGGAATCAGAAGTGCTCAGATAATCGGGGTATAGTGATGGTGTGTTGAGTGGGACTTCATGGCATGATTAGATTGGAGTTGTGAGAAAGAGAAGAGGCAAGGTTTTGGTTTGCACAATTGGAAAGATGAAGTTATCATTATCTGAGAAGGGGCAGGACAATGAGTTCAGTTTTGTGCCTGTGAAGTTTGGAGTCTTTCAGACAACGAAGTTGAGATGTTGAATAGACCACTGAGAAATGTGAAATTAGGAAAGGGGTACACCCATGGTACAAGTAAATATTTGCGAATTATTGTACCTAGGATGAGTATAAAGTATTTATGATAGGGGTAGAAAATTAACTTAAGAGAAAGTCAAGCCATTTTGAAACTGTTACTGACAGGTTTCCTAATGGTTAGGTTGCTTACCGTATGTAGGTATTATAAACTTAGTGGGGGATGGCAGCTGAAAACTGATCACGATATTCGCTCTTCAGGTTGGTGCCCATTTCTGTACATCACTTGAATGTAAAATAGATTTCAGCCTCTATGTATACTATCTGTTGACAATACTGCCTTGCTGTTACTTTAAGTTAGGGTCACTTACAAGTGTGCAAAAAGGAAAATAACAAGACGACTTAATACAGTGGTTTTTGTTACCTCCTTAGAAAGAAATAGAAATAAGTTACTTCTGGTTGTTCCAAGATGTATTCATTGCAGATGGATAAAATAATTTATGGGCTTTTTATTTTCTATTCACAAAAGATTCCAGTGGCGCCAGCTGTGCCTACAGTTAGTTTAGTTCCACCAGCATTTCCGGTCTCCATGCCGGTTCCTCCTCCTGGATTCAGTCCAATCCCTCCACCTCCTTTTCTGCGAGCGAGTTTTAACCCTTCACAACCACCTCCTGGTAAGGACTTTTCATCTTATGTTTACTCTCCTTAGAATATCATTTAAATTGTTATTTTTCCAGGTTAAAATGCTATATAGAGCATCAGTTCTCAAGCCTTAGCATACGTAGGGGTCCCTCAGAGAGCATGTTAAAGTAGAGTCCTGGGCCTGGCCTCCTTTTGCTTCCCCAAGTCTGAGGTGGGACAAGACACTTGCCTTTCTTACAAGTTCCAGGTGATGCACGTGGTTGGAGGACCACACTTTAAGAAGCACAGATGAGAAAAAAATGGAATCCTTTAAAAGCATTGAAGTACTCTTAAAATAATTTAAAGTTTATGTTGAATTTTTTGTATCAGAATTGTCTATAGTTACCACTCATACATCAGGAAGTATGTATTAATGTATATAGATTGTTATTCCTAAAAATCATTAGGTTTTCATTTTGACATTAGAAATGATAATGTATCTTAAAATGCTAATTGAATTTGTAATACTTTTTTTGACCTAATCTTTGATAAAAGTTTGTTGAATCAACATTTCTAGTTTAGAAACTATAGATTACTTGACACTCGTCAGTTAAATATAAATTATAGCTTGTATAGCTTAGAGATAGAGTTTTTAGTATTAGCCCATGGGAGGTTAGAAGAATGAGAGGAAAGCACAAAAGATCAAATGATATATATTATTTTTCAAAAAGCTGTTTTTATCTTTCTTTGAACTTCATGGATTTGCATATTGTAAGAAAAGAAGTACTTTGATTTCTATAATTTAAGTTCTTAGCCATTGTACAGAATTCCTAAAACTGTCAACAAGGCCAAAAATAAATTCATTGTCTGAGAATGGTTGTAATTTATTTGCTATGTAACATAAAATTTTCACATTATAATTAAATACATAATTTGAAATTAGTGCAGGTTTTATAAGTATTTTATCTTTTTATATTTTAAAGATTGGAAGATTACTCTTGTCAGTTATTTTCTGTATTTGAAATCTGAATTAAAACTTTTTTTCAGGGGCAGCTGGGTGGCTCATTTGGTTAAGCATCCAACTTCGGCTCAGGTCATGATCTTACAGTTTGTGGGTTCGAGCCCTCGCATTGGGCTCTGTCCTGACAGCTCAGAGCCTGGAGCCTGCTTCAGATTCTGTGTCTCCCTCTCTCTCTGTCCCTCCCCCTCTTGTGCTCTGTCTCTGTCAAAAATAAACATTAAAAAATTTGTTTAAAAAAAAAATTTTTTTTTTCCAGAAGATAATTTTCAATGATTAACTCATATCATCACATAGACTTTGTAGTATCATTGTCTAGCATTTATTTGTTGATAGTCACAGTATTTTTAGCCACTTTTTTTTTTAATGTTTATTGAATTTGAGAGAGCATGCTCAAGAGCAGGGGAGGGGCACAGAGAGAGAGAGATTGGGAATCTCAAGCGGGCTCTGCGCTGTCAGCGCAGGGCCTGATATGGAGCTTAATCTCCTGAGCCATGAATCAGATCACCTGAACTGAAAACAAGAGTCAGACACTAGCTAACTGAGCCACCCAGGCACCCCTTTAGCCACTGTTTTTTTAATTGAATTTAATGGTAGCTCTGTAGTTTTTAAAAAATCTTTTGGAATGTTTATTTATTTTTGAGAGAGAGAGAGACAGAGTGCAAGCAGGGGAGGGGCAGAGAGAGAAGACAATAGGCCCCAGGCTCTGAGCTGTCATGTCAGTACACAGTCCGACATGGGGCTCAAACTCACAAATGGCGGGATCATGACCTGAGCCGAAGCCGGACGCTTAACCAACTGAGGCACCCAGGTGCCGCTGGCAGTTCTATATTTTAACAATGCAAGGAAACAGATTTATTGTTTGATCATTTGACATTTAAATTTAGTAAAAGTCAATACTTAAGTTGAAGATTTATTTCAATGCTCAAAGCATAATATAGTAACATCCAAGGTTATTAGAATAATTTGATCTAGCAGATAAACAACATATATAGCAAAGAAATACAGCAGCACATTTTACAAATAACATTATTGCATATAGTATTATCAGCAGTTTGAAATACAATATTTAGGGGCGCCTGGGTGGCTCAGTCGGTTAAGCGGCCGACTTCGGCTCAGGTCATGATCTCGCGGTCCGTGAGTTCGAGCCCCGCATCGGGCTCTGTGCTGACAGCTCAGAGCCTGGAGCCTGTTTCAGATTCTGTGTCTCCCTCTCTCTGACCCTCCCCCGTTCGTGCTCTGTCTCTCTCTGTCTCAAAAATAAATAAACGCTAAAAAAAATTAAAAAAAAAAAAAAAAAAGGAAATACAGTATTTAATTTCCCATGTAGTTATTCTAAAATACAAAACAGGTTGTCTGGCTTATGTTAATTTTGATTTTACAGCATCATAGAGAGTGCCATAGGACTTCCACAACTGAGCAAATAAATAGGAAGTGATAGTGATAAGAATTTCTGTTCCTAGCTTATTAAGAATCAAATGTAAGACAGTGTTTATAAAAGTGATTTTTTAAATGGAAAATATATTCACAAATAAAAGGTCATAGTAGTGGAAAGCTGTTTTAAGAATGTAGAATTTCATGTATAGCTGTTGAAATCTTTGAGTTAAAAGAAGTTAAGTCTTCTTTTATTCCTGGTCTTTTTTTCCCTTGTAGGTTTCATGCCACCTCCGGTTCCACCACCTGTTGTACCGCCACCTGCTATTCCGCCAGTAGTACCAACATGTGAGTTTCCTACTTTGAGACTTTTCTTTATTCATGGTAGTGTTAACCTGTTGGTTCTCATTCTTGTGAATTATAAATTTTTTTATGAAAGTTTTAATTTTTTATTTATTTTAATAAAGCATAGTTTTTGAAAAGTTCATTTATTTACTTCCAGAGAGAGAGAAAGAGTGTGCACAAGCAGATGGGGGGCAAAGAGAAAGGGAGAAAGAATCCCAAACAGGCTCCACACTGTCAGCACAGAGCCCCATGTGGGCTGAGATTATCAGCTGAGCTGAAACCAAGAGTTGGACATTTAGCCAACCAACTGAGTCACCCAGGCCACCCCTACTTTGAAAGTTTTTAGAAAAATACTTTTTTTTTGCTAAATGATTTCCAAAAACTAACATTATTATATGATAGTCATTCCATATTCAGATTTGCTCTGTTGTCTCAAAATGTCATTTATAACTGGTTTGTTTTAGTTGAAATTCAGAGAAGAGGCCCCAGATCACATTTGTGTGATTTTGTTTTGTGTATTAAATATCTCAATCTAGAGGAGTCCTGCTTAGACCTTCCTTTCTTTTTTAGTCTTGATTTGCTGAAGAAACACTTCACTTCTCTATGTAAGATCCCAAACAGTGGATTTGATTTTTCCTTCTTTGTGGTATTGAATTTGTTCCTGCATCTTCTGGATTTTTCTGTACATAGGAAGTTTTTTAGCACCAAAGGTTTGCCAAGGATCTGCTCCAACATTTTTCACAACAGTATTTACCTGGTGGAGTGTTATATAGACTTGATATTATATCACATCAGGAGCCGTGCAATTTCTTTTTTTGTTTTTGTTTTTTTGCCATTCAGTTTCTTCTTATCCCACTTCTAATGATTTTAAGATGGATCAGAGCATTCAGAAAATGGAACCTGGTCATTAAAATCCCTTCCAATATTCATCTGATCTTTTCATACACTGATTATTATTGCTTTTTAATCTACTTTGCATTGTTTGCAAAGTGGTAATCTTTTGAATTTTGTAAGTTTTCTACATTTCTTACCTAGAATTTTTTACTAAAGAAATCTTTCTCTTACCAGCTGGTAGTAGTTACTTATCTTGAGGTACAGTTGTATGGGAGAACTGTGGTAGATGCTAAATTCTTGCCCCTAAGTGCCATTTTTCAGCACAAGTTTAGTTCTGTGGGTATTTCCAGTAATATCCAGTGACTGAAGTGGGGAGAAGAGGCTTTCTCTTACTTCTTCTCTTTCTCTACCTTTCCCTTTCACTTCTTTCTCCTCCAGTTTCTGTAATGTTTGTGGATTAATAGACTTTTACTTTAGAGCAGTTGCACTCATTTTTCATTTTGAAGTTCAATTTGTTTTATCTTTAGTGAGTAAGAGACCTTTCATGTTGCCTCTTTATCCTTTTGAGACGACTACATGAGTTTTGGAGAACTTCTTAGCTTTCTGGCCCATTACTGGTTCAAAGGATTTTATTATAAAGAGAGTTTATAGGATAGAGAACTTACCTGTAACCCACTTCCCTTATATTTATAACTTCTTTTCTCTCCTTTAGTGTTCAAACAGGATTAGGATCTTTCTTTTTTATTTATTGTTGGTTAATTAGGAAGCATTGTTTATTTTTTCAAAAAATTAGACAAGTATTTAAAAGCCGTTTTTGAATTCAGCATTCAGAGACTCATCCTAGAGCTTACCTCCCCCAGTCATTTCCTTAGCTTATTCATTTTAGAAAATCTGGGGTCAGTTTAATGGAGAAGGAGAAATATAGCCATGTGCCAGGTACTGTCCTCATTGTTCACACTGTACTGTTTAATTCTCATAATTCCTACACATGATTGCAGGTGATTTTGTTGCTATTTTATAGCTCTCTTACGTGCTAGCAGTTTGTCCAGATAAGCTAGGGTCAAATGTGAGGATAAAACAGTTCTTAAAATTCCCAAATAAATGATGTAATGGTGTTGTGACATAAATTGGACTAAAAATTCTGATGGCTTAGTTGTGATTTTATATTCCTCTAGTTCTGTTTTTTTTAAAGATATAAATGACATATACACTTAACAGAGTTTTCTACTCATTCTTTAAAATGGAATGTTGGGGCGCCTGGGTGGCTCATTCGGTTCAGCGTCTGACTTCGGCTCAGGTCATGATCTCGCGGTTCGTGAGTTCAAGCCCCGTGTCAGGTTCTGTGCTGACAGCTCAGAGCCTGGAGCCTGTTTCAGATTCTGTATCTCCCTCTCTCTGACCCTCCCCCGTTCATGCTCTGTCTCTCTCAGTCTCAAAAATAAATAAACGTTAAAAAAAAAAAGAAAATAAAATGGAATGTTCATAGGGGCTCTGGGGTGGCTAAGTCGGTTGAGTGTCCAACTTCAGCTCAGGTCATGATCTCATGGTTCATGGGTTCGAGCCCCCACCCCCGCCGTCGGGCTCTGTGCTAATAGCCCAGAGCCTGAAGCCTGCTTCTGATTCTGTGTCTCCTTCTGTCTGTTTCTCTCTCTCTCTCTCTCTCTCTCTCTCTCTCTCTCTCCCCCTCCCTCCCTCCCTCCCTCCCCCCCTCCCCCACTTGCCCTTAGTGTGTGTGTGTGTGTGTCTCTCTCTCTCTCTCTCTCTCTCTCTAAAAATAAAAATAAACATTAAAAAATTTTTTTGGAAAAAAATTTTTAAAACATGGAATGTTCATACCTTTTTATTTGTAGTCCACATTACCGCTTATGTGATGGGTTTCTAACCTCATTTGATAAAAGTAGAGAATGTAAGGGCGTTAGTACATTATAATTTCAGGGGGTTTGAGCAGATTCGTATTGTTGTGTGTATTTGTCATTCTGCATGAATTATTTCTGTATATTCAGAATTCATGTACTGACATTCTTGGAAATTATGATTTTTTTTTTGTATTACTTCTTAAGTACTGGTCCATATTTTACTAAACACTTTAAAATATTTCCAAAAATTGTTTTCCCTGATTAAAAAAAAGTAAAACTTTCTAAATGTAACTTAGCCTCTTCATGATGACTGATTTGTCATTTTGAGCATCAATTATTATATAAGTGCTAGGTAATAAAGAGATGCCACAAAATGAAACAGACAAGCTGTGAGAAGTTAGTTTTCATTATAAATAAAATAGAGGGACCAGAAGAGAATTCAGTATGTCACAGTAACTGAGTAGTCTTACCAAACTGGGGAGAGAGGAGAGGAAGTCATTGAAAACTTTGGCAAGGGCAGTGTTGGTCATAGTTAATATTTTAACTTAACACATGATTTGCTTGCCTAATTAAATCTGAAATATATTTTCTCACTCTTTAAACAGCCTTAGTGCAGCCGCCATTATCCATGACTCCAGAAACCGTGAAAGATGTTGGATTTGGTAGTCTTGTTTTACCGGGTGGTTCTGTTGCCAGCAATCTTGCTACTTCTGCTCTGCCAGCTGGAAATGTTTTTAATCCTCCAACTAAACAAGCAGAGCCTGAAGAAAAAGTACCTCATCTTATAGACCACCAGATTCCTTCTGCTGAAAACACCAGATCAGGTAAAACAAACAGATTCCCCAGAAATACAAAATTAAATCATAAGCACTACTCCTCTACATTGGTGTTTAATTCTGAGATGCCTTGCACATTTGTACCCAGTTCAGTGCACCAGTATTGAAGTGTTGCAATGTTTCAAAAGAGATCACTATCTCCTAAAATTTCTGTTAGAAAAAGTTGGCATTCTGTTCAGGATAGTGTAGATTTTGGCACCTTTAAGACCTTTCCCTTCCCTTTTTTTTTGGCCTATTGGGACTGCATCAATGTGTTGTTATCAAAATACAGTTTCACAGAATATGTATCCTTAGAGAAAGATTAGAACAAGCAAAGCTTAGGTATAAATAACTTACTTCTTCCGGTATTTTTCAGCCAGGTCTAAAAGAGAAGTATGATATTTCAAAGTAGCCAGTCCTCTTTTATGGCAGCACTGTTAGTATATTAAAATTTGTTTGTGCTTTAGAAAGACTTTTGTTAAAGGTGGAGAATTACTACAATACCTGACATTTTTATTAAACTTTAAATGTTCTGGGGCACCTGGGTGGCTCAGTCGGTTGAGCGTCTGACTTCTGCTCAGGTCAAGATCTCACTGCTCGTGAGTTCGAGCCCCACGTCGGTCTCTGTGCTGACAGCTCAGAGCCTGGAGCCCGCTTCAGGTTCTGTGTCTCCCTTTCTCTTTCTGCCCCTCTCCCGCTCATGCTCTCTCTCTCGGTCTCTCAAAAATAAACAAACATTAAAAAAAAACAAAACCCACCTTTAAATGTTTTATGTAAAGATCTTAGGTAACACCCCACTTATGTCTTAATATTTAAATTTCACTATGCATAGTAGTAATTTTAGCTTTAAGTTTTGTTTAGTATCTAGTGCATCTTGATTGTTGGGGGATATAAGCAGCTAACTCTAGGCTCACTACTGGGAAATTAAAGCATTAGTAACTATAAATATAGTTTCCTTTTACATGAATGATTTTTATGTGTGCTATTTTTCCTTTTTCTGTTTTAGTGATTCCAAATGATATTTCAAGTGGCTCTGCAATTTTAGGAGGACAGCCACCAAATGTGACAAGCAATTCTGGAATTTTGGGAGTCCAAAGACCAAATGTGTCGAGTAATTCTGAAATTATTGGAGTCCGGCCATCTAATGTTTCCAGTAGTGCTGGGATTATTGGACCCCAGCCACCAAATATTCTAAATAACTCTGGAATTTTGGGACTACAGCCACCAACTGTGTCAAGTAGTTCTGGACTCTTGGGAGTGCTACCTCCAAATATTCCTAATAATTCGGGACTAATAGGAGTACAGCCACCAAATGTTCCGAACACTGCTGGACTTTTGGGAACACAGCCACCAGCCGGGCCTCAAAACTTACCCCCTTTAAATCTCCCTGGTCAAAGGATGCCTGCAATGCCAATGTTAGACATTCGTCCGGGACTAATACCACAGACACCTGGACCAAGATTCCCTTTAATACAGCCTGGAATCCCACCCCAGCGGGGAATCCCTCCCCCGTCGGTACTTGATTCAGCTCTTCATCCACCACCCCGTGGTCCGTTTCCTCCAGGAGATATTTTTAGTCAGCCAGAAAGACCTTTTCTGGTTCCTGGAAGACAAAGTGTAGACAATGTTACTAATCCAGAGAAAAGGATACCACTCGGGAATGATAACATTCAACAGGAAGGAGATAGAGATTACCGGTTTCCTCCCATGGAAGCCAGGGAAAGCATTAGTAGACCTCCCCCGGTGGATGTTAGGGATGTGGTTGGACGGCCTATAGATCCAAGAGAAGGTCCTGGAAGGCCTCCGTTAGATGGTAGGGATCATTTTGGAAGACCTCCTGTCGATATTAGAGAGAATCTTGTGAGGCCAGGCATAGATCATCTTGGTCGAAGAGACCACTTTGGCTTTAATCCAGAGAAGCCCTGGGGGCACAGAGATTTTGATGAGAGAGAACATCGGGTTCTGCCTGTCTATGGTGGTCCAAAAGGCTTACATGAAGAAAGAGGTCGATTTCGGTCTGGAAATTATCGATTTGATCCTAGAAGTGGTCCTTGGAACAGAGGATTTGGACAAGAAGTTCACAGAGATTTTGATGACCGCAGAAGACCCTGGGAGAGGCAAAGGGATAGGGATGACAGAGATTTTGATTTCTGCAGAGAAATTAATGGAAACCGTCTTGGACGAGATAGAATTCAAAACACCTGGGTCCCCCCTCCTCACGCTCGGGTTTTTGATTTTTTTGAAGGGGCCACTTCTCAACGAAAAGGTGATAACGTGCCTCAGGTTAATGGTGAAAATACTGAGAGACATGCCCAACCACCGCCTTTACCAGTACAGAATGATCCTGAACTTTATGAAAAACTGACATCTTCAAGTGAAATAAACAAGGAGAAGAGTGACACAGTTGCTGATATAGAAAGTGAACCAGTGGTAGAAAGCACAGAAACTGAGGGGACATAATCATCACTCAGTAGGTAAAAGATACCTTTTGTAAAGTTGTCATCTCTCTGTAATAGATTAATGGCTGACTGGACCATAGTTGTTCACTTTTGTCTGCCAGAATTAAGTTAATCTGATGTTCATGTTCACCTTTCTCTTAAAATAATTGTACAACTGACTTGTATAGACATTGTTCTTAATATGAACATGGTAGGTAAACATTTTTTTATTTTTCTGATAAAATATAAATGTTGCCCCCAGATTCTTTTAACTTCAAGGAAATGAATAACAGCTTGTCAGAGACTTCCTATGGAAGAAAGAATTTTTTTAGATACTACCATTAGGTTGGATATGGTAATAGATATATTTCAAAATAGCAAGTGGTGGTATATCTTATCCATATCTTTAGGCTGCTGCAGAATTTTAAAGTAATAGACAAAGCTGTGATATTTTATGCAAAGACTGGCTCTAGATATTTGAGGAGCACAATACAGAGATTTTAAAAAGTGATTTTGTAAAATCTACACTATGGTCTCTGTTTCTCCAAAGTAAGTGTTTGTGATTTGTTCCTCATACTGCAGTGAGTAAAAAAGAAAAAAGAAAAAAAAAAAAAAAAAGAAAACAACATAAATATTAAAGTACGTTTCAATGTTGGGTGAATTTTGTTTTTAGATGCCAATAAAACTTATTTGTTTGATAACAGTGTTCTAGGAATTGTATTTTTTTAATCTACAAATTCTTAAAACGTTGGATCATTAGCAGCATGTGCTTAGTTGTTGCAGAAGTTTTTTTATTACTCTTGATAACAATGAAGAACTGTGTGGTGGAAAAACATGTACTTTGATATAAAAATCATGCAGTCTCATTAGTATGTATGTAATATCTGTATATATTTATTGTGTAAATCCTATGTAGATTTTTCTGTTTCTCTGTATGTCTGTCTTCATGTACATACAGAGAAAAATAGTTGATAGTTTAGATTATAAAATATTCTTTAAAATCGGATAGAAAATTAGAGAAATTTGGCTAATTGACAATGCTCATAGTCAAAACTCTTAGCCTTTATGAAGGTAAAATAAGAAATATTGTCAAGAAATGCATTGACAGTTTGGCAATTCTTTTTTAACATAGTTAGGCATGAAGCCAGAGTTAGCATGGAGCCAGAATTCACGTAAATGCTTGCATTGCTTTGTTTCACATTATATTTGCTATTCTGCATAGATAGTGCTAGTACTAAAGTACTTATTGGTCACTTGCCTGAGGTGAATTTCTTAATTGCACAGAATATATAGAGGTGTTGATGGATTTAAAAACATTATATTTCAGGAACAAAGTGTCCATCATGTGTTCTGTAGGCTGTGGGTAACACTGTTCAGATTAGCCTCCAAGGTAAACTGAGTAGCAGAAAAATTGGGGATTGGTTTCCTATTTATTTATTTATTTTTGCTTTTAATTTTCATTTATTTGCTATTTGTTTCTCCTTTGGGTTTTACATATATATACATATATTAAAAACCATTGGTGTTTTTTTTTTCATTCCTAATGAAGGCTTTTATTTGGTCCTATGAATAGTCCTTTTGTTTCGTATGCATTCCCAGCCACTCATCATTTGCTCTATTTCTCTAAAATTCTTAAGCTACATTTGTCAAGCCTGCCTAAAATAAGGATAGAACACACCAGCCCTCTAAAGTTGGATTTAAATGTAAATTTAAAATTGGATTGGTTTGGCTTACCTCTTGATAATCTAAACAGCTGTAAGAGCTTTAAGGTTGGTTCCTGGCCAAAAATCAAGTCATTTCTTCTTAAAGGTTCTGAACAGAAATAGTACATTATTACTTTTGTTATGTGAAAAAGTGGGTAAGCGTGGAAATTTGGTGTTTATTTTTAAGGTAATTCAATATAGTCCAGCAATTTGAGTTGGTTTCAGATCTTTTCCTTAGGGTAACAGGAAAAACTGTGACAGTGGTGCAAAGTATTAATGTTCAGGAATGATTAGCCTTGTCCTTAAGGAAATTATATTGACTGGGATTTCAAACTACTTTAGTTGTATTTACCATTATTAAAATTAAGTGATATTCACTTGGATTAAGTAGCAATAAAAAATGTAGACTTTTCAGTGACTTTTGATCCCAAGTTTTTAATCACTGCTGGGCCTTCATGTGTAAACTTGAAAACAAAATATGTAGAAGCATCGCACTGGTTTGAAGATTCTGGTGGTGACAGTTAACCTAATCAGTTGTCAGTAGTGTATCTAGAAACCTATCTTGGGAGTGTGTGACACTCTTAAAATAGGTCGAGAAAAATTTATGTCTACTCGTTCTCACTTTGTCCTTATTTTGTAGTATAGTATTTAAGTGAAAGGATATTACTCATCCTTATACTGAATTTCCGAAGTTTGTATTTACGTTCACCAGTTTTTTGAATGATGGAGAGAAATTAATTGTCTTTGATTAAGTTTGACGTAGAACCTATCGTGGCTTTGATGCGTTTGATCCCAGTGCTGTCACTAGAATACTAGCCAGTAGAAATAGCAAGGAATGACCTGACCACTTGAGTACAGTTGTTCGAAGTGCTGCAGGCAGTATCTACATGAGCCACCAAATCAATAGTGTCTTGATTTGTGATGTGTTAGAGAACAATATGACTCTCAGTATAATAGACTACAGTTTTAGTAGATGCTTTCTAAATGTTTTTTTTGCCTTTAAACATTTCGTTACACATTGGCTTCTGTTTATAGCATAAATACATACAGTGCAGTTTGATCATTTATATTGCAGTTAGAAACTTGTTTTACAGCACAGCAGTCATCTGCAGCACATTGTAGGTGGAATGCTAAATTTATTTCAGTATGTAGGATGGGAAATGTTTAGCATTGGAAGGTGGAATAGTATAAAATTATTTGTTTAAAACTCTGGAAATGACTTTATATAATATTTAATTGATAACATTTGTTCATTATTTAAGCTATTACATTCTTACCAGAGTTTTTTTTGTCCTGATAATTTAGTGGTCTCGTTAAATGTATTGGCCATTTTCACTCATATAAAAGATTATAGTTTATGGAGCCACACGTTTAAGGTTGTTTTGGGGTGGGTCAGTTTTATTACACTCAAAAAGAAAAACTTACCTCTTTCAGTTTGGAAAAGTATTTTTTTTATAAACACCATTGTTCATCAGATCTAAGGTGCCATTTATTGTAAGAAGCATCGTTCAGGAATAAAAACTGTTTCCAGCATGACATGCCAGTGATTATGAGACCCATCCTATTTCGGAAATGTCAAATCTAATGGTGTCTTACAATCAAAGAAATGCGGTATTCATTATGAACTTTATATAGATATATATATAATCCCTTATTCATTGAGTGATTTAAAGAACATTTTGATGTTTTTTTGTCATTGTATATATTTCAAATGGGCACAACTTTAAAGAAAAAGTAAATTTTAATATCCAATTAAAAATAATTTTGTTATACCTTATGTGCCTTTATTATTACTTTATGGGGTGCTATATTAATAAAATGTTTTAAGGGCTTTTAACTTTCAGAGAAAGGAAACATTAAAATTTTTCTCTTTAAATGTTTTACATAATGTAGAAGAGGAGAAGCAAGTATCTTTCTATTCATTTTTAAGATAGGCAAAATTAAAAACTAAATATTTGTAAATATAATAAATACTGCAGTGTGGCAGAGAATTATAAATGTTTCCTTAATTGAGGATGCTGTGGTTTTATAAAACTATAACTTAAGTTTTTTAAGCACTAAAATTTTAATTTTCCACTTGAAAAGAAATAAAGGTTACTACTTTTTAATGGGAGATTTAAATACAAGACACCTTGGTTTAGCAAAACTTTCTGGAATTAGAATTCAAAATTAATGGGCCAGATTGTTTTCTTTAGGGGGGTGTATACTTTAAATAGGGATGTACATATTGAAAACAATTTGAAATACTCTGTCTCTGTGGTTCTCAGACAAGAAATATACAACAGAATCACCTGTGGAAATAGGAGGTGGGGGGATGTCACCACAGACTTACAAATACAGAATCCCCTAGGAAGATACATATTTTTATACACACACACACACACACACACACACACACTCTCTCTCTCTCTCTCTCTCTTCCCTCGGTGTATATGTATGCTTTTTAGACCCCCACAAACTACCACTTCAAATAGATTAAAACATGTAAATACTTAATATGCCATGCACTTGAGATTCTTCAAAAAAATTTTAAGTAAAATACTTTGGTAACATAAAAATTATTTTTAATGTTTCAATAAAGTATATACTTGTGGCAGTTGGCATTGGAGTATGAATAAAAAATAGAGAAGTCATTATCACAGTTCTAAACTCATTAAAGCATTAAGAATTAATCTAAAAGATGAATTAAGGGAAGAAAGGCATGGAAGGAAACATCTTGACATGGTTTTATAGGAAGTGTTTTTGACTCAATTGAGAATTATAGGATACCTCAAAGAAAAGTTTACTTGATTTAAATGCTTTGATTATGGAAAGGGACCCTTTGGGACAAGATTGTGAGTGTCAAATTTATCAAGGACTAGTAATATTTCTAGTAGGATTACTTAGATGTGGTTGCATGTCAGAAACTAACGCAGATCGGTGGTTTATTTTGCATGAGCTTTGCTGAGACATTTTTCTTCCCCTCTACTTAATTCTCTCCTGTTTTGGGGTTCTCTTTTCATTCTGTATGTACACTTAGAATTACTCTGCCCTGTTCTAATCATGCTATAGAACAAATAATCTGAGTAACTTGTAAACTATAACAGTAGATCAAGGGGTAGAATTGTGCTAATGGACTAAGTTTACATCATAGAAGCGGTAGGTGCATCGGATAGTGGGATTGTAGCAGGATTCTCACACAGTCATGACACCAAGGCTTTTCTTTCCAGGAAGCAACTTTATTCATGCCAGCATGGCTCCGTTGTGTTCGTACCCTAAGAACTGAGCCCTGAACGCCATGTGGCATAGTCTTTTATGCATTTTTGACTTCTTTGTTTTCCATATATGGTAACACACAAACATGCAGTCTGATTAAGTGGTCTCATGTTACAAGGTCGTGAGCGAGGTTATGTTCCTGTGTAGCCAGGTTGCCTTGAGGGTTTTTGTTTTTTGGGTTTTGTTTCTTCATTTTTTAGGGAGGGGACCCTACCACAGGATGACCTATAGTGAAGGAAGTGGAGGAGGGAGCTCTTATGCACAGAGCTCACTAGATGGTAGAGAGTAAACTTACAACTTGTGACTTTGAGCCCTGAATTAATGAGAAGTAGAGTCTAATGAGCGCGTCACTCTGGCATAGCAATGGCAGATATGTTGCACTTGGTTGACCTGTGTTGTTTGGCCCTCTCCACACTCCATGGGAGCTATCACTATTTTGTCCTACTTTTCTGCCTTTCTCAGAATTCTCCAATCCTTCTCGGGGCACCTGGGTGGCTTAGTTGGTTAAGTGTCTGACTTCTGTTCAGGTCATGACCTTGCAGTTCATAAGTTTGAGCCCTGCGTCGGGCTCTGTGCTTGACAGTTCAGAGCCTGGAGCCTGCTTCGGATTCTGTGTCTCCCCCTCTCTCCCTGTGTCTCTCTCCCTCTCTCTCAAAAATAAATAAGCATTAAAAAAAAATGTAAAAAGCGTCATCATAGCACTCCAGCCTCCTTTTTGACCCTTTATTCCAAGCAAGGACTATCAGTTGGATATAATTGTATTGAAAGCAGTTTGCTGCCCCTTGGCTTAGCGGTTTCTAGGGTCATTTCTAGTGTTTAAACACCTTGAGTATATGAAATAAATTTTCTCCTCTGTAAAAGACCACTTGAGGAAGCCAGAGGAACAAAAGGAAAGACTAACAGCATTGGAACTTTTTAAGAGACCACAGATTTCCATGCCATTAGGTTTTCAAAACTATTTCTAACATTTGCTAGATATATATGTCTTTTAGACAAGTTACTGTGCCTCCAAGCATCATTTCTTAATAACTAATCTGCACGGTTACATTTTTAAAATGGTCATTGGTGATGTTAGCTAGTACTTAATAGACGTGTACTATGTGACAAGAACTGGGATAATTTTATTACCTGTATAAGACTCATGACAATCTTGTATTTTAATATCTATTTTGCTAACAAGCCTGTCACAGATTTATTTCCCAGGGTCACCCAACTTGTAAATACTTGAGGAAAGATTGAAACCCAGGTCTATCATTTTGAAAAATGAGCGTGTAGCACCTGCTAAGGTTCGACACATACATGGCATAGGCTCACCAACTGTTAGCTCCTCTTCTCTTTAAAAGGCAAATAAAACAATAAAAAGATGAAAGGCAAATAAATTTGTGCAGGCAGACATAAACTTGAACAGCCAGTCTTCTCCTTCTAGGATAAGGCTTCATTTAAACACTAAACTGAATTTGTATTTTCCTTATTACAAGTACCTGTGGGACTCTCTCCTTTTCCTATAGCTAAATAATCACTCCAGCTGCATTTTCTTAGATTCTGTTTTCAGGGTTTGGGTTTTTCTTAAGGTTATGCTATGATATAATATGGTTAACTTTCTTGAGATGGTATTTTGAGGTTTTTGTTTTTGTTTTTTTTTAATGTTTTATTTATTTTTGAGAGAGACAGAGACAGAGCACAAGAAGGGGAGGGGCGGAGAGAGAGGGAGACACAGAATCCGAAGCAGGCTCCAGGCTCTGAGCTGTCAGGACAGAGCCCTATGCAGGGCTTGAACTGATGAACCACAAGTTCATAACCTGAGCCAAAGTCAGATGCTTAACCGACTGAGCCACCCAGGTGCCCCAATAACATGCTATTTTGGAGGCAAGTTTGTATTGCACTGATACTAAGTAAGATTTTTTTTTTTTTACTGCAACTTTCCCACAAATAAAATATCAAAACTTATTTATCTTTTAAAATGTTTAAATATATGTAAAGCGGAGCCAATGGTTGCTTGCAAGTTTATATTTTAGATTGTGGCTGTAGGAGCTCCTGTCAAAATTTGGCATTTATACACTCTATGTATTGACAAAACTTAGTAATCCGTTTTCTTGTGTATAAAGCTCCTATATTAAGAATATTCCATGGCTTGAATTAAGTGAAATATGTCAGGTTGTCTTTACACATAGTAAGCATTCAGTATTGGTCTTTATTCACCACTTGAAATCAGGCAGTTTTAGAGCCCAGCTCTGTTGTCTTTGATAGCAGTGGATAATTTGCAGTCATTTTACTTTTCTCAAATATATAATCTGATTCTAGGTTTTCTTTCTCTTCAAGTCTTCTGTTCAAATCACGAAACTTAGATTCATTTAAGTTTTAATTCATAGCATGTTCTGGTGCTGGCCTTTGATCACCTTTTCCCAAGTCTTTGGACAGATGACTTTAAACATTGTGGCCATATTACTGGCTAATTTGCATGTCAGGGGAACATGCTTATTATATTTGTGAGATTTCTATTTCTACTAATCTTGTCAAAGGTAATTATTATTTTACTTATGATTATTACATGAAATAAAAAGTTCTGCATTTGAACAATGAGTTTTTAGTAACAGGAGTCTTATGTTTATTACTGAACTTTGGTCAGTTTGCATATTAATAAGAATGTTAGTAAATCAGAAGACTTGTGATGAGTAAAATTAACCTTTGAAAGTATAAGGGATAAAACTGTTTCAGAATTGATCTTTCTGTGATGACTGAAATTAGTTTGGACCTTTTAAATAGGAGAGGGTAGCATTTACCATCTCCGTAAGTTCTGAAAAGCATCACATCTTATATAGTGTGGTCATACCCAGGATAAGGATTTAGAGATTGCTAAGTAGTTAAACTATCAGGGCTTACGTTAGGACATTTTTAAAAATTTACTTAATAATATTTTAACTATAGCCCTTTGTTTTTATCATACTACTTTATGAATTGTTAGCCAAATGACCACAAGTTAAAATACATTCTCACTGCAGGGAGAGAAGGGCTTGGGTACGGAGAGGCTTAACATTTTTGACCTCTGTGTTACGAACATTGTACATAATTTATCTTCAGAAATACACTGTTTGGTAGGATTGTTACCTCTTTTTTACAAATGAAGAAGCAAATTCAAGTCCAGGGTTAAACGGATTTAATTTGCACCGGTGTTTGATGCCAGGTTTTGCTGACTCTGAAGCTATGCTTTACTTTAAAAGATGCTGTTTTGGAAAGGTAGATTTTAATTCATGACCTGTGTAATTAGTTTCCTGCTATAACAACATTGCCAAACATCGGGGGTCTTAGAACAACAGAAACTTAGTCCCTCACAGTTCCAGAGGTGAGAAGTCTGAAATCAAGGTGCTGGCAGAGCCATGCCTCTCTCTGAAGGCTCTGGAGGAGAATCCTTCCTTTCTGCTTCATAACTTCTGGGAGTTTTAAGCAGTCCTTGGTGTTCTTGACTTGGAGATGCACCTCAGTCTCTGCCTCTGTTGTCAGATGATGGGCCGTCTTCCATCTCGTGTCTTCACATCATCTCTGTGTGTGTCTGTGTGTGTCTAAATTCTCCTCTTATAAGGACATCAGTTCTGTTGGATTAGGAGCCCACCCTACCCCAGTATGGCCTCATCTTAGCTAATTACATCTACAGTGACCCTATTTCCAAATAAGGTCACATTCTGAGGTACTGGGAGTTAAGACTTCAACATACATTTTTGGAGGACACAAGTCATAACAGCCTAGGACTGAATTCTGTAACTATTGAAGATCTAAGTAAACAGACCTTGAAAAATTTAAAACACACACAGTGGGAAAGGTAGTCACATTTTAGAGTGACAAAACACATCTTTATTGAATTCTATTTTTAAATTACTTTGGGTATTACAACAGTCAAATCTCTAGTACAAGAATTGCAAGCCATTAAAACGCAGTAGCACTGCCTAGCTTTTTAGATGAATTTGTAATGCCCATAGTATAAAACTTAATTTCTTTAGTAATAATTGAATTAAAAGAATTTGGAAAGAAGATCCTGTACTATTAGGATTATATAGCAAAGAATCTTTTTACTGCAAATTATTCTTGCATTAAAAAAATTGACTTTAAAAAGTGGAGGTTTTTTAAAAACTTTATTAAACATAGCTACCCTGAAAATTGCTATGTGTCTTTCCGTTTCACTTCTGTTTGTTTTAAATAGTTTAGCATTTTCTTTTTTGTCTACTCATTAAAAATTTACCTTAAGTGATAGGACTATCACTTTGCCATTTCAGTGGTTTATTAGAAATTAGTTTTATTATTTGCCAAATAAATAACCAATTTATTTGCTATTTTTATTTAGTGTTACAACCTTAATACATTTCTCTATTTCTTTTGGTAGAATTAGCACAATTTGTATTTGATCAAGTAAAAAGAACTTTGTATCAACTGAAGTCAAAGTTACATGAATATATAGGTCTTTACTAAATAGGTGTCTTAACAAAGGCCCCTGTGACTTCATAGAAATTCGGACAGTTCTTCTTGTTTTTGTTTGAAGAACACCAAAGCACTTAAAACACTGCCTGGCATGTCATATTACATAGGTGTTCACTATTGTAATTGTGGATAATGGCCAGTAGAGACTTAGGGACATGCAAAGTAGTGTTGTATTGGTTGCAAATAATTAAGGGATTATTTGTACAGATTTGAATATTCAAAATGAGGAAAGAGAGGATAGGGGAGTTTTGTGTGGTTCTTGGAGCTTTATAGGTCTTTTGAGACTTTTTTTTTTTAACCTCCAAAGCTTCAACTCCTCGAGTTTATTTGTCTGGTGCTTTAGGCTAGTGGCAAGCATCCTGTTGGCCCAAGTGGCTTGCCTGTCATGAAGAGGTGGCTGTGGTCTAATAACAGGAAGAACAGTTAAAAAGCTTCCTTCCTGGGGCACCTGGGTGGCTCAGTTGGTTGAGTGTCTGACTCTTGATTTTGGCTCACGTCATGATCCCAGAGTCATGGGATCGAGCCCTGTATCAGCCTCTACACTGAACACGGAGCCTGCCTGGGATTCTCTCTCCCCCACTCCCCCCACCCCCCCGTCCCTCTCCCCAGTTCATGCTCTCTCTCTAAAATAAAATTTTTAAAAAGTCTCCTTCATTTTGTTAATTGCTTAAATATGTCCAGATAGTAGTAATTCAGTGGTTAAAAATAGAGCATTCCTCATTTTTTTATTCAATAAAGCAGGAATTCAAGTTTTAAGAGTATACATTTTTCATGAGACATGAGAAAGGCTAATTAGAAATGGAGAAACGATTTACACTCCTATGAATATATTCATGCTAAAAATGTTGTTAATCACTGAAATAAACTAAATACTTCCTTAAATTGTGTCTGACTCAGTCCATTGAATGGGAAACCACAGTTAGAAAAATGATTTTCCAGTTTGTTATTAGATCTCCTTATTTGATACTAAGAGTTTGAAAAACATTTAATCCCAAAATAAGTCTGTCAAATAAAATTTGAGATCCAAGAGATTATCTGTTGGAGGAGAGGAGTAAAGTTACTTAACTACTGCCAATTCTGAAATCTCTAGTCACTCATAGTAGCCAGTTTAAGAAGATACATAGGATTCTTGACTCCATTAGCAATCACAAAATGCAACAGTAACTAGTTATCTGTACTTTCAAATGTGAAGCAGTAATTTTTAAATCATAGCTTTACAAAAATAACAGCTAGACTCTTTCGGGATAACTAAAATTTAATTGTTACCTTGATACAAAAAGCTAATTTTGGAATGGGGCAATCCCTTAACATGTTAAAGCTCTTACCTTTCTTTGCCACCTTGGTCATTTTAAGTTTATTTGTTGGACTAAAGATACAGCTGTAGCTTTAGTCTTTATGTGGAAGAGTCGAAATACGTAGTATACCTGCTGCCAAATTCACAATTCAAAGCCTTTATTTTCTTTTAAGCTGTGTATTTCAAGTTTTCTCTGTAATACAACTTCTATATTCTGGGCAGGTAGAAATCAGTTCACATTTTAATCAGTGCCAGACTAAGGTTGATTTCTAAATTACTATTGGTTTTCAAAGGGTGAAAAAATGGCTTCCCTCACTGCAAAAACAATTGTATTTAACTAATAGTAAAGCTAGGGAATGTGGAAATACTCATGGATGAAGAGAAAATTTTGATGGGAGGATTCACCTGAGAAACTATAGGGATAAAGGCACTAGCCTTTAGATCTCATGAGCCTCTAGCTATCTAAGGGTTATAGACAAGGGTATGGCCCTGATTCTTTCTAAGCCACTAAACATCAGATGGAAAGGATTTTAAGAGTATGGAAATGGTGTGACCAGGTCTTGAAAACAATGGTGATATCTAGGTTCAGAGAATTAAAGGAGGCGGGCACTTTGTGATTAGTCATTAAGTCCTTTGAGGTGTAATTGTCTTCAGTTTTTCCAAAGGAATACTTGTTAATTTTCCCTTTGTTCTTAGCAATTTGGACAGCTCTCCACTCCTTTTTGTAGCTCTAAGTGTCTTTTTGTCTGGTGGGAAAAGAAAGTGATTACAGAGCAAGGCCTTTTGTTGGGTTTGGCCTTTACTGTTGTGTTTGTCCTCAAATTATCTACTCGGGCACACCTTACATAGAGCACTTACTCTGACAGGAAGTAGTTAAGCCAGGTTGATTTTTCTTGGTAAATATTTTTGCTATTGTTCAGTGAGTAGTCTGACTTTACTTTTGTTTCTGTCTTGGCTGTTTACCTTTTTAATTTAACATTTCAAAGAGTTTCTGATCAAATACAACTCATAGTTGGAAATATGTGTGTGCACACTCATATACACATGCATATATCAGATACCTTCTCCTCAAAGAATCTTCAGCAAACGTAAATTTTCTTTTGATCTTTTTGTAATGGCACTTGACTGTTCTCTCAGGAATCAGACAACTTAAAATCAGTGTCTTGTCTTTCTCAGATTTGAGTCTCACATCTGCTTACCAAACTTGTACTGCTTTAGGAATTAGATCTTTAAATTCTTATTGTCTTATCCGGGCCAGCTCAGTCTTCTTTAAGTGCTCCAGTAACCAGAAATTAATACTAAATGGGTACTCAGTACTAAATATATTCTCAGAGAATGAAGGTGAGCAAGAGCCACCTTTTTATATCTAGTCTTTAAAGCAGTAATATTGGGGCACCTGGCTGGCTCAGTCAGAAGAGCACATGAGTCTTGATTTCAGGGTCATGAGTTCAGGCCCCATGTTGAGTATAGAGATTACTTAAATACAATTTTAAAGACATAAAGCAGTAATATTTCTGACAGCTGGCTAAAGTACTAGCTTTAAATCATTTTTTAGTTACTCATCTTCTAATTGACGATAGCCTAATAATACTCGTTTACTATCCAGTGCTCTTAATGCCATCAGTACTCTGGGTCACTTTGTGGATTTGCTTCAGCTTTTTTCTTGGACCAGCTGAGTCCAAAGCTGCCAAAAGTCAGCTGAGGCTGAACAGGACTTGAGAGAGGAGCCAGAGGGGTGCGGCGGTGAGAGTGACTGCGACAGGGGTGGGGGAGTGGCCCTGTCAGCCTTTGACCAGATGCTTTCTGTTCCAGCTCAGAGCCCTTTTCTTTTTCTCTCTTCTCTTTTCCTGTATGGACATATTCTTGGATGTCCTAATTGATGAACCACTGTTCTAAACTCCTTTTTATCAAACTGATAAATTCAAAGCAGAGTACTTCGTTGTATTGAGCCGGTGTACCTAGCATTGATTCATAGGAATAAATATGGCATGTTTGGCTCATCATGTATCACAAGTACATATTTGAAATGCCAAGCAGTAGACCTTTTAGGATGGTGATTAAAAAACAAAAAACCCAGACATTTCTCTGGTTTTGGAATTTAGCCCAGGAAAGAAAACCCCTCGGGTGCTCCTGCTCAGACAGCCAGATACACACCCTTGAGCCCTCTAGTAAACGAGCACTCATGGCGTATTCATGGCATTCCCAATGCCTTTGTGCCACCGTAATTATTCATACACCCTTATGCTTGCTAAACATAACGTAATCTGGAATTTACTTCTGTAACAGAACCTCTGAAGCCTAGCTAGCACTCTTGCTTCTGGCTTTCCCATATCTTTCTGATCTTACAGCTTTCGTCTACAATTTAAAAAAATCTTTGAAGCCATAGGTGAGGGACTCACGTTATTTTTAACTGTAACTTGCACAGTAGAAAGAACCCGGAGGCTGGGGAAAGTTAACATTGTAATTGATGAGTAATGGAATTTGTTATCTTTTTATGCTACAGCATTTGTGTTTGTTTTTTATCTAGAGCCAGAGTAAAAAATATAGAAGGCGTACCAACATTTCCTTCCCCCCGATGGATAGACACATAAACTTTTACTCCCACAACTGTGACAGATACCATTAAGCTCCTTCCTACCGACAGACTCCTTCCTGCTGAGTCCCAGATTTTCCACATTGCTGCTCCAACAGTCGCTGCGAGTCCGTTGTTAGCGTTAGATCTGAAACTTCTTCCTGGTCCTGAAGGAAGTTACCAAAAGTTAAGGGGTTAATTGTATGCCTTTTTAAAGCAGTTATTCTGGTGTCATCCTCTCAAGGTACAGGGTACAGGTTTTTGCTTCTTAAGGTGACATTACATGATGTTACTTGACATTAACACTGTAACGATAATATCCTGTCTTTGCCTTCACTGCCTTTGAGATGCAGTCTAATCTTGCATAAGTTAGTGAATTAAGTGTTTTGTTCTGAATTCTTCCAAGTATTTTTCAAACAAAACTAGGAATATAAAGTTACTTATTAACTTTTTAACTTTATTAACTTTTAATTTCATGGGTGTCCTAATGCCCTGGTTATATTTTGGCCTTATTTTAGCTTATTTTTACCTTATTTTAGGGCAAAGAATCCTTAATGAAGATGTTAAATGGAATAATTACATCTTTTGCCATTTGTTTTAGGTTGGCTTTAACCTTGTCAGTAAAATGGCTTTCAGTTACTGGAAACATGCTAAGGCATGACTTTTGAACCCAGTTAATTTTTGTTTCAGATATTAAAATAAATTTTTATTTTTTTTAAAAAGTTAAGGGGACAATTATTTTTGTTGAATTAGATTAGAGGAGGAGGTTTGAGAGGAAACAGAATTGAAAAGAACTCAGAGAATGGAATTAGGATTAATATATTTGCGTTATTTCCCAGAGGAAATAAAACGAGTGAGAGGCCAATGCTAAGATTATTTAAGAAAAGAGCAGGAATTGTTTAGCACCGAAATAACCTAGATTTCTTTTTGAAATGAAAAGGTGAAGTGTAACATTAAGCTTTCATGTTTATGTAGTCCAAGTTCTTAGTATAAAATATTTTAAGATTATGGGTGATCATGGAAATCAATGCATATGGCCTGACTGACTTTGATGTTGAGCACCCTCAAAAATTGGATCCATTTTACGGGGCGCCTGGGTGGCGCAGTCGGTTAAGCGTCCGACTTCAGCCAGGTCACGATCTCGCCGTCCGTGAGTTCGAGCCCCGCGTCAGGCTCTGAGCTGATGGCTCGGAGCCTGGAGCCTGTTTCCGATTCTGTGTCTCCCTCTCTCTCTGCCCCTCCCCCGTTCATGCTCTGTCTCTCTCTGTCCCAAAAATAAAAAACGTTGAAAAAAAAAAAATTGGATCCATTTTGTTTATATCAAGAAAAATAAAAGTTTCAGAAATTTGTCCACTTTGGAACTTGACTGAACTCTGTACCTTGAATTGATTGAAGTGTCTAGTAAAATCTGATTTGTCTAATGTTGGCTTTGAAGTAATTTGATTTTTAATGTGTAACCATACATAGACTTGTTTTTCTATGAGTAGCTTAAGACTTGAGCCAGATAATTGAAATCCTCAGATTTGCTAAACTATAATTGAATTATATTATGTCTAGACTGTCCTTTAACTATACTTATATTCCCTTTCTTAATTCTTATGCTTTTTTGCATGTTTCCAAAGCACATGCAATTTCTGTTCCTTTTGGGAGGAATGGAGACATAACCTAACAACCTTAGACATAACCCTGATTGCTGTATGAACATGTTTACCTTAGGTAAATTCTTTTGCTTGGTTGTAATCCTAGATACCATTTTGTAGTTAGGTTTTGGATAAAGTGCATGGGATTTTCCTAATATGCCCACTATCAGAGATCATCACATCACAGGCCTTAAGTGTACAGATCAAATTGCAATCAGAGATACACTTGAATGATGTTCACAGTGGTCTTTAAAATATGGAATTTCAGCTTAATTTTTCGTCCTTTGATCAGTCTATACAGCAGACCTGAAAGTGAATCCAACTTGAATTTTCTTTCTTTGGAAGAGAATGGATAACATATCCAAAGCACTTACTCAGTATTAATATTAACTTCAGATGGTTGCAAAGCCTAAAGGAATTCTGTTTAGCAAATGAAGTTAATCAGAGTGAGATTATAACCAACACTGGTTTCTCTCTAGTGGTTGCTCTCTTGAACATGTTCTTGTTTTGCAGTTTAGTTAGTGCGGATGAGAATTGTTGCCTATTCTATCTGGGCCTTTTGTTTTAACATATTTTGGTGTGAGATGTGTTTGGTTCTTGAGGAAGATAACTGCTTAATGCAAATCCAGTTCCATTAGCTACACATGAAGGTGCTTCAGTAAATTTATGGATCCAGGAAAAAGAAAAAAGTTTCTGGGGCAAGTTTCCTTGTTTTTTAAAGGATGTTTTTAAGAAGATTTTTAAATGAGACACATTTCTTTGCAGATCATTTTTCTTGGTAATTTTGACAAATACTGCACATGTGGTCTCTTTTCCTTTGTATGAGGGCAACTGCTTAAACAAGTAACCTTTTGATATTTTTAGGAAATTATAAATATAAATATGTTATTAAAACATAAATCAGATTTTCAAGTTGTAAAGACTCTATTTGGAAGATAAAATATGATCTAAAATGGCTAGTTAAAATCTTTTGTGAACTAGTCACTTTAAAAAAATTTTTTTAATGTTTATGTATTTTTGAGAAAGAGAGACAGACAGAGCATGAGCAGGGGAAGGGCAGAGAGAGAGGGAGATACAGAATCTGAAGCAGGCCCTAGGCTCCAAGCTGTCAGCACGGAGCCCGATGCAGGGCTCGAACCGCAAGCCATTAGTTCATGACCTGAGCCGAAGTTGGACGCTTAAGTGACTGAGCCACCCAGGTGTCCCTGAACTAGTCACTTTTGATAGTGTAGAGCAGTGAAGCTTTTGGGGCCCAGGTATTAATTTTTTCTCTACACTGAGCATAAATGTAATGTGGACTAATACCCAGCAGCATATGAAAGTTAATATGACAGTTTTTCAAATATGATGACTAATCTAAAATACTAGGTTATTTTACTTTCGTGTCTTAAAGAAAAGTGTTGATTGTAATGGGTAGGATTTGGGACAAATACAGAAACTTTCCTATTGAAGACTTTACAAAATTATGGTAAAATCACATATTCAGGGGGCACCTGGCTGGCTCAGTAGGTAGAACATGCGACTCTTGATCTTGGGGTTGTGGGTTTGAGCCCCACGTTGGGTGATTACTTAAAAATAAAATCTTTTTTAGAAATTGCATATTTGGCAGAAGAAAGATCATTTTTTACCTGTAAATTTTTGTTCTGGCCAAAAAGAAGATGGTTCTTTTAAGAGAATACTTTTTACGGTTATTCATTTCCTTAAATTATTAAGATATTTTATTAAAGATCCTTCAGTGTAATCGTCAAGCTCAGGTTCCTTTTGTGTACTATTTTCTGGAGAGCTCATAAAGGGAAGTCACACTGCTTTTGAAGCCTGGGAGAATAGAAAGTATTTCTTAGATTGCTTTCCCTAGTTACATGCCGCTGCCATTCTCTGCCGAATGATTCCAAAACTTTCCCACTCAACACAAAACATGCTCCTTTCCCCGTAACGGAGGACCTTCCTCTTTTCTAGTGGTACAGCTGATGGATGGGAACCACTTGTTTCACCCAGTATCTCTAAGCTTACTTAAAATTATCTGATCTCTGCCACTGGACCATTTGTTCTCAGCCAGGAAGATTTTGCCGCCCTCTTTTCCCCGGGTGACATTTAGCAATGTCTGGAGACATTTTTGGTTGTCATATTTGGGATAAGGTTGGAAATGCTGTTGGTGTCCAGTGAGTATTAGGAGCAAGGATGCTGCTAAATATCCTGCAATGCATAGAACACCCCCTATGACAAAGAATGCTCTCTCCAAATGCAAAAGTGCTGGGGTTAAGAAACCTTACTGTAGTCTTAGGAGCACGTGTCACTCCTTGCCTCCCTCCTGTATTTTTAACTTTTCCCTCTTCACTTGCCCCAAGTTTTCCTATTAATGTGCTTAAGTCTCTCACACAAAGTAAGTGTGCCCTTGACCTTTTCTTCTTTTCTGGTTTCTGGCCTCCATATTTCTTTACAGGAAGATCTTTGGAAAGGGTGTTTCATTTGTTTCCATTTCTTGTTCCTTCTACTCCTCCGTGCACTGTAGTCTGCTTTTGACCTCACCAATCCACTGAAATTGTTCTTTCTAAAGTCATCACGGCCATGCTGGACTCCATGATCTGTTTACCTTTCCCTGGTGTCCTTATCTGGTCTCTACCATAAACATTGTGTTTCATCGATTTGATACAATTTGCAGCTCCTCCAGAGTGTTTGACTGCTTGTCTTGAAGTTTCTTATGCCTGCAGTGGGATCCTCCCCTTCTCTACTGTGCAGACTCCTGTTTATCTTCAGGACTGAGGGCAAGAGTGGCATCTTTAGCCTTTTCTCCTTTCCCCTGGAAAAGTAGCCATTCATGCTGCATGTCTTTATTATTAGAACTTTGTGGTTATGGTGCAATTACTTGTTGACATGTCTACTCTTCAGAGGCTGAGATCAGGTCTTACTTGTGCTCCTGGTGAAGTGTCTGAATCAATACACATCTAGTAAAAATTTCTTGAAAGAATTTATAATTTGGGGTGCCTGGGTGGCTCAGTCGGTTAAACGTCTGACTTCAGGTCAGGTCATGATCTCATGATTTGTAGGTTCAAGCCCCATGTTGGGCTCTGTGCTGACAGCTCAGAGCTTGGAGCCTGCTTCAGAATCTGTGTCTCCCTCCCTTGCTCGCACTCTGTCTCTCTCAAAAATAAATAAACATTAAAAATTTTTTTAAAGAATTTTTAATTTTTTGAAAGAATAATTATTAAAAGAAATTAGAAGAGCCAAAAAAAAAAAAAATCAGAGATCTGGAAAAATTTGTTCTTAGCAACACAAAGCCTTTAGACTACAAACAAGTTCACACTTGGAAGCTTGTTAGAAACTCAGAGTCTCAGGCTCCATCTCAGATGTACTGAATCAGGATCTGCATTTCTTTTTTTTTGTTTGTTTGTTTTTGTTTTTGTTTTTAATTTAGAGTATGAGTCGGGGAGAGGGACAGAGGGAGAAAGAATCTTAAGCAGGTTTTACGCTCAACGTGGCACCTGATGCAGGGCTCAGTCCCACGACCCACATCTCATGACCTGAGCCATAATCAAGAGTCAGCACTCAACCATCTGAGCCACCCAGGCACCCTAGGATCTGCATTTTTAAAAGCTTCTCTGGTGATTTGTAGGAATGATAAAATTTGAGAAACAGGGCTCTAGTTCATTTCTCTTTCCCCTAACAAATGTGGGTTTTCAATATGTTCACTTGGAATACACACAATATTTTTGATGTTTGTGAAGATTAGAATACGTCCTTTCATAATTATATTTCTCATAAAACAGCAGTTAGCAGAAGCCCTGTGGGATACTTATTTCTGACAAGGAAGGGAGATCATTTTTTAACTAGAAGTGCTTCTTCTTGGTCGATGTAAGAGTTTTGACACCACCTCTGATAATGTTTGTAACAAGAGCTTTGAGTGTATTTCTCATTCTGTCTGAAAATGGAATTTTGTTAAATCTCGTTATAGGCACTGTGAATTTGGATTAAGGAAACAAATGCATAGACTTCCTTTAGTCCTTTCTGATTTGGAGGCAGAGGTCCCACTTTACCAGGAGATACTGGCATTGTGCCCATATGGAGTGGATATAATTTAATAAACTATTTGAAAGGTTTAAAAGTCATTGAAAAATGAGGCGTAGAAATTGGAAACTGTCAAGGCTTTGTTATTGAAAAGTTACTATAGAAGTATAACCCAGCTGTGCTTTTAAGATGAGCATATAATGGTGAGTGCTGTTATATGGCACAGCTTTTGTGTATTAAATATGTAGGGTTTCAACTGTACTATTAAAATTTCTATAACATAATTTCCAAAGATACAAGAAATCTGATTTTTTTGGTTAATGGGTGTGAAAAAAAAATGACAGCTCAAAGTTAAATGTTTTGATCAGACATTTAAAGTTCCAAGTCTCTTGTCCAATTCTTTGAAACAGTTTAAAGAAGTGTATTTATTTATTTACATTTTTTATTTTTTAAGTAATCTCTGTGCCCAACACGGGGCTTAAATTCACAGCCCCGAGATCGAGAGTTGCAGGCCTTTACGAACCGAACCAGCCGGGTGCCCCAAAGAAGTTTAAATATTTTAAATGCTGAAACTCTAAATATAAATGCTCGAGGGGTGAAAGTTGGAGAAAGCGTGTTACCACATGGGTTTATCATCGGAATAATGGAGAAACAAATTCACAGAAAATTCAGCAAATACTTACTGAAGAATGTGTATATTTAGTACTTTGATAGATAAAATCGGTGGTGGTAGTAGGTGATGGGAAAGATAGCAGGGGACAGACAGAACACAGTCCTTGCCTTCGAGGAGCTTGCCTTCCAAATGGGAGACCTCCAGTAAACTGTAGTCCAGTGTAATGTGCTAAGAGCTGGAACAGAAGGATATACAGGATGCACTGGACACTAGTTGTTAGATTTTGGTTACAAGTTGCATTTGTATTTCAGCAAATGAACTCCCTAAGTCTCAATATCCTTATCTATAAAACAAAAGTAAATATATCTTTCTGGAAGGCTTGTTTTGAGGATTAAATGCAAATACACATCCGGTGCTTTGTGCAGTACCCAAAATAGACTGATGGCTTAATAACTGTTTGCTCAGTGGCGGTTACTGTGTCACTGTAGAGAATCCTTCCTTCTAGCTTTGTGCCTTCTGCCTTACTTCCTTTTTTCTTTTCTTTTTATATTCATAGCCCTCGCGCATGGATTTGAGGGAGGCTCTCTAGAATCGTGGAGGTCAAATCTAGATGCCTTTGGAAGTTTATTTTCTCTTATTACTCCCCTCTCAATGTCAATATAACCCAAGTTATCTTTCCATTTTTTTTTTTTTTAAGTTTCCGGAACGTGAGTGGTGTGGCCCTTTTACAGGATATTGCCTCTCATCATTTAACATCTGCAGTGTCCTGTAAGAAAGTCCTTGGGCTCATGTGGCTATTTAACTGTTAAAAATTAAAAATTCGCGGGGTGCCTGACTGGCTCAGTCAGAAGAGCATGTGACTCTTCATCTCAGGTCGTGAGTTCAAGCCCCATGTTGGGCAGAAGAGTTTACTTAAAACAAATTCATTTTCTCGGTCACACCACCTACACTTGAAGGCTCAGCAGCTACATGTGGCTTGTGGCTACCAAACTGGATGACATAGTTGTGGAACACTTCCAAACAGTTCTACTTCATAGCACTATGTAGAGCAGCGATTGCTGACAGTGTAGGACCCAGGAAGTGGGGTGTTTACCTTAGCCGTTTTATGATAAATGGCCATAATTTAAAATTTTATATATATATGTATGTTAAAACAAAAGGCCCATTAACTTCGGTTATTTTTCATTCAAGAGTTAAAATGTGGGGCGCCTGGTTGGCTCAGTCAGCAGAACAAGGGACTCTTGATCTCGGGGTCATGAGTTCAAGCCTCCCATTGGGCATAGAGCTTACTAAAAAAAAAAAGAAAGTTAAAATGCTTGAACAATTTTGATTCTTATAAGTATAAGTTTGTAATTTTGTACTTTAATTCTCACCTGAAGAGTTTTGCTAAAACATCTTGAGTTTTCAAATAAAATTCAGGAAAGTTAAAACATTTTTAGCCATCTTTAAAATGTTTTTTATGATTACAGATAACAATGTCTAATGAGACAGACTGCTGTAATCCCTTCTTCTTCAGTCTTTCGTATCTTATACTTGCCATTTGTTTTTTGTTTTTTTTTTTCTCAACAACTCAGCCTGGTGTTTTCCAGACTGTTCTGTTAGGGGGCTTCATACTGCAGCCACCCTTTACAGCTGCATTGTTACTGAGGGCGGAAACACAAACACACGTGCTGACAGATAACTTTGAATGAATCCGCAAAAGTAAAAAGACCGAAAAGCTTCTCTACACACTGTTGCTGTTGGCCAATTTACAGTGAGTGGATGTGTTCAGTTATACTTAACATTCCAGATCAATTTGCCAAGAACCTGACTGTTCTTCCCCCGAGTATCCCCCTGTGTGCCTATCAGGATCCCCCCAGACAGACCTTTTTTTTTTAAAAATTCTGCAGCCCTTAAAATGACATTATTTATTTTCTGGCTTCTTGCAATAAAAAGAAATCAGATGTCCTGTCTGATTTTTACTGCATGCTTATGATTTGAAGCCATATTCTCTATAAGATAGTAATTATTCTTAAAGATTGGGGATCAGATCAGAGTTGAATAGAAAGGGAATAATCCTCTCAAGTTTTTAAAAACAACTTGTATTTAGAGTTTGAAAGCACCGTAGAGATCATTGGCTATATTTTCACACAAGAAAAAACTTAGATCATGCCTTTCACTTACGGTGATGGACCTAGGTAGCAGTATTTTTTTTTTTTAATCTTTCCTTCATATAATGTGTGCCTATAATTCACCTAGCATTTATAGTTTGTGCGTCTTCATAGGAATGCAATAAATAAATTTGATCAAAGTGACTCAGAGAGGGCACTTATTTCATCTGTTAGGCTCAGGGTTTTTTTAAATATAAATGGCCAATCATTACAGCTAACTCAAGTATTTGCTTTGGGGTCTTAAAAAGTAACACAGCTACTGGGGAGCCTGGCTGGCTCAATCAGCAGAGCAGGGAACTCTTGATCTCAGGGTTGTAAATTTAAGCTCCACGTTGAGCGCAGAGATTACTTTTAAAGAAGTAACGTGAGGTACTAATACATGTTACGATATGGTCAGCCTGGAAAATAGTATGCTAAGGGAAAGAAGCCAGACACAGAAGACCACATATCGTATGATTTATTTATATAAAGTATCCAGAGGAGGCAAATCAATAGAGACAGAAAGTAGATTAGTGCTTGCCAGGGGCTGAGGGGAAGGGGGAAATGGAGGGTGACTGCTGACGGGTACACGGTTTCTTTTCGAGTGATGAAATGTTCTGAAATTAGATAGTGGTGTTGCTTGTGCGGCTCTGTGAAAATGCTTCAAACTGCTGAATCATACACTTGAAAAAGGTGAAAGTTGTGCTATGTGAGTTGTTCCTCAGTAAGAAAACAAAAACCAACAATGCGTATAAACCTACCACATAATTAGCCCTCCGTAAAGATTAGCTGCTACTGCTGTTAGGAACCATTTGTGAATGTTAAGAAAACAATGCCGAAAATCCCGGTAGTGTAATATTATTTTATTTCACTGCCTGAAATACTTATAAGTGGTGTAAGCATTGATAGCTTATTTTAATTATTTTTGTTATCACTGGCAGTGCTTATGATACAAAAAAGCTGTTTTTCCAAATGCAGATGTTAACTGCAGCGGTATTTTTGTAGGAAAGGATCCCATGTTTTAGTCAGTATTCCAATATCATTTCAACAGTCCTCTTAATATAAACATAAGTACCACATTAAAATGGTAAGTTTTATGTCAGTATATTTTAACACAATTTAAAATATAATAATTAAACAAACATGAAGTCTAAAGAGAGTTGTTTATTCTGAATTAGTCACTATGTGCCATGCTCTAGTCTTGTCTGTTTTCATTAATTCAGAAGAAGATAATCACAGATACAAATCCTTAAAGATAGCAGATTATATATATATATTCAGTTTGGAGCTTTGAAATCACTAACAGCTAACATTTCATGTTTATATATACCAGGTGCTGAATAGGGCACACAGGAAATAAATTCCATACCTTAAATTTATCTCAAAATGTTAGCATAATAAAAGATTCAGTGATTTTGGTGTGTGTGTGGGGGGGGGTGTTAGCTTCTCACCTCAGCTCCTGTATCAGTTGTCAGTAACTCACACAAATAGAAAGCTCTAAGTTTCCGAATCTATAATAAAGAGGTACTGTAGAGCTTCATGAATGCTGGGAGCAGAAAAAAAAAATCGATAGTTTCAAGGACTTAACATGAGAAATAGTTGCGGACAAAGACAATTTACTAAGTTGTAGCCCTAGTGCCTGGTAATAGCACTTGATGCATTAATGCAAAATGTTTACTCTGGTGCCTGGGTGGCTCAGTTGGTTAAACATTCTACTTCAGCTCAGGTCATGATCTCACAGTTCGTGGGTTCGAGCCCGCGTCAGGCTCTGTGCTGACAGCTCAAAGCCTGGAGGCTGCTTCGGATTCTGTGTCTCCCTCTCTCTCTCCCCCTCCCCCACTTGCGCTCTCTCTTTCCCTCTCTCTCTCTCTCTCTCTCTCAAAAATAAATAAACATTAAAAAAATTAAAAGTAAAATGTTTACTCAGATATTTGTTCGATAAGTTGACTTACAGGTCTTCATTGGGATAGAATTTGTTAATAAATAACATAAATTGTGGTAGCTGTTATCAAGCTACTTCAACAGGACTAGCATTTGGTTTGAGTGTGAGTCCAGGTTGGGATGGAGATAGCAAGAAATTTTCTCAGTGTTATTGCCTTCAAGGAACTTGGAAAGTCAGAGGGGAGGGAGGGTGTGGAATACGATAAAGAGCAGTGTAGTAAAACACAAGGCAGAGTGTGGTCCACTGCGTCAGTATTTGGTGAAGATGTGAATGAAATGCTACAGATAATCAAAGTGGTGACTGCACTTATGGTGGAAATGATATTTGGGACAGTCCTTGAAGGACTGCCTTAAGATGAAGAAGGAGTGAGAGGTATTCCAGGCAGGAATATTGACCCAACTGGGTTAAAGGTATAAGCCTACGAGTGAACCATGATAAGACCCAGCTGGCTGGAGCTGGCAAGGTCACGTTAGGAATAAGGTGACATGTGGTTTGATTGGTTAGTTTGACACTGGATTACACAGACTCTTAAGCATCAGGAGCTGAGAAGTTCACATTTCGTCAGGCCGTGAGGGAGCCACTAATTTGATGATTTGGTGTTCCAGGAGAGATTAATCTGGTGGTTTTATGTAGGATAGGAGAGTGTGAGTGGAGAGACTAATGGGGTTGCTCAGAGTACCCTTGTGGGTAGCATACGCTTTTCTGTGGCACGTAAGACTGGTCATAGGCAGAATTGTTCTAAGTAAGTTGTTACCTTCCTTTTGCCTTTTTTTTTTTTTTCCACTTTTTCTTCTCATGTCTCTCTTTAGTGCCCCCATCCTCATAATAGATGCTAGATAATTAGTTGTTATTCCTTCAGTTAGTGATTTTAGATATAATCTTTTTTCTTTTCAAACTCACTTTAATAAGTGATTTTTGTAAGCAAAGCTATTCTTGTCAGATTCTCATTAGGGGTTAATGATGAAATGGCAGGGAATCCAACCTTATGGAAAGGGCGCACCCCCGCCCCGTGGAATCACGCTACGGGACGGACCACCTATAAGGGTATCTCACTTTGTGAGATTAAGTGTTTCTCAAAGTGTGGGCCAAGGGTAGCCTGAATTAGAATACCCAAAAGGTTTGTTTACAATGCAGACTGAGCCCTTCCCAAGACTGAGCAAAGCTAAAAGCTTTGTGAGGTGAGGAAACGTGCATCTTTAACCAGAAGTCGGGTCACTTATTACCCATACTAAAGTTTGAGAACCACTGATTGAGGCATTTGTAATTTTCTATGAAATTATTCTAGTAAGTGGCCTTCTTAGATGCCATTTTCTGTATATTAGGTCTTTTCCTAGTGGGATGTTTCCCAGAAGACCATCTTATAGATGGCATCTTATTCTCAGGTGGAAGCCAAACGTACATTACGTAGTCTGATGTTTTGGGGCCCAGTGTGGCCCTTTTTCTTACAGTGCAATAGACTTCTTGATGCCTAGTAGTCAACAGTTCCCCCCTTAAGGCATTAACACTGCATAAGCAGCCCATCCTGTGTTGTGTTTAATCTGTTAAATTTCATTAAATCAAATGTCTTTTTTTTTTTCAATGTTTATTTTTGAGGGAGAGAAAACATGAGTGGGGGAGGGGCTGAGAGCCATGGGGACAGAGGATATGAATCGAGCTGTGAAGCGCAGAGCCAGATCACAAACCGTGAAATCATGACCTCAGCCGAAGTCAGACGCTTAACTGACTGAGCCACCCAGGCAGGCGCCCCAAATTCCGTTTCTATAATAATGTCAACATTACCAGTGTCTGGAGTTGAAGGATTCCTGTTTTGCTGTTGGACTACTCCTTTCAAATTCCTGTAATTATTAGGCTTGTCCTTAGAGTGTGTTATAATGATCATTGAACCGGTATTTTTAAATTCTAGCAGCTAAGCTTTAAAAAAAAAAAAAGTTGAAATAGGAATTCTAGAACACTCAGAAGCTGGACAAGTGAAAGTAGCCTGTTTTGGGGCGATGAGAGGGATATTATTATGTATAATTTACTTATTGCTGGGTAGAAACACTTGATCTTGGAGTTTCCCTTTTTATTATTGCACCTGGCTCCCCTCTAGCTTTATTGACCTTTGGTTAATATTACCATTTTGTTACTTGACTGATAAGCAAATTAAATACTTAACAGATAAATGGATTTCTTTATATTCCTGATAGGTGGAGTAAGGAATGGAACCCAGAAATATTTATTCCCCATGACTATAAGATACAGCGTGCTACTTTTCATTCTCGTTTCCTGGTTAACATTGAAACTGAAATATCCTTGTCTAATGTGCCCATGCTGATAATCATAACTGAAACTAGAACCTCTTGTTTGTAATATGAGAAGAGCCACAATAGGAAGGAAGCAATTTGTTTATCCATCTTCTAACCAACCTATAAAACCTAAGAGTTGTATTTGTTTTAGAAGATACTTATAAGCAGCAATAATGCACTTTGCATTTTGGGTGGATTAGTTCTCTACCTAAGACGCAAATGTGCATTCTGTCTTCTTTCCTAAGAAAAGCACTTAAGGCAGATTTTTTTCTGATTTTAACCTTTTTTTTTTCTGTATATGTAGTTTTTAATTTGGATTGTTTTCTATTAACCTAAAGACATAGTTTTTTTTTTTAATTAAATTTATTTATTCTTGAGAGAGAGAGAGTGAGCAAGGGAGGGACAGAGAGTGAGGGAGACACAGTATCCCAAGCACGCTCCACACTGTCAGTGCAGAGCCTATCGTGGGACCTTTCCGTCTCACGAACCAGAATCAAGAGTCAGGCACTTACCGACTAAGCCACCCAGGCACCCCAAAACACATGTTTTTTTTTTTAAAGGCAAAGAATTTTGTAGTCCTGTTTTTAAGACTCCATCATAATACAGATTCATTATTCATGTAACTATATAGTATAGTTAGTTTGATGTGGACTGTAGAGCCTTTTGGTTTGCAACTTACTTGTTTATTTAAATGAGGAATTAAGTAGCTAACTAGATTCCATCAAGGTGGGTGTTAGTCTCTCCATAAAAAGCCTAATTAGTAAGTTTCCAAGTAGAAAGAAAGATTTTGAAATTTTGTCAATTTTGAATAATTGTCAAAAATAAAATGCTCATAACACAGCATTACTACAGAGTAAAAAAGCCATTAGCCATAACAAAAAGTAATACTCAGTTTTTCTAGATAGTTCTCCAAAGATCATTTCACATCTACTACAACGTTGCACTGTGCTTTTAGTTATTAAAATAGAGGATCTGCAGTCTCTGCTGTGAAACTCCGAAAAGATGTCACCATTTAAATTTGGACTTAGTAATGTGAAAGCTTTTAGCTGCATATAAAACATTTGTAACTCTTTCAAAGGACAATCCTCATGCCTTCAGGATTGTCAATTCATTTTACTACTTATGTAGTTCTAGATGTATCCCCTTTGGGATATACTATAATTTTTCCTTTAAAGTTTTTCAAAAAATGTAATTTTGAAGGACTTATTTTGGAGAGAGTTATTAACATTCATCTCATTTGGCAATCTCCAGTAGGATTTTGCCATTGCTAGATGATTTCATAGGTGCAGGATTTTAATTCTGATGGATAGTCATGAGGGGTAGAGTCCTCATTTCATCATCAGCTTTACTAATCATTTGATGAAGATGCGGAATGTTACTGTTTCGGTCTCCTAATGATACATCTTTGAAAATGGACAAGTGAATGGACTTCATAATAATTAACAGCCACAAAAACATCTGCATTGTAAAATTATTCTCACTGCTGATAAGATTAAATATTTTCTAAAGTCAGTCGGGGACTCAGTGAAAGGCTTGTTTTTGGTTTCTTTACATGTGTAGATTTCTATATAATTTATAAGGAGTATACACACACACAGGTGCTTTGGGAACACAGACTGAATCTGAAAATACGTTGTCAGCCTCAGGTGAAATTGTGAAATAAGTGTTTACTTTTTCCTTGCTGTCTTTTCTGCCTTCCTCTGTCCATTTTAAAATTCATCTATCCCTCGCACCTTTCAGATATTTAAAGTTAACCATCCCACCCCATGCACTGTCACTTTCTACAACACACATTTTTATACCGAGCAAAATCTACCCCTAAGTGAAATGCATGACTAATAAACGATCAGTTCGCAAGTCCAAATTGAATTCCTCAGCTTCCACCTCTGACCTCCTTCACCCTTTGTCTTCACCCTTCAGACAAGTGAGCATTAAGTAGTTTTCAGCCACAACTCCACCCTGCCTTTGTTTTCTCCCCCGATTGCTCTGTTCCAGTTGATCTCTACCTATACTAGTTACTAAATTGAAATTTTATACTGTGGAATCTCAGATCATATAGTTGCTTTTACTGTTTGGGTGTTTTGTGTTTTTTTTTTTCCCTCTAATTCTTTAAAAAAGTAAAAAAGAAAAGTAAGGGCACCTGGCTGACTCAGTTGGTAGAGCATACGAATCTTGACTCGGGGTCATGAGTTCAGGCCCCACATTGGGTGCAGAGATTACAGGGAAAAAAAATATATCTGCCAGAATGCCAGTTATAGCATTGTGGATCCTTAAAACTTGATTCACTTAAAAAAATTATTTTTAATGTTTATTCATTTTTGAGAGAGAGACACAGAATGAGAGTGGGGGAGGAGCAGAGACAGACAGAACTCAGAGCAGGCTCCCGGCTCCGAGCTGTCAGCACAGAACCCAACGTGGGGCTCGAACTCACGAACTGTGAGATCATGACCTGAGCTGAAGTCGGACACTTAAACAACTGAGCCCCAAAACTTAATCCACTTTTAAAAGCAGTGTTGGTGTTTTTGAATTGAGGTTGTTTTCAAAACTGTTTTTACCGTGTTCTTAGTCCCCGTGTAGCATTCTGTCCTGAGCACGGAATGTGTTATCCGAGTGTCTTGAGGACTTGTACAAATCGTTCATCCTGTGTTATCACTTTGTTTATGCTTTTGAGATGTGTGTAACAGAAGCTTCCACAGGGGAAGGAGAACAGAGTGTTGCTCAGAGTTAATTCTTGGAGTGTTAACATTTGGAGCAAAGCAAACAGGACAATTTGTGAGGAAAACTGTGGAGATAGAAAATATTTTATAAAAACGTAACACTCCCACACTGTAGAACTCTTGTGTGAAGGTTTATTTCCTTTTAGGAGTACTGGCACTTAACCCAATTCAGTCATTGTTTATTTTTTAAAATTGATTTAGTTTATTTTGACAAATGAGTTTATCAATATATGCATTTGGCCAAAAAAGAAGAAAAAGAAATAGGTACTCCAAAGGTACTTATTTCTTTTTTTTAAAGACTTTATTTTTAAGTAATCACGCCCAACGTGGGACTCAAACTCATAACCCCGAGATCAAGGGTTGCTCACTCTACCCACTGAGCCAGCCAGGTGCCCCTGTTTATTTTTTTGTTGTGAAAAACTTCCACACTGACTTAGTAATTCCCCTGTTTTCTTACTGCTCCCCATAGAGCAGCTGTTTGTTTGTTTGTTTGTTGTCATTCAAGATAGTTATTTATTTCATGATTATTTTTCTCCTTTTAAATAATACGTGTTCATCATGAAAAATTCAACAAACACCAAAGGTTGTAAAAGTAAAGAATTCAAAATTAGCCAGCCAGCCTGTTCTTCTTCTGCAGAGGCAACCACTGTTTTCCCATGGACCCTTCTAGAGATTTCCAGTGCATATAATCATATCATTGTTTTTCATGCTTGCATAATATTGCAGTGTTTAGTTAACCATAATTTAGTTAACTAATCTACTGAGGCATATTTCATTTGTTTCCTGTTTCTCTCATACTCAGTCTTGGCAGATGTTATTGCTTTTTTGGACATGTTATTTTAGAGGTTTCAGTATTTACCTAGAATTTCTTGACTTAATCTTTATAATTTTAAAAGCCATTCATTCTTTCAGGGAATGAGAGCTGTTTTTCAGAAAATTGCTTTTGTAATGTCAGGTTATCCTGATGTGAGTGAAGCCTCCTCCTGCAGGCTGAGAGGAGAGAGTATGAAGCATTCAGGCAGGACTGTGATAGACTTGATGGGTTTTCACTTTGTCTTTTCTTGCTAAAAGCTGTGTGTACCTTCGGCATGTGATTCTGGGGCATATTTTGTTGATATGATTGGTTGAATAGGAGGAGGGTTATGTGGCGGTAAATTGCTTTAACAAGGGTTAGTATAGATAGGCCTTGGTCCAAAAAGTGGCTACAGGTGTTGCTGTGGGGGGTGAGGGTAGGGAGTTGTGAAGAAATCTTAGATAGCTTTTTAGTGAAAATCTGCATATTAAAGATAAGCTATTTAAAGTTTATTCTTGGAGCACCTGGGTGGCTTTGTTGGTTAAGCATCTGACTCTTGATTTTGGCTCAGGTCCTGATCCCAGGGTCGGGGGATCAAGCCCCACATCAGGCTTGCGCTGACAGTGTGGATCCTGCTTGGGATTCTCTCTCTCAACATAAATTAAAAAAAAAAAAAATCATTAAAAAAATAATAAAGCAAGTGTTTAATTATTTGAATAGCAATCCGATTTTCCATATTAGCTGTTAATTCCTCAGAAGCGAGGATAGTGCCTTATTTACCTGTTTGTTCCTGGCAGTGCTCATGTAGTGCCACGAATATTGACTGATAAATTAATAAATGGAAATGGCGAAAAGGAAATATAGAAACTTTAAATCCTAGTTTTTCAAAGTTAAATAGAAATGTCTTCATTTTTTCTAATCCATTACTCTTACTTAAGCAGTAAAATATTTCTTGAACTCTACATTTAATCTGTGTGTATATTCTGTGCAAAACCCAGCTAACTCACTAATCCTCAGCTGTTTTTCTTATGCTTGTTGAAAAAAAAAGAATATGAGCAAGATGAGAGAGGCTTTATTTCCCCACAGTTGGAATAAAACTTGGCTTGATTATTCATCAGTTAAAAGTATCATTTCAAGGGGCGCCTGGGTGGCTCAGTCGGTTGAGCGTCCGACTTCGGCTCAGGTCATGATCTCACCGTTTGTGGGTTCAAGCCTCATGTTGGGCTCTGTGCTCAGAGCTCAAAGCCCGGAGCCTGCTTTGGAGTCTGTGTCTCCCTCTCTCTGCCCCTCTCCCGCTCACACTCTGTCTTTCTCTCTGTCTCTCTCTCTCTCAAAAAAAATAAACATTAAAAAAATTTTTTTAAAAACAAAAGTATCATTTTGAGCTCTTCATTTTCTGCAGTGGAAAGTTATGGAAATGAAATTTCAAAGAAATTATTTCAGCCTACAAGAATCAGAAATATTCCTGTTAGCTTTTTAAAACTCATGCTTTCCTTTGAACTCATGTACATTATTTCAGTCATACTTGTAGGTGCATGTCTGTTGTGTAATAAGGCATTATATATAATGTGAGGGCTGTCTTTGAGGTCAAGTATTATTTGACATTTTTTCACATGTAGGTAAAATTCACCCATTGAAAATTTAATAAACTTAATAAACCTATCTACAATTAATTTTATTTCTGATAACCTTTGAGACTTAAAAGGAAAACAACCACAGCTTTACGTCTTATTTTGAAAACGAGAAAGCAAAATATTCATGAGAAAATGGGCCATATAATATTTGACAACTGAAAGTTTCAAAGCATTTGAGAATTTTAAATATATAATTATTGTTTTACAATTCGTACCTTTGGTAATCTTTCATGCATATATATTAGAAGTATTTCCAAAAAGATTTTTTTTTTTTATTTTTAGAACAGCTTTGATACCATGATACTTTATTCTTGCTGTTACCAGCAGGATTAATTTTTTAAATTGAAGTCCTTCCAGTTCTTTTCATTCTTTTTGTTAAAGTTCTTTCCATCCTATGATATTATATATGTGGACTATTTTAATTGGAATATTTAATACTAGTAGAGGAAGGAATTTTTTTCAGTTAAAGATTTTTTAAAGATGGGGCACCTGGGTGACTCAGTCGGTCAACCGTCCCACCTCTGCTCAGTTCATAGGTTCAAGCCCCATGTCGGCTCTGTGCTGACAGCTCAGCCTGGAGGCTGCTTCAGATTCTGTGTCCCCCTCTTTCTCTGCCCTTCCCCCACTCACACCCTGTCTCTGCCTCTCAAAAATAAACATTAAAAAAGATTTTTTAAAGGTTCCAAGAGAATAGATTTTTTTCACTTAAATTCAAATTAGTTAACATATAGTGTACTTTTGGTTTCAGGAGTAGAATTTAGTGATTCATCACTTACATATAAGAGCCAGTGCTCATCCCAACAAGTGCCGTCCTTAATGCCCATCACCCATTTACCCCATCCCCCCACCCACCACCTTTCCAGCAACCCTCAGTTCTCTGTATCTAATAGTTTCTTATGGTTTGCCTCCATCTCTGTTTTTATCTTATTTTATATAATCCATATTTTAGATATTCTTCGTTCCTCTGAAAATTCACTTACGGAGAAAATTGCATTTGGGGGTTCTACATTTATACCAGTAGAGGTCGCTGTGCGCCTATGAAAGGAAACCCAGTGTTTCCTGATGGTGAGCTGGTTATCTGTCCTAGAACTAGTATTCATGATTGGTATTTCTGGGAATTCTTCCCCCACCTTAACAAAGTGGCCTGCCCGTCATCATCTAAGAAATAGTCACTTGCTATTTTTCCACGTAGTGGGAACATATCCTAATGTTTAGTAGTGTCATGGCACATCTTCCCATAGTATACTTAGGTGCATCAGCTAAAGCACCAGAAATTTTGTTTTCACACACAAAAAATCATAGCCTCTCAGTGTTTGAAGGAACTTTAATATTCACTAGATTCAGCAGCTATTATTGTAACATTTAAGTTGCTAATCCAAAAATAGTCCCAAAGGAATTCTTTTCAGTACAGTCCTCTGCTAGTTAATAGTATGGAGTTTGACTTGTTGAAACTGCTTATCCCTTTGCATCATGGTGTCCGCCTTTCATAGTGTTTCATTCTCTGAGTGCATCAGCAAAAAATTTCATAGGAGAATACTGCTTTATGATGTTACTGCTATAGAGGTATCTGCTAATAATAACAGAGGGGTGTTCAAGAACTAAACAAATATATTTGTTTGTTGTAAACCTGTAATGGCGCCCTGACCAGAGAGTCGAAGCAAATTTGTAAGCTTTAAACTATCCTTGTCAGTGTGATCCAAGTTAGTTTTCAGGTGATTGTAAAGGTGATAAGGAACGTTGTGAAAGAAGCAAGCAGTTGGGAGGCAAGGAACACTTCTACAGACCACTGTGATTGAGCCTTAATTCACAGAAAGAGAATATTGCCCTTGATGCCTTTACACAGTCCTCCAGTGCTAGCTTCCTAGTCCTCGCTGCTCAGTGTAGACTGCAGTGCTAACAACACGGATCCTGGAGGGAGATTGCCTGGATTTGAGTCCTGGTTCTGCCACTTCCTGGTTCTGAGGTTGGCTTACAGTTACCTCCTCTGTACCTCAGTTTCCTCATCTGTAAAATCGGGTTGCTGATAGCATCTGCAGTATGCAGTAATTAAGTTACTAGATGTGAAAGTACTTAGAATAGTACCTAGAATGTAATAAAAACTCAAGCTGCTATTGTTACACACACTCCTTTTTCTAGAACCCATGCTGGGATATGGTAGCTGAAGTCCTAGACTGTTCTGTTCCTGACTGCTCTCTGAGGATCAAAATAGTGTATTCTGTGTTTTCTCTAGCCCTCAATTAATGACATCTGTATCAAGAAACCAGCTAGGTGTATCACTTTTAATGATCTGAGCTTTCTTCATTTTTTTTCTTTAAAGTTGTTCTCATGTTAATTCAATGAGTTTCCTTCTTTTGATCTAATATTTTGCTCTGGAATTTTGCCTGTGGAATATATAATCATATTTCTGTTGCTGTGTTTAATTACTCATGTTGACACTTTTTTTACATTTAAATAAATGCCCTAGTTTCAGTGAAAATCACAAGACATGAGTTTTTTTTTTTTTCCTAACAGAATTTCTCTGTAACATTTAAATTTGTTACAACATTTCATATCAGAAATTCATTAGGTAATTTATAAGGCATTTGCATTCAACCCACTTAAAAATTTTTAAACAACAACAAAATTAAAACCCGGCCATTTATATAAAAGATCTATTAACTTTCAAATTCTATAAATAAGAATGTATTACCCACATACCAATTCTGAGTGAGAGAAAACAGCATTTGGCACATCAGTGTATAGACACAATTTTATAGGTATGACCGTGGTCTTGAAATGTAAGACCAGTAAATATTTTAAAATTTTATTTTCATTATATACTTTTAAGATCTGTGCCCCTAAGCAATTACCCACATAGTCATTGCCTCTTGGTGGGTGAGATAAGTCAATTATATTAAGACATTTGGTTCCAGCTTGCCCCAATTTATTACAGATACATGAACTTGGAGGAGGGATTATTACCCAAATGGGTTGTCTCATAAACATTTGGCATTTTTTTAGGGGGGGGAGGGTTGGAGAGATTCCCTAAAATAGATAAAAGGCCATTAACTAGAATGTCTTCTGCATTAAGAGGCATGTATGTCTTAGGCGAAGTGTGTTAAATACAATGTTTACTCAGCTATTTCCTGAAAGAATACGCCTTATTAATACCCCTATATCCCACCCACAGTTTTATTTATTATTTTTTATTTTTTTTCAGTATATGAATTTTATTGTCAAATTGGTTTCCATTCAACACCCAGTGCTCATCCCAAAAGGTGCCCTCCTCAATCCTCATCACCCACCCTGCCCTCCCTCCCACCCCCCCCATCAACCCTCAGTTTGTTCTCAGTTTTTAAGAGTCTCTTATGCTTTGGCTCTCTTCCACTCTAACCTCCCACCCACAGTTATAAACTAGTCATGTACGTGAACATCCCTTTCCTGTACACACACACACACACACACACACACAAAATATCCTGCTCTATAGAACATCACATAGTACAGTATGATGCTGGCTATTTCTTCTATGTAACTGTACTTTAGCTGTTCTGTAAGTCAGCATCAGAGAAGGAGGCAGGCCTTCTTTCTGTACATTTCTCCCAGTTATATTAGCATCTGTTATGAGTGGTGAATTCAGAACGTTGAAGTAATTCAGTTTATCCAGATGGCCCAATGGCTGGGAGACAGAGGAAACGTTTGCTGGACTACATTACGATCTTTTTCTTAAGTTTCAGTTCCAGGGTTTTGTTTTTATGTGATACAATTACCATTAGTTTTCAGTGTTTTCTATGTATTTTACAAGTTTAATAAGACTGTTGGAGTTAAAACATCAGTTTCCTAACTGATTTTAGTTTTTCAGAGTGACATTGTAATCAAGACATGTCAATAATCCTGTGATGGATGTTTAGGAAAAAGCCAGGGATACTAATTAGATCATTTTTCAGTATTTTTTTTTTTCATTATACCCCTCTCCCTTCTGCCCAGATGTATATATTTCATGTAAAACTTTAGCTAAAGAGTTTTGTTTTAGGGGTATCTGGGAGGCTCAGTCAGTTAAGCGTCTGACTTCAGCCCAGCTCATGATTTCACAGTTCTTGGGTTTGAACCCCGTGTCGGACTCTGTGCTGACAGCTCAGAGCCTGGAGCCTGCTTCAGATTCTGTGTCTCCCTCTCTCTCTGCCCGTCTCTTGTTTGCTCGCTCTCTCTCAAATAAATAGACATTAGAGAGTTTTATTTTAAGTTAGGGCATGGCGGGGGGGTGGTGCCTGGATGGCTCAGTCAGTTAAGCCTCCAACTCTTGATTTCAGCTCAAATCATGATCTCAAGGTTTATAAGTTCAAGCCCCACATCAGGCTCCATGCTGACAGTGCAGAGCCTGCTTGGGATTTGCTCACTCTCTCTCAAAATAAATAAATAGACTTAATAATAATAAAATAAATAGGGCATTAGGATAATGTATAGGTGAAGAACATAACTGTGACATTGGGCAAGTTACTTGGTTGCTCTGTTTCTTCTTCTGACACTGGGCGAGTCCCTAGTCATGTGACATCAGGCAAGTTATTCAGTTCCTCTGTTTAAGAGGACTTAGAACTTAATTGTGCAACATGACATTTAGAATAAGACGAGCACATGGTAGCTATTATTATTTTCATTATTATCTTGATTCTAGAAAGAAGGGTGTTTGGACTACAGACATCAGGAGTACCAGGTTGTACTTGTTAATATTCACTGTTAAGATAAAGTGTCCCCCAAATACAGAGAGAAATGGAATGGCGAGGTGTCTTGAAAGGCTCTCTTTTTAGCAGGACTTGACTTGCAGAAAAGCACACATTTTACAAGATACGTGCAGTATATGGTAACGTACTGGCTATAAAGCCAACGAAAGCCACAGTCTCTGCAATCTTATTTATTTAGAGTATAGCTGACACACAATGCTACATTAGTTTCAGGTGTGTAATTTAGTGACTTGACAAGTTTCTACATTATGCTGCATTCACCGCAAGTTTAGCTACCATCTGCACCCCCCCATCACATGGCTGTTATAATATTGTATTCCTTATGCTCTTTTCTCTTCGCCCATTCCGCCCATCCCCCACCCCCTTTCCCTCTTCTGCCGTCTTGTTTATTATGTACGTAAACATGTAGGAAAGTATAGAGGAACAAGGCAACCATTCAAGAAATAATGCTGCAGCAAAGACTGGAGCCATAGCAGTAAGAGTGTTTGTTACGGCTCACGGTTCATGCATTCTCAGTATGTCTGAAAAGACAGAGGTAGAGACAAGTCTGTGGAGGAAATTGAAGGTGATTTGTGCAGAGGGAAGCCAGAACGGCCTTCGGAGAACTGGCTCTAGTGACGTGGGTGACTGGGGAGTAATACTGCGCTGAACCGGCTCTCCAGCAGCCGCACACAACCTGGAGTGTGATGCTTCATGCTCAGGTGCTGCAGGTGACAAGCCGCTGTGATGCCTCTGACCAGCTCCATGGGACCGCACACTCCTTTAGCGTGGTCGAATCTGTCTTGCGCGATGAAATAGGAGGAATAGCAGGCTGTGAGGCTGTCTGGAGGTACAAATTCTGTCTGAGAGTCTTGAAAAAATTGGCCTTGGGACTTAGCAACGTTTATGGGTCATCGATCAAGAAAAATTAGAGCAGGAAGGCACTTGACAGATTAGATGATCCATGAATAAGAACTCCAATATGTCAAACTGGGGAGGAGAGGGGAATTTGAAAAGCTATGTTTAATGTGCTTTGTTCCGTAATACACAATAAAACTTTTTAAATTGCAGTATAATTGACATACAATATCCTGTTAGTTTCAGGCGTACATAGTGATTATCTATCTTCAAGATTATGAAATGATCCCCACAGGAAGTGTAGTTACCATCTGTCACCATACAGTTATTATGTTATTGACTATATTCCTTGTGCTGTCCAGTACATCCCCGTGATTTACTTATTTTATTTTTTTCTTTCCTTTTTTTCATTTAAATTTTAGTTAACATACATTGCAATACTGGTTTCAGGAGGAGAATTCAGTGATGCATCACCTACATACAACACCCAGTGCTCATGACAAGTGCCCTCCTTAGTACCCATCACCCATCTAGCCCATCCCCCACCCACCTACCTCCATCAACCCATAGTTCGTTCTCTGTCATTAAGAGCCTCTTGTGGTTTGTTTCCCTCTCTTCTCTTCCCTACCCCTTCCCATATGTTCATCTGTTTTGTTTCTTAAATTCCACATATGAGTGAAATCATATAGTATTTGTCTTTGACTGACTTTTTTCACTTAGCATAATACATCACATTGCAAATGGCATCCACACCATTGCAGGTGGCAAGATTTCATTCTTTTTGATGGATGAGTAATACTCCATTTAATACGCGCGCGCGCACGCACACACACACACACACACACACACACACACACACACGCCACATCATCTTTATCCATTCGGCAGTTCTCTATGGGCTCTCTCCATAGTTTGCCTATTGTTGATAATGCTGCTATAGACATTGGGGTGCACATACCCCTTCGAATTTGTAGTTTTGTATCCTTTGGGTAAATAACTAATAGTGCATTTGCTGGGTAGTAGGAGAGGTCTAATTTTACTTTCTTGAGGAGCCTCCATACTGTTCTCCAGAGTGGCTGCACCAGTTTGCGTTCTCACCAACAGTGCAAGCAGGTTCCCCTCTCTCCGCATCGCCACCAATACTTGTCTCTTATGTTGTTAATGTTAGCCATCCTGACAGGTGTGAAAGTGGTTTCTCATCATGGTTTTGATTTGTATTTCCCTGATGATGAATGATGTTGAGCATCTTTTCATTTGTCCACTGGCCATCTGGACGTCTTCTTTGGAAAAGTGTTTATTCATGTCTTCTGCCCATTTCTTAACTGGGTTATTTGTTTTTTGGGTGTTGAGTTTATAGATTTTGAATACTATGATTTATTTCATAACTGGAATTTATACCTCTTAATCCCCTTCAACCTGTTTTGCCCGCCCCCTAACCCTGCCCCCTCTGATAACCAACAATTTGTTTCCTGTGTCGTTAAGTCTGTTTCCATTTTGTTTTGTTTTGTTTGTTTATTAGATTCCACATATAAATGAAATCATATGATATTTATTTTTCTCTGACTTATTTCACTTAGCACAAGACCCTCTAGGTCCATCCATGTTGTCGCAAATGGTAAGATTTCTTTTTTTTTTTTTTCCTAAGTAGGCTCCATGCCTACCATGGGGCTCCAACTCATGACCCTGAGATCAGGAGTCACATGCTCTACCAACTGAGCCAGCCAGTGCCCCAGATTTCTTGTTTTTCCTGTGGCTAAGTAATATTCCATCATATGTATATACCACATCTTCTTTATCCGTTCACTTATCGATGGACCCTTAGGTTGCCAAATTAAAACTTTTTCATATCCTCTTGGTAGAGGGAAGATATATGGAATCTGATTATATGCAAAGGATTATAGTAAGAACAGGTTAACTGCAGTTGCTGGGTGATGACCACCCATCTCTCTGCCTTGGTTGCCTCATCTGTAAAGTGGGAGTGCACATACCAGCAGCTGTTTAGAATAAGTATCAGGTGACATCATGGTAAAAATTCCTCGGAAGTTTGGAGAAGCTTAAAAAAAACTTTTGTAAGTGAATAGTGCTGTTTGTTGCACTTCTAGAAACCACATTCGCAGTCTCTGGGAATTAAAGATAAAACAGAATTTCCTCAGGCCCCCTTTATTTTTAAAAAAATTTTTTTTTTTTTCCCAACGTTTATTTATTTTTGGGACAGAGAGAGACAGAGCATGAACGGGGGAGGGGCAGAGAGAGAGGGAGACACAGCATCGGAAACAGGCTCCAGGCTCCGAGCCGTCAGCCCGGAGCCCGACGCGGGGCTCGAACTCACGGACCGCGAGATCGTGACCTGGCTGAAGTCGGACGCTCAACCGACTGCGCCACCCAGGCGCCCCTCCTCAGGCCCCCTTTAAGTGAACTAGGTAAAGAGAAAAGAGGCAGTAGAATTGGAGTTACCAGCTTCTACAAATAAAAATATCAGACATCTGGTTGAATTCGAATTTCAGATAAACAGTGATTTTCTAGGATAAGTATATCTGAAATTCAAACTCAACTGGGCATCCTGTATTTTACGTTGCATCTGTAATTAATGAGAAACCTAGAATCACAGTAGAGCCAAGACATTGGCTGATGGCTTGATGTCCTAGAACGTGTAGGGGTTTCACCAGTGGCCTTGGTCTCCATGAACTACTGTAGGTAACCTGGAAATGATGTCTCGCTCTCCTGTCTCCTTCCTCCTCATCCTCAGAATTGGGGAGTGTTGGCATTATTGAGCATCGTGTGGCCGTCACTGTAATTATAGAATAATAGTAATGATTATTCTGTATTGACCACCTGATATACTAGACCCTTTACGTAAATTACTAACCCTGTGAGAATAGGCAAAAATATTTCACTTCACAGATGAAACACACGCTCTAGCCCAAGTTCCACAGCTAATTTGGATAAAAGGTGGGCTTTCACTCCAGGGTGTGTGATGATAAATCCTGTGTTCCTAACATCCACTCTGCATGTCTTGGATGTAGGTGACTTGTAGCCAACTCAGTGACAGAGAATTGCTGAGAGCTTCCCTCCTTCTCTGTGATGTGAACCTCTCTTCAGAACCCTGTGCTGCGTATTCAGATGCCAAGCTCTGTCCTTCTTCTTTTCAGATTTAGTGTTTGTTCACTTTGTTTGCCTAATTATCTTCCTAATTAAAATAGTGTGCTGTGATCCCTTCAGAAATCTTTAGGTCCCCTCCTCACATCTGTAGATTTTCAGCATGGGATGAATGAGCTCATGTCCGCCTTCCATGTGACAAGTTGGAGAAAGACGTACAGGGGCCTACAGAACCTGCTCTGTGCCCAGCACTGATCTATTCGCCACACACAGTTTTTAAAATGAGCTACATCGAGAAAGAATGGAATCCATTGTTGAAAAATATTTTATCAACCAAATTATGTGGGAAGTTATTTTTATTTTCTTTCAGCTCTATCACCACCACCTTCTCCATCTGATTTCACTTCTGCTGTGTTCTTAGCTGCAGAGATTTTAGAAAGATGACAGTTGGTTGACTATGAAATGTAGGATCTATTTTTATTCCAGATCATCGATTGAAGTTTGACAGACTTAAAGCAATGGCATGTTCTATTCAATTATAAGATTAGTACCTACCCAGTGAGTTCTGTTAGTCTAGACAATGTTCCGGTCTCTAGTAATTAAAGATTACATTTTGGCCTAATTGACTTTGCAGGGAGATTTTAGTTATAGGAATTTAAAATTCACACGCACCCAACCAGCTTCCTCTGTGTGTGCCCACTTCTCCCCAATTTTATCTCTTCACCCACTTGAAAGCTTCTGAGAGCTTATGTGTGTGCCATGTCCTGCAAAAGCTTGTCTTTGTCATCTTTCTCATTTTTGTAAGCTGTATTTGACAGGTGCATGTGACATTTGGGAAACTGCTTTCAAAGTTGCATTTGGATTTTAGTAGCCAATTTAAATATATGAGAAAGCCACATCTTTTTAAAATTTGAAGCTGAAGGCGTTTTGCATTCAGTATCTTTTAAGTAAGGAATAAAGTGAATGAACAACGACGAAACAGTCCCAGTTTTAAGTATCTTTCAATAACATTTTGGACTAAGGAGCATAGGAGATACTCAAATTCAATACAATCAATTCAGCACAATCCATCCTGCAGTATAAACTGATACTGTTAACTATTTACAGCTGTACATTTGAATTCGCTAACTTTTGAGACCTGGCTGAGATAGATATTTGATATCAGTTTTGCAGAACCCATTTATATGTGGGTTCTTATGTAGAATTAAGTAATAATAAATCATTCAAGACTGAAATGATCAGGAGACAGAGTTTGCAGATTAATGGTAGTAGGGCACGTGTGGAAATTCCTTCTCATGCTCATGTCAGTAACGATCATGCATATGGCTATCGATGCCCTTGAGCCAATTTTAAGATATCACTAGCATGCAACTTTTTATCTCTGGTGCTTAGCAATGTGCCAGACCATGCCTAGTTCTCAGTAAGTATTTGTTGAATGAAAATTAAATGTCCTGATTGGAGTGTGTTCATATTTATTATATTTAACAGAGAAATAAAAAGATCTTTGCTTCATTTCATTTTACATGCTCTCCTTATTGTTAAGGAATGTGGGAACAGAAAATTTGAGGTTCTAAAATATTTCAATGAACAACAAAAATAACAGTTTAGAAATATTAATAAAATCATTTATAAACGGCTTTTTCTCAAAAAGCACATAAACACACCTACCTCTTCATGCATGGACACCTATAAACATGAGAAAACAATGCAAGAGACACTGATAAAATAGACCTATGAAGGTATCATCTATTAATTTTTTATTAATGAAATGTACACATGTATATTTTTATCAGCATCTTTTACATCATTTACCTGTTTTTTCCCCAATACTCTGGTATCCCAAAACAAGTATGACAGAATCTCTAGGTACTTTTATATGATAGAATGATAAATTTTGTCCCCGGAAGTCAGAACTTCCTATCATTAAGAATTTGCTCTTAATTTTTTTTTTAACATTTATTCATTTTTGAGAGACAGAGCATGAGCGGGGAAGGGGCAGAGAGAGAAGGAGACACAGAATCTGAAGCAGGCTCCAGGTTCTGAGCTGTCAGCACAGAGTCCGACACGGGGCTCGAACTCACGAACTGTGAGATGATGTCCCAAGCCGAAGTCGGATGTTCAACCGACTGAGCCACCCAGGTGCCCCCAAAATTTGCTCTTACAAGCAGGAGTTATGAAATAGCATTGGCTCTGTATTCAAACTTCCCTTGAGGTGTTATTATTGAATACCGTAGCAGTTAACATCTCTGTTCTGGGGCACATACTGTAAATTCCCTCCTATGCCCAGTGGCATAACAATAGAACTTTGTTCATCCAAATAAATATTAGATACAAATTATCCAGCAAAGTCATCCCTTATATTCTGCTTGTTTCACTGTATTTTTCCAGTAGGAGAAATCCCACTTTTATAATTGAAATCAGTGAGGAAAAAAAGTAAATGAAAACTTGAGGTTTTGCTAGAATTTATTCCCTCAGGTAAGAGTCCTGCCTGTAGAGCCGCTGTGACTGACTGAAAGAATAGACCCACTGAGTATGAAAAGAGAAACATTTTGGAAAATGTGTTGCTACTCCAAGTTTTATATGGTAGCTAACAATGTTGAGTCTCCTTCTCCTCACTTTTTAATCTTCCTGTTAATTTAACTCCAATGAGGGTACTATACAGGGAACTTTTTGGCTAAAAGTGTCTGGCCTAGGAATCTTTCTTGGTTACTGAGAAAAGTATAAAGTTATACTGGAGGAAGAGGGAATCTTGTAATTTAATTCTCTAAAAACTATGCTTCCAACCAGTGCAAATTGTTTTATTTTTTTTTAATTTATTTAAAAAAAATTTTTTTTTAAACGTTTATTTATTTTTGAGACAGAGAGAGACAGAGCACGAACGGGGGAGGGTCAGAGAGAGAGGGAGACACAGAATCTGAAACAGGCTCCAGGCTCTGAGCAGTCAGCACAGAGCCCGACGCGGGGCTCGAACTCACATACTGCGAGATCATGACCTGAGCCGAAGTCGGACGCTTAACCGACTGAGCCACCCAGGCGCCCCTTATTTTTTTTTTTTAATATTTATTTATTTTGAGAGACAGTAAGAAAGAGGGAGCACATGAGCAGGGGAGAGGCAGAGAGAGAGAGAGAGAGAGAGAGAGAGAGAGAGAGAGAGAGAGAATCCCAAGCAGGCTCCGCACTGTCCGTGTGGAGCCCAACACGGGGCTCAATCTCACGAACCACGAGATCATTACCTGAGCCGAAATCGGCAGTTGACTGCCTAACCAACTGAGCCACCTACGTGCCCCTGTTTTATTTTTAAGCCATCTTGTAGTAGGTACCCTTAGAACTGCCAGTCTTGCTACCTTTAACATTTGTGCCTCTGGTGGGATAATCTGAAATAGAACAGGCCACCGCTGTGCCCTCGTCCCATTTAACTTGTCCTCAAAATTGCACCAGTCTTCTCTGTTTTCGGTCCAGGATGTGTAGTCAGAATTCACTTTGGCTAAGCTGAGATTCTTTATCACCCTACTTAAAATGAGCATGGCCGTATGTCCCCGTTTGCCCCAGAGATCCCTAGTTTATGTCTCTTGTCTCAGTGTGATTATTAATAGTGCTTCTTTTCGATCTTGAAATGTCCTTCCATGGACAAGAAATTATATGGTCCTCATACTTTTAACTGTGAAATCAGATGTATGTAATGTAATAGTCACAAGTCATACAACAACACACGAAGTTTGAATGACTTAGAAGGGAGAATGGAAGTTGTCAGAATTTGGCAGGTTCATCTACCAGCTGTGAAGGGGAAGGCAGAAATAGCAACTTGCTGATGTGTTTGAGGAAGATTGATGGCACAGAGCTGAAGCCCTGGAATGACTTTTAGCCTTGAGTTAGACATTTATCTCAGATTTTTGTTGAGTGCCTACCATATGCCTGGTGGCAGGGGGAGCAGTGGTGATACAGCAGTGAATGTGAGAGACCTGGCCGTGTCCTCAAAGAGCCGGCAGGAATTATCCAGTCTGGCTCTGTCCAACCCACATGAACAGGTCACTATAAAACTTTACTTAGTAAACCAAAGATGTTGGCGTATGTTCAGACTGCGTGAATATGTGCAGACTCCGAACATATTCTCATAGTCTCTAATCTCATAGTCTAACGTTGCTACTTTATGGGATCGTAAACTCAGGGTAGTGTTTCTGTGTGAGGAACCACCTGTAAGAGCTTGTGCCCCACTAAATCGGCAAACTGGTCATTTAGTTCCCAAACCACTCGAATCGTCCAGTGCTTATAAGAAATCCTGACTGGGGCACCTGGCTGGCTCAGTCGATTGAGGGTCCGAATTGGGCTCAGGTCACAATCTCATGGTTCCTAGGTTCGAGCCCTGCATCGGGCTCTGGGCTGACAGCTCAGAGCCTGGAGCCTGCTTCAGATTCTGTGTCTCCCTCTCTCTCTGTCCCTCCCCTGCTCATTCTCTTTCTCTTTCTCTACAAAATAAATAAACATTAAAAAAATTAAAAAAAAGAAATCCTTACTGATTTAGAATTACTTATCCACGATCTCCCATTGTTCTGAAACACAGCCAGTAAAAACCAGGAAGTGGGTGGCAGAGGCTCCTGAGCAGCCAGAGCAGTTGTGACAAGGCCTGTTTCGGAGGAACACATAGGATCGGGAGGGCTAAGCCAAGCATGACAGCTTTGGGCAGGCCAGGTCATGGCCAGGACAGCTGGTCAAGGTGGATGTGGTCAAGCAAGCAGGCCCAGGGTCTTGTTGTAGGGGGCATCAAGCCATCTGGGAGTTAATGGAGAGAACGTATGCGTTCAAAGGCGGCTTGAAGGACAAGGATGAGGGTCCAGCTTACTCCTGGTCTATATGAACGCGGACAAGTCTCTTATGAAACCCATGTATGGACCGTAGAATGGATTCAGGTTGATACCAGACACCGCTCTAAGATTCTTAGCCATCTGGTTTTCTAGCGCGTGGTTAGTACAGAGGTGAAGCTGACGAGCTGTCCTGAGCAAGACAGTCCGGCAACGAGGCTGGCATCTAGTGTGGGCAGGAGACGGCAGCAAGCAGTAACTGCTAGTAGCATCACATTGTGAGCAACAGTAGAAGTCTCTTAACGAAGAGCAAAACCCAGCCAGAGGCCTTGCACTTTGCCGTGTCCAAATATGCCGCTGAACTGGGCTCACATTCCGCGTGCAGATTTGTAGTCCTGACAAAATTATCTTATGTGGAATATCCCATTTCTCAACATTGTAGACAACTGAGATTTAATGTTTATTGTAGACAAGAAGTCGTCTGTTTTCTTTCCAAGTTAGTTCACACAACCACAAATCTATATTTAACTCTGAAGCCTCTATTTCTTTCTTGTTTTTTTTTTTTTTCTGGTTGATTTTCAAGGGACCAGTTTTTTAATTTTAGGTATAAGAGGGATGTTGGCTATGGCCTTGACTTTTTCTTGCATGTGTAGAACATTGAGTCCCATCATCTTTCCTCTCAACACCAAGTGGCTTTCTGAACGTGCACTGCTTAGTTGTGTTCTCCATTTGAAAACACTTTGAAGTTCTTCATGTGTTAAAAGCACATGAGCCTTTGAGGTTGATCTCATTCAAACCCCGTGTCTCCCACAGAACAGCATTGAGATGACAGGGAAGGCACCTGAATTGTCTATGCCCAGATTCCCTCATGTAGAACAGGGATTCCACGAACAGTACCTTCCTCAGAGAGCCATTTGGGGATTGCATGAAATCATGTATGTGTAGTTTTAGCACGGTGCCTTGTATGTACTTGAGTACTCATGACTATTATTTTATTCAGATTTTTTTTTCCAAAGGCTCCTACATGCTATAGATTTAGATCTCTTTAAATAACGTTCCAGGAGCCACTTTTTCTCCCTGTTCACAGTGTGTCTGCCCGAATCCCCACCGCATTGTCAAGCCACAAGCTGGCGCTGATTTGAGGGAGGACAGGAGATAGAGAATCACTCTGATGCCCTTGGGCATGAGGGTTCTGGCCCATAAGGAAAAGCCATGGAATATTCGAGAGAGATCAGTGGATGACAGGGACAGGTACATTCCACATTACCTGTTAAAGGAAAGGAGCTTAGTTTTTACTTTGAAAGATGAAAAAATACCATAGCAAACTTTAATTTTCCCTAAAAGTTCACTTCTGACCTTCAGTAACCCTATCAGGAAACAATCACTTTTTCCCCCTTAGGTCTTACACTGCTCTAGACTATAATTCTTTGGGTAGACATTTCATTTTTCGTTTTATGTCAGCCTTATAGTTTGTTTGGTTCTGTTGTATGTTTTCCTATCTGAGGAGCAAGCAGAAGGCATCTTATATATATTGGATTTGATGGTTCTTCAAGAATCTAAATGGGAAATGGATGTGGGTCGTGTTCTGACTTGTTTCCAAAGTCAGCTCTTAGGATCCCCATTACTCTCCAGCACAGCTGACCAGCGTCCCCTTAGCAGGGAGAACACTTGGCAGTAAGCAGTTTATGAAAGACACTTTTTTGGAAAGCCCTGAACATTCCTTATACTCCCCAAGGAAACTTTATTTAAAATTACCACTCTTTATTATACTTAGCTAAAAATATTCATCCCATATCGTGCTAAGTGCTCAATTAGGTTGAATATTTACACATACATTAAAACTTAGCAGTGGCTGTATTTACAAAGTGTAAGGGAGCACTAAGTAAATGTCCTGCTCCCTTTACTGGAAGCACCACTCGACTGTGGAAAGGAAAGAGTGGTAGGATTGTACAGGTTTGTGTTTGGGGTGGGAAATTTTCTCTTCCTTCCTTCCTTCCTTCCTTCCTTCCTTCCTTCCTTCCTTCCTTTACTTCTTTCTTTCCCTTTCTTTCCTTTTTCTTTCTTTCTTTCTCTTTCTTTCCTTCTCTTTCTTTTCTTTTTTTTTCTTTTTCTTTCTTTTTCTTTCTTTCTTTCCTTTTCTTTTTTCTTTTCTTTCTTTCTTTCTTTCTTTCTTTCTTTCTTTCTTTCTTTCTTTCCTTCTTTCTTTTTCTTTCTTTCTTTCCTTTTCTTTCTTCCTTTTCTTTCTTTCTTTCTTTCTTCTTATGATATTGCACCTTCCTTGTGGAATGCACAGACAGGGCCCAGAGGAACAGGGAGCAAGGTTGGAGATAATGAGAGGGCAGAACAAAGGGCAGGTGATGGTGGGTGAGGTTGGGAGACAGGCTCAGTAACTCCTAGGACTCCAGGGGATGTGGGATCTGGCCGAGAGTGCATAGGTAGATGGGGTGGCCGTTGGGAAGGCTCACTGGTAGAGTGTAAGCACACACTACAATAAAGCCTGGATGCTAGGGGCTTGAAGGATGAGTGGAGCATAGGCTACGATTTGTCTAATGTCAGCTGAAAGTCTTCTCTTTGTATTCTTCTGGAGGGGAATAGTCACTTGGGAGGGAAGGAGGTGGTGAGTTGTCTGTGGGAATTCTTAGTATTCTCTATGCCTGCTTTCCAAATTATACTTTTTAGCTCTGATCGCTCTAGTTTGGGGCAAGGAGGTAATGCATAATTTTCACTGAGTTTCCTAACAACCAAAGGTGGGAAGTGGCATTCTTCTGTAACACATGTCACACTCAGGGTCTGGACTTTTCACTGGCAGCTGGGGTACAGTGGAAAGAGCATTGGAAGACTGGGGTTCAGATCTGGCCTCTGATACCTACCTTACACCATTGTCACACCTGAGCCCACTTCCCATTCATGAAACTGCCTTAACACCTGTCTTCCCAAAATGTGAAGATAAAAAATGTGCAGAGACCTTGTTCTAGAGACAGTCCTAGCGTATGCTCTATAAATGTTCCATTGGCAATGTCACCTGTAATGAGACCATCATCACCAAGGTTTTAGATATTTATTTTATTTTATTCATTCATTTATTTATTTATTTTGATAGAGAAAGAGAGTAGGGAAAGGGCAGAGTGAGAGAGGGAGAAAGAGAATCCCAAGTAGGCTCCATGCTCAGCCCAGAGCCCGATGCGGGGCTTGATCTCAGGACCATGAGATCGTGACCTGATCCGAAATCAAGAGCCAGATGCTTACAGAGGAGCCACCCCAGGCACTCCATCCCAGAGTATTCTAAGTGTTAAGGGCTTAGTAAGAAACAATTCATTCAGCAAATAGTGCTTACCTGCCATATTTTTTAGGCACTTCAGTAGACATGAGTTCTACCACAGTGGCAACATACACATCCCAGCCTGAAGTTCAAAAAAAATGAAATTGACCTAGTGCCCATTCTGTACTGGTGTGGATGGTGTTACACAACAACAAAAAGATTTATAGGTGTTTTTTTTTTTTTTTAACGTTTTTATTTATTTTTGAGACAGAGAGAGACAGAGCATGAATGGGGGAGGGGCAGAGAGAGAGGGAGACACAGAATCGGAAGCAGGCTCCAGGCTCTGAGCCATCAGCCCAGAGCCCGACGCGGGGCTCGAACTCACGGACCGTGAGATCGTGACCTGAGCTGAAGTTGGACGCTTAACCGACTGAGCCACCCAGGTGCCCCAAGATTTATAGTTTTTAACTGCACATGTATGTATGTATACATATACATTTGGCTTCACACAGTAGAAGTTTAACACTCTCAGAGCTATAAAACATCTGACTGTTGGCTGTCCTGGAGGCCAAGTGACCAGTTACCTAAAATGTCTCCCTACCCATTCTCCCCTACAGCTTCTGTGCTGTCCCTGGTGGTCTGTGTGGGGCCTGCCTGGATCAGCATGTACGGAAACTTCCTGGTTTTTTCTTTCCAAGAGGTTGATGTGCACACTATGTGCCCAATTTCCTCCTTACTTCTCTGCTTGTACTTGTGCTAATTCTAGTGATAATAGCCTTTTGCATATACACACATTCTCTTTATTTGCTTCTGTTCTCTCTTTCCCATCTGAGGAGAGTAAGCACATGCTGGGCCTCCCTCCTAGGCATTTCCCCCAAATAATTTTCCGGTGCCTGTGGCTAACACTACGGTGGGTTTATACTTGATAGGGGATTGGATAAGATACTAGTCCCATATCCATAAAGTTTATAGGCTCGTAGAGCTGACAGTTTATAAACCAGGAGCTATAGGACAAGACAGACCGTAAATGCCAGAACATGAGACTTTGTCTACTATTTTTTTTTCAGTTTTCAAATGAAAACAAAGCATTAGTATAGATTTTCACATTTTCTGCATTATTATTTGAAATAGTACAGAAAAAGGAAAAGTTGTAACTATTAAGAATGAGCGCATATTGGTAATCAGTTTGGCTTTAGGTCTTGTTTTATTTGTTCACCCGACAGATAATTGAGTGGCCAGGCACTGTGTTGGGTGCTAGAGAAATTAAGTGCCGTCCTCCATTTAGAAGCTCCGAGCGTAATAGTAACAGAAGGCAGGAAAGCATGGAAACCAAATATGTACCCAGTGTGTTGCATGTGACTCCGTGGATCCAGGTCTGGCGGCTAAGAGGAAGTCGTCCGAAAGGCTTCATAAGGAAGGTTAGTCTCCTGCGTTTTGAAGATGGTAGAGGGTGTGATTTTACACAATGAACCCTGTGGGGGTGTGGGGAAACGAGCCTCAGAAAACCAAGTGAACCTCGTTGGGAGGGTGAACCCTTGTAGAGTCTGCTGAGGGAACACACACACACACACACACATGCACACACGGGAAATTGTATAATTTTGAGAAAGGAATGATACAAATATAATGTGATGGCGATTCTAAATGTTTTTTTGACTTTATCCACTAGGGTAGGAAAGATTAAAGGCAGGTCTCGGTTAAACTTTTTTAGGAAGTCGAGACATTTCTTCAAGACGCACTGCTTATTAACCCTAGATGTGAAAAATTTATAAAAGGCAAAAACTACGATGTTTCATATAACTGAATCCCAGGAAATCTTGGCTCTGGACCTGAAAATCTTGAAATAAAATGTTTTCTGGAACATTAATTGGAAGACAGCTTGCTATCACTAAATTGTTAGTCTGCGGTAGAAACTCAAAACTGCTAACAGATGCCTCCTACAGATTTTTAAAATATGGAATTATTTCAGCCAGTTACCAAACCATTGATCTTTGTAATTTTTTAAAACTATGAAATATGCATATAAATCTACATAACTGTTCAACTGAGAAAAAGTGTTCCTCTTTGTACTATATACCATAGACGTCTGATTTCCAAACTGAGATTTGCTTGGATTAGAATTTAGCTATTTAAATTAACTCAGGAGTTTATCTGAAAAACAATTTACATTAAGTTTTTTTTAAAAATAGAGTTTAAATTTTAGTCCTCGACTTCTTTAGTCATTAACTGTGTAACCTTGGACAGGTTCCTTAACATGCCTAAGAAATGCCCAGGTTCCTTTAAGACCATGCTTCTAATTTCGGCACTTGAGATTCGTACAATGCACATAATAATCTATAGATGTTGGTAAAATATGTAGGAGAACTCCCCAATTATCACATTCGTTAGTTAATGAATTTACTAAGGCCTATGGGAGCGGGCCCACTCTGTGTCCATCTACATGAATCATATTTGCTCCCAGGTAGAAGTGAGATAGGGTGGGGGAGGAAAACAGAAGGCCTTTAGTTAGACTCCACTCCTGGACACTGCTCCAGTCAACTCAAAATGGGAGCACAGGGGGAGACATTAGCTTTTACTCCCCGGTGGCGGAGACAGCGGAGCCCTGAGTTAATACAGACCTGCCACACCCCCACCCAGTCCAGCTGACCAGGTGCCTCTTTAAAAAAATAAACAAATGTATCTTTCTCCTATTTTTATAATAAAAATGCCAGTCGTGAAGCCCCTTAACTTTGCCAAACTTCCCTTTTGTAATTATTTTTAACTTTTGCTAAATAGTAAAGAGTATCTGTCCCATTGTACAGATAAAATTGTGTCTCAGAACATGCGGATTCTATCTTTATTATTATTTCTATTTTAAAAGTCATGCAAGTAATGCATACTGTAGGAAAAAATATAAGATAGAGATAAGTATGGAAACAATAAAATCACCTAGTCCTAAATTTGGGCATTTTTGTTTGTTTGTTTTTTAGAGAGGGTATGCAAGTGGGCGAGAGGGGCAGAGGGAGAGAGAGAATCCCAAGCAGGCTCCACACTCAGCATGGAGCCCAGCATGGGGCTTGATCCCATAACCCTGGGATCACAGCCTGAGCTGAAATCAAGAGTTGGACGTGAAACCGACTGAGCCACTCAGGTGCCCCAAGGCATATTTTTTATTCCTAAAAATAAAGAAGATTTTTATTTGCCATATAGAATCTATGAGTATATAGGGTAAAACTTTGCAAAAAGAAGGTTTACACTACTATTTCACTGAAACTAACATAATCTTATGTCAACTGTACCTCAAAAATATATATAGAGAGAGAGAGATCACAATAAAAAATGCATGGGTGCCTAGGTGGCTCAGTCGGTTAAGTGTCCAACTCTTGATTTCAGCTCAGGTCATGATCTCATGGTTCATGAGATTGAGCCCTGTATCAGGCTCCACGCTGACAGTGTGAAGCCTGCTTGGGATTCTCTCTCTCCCTCCCTCTCTGTCCCTTCTCCCACTCATGCTCTCTCTCTCCCTCTCTCTAAGTAAACACTTAATAAACTAAAAATAAAAATAAAAAATGCAGTTGGAAAAAAAGAATGAAATAGTAGCTATAAACATTGGAAAAGCAGTAGTTAAATCATCCTCTTAAACAAAAAAAAAAGGAAAAGAAAAACTTTTTAGAGAGTATAAGACCATGTAGGTTGGAGGAAACACCTGAGCCCTGGTGTCACCCAGAGCTGTGCTTTTCCTATTTTGCCACTTGCTCACCAGGTCGCTTTGGGCCACAGGCTTAATCTCTCTGTATCTCTCCACAAAAATGGGGCTAATGATGCCTGTTTGTCCTGGGCGCTGATGGGAATCTATGGTAAAGACACTGTGTAAAGTGAGTGGGTAGCTGTTACCCTAAGTATGTGGCCGTGCGTAATACTGGCATCGAGCACGTGTGGCTGGCCTACTGCTTGAACAAAGGGCTCAGAGATAAATTCAGGAGGTAGCGTTTCAAAAAGGGAAGCGGACACGGGAGGGCTAATGAACTCAATAATGTAATCCAGCTATGATATGCAAAGTGACGCCTAGTCCTGATGAAGAAGAAACAAGGTCTTTGTGCAAACGACAGTTCTGGGGAAAGATGCACGGTCCAAGGTGGCCAGGAAAAGTAGGGCAACGCTCTAGGAAGCCAGCCAGGAGGCTACAGGTTGGTTTGAGATGCAGCTTATGTAAAATACTGAAGACGGCACCAATGTCTTCTACATGTTGCTCAGGGTGAAAACAGTGAGGAAGGGAGAGTGCCACGGCATGGGGCAGGGGGCAGGGGGCATGGGGCGTTACATTAGCAGACAGAGCAAACACTCGACATAAGAGGGAAAAATCTAAGGAAGATCAGACAACAACGAGAAGACCCCCGTTATTCTCACAGCGGCCCAGGCCTTGAAAAATTACATCGCTGCGAACCAGAATTTATAGGTTGACCTCAAAATTGCTGCAAAATCCAGAAATTGTGGGAAGCAAGAAAGGATTCCTGTGCTTGGAATTTGCTAGGCGGATGTTTTGATTTTCAAGGAAAGAAGAAGGTAGTTTCCTAGAACTACAGGCCAGTGGACTTGTCATCATTCCCAGCGTGATGCTAAAAAGAGTTAATTGAAAGGTTTGTCAGCTATTAAAAAGGGATTCTGTGTCCCAAAGAACTGGCATAGGTTCACTGAGAAGAATTCCTGCCAGAAGTAAGATTGCAGCTTTTAAATAGGGTGATTTGATTGATCCATGAAAAGTGTTGTAGATGCTCTGTGTCAGGATGCGAGGAAGGTCTCTAAGAAAGTTGCTAAAGATCTGTTTAGGGAAAGGATGGAGAAATCAGGCCTGGATGGCAGTGCAGCCGACTGGCTCGTCTACCCCCCCCCCCCCCCCAGATGCTGGCTAGTGGACCAGTGTCAGCCCTACAGGCGGGACCATAAGGGTGGCCCCAATCGCATAGTAGAGCACAGGGTCGGGGGTGGGGGGGCAACCCTCTCTACCTGCCGTTGCCTGACAGTGTGAAGCAGAGACAAAGCCACAGCCTCGGTCACAGGGAGGAAAGCAAACTCAAATGGATAAAGAAGAAGCACCAAGATGAAATGAGGGGGGCAAGGGACAAGGACAGCCGGGAACAAGGAGTCACAGGCTGGCACGCAGGGCCAGCGTGGAGAAGTCTCCAAGAGGAGGTTTCAGTGGTGTGGCAGCGATGTCTACATTCTGAGTGCTCTTGCAGATCTAAAGAGGCGGAAATGGAACACAGATGTCTAACCTCAGCTTTGCCTTCTTCCATTTCCCTACTACTGATTTGAATGAGGAAATGGATAGCTTGCATGCTGATTAAACCTACGGGTTATATGAAGGTGGAAAAGAAGACTAAAATGTTGCATGAGTTCTGTCCCTGGGTCCAGAAAACTTACTTGTTCCAAGTGTGAGATAAAGTGATGCTGCTTAATAGTAACCCGCGAGGGGGGGGGGGGGCGCAGGCTCAGTCGGTGGAGCGTGCGTGTCTTGATCTCGAGGTCGTGAGTTGGAGCCCCATGTTGGGCGTAGAGATTACTAAAAAGACAAATAAATAAAACTTAAAGAAAAAAAAAAAGTAACCTGTGAGGAAGAGACAGAGTCAGACTCACATGGCTGTCAGACACCAAGGAGAAGGCTCGGGTGTCTACAGCAGCAGAATCTGGTTCTCACTGAGATGGGTGGTCATCCTTGACCATGCTGGCCGGCTCCACACAGATCACACTCCATCTGAAGGTTCAAATTCAGTTCCAGTTTCCATACCTTAAGGGACATGTTTCAAATGTGTCCCTAGGAAAATGATCCAGATTTGGGGGAGTCTGTATAAGGCAGATGAGGATTCATATACTCACGTTAGAGAATATTTGAAGGGTTTTATGACCACTGGCTTAGAATAAGTGAAGTGCGTAGAAAGATTGGACTTACCCTTTGTGACACCAGAGGGCATGGATTCAGGCTTCTTAGCCTTCAAAGGTGTCCCAGAAGAAATGGCAGCCTCAGGAGAGGCCCAGCCCCTAGGGAGGCTCCCTGGACAAAGGCCACTTTCAGGGGTGAGAGACAACTCAGGGATCCAAGTGGGCATTGGTCTGAGACATGTAAGCCCCTTTGGACTTGAGATTCTGCGGTTCTGACTCGGTATTCTGTATTTCTGTGTGGTTGTGGTTGCTCAAAGCATCACGTGCAAATTCTGAATTGTTGCTATAGAAGATGTGGCTATTTGAGATGGTCTCCTTTTTTTTGGGTGTGTGATTCAAGATTAAAAAGTTCAGTAGGAGCACCTGGGTGGCTCAGGCAGTTAAGCGTCCGACTTCAGCTCAGGTCACGATCTCACGGTTCGTGGGTTCGAGCACCCGCGTCGGGCTCTGGGCCGACGGCTCGGAGCCTGGAGCCTGTTTCCGATTCTGTGTCTCCCTCTCTCTCTCTGCCCCTCCCCCATTCATGCTCTGTCTCTCTCTGTCCCAAAAATAAATAATAAAAAAAACGTTGAAAAAAATAAAAATAAAAATAAAAATAAAAGGAAGTCCTTCCTCAGAACTTTGGGTGCTAAGTCAAAGGCGCAGTGTCATTAACTATAACTGTTAAATGATGGCAAGGTTCCTGGCTTCGGTCAGTGCTGCCGTGACCACAACCAAAGAGCAGATATTTGCCTTGTCCTTTTGAAAAGAAGAAGGGTTCAGGAGCCATGGGGGCTTTATTTCCCGTGTGGAGACCACAATCCAGTCCGCTAGTTGCTCTGAGCGGGGAATGTGGGTCCAGGTGGTGGTCACACACACATTCCTCCCGACTCCTCGCGGACAGGCTGGTAGGACATGAGGGAGCTGTTTTCCTGGTCGCAGGTGTCCTTTCTAAACACAGTGTGTAAACGGCGTTACGTTAATTTTCTGGAGATGGTCTGTGTTCTTAAAGGAGGTGGCCGCTTCCTTACTGAGGACGCTGGTTTCCTGTGCTACAGGGTTCGCCTGAAGGCTCCTTGTTGTTGGCACTGAGTGGCTCCTACCCGTGCTTTGCTCTGAGAATGTCGGGTGACCATTTCCCCTCTTATTCTCATCTCCTTTCTCTCAATCTCAGTCTCTCTCTCCCTCTCTCTCTGTCACATACACGCATACCCTGTCACATTTCCACACTCCTCAGATTCCCGCACATTCCGTCTGTCTGAATTTAGACAAAGCTTTGAAGAGCACCTTGTCTAAAGCAGTGCCCACCCTCAGCCTCTGGGACCGTCTTTCACCTACTCCGCTTGCATTTATAGCACACTTCTGTCCACTTGCTTTAATTCTCTTTCTGCCGGCGTGTGAACTGCCCCAGAACAGAGGCAGTGCTTTACCACCTCTTTGTCCCCAGCTCCTGGAACATCTCAGGCATGTGGTTAAGCTCACAGTAATTACCCGCTGGAGAGAAAGGAGGGAACTTGCAAAGGGAGCATTCTTATACTCAGGAATAAGTAGGTAAGGATACACATCCTGAAAAACATCTTCAGTTCTAGATTAACCATGTTGCTGTGGAAATGAACACAACCTGTTATGTTGGCTCAGTGTCCCTGAGGTACCCACACAGTTGACGCCCTGGTAGGGCGCTGAATAAAATGCAGAACACCCAACTCAATTAAATTTCAGATACATAACAAGTGAATTTTAGTGTAAGTTATGTCCCAGGCAATATTTGGGACATACATATACTACAAGTTATTTCTTCAGTGTTTTCATTTGCTATATTTGGCAACCCTACCCCCTGGTTCCCTGATGTGTATTGATTTGCCAGAGTTTAGGATGTTTCAGTGTTCTTTACAGTTTTCCTAAAAGAAATCAGCTCCAGTGTCAGCCTTGCCCTCAATCTGTGGCCCCACCGGTTAGAGCCACGGTGTACTCAGAACCTTCGTTCAACTGAAATGCGATGAACGCTGTTTACACAAGAAACCCCCTTAACTCATCCTCCCTTTCTCCCACTCAAGAAAACACGGAACATAAATGATAGTGACTGTGACAGGGATAACCTTGAATCCTTTCAACTTCTTATTTAAAAGAAATAATTTGCAGATTTGCAATTGATCATTGGAACTAAACCCAAGAAATTACTTGAGACGCTTCTCTCAGCTAACTCCCAACTGACCCTGAGATTGAGGATGAGTGGCTAGAATTTAGTGGTAAAAGATGAGTGTTGTGGATTCTATTCACTTCAGAGATGTGTTGCTTTCTTTGCAAGAGAAAAAGTATCTCGGACCCAAGAGGACCTGTCTAAAGAGACAGAGACAGCAGAGTAAAGGGCTTACTTACCTCACTACTAGAAACACCCCCAGCATGGATATCATGAATAGTCGGTTGGCAGTTTCATTTTTACATGTAACAAAACAAAATTGGAATCCATCTAACCCCATCTTGATGTGGAGGGCCATTTAAGTAGTTGTAGTTAAAGGCTTTTTGAGAACACAGCGATATTACGGGTTTGGCCACCACAATAAAGCACATATCACAATACAGTGAGTCAAAGTAAGTTTTTGTTTCCCAGTGCATATAAAAGTTATGTTTATACCGCACTGTAGTGTATAAAGTGTGCAAAATAGCATTATGCTTTTTTGGAAACAGTGTATACTTCATTTAAAAATACTCCATTGCTGGGGCACCTGGGTGGCTCAGTCGGTCGAGTGTCCAACTCTTGATTTTGACTCAGGTCATGATTCCAGGTTCATGGGATCGAGCCTTGCTTTGGGCCCTGCACTGAGCATGGAGCCTGCTTGAGATTCTCTCTCTCTCCCCCTCTGCCCCCTCCCCTGTTCGCATGCACACATCCTCTCTCTAAAATAAATAAAATAAAAATACTTTATTGCTGAAAAATGCTAACCATCATCTGAGCTTTCAGAAAGTCATAATCACTGATCATAGGTCACAATAACAAATATAATAATAAAAAATTTGAAATATTGTGAGAAGTATCACAATATGACACAAACACAGGAAGTGAGCAAATGCTTTTGGAAAATTTGCACTAATAGACTTGCTTGACACAGGGTTGTCACAAACCTTCAATTTGTACAGAACACAGTATCTCTGAAGAGCAATAAAGCGAGGTGACACCAGAATATCTTTTTTTATTTTATATCCACCACCAAATGTTTGGTTACTTAACTGTAAAAAAAAAAAAAAAAAAAAATTGCCCAGGCAGTTTAAGAAATATAAAAAATATATTTGGGTATATTTGGAATAAACCAAAAATAAAGAATATATCATATATCCACTGAGATAATTTTTTTTAATAAATGTTTTTAAGTAATCTCTACGCTCAACATAGGGCTCAAACTCACGGCCCTGAGATCAAGTCGTGTGCTCTACTGACTGAGTCAGTCAGGCTCCACTCCACTGAGGTAATCTTTAAATTATTACTTTGAGATATAATTGAGGATTGATATACATTTTTTTTTTTTAATTTTTTTTTTCAACATTTTTTATTTATTTTTGGGACAGAGAGAGACAGAGCATGAACGGGGGAGGGGCAGAGAGAGAGGGAGACACAGAATCGGAAACAGGCTCCAGGCTCTGAGCCATCAGCCCAGAGCCTGACGCGGGGCTCGAACTCACGGACCGCGAGATCGTGACCTGGCTGAAGTCGGACGCTTAACCGACTGCGCCACCCAGGCGCCCCGATATACATTTTTTTTAATGTTTATTTATTTTTGAGAAAGAGAGTTGGGGAGGGGCAGAGAGAGAGAGAGAGGGAGAGAGAGAATCCCAAGCCGGCTCCACGCTGCCAGTGAGGACCCCAGGTGGGGCTCAAACTCATGAACCATGAGATCATGACCTGAGTTGAAATCAACAGCCGGGCGGATGCCCAACCGACTGAGCCACCCAGGTGTCTTGATACACATTTTTTTTTTTTCTAAAGACAAACCCTAACATACTGCCACTTCTAAATTGTAGCTTGAGTTTCATTTCTTTTTAGTAAATAAGAAATAAATGAGTAGACATACTATTTATTCGGCTCCTTTGCTGGTAGTCAAGTATCTGTTTTCAACACTTTCAACATCCCTGACGAGTTAATATAATGCAAACAAAAGAGTGACATTGAATGCCCGTCTCACTGTCACCCGGGTCCTCCTACTTTAATTTATAACTACCAGTCGTACGTTGCCTCCTTCCCTGCGGCATGACTCCGTGCCCTGTCCGCTTGTTGCCTTGTGGCATGTTAGTGTAAGTCCAGCCACGACTGTGTTAACCTTGGACAGTTTCTCCAACGTGGCACTCTATTAAGCATCCTGGGAGATGTTCCAAAGAGTGAGCTATAGAATGTGAAAAGATGTGTGACTTGTCATAATTCCAGAGGGAAAGAAAGCCAGACATTTTGACAACATTTTTGGCAACTCGATTCTCTGGAGATGATTTGCTCGCATGCTTTTTGCTGGCAGCTTAAACCCAACAGTGGGTTCTCGATGCAGAAGAGCCCTTTGTCAGACCGGGTTTATCTTGGAGCCTTGCAGAAGCTTCCTATCACCCGGCCTGCACCAAGCTGGAGCCCTTGCTGGGGGATACAATGCAGTCCTCTGTTGCGGAGACATCACCAAAAAGAGGACAGACTTCGGGTTCAAATGTAGGCCCTGCCTTGCAGGAACGGTACGAGCTGAGAGGGTGACTTAGCCTCTAGGAGCTGGTGTCCCCCTCTGTGAAGTGAGGTTAATGACGGCTGCTTGGAGGTCAGGAGCGGAAGTCAGGCCCTCATTCCCCCCACTTCGTACTGCAGTGATAAGTTTGCAATCCCTCTGCCAGGATTTGCAAAGGCTTGCTAATAAGCTCAAGCAGTCACTTAAGGAAAAGGATAAATAGTTAAGCGCAAGATTCTCCCAAGAGGCAGGAAAAGCTTCTTTGAAATCGCCAGAGGCCAGGGAGGACACAGGCTTTTGACCGTGTTAAGTGGCAGGTGGTTGGAAAAATAAGTAGCAGTTTCTTTTGAAGATACAAAGAGACAGTGGAGGGGCGCCTGGCTGGCCCAGTCTGTAGAGCGTTCAGCTCTTGACCTTGGGGTCATGAGTTCATCAGATTCACTGATACTGCTTAAAATCATTGTAGAACAAGTCTTTCCAAACAAAGGTTGTATATGTTAGATCAGTGGCTTCCATACTGTATCCCAGAGGCCGTGGGGTCCTGTAAGGAACCGGGCAAACCCGCTTCTAGCCAAGCGGTTCGGCACTCGTGCATCTGACACAGTGGAATCTCATAGCTCGGAACTAGGAAGCTACCTATAAACTCATGCTAGAGTCCCATAGCACTCCTGACTCTGATATGGATGCTTGGAGCTATTCTAAGCTGACTCGTGGCATGTAACAATCTATCATTTTGCTAAGGCACAGATGTGAATAACCTTCCCTGCAAGGCGAGTGAGCAGGGATGTGTCACTTTGCTGGTGAGTTGGCCCCGTTGACCGCCACCTTCGGGGTCTCCAGCCAGCCTTTTTCTACTCATTGTTGCCTACCTGTTTTAGGAGGGAAATGACATACTGTAATGGGATTTGTAATCCAGGGGTCTGGTAACATCTGAGAAGTGTCGCTCACTAGTGTCTAAGGTCTTCCCACTCTGGGCAGCTGGATGGAATGCGGGTGGGACGTGGGACGTGTCCTGGAATGTTCTGTGCCACGTCACCTCGTGAGCACGTGAGGGAATTCTGTGTGGGGTACAGAGGCTGTACACATCAGCTCTCAAACGCTGCAGATGAAGAGTTTTTCTTATCCCAAATCCTGGTCAAGGCTTCTGAGAATATGGTCGTAGAAAGCCGCCCATATTTTTTTAAAAAGCCATATCCTGTTCGATTTTCTGCTTTCATATTTGCCCAGAACGGATATTCCCTGACATTGTGCTGTTTGCAGAAAAAGAGTATCTATCAGTGGCTCATTAACTTGGGTCATGTTTGGAGTTCTCTGTGAGCTTATTAAATAAGACGCTGTGCCTTCTTGAAAACTATTATTCTTCTCCAAAAAATAAAAAGACATGCAGTTCAAGTATATTGTTTCTCCCTGACCTCAGAGTTACTACTCGGTTTACCGAGGGGGCCTCGGTTAAAGACAGGCTGATGGCTGTTGACCGTGGAGTCGTGGGGCCAAGTCGTGTCCTCACTACGCTGTAGGTGTGAAGATGACCTTGGCTGTTGCATTTGCCACCACTGCAGGGTGCTCGTTCTGTGGATGTGGAGCCCTAGCACCATCGTGGTTATTTTACGTGCCCTTGAGAGAGATGGAAATGAAGGCAAATTCACGCAGTTCTGATAACTAACCAGACCGTGTGAGCCCATTCACTAGTTCTGCCCAAGCAGGCAAGGAGAGTAACAGTCTCTCTCTCTCTCTCTCTCTCTCTCTCTCTCTCTCTCTCTCTCTCTTTTCTTTCCATTTCACTCACTTAACCTTCTCGTGGTTCTTTTAAGCAGCAAATTCCTGATTTTAAATACGTGTTCTAGATAAACAGATAAAGCATATACAGATAAGATAAAGTCAAGAGCTGATACGGACACAGTGGAGTCCTCCAAGGCGGGGGAGGGGGCTGTGGATGAGGCAGGCTGGGTCCCTGAAGGTACTTCTGGCCACCTGTCCCTTCCCTCCAACCCTGGGGCCTTGCTCCTTCAGGGCTCACTGTCCCACAGGGCTGTGCATGGATAATCCTGTCCTGAGAACTCCAGTGGTCACTGTTCCTGGGGCTATTTAATGGCAGCCAAGAAAAGCGAGTGGCTTGTCATTTCTTTGACTACAGTCATGTCAATTCTTCACCGCGAATTCAGTTTGCAAATTAGTTTCTGCAGCTATTAAAAAAAAAAAAAGAAAAAAGAAAAAAGCATCTGTTCAACTTGGTGGCCATACAATCTCTCCAGTTCAGTTGTGACGACAGCTGAGGACACCAGATTGAATTTGCTTTAAGCAAACTGGATATATGAAAATTGAAATTAAAAAAGAAAAAAAAGGATGATTGTTCACTTTTCAAAAAGGTTTCTTTGCCTTCTGAAGAAGGTTAACCAATAGGATTTCTTTAAACACCAGTTTTTTCCCAGTACTCTAAAAATGAAATTTACTTACTACCCTGTGTTTCTAGAGTATACTCTATGCGTGAAAGTTGGCATGCCTCTAAAAAATATTAAAAGTCTTTTAAGGTTAACTTTTAAAATTATTTTTAAAAATCTGTTATCTGATGGGTTCAACTTTACTAAATGAATATTAACAGGTTTTGCTCCAGCCTGGGAGAGAGGAAGAATACATCCCACTACTGACCATTTGAATGGGCCAGATTGAAAAACGAGGGTAGTGCATCATGTGACCGTCACGTGACAGTCTCTGTTCTTGGAAACCCAAAGTTGAACCTTTTAACCTTTAAGCCAGAAGGAGAGCTGGCCTAAAGCAAGCTCCCATGGAAAAGTCATCAGCATTTAGCATCAGCCTCTAGCCTGGGGGTCTCCGTGTGGTTGAGGTGATTTCACTGCCAAAGGAAAGAGTGTCACAGGGCTGTTTCTTATTACAGAAGGTCTAGATGATTGAAGGGTAGCCAGGAGACCATCAGACTTGCAGGATGGCATTCAGTTGAATTCCCTTTCATTCCCCCTGCCCTTCCCTGAGGAGCCATTGAGAAGCCCTGTGCCAGGGAGGGGCCCTGACACAACAGCAAAGCCAAATCTCGGCTTGGCTTGCTTGGAGCCTACGCTCTGGTCAGTCTTGAGGCTCTATAGAATGGTGCCTTTGATAACTTGCTCTTTTCCTCTTTCTCTTTGTTCTTTTTCATCTCCTCGCCCCACCCAAGTGCAAGGCCTCAGGGTGTCAAAGTGCAGACTTACCAGGGCATCTGTGAAATGTTAACACGGATGCTTTGTTTTCCTTTTATCTCAACAAAGGCAAAGGCTTTGAAATTAAAAAAAAAAAAAAAATGTATATAAGTGCCCTGATTCCTAGTTACTTGGGGTGATTCTCTCCTGCAAACAGGAATGGCCGAGAGAGAGAGAGAGAGAGAGAGAGAGAGAGAGAGAGAGACTGCTGAGAAGTAAAGAGGGAGGAGGGGGGTGGTTTCATGGTTGGGGGAGGGTGAAGAAGGGAGGAACCCTGACTCCATAATGACCAGAGTGTGTGGCCTGTGGGATTACTAACGCCCTGATCCATGAGGAAGGTGAGGGGCTCTGGGCCTTTCGTTCACTTTTTCAGTCGGTCACAGAGGAGCTCAGAGGCAAGGACAGGAGAGAGAAGATGATGATGGGAGCCGAGCTCTCCCAGGGATATGGACCATGGGAGGCCGGTGACGGGGCCTTAGCCGCTTGAGAAGGATTCACAGAGTTGCTCCTGTGACCTAACGATGGATGGAGCATCTCTGCTCTCCTCTGTGTCGCCAGGGCTCCCTGAGAACATGGGTGGCTGAGAAAGAATCCATATCCCTCCTGCCTCCTCTGTGACAGACACTTTCCACACGGCCCCTCCCTAAACCCCCACAGTTAGCCTTGGTGCTGGGATTAATCCCTGTTGTACAGGTGTGCAAACTCACAGTAACCCAAGAATTGCTCCCCACCCCCCCCCCCCCGTAAGAAGCAGAATCAGAGATGCAAGCCTGATGGGTGGGTTCCAGGGTGTACCTTAAACAGTGTACTGAACTGCTTCTCCATAAATGAGCTTTGCTAGAAGGGTCTGCCACACCCTGTGTCTCCATCCCACCAGCTCACATGAGAGTGGACTTCACCACCCGTGGAAACAGCTCTGTCTGTGATGGTCCAGAAGTTTGTTATATTTGGATCATTCAAAAGTCCGTGCATTCGGACTTTTTGATCATTCATGCCAAATGGCATAATTTTCCAGGGTATTCTATCTGAGATATTTGAATGAAATGAGTGTGGGACATCATAGGACATACAGCGTTTTAGAGGACAAGAGATCAGAGTGTCTTCTAGACTCCCAATCTTTGTGTACCCTTAGACAAATGGGAGACGTCTGAGCTTCGGTTTGTGAATGTTTAGGATGAGAATTTTGTGCCCTGCAATTCCTAAGTTCTGTTTTAGCACTAATATGGTGGTTCTTTCTGTTGTGTTGGAATTAACTATGCACAAAGATTGTATGCACAATACATGTGTGGACATGATGTGATCTCAGTTTAATAAAGGAGCCCTGGGTATCCCCCATCGTGGAAATAAACTTCCCCAATAGGGCATAATTGCCTTTATGTTATTTTAATTATTCTTACACTCTGTACTTGGAAAGACTAGACTTCATACTGTTCTAATCTAATGGGACGTGGGACGTTGCTCCACACATTTTAAGTAGGTTTTTAACTACAGAACAATGAAACATTAGCCAATGATGTTAGAACATGTCTGCACACACTGATACTTTCCGATCTGTGCCAGGCATCCTGCTCCCATATGGGCTGACCAGAAGGATCAGCTGGACGAGGCAGATTGGGGTCTGGCATCCCTGAATAACTCTGGCACTTGCCTTTCAACGAGGCAGGGCAGGCTGGCTGAGGCTTGGATCTGAAAGTCTGTTTGCAAGGACCTAGTTTTCTTGGTACCGCTCCATCACCTCCTTAGTTAGCCCACTGGTGATGAATCCAATGCATTCGTGCCAGAACAGATCACACTCTGGGCAGGTTTTCTGTGGCTGGCTTCATAATCTCACACCTCCTCCTTGTGTAAGCGAACAGGGGAGAGGAAGGCAGTGAATTCTGATCGGTCACTTGGCTGATCACTGGCAATTCTGCCGGGGAAGAAATGAAGGAGATTAATTAAAAAGGGGTCAGAGCCTCTCTGTAGATTCTCTTTCTCAACTGTCATTTAGAAATGATTCTTCAGGCTTTAAGGCCATTTCCAGCCTGCTGATTTGGAAATCAGAACACAATTACTTTAAGGGAGTAAAACGTGAAATAGACCACGAAGCCTTTACCATGGAATTAAAGTTAGGTTGATTTCTATTTCTGCATGCAGCTGCCTCGCCTGTCGTGGGCTCTCTGTGGAGATACTCTGCCTGGTCCCTCCTCCTTCCCTCTTCTGTGACACCTATAATTGACCTGGAAGCCTGGCTCCTGTTTCTAGAACAGGGTTTTTGCAAGTAAGAAAGGATATAGCTATTTGGGAAGCAGGTGTGCTTCCCCTGCTGCCCTGGTCACCACCGGCCCCTCCTCAGCAGTCCCGCACGTGGGTCACAATGTGGGGTGGCCATTGGCATGTCTGGCACTTCAGATACCTGGGGTGCAGCAGCTTGTGAAAGGAAAGGCATAAAATACTTGGGGTCAGGCACACTTAGCCTGAGGTCTGTTTCTGCCGCCCTGGAGCCGCGTTGTCTTGGCCAGATAGTCTCATTAGTTCATTAATTAAAGAGGTCAGGTAACCTCATTGAACCTTATTTCTCTGGTTTGCAGCGTGGGGTGCATGAAACTGTCTGATTTGCAGGGCTGTTTGCACAGATGGAGAGAGCCACGTGTGTAAATTACCCAGAACCAGCAGACCCAAGTGAGTTACATCTGTATAGGGACACCTCTAAGTCCATTTGCCTTTATTATACCAGCTCTATAAAAGAATAACTGCATTTCAAAATTACGTTGCAGCAAAGAACATCATCAGTGGCAACTTGAGCTGCAGAAAACTGGTTCTAGAACTTTTACGGTTGCCGTCAACTAACTAACTCTCATCTCCAGGCACGGCTGTGTCTCAGTTTATTTATTTAAAAAAAAAAAAAATCAGTCGCCTGGGTGGCTCAGTCAGTTAAATGTCCAACTTCGGCTCAGGTCACGATCTCATAGTCTATGCGTTCGAGCCCCGTGTCGGGCTCTGTGCTGACAGCTCGGAGCTTGGGGCCTGCTTCGGATTCTGTGTCTCCCTCTCTCTCTGCTCCTCCCCCGCTCATGCTCGCTCTCTCTCTCAAAAGTAAATAAACATTAAAAAATTAGGGGCGCCTGGGTGGCTCAGTGGCTTAAGCATCCGACTTCAGCTCAGGTCACGATCTCACAGTCCGTGAGTTCGAGCCCCGCGTCGGGCTCTGGGCTGACGGCTCAGAGCCTGGAGCCTGTTTCCGATTCTGTGTCTCCCTCTCTCTCTGCCCCTCCCCCGTTCATGCTCTGTCTCTCTCTGTCTCAAAAATAAACGTTAAAAAAAATTTTTTTTTTTAAAAATTAAAATAAAAAGTCATCTTCTGTGCCATGTTCTCATTGACAAGGGGGCGTTTTGGCCTCCTACTCTTTTCTGTGAAATTATAGCCATTATTATGGGGGACAGTGACGCACATTGGCAGCTGCTAACAAGGAGTGCGCTGGCTCTTTAAGGAGTTTGGGATAAGCTACCCATGCGGAGTGTCTGCTCTGGGGCAGACCTGTAGGGCAGCTGGGTGTCTTTTTTTGTGACAAGGCTTTAGATGAAGGAAGCAGCTTATGATGCTAAAGATGGAGCTGCACAGCACGTATGCACACTTGGGCTTAGTGGTCCAGAACCCAGAATACGCCAAGACGGCACACACAGTGAATGCAAAGAGCAGGAGCTCTTACCGCCCCCGTGGCTTTTGATGTCCAGCTCCGCTCTTTGCCACGTGACCCTGGGCAAGGCATGGTGAGACGGTTCTATCTGCTTTGCAAGGTTAGGGCTTCTTCATAAGGCACTTAATATGTGAGGGGTCATGGTAGCAACAAAACTAGACAGAAGAGATGAATAATAATAATAAATAACAAATTCATTGATAACGCAGTTTTGCTAGCCAGAGACAGCTCGTCGAAAAGATGGAGCACTGGCCAGGGAATCAGGACCCAGTTTTCATTCCCACTCAGTGGCTCGGCCACTCTCGTTCCCACGTGATGCTGGACAAGCTGCCTAAGCCCTCAAATCTCAGCTGCTTCATGTGTAGGCTGGGTCCCCCTTTATAAGAACCAGAAGGTTCATAAATGTGAAGGCACTTTGATAACTGCAGCAGTCTCCAAATATAGGCCTTGTGACCATTATCTCCACCTCTGAATTGTTGTTTGCATGAGTACTTGATGTTTACTTTTTACTATCCACCCTCTTTGGTGATGCATCATTTTACGTGCTCTGAAGCGATTCTGTCAGGGACTTAGGATATACACATCCCCGAAATCCACCAGCATAGAAATTTTTGCCAGAATCCCATAGTAAATTTTCTTCCTCTTTGCTTATTTAAAATGTTTTTGATAAGACAGAAATCTTTACTTCTCTTTCTTGGCAACAAAAGACACAGAAATTGAGCCTGTGTTGGTGTGTATGTGCATGTGTTAGATCATTCTGGTATGTCCCCGCCCTACAATTTGAGTAAATTTGTGTCTTTTTCGTTTTATTCCCCGGTGTGGTCTCGGTGCCTTTTAACACACAGTTGCTGATTTGCTCTGTGACAAGCCTATCCTGTTACAACCTGGCAAATCTTATCCACATTGAAGGAAATGGCTCTGTTCCTCTAGTGCTGTAGCTACTGATAGTCAAAATGAGCGTATTTTCATTGTCGTTTTCTCTCGAGTAGCTTTCAAGTCAGCATTTGAAGGATGAACGCACTAGCAAAATATTAGAATGATCTGAAGCAATAGATACCTTGGTGCCTATTTTGTTTTGTGTGGATCGTTCACACATTTCACAAAGTTGTGTCTCCCCTTCTGCCAAACACACAGAAAGATGAAACAATTATTCCGCATTTTTCTTAGCACACGTAACAACCAGGATGCCTTCAAAAGTAAATATAACATAAATAAATGGTTGTTTTGGCATCGTCTAAGTTTTACCAGCCACAGAGGCATAAAGATCAAATCGTAATTACTAAATATAGTTTGTCAATTACTGAAATGTATCATTTTGTTACTAATGGGAACTAATTGCCTGAAGTTTCCAAATATTTAACCTAATTCCTGGTTGTACCTAGGGCGTCTGTGAGAGTTCCATTAAACTTTCCAGCCCCAGTTCATTCTCATTTTAACAAACTATGGTGAAGTAATTTGGCATAGTGGTTGAAAACATCACTTTTAGGGTCAGACTTCCTGTGTGTGGATCCCACCTCTGCAACGTGTACCTTGGTAAAGTTACCAGTTACAGCTACTTAAACACATCCACCTAGTTGAATTTTATGGCTATGTAGTATGTTCTTACAGCAGGCGTCTGTGCTATCCTTTTTAATGTGGTTTTCAGCTTTTACACAGTTATTTCTTAATTTAAGAAAACCAGCAGATACCCCCGCCCCCCGCCGCCAAAGACACTTCTTAGATCTTAAGACAGCAAAAGATGGGGAAATGGGTGCTCTCAGAAGTTTATACCCACTTAGCTTAATCACATTATCGCTTACGGTTTTAATTGACTTCATACACTAACAGTTTGAGACTTCTTTTAAGCCTAGCCGTTGCCACAGACTGAAACGGTTATACCTGGTTGTAGTCTATATGGAGCTATGGAGGCAGGGCCGCATGAACCCAATAATGTGGTTGGATTGGCCTTCTTTTTAGAACTCACCCACTTGGGGCGCCTGGGTGGCGCAGTCGGTTGGGCGTCCGACTTCAGCCAGGTCACGGTCTCGCGGTCCGTGAGTTCGAGCCCCGCGTCGGGCTCTGGGCCGACGGCTCGGAGCCTGGAGCCTGTTTCCGATTCTGTGTCTCCCTCTCTCTCTGCCCCTCCCCCGTTCATGCTCTGTCTCTCTCTGTCCCAAAAATAAAGAAAAACCGTTGAAAAAAAAAATTAAAAAAAAAAAAAAGAACTCACCCACTGAGGTCTTCTTGGGTATATGTGAAGGAAGGAAGGCCCGGCAAGGTTAGGTGACATAGTTACTGGTGGAATCGCGTCTGGAGCCTGGGTGTGCTCACTTCCAGGACAGGGGGCTCTCCTGAACAATTCCAGCACGAGGAGAGAGATGAACACTGCACACTCTCATTCTTCCTGCCCTCCCGGAAGAAGACATGGCATTGTAAAGCACAGAAATTCATCAAACATTGAAACATTTGCTGTTGTATTGACATCATCTCTTCTTTAGGAATTATCTTGGAAAAAAAAAAAAAAAAAACTAGGAAAAGTTATTCCATTGACCAGTGATGACCAGTTATTGTTCCTTTTGTCAACAGGCAAGATGATGAATGACGTTCTGGCACCTTCCCGTGTCCCAGGCCTTGTAGAAATAAATGAGACGTGCTTCAAAGTTCTAATGTGCATCACATCGGATCTTGTTTAAGGAAGCGTTAAAAGGAAGCCGCCGTTACCTATTGAGAAGGCTCTGTGCTCTCAGACATTGTTTCTGATTGAATCCACGGGTTGCAAGCATGCCTCCCTGTATTACCTGTTGGAACAGGTTTAATTTTATAAATTTTAAACACAAACTCTATGAGTTTCCAGTTCATAATTGTTCTTTTTGAGGATGCACTCAGATGAACAATATTGCATCTGTAAGAGATATGCACCTTCCACAGGACCAGAATTGATTGGAATATATAAATGGCAACCAACTCCAGCTGTAGCGTGATCCAGAACCAGTGATGGAGAGGGCAGATTGCAAGGAAACCCTGCCGGGGGGAAAAGTCGTATTGTGTTGGAACTACAGATTATTAGAACCATAGCTTTAGCAAACCATGGCTTTTTTCTTGAACACGACACGCATAGACTGTAGTTCTTGACTGGTGACTTTAATCCCTTATTAGTCGTCTCCTCGGACAGTCTCAAACGTTGAAAGTCTTAAGCTTTCATTGAAAGAACAATGCAGCTTGGAGGAAATCCGGGGTTCAATATAGTCTTCTGGGTATTTCATTCCAGCCTTCAGTGACCCGTTATTACAAACAGCAGGTACCCAGGTGGTAGAAGAGAAGCCTAGTGGGAGAAGAAGGAAATGACAATGAATGGGCATATTACATTGTGTTGTAAACATACTTTATAAGTACATTTCTTCTTAGCTTCTTATTCAGGCAGAGCTTATCAAAGTTTGCTGCAAGTACCAGACCAGGATTTGCGTTTTGGAAATGATCAGTGTTCACAATACCTGCAGGGAAAAAAACAACAACAGCAACAGCAACTCAAATAAGAGCACTCTTTACACCGAAAAGAATATTTTTTATCATTCTTTTGTTTGTTTTGGCTCTGTCACAAATTAAAGTGCTTGGAATACAGTAGTCTGTGGTCTCTTGAAACTTAATCAGTGAGAACCTAACACTTTCACAGTATGCTGTCTACTTTGGACGTTCATAATAAAAATTGAAACTGATTTTGGTTGTTAGTCATTTACTTTGTCTTGTAGCTGGCTCAGCGCATCTTTCGTGGTTCCTCTTTGCCCAGCAGCCAAGCCCTTTGTATCACCCTGTGTCTAGACAGAGAGGTGCATATGTGGTTTGGGTCTTTCACAGTTTCTTACACCGAACTGCTGTCGATTTCTAGACTTGCACAACCACTCTTTGTTCTTTTTTGGAAAGGCTGGACTATTTACGAGGGCCAAGGCTCTCTCTGATGATGCATTCTGCAACACGGCTTAGAGATTATTCCTCCCCAGGAATATTACGTGTTTGCTTTCTTCAGTTTCTGACTGTACTATATTTTCTGTTACATTGATTATAATAGAATTATATTTTGATTATATTTTCCAGTAAATAAGTAGAAAATTGAAGAAGGCTGTGGGTAATTTAGCCACAGCTATAGGCTTTTAGATCGTGTCTATTTTGGTTGACTCCCTGCCCAGTGTTTTAGAGTATATTTTTGTGTATTCCACAATATTCTAGTAAGAAATTTTTAAACTCCAAAGAAATCCAAACACGTGAGCCTATTCAGAAAGCTTAGACCTTGCTTGGCACTGAATTTGGTATGGAAATAAGCAAAGATCCCTTTCCTTCCATTCTTCTGTGGCCAAAGGTGCAACTGGCAGATAGATATGCCACATATCTGGCTCCCTGCCCCCACCCCACCTGCTCCCCACAAAGGGAACAGCCTGGATTTGGGGATTCGTGTGGACATTCTAGTGCATATATAAGCAAAGGGATTTTGGAACTCTTAATGTAGAGAAAAAAGACAAATAAATAGAAGGTTCTGGGGTTCCTTTCTGAGGATGGGGTGGGAGGAGAAAGAGTAGGATAGCAAACAAACTTAAGAAATAAGGATCATTCCTTCAGAACCAAGTTCACGCGCAGTCTTAGCACTTAGCTGGAGGTGTACTATCAAGGCAATCTTTTTAAACTCCCAAGAGGCACCCTAACAAGGGCAGACGTTCATGCTTTTGTTCCCTGGATGAATTCCCCTTTCCAAAGCCTCCACCACCCTCTGCCTGAGCATCTGGACAAGCTCTCTTTGTGAAGCAGCGTGAATATTTAACACTCCACCCTCCTTCCCTTCCTTCTGCATGCAGCAAAGGAAAGCTTTAAAAAAAAAATTTTTTTTTTTTGAGCTAGATTTTAAAATAGTATCAGGGGCGCCTGGGTGGCGCAGTCGGTTAAGCGTCCGACTTCAGCCAGGTCACGATCTCGCGGTCCGTGAGTTCGAGCCCCGCATCAGGCTCTGGGCTGATGGCTCGGAGCCTGGAGCCTGTTTCCGATTCTGTGTCTCCCTCTCTCTCTGCCCCTCCCCCGTTCATGCTCTGTCTCTCTCTGTCCCAAAAATAAATAAAAAACGTTGAAAAAAAAATTTAAAAAAAAATAGTATCAGGTGACTTTGACAGACTGAAGCTATTTGGTATTTACACAATTAGAAAGAATTGTTGGTATGAGTTGTTTGGTTTCTAAGTAAACGCTGGCCTTTTCCTTGAATTCTAATACCGAGATCTCATTCAAATAAGATGGTTTCAAGCAGTTCCTTTGTGGTTAATAAATTCTTCAGAGGGGGAGAAAAAACCCCGTAACATCTGCTTCAGAATGGTCTCTGCACAGAAATTGCACATAGATGATTACTTTTATCAAAAGCAATTTGTTTTAAATGATTTAAGAATACAAGCAGTTAAGAAAGTGGGTGAGTGTGATGCTTTAGAAGAAGGCCTCTTTCCGTTCATTATTAGTAATTTTCCTAAATCCACTATTTCTTGATCCAATTTTTAAAATTGGGGAATATTCCACACTATTGTGGCTGTCATCAAATCACATCGTTTTTATAGCAGGGCTTTCAGAGGGTTGCTTAAAGATTACCAGGAGGGGAGCCTACTGAAGTGCTTAGACTTGGTCTTATTTATTGTCTCATAGGTACTTACTGTACCTTTTAGTATCTATGAGAAACCTTATGTTTACTTCTCTTATTTCTTCTCAGATACACATCTTTTTCAAAGCATTTAAAAAAAATTTTAATGTTTATTAATTTTTGAGAGAGAGAGAGAGCATGAGCAGGGGAGGGCAGAGAGAGGGAGACACAGAATCTGGAGCAGGCTCCATCCAGGCTCTGAGCTGTCAGCAGAGAGCTCAATTGGGGCTCTAGCCATGAGATCGTGACCTGAGCCAAAGTCAAACGCCTAACTGACTGAGCCACCCAGGAGCCCCCAAAGCATTTTCAAAAATCTCATAGAAAAAGACTTTACCCGTGGGCAATAAGGAAATAAAAGGAATGTATATATATATATATTCATACACACACACATATATATAGATGTATATATATGTGTATATATATGTATAAAATATACAAGTTCCAACACTGTGCTCAAATATATTTTCTAAGAAGATATTATGTACAATATTAATACCAATTTTAAAATCCACCAAATGATCCATATTTCTGGAAATAAATGTGGCTTTCAGTCGGCTAAGATTGTCAGTATGCACAGTTGGGAAGGAACTTGAATGCACCTTTTATAAATTTTGCCTGGGCGATCGTGGGTGAGGGGAAGATGCCTATTGAATGGAAGGAATTCCTATTCAGAGGATTTTTTAAAAATTTCTTATGAAGACTGAGCCAAATTCTTGTTTTATATGATCTTAAAGGACCCTTCGTGAAGAGTTGCATTAATATTTAAAAGCACCACTCCCCATCCCCCACCATGTCACGCAAGCTCAGTAAAGAGTCCCAGCTAACAGACATCCATTGGCACCTCACTCACTCTCATTACATTATTCCCATTCTTTTATTACTAATGGACAAAGGAAAAAAGCTAATGAAGGAAAGGGAGTCATTTTTGCCAGAAATGTCCATGTTCTAAGAGTTTTGTTTCACCTGTGTAGATGGAATCACATGTACATGCACGCACTTCGTGGGCCTGGAGGCCATAGCACAGTGGCCAGAATGCACTCAGGTCACAGAGAAGCAGAACTTCCAAAGATGTGGTCAGCTGGGGAGACCACGGGGAAGGACAGGCCAGCCGGGGATTCTGTGATAAGAGCTGGGGAGCTTCCCACCCAGAGAGTGATCACCAGCCCCCAGGTCGAGGCCCACAGCTCTGCGTGGGAGGCCCGGTCACAACTGAGGCCCCATCTCTTTCCCAGCTTCTGGCTTTTTTATCAGAATATTGTACTTCTGTCTTCAAATACCAATATTCCTTCATTCACCCAACACATACTTAATGTAGGACTTACTAAATGCCGGCTGCTGTGTTGAGATCGGAGGTGGGGTGATGAATTAAAATGATGTCTGTGCTTATCATCAGGATCTGCATATTCAAAAGGAGCGACAGGGGTGTGTCACATATTAGGATACGAGTGCAAAGGAGGCTCACATAGGCAGATAGACGCCACATGTTTCCCTAAAAATGACTAGGTTATTAGCTCAACATTCCAGTGTGGAAAACAGCTTCTGTTTTTTGGCCTTTTTTGTTTTTATTTTTTATTTTTATTTTTTTGCTGTTTTCTAGTCAGTAACAAGTTTATTGTTCATTTGGTTTTCAGAATCTTAGGACTATATTCACGTACATTAGTCAAACACTCCTGTTCAAAGGTATAGTATTTCCAAGGACTTGCCCGATTCCAGTGGCCTCGCAGCAACATTTCTTGGGGCCACATTTCACAAATATGTTCTCAGTGGGCCTTCCTCCTCACAGGTTCCAAACAGGACCCCCTCTTTTCTTCTAGATCCCTAAACATTAGCAAGGAAGCAAGTACCACCACCCAGGAAAGTTGCATTAAATTCAACAGGAGATGTAGGGGCGCCTGGGTGGCTCAGTCGGTTAAGCGTCCGACTTCAGCTCAGGTCACGATCTCACGGTCCGTGAGTTCGAGCCCCGCGTCAGGCTCTGGGCTGATGGCTCGGAACCTGGACCCTGCTTCCGATTCTGTGTCTCCCTCTCTCTCTGCCCCTCCCCCGTTCATGCTCTGTCTCTCTCTGTCCCAAAAATAAATAAACGTTAAAAAAAAAAAAATTTAAAAAAAAAAAAAATTCAACAGGAGATGTGACAAGTTCCAAATATAAGTGGATGGAAACAAAAACTACTCTCAAGCACAATGACTTTGGCTTTAGAGTCTTGGGAAAATTATAAATAGAACACCAGATGCCATTTGTACTATCAAAACACTAGAATTCAGAGTTTCTTAGAAGAGCTCTTTAATTTTTTTTAGAAAAACTACACTTGGGGCACCTGACTGGCTCAGTTGGTTAAGCATCTGACTCTTGATTTTGGCTCAGGTCATGATCCCAGGGTTATGGGATGGAGCCCGGTGTTGGACTCTGTGCGAGGCGTGGAGTCTGCTTAAGATTCTCTCTCTCCCTTTTTCTCTGCCCCTCCCCTGTTCACGATTATGGACTCTCTCTCTCAAAAAAAAAAAAAAAAATACACTACACTTACTGAAACTAAAGGATACATGATAATGAGAGAGTGGGGAGAAATACCTAGAAAGTTATTCTTGGCCCACATTTTCTCTGAAGTGAGTGTGAATTTCCTGGGTCCATCTTAGCAGCACACAAACGACAAGGTTGGTTTCTGTAGATCCCTATCCCAGTAAACAGATGCGTAGAAGTAAGGTTGACTTCATGTTTTTGGTCTAGTTATATCGCGGTTAGATCTATTGCCATTAAGTACAAAAGAGGGAAACAAAACCAATAGAAAACCAGTAAGTTGTGGATTTCATTCATCGTTGGCTCAGATCTTTTATCTGAAGCAGAAAGATCCATCAGATCTAAGTACAGGAATTTACCCAACTGGAATATAAGACTTGTGATAAGCTTTGGAAATTCTAGCATTTCCATTCAGTGACGAACACTAGGCCCTTGCAGGCAATACGTGTTACTTAAAATAAAGCAAAGTATGAACTAAAGGAAGTGTATGACCACCACTAAATCATTTGCTAATTATCCTTTCTTGGACTTCAGCCAAGACATGGCAGTCATGCTCCATGTGGCCAAAATTCTACTTACGGTCCAACTAAAAGCAGTAATTCCTCAGTATACTTGACCATCAAACATTTCAAATTAAGGTTCCACAAGATAACATCCCAATAAACTCTGCTTCTTAGCATCGTAGAGGACTGAGGCTTCTTCAACAAACTTCAGTGTTTAAGGAATTTGAATATGTTGCATAAATGCACTAAAACAAATGCTCTTCTGGATATAACCCTACCAGGCTTTGCTGTTACAGAAGGGCCATCAGAAGGCTCACGGTACTGGTCTGGAGAGTGTGGGCAGTGCCAGCCACAGACCCTGGTGCATAAAAAAGCAGCTTCTAGTATAAATAGACACCAACTAAACAGTCACTCTCCCCCCAAGAGGGGCAGAGAGAAACCCCACTTAATAGGAGAGCTATGCTCAGTGTATTCAGTTCATCCCGTAAAACTGAGTTGCTGGGGAGCCGGGGGGGCTCAGTTGGTTAAACGTTCGACTTCGGCTCTGGTCATGATCTCATGGTTCGTGATTCGAGCCCTGCATTGGGAGCCCACTTTAATCCTCTGTACCGTGACCCCACCCCCCCACCCCTCCCTGCTCGTTCTCTTTCAAATAAGTAAACATTAAAAAAAAAAAAACAAACACCAAGTTGCTAGAAACCAGAACCCTACCCATTTGAGTTGTCTACTCTTGCGTCAGGGAAGTTACTTCTCATCAAGTTTCTTCCATTACCCATGGAGAAAACAGATTCCTCTATTCACGCACGTCTCTTCAGCCACTCTTAGCTCATTCTTTAATTTGCTTCCTTTTCATTCCTTTCTCCTGATTTGCACTTGGGTTATTTGGGAAGTGTTTGCAGCTGAAGACGCTTCCAAACCCTTCGCGTTGGTTCCCCAGTTGGCTTGCACATTGGAATCACGTGGCTACCTTCAAAACAATACCGATGCCCGTGTCCCTTCCCTAAAGATTGCAATTTCTGGGTATGTCCTGGGCGTTGGGAGTTTTAAAAGATCCCTGGGGGACGAAGTGGAAGGATCCTAATGTGCAGACTGAGTCTGGGAGCTGCTGGGCTGGAGGAAAGGAAAGAAGGATTTGGTAAGCCTATGCCTGAACCCTAGCTCTGCCTCCTGTTTGTTGTGTGAAGGGGGTGAGTTTTTTAATCTCCATGAGCCCTGGTTTCCTCATCTGTAGAGTAGAGATAATCACGCCCACAGCTTTCTGGTCCGCGTCGTGAAAATACCGTGTACATTAACTGATTCGTGACAGCGCATGGAATGCACTTGGCACAGGAAATGGTGGCTGGCATTATTTATCCCCAGGGTAGAATCAAGTTTAATCATTCCCAAGACTGGGACACACACTGCGGGTGATCAAGTGACGTCAGCTTAATGAAAGTGACAAGGAGTGGGGTGGCAGCCAGGCTTACTGCCACACGGGAGGCTCTCCCCTCCCGACAACTGAATTGTTCATCAATTGCTAGCCTGTTGGAAAGAATGATACAACCTTATACTCAGAGATAAGGCTTTTGTGTCCATCTGTTTTCCCAGGATGGGGGGAGTCTGCCCGGGGCTTTGGGAACAGGATTTGCCTGGCAGATCAATCTGAGGAAATCTGGGAAGTTGACACTTTTGAAAGGCTAGCTTGACTCTGTAAGTTGATGGCACTTTTGCTGATGGCTCCTGGCCATGGCCCCAGGCACATCCGTAAGGACAGAGGTGGGGCTGTCACGGGCTCCCCACTCCTTACCTATCCTAGGTCGTTGCCCATTAGCGTCTGACACCTGGCTGTATTTTTAGTCTAACGAGTCTCTCTTCTCTAGTTGTTATTTATTGCCTTGCATTCATCTGAAATAAGTGAAAACTAACTTCATTTAAAAAAAGAACTGGGGTGCCTGTGTGGCTCCGTTGAGCGTCTGACTCTTGATTTCGGCTCAGGTCATGATCCCAAGGTTGTGAGAAGGAGCCCCTGCTTAAGAGTCTCCCTCTCCTCTCCCTCTGCCCCTCACCCGCTTGTACTCACTCTCTGTCTCAAAACAAACAAACAAAACACAAACACGATGCCTTTGGGGATGAAGGTGATTCCTGCATGCAGACACCTTGGGGGAGGAGAGAAAGTCTATCTCATTCTGCCTATTGTGACCCTGGGGAAGTGTCTTCCGTGGGGGAGGAGAGCGGAAGTTAACGGTGTGCCTTCCCTCATGACAGAACCCTGGAAAGGTGGAGCGTCAGAGCTGAATGGCACCTGAACCCCAGGGGTTCCTAGCTGTGCACACGCTGAACTTTATGCAAGATCTTAGGCGTATTGGAATGTTTCTTTGGCAAGGGCCATAGCTTTGCATCAGATTTGCAAAGAGCTTGGTAATCCTCCAATACTTAAGAACCAATTTTATTAAGGAAACTCAGAGGAAGGAAGCTTGAAAGCCCCCCCCACCCCCCACCCCCACCCCCACCCCGGGCAGGGCGGTGAGGAGCACAACGGAATAGAGCTCAGGCGGCCACTCCGTGCTGCGGCCCCCGGCCCCCAGCTTCATTGCATGTCTCAGGCAGCAAGGGTGGGTCGGGGCTGTTTAAGCCCGGGTTCAACTAATCCAGTCTGGATCCCAGCCCAAGTCAGACAGTGCTGACGGGACGCAGGACACAGGTCCCATTTCCCTTGAGCGGAGGACTCCATGTGCCCTGAAGGCGCTGGGAATGAGGTAGACTGCTGTAGCTGCTGAAAATTCACGTCGTTTTAACCTGCAGGGAAGAATCAGTCTGGCTCAGGTTCCTAACAGGAATGTGGGCAGGTCTAAAAGAATTCAGGCCACTCGTTGTGGAACGTAGGTGTCTTAGTTCAGGCTGCCATAACAGAACGCCATCAACTGGGAGGCTAATAAACCACAGACATGTCTTTCTCCCAGCTCTGGAGTCTGGGAACTCCAAGATTAAGGCTCTGGCCGATTTGGGGTCTGGTAAGGACCATCTTCCCCCTGCGTCCTCCTCCCTGGGGGGAAGGGACAGGCAGGTAGCTCTCTGGAGTCCCTTTTTATAAAGGTGCTAACCTCGTTCGTGAGGGCTCTGCCCTCACAAGCTAACCACCTCCCAAAAGCTTCCACATAGCATCACACTGGGGATGAGATTTTGAATTTATGAATCGTGGGGTGGGGGGGGGTGGGGGGAGGGTGGAGACACACAAATATCGTCTAGAGCATTAGGCAACGACCTAAAGGAAGAAGGGTGGTTTGTGTTTTCGTTTATGTAATTTAGCTTTCGCGTGGGCTCATTGGCCAAACAGAGGCGGGGCGGGATACAGGAATTCGACAGCCGTCCCTATTAAATCCTCACCACGCCAGCAGCCCCTTAACAATGAAAGAGAAAACGTTACCACACAAGACTCCCTTGTGGCTGAGCTGTAAGTGGCAGGACTTTGCGGGATGCACTGAGAGCACTTTATGGGAGAGGCTTGGAGGGACCCCCGCTCTCCCCAGCAGAGGGTACGGTCTAGTGCTGAGCTGCTCAGGCTACAGAGTCAACCAACGTACCTGGAGTGAACGTCTCAGCTCCGCTGCACGCTGGCCTTCAACCTTCACCTCCTTAAGCCTTAGTGTCCCAGCTGTAAGACAGGGACAGCTGTGCCTGCTTAGTGGGTTAGTTTTGAGGAAGAAGGGACAGAAGGCTTGAAAGCAGCTTCCGTGTCTTACAGACCCCACCTGTTGGGTTGAAGGCATTCTGTACTGTGAAATCGTGTGACTTTAAATTACAGTTCGTGTTGTTAGGAAGGAGGGAATCACGCCTGACCGTTCAAGTCCTAAGTCTCAGATGAAAATACGAGATCTTGAATGACTGCCTTTTGTTTTCCTTTCACATCGGCTGCTGGGTCGTAGGACCTCAAACTTTTCTTGGTTTTTTTTTTAATGACCCGAGTAAAGAAAGAACACATTTTTATTATAAATGATTCTAACAAGTACAGACATTTATAGAGTAAAGGTGACTGACTAGTCTGCGTTTTTCCGAAATGGCTAAGAATACACTTTCTAGGGAAACTGCTCTGGCAGAGCCCCCCGCCCCTCCATGTGGCAAGCCTAGAAAATGTCTTTGATATGCATTTGGTTGCTTTACATGCCTATTGACCTGGCATGATATCACAGCTTTCTTGTGCCAAGGGTGTGAGGAATTTCCGCACCCGGGAAATAGGGGAAATAGTATTTTGACAGGACTGGGGCGTTTCCTCCATCAGAAACTGTCCCAGCTGCTCTGGCAGCGTTGGGCACAAGAGGCTGACTTTGGCAGGAAAGGACGTGGGAGGAAGGAGGCAGGAGATACAGACTGTTCTGGGGGACAGAGTTTCATCATGAGGGCAGAGAATTTGGTGCTACTCTTGCGGGAGACCAACAGGAGACCATTGAGGGTCTGGCGCTGGGGACCAAGGTCAGGCTGACTCCAGAGAGGGAGGGGCTGCTGCTGGCACACCCTGTGCCTCTCTGCATATTGCAGAAGGGAGCCTCTGTGCTTCTAAGGCACACAGCATGGCAAGAGGAGCACAGCTGGAGTTCAGCTCCTGCTCACCCCCTCACAGGTGCATTTGTGCAGTATGCAACTTGTACAACACGGTCAGCAGCCCCAGTACAGACCATCCCACCCCAGCCAGCAAGAACAAGGATAATATCGAGGGGCGATCCCTTATGCCCAGGTTTTAGAAGCATGGTGAGATGGTGGAGAAGGTACTGGGGAGATGGACAGGTTAAGGACATTCCTTTTCAGATCCTGGAAAGCATCTCCTTCAAGCTTATCTAGGGCTTTGTGGGTGCTCTTGACCTCTCCAATCCCCTTCTGCCCTTCTCTCAAATTCTTCCCCAAGACAGGATCTGTTCCCTTCCTCCATTCAAAGGCCCTGCGCTCCCTCCCCTAACCGCTTTGCTTCAAAAGGCCACAGAGTGAGCTCTCCATGGGTAGGAAGAGGGTCATGCGGAGCCTGGCACAGGGGAACAGCAGATCTCAGGTCACGGGTGCCCAGCCTCATGCTGGGGGGCCTCTGGTATGTGAGGGATAAGCGCAGATGAGGAAGGGAGTTTGGGGCACCTCCCGGAGCATCCTGTCCTTGTCTTGTTCCACGTGCCAGTTTCCCAGGGCTGCCGCTGTCCTCCCCTGCCACCCCTCTTCTCTGCGTCTCTTTTCCTTCTTTCTCACATAAGGACACTTGTCACTAGATTTCAAGCCCACCCAGATAATCCGGGGTGATTCTGTCTAGAAATCTGCAAGCACATCTGCAAAGAGCCTTCTTCCAGAATAAGGTCACGTTCACAGGTTTCAGAGGTTAGGACATGAACGTATATTGGGGGCCACCATCCAAGCCACTGCATACTATAATCCCAAGCCTGAATTATGTCCTAATGGAATTTTCTCTTTTGTCCTTGGGGTCTGCCAGTGTTTTCATTCCAGCCCCGAGGGGAACATGAAATATTCTGGAGTATCGCTTGAACAGTGCGAGGACACTGTCGACTGTGAAACAGAATTCCGTGTAAGGGTCCAAGCTCAGGCCCAAGGAGTGTACCTAGGAAAGACCAAAAGATCCTTAAATCTGTGCTCTCCTCCTTATTTTCATTGTGTTTGCTAATCCAAATGACCGTCCCCTCTCCCCTGAATTATTACAATACCTTCCTCGCAGGCCTCCTTCAGTTTCCTTTCCAGACCTCAAAGGAACCTTCCAGAACGTGCAAAATCTCATTGTGCAAATACACATCACGCACGGACACACCCACACCCCTGTTCCCATTGCTCTTGAGAATAAAGCCCAGAGCCCTGAGCTGGACCCACACAGGCCTGTGGTGAGCTCTCCAGCCTTCCTTTCCATACAACCCCTGGCTTTCAGAACTCCAGCCACACTGTGTGCTCCTGCCCTCGTGGCTGTTTCGAGACTTTGGAAGCCCGTAGTTTTATTCTGAAGGCTCTCGGCTCATATCCTATCAGACAGATAAGATTGTGGCTGCCATATTCTAACCAAAAAAAAGGTGACGAGATGTTTTGTTTGCATTTTATTAAACACTAATTTCGACTTTGCCGGGTGTTTTTTTGTTTTGTTTCTCTTCGGATCTTGAGGACAGCATATGGTTTTCAGGTCTCCTACCTGTCAGGCAGCGTGTACTGAGATCATGGGAATATTGGTTTAGTGACAGAGTGCCTGGTATTTAGTCCCAAATATGCCCATGACTCATGTCACCTGGCAGGTCAGGGTCTCTGTTGCTCAAGTAAATGCCAGGAGCCTCGGAGTGCCCGTTCAGCTTTTGACTTGGCGTCTGGACTCTAACCGCCCACAGAAATATTGTTCAATCGTAGGCCAAATTGACAACTTGGCTATTTCTAGAAAAAAGGCAAGACTTAAAAGTGACTTGGTTAGGTAAGGAAGCACAGAGGCCCTGCCCCGGGGATGGTCGCGAGGGCCATCGTAACACTTCTACAAGGGAAGACGAGGTCACGGTTTACTAGAGGAACCAGAAAGGGCTGTGCTGCGGGGGGAAGAGTCAGGATCTCGAAGGTGGGGGAGAGCGATGGAACCGGATTCGCGAAGAGCTGCCGTTCAAGCTGCACTTTGACCACGGAGAGGGGTGGTCTGGGGTTTCGGGGGCAGGAAACGCCAGAGCAAAGGCAGGCAGGCGGGGAGCCGCGTAGCAGGGAGCAGCTCGGAGCCCCAGGCGAGGGGGCAGCGTGCGCGCAGGGGGTAGTAGGACTCGTGGCCTGAGCCCTCTACCTCTGTCTCCGCCACCCACCTGGAGGGCGGCGTTTTGTTCATTTCAAGAGTTCCACAAATGTTACCGATTCAGTTACAAGATCGCATGTCATATAGGGCAGGCCCCATCTGGTACCTGAAACGTAACGGTGTACAAAGCCAAGTCCCTGATTTCGCAGGGCTTCTAATCAAGCGGGAAGAGGTGCGTTGATGTGATCCGCTGGGTGGGTACAGGTGCTACAGAGAGAAGGGAGAAGGGTAAGGGAGGAATGGGAAAGGGGCAGGGGAGGCCACGGCCAGTACTTTGTGTGTGGAGGGCCGGGAAGACCTCCCGGATGATGAGGTGACATCGGCTCGATTAGAGATCAGAAGGGCTCTGTGCAGAGTGTGGAGCCTGCTTAAGATTCTCTCCCTCTCTGCCTCCCCTCCCCCCGACCCCCCTCGCTTGCACACACACGTGTGCACACTCTCTCTCTATTAGGAAAAAAAAGAAAAAGGAGAGGGGTGCCTGGCTGGTTCAGTCAGTGGAGCATGGGACTCTTGATCTCCAGGTTGTGGGCTTGAGTCCCATGTTGCGTGACACCATCGCCTGAGTTTCTGTGGTTTACGGGGTGTGGGTTTTCTTTCCCAGGGCCCCAGGGACGTCTTAAATGCATCGCTTAGAGTTTTGCTTTGCCAGGAGGCTCGGCTGAGCTGGACAGAGTGGCCTCATCATGATTGGCGTGCACTTTCGGGGGGGCTGTGACTCCCCTGTGTGTGTGTGTCCGTAAGTGTGTTGGAGTCCTGACCGAGTCATCCGATGGGCTCTGTTCCGTCTCCACCGCTGACCAGCTCTGGGATGCAAACATGTGGTTTAGGCTGCTTCTTCTTCTTTTTTAGTTTAATTTTTCACAGAGGGTGCAAGTGAGCGAGGGGCAGAGAGAGAGAGAGAGAGAGAAAGAAAGGGAGAAAGACAGAATCTCACACAGGCTCCGCACCATCAGCTTGGAGCCCGAAGTGGGGCTCGAACTCATGAACCCTGAGATCGTGCTCTGAGCCAAAGTCGGATGCTTAACCGACTGAGCCACCCAGGCGCCCCGTGATTTAACCTTCTTGAGCCCATTTTCACACGGCTAAATTGGAGATCAGGAAGGTGGGTGCATATGAAGCCATCGGCGCAGCGCCTCCAATAAACAAGGCGTCCAGCGAGTGTGGCCAGGATTGTGCAACAGTGATGGTGTAGCGAGGACAGTGCCCAGAGGGTGCGTGGTCCTGGTGGTGTCTGTGGCCCAACGTTGCTCATTCCCCCCCGGCGGTCTGGGGCCTCTTTCCCGGCACAGCCTGAAGTGCTCACAAGGTCAGACTAGGAGCCCCATCCTTGTATGCCCTCCCCAGTGAGGGCTAAATACCTATCGATCGGATGGAGACATGAATCACTGACGGAAATTCACCTGGAAGGGGCTCCAGTGAAGCAAGTTTTCCAGGAGAGGAAAATATCATAGCAAAATCTCAGGAAATGAATTTCTTTCTATCAACTCTGTTTCGCTAAATTCTTCATTGCTGCTTTCGAATCCCATTTTTGTTATCATTAGAGTAGCATTAAAATGATCAAGGATAATTTTTTTTTTAACAGTAGCTCTGGGTTTCAATAGTAAAATGTGCCCCGCATGGAGGGTCTGGGATATTTCATGAAAATACATAGTGTGGCAGAGGTGGGGGGTGAGTGACAGCCTTCAGCCCCTCCGCCCTGGCCACTGGCCTGATTGGGAATCTTTGAGGCAGAACCATCAACATGAATCTCACCTTTGAGGGATTTAAAATTTCCCCTTTCATACAAGCAACTTTTTGAGACTTTAGATTAAGGGTGGAGTGGGAGCTCAGGGTACCTTATTGTTAGGATTTTAAAAGCCCCGGGGTGTCTGGGTGGCTCAGTCAGGTAAGCGTCCAACTTGAGCTCAGGTCAGGATCTCACACACAGTTCGTGGGTCTGAGCCCCACATCAGGCTCTGTGCTGCCAGCTCAGAGCCTAGAGCCTGCTTCGGATTCTGTGTCTCCTTCTCTTTCTCTCTGCCCCTCCCCTGCTCGTGCTCTGTCTCTGTCTCTCTCTCTCAAAAATGAATAAACATTAAAAGCCCCAGAGCCCAACTCGGGCATCAGCCATAAGGAGACCGATGTTGCCTAGTGGTACAAGGACCCCAGGGTGGGAGGGGGACCTGACTGCCCGACACGCCAGGTTCGACCGCCTCTTGAGGACAGCCTTGAGAGAATCAGAGTGGCTGCTTCAAGCCAGTGTATGAATATCTTAGTATCTCACCAGCCACAAGGCCCTCGTGATCTTTGCATCCAAGCCAGGTTGACCACAGCTGTATGTCACCAAGACTGTGACGAGGCTCTGATGCACGGGGAGAGAACCGCTGCTCATCTATAAACCAGGGACCAGGATGTTTATACAAAATGCTGAGCAAAGGCAGCATCTCTCTCTATCTCACCATCATTCCCGCAGCATGATTCCATTTTCTACACGTCACTTAGGACGGGAGTGTCCACATCCTGCACCTGAGCAGCCACGACTCTGACCCAGGACAGGCAGAGTCCCTCCTCTTTCACTCAACAAAGCCTGATAGTGTGTTGGGGACTGAGGAAGAACACGGCTATTTCTAATCCTTCGAGAAGGTTGAAAACCTTGCTTTCAGTCAATGTCAAGAAAAAATGCTGGGTTTCGTTGCACATTTGCTTTTTGTGTCTAGCCATCCTGGTATGCAGAGGTGTTTGGAGACCTGGAAGTGGGAGGAGAGGGGGTATAAATGGCGGTCCGTCATAGCTGTCGGCGTCATTGGGGTCGGCCACATAAGCAGCCGCTGGACTGCAACCTTGTCTTCATTCACAGGCCACGTGTCGGCCTCCTGACAACTTTAAGTGAGAAGTTCCACCATCTTGGGGGGCCTGGGTGGCTCAGGCAGTTACGCATTTGGCTCTTGATTTCAGCTCAGGTCATGATCTCTTGGTTTGTGGGATTGAGCCCCGTGTCGGGCTCCGCACTGACATTGCGGAGCATGCTTGGGATTCTCTCTCTCTCTCTCTCTCTCTCTCTTTCTCTGCCTCTCCTGCATGCTTTCCCTCGAAATAACCAACACACCTGTGTGAGGAAGATGGGTGCTATTTCCAGAGCACAAATACACGCGTCAATTTAATGCTATTATTTTTAAGGAGCCAAACTGCTCCAGAGAGGTCATCCTAATCAAACCTGGCTTTGTTCATTTCCTTTTCCCTATTTTTCCCGTGACCTCTGGAGAGGGCAGGTGAGGTGTGTTCATCCAGTTCCCGGGGACCCTGACTCCGTGAGAACGCTGATCCTTCTCGAGACCCTGGTAAAAATCTATATGGCCTCAACAAGGTTATATAACGTTCCCACAAAATCAGAATGAAAATTCCTTGGGCCAAATGCCGGCTGGCTGGTGACTTTGAAATCATTCTCCCACCACCACCCCGAGGGAGAAAACAGAGCGTTGCCAGCCGGAAGAGGTCGTGGGACCACTGAGGGTAAAAGGACTCAGTAGAGACCAGCCTCTTGCGGAAGTAGGACTCAAGGATGGAGGTCACCACTATTGGGGCTTTTCCTATGAAAGGACGTACCCTCCCCCTCTGCCCCTCACACACACCCAAGCTAGTGACACACACACAAGGAACACACCTTATTTGTGGGGGTACTTTCTAGATGCAGGACACCACAGCAGGCACTTTAAATACATTTTTGCAATCTTCGCAATAGATCTACAAGTGTTCTTTCTCATCTCTGTGATGGGATTTAGAAAGATAGGGTAACTCTCCCAACATCATGGCTAGTTTAAGTGGTCGCGATGAAGCTGAACCCGATGTCTGTCTAACCTACCTACCCTCCCACCCACCTACCAGTGTCACCCAGACAGAGACTAAGAGAAGGACAGGTAAACACATGAAGGTATTAGGTCCCCTGCCCAGAGCCAGACTAGGCTGGGAGCTGGGTGAAAGGGAGCAGGGCAGGTTCATGTTTTGGGGCAAGTGCCCAGCCAGGACTAACTCCCCTTTCCTTCCTGATGTGCCATATATTTTGGCAGCCTGGTAAAGGAAATCATGAATGTGATGTGGGTTTAAAAAAAATGTTCAAACCCAATGAACCATTGGAAGCCCTTTATCATTCTGGGGCCTCCAGCTTCAAGATGGCTGATCACTTGCCTTGCGTCTTGAAGGTGATTTGGCTAGACAGAAACGTGGCCCGTGAATTCCACCTCAGGCTTTAGATGCTACAGTTCTTGGAGGAAGGAACCAGGAACTGAAGTCTCCAGTGGGATGTGTGGTCTTATTCTACTGGCAGGCAAGCTATTGGTGGGAATGTGCCACTAAAACCAAGAGAGCTGAAAAGTTGAGAGCCTGAGCGGGGTAGGTGGGGTGGAATGAAGGGGCAGGAAGAAAGTCCGAGTACCAGATGGGTCTGTTATTCAACCTTCAACCGATAGGGGATACAAGCACCTTCCCACACAGGACATACGTTCTGACGCGTGAGCCACCTGCATGCCCTGTATGTTCTGAGAAAGCCACGAAGAAATGGCTGACGTACTTTCGGTTGTAATAGATGTAACCATGAGAGCAAGAGTCTGAAGAAGAGAATTTGGGGGTGGCGGTGGTGAGAGAGAGTAGAAAGTGTGGCCAAGGAAAAACTCTCCCTAGAGACGTTCCAGCTGAGACTGAAGTCTGTGTTGCTTGTAGGTGTGATGGGTGGCTCCCGCCCAGTGTGAAGTAGGAGAATGTTATCATTCTAATTACATCACGTCTGCCGCCGAGCACCATGCAGAGAAAAGAGGGGACCGTGGGTGGGTACGTGGAAGCAGAGGCTCTCCCTCCTGGTCGGGGGAGCTACAGAAAGTTGAGAGAAGTAGAAATGAGAGAAGAGGGTGTATGTTCTCGAAGAGAGCCTTAGCAGGACTGGGGTGGGGGTATGAGAAGGTGGGAGGGGCAGTGAACGACCACTCAGGGATTTCTGACGGGACAGACGTTTCCTAGACGGAGAAAGTAGTCGCCAGAGCAAATGGGCCCTGTGGTGGTTGTACGGGGTCGCGAAGAGCCCGCGGAAGAGAGAATGAGGAACACTGGCAGGCAGGTGCACGGGTCAGGGGTGGTGGGGAGGTGGGGGGGGGAGAGCAGAGATGGGAGTTCTTGTAAAGGAGTAATCAAATGAGTCTGTTAGATAAAGCCATTGGCATAGTGCTGGAGCCATCTCAATGACTCAGTAAATGGGAGCTGTTGTTTCACTAGGAACTGGCCAGATGTCTTGTAAAAGCCAGGAGAGAACCGACAGAACAGGAGAGGACGGGAGTGGGGCCTGCAGGTCACTCTCAGGGTCACCAAGGGAAAGCCAGAAATCTCTGTAAGAATGGAGTGGGTTTCCATCCTTGAAAACCTGCAGGTGAGAGACATAGACGGTGGTTGGTCAGCCCTGGAAGGTTCGTGTGTCCTCCAGGCTGAAGGCACGGGCTGGAAGCTTCTAGATCTCTGAGTCTTGACCACAACGGCTCCGGCAGCATTTGAACACGGTGCCCAGCCTGGGTCCTGATGCTCTCAGGCCCGTGACCGCTGGCATCAGCAAGCCAGCAAGCGGTTGCCTTCACCCTGCACTGTCTGTTCTCCGTCCCCCGGAGGAGAGGAGTCTGCCCGCTCCTGGAGGCTTCTGCTGTTCTGTTCATTGTTCTGTCTGGTCCCTCCCTCTCCCCTCCACCCCAACCCGTCTGCATTGCCCGGGCCAGTCGGGCCACTCAGACACAACGTGCTGAGGACACGCCATTGAGTTAATAAGCAAATGAGAGCTGGGGCCCAGACGTTTTTCTTCAATCCCAAATTCCTTCTCTACCAAAATATACGCTCAGTTTAAAACACTTGCTTTCCAGGGGCCCGTGGGTGGCTGAGTCGGTTAAGCGTCCGACTCTTGGTTTTGACAGGCTCAGGTCATGAGCTCACGGTTCCATGAGTTCAAGCCCCACATCGGGCTCCACACTGATGGTACAGAGCCTACTTGGGATTCTCTCTCCCTCTCCCTCTCCCTCAAGATAAATAAATACCATTTTAAAAAGTAAATAAAATATTTGCTTTTTAAAACTTCTAATTGGAAAGTGGAACTTCACTTGAAATCTTTACTCTCAAAGTAGATTTCCACCGACTTTAAACAGGTATCTGACCTGAATAAGTTCCCTGGAGTCACCGTCATCATCAGGAACCAGTTCGCACCTGTCTTCTCACCAGAGAAATGGAGATAATCACATTTACCCATGTCATGGGATGTGAGCTGTGATTACTGATTTTAAATTACTGTTTTTAAAATTTTTTTTTTTTTCAACATTTTTTTATTTATTTTTGGGACAGAGAGAGACAGAGCATGAACGGGGGAGGGGCAGAGAGAGAGGGAGACACAGAATCGGAAACAGGCTCCAGGCTCCGAGCCATCAGCCCAGAGCCTGACGCGGGGCTCGAACTCACGGACCGCGAGATCGTGACCTGGCTGAAGTCGGACGCTTAACCGACTGCGCCACCCAGGCGCCCCTTAAATTACTGTTTTTAAACAACAGAACTTGAGTTTTCCCTGTGGGTGCTTTTTAACTACAGACTATTTACCCCTTTTAACACACACACACACACACACACACACACACACACACACCCCTGCATATGCACACCATCAGCCCTTCTTATGAGACCACACATATTTCCACAAGGTTCACTAGCAATCCTAATGAAAGTGGCTCATGCTGGCTGAGATATCACAGCCACAAAGGCCAGTGTTGCAAGCTGTAAGTAATGTGTTCCTGATTTTAAAAGCTTCCCGCTTATCACTCTCCCCTTTTAAGTTTTTCATCTAAGGCGTATCAAGATCTGAAAAGATGTCAGGGTAAAGCCACTGGGAAATATGATGCGTGGCTTTTGTTTCACATTTGGGACCTTCCCAGGCCTTCCTAGGCCCCAAGAGGAAGGTGGGAAAGGACACAGGTTGTCCCTTCTCGCGGCTCGTCCTTACCAAGAAAGTCCATCCTGTCCCTGGGTCCGCTGGCCCACCCTAGCTGGTTCCCTGCCCTGAATTCTTTTACCTTTAAAGCCTGGGTTCCAGGCTAGGCAGGAGGGTGGGTGGCTTGCCACAGCGAGGGGCATCAGGAGAGTCACGATCCCCTGCGTGGGGCAGTATCTGGAATCTTCCTGAAGGTTCTGCACATCCTCTGCACACACCTGTTCCCCAAATAAAGACTTGTGTGTCAGAGGCACTTTGAATGGCCAACAGGGCGAGCTGAGAGAAGTTTCTCAAAACCATGCGGGGTGGGGGGCATTCTCCTGATGTCCTTAGGACAGCACGTCTCACTGGTTCCCATCCATGCACCCTCCCGTCCTCCAGGGGCTGAGGGCACAACAGTTGTCGGTCACAAGCACTGAAATGTCTTATCACAAGACTCCTTCCTGTGTGGTGATAAAACGTGTGCGACCTTTGCATTCTAGTCTGACATATAGGTTTGTTTTAATAGACTAGTCATGGTATAGCTGTATCAAAGCACTTAACTCTGCAGCTCCTCTCTGTCTTTATTTTTTAAGTTTATTTATTTATTTTGAGGGGCGGGAGGGGCAGAAAGCGAGGGAGAGAGAGAATCCCAAGCAGGCTCTGTGCTGTCAGCACAGAGCCCGACGCAGGGCTCAATCCCATGAACCGGGAGATCGTGACCTGAGCCGAAACCAAGAGTCGGACACTTAACCGACTGAGCCACCAGGCACCCCTCCTCTCTGTCTCTAAATGAATGTGGGCTCTAGGAGAATGTTCCGGCAGAAAGGCTCCATGTGCCCCCGTGTCCCGGTTTGCACAGGCGAGTGGTGCCCCGAGCCCTCTCTGGCCATGGGGCCTCCTGCAGAAGGGCCCCAGCAGCTTGCAGAGCGGTCTCCACACTGTCCTCCTGTGCCTTCCAGACACTCCTCACTCTTGCTTTTCCCGTCCGTCTTCCTCCACTGTCACCATTGTATCATTATCTCCACTCTCCTGCCTGGGGGTTCACCCAGCTCCCACTGTTTCACCTGTGGGAAACCGAGATCATTACCTCCCTGCCTCTTTTTCCTTCTTGTGTCTCCTAGACCGTTCGGATCGTGCAGACTTCCCTGCCAGTTCCCCAGCTTTGTTTGCTGTTCGAACGCGTGGGCAGAGGTGGAGACCTAAAAGTCAACAAGCACACACACACCAAGCGGGCACTGGCAGCTGACGAAGAAGTTCCCAGCGATATCCCACTGGTGGCTGCGTTTATAGTAGAGTAGACGTCACCTCTCCATGCCAGGCTGAGGTCAGAGGTGATTTAGAGCAACAGCACGAATCCCAGATAGAGAATGTTCCTTCCGCACTTCCAGTGTCGGTCCCATCAGGAAGCCAGCGTCCCCACAGCTTACCCTGGAGACCCAGCACGATACCCGTGATTTAACGGCCCCTTCCCCCCAAAGTGAGTTTGTTCAAGCTTCGTAGGCCACAGCACCTTAAAGAAGCTTGTGGTCGCTAATGTTTTCATTTGGCAAATGGTGTGTGTCCCAAATGATGGTGAAAAATGTAGGGAAAAAAATCTTAGCTAAAGTAGAAAATGTGCAGTCATCAGGGATGTAAGAAGCGTCCTGGTGATTTTTTTTCTTTTTCAAAACATGGTCTGAGAGTCTTGTAAATGTAGGTAGTAGTAGGATCACGTGGCATTCGCACCCGCTTCCTGTGCATTAGGCTCTGTACTATAGGCCCGTCCCAGACTTAGTACTCTTTACTCCCTCTGGAGTAAATCCCTATCTCCCCCATTTTACAGATGGCTCAAGGGGACTTAAAAACTTCCCCAAAGTCATTTTGCTTCAAAGTAGCAGAGTCCGTGTCCAAACCCTGGTCCCTCTGACTCAGAAGCTCCAGCATTCGACACACCCAAATCCACACCCACCACTTCTTTCTCGGAGAAAGCTTGCTTTTCTTCTCGATAAGGAACAATAGCTAAAACTAACCAGGGCACCAGAACTCTGGAATCACATTTATCTTTGGGGTTTTTAGTGTGTTTCCAGCTTTCTGTTATTTTATATCTAGGGAATGCATTTCGTGAGGCACTGTGTTTATTTTTCTGCTAGAGGTTATCCCGTCTCTTAGGTGTTGTAGTTATTGGAGTTGGATAAGGAGGTATTTGCATCGATAATTTAGCCAGTGTATCTTCTGGATTCATTTTATTAGTTCTGAAAGCTGCCACAACCAAGTCCTTACGAAGACACGGTTTTCAACATGTTGATAAAACTACCTCAAGAGGGAGCTCCTTGCAAGCCTTAGATTTATTTGGTTCTCTCAGGCCTGGAACTTGGTTTTTTTTTAAATTAATTTTTTTTTTAAATTTATTTTATTTTTTTGAGACAGAGAGAGACAGAGCATGAACGGGGGAGGGTCAGAGAGAGAGGGAGACACAGAATCGGAAACAGGCTCCAGGCTCTGAGCCGTCAGCCCAGAGCCCGACGCGGGGCTCGAACTCACGGACCGCGAGACCGTGACCTGAGCCGAAGTCGGACGTTCAACCGACTGAGCCACCCAGGCGCCCCTGGAACTTGGTTTTAAACGTATTTTCAGACTGACGCACAGGGAACAGAGTGGTGGATTGAGGGGCGCCAAAGGGGGTGAAAAGGATCAAGAGGTATAAGCTTCCAATTATAAAATAAATAAGTCACGAGGGCGTAATGTACAAATGGGGAATACAGTCAGTAATACTGTATTAACTTTGTATGGTGACAGATGGTAACTAGACTTATTGTGGAGATCAGTTCACGGTGTATATAAATATCGAATCATTATGTTATACACATGAAACAGAATAGTGTATGTCAATTATACCTCAATAAAAAATATTGTTTTTTCAGAGAGTGGATTGCAATCCTATAGGAAGTTCGTGGAAGAGGCATGAGGAAACAAAATAGAAGTGCAGGAATTTGAATTCTTTGGATGGAGGCCATGAAGATTCAGGGACTTAGAGTCTATAAAAATTACTATAAAGAAAACTTGAAGAAAAAGCTCGTATAATTCTTTTAGTATGTAGAATCACAGTACTAGACCGGCTCAAAGGAAGGCAGGGAGAATTTCTCTTCTCTATTGTTAAGTACTTTGGGGAGGACACAGAAGGGAGGTGGGAGGCAGGATTCTCAGTTCTGCTCAGTATCCAAATACATAATTTAATGGATTGATTTGGTGTCCCAAGGCAGGGGGTGTGAGGGCATTTGTTTTTAACCTTTACAAAAATCATGTTAGCTCTTCTGAAGAAAATGCAGAGACACAGCTAAAAAGGCAGAAGGGAAATGAGAATGCAATTCTAAAAATATGTATATCTAATTATTCCAGTAAAAGGTATGACAGGAGGAACAGAGGAATTAAAAAAACAAAACAAACAGTTGGGATAAATAGAAAACAGACCAGAGTAGCAGATTTAAATCCAACCACATCAATAATTAACATTAAATGTAAATGGACTAAATACTCCAATTTAAAGGCAGAGATTGTTATACTGGAATAAAAGAAAGAGCCAATGATACGCTGTCTTTAAATATAAATACAGGTGGGGCGCCCGCGTGGCTCAGTCGGTTAAGCGTCCGACTTCGGCTCAGGTCATGATCTCACGGTCTGTGAGTTCGAGCCCCGCGTCAGGCTCTGTGCTGACAGCTCAGAGCCTGGAGCCTGTTTCCGATTCTGTGTCTCCCTCTCTCTCTGCCCCTCCCCTGTTCATGCTCTGTCTCTCTCTGTCTCAAAAATAAATAAACGTTAAAAAAAAAATAAATATAAATACAGGTAGGTTGAAGGTAAAAAGAGGGAGTAAGTATGCCCTATGAACAGTGTGCTTTAGAAAACTGGAGTGCCCATATTAATACTAGATAATAGACTTCAAAATGATACATCTTACCAGAGATAAAAGGGACAATTTTCCAGGAACATATCAGAATCATAAATCTGTATATACCTAGTAATAGAGCTTAAAATACACGAAGAAAACATTGACAGAATTTAAGAGAGTGATAAACCCACAATTGTAATTGGGGATTGCAACATCTTTCTGTCAGTAACTGATAGAACAGCTGGACAAAAAAGCATTTCCATTCGTGTCAGCCAATGGATGCTCGACTCACGATAGGTTTCTATTTAATTTTCTTGACTAATGAAGAAGCAGCTGTCTCAGCATCGTCTGTTACACAAAGGATGTCTTCAGATTGATTATCATTGCTGTGAGAGTGAACCTAAGTTCACTTATTGCAGAGGATTTCCTCTTCATTCCCACACTTGAGATCAACCCCGTAGTCCAGACAGGATGAGTTTCTAGTGAACAGAGTAAATTGCTTCTGCCCAAATAAGGCAAGGCCCCTTTCTCCAAGGAGGATTTTTTAACGACTAGAACCCAGGCTGTCAGGGAAGTGGGGGTCCTTGGAGGACCCTCCATGTTCAGTGTTTGATTATGCTGAGGAGCCCTTGAGTTTAGACTGGATTTTTACCTGTGTAGTTAAGTGGCACTTGAAATCACAGACCCATTGTCTTACAGCCACTCGCTTCCAGACCAGACTGTTTTTGGAAGAGCTGCTTAATGGGATTATTGCACACAAAGAGTGGCCTTCTGCTCCCAGCTTTAGGCAGTCCCCTTTCTCCCCCATCACTTACCAATTCTCAGCTTAGCCATCTCCTGAGAGGAGAATTTTTCAATTTCCTGTAGTGATCAGCTGAACAGTTTTCCCAGCCTGCAGAAATTATGGATTCAAAAAATTGTGGATACTCTATCAGGATAGTACAGAGTAGTTATTTAGATTACAGCATCTTACGCTTCTGTATCAGTTCAGGTGCATGCGGTTATGGAGACTGGACCCTCGGGACTGGCCTGGAAGTAATTCTTATTTCTGAGTTAATGTTTTCTTAGTTCAATTTAAGCCTTATTCCCTTACGTTCTAACTTATAAGGAGCTGGAAAGTAGAAGATCTCCTATTATTCAGCTCTACAAAATAGATGGAAATAAAGACATACAAGTTTACATTGAACCAAGAAGCCGATTAAAGAAATTGTGCATATTTGGTGATTAGGGAGGAACTATCCAAGATTAAAATATTAGAGGGGCACCTGGGTGGCTCAGTCAGTTGAGTGTCTGACTTCAGGCCATGATCTCACGGTTTGTGAGTTCGAGCCCCACATCGGGCTCACTGCTGTCAGTGCGGAGCCTGCTTCAGATCCTCTGTCCCCCAGTCTCTCTGTCCCTCCCCCGCTTCAATTGCTCTCTCTCAAAAAATAAATAAGACATTAAAAAAAGTATTATATTTTGTCAGGCAAGGGGAAGAAGTCTTAAAATGTATTGAACAAACAGGGAGCGAGTCACAGTGGGCTTTTATCTGTAGACCACTAACACACATTACGTAAAATTTCACCCAGAACAAGAGAAAGTCAGAAAAACATTAGAGACGAATTCATGGAAAAGAGATAAGACTAAGTACTCAGGCTAATCTATGGCATCATTCAACCTACCTTGCCCTGAGACACTCGGGTGCCCAAGCTAATTCTTTAGTTTTAGAATCAAGATTGTGATAAATGCAGTATTTGTTTCTTTTGTACACATTTGGCATCTATTGTTCTTTCCCTCTGGTTTCCTCAGATAGGTTCGTAACGCTACCTGATGCCAAAGAAAGCCTTTGTGTGCCCCTTAAATCCTTGCTGGTCCCCCAGGTGGAATATGGCATTTTCCCATTTTGCCTTGAGTGAAAGGAGTAGAACATAACAGAAGGACTTTTCACTCTAGCCTCCTGAAAGGCCCTACTGTTTCCCCCAAACTTTTCTTAACACCTAGATAATGAAGAGGGGGGGAAATTATGGTATCATTTCAGAAATAATCTGATCACCTAAACGAGTTGTTTCTCTTCTAATGATTTAATTACATCGTCCAAAGAAGAAACAGACATTTGGAGCCCATTTATTTTTCTGTTAATAGACATAAGAAAGTAGAAAACGGGTGAAAAGCCTCTTTTTTCTTTTCTTTTTTATCTTTTTCCTTCAAATTGTTTAATGAGTCAAGAATCATGGCACTTTATTGGAAATATAGTACAGAACTCAAGTCAGAGAGGTCACTTACTAATTTTGTGACCTTGGGTCTCTTCTGAGCCTCAGTATCCTCCTCTCTAGACTGAAAAGTTTAGTCCTTTCCTCTCTGCCTCTGGAAGGTGTGTGAGGGGGACACGCTACAGGTGAGAGGAGCACGCAGACGAGGGGCTCGGTGGCCGCAGCATAGATGTCAGATAGTTAGCAATCTTTGCTACAATCTGGAGCCCTTCTCTGCACCTAGTTATGCCTTCTCGTTACCCGTTTTTCCTTTCCCTAAGTTCAGGCTATTATTCCCACTGTGACATCTTACCCCTTTTCATTTTCCTTTCAAGAGAGAATGTACATGCGAGGAGGGGAGGGTCAGAGGAAGAGGGAGAGAGAGAATCTTTTTTTTTTTTTTTTGATATAATTTATTGTCAAGTTAGCTAACATACAGTATATACAGGATGCTCTTGACTCCAGGAGTAAATTCCCATGATTCACTGCTTCCATACAACCCCCAGTGCTCATCCCAACAGGTGCCTTCCTCGATGCCCATCACCCACTTTCCCCTCTCCCCCATGCTCCCCGTCAACCCTCAGTTGTTCTCTGTATTCAAGAGTCTCTTATGGTTTGCCTCTCTCTGTTTGAAGCTATTTTTCCCCTGCCTTCCCCCGTGGTCTTCTGTTAAGTTTCTCAAGTTCCACATAGGAGTGAAAACACACGATACCTGTCTTTCTCTGCCTGACTTATTTCACTCAGCATAACAGAGGGAGAGAGAATTGTAAGCAGGCTCCACGCCCAGTTGGAGCCCAACTCGGGGCTCGATCTCATCACTGTGAGATCATGACCTGAACTGAACTCAAGAGTTGGATGCTTACTGATGAGTCACCTGGGAGCCCCCCAACCCCCTACTTTTCTTTTTTCTATTTGCTCTTTCACTTGACTGGTCAACTATCAGGTTTTCCATTATTTATCATGTGCCCAAACTGCACATTTGAAATTTTTGTCTCCAGGACTGTCTTTAAACACCTCTCAATACCTTCCTGTTTTAAGGGATGAATTCTTCAGGATCATTTTTCTAATCTTCAGGGTCCATAGCTTGGTATTCCATGCTGGGAACCAGGATTTGAGATCTGGTTTGGGAACTTGACTTGGTGAAAGAATTAAGGACATTTCTTTCTCTGACTCCCTTTCCTGGGGTTGCTGGGTCCCCCTGCCTTGGCTTTACCCTCAGAGCAGCTGACTCCTGCCTCCAGGACAAACTAATACCTGCTGTTTCCCAAAGCTCCTTTTTTTTTCTTTTCTTTTTTTCTTTTAGCCCCAGATGAAAGCCCCTTTTTAAAGAAGTTTTTTTTTTTTTTGAGTTTATTTCAATTTATTTTGAGAGAGAGAAAGAGAGTACAAGCAGGGGGAAGGGATGGGGAGAGAGGGAGAGAGAGAATCCAAAGCAGGCTCCAGGCTTAGCACAGAGCCAGGCTCAGGTCTCGATCCCACAACCCTGGGATCATGACCCCAACTGAAATCAAGGGTCAGGCTCTCAACCGACTGAGCCGCCCAGGCGCCCTTTTTGAAAGAAGTTTAACAACTGATTTGTTGTAAAGCATTCAGCTAGAAAGAAGTTTTATCCTACATTGCTTTTTTTTTTTAATTTGAAGATCGAATTGGGTTTATTAAATGATTCATGAATTAGGCAGCATTTCATCTAGCAACTAAAGAAGACCTCCTAGGAGCTGTTTAAAATGGAAGCTTTTTTTATGGGAAGGAGGGTGGGGCAAAGAAGTTATTAGCAAAAGAAAAGGTTGTTTTAGGCAAGGTCACCTTCCCTTAGTGGGGAGAGCAGGGGGCGTCTTATAGTGCAGATGACCTCATCTTCCTTTGAGGGATAAAGAGGGCCCATGTGACAGATTACCTCACTGGTATGGACCAGAAAATTCCTGACTGTCCAGTTCATTCTACATTTCTAGGGGAGGCTGAAACTGCAATTGAGCCAGACAGGAAGCCCCAGTTTGGTGGACGTGACTTAAGTGACACCATGTTAGCCTCTGGTTTCCTTCCTTCCTTCCTTCCTCCCTCCCTCCCTTCCTTCCTTCCTTCCTTCCTTCCTTCCTTCCTTCCTTCCTTCCTTCCTTCCTTCCTTTTAAAGTTTATTTATTTAAGAGAGACAGAGATTCCCAGGCAGGCTCCGCACTGTGCTGACAGCCCCCAAAGTGGGGCTCGAACTCCCAAACCATGAGATCATGCTGAGCCACCCAGGCGCCTCTCCCTGTGGTCTTCTTTTCTAACACTTACAAATCACAATATCACGGTCCACCCCCTGGACTTTGAACATGGATCTCTTATAGCAAAAACAGTCATGACAGTCAAAAGATCCTGGCACATGACTAGAAGCTCATTCCATCATTAATAACTAGCCAGCCCATTATCGTGTCTCATGAAAATGTCTCCCGGGGAGAGGTCACTCAGGTTTGCGGACTTCCATTCCATCTGGTCAGGTTCTCACAGCAGGAGTGGTCTCCGTAGTACAGGCTTCATTTTTTCAGGCAGGATCCGTAGCGGGAGGAAGACATACGTAAGGCAAGGCGTGGGGAGAGGGCAAGGATTCCCGAGGTTCCACGCCATGCCCCGTGCTCTCCCCGCACCCCCACATGGTCACCAACCTGGGAGCCCCTATTCTACGTGACTCTCATCCTTTCACTTTTGAGGGTTAGTGGCCCGATTCTTCTTTTGAGGATGTGTCTCATTGATGCAACTCTAAAGCAATTTTAATTTTTTTTTTTTTTCAACTTTTTAAAATTTATTTTTGGGACAGAGAGAGACAGAGCATGAACGGGGGAGGGGCAGAGAGAGGGAGACACAGAATCGGAAACAGGCTCCAGGCTCCGAGCCATCGGCCCAGAGCCTGACGCGGGGCTCGAACTCACGGACCGCGAGATCGTGACCTGGCTGAAGTCGGACGCTTAAACGACTGCGCCACCCAGGCGCCCCTCTAAAGCAATTTTAAACCCACAGATTAAGACCATGTGTCTGTTCATGTCACAGTGTTAAAGGAGACTTCAACTCATTCCGAAATCTCTCTTGGAGAATGTCTTAAAGCAAAATTGCAACTTTATAGCTCTATTAGCTCTGCATTATAGCAAGTCTGAGTAGAGTGACCTAGGAAGTCAAATGGAGGCCCACCCAACCTAGAATTCTTCCTCTGACAAAGGCCTCCAGGCTGTTTTGTTGGGCTGGGAAGGTGGATGGCGTCGGGAGTGTGATAAGGTGGAAAGCTCTGTTTTCCCTCTTTTGTGTCGGTCTCAGAATGTCAGGAATGTTCCTCAAAGGTGGATCTGTCAGCCTGACCTTTGCTAACTCCTCCTTGAATCCTTGTGTATCCTATCTGCTACCCCTTGGGATGCAAGTTTTACGTTTTTATTATCTACAGTCATACAGCACTTCCTCTTTTTGTCCTCGAATTACTTCTTTCAAGTTTCGAGGAGAGCGCCTTCAGGATTTGGAGGCATGATTCCATCTGCAATTTCTCTGTTCCGTTCCTCTTGATCCTGGAGGCTTTGATGGTATCTGCTCAGCTTTTGTCTGTCAAGACGGAGAAAGCTAATTTTGGTTCTGAAAATGGAAAATTTTCAAAGGAGCCTTCCTCCTTGAGGCACATAGCTTGGGAGAGGGCAGTGATCCTCACTGTGGAGACGCGAGAACACCAGCCGGGGGCTGTTGACAAAGGGTTAAGCATCACGGACAGCATTAGGAGAAGTGAAAAAGAGAACTGATCCAAAGCATATAATGTATACTCCAAAGTAAGCCGGGCCCGCCCCTCTTAATGGGATCACTGCAGACACGCCGAATTCTACAGCTAGTCAATTGTATACATGTGGTAAAACTTTTCTTACCAGTCAACGTTTGCTGCCATATGATTTTAATTATGTACAGATTGGGTAGCTGGAAGAAAGCACTGGAATTAAATAGAATAAAGTTAAACACAAGCCCTTTTATAAGTGGCCCTGGTTTAGGTTAGGATGTATGCAGATGCCTGCGGAGGACGGGAGAGGAATGTGTGTTTTGGGGGGCGGGGGGGATGGGCATGACTCATCTTCAATCTGGGCACCCAGTTGTTTATCTGGAAGGGGAGCATGTACAGGAACGGGGATTATCCTCCTTTTGAAGTTGAAATTTATGCTGATGCTTGTACCTTGTCCCTCACAGGCTTCCTGCCCAGCTACAGGGTCGTCTCTGCAAGACGAAGTTGCCCTCTGGGCAAACACTGCCTTTGGTTTTTTTGCAAGGCTGTGGGTTTTTCCATACAGCAGATCGGTAGATTTGAAACCTTTTCCTCCCAACCGGACTTTATTCGTCTGTGCTCCTTGTTTCTCTGGAGTTCATTTTACATAATGAATTAAGATGAATTCAAACTGCATAATGATGCTGTGTAGTTCACTCGGGAAAAGGAACAAAACGGAAGGCCAGTTTTGCCTCAGATTGGCCTGGGCCGGGCAGAGAGGAAACCGCTGCTCTGGAATGTGCTTTTCTCAAACTTCACCGCGTGTCTTTGGTTTTCTCTGTAACTTACTATTATGGCTTTCACTTACTGGACGTCTTTTGGGGAAGCCACTCTGAATCCCAGCTTTCTCTTTCGGGAGATGAGGGTGGCTGCTGGCTTGCTGAGCTCACTTCCCTGAGGTTTACCTGGAGGTTTCAGGACACAAAACCCGGCCCACATCACAGGCCCTTTAAACAGAGCCCCTGGGGGCCCTGCTTTGAGCCCCTGAGGGAGCAGAGCCAGAGCCCGTGTGTTGAGGGGTAGAATGACCCGGGTCTCTGAAGCCTGTCTTAGGATCACAGCAGCTCCTTTCTTTCTTTCTTGCTTTCTTTCTTTCTTTCTTTCTTTTTATGTTTTTATTTATTTTTGAAGGAGACAGAGAGACAGAGCATGAGCGGGGGAGGAACAGAGAGAGAGGGAGACACAGAATTAGAAGCAGCCTCCAGGCTCTGAGCTGTCAGCACAGAGCCCGACGTGGGGCTCGAACCCATGAAGCGTAAGATCATGACGTGAGCTGAAGTTGGACGCTTAACCGACTGAGCCACCCAGGCGCCCCCACAGCAGCTCCTTTCAAAGAAGGGGCAGGCTCATGGCCTGTGCCTTCGCCAGTGGTACTGGGTACTGGTACTGGGAAGTCAAGGGCAAAAGAAGCAGGCAGAGGGCTAGATCAGGCAGGTAGGGTTCTTCACCCCCCTTTCTGTGGAAAGGAAGCAGAGAAAGCTGGGAACTTTCACAGTCACAGGGCGACGAGCTGGGGGAATCCCAGTCACTGGGGAGGAAGCCACAGCCCCCAACGCTGCTACCTTTGGCCGAGGCAGGCAACGTCCACCCCTGCCCCTCGGCTGATCTGAATGGCGAACGTCTCCCTCCATGTTCACCCGCCTCTCTTTATGAGTATTTGTGAAAATACTCATGTACATGCCCTACCCTACAGACACACACATTCTAGTCTTTCTATTGCTTGGGCTCTGGCCCGAGAATTTTTCTTGGGAAAGTCACCAATTTTAGCCTAGAGGGAGTTATGTTCCCCTCCAAAATAAATGTCCATGGACTGAAATGTCTTGGTCGGGGGGAAATGGCAGAACGACCAATGAACTAAATGTCACCACGCGCTTATGAAACTTCTTGAGGACAGCTTCCACATCTTACCCTCTTTTGTGGACAAATCAAGCCTAAATGAATGACCCATTAATTTCACTTAGTTGAAATGGATTTTTTTAATGGATTGTGGAATACCATATTTAGAGAGATAAAAATGACACCTACCATCAGGCAAGTTCGTTTCTCTACATTTAGGAAGGAAGGAAGGAAGGAAGTCATTTGTACTCAACTTCAGGTACAGGTCCTCGTTTCTTCTGTCATATTTATCCCAGGAGCCTTAACATGTTGGTTTCAGGCAAAGGAAACCACTTCCAGAAGCCACATGCAAGGCACCCACATTCTTGGTTTACGGAACGGAACGTAAGAGAAGGAAGAGAGTGGAGTTAGCCGCAGGGGGGCTTGGGCTGTGCAGGGTGGCCCAGTGAGCCAACTTTGTTACCAGTGCGGGGACTCTCTCCCCGTGCTTCTCCCCAGCCTCCAGCCTTCTGGGGCCTGCGGCGGCCTCAGCCTCACGCAGAGCATCTTGCCCCCACGCTGGGGAGGAAACAGGCTTACCGAGTAAAGCAGGGGCTGGGGCAGCACAGGAGGGGTGACTGCTTCGGCGCCTGGCCCTGGAGGCCCGGTTTTCCCTGGCAGAACATCCGCCTTCTGCGTCGTGTGCTGAGTGGTAGGAGAGGGGCTTGCAAAGTCACAGCTCCTTGAAACAGAGGGGCTGCCCTCAGCGTAGCAGAGAGCACAGACACGTAAACAAACGAATGTAGCACCATGTAAGACTTTGTTACGGGAGGGGGATAAATCAACAATAGGCAGCCCTAGCGCGGAAGCAAATAATTATGCCAAGGAGTATGGAGGGAGGCCTTACAGAGGTGGGGATACTGCACGCAGTCTGGAAGGGTGAATAGAGTCATAGGGCAGAGATTCCAGGAAGGCGTTCCAAATAAAGAAGAGTAAACAGTAAAGAGATTAAGACGTGTAGGTATCAGAGAACCTGGAACATTTCTCAATAGCAAAAAAAAAAAAAAAAAAATCAGCGTGGTTAGAATACGGGAAGCATGGATGAGAGAGAGTTCACTGGGTACGAGGTTGGTACAGCAGATTGGGGCAAAATTGCGCTCACCGTGGTCAATTATAATTTCCACGTTGGCATCTCCCGCCAAAGTATTTACACCTCAAGGACTGGGAATGGGTCTCACTGCTTCTCTCAGTCCTTCTGAGTTCCCCTGTGGGCATGTGTGTGTTGTTTAAGGCATCTTTATTTGTAACTTTATCTTTTCCAACTTTATTGAGATCGAATTGACATACGACATGTGTAAGTTTAAGGTGTATTGATTTGCTACGTTAATATAGTACAAAATGATTACTGCCATAGCATTAGACAACACCTCCATCCCGCTGTGTTTTAAGAATACCCAAAAGATTTTCATTGGATGAATGCATGAATGAATGTTGGTTGGTATTGGAAGTCATTTTAACCCAGACTAATGAGCTGATTAGACTGTACCCTAGTCATATACTACAGAGATTTGTTTGGACTTCATCTCTTGGGGAATATAGAGCCATAAAGTGTTCTAAAACAGAGGAGTGATCTAAACATCTGTGTTTGAGGAAGTAGTTCTCACTATAATGTGACAGATTGTCTCATTTGTGAGAGGCTGGAAGTTGGAAGGGCAGTTAGAAAACTACCGTAATGGTCTGGAGAAGATATCAGAAGGCTTGAGTGAGTAGTGACCTGAGAGAGATTTACAAGGTAGAATTAGAATCCAGCTCCAATTTTCGTGACCAATGGAATGGGAAGGAGGGAAAATCAGTGATCCCAGTTGACTCAAATGAAACTAAGCTTGGCTTTCAAATAGATTTCTACTCAACGATTAAAAAGAGAAAGAATCTAACACTTAGGCACTAAACATAATTAGCTTCTTGCTGTTGGTTTAGAATAACAAAATTTAGTGAATAAGAGTTGCCTAACCAATAGGATTTACATGGATATGTGATAGAACAGATTTATATAGAGTATGTAACATAAATATTACTTTTATAGTGTACAAAATATGCAAATATACAAGTAAAGAGTATATTCGGATGTCGTTAAGTATAATCAGGGCAGCTACGTGTGGTCTCACAGGTTGTGCACAGCAGAAATCTAGGGGACAACAGTAATAATAGCAATAGGTCACCCTGTAAAGCTATTGTATATCTCCCTTATGTTTCAGCACAACATATTCCTAGACTGTTGGCTTTAAAGAACACATAAACTGCCTAGGATGGGAATTTGATGGAATTGCAAAGTTTAATCATTGGATGGGAGCCCTTCTGTGGCCAGGTCATTAGTGTCCGATGTGTGGTGGGTGGGTGGGATGGTGATGGTATTTTTTCATGTTGAAAATGAGAGACGTCTTTCTCCCTTTAAAGGACTCGAGAGATTATGCTCTTGTACTCCATTCTGACAGCAACGGGAAAATTCAGTTTTTTGTTGGTGGTTATGTTTTAAGGCTTCGCGGTGTATGACTGTCCTGTGCCACTGTGCTCAGTGTTTCTGCATCTTGTTCAAAGCAGGCGATGTGGGATGACACGTGGACCTCACCATTAGAAGGGATGAATTCACAGAAGCGGACGAAGGAAATACAATCCCTTCTGTTCCTTCATAACAATCAGATGTGGCTTTAAAGTTGGTGTGGATTTTGCTCACATGCTTCAGGGGAAATAGTTTCAAAATGTGACTATGGACCAGAATGTAGGTTTGGCTCGCTCTCAGCTGTGGCCTGTTGTGGCTTGTGTTTCTAAACCATCGCAGCATTTCTCCGTGGCCCGAGACCTCGCTGGAGGATGCAGGGGGCTTTGCAGAATGTGTCAGAGAGGAGCATGTTGCTGGATGTCAAACGGCCAAGGGCCAAGGGAAGAGAAAGGAGCCTTGTTAATTTCCAACCCGCCCTGGGCCACTTTGCATTGTAGACTGTCTCCGGATCCTCGGGCCCTTGGGACCCAGTTGCCAAACTGGGGTCTGGAATGGGGCCCCGGGCACAGTGCATGTAGTGTGCAAAGTTTTGTGTTTCTCCATGGTTATTCATCTAGTGGAAACATGTCAGGCTGCCTCCGCCAGGGCCATGCATTTATTTTAAAGAATTTTAGAAAGGAAATCTATCACTTACCATCTTCCTCCCTCTTTGGGCGTGTTTGTTGTGATTGGAAATCATTCCAGCCCACACGGTTGTGGCTCCCCGCCCCCCCCACCCTTTGTGCCCCTATGTTAAACAGCCCTCCGTGCAAATAAACGGAAAAGGGCAGAGTATTTTATTCAGCTACAGAAACAGGAGCAAAGTTAGACTCCAGAGAACGGAATCGTGTGACCATGGCTTGTGTCCCCTGCTGTGTGCTTTCTTTTCTCCTCCACGGGGCCAGGCCAGGAGGTAGGGCAGAGGCTGAGGCCTTGGCCATGCTGGCTGGGAGCCCAGACCCCGGTAATTCTGCTGTAAACAGGACTCCTGGCCCTGGTTTTTGAGTAGAATTTGCCTGGGGTCTATCTGGACTATTCCAATCAGGAAAGGAAATTCTGAGCTGCTCTGAGCTTGATTAAAACCTAACGGGAACGTGGGCTTTCATTTTTGTTCTCTTTGTCCTACTAGACCTGAAAATAACAAGCAATTGATCATTGTATTGTTAGTTCCCAATTAAAAGACTTTTTTTTAATGTGTATTTTATTTTTGAGGGAGACACACACACACGCACACGCGCACACACACACACACACACACACACACACACACACACTGAGCGTGAATGGGGTGGGGCCAAGAGAGGAGACAGAATCTGAAGCAGGCTCCAGGCTCCAGGCTCCAAGGTTTCAGCACAGAGCCTGAAGCAGGGATGGAACTCACAAACCGTGAGATCGTGACCTGAGTTGAAGTTGGGCACTTAACCAACTGGGCCACTTGGGCGCCCCTGTGATATATGTGATTATTATATATAATCATTGTATTACGTACAATCATCTATGTTCTGGACAAAAGAACTAGAAGCCAGCTTATGGCTCTGTGTGAAACAGCAAACCAACAAACAAGATCAGTACCAAGGTAGGGTGCCTGGTTGGCTCAGTCGGTTGAGTGTCCAACTTCGGCTCAGGTCATGATCTTGGGGTTCATGGGTTCCAGTCCCGCATCCAGCTCTTGTGCTGACAGCTCAGAGCCTGGAGCTGCTTCGGATTCTGTGTCTCCGTCTCTCTCTGCCCCTCCCCTGCTCACGCTCTGTCTCTGTCTCTCAAAAGGTGAATAAACATTAAAAAAATACTTTAAAAAATACAGATTAGGAGCAAGGTTAGAAGTGAAAATGCAAGGGCTCTGTTGGCAGATAATTCACTCTGTTTCTCTATCTGTACAGTGAAGGTAATGTTTACTAATCAAAGTCAATCTGTACTTCTGTTGTGAAGAACAATTACTTCTTAAACGTTCGGCCTTATTATTAATGTTGACCCTTGAAAATGTTAGCAAAATCCGAGACCTTGGTTTACAATTAAAGATGTGTGAAAAACAACATACTCAGGAAGCATCGAATACAATTGTGTTGACTTGTGGCCACTAATACTTTTAATTTTTTACTTGATAATAATTTATTAGCATGGATGATGATTAAAAAATGGTCAATCCTTGCAGAATACCATATAGTTCATGAAGCACTTTTACATGAGCTATTGAATTTTTTTTAAGTTTTTAGTGTTTCTTTTTTTTTTTTTCTCAACGTTTTTTATTTATTTTTGGGACAGAGAGAGACAGAGCATGAACGGGGGAGGGGCAGAGAGAGAGGGAGACACAGAATCGGAAGCAGGCTCCAGGCTCCGAGCCATCAGCCCAGAGCCTGACGCGGGGCTCGAACTCACGGGCCGCAAGATTGTGACCTGGCTGAAGTCGGACGCTTAACCGACTGCGCCACCCAGGCGCCCCAAGTTTTTAGTGTTTCTTTTTGAGAGAGAGAGAGAGACAGACAGACAGACAGACAGAGCATGAGTGGGGGCGGTGCAGAGAAAGAGAGGGAGGCACAGAACCCAAAGCAGGCTCCGGGGCTCTGAGCTGTCAGCACAGAGCCTGACGTGGGGCTCAAACTCATGAGCCATGAGATCATGACCTGAGCCAAACTTGAATGCTTAACTGACTGAGCCACCCAGGTGCCCCCCTCTTTTAAAAAAATTTTTTTTAATGTTTACTTATTTTTGAGAGAGACAGAGACAGAGTGTGAGTGGGGGAGGGGCAGAGACGGAGAGGGAGAACTATCTTTTTCTTAATGGAATAAAAACTCATACCCTAGGGGCACCTGGGTGGCTCAGTTGGTTAAGTGTCCGACTCTTGCTACACGCTCAGGTCATGATCTCATGGTCTTGAGATCGAGCTCCGCATGGGGTTCTGCACTGAACGTAGAGCCTGCTTGGGACTCTCTCTCTCCCTCTCTCTCAGCCCCTCTCCCGCTCTTACTCTCTCTTAAGATAAATAAGTAAACATTAAAAACATTCATACTCTATTTCTCCTGCTCTCAACATATGCTAGTATTCTTTCCTTAGCCATCACCTATAGCAAAGGGGAGCTTATGAAAGTCTCTGTGTTTTGTAAGGTGCTGTCACACATGGTGGGTGGAGAAAGACAAAACAAAAACATTTAAGTTGTTAATTGTCTGTATATTGGGGGGGCTGTTTATTTTGTATAGGACCGAGTTCTTGTCATTATTATCATGTCTGTACAAGGAAAAAATGTGGGTTAAATAGCAGACATGATAATTAAGCTCGACATCATCTCATATCATCGCTTGTTAAAAAGATAAATACGCAATAACCAAGTCACCAGACTAACGTAATGAGTTTGCCCCCCTGAGCTACGTCTTGCTGCGTGGTCACCTACCCACCCCCCCACCCCCACCAGAGAGGCTTGCAACATGAAAGACTCACCTTTTTCTGCAGGAAGAGCCTTATTTCTCTTGCCCTGAATCCTCACGCATGAAGTGGAGAAGATATCTCCACGTGGCCCTGTAGCGTATTGCCACGAGTCCTCAAATTATAAATGTGGTATTTAGATTATGTCTGAAGGAAGCTTTATTAAAAGAAGAAAAAATTTAATAACTGTCATATCCTGATAACGGAGGTAACCTGCCATCCCAAAGGGGGAACTGATCTTGAGAGTAAGGTCACCTACAAGGACCCCTCCTCTGGATTCCCATCTCCTGAGCTCACAGATTCTAGAGGCTCTTCTGTCCTCTCTGGACGGTGGGATGGTGGGAATTCATTCCAGATCTGGGTGGCGCTTGTGGACCTTCCAGAAGCTCCCACACATCTCGCAATCAGGGCTTGATGTGGGTTCCACGTTCTTGAGGTTTAATTCCCTCTTCCCAAGCCTGGCTTCATCATCATGCAAACACAGAACTAGTATCATTGTGCCTTCTCTCCGCTTCAGAGGTACCCACCCTCTTCCCCACATTGTGGGAGAAGGGACCCCTGCTTAGTTTTCCTCTCTGGTCCCTGAAACTTCATACCAGTCCTTGCCAAGCTTGTCCTAGTGCTGAGCATTATTAAGTTGGGGCATCCCACCCTTATAAGACTTCTGCTTGGAGAGAAACCAAGATTGTCCCCAGCTCCTTCTGGGGACAGGTGCTAACCTGCAGCAGACAACTCGCTGACTCTCCTCTGCCGTCACCATTTCGTGTGAACTTGTCACTTTGTTCGATAACTCGAGAGCTTTCACGCTCTTTTTCACCACGACCCACGAAAGAAAATATATTAGACATTGCAATATATAAAGACATGTGTATGATTGATACAGGTCTGCAGACATCTATCCATGTGAGTTTCCTCACCTTTGCTTCATGCATGCTGATATTTTCCATTCTGTTCTGTTCTATTTATTTGTTTATTCATTTATTTTTAATGCTCATCAAGATTCACTAAATTAATTTTCATGGTTGTCTAAGGAGTCACGAGCTGGGGTTTGAACAGCACTGTGTTAATTAATGCATCTGACTCCCTCTCCCCCATTTCTGAGACACTGTGACCTCACTGGGCGCAGGAAAGAAAAAGTGTCTATTTCTTCTTGTATACTTGGTATACTTTGGTGCCCTTCACTAGCAGATGCTCAGGTAAATACTTGTTGAGGGAAGAACTCAGCCTGAGTGTTTCTGCCCATGCTTATCTACCTTGCAGGGCATTTGTAAGAACTGAGTGAGATCATGTATTTAGGGCGAGAACACAGGGCTTTGCACCAACAGATGCTCAATGAACATACGTTTCTTTGTGGTTTTCTAGACTAGCTCTCCCTCCAATTCACCATCTGATTGCACTGCAGCTTTTGTTTTTTGTTTTATTTTGTGTTTTAAGTGTAATGAGGGTTTGAACTCCATTAGCCTAAGGTCTCAGTCAGCCCAAGGGCTTTATAATTTTCTGAGTTGCCATAGAGTCAGGGCCAAATTGCTCTTCCAGAACAGTCTAAAAGTACGGGAAGGTCTTGGGGGAGAGTTCTTTTGGTCGTACCCTGGCCTGGGACTCATTTCTCCATGAAAAGTAGAGACATGAGCTCATTAGAACTTCTAAAATGAAAATGGCTTCCACGTTTTAAAAGATTATATAGTAAGTTTAAACTTAACATGAACTATAGAGTGTTTTGTGAATTGAAAGTCTCCATGAGGGCTCAACATTTCAGAGCCACAACACCTAAATTAAGTCTGATGTCACAGAAAGGTGGTGACTTTTGATTCCACCAGAAACTGGTGGTGGGGCTCGGGAGATACCATTTCTTCATCCGCAGAAAGGAGAATCTCACACATCCTCAAAATTCTGTGACCTCAACCATGAACTTGGGAGTCCTTCATTTTACATTTGCTGGAAGGTATTAACCATCGAGGAGATAACATTCCAATGAAAACACACGTCTCGGTGGCAAAGTCTGAATCAAATACGATGCCTGAAACCTCTTCTGTCTGTTAACAGTTTTCTTGCTGCTCTCACGTAGCAGCACTAACTAGTGTCTTACTGAGCTGAGAGCCAAAGAGGCAGGTTGTTATCTGTAGAAACTAAGCCTCCGACACCAAGCTCTTGCATGAATCAGCGCCGTCGTCTGTTTCGAATTGTACTTGTCCATGAAATGTGAGCTTTTTGTTTAATGCGGTGTGAACTGATCATTCGCATCTGGGTAATTTAACCAACCCACTTGCTGCTTTCTTCTAGGTCAGAATGGCTCAGAGGATAACGGAGTTTCAAAGTCTAGCGGAATACGAAGTCTTTCGCCTTCGGCTGTCTGGATTCAATTAACGAAGGCCAGTAAGTGAATTCCATCTCCTACCGGCTGGTACCTGTGCTTCTTTATAAGTTCTTAACGAGCAGGCGGTCCTGAAGTTAGAGGGGGTGATTGGGACCGCCTGACCTGCGTCGGACCCCTGTAACTGCTTTGGCATTAAATTCACGAATTTTTCAGACATCTAGGAAAAATAAAATGCTCGGTGTGGAGAGGTTATCAGGGCGGTTCTCTGCCACCAGCTCCATAATACGGAAGCTTCGCATGTGCTCTTTCTAGGCATTGCCCTCTACGGAGGTTCTGATGGAGAAGAAAATCAGATAATAAGTGGTTCACCTTGAAAGCTAAGCTCCCCCCTCCCCCGGCCCCCACCCAATGTCAAAAGGGACTCCCTTACCTTTGTTGTTTTCAAAGGAACACGCCTTCAGCTTCCATGCAATTCGGGGGCTGTGCCATGGAGAGGGAACAAGAAGCTCATGTCAGGCAGTGGTCTTCTCTTAGTTCGTCTTGCCCATTGTGTTGACCTCCGTGTCCTACTCTTCCTTCCCTGTAAGAGAAGGTGCTTGTCCAGCTGCGTCCCTCCCCTGAGAATGCCCCTGCATGGGTCCCATCTCCTGCAGGACTAAACCCAGCCTTTGAGCCTGGCTTTCAAGGGCTCCGTGACCCAATCCCCTTCCCAGCCTCGTCTCTAACACCCCGTCCTCACCCTTGGCTCTTGTTCTTTATCTGGTGTGATCTCTAGCCCCTTCTTCCCCTGCCTGCCTTGCAAGACTCCCTCATGGGTCAGCCCCTCGGGGCAGCCTTTCTGGGACCCACTGTACCCGGCTGCTGCACACATCTCCGCCCTGTACTCACCCCGTCACATCCAGATTACACTTTTCCTTTTCTCTTCCTCCTGCTAGATGGGCGCCCTTCAAGGGCTCCCTCACTGTCGAGGCAGCATAGTGCAGCAATGAAGGGCACGGTGCCCGGAGCCTCACTCCCCAGGGTCTAAACCCGGTTTTGTCATCTACTGACTGTGTTAGACTCCATCTCCTGCCCTACTTCTCTTCTCTATCGAATGGGGGCCATAAAAACCCCTACACTGCAGGCTTTGTGGGTGTGTTAGATGCAACAGCGCTTATGAAGTACTTGAGACCGTGGCAGGACCTGGTGAGAGCTACGGAAGCGTTGTCCCTTGTTAGTGTCCACTACGCTAAAGACTAAGTTCCGCGAAACAGCGCATTTTCCCCTTGAAGACGAGCGCCATGCAAATTGCAGCAATGATTTGTAGGCAATGCATAAAATTTCTGGGAATTTTAGAACATTTGGCTGAAGGAAGCTGAATGAAAATAGGGGCGCCTGGGTGGCTCAGTCGGTCGAGTGTCTGACTCTTGATTTTGGCTCAGGTCATGATCCCAGGGTCGTGGGATCGAGCCCCGCATTGGGCTCCTCACTGAGCATGGAGCCTGCTTGAGATTCTCTCTCCCTATTTCTTTCTCTCTCTCTCTCCCGGCTTGTGCTCTCTCTCTCTCTAAAATAAAAATTTAAAAATAATAATTTTAAAAAGAAATATATTTTATGAAATCTTAGGGGTTTTTTCACTTATTCCTCATTACATAGCTGAGTCACCAGCCTGGGAAGCCATCACTGCTCCTTTGATTCCAGATGCTTCTAAGTGTATGAGCCTCTTAAAAGTCTCTTAAGCCTATTTTAGGTTCCTTTAAAGCCTGTCATCGTTTGGGCTGCTGTAACAAAAATGCCAAAAACTCAAAGGCTTGTAAATAACACACTTTTATTTCTCACAGTTCTAGAGGCTAAGTCCAAGCTCATGGCACCACGGATTCCATGTCTGGTGAGAGCACACTTCCTCACACTGTTGCCTTCTCAGTGTTCCCTACACAGTTGCCTCCTAGCTCTCCAGGGCCTCCCTTGTAAGGGCACTAACCCTAGTCCTGGGGGCTCCACCCTTATGACCCAATTGCCTCACAGTGGCCTTCCTTCCTAATGCCTCCAGGGTAGGATTTCTTTCTTTCTTTCTTTTTTTAAATGTTTTTATTTATTTTTGAGAGAGAGAGAGAGAGAGAGCTCACAAGTGGGGGAGAGGCAGAGAGAGAGGGAGACACAGAATCCGAAGCAGGCTCCAGGCTCCGAGCTGTCAGCACAGATGCCAATGTGGGGCTCGAACTCAAGAACCACAAGATCATGATCTGAGCTGAAGTTACACACTTAACCAACTGAGCCACCCAGATACCCCTTGAGGGTGGGATATCAACATATGAATTGGTGGGGGGGGGGGACACAAATGTCCAGATAAAAGCACCTCCCACCCCTGCACCTTCACAATATCCGTGACATGTGAAGACGTCTGCTCCCACTACTCTGCTGGTGTTGAACCCGCCATGAATGACCTCCTTTTAAAAAAAAAAAAAAATGCCATGTCTTTCCTCATGCCTCATTCTCCTTTTCCTTTCTTCCAAGGCTGTTACTGTTGATGTCCCACTACCCCACCCCTCACCCCTGCTTCTTCAGGAAGCTCTTCCTCCACTCACCCGAACAGCCTTGCCTGCTTTCCTTGGCTCCTGGGCAGGACCCTCTCCCTTGCCTGGACCCTCTCTACTGCCCCCAGCAGCTGGGTTGGGGGCCTGCCCAGTCACTCTCTCCTGTTCTTCTAGTGATATATTTCTCCTCAGAGAAGTCACTACAAGGGTGATTTCCAGATTTGAATCTCTAGCCCCGACTCCTCTTTTGAGTTAAAATTGCTCTCTGGCCATTTCAGCTGGGGGGGGGGGGTGTCTCTTCAGTTTCAGTGTGACCAACCAACTTGGTTTCCCCCACACCTGCACCCAGGGTCTGTCAGGAGAGATCTCTTACAGCCATCTCGTCTTGTAACTACAGCCATCATTGACATGTTCGTGTCCTTCAGCCCCTTGAAAGTGTCACCAAGCGCTGCTCCTCTCTCACAACAGTTTAGATTTGCATCTATTCTCCATGTTTGTCACCTCTGGCAACAGCTTCTGCTCAAGACTCCCGCTCTGGTGCCCCACTGCAGGACTGACGTACAATTTTCCTATCTGCTCAGAAACCTTAAGTGGCTCCTTCTGACTAATCAAGAGCCAAGTCCAGGTCCTTCTGCCTGGATTCCAAAGCGCCATGTAACCTGATCCCAACCTACCGCATCGAACGTATTTCTAGAACCTTCTCCAGACGTTTGCGGAATACCTGCTTTCTTCCAGGCACTCTCCTAGGTTCCTAGTGGGATCAAAGGATGAAGGAGGTAGGCCCCCTCCTCCAAGACCTTCACAGTGAGGTGGGAGGTTGGAGGTAGAGAGTGTTGCCAGGCACAAAAATTCTAATCATAACATAGGTGCATTGTCCAAAGCAGAGTAAGTGCCAGGAGGACCCAGAGAAAAGAGTTATCAGTATAGATGCATCCTATGCTATAACTTAGATAGTCACTTTCTGTCAACTTGAAACATATTGGTATTTCTTTTTTATTTTTATTTATTTATCTATTTATTTATTTATTTGAGAGAGGTGGGGAAAGAGAGAGAGAGAGAGTGCATGTGTGCACACACACAAGCCAAGGAGAGGGGCAGAAATAGAGGAAGAGAATCTTAAGCAGGCTGCACATCCAGCATGGAGCCCGATGCGGGGCTCCATCCCACGACCGTGAGGTCATGAACTGAACCAAAATCAAGAGTCACGCAATCAACCGACTGAGACATCCAGGCACCCGTAAACATATCAGTTTCATGAGCCATTTTGTTAGCAACAGGTCCAAACGATTCTTGGGAAACCAGACTATTCAACATTTTTTAATAGAAAAGTGTAAGTACTTTACCCCGAAATAGGTTGATTTTTGAGGTAGATTGGAAGGGTGTGCTTTCTTGTCACTATTCGGGGGGTGGGGGAGGGCTACACTTTGCCTGAATTTCTATTTTTGAAAGAGCTCTTTTAAAACATATTGCTATTGGTAAATCCTCTATTGAATTTTTATATGAATGTCAACATCCAATACTGGGCTAAAATCAAAATGGTCTTCTCAGAGATTAGCTCTTTTGTCAAATGCATAAAAAAGGATGGATTTCAGGGAAGGTGAGACTGATAGTCAATTCTGCACTCTTTTTTTGTGAAAAGCTCTAATTCTAACAGCACCCCTCAGCTGCTTCCTGTGTGACCCTCACAGATAAATCTGGGGTGAAAACTCTGACCTGAAGCTCTGGTAAGAAGATCTCACATCAAGAGAATTCATTTCTGTGGAATTTCCCAGCCTACACTCATGGTCTGGCATTCATGAGACTCTGTTGTGTTTGGATGAGAAGAAGAATTCTCTGTGACCTTGAAACTTTTGTTTTGGATGGCTCCTCCTTCTATTACTTCCTCATTGCATTAATGGCTGCCCATGGATCCAAGATAAACCACCTTCCCATGCCTGAGAGACTGTAGTTTAAACATTCGATGTTCTGTTGCTGCGTTATTAGGCTCAGCCTCCTAAGTTGCACTGTAAAATTCTAGAAGGTAAACAGTTGGGCATATATTTTCATGTGTGTCAAATTACAGGGGACACACACACGTTTTGCTACCTCTTTGAACCCTGAATGAGATTTCAAGAGTGTGCACCTCGGGGAGGATCCCTGTCTTTGCATCCCGCCCCAGACCCACCTCTACTTTTCCCCTCACCTGAACATCTGAGCCAATGGAGAATAAACAGACAAGTGCCACCCCACCCTGTCCTATGGGCAGCCCCACCTTACAAACACACACACGTTCCCGCACACATACAAGCACACGTATACATACCTGCCTGCAACCCTCTGCCCCCAAACATGCACATACATACTGAAGGCTTTATAAAAGGCTCTCTTCAAACATGCACCGGATGTTTGCACAGAGTCCAAGGATGGGAAGAGAGTGTCTAGAGGCAATCTCCGAATGTTTCTCTCTTTTGTCTTTGCACTGTACCCTTTCACCCTTCCTCTTAGCCAAAACAGATTTCCATGAGACCTTATTCCTCACGGCTCCTGGCTTTCCTTCTGTCACTGTCTTCTCTCCCTGGCAGAGCTCCAGCCTGAGGTATCCCTCATGTAGATGCTACTGGGATCTGTTTTTCCAGAGGTTATTCCGAGCCTTCCCCACTCTGCCCCTTCCTTTTAGAACCAAAGACATTGGCAAGTCCGTTAGACCATCTGGACAAGAGAGAGCTAAGCCCAGGACGGGGAGCCAGCCCTGGGTCCCATCATTAGTTTGTTCAAACCAGTAGAGCTCTGGTACCAGTAGTTCAGCAATGGCCGGAGCCAGGTACTGATACTGTGATATCAGAGCTCACGGATCTAAATAGGACCCTCATCCCCTAACACTCAGTGGCCAGTTGCACCCCCCTCTGAGGAAACCTATGAGCCACACCACCCTATGGCATGTCAGCTTTCATTTGTCAAGTTTGGGCAAGTCACTGTGCCAAAAACCACTGGGTGGGTGGATACACATTTGCACGAATAGTTTTCAGTCATTATTGCAGACAATCTGGGGCCTCAGCGGTGGGATTTGATTTGAAAAGGATGTGCAAAAATACAGAAAGAGAAGAGTGAGTAAGCAGTGATGGACATGAGAAGATGTTTAGAACAGCAGAAGCCTAGAATGAGCCTGGGCTTGCAAAGATGCAAAGGTGGTTAAAAGGGCTTTTAAACTCTCTTTAGACAGAAGAAAGTGGGAATGGGGATCACAGAGGGGATTTAATGAGCAAAGGGGAGGCTGGGCTAAGGGATCCCTCTAGCCCTGGGAATCAGTGATTCTCCCAGACAGATGTCCGTGTTCCATATGAGGTCCACACATGTCCACGGATGTGAACTAGGAAGGTAACTCTAGAGGCGGAAAGATCGGCTACTGCAACGTCATTAGTGATTATTGCTTTTCACCCACAATGTTTAATGTGGCTTCCAAAATTACCGAATTGATTCCCGGGGTATAGTTTATTTTCCGCAAGATTCTGATTTGTTCAGGGTGCTCCCTCATGAGCTGATAATACTCTACACTTACACAGCGACTTTCATCTGTGGATCTTAAAGACTTTTATAAGCATCAGTTAGTTTTCAAGTGTGACTTTGAAATTATTTGCACACCTGTGAAGTGTGGCTAGTAAACACTTTTCCACCCAGGCAAAGCCAGAATACTGAGATGGACGGTCTCCTGGGTGTCCGACTGCTTGTGGATGAGACCCTGGTACTGATGCCCAAATGAACTCCAACCTCTTCTCACCGTTTAGTCCCACCACTTACGTCAGATCTTTGTTTCGACGTTGAACTATCAAATAACATGTGGAATTGGGGAGAACTTTCCAGACTTCTAATCAGTGTGTAGATTTGAGAACTGTGTATCCCTTCTGGCTTTACAAAATTGGAGCTGCTTTATAGCCTGTCACACGCATAAACTGAAACACAGAACCAGAGCCGTCTGGAAGGTTCTGGAAGCTTCTGGGACAGGATCGAACACTTTATTGTTGTGTCTCCACCCCACCCCCTGTCCTACTTCCCAAGCCTGTTAACCATTTAACCCTGTTTAACTAGTCATAGGGAATTCCTCCAAGGTCCAAGGTGAAGGGAAAAGCTTGCACATTAGAGGCTCCCCCCAACTCCTACCCCACGGTTCTGACTCTGGCACTGACATTTTCCTAGTTGAAATCCAAACACTACCTGCTGCCTTAATTTCCTCTGCATTTGTCCCTCCTTAAACCCCTACCATCCAGGGTCTACTCTCTCTCCTCCAATGAATTCACTTTCTAAAAGTCTTCAATGACTTCCGACAATTCCAAAAGGCACTTCTCAGGCCATTCCACCTGACCTCCCTGATGCTATTGCCGGAACTATCCGCCTCCTCGAAAGTCTTTCTTTGACCTCTGTGGCCCTGAAATTCCCATTTTCCTTTCGCCCCTCTGACGATTTCTCTCCCTCCTTCTGAGGGCATTTCACAAGGAATCCCACCAGCCTTTGTGGTCCTGGCTCATCTCTGACCCTCCTCATGGGATCAAGTCTTGCCTTCCCGTCTCTGACAGGAATAGGGTAGCTCTCCCTGTCTCCCAGACTGAACAGCTGCAAGGTTATATCCATACTTCACTTCTTTTCATTTTCTACACCAAGGGGCTCACTGAGTTTTTGTTTTCCTTCTGAAGTAGCTCTTAACATTCATGGCCACCTCAACTCAGGCCCCAAACCTAGGGCGTTTCCCCCAAACTCTTTTGATCGTGCACATTAACAAAACATGTTCATATATCGACCTCAGATTTTAAAAGTGTTTTTTTTTTTTTTAATGATTGAGATATAATTCACACTTCTGGTTTTAGGTTGCATATGTATTATACACTGTATTAGTCTTCTGATATTGCCACAGACTAGGTGGCTTAACGAACAGAAATTTATTTTTGCACAGTTTTCGAGGCCAGAAGTCTAAGATCAAAGAGCCATGAGGTTTGATTTCTGGCAAAAGCTCTCTTCCTGGCTTATAGACCACTACCTTCTCACTGTGTCCTCACAGGGTCTCTTCTCCATGCATGCATAGGAGTCGGGGTGGGGGCTGGGGGTACAGAGGGAGACAGGAGAGAAAGATCTGGTGCCTCTTCCTCTTTCTATTAGGATGCTAGTCCTATTTAAATACGGCCCGACAATTATGAGCTTGTTTAGCCTTAGTTACCTCCGGAAGGCCCTATCTTCAAATACAGTTATGTTAGGGGTTAGAGCCTCAGCACGTGAATTTGGTAGGGACGCGTGTCTTGTTGGTAACACACACATTTTCTATTAAACTATTTAAAATATACGCTAAAAAATATGGGCACTTTGAAAGTAAATACACATAAAAATTCCAATATTTTCTTCCCACCATCTTTGTGGATTTCCTTAAGCATACCTGGAAGTACACATTGGTCATTCGAAACCACGGACGGTGATGATCGCAATGTCCTAAAGGCTCTGTCCGCTACCAGGCTTCTGCTCTGCCTTCTGTTACAGCCTCTGCATTAACCTATATAAAACACTGGTTTCTTCTCCCTTCCTCTGAAAACTTTGGTGCTCTGGGTCGCCCAGAGGACAGGCCAACTGCCAGCTTGACCTTCACGGCACCACATGTCCCACCATGACTTTTGCTTCAAGCCATTATTCTTCCTGATGGCTCGCTTGGGCCCCTTTCTCCTCCTCTGCGGGTCCTGGGCCTCTAGCTTGTTTCTGCACAACCTTGCCTGCTCCCTCCAAAATGTTCTCCCTCCCTCCCCAAAGCTCTGTCTCGTCTCTTGGTACATTCGCTGCTCAACAGTGTTCCTCATACTTTCGTGGGTGCCATCGTATTTTTCAGCTGGATCATGAGCTCCCAGAGCTCATGGTCCCGGAGTTTCTTCTCCATCTCCTGTCCTTCTTTTCTCTGGACACAGACTCTGAACCTGTCCTCTGTCACTGCAGTGCTTCTTGGTCCTCCTTCCAGAACGGCAAATCCACAGGGCAGCCTGAGCCTTCTCAGTGGGTGTTCTTGGGCAGAGACAGTCTTGGAGGCCTTGGAGGCAAGGACACCATCTGACTTGCTGGTCACATGTGTACCGTGGACTGAACGTGTTTGGGGCAGGCAACTTAACACTACTACATTCCTCAATTTATTCCAGCTCAGCTTCTTGCAAATGGTATTTCCCAGAAGTTGGTAATGTATTCTCCTAAAGATTTAATAGAAGAAAAGTTGGCTGCTTGTTGAGAAGTATGCTTTTGGCTGCCAACTCGGAGTGCCTTAAATTAATGTTGACAAATGCGAGATGTATTAGCACAGCATCCGTCTCTTTAGTGCCTGATGGGGCTCAAGACGCACGCGTAAATCATTCAGATGACAATTTTCTGGGCTGAGCACTTGGCATTTACCTATCACAAATCAGTGCACCTGTTCACAGATGGCAGCACCGGGACACTGAGGATGATTTGAGATGATGGCCACTCAAGGAGCAAAATGACTTTGAAACATTGAAAAGCAAGCCTGGAGCTATCTCCAAATATTCTTGAATTCCCCCTTTAAAACTCATCAGCATATGCTGACCTGGACTAAAATGAAGGTATCAGCTTACCTCCTGGACTTTCGCTTTACGGCCCTCTGGCTGGCAACGTAGCCATCCAGTTTCCAGTGCGTGCCCGGGGACCGTCAGTGCTGGGATGGATGGCCTCCGAGATCTGTTAGCTGAAACCCACCCTGCTTTGTGAGGTGAATGTGTACAGGCTGAAAATTAGTTTCTGGGTCTGTTTTAGGAGGTGATTGTCCAAAAAACTGAACTGGTTAATATTTAAGCTACCTATTTTCTTTCCTTATTTGCCTGATGAACTTGGCAGAGTGGGTGAATGTCATAATCGTGTTCGGAGTCCAAAAAATCATTTCGCAGTGTGTATTTCAGGTATAATACGGTTCAATGTCCTGAGCCAAGAGTATCCTGCCAACCCCTTTGGGTATCATGCAGTGGCACTGGGGTGTCGCACATGACTTGCACAGACCGTGCAGGCTCCCAGCAGGGGATATTTTGCAGATTAGCGTGTACGTGCCGCTCTCCTATAAGGATCAGTTACTGAATTTCCTCTGTGTTTCTTCATACGTTTTCATCGTAGCCACCTGGGTCTCTCACGTTGACAGCAGAGGGCTGATTTGGTGAGAGTGACAGGTTTGGGGAAGGGCCAGTGCTGTTCGCGACAGCTGTTCACAGAATATTTCTTTGAGACTTTTGATCCTTTTCTTTTCATGAGAAACCCACAGAGAAAGACAGGACCCACAGAGAGAAGGGGGCTGGGAGAGGGGAGGGATCAAAGGAAAAAGAAAAGAATGGAAAAAGAATGAAAGGAAGGAAGGGAGGGAGGGGGAGAGTGAGGGAGGAAGGAGGGAGGGAGGAAGACAGAGAGAGAGAGAAAGAAAGAAAAAGAAAAAGGACAAGAAAGAAAGAAAGGACAAGAAAGAAAGAAAAGAAAGAAAGAAAGAAAGAAAGAAAGAAAGAAAGAAAGAAAGAAAGAAAGAAAGAAAGAAAGAAAAAGAAGAGGAAGGAAGGAATAAAGGAAAGAAAGGGAGGAAGGGAGAAAGGAAGGAAAGACAAGAAAAGAAAGAAAAAGAGAAAGAAGGAAAAGGAGAGATGGTCTCGCAGTCAAGCCCACCCAGTTTTAAAACGCTGCTCCTCTGAGAAGAGTTTAGCTCAGGTCACACTTTCTCATCCAGCCTCCACCTTCCACTGTGGCTGTTGGCACGGGCCACTGGGACCATTACAGACAGCACCGGGGGTGGGGGGTGGCTGACTGTGCTGGCCTCCTTCTTTCTCCCGGGCTGGTGCTGAGGCCTGAGTGGGGAATACCCACGCTGGCTGCCAAGCGAAGCATTTTCATAGCCTGAGTCACCCAGACGGAGCTTTACTTTGTGAACACAAAACAGGCAAATCACAAACAATCACCCCAATCCTGGCAGGCGGGGGTGAGGATTATCGTGAAGTGCCATTAGGTGCACTCAGGAGAATTCTTAACCCCATTGTTCTGTGATTCTGTTTTGCGTGAGGGTGATGGCGAACTTCTAACAATGGGCGAATGTTCTCCCCTCCTCACTGTTTTCTCTAACTCCTGCTTTGAAGCACAAAACCGGCTTGACGTCTGGCAAGTCTGTGTTCATCACTGGGATTTAATTAAAATACACTGAGCCTCGCAGAAGCTTGTGGCTTAGAGTAATGGAAAAGTTTAGGGAATCAGGAACACAGACTGATCCTGGGAAGAAAGGTTAAATTTCCCCTCAAGCACTGGATTTCTTGCCTTCCATCTCCTCCCAGATGTGCCATTTACTCCTTCTTAAAAACAGCAAAGAGGATCAATTAATTTTATTTCAAGTATGTGGTATTTGCATATACAGAAGCGTTATCCAAGTGTTCATACTATTTCATATTCCTTTGTATTGGATTAATTTATAAACATCTATATAAATCCTAAAGTTTATTTATTTATTTTGAGAGAGACAGAGACAGCGCTAACAGGAGAGGGGCAGAGAGAGAGAGAGAGAGAGAGAGAGAGAGAGAGAGAGAGAATCCCAAGCTGGCTCCATGCTGCCAGGGCAGAGGCAGATGCGGGGCTCGAACTCTCGAAACCTTAAGATCATGACCCGAGCCGAAACCAAGGGTCGGACACTTAAGTGACTGACCCCCGCAGGCGTCCCTATAAACATGTATTTATCGAGCACCTACTATGTGTAGAGCAAATGTGGGGTGCGAGGGACGGCATGGTAAGAACTAGGCTGGCTTGGCTCCTTTCCTCACAGATCTTCTGAAGTCTTTGTGGTGCCTCTTGGTCTCTCCATCGTGTTAAGTGAGCTTGACTTTCACAAAGTGTCAAATACTTAAGAAAAAATAAATGGTTTTGGGGGGTATCTGGGTGGCTCAGTCGGTCATGTGTCCGAGTCTTGATTTTGGCTCAGGTTATAATCTCACATTTCGCGAGATCAAGCCCCGCATCAGGCTCTGAGCTGCCACCGAGGAGCCTGTTGGGGATTCTCCCAGTTTTGAATGCCGCACTCGTCACCAGCATATAATTACATATAATTGAATATATCTCTCTAATGGTGATGATATAGCAGTATTCTTCAAAGCATGATACACACGTTACTCCCACACATCATACATCATTTCAATAGCTCCGTAAATCAGTTGGTGGAGATTCCCACCGCGTTGCTTTAGTTGTTGGCTGAGAGAAGGCACTTTGGGACAGTGGCCTGACACACAGTTTTGGATCTGAGTCAACTGCATGTGTTTGTAAAAATTCCTATTTTTTTAAGCCTCCCTGCAGGTCCAACAGAATGAGAATCTCAGGAGTTGGGATCAGACATATGCATTTTCAGCAAGGACTCCCCCAGTCATTTTTGTTCAGAGTAAAATTTAAGAGTATTAGTTTTGAGCTTTTCTCATTAAAACCAGTGCAAAAGCAATCAGTCAATTGGTCAAACCAAACAAACCCAATCCAGTGTTTGGGGTGGGGAGCTGATATCAGACAGGTCTGTGATAAGTTTCCATCCCCCGCCCAAAGCAATAAATCATGATATGATATTGCTTATGTTCAGCTTGTTGGGCCAAGGACCTTTGTCATGTCATCTGATTTCTCACTTTCTTCCTTTGCAGAGTGAGGGCTTAGACCTAAGGATCTTTAGGCACCTTTCTTGTTAACATGAACACACTAAGCAGGTATGTGCAGTGGTGGCCAATACTTTTATCCCTTCCTGTCCATGTGACCTTCCTACATTCTACGTGAACATTGGCCGCCAGGAGATTAAGGCAGAGAGGAAGAAGATAGATGATTAGCACAACAGAAACAAGTCTTAGGGAAATTATGCCTTCAGACTTAATTCTAATTATTTCCTCTCGTCTTTTTCTTTCTGTGGAATAATGTTCTTTGTTCTGTTAGTGACTGAGTTCACCGTTTTAAGATTCGTTCTTGTATTAATTCATTTACTGAACACTTAGGAGTGTCTGGTATGTTCTAGGACAGGGCCATGTGTTAAGGATGTGAAAGTGCACAAACATTTTGACTTCAAAGGACCTTCCCCCTACTAAAATTGGTACAGTTTAGCCAAAGTAGTCCATTTTCAATTCTAGGCTCTTTTTCCTGAAAGAATGATGTAGGAAAGATTTTTAAAAACATTAAGACGAAAAAAAAAAAAAAAGACTAGTTTCTTAAATTGCAAACCTAAATTTTTGAAAGACAATTCCTACCCGGTCACATATCACTGTCATCCACATGAGTGAACGGACAAAACCCACAGCTGTATCATATGTTTCAGCCCTTCCCATCACTCATATAATCACATTCCCTGGGAACAAAGTAAGGCAGGTAGAATTTTTAAAGTTTTTGACTTTCTTGCCACAGAGATGCTTATGTTTATTTTATAACACCTACTATATTCCAGATAGTAAGTCCATATGGATTCATTTCCTGCTTTTCTAAATAACTTTTAGAGGCTGACAGTACACCCAAAGGGGGCCTCTAACTCATGACCCCGAGATCAAGAGTCCCATGCTCCACTGACTGAGCCAGCCAGGTGCCCAGAAAGTTTGTACCTTTTAATCCCCTTCACCTGTTTTGACTATAAGACCTCCTTTAAAAATAATATGTTGCAGCAGAGGGGCACCTGGGTGGCTCAGTTGATTGGGTGACCGATTTCGACTCAGGTCATGATTTCACTGCTCTTAGGTTCGAGCCCTGCATCGGGCTCTGTGCTGACAACTCAGCCTGGAGCCTGCTTTGGATTCTGTCTCCGTCTCTCTGCCCCTCCCCCCCCCTCACACACACACACACACACACACACACACACACACACACAACACACACACTCTCTGTCTCTCAAATATAAATGAACATTAAAAGAAAAAAAATCGTATTTCAGGGGCTTCTGAGTGGCTCAGTTGGTTAAGTGTCCGATTTTGGATGGGATCATGATCTCACAGTTCATGAGTTTGAGCCCTGCATGGGGCTCTAACCTGATAGTGCAGAGCCTGCTTGGGATTCTCTCTCTCTCTCCCTCGCTGTCTTCCCCTCCCCCACTCTCCCTCTTTTTCTCTCTCTCCAAATAAATAAATAAACTTAAAAAAATAAAAAAACAAAAATGATATTTCAAATTAATTTCCTCCTAATTATATTGGAATGTTTTTAATGACAAAAACTCATGAAAGGGTTAGCGTGTTTCAAAATTCTTGCTCGGTTGATATGACTTAAATGTTTTAAACTAAGGGGTTACCTGAATTTATGAGCTTCTCTGTATATCTTGGATTTATAAGTGGGGGGAAAGATTTGGATTTATCTTCAATTTATGATCAATTTTATATTCAGCAGAGAACTCTACCATGAAGTCATTTTACTCAACTATTGTAAATTCCACACAATTTGAACAGATTTTTTTTTTAAGTTTTATTTTTATTTATTTTGAGAGAGAGAGAGAGAGTATAAGCAGGGAAGGGACAGAGAGAGAGAGGGAGACAGAGAATCCCAAATAGTCTCCACACTATCAGCACAGAGCCCGACTCCGGGCTCGAACTCATGAACCGTGAGATCATGACCTGAGCGGAAGACCGATGCTTAAGCGACTGAGCCACCTAGGTGCCCCAGAACAGATTTTTAATTAAGGTTTACAGGTGAGTCACCATGTAAATTATGCAAACTTTTTCTTCCCCCCACAGAAAAAAACATGTACAGACCTTGCCCTTGTTTTGTAGGAAGGGCCCATGAATGAGCGTTAGAAGGCTTGCTCCCCACCCTCAGCAGTGAGACAGACATTCTGTGCCCTTCGTCTTCCTCAGTTTAAAAAGATTCCTCTGTGCTCCCACGTACATCTGCCCGTCACGGAGAGCCGCCTCTGTCATGGTTACGAAGTTAAAACAACTCAGGAAAAAATTGTTTCTACTTCCTTGTTTGTGTGTAAAGTAAGACCCAGGGTTCTGCAGTACGAGTTCAATGGTGAGCTGACCCCCACATGCAACTATGAGGTGGTGGGGGGCGGGGGGGAGTGTCCTGTCCTGGGGCAGCTAGAAGCATTTTCCCCAGAAGCTGGCAGAAATGTGAACCAACACTCGCTTCACGAGGCAACCTGCAGTGTCTGTGGGGAAGGCAGGCCCCTGCTGGAATGCGACACGGCCCTCGGCTCCCAGGCCTGGACCCACGGTGCACACAGCAGGAGGGCCTGCTGATGGGGCACCTCCACGCTCCTTGTGACACAGCCTTCCCGTCTCTGATTTCAGCCCTCTCCCGAAATGTCTCGTGAAATGGAAATCCTGAATGCTCTTTCCTGGTGCATTCTTCCTACGTGCTAAATGACTAATTTCATATAATTGAGGAAGCTTTTTCCAAAGACTAAAACTACACTCACTGCTGGAGAAAGTGTAAAAACATGTGTCGTGTGGGAGGGGGACCGGTATTTAAGGCCTGGCTGCATCTGCTTTTTATGAACACTTCGAGCTTCCCCGGACACACGCAGCACCTCCAACAGGCGGCCCCGGGAAGTGCAGTTTTTAAGAGCTGGCTTGGGCCAGCTTTTTACATTTTTATACTGAAAAGTCACCTCCTCCAAAACCTTTGGGGATTCTCAAAATTCCATATATATAAAACAAATTACATATAATACCAATTATATTTTTGGAAATTCTGGTATTTAAATACTAATGTTTAACATTTTATATGTATATATATAAAATATATATTTTATGTATATATTCTATTTATATATAATATATATTTTATGTATATATTCTATATGTATATATAATATATATTTTATGTATATATTCTATATGTATGTATAATATATATTTTATGTATATATTCTATATATATAACACATATTTTATGTATATATTATATATTTATATATAGTATATATTTTATGTATATTATATATATTTATGTATACATATTTATATACATATACATAAATATATATTTTTAAATATATACAAATATATATTATGTATATAATATATATAATTATATATATTATACATATATATGTATACACCAGTCACAGGCAGGCCAATGCACTGAACACCCACGTTGGTCCCCCAGATGGTCCCCACGTTACACATGAGGAAACTGAGGAAGCCAGAGGAAATTGTAGGAATTTGTCTTAGGTCAAACAGCTAGAAAGTAATGGAAGTAACCTTCCTGTCAGCTCCATTTGCTCCAAAGTGCATCATCTTTTTTTTTTTTTTTTAATGTTTATTTATTTGGGGGAGAGGAAGAGGGAGAGAGAATCCCAAGCAGGCTCACCCTCAGCGAGAAGCCTGATGTGGGGCTCGATCTCACGATGAGATCATGACCTGAGCTGAAATCAAGAGTCGAACGCTTGGGGCGCCTGGGTGGCGCAGTCGGTTAAGCGTCCGACTTCAGCTCAGGTCACGATCTCACGGTCCGTGAGTTCGAGCCCCGCGTCGGGCTCTGGGCTGATGGCTCAGAGCCTGAAGCCTGCTTCCGATTCTGTGTCTCCCTCTCTCTCTGACCCTCCCCCATTCATGCTCTGTCTCTCTCTGTCTCAAAAATAAATAAACATTAAAAAAAAAAAAAAAAAAAGAGTCGAACGCTTAACTGACTGAGCCATGCAGACAATCCTCCACAGCTCGTGATCTTAATGTCTGCAGTGTTGCCTCACCTTGATGACACAAGCATCTACTTTAGTTAATGGTTGACTCTGAGGACAAGCGAGGGAAGCTTTCCCATATAGACCCCGTGTATTTATTTTGAGCAGCACTTTTATGGCCTCCCATGCCATGTTCCCACTTTTCCTTAGCAGGGGCACAAGCAGAGAAGCTACGCAGGCTGTTTGTTCATCCCCTTTATCTGGACTATGTTCTACTCCTTATGTCTAATTTCCTTGTCACCATCTTTCACAGCCACCGAATCAATAGCCACATCTGTCCCTCTCACTTAAATTATGTCTACATATTTGTGGGAGTACCCAGAAGATCAAACTGCATGAAGTACGAAAACACGAAGACCACATTGCCTTGGAGATTGTATTGCAGGATTGAGCTCTGAAATGCAACACAGTTTTGTATTTTCCCTTTGTTCCAGGCTCTGACGGAAGGCTTTGACGTTTTACAAAGTATGCCCATGTCCTTTCGGCTGACAACTCAAACAGGCCTTCAGATAGAGATGTGTCACTTTGGGCATCGAGCTAAGACTGTGGCCGTCAGAAAGCCACCAGGCTGATGATGGACAGGTGACTCCGATCCCCCAGGCTGGGCTTGTTCACTCTCCTCTTGTAGGATGGCATGCTAAGTAGTAGGTTTGGCTGCCCCCTCTTCCTTGGCCCCCAAATGTCCTCAAGTGGGGTAAGCCTAACTCATCATGGTCTGGAACTTCCTCTAAGGTGGGAGCCACGTCTTCATATTTTCAGGGGCTTGGGCTGTGCCTGGCAGGCACAGAGTACACGCTTCTTAGCTGATGAAGAAGGAATAAATACATGTACACTCTTTGAGCAAATGGGAGACGAATGGCTTCTGCCTCTTAATATCACACCATTTTTGTGACAGTGTTCCCATAGAAGAATGTTTCAGCCCACAAGTTGGGAGCCCGTGGGGCAGCCTTTCAAATAAAGCCTCAGTGAAAGAACTGCAAACTTAGAAGATCTCCAAGAAAAAGTGCTCTGCACAATAAGTGGAAAACATGGCTTGACTCGGAGTCTTTCTCACGCCTTCCCCATTTACCCCATTTTGGGACTTCAGGAGGCCCTGAATCTGTAGCCCGTGCTTTAAAATGCGGGGCCCCAACCTAGAGCTGTGCTGGGGTGTATGCCGAAGGAAGTAAACCACAGTGCCTAAATATAAATACAAAAGGCTGAATGTAAACACTGAAGTTTTGGGCGGTAACTTGTAGCAACTTCCACAAATGCTGTATCACAGCAAACATGACAATGACAGTGAAGTCATTTATTTGTTTCAAAAGAAAGTTACTATTTTCTCCAGATACTAATATACCCCACAAACATTTATGAAACCAGTCTTTCTCAATTTGCTTCTATTGCAAACAGATGAGCTGGTGTCTCTATTGCAATAAAAAGCCGTGAACATACCAAGGTCTGAGAGGCATTTGGAGAGCAGGCACGTCCTATTACAGCGCCCCCCCCCCCCGCCCCCCACCACGGTCTTCTCAGGGTCTTGCACGTGGTGCCGAGAGAGCCGGTGGAGGCGTGGCCAGGAGGGGACATCCTAGAGGCACAGCTCTAGCTTTTCAATTCTATTCCACGGATGTCTACATCCAAGATCCCTCCTCTTCAAGGAGGAATTCTGAAAATGTGCGCTCGGCTCAGCCCCACCAGCTGATTATAGGAAAGGCCACCACTTTGAGAATTCAGTCTTTCATCATGTTGTAACATGGAGAGGACATTTCCCCGCCCACCTTAGGACCCCTGACGGAGCCTCCCACAGCCAGAAACTATCCTTGCATTTGCGGGTTCTCTTCCTGTGGCACTTAGAATCTGTCTGGTGAGACAGTTGTTTATATGTACCTCGTGTCACATCCTAGGCTGCTTTCACGACTGACTAGTTCTCTGTGTTCGTGTTTTCCTCAGCCCTTGCTTTGGAGGACAGGGAACTTGGATTTGAATCCTGGCTTTCCTGCTTCTACTAGCCATGAAAACCCAGACAACTTATTTCTCCCGTTTCGGCTTTAGCAAAGTAACAATTTCTACCTCCTCGTGTTGATTTGAAGATTAAATAAGGTAGCATGATGCTGGGGGCGCCTGAGCGGCTCGCTCGGTTAAGCGTCTGACTCTTCATTTCGGCTCAGGTCTTGATTTCATGGGTTCGTGGGTTTCAGCCCTGAGTCAGGCTCTGTGCTGACAGCGCGGAGCCTGCTTGGGATTCTCTCTTTCCCTCTCTCCCTCTCTCAAAAATAAATAAATAAACTTATTTTTTTTTTAATGTTTATTTTTCAGAGAGAGAGAGAGGCAGAGAGAGAGGGAGGCACAGAGTCTGAAATAGGCTCCAGGCTCTGAGCTGTCAGCACAGAGCCCAATGTGGGGCTCGAACACACAGACGGTGAGATCGTGACCCGAGCCGAGTTGGACGCTCAACCGACTGAGCCACCCAGGTGCCCGTAAATAAATAAACTTAAAAAGAAAGATAGCATGATGCCTGGCACGCTATGGCAACTGATGAATACCATCTGTCATTAATAATGAGACTCGTGGGTAGAACCAAGAATTGACCCAGGATCTTTCCTCATCAGGGAGGAATTCTGCGTGTCTGCTCTCAGCCCACCGTTGCAGGAGCTCTGGAAGCCCAAGGCCCTTCTCCCAGTGCCCCTTCTGCTTCGGGACTACGGCTTGGCCAAAACATCACCCATTCTGCCACTTCTCCACGTGTGACACGCAGACAGGTTTGTATAATGAATCCTTGAGTCACGTGAGTGTGGCAGATTTGTGTATTAAAGGGATTAGACTAAGCTCAGGATGTTCCTATTCTTCCTTCCTGAACTTCGCCCCTCAGGAGGCCAGCATGGAAAAGTGTTATTATCCATCTGATAGCAAATACTTCTGAGCAACAGCTTTGCTCAAGAGACCATGCCAAGGCTGTGGCATTTATTTATTTTTATTTTTATTTTTTTCATTTTTTTTTCAACGTTTTTTATTTATTTTTGGGACAGAGAGAGACAGAGCATGAACGGGGGAGGGGCAGAGAGAGAGGGAGACACAGAATTGGAAACAGGCTCCAGGCTCCGAGCTGTCAGCACAGAGCCCGACGCGGGGCTCGAACTCACGGACCGCGAGATCGTGACCTGGCTGAAGTCGGCCGCTTAACCGACTGCGCCACCCAGGCGCCCCAAGGCTGTGGCATTTAAAAAGGAGTGTGGTGCAGCCGCTCTGGAAGACAGTGTGGAGGTTCCTCAAAAAATTAAAACTAGATCTACCCTATGACCCAGCAGTAGCACTGCTAGGAATTTACCCAAGGGATACGGGAGTGCTGATGCATAGGGGCACTTGTACCCCAATGTTTATAGCGGCACTTTCAACAATAGCCAAATTGTGGAAAGAGCCTAAATGTCCATCAACTGACGCATGGATAAAGAAATTGTGGTTTATATACACAGTGGAATACTATGTGGCAATGAGAAAGAATGAGATATGGCCTTTTGTAGCAACGTGGATGGAACTGGAGAGTGTGATGCTAAGTGAAATAAACCACACAGAGAAAGACAGATACCATACGTTTTCACTCTTATGTGGATCCTGAGAAACTTGACGGAAGACCATGGGCGAGGGGAAGAAAAAAAAAAAAAAAGGTTAGCGAGGGAGGGAGCCAAAACATAAGAGACTCTTAAAAACTGAGAACAAACTGAGGGTTGATGGAGGGGTGGGAGGGAGGGGAGGGTGGGTGATGGGTAGTGAGGAGGGCACCTGTTGGGATGAACACTGGGTGTTGTATGGAAACCAATTTGACAATAAATTTCATATAAATAAATAAATAAATAAATAGGAGTGTAAGGCACAGTCCTGCCTTTTAGGACCTACGGTCCCTGTCACCAAGACAGGGTACAGTGTTAAAAGGCAGCTGAGGACACCAGGGAAGTTTTCCGTGGTAACAGAGTGGCACAAAGGGAAATAAGGAAAGGTCAGGGTGGCTGGAGAGGTCAGATCTGGGAGCAGTGGCCCCTGGTCTCAAGGATTCAGAGGGATCTTGACAAAGAGCTTGGTGTCTTTGTGTCCTCCATGCTGGAGAGAAGAACACTGTGACAGCAAGTTTGCTTTTCAGGGTAGAACGAGTCCTTGGTTGATTGACTCTGGCAGGAATGAAAGAAAATTCATACCAAATTAAAACAGGCAAAATCTGGAGGTAAGCTCACGAAGGTGGAGTGATCTATGAATTTCACCTCAAGACCTTCCATTTGGAGGTGAGGACCACGAACAGGCCTTGCCAACAGGCAGATCTGAACAGGTCTAGTGATGAGATCCAAAAAGCAATTCCAGTCTTGATGTTTATATCCTATTTTACACAAAGACCACATGCACTAAAAACTATAGTGTCAAGACTTTCAGCGTCTTCCAGTGTCAAGAGTCTGTGTGATAAATGTTTGTCTTACTAACATTTCTATTGAAATTACATATTATACAGAAAAATGCACTGATTGTAACATACAGCTTTGTGGATTTGCCCAAATGAACACACCTGTGTAGCCCCAGTCCTGCTCGACAAATAGGACCCTTCTAGAACACCTCCCTTCCCTCCACAGTCCCCAGAGGTAACCACTATCCTGCCACCTACACCACAGATTAGTTTCACCTGTTTTTAACTTTCTAGAACTGGAACTACCTGGTACCAATTAATGTATGTCTGGCTTTTTTTCTCTCAACATTATGTTGTAAGTTTCATACAAAAGTTGATTCATTTACCATGCTATATAGTATTCCATAATAGGAATATATCACACTTGATCCATTCTACTGTTGAGGGACATGTGGGTTGTGTGGTTTTTGGACTATTACATGCAAGTAATGATGCTAGAAACATTCTTATCCCTACACTGAGCACAGTTAAGTGCATTTCTGTCGATGTATGCAAGGGGGCAGAATTATGGGGTCAGAGATTCTACATCTGCTTCATTTTTGTAGCCATTTTCTTAAAAGCTTTTCCAAGGTGATTGTATGAATTTATACTCCCACCAGCAGTGTATGAGACATATACACATCTTTGTCGACACTTGAGATTATCGCCTTTTTTCGTTTTAGCCATTTGGATGGTATGTTGTGGGGTTTCTTTGTTGTCTCAGTTTTTAGTTTCCTGATGACTGAAGGATAGCATCTTTTTGCATGTTTATGAGCTATTTGGGTATCTTCTTTTGTGTAGAAACTGTTCCAATCTTTTGCCCATTTTTTAATTGCAATGACTGATTTATTTTTTTTTATTAATTGATTTGTCTGAGTTCTATATGTCTTCTGGATGCCAGACTTTTATGGGTCCCAATTCTTGCAGATACCTTCCGTCTGGCTGCCTTGGCAGCTTAGCGATTGGCAAATGCCTACAGGAACAAGGGAAGCCTAAAATTGAGCTCCTGTCTCCAAAATTCCGTTTTTTCAGAGATTTTGGTCCTAGACCTCAGTGTCTGGGAAGTTCTTTAATGGCTCCAAACATGACTGTGTGCTTAATAGTTTATCTGGATTTACTGCTAGTTTTTCACTTCAGAAGGGTTGGTCTAATAGAATCTCTTCTTCTATCTCTAGAAGCATAAAGTTAAGAACCAGGTTGTTCGTTTGGGGCACTTCAAAGGAAAACTGTAGAACAGAGGAGCATGTGTGATATCCTAAGGGCAGTGCCCCCACCCCCACCCCCACCACCTATTACTCTGAGACTGGGGGAAAACACTTGTGCTGGGCTCAGGCATAGGGTAGGGGGAGTCGGGGTACAGAGAGGGTCAGAGAGTTTAGCTGGTGGCTGTGCTGGGTTGTGCCCTTGTCCCTGGGGACGGGGATAAAATAACCTAGAGAAGGTTTGGAGATCCCAGAGCAGTGTTGCTGGGGTCAGCAGTGTCAGGGGGGTGCCTTGGTGGCTCAGTTGGTTAAGTGCCCGACTTCAGCTCAGGTCACGATCTCACGGTTTGTGGGTTCGAGCCCCGCGTCGGGCTCTGTGCTGACGGCTCAGAGCCTGGAGCCTGCTTCAGGTTCTGTGTCTCCCTCTCTCTCCACGCCTCTCCAGTTTGTGCTCCGTGTCTCTGGCTCCCAAAAATAAATAAAACGTTAAAAAAACTTAAAAAAGAAGAAGAAGAAAAGAGACAGAGACCCAGAGGGAGAACACCATGGGAAGGGAGAGGCAGAGATCACAGCGAGGTGTCTGCCACCCAAGGAACACGGTTGGAGGCAGCGACCAGAAGGGCAGAGGAAGGCATGGGACAGGTTCTCCCCTACAGCCTCACCAGGGATGGTGCCTCTGCTGACACCTTGATTTCAGACTTCCCGTCTCCAGAACTGGAAGAGAACACCCTTCTGTTGTCTAAAGCCACCCAGTTTGTGGTCGCTTGTTACAGCAGCCTGACAAACTCACGCAACTACTGACTGGAAATGGGTGGGCTGGTGAACTGACCTGAGTTCAATAATGGGGAAGGAAAGACCATTGGATTTCTGTATTGGTCCTCACATTTTATATTAAACTCAGGATTTGAGCCTCTATTTTCCTTACAAGGGTGATCCAGGCGGCCCTGTGTCCACAGTGTTCAGATCTGCCTCTCCCCGCGTAGGAGTTCCCGAGTTTCTATCTACCCTGTTATCAACTGCCTTAACTGTATCAATATGGCAAGGGTCCGGGGCTTTGCTTTTCTGGCTCTTGTTTCGCTAAGCTGGTCTAAATCGGCTTGTCAGAACTGACACCGATTGAGGAAATAGGTACAGTTTACAACCATGTGTACTTTGCAGCAAGGAAGAACTCAGGCCAAGGTCCCACCAGGAAGGGAAGTATCTAAATGACTCAGTGCAGTTACGATATTTTCTCATATAAATGTGGACTCTCAGGGAAGATCTGTCGGAGCGACGGAAGGGCTCGGGAGAGTCCTCCTCAATTAAGTTGTCCTCGTTGCTTATAGGAATGTCCGAGATTGCATCGTGTATGATCATTCCTTGGTTTCTCAAAGGCATCGCCAGTGTTTCAATTAAAGCACAGATGTCCCTTGAGAAAGTTCATAGCTTAAGCCCTTAGCAGCAGTCAGGGTTGTGTATGGTGTCACTTCCATCCCAGGACCTAGAGGAGATATTGGGGAAGGAACACGGAAGGCCACAGCCTAGGGTAGGGCTCGGTCATTACAATGCTCAGCCAATATTCAATAAACATCCATGTGGTAATGATGATAATTACCTTGGAAATCTGGAACCGTATTTCCAAAATGGAAAGGAGTTCATTAATAAAATGAAGAGTCCAGCTTTTCCCCATACAATTGGTGATCAGCCCCACCTACTCTGGGTCAGCTGGTGAGTAGGTCTATGACCACGGGCAGGTTGCTTATCCTTATAGTGACCCAGGTTACTCCTCATCTGTGAAATGGGACAATAATATTGCCTATTGCAATAGGCGGTTACAAGATGCAAATGAAATAAATTGTTTAAAGCATTGAGCTCAGCGCTTGGTGTAGAGTGAACGCTCAATAAACGTTAGGTGTATCACCAGTCTGCGAATTTTCTCCCCCCAGAGTAGCATATAGTTGAGTTTCTTTATGCAGTGCGGGTTTTGTGCTGAAATCATCTATGTTCCACAGAGTGATGCAGGGCTGTGTTGTTAATGTGAATTCAGATATCCGTCCATCAAAGAGCAGTAAAGACCTCCTCCATTGGACACAGCCCACACTGTGCCACATAGTACTTATTTTTCATGTTTGAAAATATGTTGAAAAGAAAGCATCAGGATAAGAGGATTCTGTCATTGCTTTTAGCTTGTGTAACACTTAAATGGTGCTTACTGTGTGCTTTACAGATATGAGCTCGTTTAGTCCCCATAGGATTCCATCTGGTACATGCTATCATTATCCCCAGCTACACATGAGGAAACTGAGGTTTGGAGGGATAAGTCATTTCCCAAGGTCACAGAACTAGTGTAAGAACTAGAGCCAGGATTTAAACCAGACATTCTGTCTCCAGTAGGGCCTGTTAGGTGTTACACCAAGCTGTGGGCATGAATGAACACACACACACACACACACACACACACACACACGCACGCATGTGCACACACACAGGTATGTCGATGATATTCACTTTCCTTGAAAATGTATGACGGTTGGTGCCTTATAGACATTTCCTAGTGTAACCACATCTGGCTTGATGCAGCATGGTATGGCTAGGAAAGGAGAGGCCATGGAATCTTAATAAAGGGGAGCCTCTGCTACCCATGTGGCTTCTGGAAAGCAGAGAGGGCCAGGTGAGAGGTGCCATCTCTAAAGAGCCCTATCAATATTCCTTATCTCCTCGCTCAGATAAAGGTGAACACGAGGCTGTGAGAGTTATCCGTGAGCAGCTCCCAGAAGAAAGGCGAAAAGGGGAGAAGGCGATTTTTCAGAACCTCGTTATGTTAACGAATGGAGGAAGCTAATGTGACAGAGGGGAAGACGGAAGAGACTCCTGCCCCACGGGGGGCAAAGCACTGAGCCCCATCACTGAGCAGGGCTTTGCAAAATGTACGCGCCCAGCAGCAGAGGGACACGGCTCCGCGGAGGAAACTGCCCACTCGTGTGGGGAGCAGCCCTGAAAGGGCTGTGATGTTCTGAGTCCTGGTCCAGGAACGGCAACACCCTCGCTGTATACTAACCTAGGGGGAGGAAATTCACAGGCTGGTGATAACCTAACACATATCAAATGTTTATCCTGTGCCAAGCCCTGAGCTCTGTGCCTCAGATAAGTTATTTCATTTGCATTTTGTAACCCCCTAGGGAGATGGGTCACATTGTCGTCCCATTTCACAGATGAGGGTGTGCTCCCACCCTCGGGTCCACTCTCCAGTTAGGGAACGAATAGTCATAATGCGGCAGAAGTACAGAGTTGGTCCCTGCCAGACAGACCCTGGGAGGTGTTCACAGACTCAGGCCACTTCGCCGGTCCCGAAGCGTCAGAGGGTTGCCAGGAACTTGGGGTGCGCGTCTGGGCAGAACTGGTAGGAACGGTGGAGACCAGGAGGGGTAACAAGAAGGCTGGAGACCCAGTGGCTGTGGGAGTGGAGGTCAGGAGAGGTGCAGGGCGGCTCCCAGCTGTGTGGGAAACAGGGATGCTCTGACCGAGGCACGAGGCGGGGAGGAAGACCAGGGAAGAGGGGGGACGGGCAAGGTGGGTGTGCACGGGCCGGCCCTCGGTGGGGTGGGAGTTAGGTGGCAAGGACTCGTTCTCTTGCACTTCGTTTTCTGTCTTCCTCCACGAGTCAGCCCTCGCACTGCTGAAGCTGTGTTGGGCTGGAAGGAAATGGGAGCAAAATGTACCTTTGCCGGGGGGAAGAGGTGGGGATGGTGGTCCCGGGGGCCGTGGACCGCTCGGGTGGCCCTCGGACACGCCGCCTGCTCGCTCGTTTACTCTTGGCGGAGCTGGTAGCGTTTGGGCTAATGGTCCCCCCTCTGTGGTCATCACCCCGCTGCTCAGCTCGCCGCCGGGATGGTGCCGGTGACACAGCAGAGGCCGCGTCTCGGGACGGCTCGTTTCTAGTACCGCATCCCCGGGACAAGAAGCTGGATTTCTCAGCCACTTCCTCCTCCAGTGGGTAAACCCAGGATGCCCTCGGGTTTCTGCGTGAGCGGGCAGCAACCGGAGCCCTGCCGGCTCCTAACAGTCCCCGAGGTGGGTGCATTTCTCCGTCACAGGGCAGGTCGAGTTAGGCCTCCAGGCACACGACTAATATCCTCTTGTTGTCGAAAACGGTGCTTTTCCAAAGACATTTTCTGAAACCTGGGACCCGTCGGGTCCGCCTAGTCAAAAGGAACCGGGAGGGCTTTAGAGATTCGCTTGTGGCCTTGCTGGCAAGGGTACGCGTCTGCAGATGATGGAGAAAGCCAGGCGGTGAGGTGGGAGGAAAAAAGGCAGAGCAGCCTCCCGGGCTGGGCTCTTGCTTCGTCTCCGGTTCTCAGGGCTGCTTGTTTAAAACAGGCTGCCTGTTTTTATTAGGGAATTACACAAGGGAAAGCGTGTTTGCCGAGGTTCTCATTCCCATGACATGAAGTCATAAAAATGTGCAAACGTAGCTCCCCCATACCTTCTTGGGAGAAGGGGGATAGAAGGTGGGGGGAAGGAAGGAAGGAAACTATTCCAGAGGCTTAAAGAATAGACAGCAGCTATGTTTTCTTTCTCTTTTTCCTTTTTGGAAAGAAATGGTAAACTATCACCATTTTAAAAATTCGATCCAATAGCGGAGAAGAATTGAGGGCAGAAAGATTTCATCCATCTCATGCCTTTGGGCACCACAGATGTTGATGGTAATTGTATAATAATCTAGAAGAGAAAATTTTAATGTCAAAATGATTTTTTATTTTTTAGTGGAAACCTGTTGTTCATAGTGTAAGGATACAAATCTAATCTCTTATAGAAAGGTTATAAATAGTCTTACAGAAACCTGTATCTGGTTTAAAAGCTGAAGCTGGGATTTTAAAGCTTGTGGCTTTATTTAAAGTTTATAGTTAGAAAGTTCGGGTTAAAAAAAGAAAGAGTAGCTACAAGGTCAAGGTATTATTGTTTTACTTAAGACAGTAAAGATTCATTCATTCTATATCTGTTAATTCAACGAGTATTTACATTATATATTAGACACAAAGTTTAAAAAGCAGATTTTTTTTCTGCATGACACTATTTATCTATTCTCTCACTAAAGTTTGCACATTCTTTTTTTAAAAATGCAATAGGATAAGGCCGTTAGAGAATCAGGTAAGTCTATATGTATTGACATGCAAATATTCCTCATATGCATAAATAGATGTTATAAATGACATATTTGATGAATGTTTACTATAATAGTTATAGGATACCCTGAGACTTTTTCTTTCTTTTGAGACATATTGGACTAAAAAAAATTGACAAGCATATAAATCTCATTTCAAGGTCAGGTTTTAGCTCACTTAGTACCCCAGTTTTGACACACTGAACCAAAGTTGTGTATCATCACCAAATTATAACTTTTGGAGGAGGTACAAAATAGTTCATGTGTGCCTGTTCAGCTACACACCAGTATACCTAAAGAGATCTCATAGCTCTTCTTACTAGGAGAAAGCTGCTACGCTAATATCCTGGCCAAGACCATTCTCTAGGTAGTTTAATTTTAAAAAATCACTTCCCTTCTAAAGATCCTGTGCGTATATCAGAAGACTCCACATCAACCCTCAACTTCAAATGTGGAGTAAGTTATTGTCAGCAAGCAGAAGTATATGTTTTTCCTTTCTTCTGGTCCACTTAGAACTGCGGCATCCAAACCCCAAACGCCGATGCTTTTCAATAAATAGCCGCCACAGCACGTACATAACAGAAGGTTAGGAAGACTGTGCTGTTGAAGAGAGAGTGGAAATGTCTGAACATAATGAACGGGGTTGGGAGGAAGTAAAAGGAATTCAGGGAGGGTCCACCCAGAGAGGCTGTGATGAAGTCCAAGAGCAAGTTTAATGGGATGAGGGAACTGAGAAAGTGGAACTTAGGGCCATAAAGGGAAACTTGAGAGGAAAGGCGTGCTCATATTTTGTAAGTTTTGCATTTCACGGAAATTTTATGGGCTTAGCAAACACATTTCCTATGCCGAAGGCTCCAGTGAAAATAAATGCTGGCTGTATAACCACCTTGTGGCAAGAATTGACCGGACATCTTTAAGGTGTATAGCATTATAATAGGTACTATATTCAAGCAGTGGAGCTGAAAGTCTGAAGTTTTGATTCAGAAAATAATTAACTTAAAGAGGCAGCACAGCAAACAGCCCGTGGAGACAGAGCTTAGAAACAGTGGTTTGAAAAACACCTTAGGTATAAGAGAGGGAGATTTGTTTACTGATCTCAGAGCATGTGCTACAGGGGCAGGGATCGTGGAGAGTCTTCTCCGGGAACAGAAGACCTTGCTGGCACCACAAGCCCTGCCACTGCGCTCTCCTGCAGACCTGCCCCCTCCAATACACGCTTGGCTGGAGCCCATCCAAGGTGGCACCACAAGCCTGGCATCGTGTGGGCAGCCCTGACCAGGGCCAGCACCGCTCCACAGTGACTCCTACCCCAGGAAGAGGAAAAGATAACCACATACATCAGTCCCACTGCGGCCTGAGCAGTGGGTTGGGAGTAGACATCTGGTCTGATTGCAGGCCCCGCCCACCAACAAAAGCTCCTTGGGGCAGCACGTAGAAAGTGCCCTGCAGTTCGGTGCTGCTGCATCTCTGGCAAACGTCTGGTCTGACTCAACTCAAACCCAAGACAGCTCCAGACTGGGCCACTGACAACTGCAGGGACCAAATCCTGCCCGCAGCAGGCAAAGAGAGCCATTGCAGATGACTTACTAAGGGCAAAACAGCTTAGGCACAAAAGCAGGGCACACACACCACATATAGGAGATACCCTGGAAGCACCAGGTTTGGGTGAACAGGGACACGGCACCATAGGGCACTACAGGACCATTTTCTCACAAGGTCACTACTTTCAAGAGCAGGAGACATAGCTGACTTTCCTAATATGTAGAGATAAATACAGACAGTTAGACAAAATGAGGAGACAGAGGAATATGTCCCAAATGAAAGAACAGGACAAAATAACAGCAAGAGACCTAAATGAAATGGAGATAAGTAATATGCCTGATAGAGAATTTCAAGTAATGGTCATAAAGAAACTCTCTGGGCTTGAGAAAAGAGTGGGGAACCTCAGTGAGACCCTCAACAAAGAGTTGGAAAACAAAAAAGAACCAATCAGAGGGGTACCTGGGTGGTTCAGTTGTTTAGGTGTCCAACTCTTGTTCTCAGCTTGGGTCTTGATATCAGAGTCATGAGTTTGAGCCCTGAGTTGGGCTCCATGCTGCGTGTGGAGCCTTTTTTTTTTTTTTTTTTTAAAGAACCAATTAGAAAATGAAGAACTCAATAACTGAAATTAAAAATACACTGGATGGAATAAATAGCAGGCTAGAGGAAGTAGACAAATGAATTTGTGACCCAGAGGGCAGAGTAAGGGGAATTAATCAAACTGAACAGTAGAGAGAAAAATAACAATAAACAATGGAAATAGACTTAGGGAACTCAGTGGCACCATCAAGTGTAATAACATTTGCATTATAGAAATCATGGGAAGAGAAGAGAGAGAAATGGGGGGCAGAAAATTTATTTGAAGAAAAAAGAGCTGAAAACTTCCTGAATATGGGGGAGGAAACAGAAATCCAGACGTAGGAGGCACAGAGAGCCCCCAACAAAATCAACCCAAGGAGGTCCACACCAAGACACAGAGTACTTAAAATGGCAAAAAGTAGTGATAAGGAGAGAATTTTCAAAGCAGCAAGAGAAAAGAAAATAGTAACATGCAAGGGAAACCCCATAAGGCTTTTAGTTGATTTTTCAGCAGAAACTTTGCAGGCCAGAAGGGAGTGGCATGATATATTCAAAGTGCTGTAATCTGCAGCCAAGAATACTGTATCCAGTGAGGCTACATTCAGAATAGAAGGAGAGATAAAGGGTTTTCCAGACAAACAAAGTTAAAGGAATTTTACCCAGTCCTTACAAGAAAGGTTATAGAGGACTCCTTGAGTAGAAAGGAAAGACCATAAGTAGGAATAAGAAAAGTAGGAAGCAAGGAAGCAGTAAAAATAAGCATACCTATAAAAATCAATTAAGGGACTAACGAAATAAAAGGATATAAATTATGACACCATATACCTAAGATGTAGTGGGGAGAGGAGTGAAGAATGGGTTCAAATTTAAGTGGCTATCAACTACTATATGCATATGATGTTATATACAAAGCTAATGGTAGCCACTAATCAAAAACCAGTAATAGATGTGCCAAAAATAAAGAGAAAGTAATCCAACTATATCACTAAAGGAAGCCAGTGAACCATGAGAGAAGACAGCAAGAGGAAAACAGAGAAGAACTGCAAAAACAACTGTAAAACAGGTGACAAAATGGCAACAGGTACCTACTTATCAATAATTACTTGTAATTAAATGTAAACTTGTAAATGGACTAAATGCTTCAATCAAAAGACATAGGGTGACAGAGTGGATTAAAATAAAAGAAAAGGAAGCAAGGCCCATCTATCTGCTGCCTACAAGAGACTCATTTTAGACCTAACGACACCTGCAAAGTGAAAGCGAAGGATGGAAGAGCACTTACCATGCAAATGGAAGTGAAAAGAAAGCAGGGGTAGCATCTTATATCAGACAAAATAGACTTCAAAATAGACTATAACAAGTGGCAAGGAAGGACACTGTATAGTCATAAAGGGAACAAGCCAATAAGAAGATATAACAATTATAAATATGGGATGGGAACACCCAAATCCATAAAGCAGCTAATAACAAACATAAAGGAACTAATAGATAGTAATATAATACTAGTAGGGGACATTGACCCTTCTTACATCAATGGACAGATCATCCAAACAGAAAATCAACGAACCAGTAGCTTTGAATGACACATTGGACCAGATGGATCTAACAGATATGTTCAGAACATTCCATGCTAAAACAGAAGAATACATATTCTTTTCAAGTGCACGTGGAAAATTCTCCAGAATGTACCACATATTAGGCCACAAAACATGTCTCAGCAAATTAAAAAAAAAATTGAAGTCATACCATGCATCTTTTCTGACCACTATGAAACTAGAAAGCAAACACAAGAAAATATTTGAAAAGAACACAAATACATGGAGGTTAAATCACATGCTAGTAAACAGTGAATGTGTCAGCCAAAAAAATCAAAGAGGAAATTAAAAATACATGGAGACAAATGAAAATGAAGACACAGTGGTCCAAAAGTCTTTGGGGTGAAGCAAAAGCTATCCTAAGAGGGAATTTCATAACAATATAGGTCTACCTCAAGACGCAAGAAAAAATCTCAAACAATCTAACCTGACACCTAAAGGAGCTGCAAAAAAGAACAAACAAATAGGTTTTAGAAAAACCTAAAACCAATAGAAGGAAGTAAATAATAAAGACTAGAGCAGAAATAAATGAAATAGACACTAAAAAACCAATAGAATAGATCGATGAAACCATGAGCTGGTTCTCTGAAAAGATCAGCAGAATTGATAAACTTAAATTTTTTTTTTTTTAATTATTTTTGAGAGAGAGAGAAAGACAGAGAGCAAGCAGGGAAGGGGCAGAGAGAGAGGGAGACACAGAATCGGAAGCAGGCTCCAGGCTCTGAGCTGTCAGCACAGACACTGATGCAGGGCTCGAACTCACAGACTGTGAAATCATGACCTGAGCTGTAGTTGGTCGCCCAACTGACTGAGCCACCCAGGCGCCCCTAGAATTGATAAACTTTTAGCCAGACTCATCAAAGAGAGAGACAGACAGACAGAAGACTCAAACAAAATCAGAAATGAAAGAGGAAAAATAACAACCAACACCATAGAAAAACAAGAATTGTAAGAGAATATTATGAAAAACTTATATGCCAACAAATTGAACAACCTAGAATAAATGGATAAATTCCTAGAAACATATAACATCCCAAAACTGATTCAGGAAGAAATAGAAAATTTGAATAGACCAATTACCAACAAAGAAATTGAATCAGTAATAATAATAATAAAAAAAATCCCAACCAACAAAAGTCCAGGACTGGATGGCTTCCCAGGTGAATTCTACTAAACTTTTATTAATTAATTAATTAATTAATTTATTATTATTATTGTTTTTTAATTTTTTAACATTTATTTTAGGGAGAGAGAGAGGGAGAAGGAGAGAGAGAGAGAGAGAGAGAGAGAGAGAGAGAGAAAGAGAAGCAAGAGAGTGTGTGCACAAGTAGGAGAGTGGCAGAGAGAGAGGGAGACACAGAAATCCAAAGCAGAACCTGACACGGGGCTTGAACTCATAAACCACAAGATCATGACTTAAGCCGAAGTTGGATGCTTAACTGACTAAACTACCCTGGTGCCCCTCAACCAAACTTTAAAACAAGTCTTAATACCTATTCTTTTAAATCACTCCAAAAAATGGAAGAGGAAGGAGACTTCCAAATTTATTCTATGAGGCAGGTATTATCCTGATACCAAAACCAGATACATACACTATAAAAAAAAAGAGAACTACAGGCCAATATCTAACAATACATTTAAAGAATCATTCACCGTGATCAGGTGGGATTTGTTCCTAGGTTGCTGGGGTGGTTCAATATTGGCAAATCAATCAATGTCATACATCACATCAATAAGAAAAAGGATAAGAACTATATGATCATTTTAGTAGATGCAGAAAAAGCATTTGACAAAGTACAGTCTCCATTCATGATGAAAACTGTCAACAAAGTAGGTTTAGAGGGAACAAACCTCAACATAATAAAGGCCATACTTGAAAAACTCACAGCTAAAATCATCCTCCATGGTGAAAAATTGAGAGCTTTCCCCTAAGGTCAGGAAAAGACAGGGATGTCCACTCTTACCACTTGTATTCATCGTACTACTGCAAGTCCTAGCCTCAGCTATCAGACAACACAAAGAAATAAAAGGCATCCAAATTGGTAAGGAAGAAGTTAAACTTTTACTGTTTGCAGATGATATGATACTATATATAGAAAACCCTAAAGACTCCACCAAAAAATTACTAGAACTGATAAATTAATTCAGGAAGGTTGCAGTATACAAAGTCAATGTACAGAAATCCATCTCATTTCAATACACTAATAATGAAATGGCAGAAAGGGAAATTAAGAAAATAATCCCATTTGAAATTATACCAAAAATAATAAAATACCTGGGAATAAACTTAACCAAAGAGGTGAAAGACCTGTACTCTGAAAACTATAAAACACCAATGAAAGAAAGTGAAGATGACACAAACAAATGGAAAGATATCCCATGCTCATGGATTAGAAGGGCAAATGTTAACATTTTCACATTTCCCGTAGCAATCTGTAGCAATTCCAATCAAAATACTAACAGCAATTTTAACAGAACTACCACTAACAATCCTAAAATTTGTATGGAACCACAAAAGACCCTAAATAGCCAAAACAACCTTAAAAAGAAGAACAAAACTAAAAATATCACAATCCCAGATTTCAAGATATAATACAAAGCTGTATTAATCAAAATAGTATGGTACTGGCACAAAAATAGACACATAGATCAATGGAACAGCATAGAAAGCCCAGGAATAAACCTATGAATATATGGTCAGTTTATCTTTGACAAAGCAGGAAAGAATGTACAGTGGGAAAAGGAGTTTTTTCAACAAATGGTTTTGGGAAAACTGGACAGCTATATGCAAAAGAAAGAGACTGGACCACTTTCTTATACCATACCAAAAAAAAAAAAAAAATTCAAAATGGATTAAGGACATAAATGTGAGACCTGAAACCATAAAAATCCTGGAAGGGAGCAAAGATAGTAATGTCTTTGGCATTGGCCATAGCAACTTTTTCTATATATGTCTCCTGAGGCAAGGAAGACAAAAGCAAAAATAAACTATTGGGACGACATCAAAATAAAAAGTTTCTGCACAGCAAAGGAAACAATCAACAAAACTAAAAGGCAACCCACTAAATGGGGGAAGATATTTGCAAATAACGTATCAGTAACCTTTTATCAGTAAAAGGTTAGTATCCAAAATATATAATTTATACAACTTAACACCCCAAAAATGAATAATCCAATTAAAAAATAGGCAGAAGACATGAACAGAATTTCTCCAAAGGAGACATCCAGATGGCCAACAGACACATGAAAAGATGCTCTACATCACTCATCATCAGAGAAATGCAAATCAAAACCACAATGAGCTATCACCTCCTACCTGTCAGAATGGCTAAAGTAAAAAACACAAGAAACAACAATTTTGGCCAAGAGGTGGGAAAAAGAACCCTTGTGTATTGTTCATGGGAATGAAAACTAGTGCGGGCACTCTGGAAAACAGTATGGAGGCTCCTCAAAAAGTTAAAAATAGAACTATCCTGGCGTGCCTGGGGAGCTGAGTTCATTGAACATCCAGTTCTTGATTTTGGCTCAGGTCATGATTTCACTGCTTAGGGGATCAAGCCCCACTTCAGGCTCTGTACTTGACCACATGGAGCCTGCTTGGAATTCTCCTTCTCCCTTTCTGTCTGCCCCTCCCCTGCTTTCTCTCTCTCTCAAAATAAAGAAACATTAAAAAAAATGGAACTACCCTACAATCCAGCAATTACACTTCTAGGTATTTACCCAAAGAATACAAAAATACTAATTCAGAGGGATACATGCACCTCGATGTTTATAGCAGCATTATCTACAATAGCCAAATTATGGACACAGCCCAAGTGTCCATCAATTGATGAATGGATAAAGCAGTTGTGGTATAGATCTACAAGGGAATATTACCCCTAAAAAAGGATGAGATCTTGCCATTTGCAACAACATGGATGGAGCTAGAGGGTATAACGCTGAGTGAAATAAGTCAGAGAAAAACAAATACCATGTGATTTCACTTATATGTGGAATTTAAGACACAAAACCCAGAAAAAAAGAGACAACCCAGACTCTTACCTATAGAGAACACTCTCATGGTTACCACAGAGGAGGGGGGTGGGGGATGGGTGAAATAGGTGAAGGGGATTAAGAGTAAACTTATCATGATGAGCACTGAGCTATGTATGGAATTGTTGAATCACTATATTGTATACCTGAAACTAATATTATACTGTTAAGTACACTAGAATTTAAAAAAAAGTGGGGGGGAGATTTATCAAAAAAAAAAGTTAGACCCTTTGAACTTGTCAGTGGGAAGGGAAACTGGTCAAATGAATCCAGAGAAGGAAGATCCATGACCCTCACGTGCAGGTGCACACACAGACCCCCCAACTCTACCTCTCAACTACACACCATATACACATTTAAAAAAAACTAACTTTTAATTTTTTTATTTTGAGAGAGAGAGAGAGCGAGAGTGCAAGCAGGGAGGGGCAGAGAGGGAGAGGGAGAGAGAGAATCCCAAGCAGGCTCCACACTGTCAGCACAGAGCCCGACATGGGGCTTGAACTCCCGAATCATGAGATCATGACCTAAGCAGAAACCAAGAGTCGGACGCTCAACCAGCTGAGCCACCCAGGCATCTCCGTGCAAATGGTTTTAAGACAATCGATCTAGAGGGTGGATCTAGAGTTTTGGGTTAAACACAGCTTTTTAGAATTATAATCAATCCTGCTACTTTCCTTCTTTCAGAAGTTTGAAAAATGTGGTGAAGTAAATTGTGCAAATTCCTAAGCAGGCAGAGGAAGGATCCATTTGTATGTGACCAAGTGATCTTCAGAAAGGACAGATGTGGCCTTCCTCGAAAAGGCTATCCTCTAGAAATCTTGACTGTTCCAAAATTAGCCTGGCACACTGGCGGAGTTGCCTGCCTATGCTGGAGAGGCAGCTGGACCAGAGCCACCGTGGTGTTCGCCTCTCTACTGGATCCTGGGGTGCTAGGAGGGAGACGGCGAGTAGCCTGTTAACGTTAAGGGTATGAAGTATAGAAAAGCACTTAGTGGAAGTAACTGTTGCTGGAATCCTCATTCCTGCCCACGAACAGGTTGTAATACTGCTTTTGAGCTCTGTGGAGACATGTATTAAACACAGTCATTTTTTTTTATTTAAAATTTTTTTTTTAATGTTTATTCATTTTCTGAGAGATAGAGAGAGACAGAGCATGAGCGGGAAAGGGGCAGAGAGAGGGAGGCAGGCTCTGAGCCGTCAGCACACAGCCCGATGTGGGGCTCGAACCCACGAACTGGGAGACCATGGCCTGAGCTGAAGTCGGACGCTTAACCAACTGAGCCACCCAGGTGCCCCAAAACATGGTAATTCTTGAGTGGTTGTGTGTGTGTGTGTGTGTGTGTGTGTGGTCGTTTCTGTGGCCAGCAGGGCCCAGGCTGCAGCAGAGACTTTATTTACATGGCAGGAAGACTCTCTTAGGTGCTGGGAAAGAGAAAAAGGAGCAAAAAGTCATAACTTGAAAAAAAAATCTTCCCCAAGTGAGACAGGTGTTTTAAGAAAACTTGTTGTAGAACTCGGGAGGTATGACCATCAGCTCAGTGTCCTTCTATCAGAAATACTGCACCGCACTGGGGAAGATTTTGGAAACAAAATTCAATTCTACAAACATGGCTCGCACCTTTTATGTGCCAGAAAATGCAGATAAAAAGATGAACTGCGGCGTTTAGCTTTGGGTATTTTAAGTAAAGATTCTGCAAGAGAATATAACAAAATGGGTATCTCTAGGGAGCGGGGTTACAACTAATATTATTTTTAACTTTTTAGAAAATAATAGGAGACTGGCTGATTACTTTCGAGGGCTAGGAAGTGAGTGGATGGGGAGGAAAGCAAGGTTGCCTTTTTTTAAAACCTTCAAGCTGTTCTTGTCTTTGCCAAGCATGGGATTTTGAATTTAATTTTTGGAATCGATTTGCTTTCCCGGGGCCTTTGGTCATTCCACAGGGACGCCGATCTTGCTAATGAAGAGGATCCAACATAACTTCCTGATTGTCCCCCAGCTCGCTGGCTCTTCCTTCCCCATTCTCTTTGCTCACCCAAGTTCACCTTGAGAGAGTTCTGTCCCTTCTATCCACAGTCTTTGCCCCAGGGCACTCCAGCCACACCCCGGCCTATGCTTCATTTCTACATGCCTGCTACTGTTCAGTCTCTATCTCCAGGCCCAGTGTCTGCTCTTCTCTCCAGTCTGTTCTCCACCCCCAGCTAGACCAGTGCTTAAAACCCTCCAGTGGGTCTTCTCATTGTTGGAAGGATAAAATCCAAAATTCTTCGCATGCCTACACGAGCATGCATGAGTGGCTCTGATGTGCCCCGTTGGCCTCATCTCCTGTAGTTCTGTCCTTAAACCCTTTCTTCAAATGGCCTCAGCTCTTTCCCACCTCAGAGCCTCAAATTCACCATTCCCCTTTTCTGGAATGTTCCGCTTCAGTCATCCTTCAGAGCTCAGCAAAACGTTGCTTTCTCCAGGGGGTCCCTCTCTAATTCTTTAGGACTGTGTTAACCCTCATCATTAGATGCTCTGTGTTCTTTAGCAGAGATAGAAAAAAGAACTACCTGCAAAATGATTTATTTACAATCCACCTCCCTCAGATGGTAACCGTTGCTCAGATTAGGTCTTTACTGCCCAGTACAGTGAGTAGGTGCTCCGTAAGTGGACTGATAAAATGAGTTCAGGCATTGGGGAGACTAAGTTTCTCGTCCTAACATTAGATGAATGTTCATCTTTACACAGAGCTGTATCTCTGCAGATTATTCTGTATTAAATGGAGCGGGACTAGGATTGCAGGGGAAGAGAAACTTGTCTCTCTCTCGCTTGGGCCTCACGGCACTGCAGCCTGGACTCTGGTGGGGGGGGTGGGGGTGGGCGGGGAACACACGCTGGTTCCCTGCGCGGGGCTTGGGCTAAGCAGAGAGACACAGTGTAGGGAGCCCTCGGGACGGTTTCACGTTTGGGGGGACCATGATTAGGCTTTCGCTTTTTTCTTTTCTGTTCTGTAATCCCCTTGTGTTTCCCCGAGGCTTCTGCTAAATTTTGTTGAGTCTTAACAACTTGGTCCTAGCTGTGCTGTGAGGAACCAGGACAGGAGGTGTCCCTGCCTCCACATGGGGCAAGGCTGGAGGAGGGCAAGCTGAGACAGCTTGCAGGAGAGGGCATGGCGATCAGGAACACAATGGCCAGCCGAGGGGACAAGATTCGCAGATGCGACAGTGTTCAAGTGAATGTGCAGGTGTATTTTCGGAGGGGAATGACTATGCCTAGACTTTTTTTTTTTTTTATGTTTATTTTTGAGAGAGAGAGAGAGCGCTAGCAGGGGAAGGGCAGAGAGAGAGAGGGAGAGAGAGCATCTGAAGCAGGCTCTGTGCTAACAGCAGAGAGCCTGCTGTGAACCTCGAACTGAGGAATTGTGAGATCCTGACCTGAGCCCAAGTCTGACGCTTAACCAACTGAGCTACCCGGGTGCCCCCCGCCTGGACTTTTCAAGGTTGCCTGGGGTCCTGGGGTCCTGGTTACCAGCTCATTGCTTGTCAGTTCCAAACTCCTCCTTTTTTTCTGCAAAAATGGATCTGGGCCTGTGACATACTTTCCTTGCTGGCTGGCCTGTTAAGTGTCCATACAGGGTGTGTGTATGGGGGGGGGGGGGAGGGGATACTGCAGGAGGACAGAGTTCTGCCTGCTGGTTGTCATGCCCTTGCCTGGCCGGCTCCTGCATTTGGGGGCAGCTTTCTGGCACCAGGGCCCTGCAGTGCTGGCAGTCGTGGCTTCTCCCGGCACCTTGCTCTGTGAGTGACTTTGCAGTGAAGTGCTTCCATGAGACGCCCGTGAGCAGCTCTCCTCACAACCTCGGGGGTAGATTACCAGCAAATTTCAGAGGGTGGATTTCCAGAAAGTTCTACCGGCATGATACCATGGTGACTTCCCTGCCGTTCAGTGAGCCATGGCCAAGCCCTCCCCAACAGGATTGAGTCTCAGTCTTGGGGAGCAGGAGGCTCATCCTTTGGGGCTCTCAGTCCTAGGACTAGTGGCTGTTCCTAGATCCTTGTATGTGCTATACCTGTTTTCTGTTGAGTTCTCTTTACTTCTTACTGGCCAATCCTCAAGGCTCCAAATCCTGTAGGTAACGATTCCTTGTATTAAACTTTCACTGTTTTTTTTTTTTTTTTTAAGTTTATTTATTTATTTTTGAGAGGGAGAGAGGGAGCATACAAGTAGAGGAGGGGCAGAGAGAGAGACAGAGGCAGAGACAGAATCCGAGGCGGGCTCCAGGCTCAGAGCTGTCCGCACAGAGCCCAATGCAGGGTGTGAACCCACAAACTGCAAGATCAGGACTTGAGTCAAAGTCGGAGGCGTAACTGACTGAGCCACCCAGGCGCCCCTAAACTTTCACTGTTTAATTGCTGTGTGGTTTCTCTCTCCCGACTGGACCCAGACTGATACACAGGGAATGGGGGCTCAGACTCTGATTACTTGGCTATCAAGGGAGGCTGCCCCTAGAAGGCTGGGGAGCTTGGAGACATTTGGGCTGTATGTATTTTTCCAAGTTTGTGCAATGAACAGATTACTTGTATAATCAGGGGGAAAAAAAAATTTTATAAAACATTGTGAAAAATTGCAATACAAGAAGGGGGGAAAACAGAAAAACAAAAACACACCGCAGTGTGCTGGGTCTATGGCAGCAATAAGTCAAGTGCTGAGTGGGAAAAGCTCTTCAGACCAGGTGATACTTGGATTGAGGATTGAAGGGTGAGTGCAGTGAGGAGGTCTCTCCCCCGCAACCCCCCCCCCCCCCAGGGCCATGTGCGCATGGGGCAGGGGAGCTCCTATGCAGGTGGGGAGGGGTCAGTTGTGAGCAGAGCCTGTATCCGTGCAAGGTGGACAGCCAGGCCCTCCAGATCACAGCAAACCCTTGGGGCTTCATTAAAAAACTGTAGGTGTGTGTGCGAGAGTGGATTCCATTTGTCTCTGAGATTGTGGGCAGCTGTGAGGCTCTTCCTCCAGCTCTCTTGGAGCTTAATTGACCAACGGCCCTGGCTTTTACGTTCTGAAATTCATCCCTGGGTCCGTGCCCAAGGCCACACTTCCCAGCCGATGACTGATAGCCATGGACACTAGGCAGGTGGGTCCCAAGGGGAACTGGGAACAGAGGACTCACGAGGATCCTGCTCAGGCGGCAGGGAGGCTAGGGTGATGGCTTCCCTCGCTCCTTCCCGGGGATCAGGTGTGGGTAATGCCGGGCTCGCTCCTTTTCCCACGTCATCTCACAGCCATTTGCCCTAAGAAATCCTTCCAAGGCTCGTCCGTCCTGTTTCGGCGCCTGCTTCTTGGAGGATCCACGCTTGGACTGCATCTCCCTTCCGTTCCCTGTCCTCTGCAGGGGGGATCCTCTGTAAACGCAAGGACCCAGAACCGCGATCGATCGCAGGATCATTGCCGCCTCGTGGGCGTCGTCTTGGTCCCCATCATCCCCGCCCTGGGGATAACTCCGGTTTCTCTCAGAAACCCCGCGCGGCTTCTCCAACTCCGAAGTCCGAATTCTCCTGCGCCCTCGGGTCTCCAGGCGGCACACCTCCATCTCCTTCTTGCCTGGCGCACGACGACCAGGGATTCGGCTCCTGTCCTGGGTGGCCCCCCAGGAGCCGTCTGCTGCGCCCCGGCTCTCCGGGGAAGAAGCCGCTGCTTCCTCACGCCTCGATGGCAAGCAGGGCGCCCAGCGCAGGGTAGGCGCCCACGCACAGCTCGCGAGTTGTGGGTCTGCGTTAGTTGGCGCGTCCCAAAGAAAGCGCGGGGGGCGACGGCCGGGGCCGGGGTGGGGGAGGAACGGGGCCGGGGAGGGGCGGGGAGGGGAGGGGGGCGGCGGGGCGGCTGGGCGGCGGGCGGGTGCGGAGGGAAGGAGGGAGGCGGGCCGAGCGGTCCGGGGAGGAGGTGCGGCCGCTCTCGCCTCCACTGGCGCTGCTCGCAGGGCGAGGGCCGGCCGCGGCCGCCGAGGAGGACCGAGTGACCCCAGCCACTTCTGGTCCCCGGCGCCGCCGGCGTCCCCGCGGGGCCCCGCACTGGGGCGGCGGCGGGCGGGGCGGGCGCGGCCGTGTGGCCGGCGGGCGAGCGGGGCCTGGCGCCGGAGCCAAGGTAAGGGGCGGCGGGCGCGCACCGGTCCCCTTCCCCGCGCGGCGCCCGGCGGCGGTCCGCCGTCCCCCCCGCGTTCCGCTTTGTCTCCCGGCGCCGGCCGCCTCCTTCCCCGGGAGGGAGCCGGGGGGCGCAGACGGCGGCGGCGGCGGCGCCCGCGCCCCGAGCGCTCCCCCTGTCCCCGCGCGGCCCGGCCCGGCGGCGGCGACACTTGCCAGAACTGCCTTCCACGAGGTGCCCGGGCCTCGCGTGTCGGCGTGTCGCCGAGCCGTCGCGGGGGCCGGGAGCGGAGGCGGGGAGGGGCCGGGGGGAGCCGCTCCCGGTCCCGCGGCGTCTCAACTTTCGGAGGCGCGCGGGCCCCGCGGGCGGTGGGAGCCCCGGCCCTTCGGGGAGGACGGGGACGGGGGTGGGGGTGGGGACAAGTCCCGCGGCGGCTGCCCCGCCGACCGTCCCCGACGGGCCCTGCGCCTTGGGGGGGGGGGGGGGGGCGAGGTGCCAAGTTTCTGGGAAAGCCGACACGTTGTGTCCCAAATGGATCGTATTTACCAAAACCAGTTAAGGAAGAAAAGAGCCCTTTCTTGCCACAGTTGGCTGCCGGCAGCCGCTGTAAAGGTATGGAGTAAGATTGCACGGGGTGGTTTACCTTGAAGGAACGGCGAAACTTAGTAGCGATGGGTTTCCGTGCCCCTTTTTCCTAAAATCGCAAAATGGGTAACTTTATTTATTGGGGGGAGGGGGGAGAGGAGACTGCTTGGTCCGGGAGACAGTTCCATTCAGGAGGGTGTTTTTCTGCGTTGTCCCTGTGGGGGCCCTCTAAGAGGCTGCCTGGTGACCCTTGAAATCTTCCGGGCAGCCTCGGGTCGTGGTAAGACGTTTATTTCTACGTGGTGAAGGTCTGGGGGTTCTCTTCTGTGTTACTCACTCGTTCTATCTTATGTTTCTCAAGTGCTGCTGACATAATTGTTTTAATGGAAAGCACCTGGCCACCTTCAAGTCCTCCTCCAATGGCTCCAGCTGGGGTGTCTCTAGAAGTTTTCAAGTCTTACAGGTTTCTTACAGGTGCAGACCATATGCTGTAAATATTTCAGACCTAGGCTCTGAATGAAAAGTGTCGATCACTGGGCTTACGCTTTGAGCGCAACTGTTAGAATTTGTACACTTAAAGACGTTTGCTGACGTTCTTTAGGCTTTTTATGTGCTAAAAAGGAAATATGAAACAAAACGGGTGCAGTTCTAAAAGCAGATTTCTATCGGATTTGGCTAATAGGATAAGACTTGTCGCTTGGGGGTATCAGAGATTTTTGTGTTTGGTACATGTAAAAAATATGGCAAGGTACGGTTGGAGAAGAGTTTATTTTTAGTGGCAAAACAGGCCCATAAGTGATCTCAGAATCAGGTTTTCACACCTTAACTTGTCATACCAAATAAGGTGTTTCATAATCTGGCTCCTGCCTGCCTTTTCAGTCTTGTCTAGGAGCTGTTCCCTGCGTCTCCCCTCCCTCGCCTCCTTACACACATGCACGACACACTGCCAGACACATCACACTAATTCCAAGTTGTCATTTCTAGACCTCTATCTGGAATGAATGAGCATTCCGCTTACGCCCTTATTCCGATTTCCATCTGCTGTTTACGCACACATCCTTCACGTGTCAGTCAAATAGCTTCTCCAGGAGCCTTTCCTTCCCCATTATCTCTAGGCATTTAAGCTCTTCCTCTTGTTGTAGGCAGTGCCTCTACTAGAACATGACTTTTGTTTTCAAACACATCTAGCGATGCTACCTTGCACAGTTGTGCAAGTTGTTCACTGCACTAGGCTATCCTGTCCAGTGGGCAGTTAGAGGCTGAAATTTTGAACTCCACTTCCCAAACCCCTGGTGTACCACTCATCTCCACTGGAACGGGGCACCATTTGTAATTCACCCCGAAATACAATGTGGGCTAGTGATGACCCTGCAGCCTGTCCCCACTACTGTATTCAGCACCCATCACAGACACTGACAGAGCAGGAGCTCAGTTAAGGTTCCTTGCATGAGTGAGAAAAGAAAAGGTCACTTCTATAGAAGTCGAGAAAGTTGTGAAGCAAGAAAGGGTTTGGGGAAATTTCTCATGTAAGTCAGCGTATAGGAATGTGCTTCAGTTTGCTGTATCTTATGTCTGGCTGTTCAGGGTGATTCTTAGATGTCTTCTACTTGATTACAGGGAAGAATCTGGGAGTATGAATTTATAGGTGGGCATCAGAGATGTGTGCCAACATGTAGTGGGCCTCCTTAGCTACTTTTTAAGGCACTAAGGTTTATACGTCTAATCATTTGCTGAGAGAAGGGTGCAAAAATCTTGAGAGTAAGGCCAAAAGAGCTTTGCTAAATAAACGTGTGATGATAAATTGAACGGAAGTGCCATCTCATACAGGAACTGAAGACATTCTAAAAATCACAAAAGTTTATAAAATTGCGGTATAAAATCTCACTTGTCAGCGTCAGAAGAACTTGCCGGTGTGTGGAATCCTGGAATCTCTAGGATTCATAGCACAAAATGACTTGAAAGTTAACGTTTAGGACAATTTTCCCATTTTTGTGGGTCAGGAAACCTAGGACCAGGGACTTGTCTAAGGTCTCACAGCTTATATAGGAGCATAGCCGGGATTAGCTCTCAGATTTTCTGGCTTTTAGTTAGTTCACTGCTCTTCATTCAGGTACCTATTTGGGTGCCCGCATTCTGGATCTTCCACCGTTGGCTTCCGTTGGAAAACTTGTATAGTATAATTCTAATTTCTCAGGGAAGGGGACGTTCTCAGCACCACAGTGCCTGGTGTCACATGGGCATGTGGTAAATAATTGCTGAATGAAGGAGTGCGTGAACGAGCCAGCTGACAGTTTGCTTAAAGCAATTGTTTGATGTAGCACAAACCAAAGTCCTTGGAGTCCATTGTAGTGGAATTTGGCCTATGTGTTTGTGTTTCAGAGGTGCAGTAAAATGACACCTTTTGCTGGATAAACTTCATGGAAGAGATGGGTAGGAATTGCTTTCTATAAATATAAACCATGCCAGAACTGACAAAAAGGCATCATAGAAAACTCAGGATTTGGAATCGGTAGGTCTTTCCACAAACGAGCCTTGATTGTGCAGGCCTTAAACGTCACTGGCCTCAGCTTCTTCATGTAACCTCGTCGGTCTCAGAGTCATCAGAGGGGTCTGGTGAGCTCCCGTGTGGGATAGTACTTTGCACACTTTGGAAAAGTGAGTAGCACCCAGATGAAAGTCAGAATCTATGGCAGGAAGTGCCTCTCAGACCCTGTGCTAGGCTCCAGGGAACGGTCCCATTTATTCCTCTGAAAAGAGCGTGGAGGTTTTTAGCGGAATGAAGAAGAAACTGAAGCCTGAACAACTGTCCCTCAGCCCTGAACAGGCATTTAGTGAGCTCCTAAGTTGTACTAAGTGCCTTAAGTCTTTGAAGTAAGAGAACTTCAAGTAGAGAAGAAAGGCAAGTGACATTGTGACATAAAAGCAAATCACTTTTTGAGGGGTGCCCGGGTGGCTCAGTCAGTTAAGCGTCAGACTTTGGCTCAGGTCAGGATCTCACAGTTCGTGAGTCCAAGCCCCGTGTCGGGCTCTGTGCTGACAGCTCGGAGCCTGGAGCCTGCTTCGGATTCTGTGTCTCTCTCTCTGTCTGTCCCTCCCTGCTCACACTCTGTCTCCTCTCTCTCTCAAAAAATAAATAAACATTAATAAAACTAAAACAAAAAACAAAAAAACGCAAATCACTTTTTGGGCAGAGGAGATTTGCGTTTTCGACCGAGCCCCTCTTAGGCTTGTGGTGAGTGGATTTAGCAAGGCCAGGCTGGTGAAAAGAGAGCAGTTGTGATAGAGCAGTTGATGCAAAGGCACTGGCGTGGAGGGCTGTGGACCCTGGAGGAGGAGGTTTCCTGAAACGGGCGGTGGAATGGGCCTGGGAGGGAGGGAGGGAGGGAGGGAGGGAGGATTGTGTCCAGTTAAGGATGTTCAGGATCTCAGCAACAGGGAGCAAGGTCGGAGACCTGTGGGGGCCCCTCACCCAAGTTCACATAGTAACAAAGTCCCACAGCTGAGATCTGACCCAGGTCTGCCTGCTTCTGTGTTCCTCTTTCATCCTGCTAGCTGTTGGCATGTCTGTAGCTGTAAGTGAATTGAGGATTTCATGACAACCGAGCTCATTTGGAAGCTTTTATTTTTATGACCGAGCTCACAATTTTAAGAAAGAACAAGAAGTTCCCACATGTGAAGCCCTCCACAGATTAGGGCCAGTAGATACAGGCTGGTGCGCTGAGAAGGTTCCCCGCCAGGGGCGTGTATAGAGCCTTTCCCGACTTGGATTCCGGTCCGCCCTGGGATCCAGCCCGATCCTCTCCAGGCATTCCATCCAGCTGGAAGTGGGTCTGCTTTGTTTCCATTTATGAGGCTTCTAGATTGAGTAACAGAATCTGGACCTCAGCTTTCCTTGTGTTTTTCATGGTGTTGGGTTACAAGGTTTCTTTTTAAATTCTTGCTTAGATTTCTGACTGGGTCTCTTGGACACAGTTCTTCAGCAGTTGCCATTACTGATTCCTTTGCATTGCAGACAGGATGCAAAACTGGAATTTTGAAGGTTCTCCTGTCATTAGGAGTTTGGGAAATGGCATAGTAACTAAGTTGGCAAATTTTCCCTAAAACTGGTAAAAGGTAAGGATTCTCATTGCCTTTGAAGCATACTGATGGGTTTTAATACAATATTATTTTAAAATTCAAAGTGGTTTAATTTTTTTTTTAATTTCTGGTGTTAGCGAACACACAGTGTTGTTAGTTTCAGGGTGTACATTATAAGGTTCAACAATTCTGTACATTACTCGGTGCTCATCATGGTAAGTGTCCTCTTAATCCCCTTCCCCTCTTTCTCCCGCCCTCCCATCCCCCTCTCCTCTTGAAACCATCCGTTTCACGGTGTTTTTCCTTATTTATTTTTGTCTAGTAAAGAGGTTCCTATGCCTCAGGATTTTCATCTCTAAAAGGAGGGCGACCGCAGTGCCTTCCTTATGGAAGATCGTTTTGAGAATTGAGAAATTAATGAATTAATTTACATAATGTGCTCAGAACCTTGCCTGCCACAGTACAGGAGTTCCAGAAGTGTTCATTCCTCCCTCCTTGGATGTGTGATGTGGTGGTCTCAAATTCTGTGAAATAAGGATGTTCAGCAGGCTGGAGCCGTGGGGTGGTGTGGCAAAGTACAGGGCCCACTCCTTCGGTTTTCCATACCCTTTGCGCGCCGTCCCCTACGATGGTTTTTCCCGGTTTGGCAAACGCCTTGTTGCGGTCACCCCTTGAGACCCTGCGGAGCCTGCCTCCTACGTGTCAACCTCTCTTGGGTTTCCAGTCCATGTGGTCTGTGCTGGTCATTGCATCCAAATTGTGGTATGTTCACCATCGTGTAGGGAGCGCTTTGCTTATTTTCTTTCTGTACCCCTTCCAGGTTCAGCATGGTATTTCGTGGACACTCTTAAATGCTGGTTGATAGAGGGAGTGAAGTGTTCTTTGAAATTGTTTTTGAGGGTAATATCATGATTGTAAAGTTGAGTGACCCTTGGCCAAGTATTTGGCTGTTTTATATAGACGTTATCGTGGCACCTGGTTGGTTAAGCATCTGACTTCCGTCACGACTCAGGTCATGATCGCACGATTCATGGGTTCCAGTCCCGCGCAGGGCTCAGGCTCCGTGCTGACAGCTTGGAGCCTGGAGCCTGCTTTGGATTCTGTGTCTCCCTTTCTCTCTCTGCCCCTCCCCTGCTGGCTCCTTCTCTCTCAAAAATAAACAAACATTGAAAATAAACACTGGATTTTACCAGTAATAAAATGCTAAAAATACATGTTTCCCCATCTTTCCTAAGTGTGGGGTAGTAGCAATGTCATCGCATGGGGTATTAACGGATCTAGATTTTGGTCTGGAATATACCTTCTACTCATTTGGCAATTCACCTACACGTAGGAGGGCATTAGATTTCTCAGGAAGAAAATGAAAATTGCTTTCAAATGGTTCCCCATGTCTTCTGGTAGGTGAGGCATCAAATTCTCCTCATTAATTTCCCTCTTCAGGCCTCATACTAGGGTGGTGATTCATATGATATTACTTGTATTTACCCGTACCACTCTAGATAACCATAACACTGGTTTAAAATGGATATTTTTGTACTTTCAGAAGAGGGGCTTTGTACACAGGAACAGAAACCGAGGAAGAACACATCTGGAATACATTCAGATGAATTAAGTTATCGTTTGTGTCGGTGGCATTTGAAACGTCTGGGATTAATACTTAACTGTATGAAGACGTGAAACCTTGATGAACGTTTGCCAAATCAAAAACTGAAATGTTTTCCCATTTAACTGTTTCATTTTGAACTTTGCTTCTGGAAAAACATAATCGCTCCGAAACCGTAGTTTTCTATAATAACTCTCCCTTCACAGCTGTCTGCAGAACTTCTTGTTGAGAAATGCCCCGCGTTACATTGTGGGCAGATAACTTTGTTGTACATAAGACTTGAAATCAGAAACGCCTCTGATTGGATCCATTTGTTACATACACATCCATGGATGGATCCGTTCGTTACATACACATCCAACGCCTGCCAGCAGCTCGCTTCTTTTCATTTTCTCCCGCGTCGAATTGTGTTGTTTTATCTGGAGAACACTTAACCCTCCCAGGTCATCTCAAATGTCCTCCTTCTGAAGTGCTCCTTGACACTTTCCTGTCTCCTTACTTTTTCTGGAAAAGTATACTCTGTCCTCTGCACTCAGAGGGTCCATCTGCTAATTGGTGGCATTACCCACATAGAGGTTGAATGTGTCTGTGTCCTTCCCTCTCTCAGTTGGATTCCTTACTTTTTTTTTTTTAATGTTCATTTTTGAGAGAGAGAGAGAGAAAAACAGACTGCCAGTAGGGGCGGGGCAGGGAGAGTGGGAGGCACCGAATCCGAAGCACGCTCCAGGCTCTGAGCTGTCAGCACAGAGCCCAGCGCGGGGCTCGAACCCATGAACTGTGAAATCATGAGCCGAGCTGAAGTTGGACACTTAACTGACGGAGACACCCAGGTGCCCCCCTTCTTAACTATTTAAAAGCTATCATTCCATGCTTGTTGTTTGTAATGTTTTGGGACCCATATGCCTCTTTCGTCAGTGCCTTTTTCTCCCTTCTAATGGGCAACAAAGAATGAACTATTTGAAAGATAACTTGTATGTGTTTGACAGAATTGTTCTTGGTATGTATCCAGTCAGAGGTAATAATCCGGCAGTCAGCATACCATATTGAAAAAAGACTGGAGCTTGGGTTTTGGATAATTTAAGAGCCTCGGTTTTGGGTAGTTTTGCCAAAAATAAGTGTGTGATCTTAAGCGAAACGTGACCACCTCTCTGAGTTTCCATTTCTGAATTTGCGACTGGTGGCCGGGGGGAGTCACAGTGGACTAAATGACTTAGGGATCCTTTCAGCTATAAAACTCAATGCTTGTATTCAGTGTTGAGTATAAGAAAACAGAAGGAAAAAACGTTACGAGAATTTAAAAGTAGCCTATTTGTTCTTTGCTATTATGCTCCCCGGTGTTTGAGCATTCATTTCTGGAGGGCCAGTAGCCATCAGCCAACACTAGTAAGGAGGGCAGGGCTGGGGAGCATGTTGAATCCTGGTAAATCCAAAATGAATGATTAGATATAGCAAGGAAATAATTATCTGTGATCTTGGGGGCTGTGGATAACATGAATTTCAAGGCCTCTGGAACTGGGTGTGGGCGAATTCAGTATTGAACTAGAAGGGCTGGGGAAGAAACAGATAAGATCAGTGCCTCAGTGGAGGCAATGATGGTGGAGTTCTGGAGTGCAGGGTGGGCTGGTGTGGGTGTATGTAGAACAAAGTAGCTACATCGGTTCCCAGGTGGAGATGCTATGACAATGTCCATATAAAGTGATGCCATTACCGAGTCTTCTTGATGTTTGTTTATTTTTGAGAGCGAGTGAGCGTGTGTGGAGAGGGGAGGGACAGAGAGAGAGAGAGTGAGAGAGCGAGAGAGCCTCCTAAGCAGGCTCCGTGCTCAGCGCCATTTTGGGGCTCAACCTCACCACCGTGGAGACCACAACTTGAGCCGATGTCAGGAGTTTAGTGCTTAACCCACTCGGCCACCCAGGCACCCCTGGCATTGCTGAGTCTTAATGGGATGGCTTGTGAAGACCAGTCAGGAGAGGATTTAGGCAACGGTCAGGTCTTGTTACCTTCTCTTACACGTGGAGAAACTGAAGCCAGAGATGGCAGTTCTCAAACTTGAATTTGCCTACCCGTTTGGGAGTTCAGGTTAACTTTAACTGCAGATTCAAGTGCAGGTTCCTGGAACTTACTTTGACCTGGTGATTCTGGAGACCCAGGGGGCACTTTACCAAGCACATCAGGTGTTGCTGGTGGCTATTTGTAGTTTGAGAAACTCTACCCTTTGGGTGACTGACCGTTGCCCTTGAAGGACACCCAACCTGGAGAGCAGGTGGGGGTGTGCGGGGTGGGATCCTGGCACCCTTTATGTGTCCTTCCCTGCGTGGTGCTGGCCTGAAGTGGCTTGGCCAGGATTGGGAGACCTAACTGTATTAATTTGCCAGAGAGGGACAAGAGACTTGGAGGTTACCCACCTATAAATGTAGTAGTTTTTTCCATATTTCTGACTGACCTGTGATGTGCTGTTTGACAGGCACCATTTTTTTTTTTTCAAGAAACGTTTAAAGAAAAGATTTGTTAAATATATTAGTTACAAGCCTATTAAAAGTGAACACCAGGGGCACGTGGTGGCTTAGTCGGTTAAGCATCTGACTTGGGCTCAGGTCATGATCTCATGGTTCGTGGGTTCAAGACCCGCGCCGGGCTCTGTGCTGACGGCTCAGAGCCTGGAGCCTGCTTCAGGTTCTGTGTCTCCCTCTCTCTCTGCTCCCCACCCCTTCCCCCCTACCACGTGCTCACTCTCTCTGTGTCTCTCTCAAAAATAAACATTAAAAAAGTGAACACCAGTAGAGACAATTTCAGCGTATTTAAGAACACCTATTTTGTAATGACTGTCAACGAAAAAGCATTTCCGTCTCTTCCATAAAGGTCATTTCCCAAGAAACCCTAACAAGCAGCATTTTGCCAGTTCTATTTCAGGTTTCCATGTAATCGAGATTTTAAAATGACCTGTCTAAGCGTTGGGGGATGTCACCATGTCCGACTGTAATAAGTTCCGCCTTGGCCATTAGTCTCAATGTATGAGGAAATTGGGTCCAGAAGGATGGTTGATGTTGCTGGAGCCCGTGTATGTGTTGAGAAGAGAATGTCATTGCAGTATGGCATTTTCTGAAAAGCTGTCTGTCACAGAAACTAAATTTTGGTGGCTTGATAAATCTCATTAGTTAGAAAATTGAGTGAAACTTGAACGGTGTCTACACCGTTGGCAGCCAACACTTGGAGTTTTCCGCAAATCAATAAATGGGTAGTTCTGCAAATGGATGGGCTCGTACCCATTTTATCGTCAACGTTAAGTAACACCTCCTGTCATTTCCGTGTTGTCTAAAGGAAAATCTTCAAACATTTATAGAATGCGTCAGAGATTCTTGAAGAATTTCAGTACATTTATATCTCTGGGTGCAGCAGGCAGGACCAACTTTGAAAAATGATAGTGACACAGACATGAAGATTTATATTCACAGACACATATTAGGAACGTCTCAGATCACCAACCGCTCTATAACGCTTTCATAGTTTGTCACGCATCAGTAAGCCTTTTAGAAACAGAATAACCTTTCGAAATCTTGTACTTCAACCCATTTCTCAGAAGAGAAACTTGATGTTGGGGGGAAGTTAAATGACCTGCTTTAATCCTCTATTCTCAGAAGTTAGTGCAAGCAGAGCGAGGCTTAGATCCCAGGATTCTTTCTGCTTCTCTTTGCTTACCCGTTAGCAGGACCTGCTGGGAGTACTCCATCAAAGAACCAGGAAATGTTTCAGATTTTCTGTGGGAGTGGACCCAAACCTATGACTTCTTGGAATTAGCAGAGGCAATAACAACTTCTTCATTTGTGTACCTCAGCGCTTCCCCAAAGGAATGCGCAACTTTACAGAGAGAGGATGGCCTACAGCTGGGGCTTATTGTGTTGGTTAAGGCAGATTGTATCATCTGCATGGAGATAAAGGGACTTTTTCCTAGCAGTTTGTGAGCGGGGGATTTGAGGACCCTGGATACATTATTGGAGCCGAAAGGAATCTGGAGAGGCATCTAGTTCACCCCTTTACTTTGTGTAACGAGAAACATGGCTTTGTCTTGCCTCCATGTTTATAAGTAGCCATGACGTTTTTGTTGATGGTTTTCAAAAGCGACAACTGGTATCTTAAAAGTCTATCAACGTGGGCTAATTATAAACAAGGTCATTACAAAGCAGTTGTCCGTGTCATTCACAATACATTTTGGTTTTGATGACCATCCTGCCCCATTAGTCTGGATATAACGGGTCTATAACGATGGTAGTTTGGGGGAGGGGGCAGGGACTGGTTTTCTGTGGGAAGGCAGCGGGCCACGCTTCCAGAAGGGGACTCTCGGTTAAAAACAGTTACCTATAGCCTTGCAATGGCAGTGAATGTAGTCCAAGGAAAGGAAGCTTACTCTCCAAACAGAAACCACCCTTAAATTGTGGTCTGGAGCCTGGTTTGCAAGTTTTGTGTCTTTGCTCTCGAGGTATCTCGTGGGTTTTTGCAGGTATATGCAAACGGTGGGAGTTTGTGCGGGGTGGGGATGGAGGAACGTTGCCAGGAGACGGGGAGGGCTTTGCCTATCAAATCTTCGTTATTGGGGCGCCTGGGTGGCTCAGTCGGTTAAGCGGCCGACTTCGGCTCAGGTTACGATCTCACGGTCCGTGAGTTCGAGCCCCGCGTCGGGCTCTGTGCTGACAGCTCAGAGCCTGGAGCCTGTTTCAGATTCTGTGTCTCCCTCTCTCTGACCCTCCCCCGTTCATGCTCTGTCTCTCTCTGTCTCAAAAATAAATAAATGTTAAAAAAAAAAAAAATTAAAAAAAAAATCTTCATTATTGCAATGCATCCCTTTATACTAATTAATCTGAAGCGAATTAATGAGCGGAGGCCCTGGAAATGTTCATATTCTTTGCAAGCCGCTTACACTCTTCACATTAGTTCCAGAAGTTGGCTAAAGCCTTCCACCTCTTTTCACCCCTCCCTGAAGCCTCTCCGCTTTGGTAGATGCTGTATTTCCTTTTCAAGATGAAAGTTCATCTACCGAGTGCTTCATAGGACCTAGTTTGGAAGATTTTATTTCATCAAGGAAAAGATAAGTAGGGGTTTGAGTAGTATGAGTCTCACCGTGGTTCTTAATTGTAGATGTTCAAGCTTCATGTTATAATTTGTCATTTGACATTCTCGAAATTTGTGAAAATAGCCTGAAATTGAGGAGCGGCTTACAACGGTTAGTCTGTGTAGTGCCTCTTGTATGTTTATTTTGCAGAAGGTCAGCAAATTCACCTGTGTAGGTGATGGATTTATGCCTCAAACCTCACACACCATGAGGCCTGGTGGAATTAGTCACCTCAGGCTGGGGGTGAGAAATGGTTGTGTTTCTCCTTATTTTTGAGAATCTGGAAATGAGGTTTCAGATATTGGATATAATGGGTCTGTGAAGTCTATATAGACCCATCTAGGTTTTTTTTTTAGAAGGAGCTGTCTCATAGTTTTAAAATCTTCCTGTGTTTTATCTGTCTCTTTTTGGTGTGTTCTAAGATCCAATATATTGATTACGGATCGTCTAGGGTACCGTGACTGGTTTTCCAAAAATAAATTTTTTAGCATTTCTCAGCCCTTTTGAGGTTTAATCTCTGAAATATTAGTAAATCCTACCCCCTTGAATTACTCCTTGAAGACTTTAACTTGTATCTGACCCTCTTGGATGTGGATGTTCTTATTGTGAAAAAAGAAAAAAAAAATTGCATCATAGCTGCATTCGAAGACCTTATCACAACGTTGGTCTTTCTTTTTTCAGTGGGTGAATCTGTAGTTAGGATCAGTATTTTCGGGCAATTGTTTCTTGTGTGATTCAGTAGAGATGTGGGATTAGAATAGGAGGAGGAAGAGAATGACGGAAAGAACAATGGGTTTCGCTCCAGAACAGAGATCCTCAAACTTCCAGGCATCAGAATCACCTGGAGAGTTTGGTAAAAAGCGCAATTTCTGGGCCCCACCCTCCCACGCTTCTGATTAGGAGCTGGGATTGGCCGGAGAATTTTCATTTCTAACAAGTTTCCACAAGATGCTGCTTCCGTTGACCCCACACCACATTTGGGGCACTCCTGTTCTGGAGGTCCAGTTCTGGTCGGCACTGGATAAAGTTGGAGATCTATGGACACCATTCAGCCTCTCCAGGTTTGTTTTCCTGTTTGTGAAAGGTACAATATTGGTGGTTTTCACACCTTCAAAATTAGAGGAATCTTGTGTTCCAAACTACATCTTTTGTGAAATTCCAACAAACAAAAGAGATACACTGGAATTGTGTGAATTACAGCCAGGGTAGAGGACAAAAGGATTCAAGTGTCCTTTTGTCTTACTCCCCTGGGCTGGGAGTGGGGAAAGTCCCCGGGGCCCTTCCAGAGGACTGAATGTAGTCCTGAATCTGGCGGAAGAGATTTTCTAAGGCCCTTAAGCATTGGCACCTTTCTGTCTGAATGTGTATGCTCTTGACTCTGTTGTACTGCTACTTATAAAGTTGAAAGAATCTGATCTGTGCTTTTTAGAATAAGAAACTGTGTTTGGGATACATGAATAGGTAGGAAATAAATGGGTTTGAGACTTACATGGTAACAGAAGCTTTACAGCTCATTTCAAATAGAAATGGAGAGATGAAGGGCGCCTGGGTGGCTCAGTCGGTTGAGCATCAGACTTTGGTTCAGGTCATCATGATCTTGCAGTTCGTGGGTTCGAGCCCTGCGTCGGGCTCTGTGCTGACAGCTCAGAGCCTGGAGCCTGCTTCGGATTCTGTCTCCCTCTCTCTCTGCTCCTTCCCCACTCATGCTGTGTCTCTCTCTGTCTCTCAAAAATGAATAAATGTAAAAACATTAAAAAGAGAAATGAGTAAGACAGGAAACAGGGAGGGGAAGGAGGAGGGGCCGATTTGGACAACAGGGATGTGCCTTGCTGCCTTTCTTTTTAGCCAGTATGTGTAATTGAATTCATAGAATTTAACCTGTTCTTGTAAGTCTGATGGTCAAGCCTGAAATTGAATTTCCTAATCTTTACTGGAATCTTTGCTGGAAAATAGTTGGGAGGGAGAGCAGCAGTACTAATGTTTCAGTAAAAAGAATGAAAGCTCTCATAAGTCACCGATGTCCAGAGAAGATGTCTGCCTCCTATTCTTGGTTCCTTTTGTTGTCCACTGTATGGAAACCCTAAATCAGCCTAGGATTAAATTGTGAATGAGTTTAAACTTGACTTTGGTACTCTGCTTTGGGCTTTCGGAAACCTTCATTTTCACTCTGCTTTTTTCCTTATCTCACTGTCCCTATAATAAAAGGTCTACGTAGAAACAAAATAAGTATCCATAAATATGGAACGATTTCTGTGCTATGTTAAGAGGATATTCAGGTACAGAACACTGTATACAGTAGGCAGCCTTTTGAATAAAACAGTATGCCCCCCCCGCCCAAACTATCAGTCACGGGTAGTGATGTCAGTTTAGTGGGTCAGGTTGTTTTCTTTAATTTTTTTTGTCCTTTTAATTCTAAGGAATTAAAATATATATATATTGATTCCAGCAGCTTTCTTTTTTTTTTTTTTTCTTTTGAGTGGTACCCATACTGAGACATACATGAGGTGTAATAACAAAGCATAACGTGGAATAGAGGGTATCCAAGTATATTGCAATGTGGTAAGGATAACTATTTCTTGAAACTTTCAGTTCTCTGTATGTCAGTATTTATATACGTGTGTGTATGTGCACATATGTATGCATTGTGTGTATCATATATAGTATTTTAGGGTTCTGTAGGGTATATTAGGATATATATGTATGTATATCCACTCAAAAAAAGTTTTATTGTAAGGAAGTGGCTCACGTGATCATGGAGGCAGGTAAATCCAAAATCTGCACTGTGGGCAGACAGCCTGGAGCCCCAGGACAGCTGGTGGTGCAGATAAAGTCTTGTTCAGGCAGGTCTTAAACATTTTTTTTTTTTTTAAGTTTTTAGTTTAATCAGCCGGTGCTCATCACAAGAGCACTCCTTAATCCCGATCACCTATTCCGCCCATTCCCCCACACACTTCCCCTCTGGTAACCATCAGTTTGTGATCTGTAAGTTATGAGTCTGTTTCTTGGTTTGTCTCTCCCTCCCTGCCCCACCTCCGCCTTTGCTCATTTGTTTTCTTTCTTAAATTCTACATAAGCGTGCAATCATATTGTACTTGTTTCCCTCTGACTTATTTCTCTTATGTTTTCCAGCTCCATCCATGTCATCACAAATGGCAAGATTTCATTTTTTAATGGCTGAATAATAATATTTGATTATACGTCTTTACTATGTTTTCGTTATCCGTTCTTCAATCGTTGGACACTTGGGCTGCTTCCGTGTTTTGGCTATTGTAAATAATGCTGCTATAAACATAGGGGTGCACATACCTTTTTGGACGAGTGTTTTTGTGTTCTTTGGGCAGATACCCAGTAGTGCCATTGCTGGATTATAGGGTAGTTCTATTTTTAACTTTGTGAGGAAACTCCATACCGTTTTCTATGTGGCTGCACCAGTTGGCATTCCCACCCACGGTGCGTGAGGGGTCCTTTTTCTCTACATCCTCACCAACACCTGTTGTTTCTTGTGCTGTTGATTTTAGCCACTGACAGGTGTGAGGTGTTACTTCATTATGGTTTTTATTTTCATTTCCCTGATAAGTGATGATGAGCATCTTTTTACATGTCTGTATGTCTTCTTTGGAGAAATGCCTGTACATGTCTGCTGCCAGTTTTTAAATTGTATTATTTTGGGTGCTGAGTTGTGTAAGTTCTTTTTTTTTTTTTTTTTTTTTTTTCATTTTTTTTTTTAACGTTTTATTTATTTTTGAGACAGAGACAGAGCATGAATGGGGGAGGGGCAGAGAGAGAGGGAGACACAGAATCGGAAGCAGGCTCCAGGCTCTGAGCCATCAGCCCAGAGCCCGATGTGGGGCTCGAACTCACGGACCGCGAGATCGTGACCTGAGCTGAAGTCGGACGCTTAACCGACTGAGCCACCCAGGTGCCCCTGTGTAAGTTCTTTATATATCTTGGATACTAACTCTATTGAAGACATCATTTGCAAATACCTTCTCCCATCCCATAGGTTTCCTTTTAGTTTTGTTGATTGTTTCCTTTGCCTTGCAGAAGTTTTTATTTTGATGTAGTCCCAGTAGTTTATTTTTGCTTGTGTTTCCCTTGCCTCAGAGGACCTATCTAGAAAAAAGTTGCTCTGGCCAATGTCAAAGAAATTACTGGATGTGCTCTTTTCTGGGATTTTCATGGCTTCCTGTCTCACGTTCAGGTCTTTTATCCATTTTGAATTTATTTTTGTGTATGGTGTAAGAAAGTGTTCCAGGTTCATTCTTCTGCGTGTTGCTATCCAGTTTTCCCAACACCATTTGTTGCAGAGATGTTTATTTTTCTATTGGATGTTCTTTAATACTTCGTCAAAGGTTAATTGACTGTATGACCATGGGTTTATTTCTGGGTTTTTTATTTTATCGATCTGTGTGTCTATTTTTGTGCCAGTACCATACCGTCTTGATGACTGCAGCTTTGTAATAAAACTTGGAAGTCTGGAATTGTGATGCTTCCAGCTTTGTTTTTATTTTTCAAGATTGCTTTGGCTCTTCAGGGTCTTTTGTGGTGCCATACATACTTCAGAGTTGTTTTGTCTAGCTTTGTGAACAGTGCTGTTGGTATTTTGATAGGGATTGCATTGAATGTATCCATTGCTTTGGGTAGTATAGACATTTTAGCGATATTTGTTCCAGTCCATGAGCATGGAATCTCTTTCCATTTCTTTTGCCTTCAATTTCTTTCATGAGTGTTTTATAGTTTTCAGAGTACAGATCTTTCATGTCTTTGGTTAGTTTATTCCTAGGTATCTTATTATTTCTGGTGCAGTTGTAAATGGGATTGTTTTCTTAATTTCTCTTCCTGCTGCTTCATTATTGGTGTATAAAAATGCAACAGATTTCTTTACATTGATTTTTGTATGCTGCGACTTACCTGAATTCGTTTGTCAGTTTTAGCAGTGTTTTGGTGGGGTCTTTAGGGTTTTTTAATATACAGTATTGTATCATCTGCAAATAGAAAAAGTTTTACTTCTTCCTTACCTATTTGATGCCTTTGATTTCTTTGTGTTGTCTGATTGCTTGTGGCTAGGACTTCCAGTCCTATGTCGAACAACAGTGGTGAGAGTGGACATCGTTTTCTTTTTCCTGTCCTTAGGGGAAAGCTCTCAATCTTTCGCCATTGAGGGTAATGCTTCCTGTGGATTTTTCATATATGGCCTTTATTATGTTGAGGTACATTCCCTCTCCCTCTAAACCTGCTTTTTTGAAGGTTTTTATCACGAATGACTGTTGTACTTTGTCAAATGCTTTTCCACATCTACTGAAATGAGCAAATGTCTCTTATCATGTCTCTTATTGATGTGATCGATGTGTGACATGATTGATTTGCCAATATTGAACTACCTGGGCAGCCCAGGGACAAATCCCACTTGATTGTGGTGAAGGATTTCTAAAAATATATTGTTGCATTCGTTTTGCTAGTATTTGTTGAGCATTTTTGTGTCTGTATTCATCAGAGGTACTGGCCTGTAGTTCTTTCTTCATGGCATATTTATCTGGTTTTAGTATCAGGGTAATGCTGGTCTCATGGAACGAATTTGGAAGTTTTCCTCCCTTCATGTTATGAAGAGCAACCTGTTTTACTCAGAGTTCATTGATTTAAATGCTAATCTCATCCCAAAACACCCTCTAAGTTGACAACTAAAAATAGCCATCACATACAGGTATATTAAGTTATAAGGCAAAACATGTCATATATATATCTGCATGTAAACAGATATATATGGATATATTTATATAAAGGGTTATATATGGGGATATATATATGTATATATGTGTGTGTGTATATATATGTGTATATATATATATATATATATATATATATACACATATATATACAGGGTTATGTCTGGATGTATAATTACTACGGGATATATGTATACATACACATAGAGGTATATATACATATGGTTGTGTATGTATATGAATGAATGATATTGACTGCTGGATACCATGGAATGTCCCTGAAGGATTCACAGAACACGTCAGAGCCTTAGAGCAGAGGTTCTCTGTCTGGGGTAGGGTTCTTCTTAATTACTTGAGGTGCGTTTCTATAGGTATGTCTGTGTCAGGCCTTCCTTAACACTTTCGTGCCTTTCCTTCAAGAATGACTTTTAAAATGGGGGGACATGGGATAGAAAGCAGCAGAATATTTTCTGGAGAAGGTTGGCAGGGCTGAAGCAAAGACGGGACTGCTGCCCTGAGGATGAATTTTAGGCACCAGCCAGTGGGCAGGTAGTGATGGGCTCTTGGGGACAGAGGGCCTTGCTGAGGTCCCTAGGAGTCCACGGCGCTCCTGTCATGGGCGTAGAACCTGAGGCTCCTGGAAGGCGAGAGACACTCATGTTTGCTTGGTCTTAGCTGTGTGGAAGCCAGGGCCACCTTACCTACCAGACGTCTACACTTCACCCAGACACTAATGTTCATGCTAAGTGCCTGACGAGGTAAGGATGCCTGTAGTTTGTAGTGACCTGTGCCATGTGGGATTCCCATGACCATCTTTAAAGTTTTACACTTGGGGTGCCTGGGTGGCTTGGTCGGTTGAGCGTCCGACTTCGGCTCAGGTCACGATCTCGCGGTCCGTGAGTTCGAGCCCCGCGTCCGGCTCTGTGCTCAGAGCCTGGAGCCTGTTTCCGATTCTGTGTCTCCCTCTCTCTCTGCCCCTCCCCTTTTCATGCTCTGTCTCTCTCTGTCTCAAAAATAAATAAATGTTAAAAAAAAAAATAAAAAAAAAATAAAGTTTTACACTTGTGTAATCAAAACAGACCCTTTAAAACGTTATGGACCTACCCTTTGAGTCATGGGTTATCAGTTTTGTGTTGGTTGGTTTCCCTAGAGGTGAGGGGCTGGGGGGACCTGGGAGCTACTGTTACGTATATATTCGTAAATCAGTAGGCTGCTCATTTTCTTAAGGCTGGGAAGTAGGTAAAACAAACAAGCAAACTTAAGAGCAGTTCCTTTCAGGCCTTATTCATGTTGGGTGAGCACTCCATAACATGGAGCGATGTAAAAAAAAAAAAAAAATATTGCCTAGATAGGTGAGGTAGCCGCTCAATTTGCAAGATATAATTTTCATCTTAAGGGGTTGGGACATTGTTCTGGAATTGACCTTAGTTAGGAAACTTTGAGACAGTTAACTCTTGCGTCCGTGGTTGATCATTTGAGTTAGAAGCCCTCTCCCTTGGGCTTCACCATATGCTGCTGTGGGCCGAGTGTCTCAATTTATCATTCAAATGAGCTGAATTCTCAGATTCTTCTTATCATATTAAGATAATTGGGTATGAAATATTTTGAACGACACAGTTGCTTCAGCCAGTCTCCATACTGAACCGTGAAATGGCTTGCCTCTGTGCACACACTGCTGCCTTCAGTCGTATTGATCTGTTTTTCTCCTAGAGGTGTGTCTGACAGTGACCTGATGACTAGTGTGTGACTTAAACATGGACGAAGCATAACTTTGGTTCCTTTGGGATCGTCCTCAGTTTTTATACCTTATCTGCCTCTCAGCAATCCATTTAATTACAGCTGTTTGGATATTTGGCCAAGTCGCTGCAACCAGTGAACTCTCCCTGGGGAGACAATAAACTTTTGACGGGCACACCGGTAGAAATGGAATTCGTCTGCAAACACACACTTTTTCAGGATTGTTCTTGTAAATGTGTAGAGTAGCTGGCAGTCTTTCGATGCTTCTGGAGGGATTCTGGTGGGTACCAAATGGTGCACAGCTACTGTCTGCTTCGGAAATGTTAACAAGAGGCTCAGCTTTTCTGGACGGTGTGCTTTGGCTTTCTGAGATAGCTTCCATGCAGGAAAAACCTTCTTTTTAAAGCCAAATGTAGGCTCTGGACTTTCTCCAAGAGAAGTCTTATAAATATATCAAAGCTGATACTGTGCTGAATTTCTTTATAGGAAGAAAAAAAGGAGTGGTTAATAAATAACATGTAATGTTTGAGTAGAGCTCAAAGTCAAAGAGAGCATCTTCTGTTCTGGCCAGTTTATTACAAACCTTTCATGTCCAAGTCCTGATTCCCTCTACCCCCTCCCTCAATTGTTCTGTTCCATTTTACACTGTATCTCTCTTCACATTTCTCATCCCTTTTTTTTGTTGTTGTTATTTATTTATTTTTTTGCTACGAGAGTTTACTAAGACAAAAGGAGCTCACAGAGTAGGAAGAGAAAGATAATCCTTACATATTTGGATTTATCCTCCTTTTGAACATTTGTTTTTTTAAAGTTCATTTTATTTGGAGAGAGAGAGAGCACAGGAAGGGCAGAGAGAGAGAGAGAGAGAGAGAGAGAATGAGAGAGGATCCTAAGCAGGCTCTGCACAGTCAGTGCAGACCCCGATACAGGGCTTGAACTCATGAACTGTGAGATCATGACCTGAGCTGAAATCAAGGGTCGGACGATTAGCCGACTGAGCCACCCAGGCGCCCCACCTTTTGAGCCTTTGATTGAATGTAGCTTTACAAAAACTGATATTTTTTTCCTACCTCTGTGCTGAGTGGGTGGGTGGGGTTGTTAGAAGCAAAAACAAACCCACCAACTAAACCCCTTCACGTCCTAATTCTATAATGTAGGATGATATTTTATAGAATTGAGCATAGGCCGGTTTGTGATGCTACTACAGAAATGCTTCATATATACCCACACCCACCCACCTCACCTTAAAATCTTATGCTGCAGAATTTGGAGCCCCTGAACTATTTGCATCCTAAAATACCAGGAGAGACCCTAGAGTCATTCCAGACTCCCTTCATAAGACAGAGGCGAGAGAAATTACTTGCCTCCCTGGTAAGTGTGGGCATCACACCATGGCTTCTCAGTTTGCTCCCTCTTTCCTTACTCCTTACCCCTTGGGGGGCTGGAGGCCCCAGACTTTCTCAGGCATAGTAAGAAGGCTCCCGTGGCACCTGTAGCACAGCTGGGGTTTGGGGCCAGCAGCTGGTTTAGACCACATGTGCCATGGAAGGGGCGTGTGCTGTAGGTAATCTGGAAACATAGTATGAAATTCCTCTCTGTTACGTGTTTGATATTCTACGAATCCCCGCATTCATTTGATATTCTATCAGTTCCCCATACTTGGCACAGAATTTTGTCCCTGTTGCTTTGGAATTTTGCTTTAAGGAACGGCACCTTGGGAATGGTGTGCTGTGAACAGTTGAGGGAGCTCCAGGAAGAGGGGAAAGGCATGGTTAGTGACTCACTGAATCCCTTTTCTGCGTCAGGCACTGTGCTAGGTACTTTCACACGGCTTTGGAAATGAATGCTCCCTGCTACTACGTGAAAAGGACTTTGAAAATCCATATCGTAGCTGAGGATATTGTGAGGCATACAGCTGGGACTGGATCCCGGTGTGTCTGACTTCACATCCTTCCTCCCGGTTCTTTCTTGAGAGGGGGCGGGGTGCAGAGCGTGTGTGTGTTTTACAAGCCAGATGGAATTCTGAAGAGCTGCTCAGCTCTGACAGCTGTTTAAATTATCTGTGACACCGCATCCCGCCACGAGAGTGGGTGATGGATTGGTGACAGTTCCCATCAGAAGACGCTGGAACCCTCGTTGGTGGAGCACCGCTCACGGTCTTTCCAAAGTGTGAAGTGTGGTCGGAACTTGGATTCTAATCGTTGCTGCTAGGCTAGAAAACATTTAAGAAACCGTTAGGTGGGCGTAAAAACTTAGGTGGAACAGATCGTTTTTCTGTTTGCTTTGACAAAAAAAATGCGGGGGGGTCTTTTCCACATACCAGAGTTCAGAAAATCTATTTTGACTGAACTCCTGCTGTTCGTATTCATTTTCCATTTGCATTGACTTTTTTGCCCTTGAGAATCTCTACTTTTTCACCCCTTATCTCCCTTCCTAGGTTTCTTCTCTCTAGCTGGTGCATATACTCTTTAAGGCCCCTGAGCTTATCTCTTCTTTATTGCCCTTCCTTCCTCAATTACTCAGGACAAAGTTGAACTCAGGCACCAAGTAAGTGTTTATTAAGTCATTTTCACTATTTTCTAAATGACTAGTTTAGAGATGAATTATCATGCCAATTTGTCTCTTCAAGTCGTTTAGTTTAGTAAGCTTTGTTCAGTTCAAGCTACTGATTTTTTTTTTTTTTTCTATTATAACGTGACCGGGCCCTCCTGCTTGAGTTTGAATGCCAGCCGGTTATGAATATCTGATTCATGAAACTCTATCAGGAGACAGATGTGACTGTGAAACTCTTCTCTGCTGTTTGTGTAAACGCAGGAAGGATGCTTTGGAGCAGGGTGGTTTTTCTGTCCTTCCGTCCTCAGTGTTGGGTCATTTTCGAGTACACACGTATGCCTTCCTGTAGTTTCTTGTCAGTTTACTTTCTATGATTCATTTGCTTATCCAGTTTCTTGTATCTAATACCTTTCCTCTTTAAACCTAAGAAAGAGAGAGACATTTGCTTGGCAGGGCCAGAGTGGTGGAGGAAATTCCAGTAAGTATCCGTTTACCTTCTCTGTTCCTTGTCACGGTTTTTTCTCCTGTCAGAAGAGAATCTTCTCGTGCCTGCAGCAACCAGACACGCTTCTGTTGAGTTTGGAGTCTGAAGGAGTTGTCCATCGAAAGGCCGGGAAGGAGATGGGAACAGAGCTTGGAAGGCCATGAAAGTGTGGTGCGCGAGTTTGGGCTCAGGTTCACCTGCACCTGGGAGGTGTTGCAGGGTCTCACTGATAGGGTCAGGGTGCATGCTGGAGCTGGGGGTGCGGGCAGGCTGTTGCAGGAGTCCTGGAGATCCGGGAGGGCCTTGCGCCCGGTGGAGAACTGCCCGGATGTGGGCAGAGCGTAGGGAGGAATGATATAGGACCCTGGCGGTTCAAGCCTGGGTGCCTGTCCTGCAGACAGCACTACAGTGGCGTGGGGGGAGGACTGGATTTGGAGCGAGCCTAGGGAGGATTGGGGTTTGGGCCTACTGAGGTCTGGGGTGTCGGCAGTCTCTGTGAGAAATGTCTCATGAGCAGTTAGAAGTCTGGAGCTCAAGAGCGAGGTCTTGGCTTGGAGATGCACATTTGGATTCAGCCCCTGGAAATGATGACTAGAAACGCTGTGAAGGAATGGTCTTGTCAAAGAAGAGCATGTGAAGGGAGGGGAATGGCACGGGACACAACCTTGTTTTCTACTTAATTTTTGGAGGTAAAATAAGACTGGGAGACCAAGGAGGTGGCTCTGAAAGGGCTGCCAGGGGCGGGGGTGAGTCTCCTGAATGCTGTGGAGCTGGGTGGGAGGCGAGGGGGAGTTTTTCAACCGCGTTCATCAGATTGTCAGACTGGCAAACTTGTCGAGAGTGACAATGTCTCCTGCTGGCAGGAGTGCTGGGAAGAGGCAGTCTTCCAGCATGGCTGGTGGGAACAGCCGCTGCGGAAGGAGTTCTGGCAGAGTCCATTAAAATTTAAAATGCACGTGGCCTTTGACCCAGCAGTTCCTCTCCTGGGACTTTATCCCATAGAAATAAAAGCAGCTGTATGTAATTTGTTTGTACAAGAATATTTATTGCAGCATTGTTTGTAGTGGCAAAGGACTGGAAAGTGAGTGGATGCTTTCTCAGCAGGGGGATGGTCGGCTAAAATGTGGCCCGTCCGTGCCTTGGGTCTCTGTACCGCCCGGCTTGGACGGATTCCCACGAGAAATGAAGAGGCAGAGAACCATGTATAATATGATCTCGTTTTTGTGGACTGGAAGATCGTAAAAGGCAATCTCGTACGTATGTTAATACTGCTTGGGAGGAGAGAGGTTGGCACTATGGGAGGAGGTGGGTGGGAGATTTAAAAAAAAAACACGCAAACTGCTTACAGAACGTCTCAGATGAAGCGCTGTGGAAAAGGACTTGTGCGTGTGTGCCTGTACAGACAGATGGCGGGAGTGTCCAACCGGGGGGTGGGGGCGGGGGTCTCAGGGTGTGGAGATGTAGGGTCGCTGGTATTTTACTTGTTTTCCCTCATGACTTTCCTGTGTTGGGTGCAAACCACTGCACAGAGGCCATCGCATTTAGAGTTTAGAAATCACTGGAAACCATTCCAAGAGCCCTTGGAAATGGAAACCCCATCTGTCACGGTCAGGAATAGAGATAGTTGGAAGGTAAGTAAAAAAAAAGTAGCAGAAAGTAGAGATTTGGGGGGGAATACCTCGGGCGGCAAAAGAGAGAAACAAAGGTGATTTGAGGGGGCAGGACAGAGGCAAGGCTGACTCGATGCAGGGTTAAAAGGCAGGTCTGGAAGCATGGAAGGAAATGGGCGCGTTGGAGGTGGAGACGCTGAATTGCAGACGCCCCCGGGGGGGGGGGGGGTGGGCTGGACACGTGGCTCATCTCGGTGGGAGCCCAGGCGGGTGGCCTGGGAGGTGAGAACCTCCGGTCTTCGGAGGGGGGCCGGTGGGCCAGTGAAGAGACAGAAGGATTGTGAGGTTTGGAGGACAGAAGTTGAGGGAATGGGCTCTTAAATAATATGGGGGGCAGGATTATATAGGCTGACTGTCGGGGTTCCCTGAGGTGCTGGGGTGGCTGCGACAAGTTCGGAAGAGCCTCTGTGGGGGATGGTGGAGAATTGGGAACACGGGAGAGAAAAGTAGGCAGCCGCAGAGAATTGAAGTTCGAGCTGGGGGTCCTGGTGCCCACCCGCCACAATTCAGTGACCGTCGAAGGCAAACTGTGGGGGGACTGGCTAGTCCAGGAGCGGGGCTGGAAAGGTGGGAACTCAGAATTTACTTCCAGCGGGGGCGAATACGGCTTGTTCGTGAAAATTGAGGGATCAAGAGGCTTCAGGTTGGTAATGACATCATTGTGGAGAGGGCTGCGAATAAATAGTGTCCAACCTACAGAGCGAGACGAGACAGAGGACCCCTCAGAAAGGGACAGAGGGGGGGCCAGGACCCTTTGAGGGCGATGGATGGGCCGATGGAACGGAATCCAGGGAGTTGCAGTCCCCGGGGGCCTGGGGTCTTGGGGGCAGAGCAGCAGCTGCGTCACTGTTTGATACTTCATGTTATCTGCCCTAGGACATTACTGGCATCCTTTTGTCCAAATTCAGCTTAAATTTAAGCTTGCTCTTCAGGATTTCTCATGAAGTCATTGCTTTGGCTTAATTGGCTGAGTCGCTGCCCCCCAACAACAACCACACCCCCTCGCCCCCCTCTTCCTTGATTTGCCTCTAGATCTGTGTGTCCATATCCGTAGCCACTAGCCGCACGTGCCTGCTGAGCGCTTGAAATGTGGCCAGTGCCACGAAGGTGTGCCGTAAGTGCAAAGCCCACACTGGGTTTTGAAAACATAGCATGGGCAGAGAGATGTGAACTGCCTCACGAATGAGTGTTTACACGTTAAAATGAGAATAATTTGGATACATTGGGTGAAAGAATATTAAAATTAACCTCACCGGTTTCATTTTATTTATTTTTTACTTTATTTTTTTTTAAAGATTTTATTTTCAAGTAATCTACACCCGACATGGGACTAGAACTCACAACCCCAAGATCCAGAGTAGCATGCTCTGCTGAATGAGCCAGCCAGGTGCCCCCTCTTTTTACCTTTTGAAATATAGTTCCTAAAAAGTTTAAAATTACGTGGCTCCCATTTTATGTCAATTGGGTAGCACTGTTCTAGACCTTCTTTGGCGTAGTTTCTCCCTGCTGGATGCCTTTCCACTTTCTGGCCACTTAGCCATATCTTATCCATGTTTCAGGGGCAACAGTAGTCTCTCTTCTGCCTGTGACACTGTGTGTCTTGTCTCTTATCACTTATTCTTAGCTCACACTGGGAATGTCCCAGGCCTCTGTTTTGTATTTTTATTTGAAATCTGCTTGCATCCGTTTCTTATCTCCCTTGCTAGAATCTAAGATTGGCATGCCTTTACTAGATTGTAATCTTCTTGAGAGCAGGACTCAGAAAATACATGTAGTTTTGTCTTAGCTTCTGGCAACATGCCTGGTACTGGGTTCTGTCCTTAAGAGAAGCTCAAAAGTTTTTGAATGTATAAATAATAAATTTGCATTCCCACTGGTCTTAACCAAATGCACTTTAAAATCCAAATCTGGGGGCTCCTGGGTGGCTCAGTTGGTTAAGTGTCAGACTTCGGCTCAGGTCACTATCTCATGGTTCGTGAGTTTGAACTCCGCATCAGGCTCTGTGCTGATGGCTCAGAGCCTGGAGCCTGCTTCAGATTCTGTGTCTCCCTCTCTCTCTGCTCCTCCCCTACTGTGCTCTCTCTCTCTCTCGCTCTCTCTCTCTCTCTCAAAAATAAATATTAAAAAAAAAATTTCAATCCAAATCTGTGATATTATAATACTACTTGTGTGTTTTATTTCTTACACATCACTGAATCGTAGGGCAAGTAGGATATTTGAAATTGGACTGGCCTGGCCTTGAATCTAGAAAGATCATCTTTTGCTTTGTGACCTCAGGCCTGTTATTTGATTCTTCCCACCTTAGTGTTTGTAATTGAGATACTGACACTTCCTTGAGGATGAGCCTTAGTGCTGTGCTCAGTAAATGTTCATTCCTTGTCGCTTTCCCCCTTTTAGAACTGGGAAGGTTTGTTTGGAATGTTGAGACACTTACATGGAACTCTTTCTCCTCTCGCCTGCTGGAAAACTTACTGGTGGTGCCATGTATCTTGGCCCTTGGTGATGTTCTGACTGTGTCTTTGGTAGCTTTGGGGTGATTCTAAAGAGCAACAGTGTTTGCCGCTGCTCATTTTTTAATTTATTTAACTTATTTAATTTTGGAGAGAGAGCACGCATGTGAAGGGAAGGGACAGAGAGGGGGAGAGAATCTTTTTTTTTTTTTCTCTTAAATATATGAAAGTTATTGTCACATTGGTTTCCATACAACACCCAGTGCTCATCCCAAAAGATGCCCCTCTTCAGTGCCCATCACCCACCCTCTCCTCCCTCCCACCCCCCATCAGCCCTCAGTTCTCTTTTTTTTTTAATTTTTTTTTTAATATATGAAATTTATTGTCAAATTGGTTTCCATACAACACCCAGTGCTCATCCCAAAAGGTGCCCTCCTCAATACCCATCACCCACCCTCCCCTCCCTCCCACCCCCCATCAGCCCTCAGTTTGTTCTCATTTTTTAAGAGTCTCTTATGCTTTGGCTGGGAGAGAGAGAGAATCTTTTTTTTTTTTTTTTTTTAACGTTTATTTATTTTTGAGACAGAGAGAGAGCATGAATGGGGGAGGGTCAGAGAGAGGGAGACACAGAATCTGAAACAGGCTCCAGGCTCTGAGCTGTCAGCACAGAGCCCGACGCGGGGCTCGAACCCACGGACCGCGAGATCATGACCCAAGCCGAAGTCGGCCGCTTAACCGAGTGAGCCACCCGGGCGCCCCTGGGAGAGAGAGAATCTTAAGCAGGCTCTGTGCTCAGTGCGGAGCCCAGCTTAGGGCTCGCTCCCATGACTCTGGGATCATGACCTGAGCCGAGAAATCAAGGACGGTCAACTGACTGAGCTACCCGGGTGCCCCATGCCACTGTTTAGAAGTTAATGAGTGATTAATGGTTCCCTCCTCTCTGCTGGAGTTCTTGAAGAAACACATGTTAGAGCATCCATATTAGTAGGCAATTAATAACTACCTGCTGATTGAATCATGAATGGTAGCTGTAAGGGAAAACGTGTGTCCAGAGGACATTTAAAAAAAAATTTTTTTTATGTTTGCTTATTTTTGAGAGTGAGAGAGACCGACCGTGAGTGGGGGAGGGGCAGAGAGGGGGAGACACAGAATCTGAAACAGGCTCCAGGCTCTGAGCCGTGAGCACAGAGCCCAACGTGGGGCTCGAACTCACGAACCGTGAGACCATGACCTGGCCGAAGTCAGCCGCTTAACCCACTGAGACACCCAGGCGCCCCCCAGAGGACATTTTGAGAGAAAAATTAAGTTCTTACAAATGATTCATTGGGTGAATGGTAACATGAAATAAATGAAATTTAAAATTACCTACGTGAAGTTAAATGAAGAAATGAATGAGGAAATGACTTTGTTCACGGGGGAGGGTTGAACACCGTGGGGGTGGGTTGCTGCGGAGATTCTAGCGGGACCCCAGGGCTACCGTTTCTCCCCAAATACGCTTTTGTGTGGTGCACAGGAAAGAACTCGGGACTGGTTGACCTGACTTCTTGCCCATGAGCCTCCTGGCCGGTTGTGGATCTTTGGGAAGTTACTGGATCTTTCTTAGCCTCTGCTTCCTCATTTGCAGGGCAACAGGGGCTGATCAGGAGAGGCAGCAAGGTGGGGGAGCGTGGCCTGGGAGTCAGGTGGCTTCTCCACGCCGGCTTTCCGCACCCGGCTGTGCAACCTGACCTGCGTTCCCCTGTTCCTTTGATACTTCTCAGGGGTGGGAGTGAAAGGGGGTCCCCTGTTCCTGACACAGGAGCTCCTAAAGCCTGTGGAAGTCAGCTGTGGACCAGTGGGGGATGGAACGTTTGCTGATTTGAGGAATGAAAGGGTGACTCTCAGGGGAACTTCTGAAAATTAATTGGTTAATTTTTTAAAAGGAAGCTCCATGACCAGCGTGAGCCCAGCGTGGGGCTTGACCTCACACCTCTGAGGTCAAGACCTGAGCTGAGTTCAAGAGTCAGATGTTCAACCAACTGAGCCACCCGGGTGCCCCGAAAATATTTTTGTTTCAAAATCAGGTGTTTTGAGGTATAATTTGTGTGCCATAAGCATCATCTTTTTTTTTTTTAACTTAAAAAATTTTAATGGTGGTAAAATACACGTAACAAAATTTCCTATTTTAGTCATTACTGAGCGTAAAGTTCGGTGACACTAATAAGCACATTCACATTGTTGTGCAACCATCACCACCATCCCTCTCCAGAACTCATTTTATTTTGTTTTTAAATTTAAAAGAAAAGTGTATTTTTGAGACGGAGAGAGAGCTTGAGTGGGGGAAGGGCAGAGAGAGAGGGAGACACAGAATCCACAGCAGGCCCCAGGCTCTGAGCTGTGAGCACAGAGCCTGACGCGGGGCTCGAACTCACAAACTGTGAGATCATGACCTGAGCCCAAGTCGGATGCTTAACTGACCCACCCCGGCGCCCTCGAACACATTTCATTTCAAACTGAATCTCTGTACCCGTTAGACGATAACTCCCCATTTCTCTTCCCCTCCCAGCCCCTCGTGTCCACCTTTCTACTTTATCTCCGAGTCTCATGGCTCTAGACACCTCATATAAGTGGAGTCATGCAGTTTTTGTCCTTTTGTGACTTGTTCCTTTCACGTAGCATAATGTCCTCAAGATTCCTCTGTGCTGTATGTAGCATGGGGCAGAATTTTCTTCCTTTTTAGAGCTGGATAACATTCTAGTGTATGGACCTACCAGATCTTGTTTATCCATTCATCCATACATGGACACCTGGATTTCTCTACCTTTTGGCTCTTGTGATAACGCTGCTCTGAGCGTGAGTGTGTATACATCTTCGAGATACTGTTTTAGTTCTCTTGGGTGTATACTCAGAAGGGAAATTGCTGCATCATACGGTAGTTCTATTTTTAATTTTTTGAGGAATTGCCATATTGTTTTCCACAATGACTGTACCATTTTACTCTTACACCGACAGTGCACAAGGGTTCCAATTTCTCTACAGACTCACCAACACTTGATTTTTTCTGTTTTTTTTTTTAAATAGTAGCTATCCTAATAGGTGTGAGGTGGCTGTGTAACCACACTATTTTTTTCTAATATTTAGTGGTTTTTTTTACTGTTTATTTTTGAGAGAGCGTTCGTGCATGAGGCAGAGAGCGAGGGAGAGAGAGAGTCCCAAGTAGGCTCACCGCTATCCGAGCAAAAAGCCTGACAAGGGGCTCAAACCCACGAACCATGAAATCATGACCTGAGCCGAAATCAAGAGTCAGATGCTCAACTGACTGAGCCACCCCGACTCCCTGAACCAGATGTGAGATAATACAAACTCATGGGATCTAAGAAGTATTCTTTGATATCACCCATTCAATTAACCTCATACAAATAATGAAACAGTTCCTGCTAGGTTAAGTGACTTGACCATGTATCTTGTTGTATAACTTGGTCCGGGTCAAAGACAGGACTGCAATTCAAGTATCTTCACTCTCATTGTTGCATGAATGATGCAATCTGGTCACTCATTTATTCCCTCGCTCAAAACACAACACACACCGGTACTGCGTGAGGTGTAGGAGTTGATAAAGGTGGGTTCAGATAAAGACCTGTTCCCCCCCACCAACCCTCCCCACCACCCCATCTCTGGCTGCTGCTTCCCCCAAAGCTGCTCAGTGCCGTCTAGCTGTCAGTTGAATGACCAGGTAGCAGAGCCTACAGAATCATGCTGGAGAACTCCTGCTTTTACTTCCCTCTCCGATTGTATTACCAGTTTAGAGGAGCTTAGGAAAACGACCTCACTGGTCTTCGTGTAGCTCTCAAAACTTGCGGCTTTTCCACCAAATCATTTGAGAAGCTGAGACGAAGGGGAAAGGTATGGGTACGGTGAGCTCTCGAGCTGCAGTTGTAGAAGCCTTGCCGCATGGAAAGGTGATGAAACCGCGTCCGGCTTGCTGTGTGGACCGTGTGCCTATCTGGTTCTTGAAGGGCTGCTTTATGTCATCGCTGATGTATTACGCCGACAATGTGATACGTTCTTAAACAACCAGGTTCTTAGCAAGTGGTTCTTAAACAACCGGGACGCCTGAGCTGTGTTCGCACAGCTCCCGGGTCGGGGTGGGGGGAACGTGGCTCGGGGCGTTGCGGGAGCCGTCCAGCGTCTGTCCTTGTCAAATCCCTTGAGTTATGAGAAGTTAAATCTCGCTGAAGTTAGAGTATGGTTACCGCTTAAATACAGGCTCCTGTTGCAGAATGTTAGAGCTGATGATGGTTTTTAGTAAAGCATTATTACCGGGCTTACTTGGGTCATGTTCTGGGTTTGGTTTGGGCCGGGATGTGTATGAAGTGGATTCGTTTTCGTGTCCGTCTTAGGTTTCCTCGATTCTGGCTTCTGTGTTGAAGAAGTGGTTTTTCAAACTAGGGCGTTGGGAGAGAAGGAGGAACCCGGTTCTGTTCTATTTTTTTTTTTTTTCTTTTTTCAGTTTCCTGGCCAATGATTTTACTTCATCTTAAAATCTGCAATCCTTTCCTCTTTGTTCCAGGTGTCTAAATTTGACTTGGACTTACTTCCAGCCACTTCAGGAAGTCGAATTTGGAGGAAAATCTGAGCCGGGTGGGGGGAAAGGGGGGTGGGGCATCTCAGCTATCAGTGCTTCCTGGATCTGGTATCTGATTCTTTAAGCCACATCTCAGCCTGAAGTGAAATCCGAGGTGCCAAACTGCCAAGATGCAGATTGTTGGGGGGGGGGGGGCTTGGTGTGAGGGGGCCTTTATGATTTGAAGCAAATGAGTTCTTCAGGAAATTTACATGTTATTAGCCAAGAGACAGCTTTCCCTGTCGTGTTGAGCTGCTTCTGCGTGTTCTGTGCACGGTCTCCAGTGCAGGCTAGGGCCGTAGCACATCTGCGCGTTCTCTGCTGCTCTCGCAGCCGTGAGGTGTGGGGTGACGTCCCCTCCTGAACCCGGCTGCTCACGCAAAATGGTCTTAGGTGGCCGAGCAGAGATGAAGAGATACCGGAAATTGCCTGTAGCAGAAGTTACCCATCATCCCTTGGAGGCTTCTCTGCTGGGGAAGGTTCTTATTTATGTGTATACTCAGCAGTAATGAGATGTAACAGAGCCCCTGGCGCACAATGAGTGGGTTTGTGGTTTTGTTCATCATGTTTCAAAGTCCTGATCATACGAGCAGCCTCACTTACCTGCTCCCTGAACCACTCGCTGAGCTGCGGATTGCTGGTTTGTACGTGGTGTCTCTCTGGCCCTTGCTTTTCCTCCTCTGAGAAACGAAGACGTGGAAGAAAGTATTCTGCAACCTGCTTCGTCATCAGTGGCACCATCACCTCGTTGACCTTGTAGGAGCCCGCTGATGCCAGGGGCTCTGCCGGGCACCTCATCAACATGTTCTTTAACTCTGAGCGCTCCAGAACGGATCCCCTCCCGATCTGCAGAGAAGGATGTGGGCTCGGAGAAATGAGGAGCTAAGCCCTAAGAGCTGGGTTTTGACCTGGTCTGATTCCAAGGTCCTCGTTCGTTGGGCTGCCCCATGCTGTTACCTACAGCTTCGTGGTTCTGGAAGAGAACTTCCCGCCACCTCAGTAGGAGGTTAAGTAATCGAGGAACAAAAGTGGATTCTACATTTGCTTTCTGAGAATTCTTTTTTTTTTAATTTTATTTTTTATTTCTTTTTTATTTTTATTTTTTTAATTTTTTTTTCAACGTTTTTTATTTATTTTTGGGACAGAGAGAGACATAGCATGAACGGGGGAGGGGCAGAGAGAGAGGGAGACACAGAATCGGAAACAGGCTCCAGGCTCCAAGCCATCAGCCCAGAGCCCGACGCGGGGCGCAAACTCACGGACTGCGAGATCGTGACCTGGCTGAAGTCGGACGCTTAACCGACTGCGCCACCGAGGCGCCCCATATTTCTTAAAATTTACATCCAAATTAGTTAGCGTATAGTGCAACAATGATTTCAGGAGTAGATTCCTTAGTGTCCCTTTCCCATTTAGCCCATCCCCCTTCCCACAACCCCTCCTGTAACCCTCAGTTTGTTCTCCATATTTATGAGTCTCTTCTGTTTTGTCCCCCTCCCTGTTTTTATATTATTGTTTCCCTTCCCGTATGTTCATTTGTTTTGTCTCTTAAAAGTCCTCATATGAGTGAAGTCACATGATCTTTGTCTTTCTCTGAGTGACTGACTTCACTTAGCGTAATACCCTCCAGTTCCATCCACGTAGTTGCAAATGGCAAGATTTCATTCTTTTTGATTGCCGAGTAATACTCCATTGTATATATATACCACTTCTTTTTTTTTTTTTAATTTTTTTTTTCAACGTTTTAAATTTATTTTTGGGACAGAGAGAGAGAGCATGAACAGGGGAGGGGCAGAGAGAGAGGGAGACACAGAATCCGAAACAGGCTCCAGGCTCCGAGCCATCAGCCCAGAGCCTGACGCGGGGCTCGAACTCCCGGACCGTGAGATCGTGACCTGGTTGAAGTCGGACGCTTAACCGACTGTGCCACCCAGGCGCCCCTATATACCACTTCTTTATCCATTAATCCATCGGTGGACATTTGGGCTGTTTCCATACTTTGGCTATTGTTGATAGTGTTGCTATAAACATGGGGGTGCATGTGTCCCTTCGAAACAGCACACCTGTATCCCATGGATAAATGCCTCGTAGGGCAATTGCTGGGCTGTAGGATAGTTCTATTTTTAGTTTTTCGAGGAACCTCCATACTGTTTTCCAGAGTGGCTGCACCAGCTTGCATTCCCATGCTTTCTGAGAATTCTAAGCCATCTAGAATAACTGCTTTTCTAACTGTTAAGGTTTAAGCACCAATATTTGAACCAGAGATTAGAAGAGCTAACAGAAATGAAACATGACGTAATTTTAAAAATCTTACAGAATTTGCAGACCACAAATTTCCTGGAAGAAGTTGTGCATTTTTTTCTGAGCGTGTCATAAAAACTGGGCTTAGGAATTGTCTTCTGGTGGCAGTTGGGCAAGTTATCTTTGATTATTTTCATAGTTTTGCTTTATAGGAAAAGGAGGTCCTCTTCCTAAACTGTTCTATTTAGGTCTTCAAGGGTGGATCCTGTGCGTTTGCTATTACAGTCGACTGAAACCTATATATAGGGACCCTCAAATGTGGTGCGAATCCACGTCTTTAAAAAAAGAAAGCAATTACTGTGTTTGAAAGCCAGTCTATAAAAAGTAAGTGAACTCGCAGGAGAGCCAAGATGGGATTTCATTTTACCAAGCAAATGGCCCTGACTTTCTTTTTGCTTTTGTGTCCTGCAGGGGCAGAGTGGAGACTGCCCATGTTTCAGAAATAGGATGGTAGTCATTCATATGTGTTAGCACTTGTCATACGTGGATTAAGAGACCTATGTGGAAGAAGGAAGTGTGCAGACACTCCTCCTGCACTTTGTTAAATGTCATTTTAGTTATCTAGTATCCCACAGAACCTGTTTTTTTTTTTTAAGGAGTTTATTTAATGTGTACTCCTACCCATCATAATATATATTTTTTAGTGTTTGTTTATTTTGAGAGAGAGAGCACAAGTGGGGGTGGAGGGGGAAGAGAGAGAGAGGGAGACCCAGAATCCAAAGCAGGCTCCAGGCTCCAGGCTCCAGGCTCCGAGCTGTCAGCACAGAGCCGACGCGGGGCAGGAACTCACGAACGGCAAGATCATGACCTGAGCCGAAGTCAGGTGCTTAACCAACTGAGCCACCCAGCCTCCCCCATAATATTTTATTTATTTTTGAGAGAGAGAGAGAATGAATGAATGAATGAATCAATCAGTCAATCCCAAGCAGGCTCCACGCCAGTAGCCTGGAGCCCAGTGCAGGGCTTGAACCCATGAACCGTGAGATCATGACCTGAGCCAAAACCCAAGAGTGAAACGCCCAACTGACTGAGCCACCCGGGTGCCCCTAAAAAATGTATTTTCAATCCACATACACGAACGCTGTGAGCACCTTCCCTCCCCTCCCCTCCTCTCACTGCTCCCCCCATTGCCAAAGAACAGAAGGGGAGGAAAAGGAACCTTCTGAAAAGTACTTAGATCTTTTGGTATTGAGTGGCTGGATGCAAGCCTCTTCTGGCGATTCTGAGACCTCAGAACCTTGAACGTTAATTGGTCTCTATACATTTCTTCGTAGTCCTGTCTCAGAAATACAGTAGGCTTCTTTAACCATTCTGCCTTCTCAGAGGTGCCGTGTAACCCTGCTGGAGGCCTGATGATGACAGGTTGGTTTCTCTGTGGAAACACAAAACAGCTTCCATCCAGACATTTTGCTTTGTCTTCTGAAAGTGCTGCATGGCTTTGGTTAGATACTGGATAAAAAAGGACTTCTAATGAGAGGAATATTTAAGACCTGGGAAAGCTGTCACATCATGAAATGCTAACCAGTATTCCCCTTAGGGACAGATTCAGAATTGCACATGATAACAATCTTTGTTTACTCCTCAGCAAATACAAATGATCTTGGCATCGTTTCTGACATGCTTTCCCCAAGTTCTTCCCAAGGTTCCCATTAAGAATCATCCTTTTGCAATGGGAATTCAGAGTTCCTCACTCCCCGCCCCCACCCCCAGCCCCCGTCACCGTGGGGGTAGCATGTTTTCATGGTAAGCAATTACTTTTCTTTGCAAAACTCACTGTGGTCACTCGTCGCGTTCTGAAGGGAATAGACCATTGCAGAACACTCAGTGGGGATTGGAAATGTTTTTGTAACAAAAAGGGTGCACGCTAGAGGTGGACGTAGTCAAGCAGGGCCTGGCAGACTCAGGGGCTGACTCATCCGTGACTCACATGACAGCCTGTGTGGCCCTGGTGCCAGCCTCTGTAAGTAGAGAGGCGGTGTCTCGGCTCTCCCATGAGAACTTCAAAGTTGAAATAATCTGACTCTGATTTTGGCTTCGTCCAAATGTGGGCTCACCCTTTGTTAGGGACTTGGTGAGAAGCTATAGAAGCTCACACACACTCCTTGGCTTTGGCAGCCTGTGTGATTTAGGAGAGACTGGAGCCCCTGGTTTCGCACACTGTGAAACCGTACGACAGAGCAGTGGGCTGGGAAGAGAGAAACTTGATGAAACACCAGTTGTTACCGTGCTGATCTTTCCTCTACTTACTGGGAATGCCACGTTTATCATATTCTAAATTTCCGTGTAACTTGTATCTCTTTCTGGACTCTGACGGTTTGCTACTAAACAGAAATATTCAGAATTACCATAACTTTACAGGATATTTTGCATTGGAGGGGGCAGATACTCCCTTGTTGATGTATATGTATATTTTTCTCAGAATACTTCCTCTTGGCTACTCTACAAAGTTATTCTTCTAGATCCACTTTACTTACTTACTTATTTATTTATTTATTTATTTATTTATTTATTTATTTAATGTTTGTTTATTTTTGACAGAGAGACAGAGCATGAGCGGGGGAGGGGCAGAGAGAGAGGGAGACACAGAATCTGAAACAGGCTCCAGGCTCTGAGCTGTCAGCACAGAGCCCGACGCAGGGCTCGAACTCACAGACTGCGAGATCATGACCTGAGCTGAAGTCAGACGCTCAACCGACTGAGCCACCCAGGTGCCCCTAGATCCACTTTAGAAGCAGCCTATCACATTGTTCTAAAAATCAATTTGGGATTGCAGTGAATGTGTGCTAATTTAAGGAGAACTGACCTGTTGATTTGAATTTTCCTATCAAGGAACATAGAATATTTCAGTGGTTTTTTTTTTTTTTAGGTCTTTTTATGCCTTTCAGTAAAAGTTTTATAGTTTTTAAACATAAATATACATTGTTACTCTCTTCCTAGGTTTTTTTTTTTTTTAGTAATTTTTGCAGGTGATAAAGGATTTTTCACTCAGTTTTTAAGTGGTTATCACTAATGTATAGAAGCCTACTCACTTTGTATATTCATTATATGGTCCCCTTACTGAACTTGCTTAATAATTCCAGCAGATTTTCAGTTGACTGTCTTTGATTTTCTAAGTTGATATTCTATCCATTAAAGGAGGAACAATATTCATTCCTCATTTCTTGTTTTTGTTTGTTTGTTTTTTAATTTATTTTTGACAGAGACAGAACAGGGGAGGGGCAGAGAGTGAGAGAGACAGGAATTGAAGCAGGCTCTGTGCTGACGACTGACTCAGCCACCCAAGCGGCCCCCTCATTTCTTGATTATTGCATTAGGATTCCTGAAATGGTAAGCTTTCCAGCTTTTTCTGTGTACTCAGAAACTTTGTGAAATAGGGATTTGCTGTTCTTTGTAAGTTTCGTAGTTTGTCACCCATAGAAACAGGTAGGCTTGAAATGGTTTCCATATTACTTTCTGATAACTTTCCTTTTATTTTCTTTTTATTATTTTTTAAACTTTTTTAAATTTTTATTTATTTTGAGAGAGAGAGAGAGAGAGAGAGAGAGACAGACAGACAGACAGACAGGTTGTAAGTGGGGGAGGGACAGAGAGAGGGAGACCCAGAATCCGAAGCAGGCTCCAGGCTCCTAGCTGTCAGCACAGAGCCTGGTGCGGGGCTTGGACTCACAAACTGTGAGATCATGACCTGAGCCGAAGTTGGATGCTTAACTGACGGAGCCACCCAGGCACCCCCTTTTTTTTTTATTTTAGAGAATGTGAGCGAGGAGGAGAGGGGGAGGGGGGGAGGGGGGGAAGGAGGGCGGGAGAGAGAGAGAGCGATCGAGAACCTTAAGCAGTCTTCCCACCCCTTGTGGAGCCTGACACAGGGCTTGATCCCATGACCTTGGGATCATGACCTGAGCAGAAACCAAGAGTTGGATGTTCAACAGACTGAGCCACCCAGGCGCCCCACTTTATGATAACTTTCTGAAAGCGTGACAGGCTGGCAGCTGGAGGGATGATCAAACATGGGAGGTGAGGTAGGGAGATTGGCTGGAATCCCCAAGGAAAGAGGATGAGCCCCTGGTACAAGACCACCCTTGAATATCCTTGTTTCTTGTAAAAAGGAAAACACTTCATTCCTCAGATATCTCATAGCCAAGTTGTGATGAATCTTAGGGCCTTTTTCCTGGAAAACAAGGGAAGTGGCTTAGGGTGTCAGCGTTAAAATCGAACTTCCTTCTTGTGGTAAACTTGGTTTTGGAAGTCTTGTGATGGCCGCTTACATTTTGTTACTGTGACCTGGAGGGATTAAGGTTGAGAAGCAGCACCAGCTGAGGATCCGACCACGGCTGGCTGCGAGAAGGAGTTAGCTGCCGATTTCTGCTTTTATTCCGCTTCCAGATCCCAAGCCTCCTGGTCCTGTCCACCCCACTGCTGAGGGGCTGTCTGCTCAGGCGTTTGGTCCCACTGCGGGGGAGTGCTCACCACCCCTTGTGTGCTTGTGGAAGACTGTTTTTGCTAATTTCCCTCACTTCTGTGCAGTAAATCTTGGAAGAAAGCTATTTTCCTATAAGGGGGGACATTAGATTTCGGATTCTGTTGTTCGCCATTAGTAACTTTTGGTAAGTGCCCTGCCCTGAGCTTATGGCTCGACAAGGAAGCATCTGTGGTTCCAGATAATGAGATTAAACCTCTCATTTTAGGGAGCTGACTGTGTTTAGATTAAGATCTTTACTGTCTCTTGCTAGAACACCTGAGGAATAACAGGTAAGAAAGTTTCTCGCATGGTAATGACGCCTTAATAGCCATAAAATTTTAAATTTGAGAATGCGTTCATGGTTTTGGTAAAATGAGCTCCCATGAGGGTCTTTGTCCTCCCTGACCATTATTATGTTTTTTGTTACATGTGGATGAGAATTTTCATGAAATGCCACCCACTTGGTATTCACAGGCTACCTTCTAACATATTTAACTCTTTGACCAGTGTGCCGAAAATCCCAGTGTGAATGTGCACTTTCATAAATACTTCCCTTGCTAATTAAGTTAGCTGATTAAAAGTGTGACTTAATTGTCCTGTCATTTTGTTTTTGTAAGGCTAAATATATATATGCATCTGTATGTGTTAGGTATCAGAGTTAGTCTAGTCAAATCCAAGTGAGCCTTTGTAAGTGATTGAGTCACTATTGCTGATATTTTTTTAAGTAGGCTCTATGCCCAATGTGGGGCTTGAACTCACGACCCCAGGATCAAGGGTTGCATGGTTTACCGACTGAGCCAGCCAGGCGCCCCTGTTGCTGATATCATAAATAATTTTTTCCTATTTTATAGTTTGTCCCCAGCTTTTAAAAAAAATTTTTTTTAAATCTTTATTTATTTTTGAGAGAGAGCACAAGCAGGGGAGGAACAAGAGAGAGGGAGACGCAGAGTCCGAAGCAGGCTCCAGGCTCCCGGCTCCGGGCTCCCAGCTGTCAGCACAGAGCCCAATGGCGGGGCTCGAACTCACGAACCGTGAGATCATGACCTGAGCTGAAGTCAGACACTTAACTGACTGAGCCACCCAGGTGCCCCAGTTTTGTTTGTTTGTTTTTTTTTTTTTCATAAAGATTATTTTAAGTAATCTCTGCAGCCAATGTGGAGCTTGAATTTATAATCCTGAGATCACTGACTGAGCCAGCCAGGCAACCCTCCAGGTTTTTTTGTTTTTTTTTTTCCTCTTTTTTTAGTTTTCTCAGATTATAAGAAAAGGCGGTTCATCTGGGTATTGTGACTTTCATGTAAAATTGAACAGACTGCCAATCCTGTATTCAAATAAAAGGAACTAAATGTATCAGATTTCTGGGTCATTGACTTAATGATTAAAACATAATATTACTGGGGCTCCTGGGTGGCTCAGTCGGTTAAACGTCCAACTCCTGGTTTTGGCTCAGATGACGTCTCACGGTTTCGTGGGTTCAAGCGCTGCATTGGGCTGTGCTGATAGCACAGAGCCTGCTTGGGATTCTCTCTCTCCCTCTCTCTCTCTCTCTGTCCCTCCCCCACTTGCACTGTCTGTCTCAAAAATAAACTTAAGGGGCTCCTGGGTGGCTCGGTCGGTCATGACCTGAGCGTCCGACTTCGGCTCAGGTCATGACCTCACGGTCCGTGAGTTCGAGCCCCGTGTCGGGCTCTGTGCTGACAGCTCAGAGCCTGGAGCCTGTTTCGGATTCTGTGTCTCCCTCTCTCTCTGCTCCTCCCCTGTTCATGCTCTGTCTCTCTCTGTCTCAAAAATAAATAAACGTTAAAATAAATAAATAAATAAACTTAAAAAAATTAAAAAAAAAACCCTCCATAGCATTACTCATTTCAATAATCTTACTTTTCTCACTTACGGGTAGAATCGAGAATAAAGAAAACTCCTAGGACTGAATATCATGTTGTATCTTGAATTTGAGGGATCTATGAAAAGTTGCTTAAATTCATATTTGGAAGGTGTCTAGAGTGAACCCAGGGGCAATTAATTGAGGTAGAAAATTCACTGTTCCCATAAATACCAGAGGAGATAGATGAGCCTCTCAAAATACCAAATATACTTCATAGCACATAGAAAAGAAAATGCTTAATTTTGCACATTTGTTGGAAAGTTGGCACCAGTGCGAGAAGGGAAATTGTTTAGGTTGAAGAGGATAAGCCATTTTGCCAGAATGGTTTCTTTACTGTTTCTGTGTGTTTTCTTCTTGTACATGCACATGTCTTCAGCCTGTGTGAACCTGTCATTCTGTGAACAACAATTACAGCTTAGAAAGATGAATGGTGACCCTTTCCCTACCACCCACTCACCATGCGGTGCATGGAGTGGACCACTCAGCGGGTTTACATTTGAAAAATACAGATGCTGCTAGGAATCTGTGTCCTGTGTGGTATTAATCATTAAATCCCTGTCCATACAGAGACAAAATTAAATAGAGAATTGAGGCATCTCCAAAATAATTCAGGGAAAATTCTCTGAGGGCAATTAGGGTTTGTTTTCTTCATCCTCTAATTTTGTACTCTGTGCCTCTTGAGGATGCAGGCGACTTTTTTTTTTTTTTTTTGTACAGTGTACTTTATTGATGGTACCTGACAAGGTAGGGCTCCCCAAGCCCCTCTCCTTCTTCAAGGGGTTTGGGATGGGAACTGTGTGAAGATTGGGAGATTCTCAGTGTGTTGGGGGAAGGGGGACAAGACTCCTCAGTAGCTGAGGGCCTCTCTCTCCCTCTTGCCGTCGCTGGGGCTAGTGGTCCAGGGGGCTCTTAGAGGCAGTGTGGACCATAAGGAAATTACATCAGGAAATGAACTTGATAAAGTGGTCATTGAGGGCAATGCCAGCCCCAGCATTGAAGGTGGAAGAGTGGGTGTCACCGTTAAAGTTGCAGGAGACAACGTGGTCCTCAGCGTAGCCCAGGATGTCCTTAAGGGGGCCCTCCTATGCCTGCTTCACCACCTTCTTAATGCCATCACATTTCGCACCTTTGTCTAGGCAGTAGGTCAGATCCATGTCTGACCTTTTGGGGGTGGGGACATGGAAGGCCATGCCAGTGAGCTTCCCATTCGGCTTGGGGGTGACCTTGCCTATAGCCTTGTCACTGCCAGTAGGAGCAGGGATGATGTTCTGGGCAGCTCCTCGGCCATCCTGTCACAGCTTCCCAGAGGGGCCGTCCACGGTCTTCTGGGTGGCAGTTGATGGTGTGGACTGTGGCTGTGAGTCCATCCACGATGCCAAGGTTGTCATAGGTGACCTTGGCCAGAGGGGCCAAGCAATTGGTGGTACAGGAGGGATTACCGACAATGTTGAGGAAGTTACCATAGTTCTCATGGTTCACACCCATCACAAACATTGGGCATTAGCAGAAGGGGCGGAGATGATGATCCTCTTGACCCTACTCTTCAAGTGAGCCCTAGCCTTCTCCCTGGTGGCAAAGACCTCCATGGACTCCACAACACAGCACTGGCATCACCCCTTTTGATGTTGGTGGGATCTTGTTCCTGGGAGATGAAGATGGGCTTTCCATTGATGACAAGTTTCCCCATTCTCAGCCTTGACTATACCATTGAATTTTCTGTGGATGGAATCATATTGGAACATGTAGACCCTATAACAGAGGTCAGTGAAGGGGTCTCTGACAGTTACAGTATCTACTTTGCCAGAGTTAAAAGCAGCCCTGGTGACCAGATGCCAAATATGGCCAAATCCATTTACTCCGACCTTCACCATCATGTCCTGGGGACATGGCTGGCACTGCCCCAGAAGATGCAGCTGTCTGTCAAATGGGGAGGAGTAGAGACCCAGGAGACTTGTTTTTTTTTTTTGTTTTTTTTTTTTTAACATTTTTGCTGTATATAGACTAAAATAATTTTGGTCTAATATTTTCTGTCTATATACAGACAACAGCTATGTGTTAACTTATTATAGTTTGAGATTCCAGGACCATAGCTTATTTGCGTTTTCTATCTTTGTTGGCCATGATGGTGCCTTCCATATGTGACTTCTATGTCATACATTAAACATGTCTGGTCAAACTGGTTTTGATTTTCCTTGTTCTCAGGTCTTATGGTTTTCTTTCTGGATGTTGGAAATAGATTAATACAGCTGGGTCCCATTTTGTGTACTTGCATATTTATTGCCATAATGATGGCCTTGGAACCTCTGCATCCTTGCCTCAGCCCTTTTGGAAGGTAGCCCTGAGAGACCAAGTTTTGTGTTGTTACCACTGGGCCACTTCTGTGGTCTTTTAGGAGCCATGGCTAAGCTTTATACTCTTGATTCCTGGAGGGCAGCTGGCTTCTTTCTCCCAGGCAGCAATGAAAAAGATTAAATTTAATCTTATGCTTTTGAGCAATATTATTTATGGTCTATAATATCTTTGGTTTAAAAATATCTATTTTATGATATTCCCTAATCTTATAATTGGTATAGCCCTTTGGTTCTGAAATCCAGAGTAGAAACAAAGCAAGTGGTTTATGTTTAAAAATAACAAAGAAGTTTTACAAAGACTTAGCTTCTTATTTAATTTTTTTTAATGTTTATTTATTTTTGAGAGAGAGAGACCAAGTGCAAGCAGGGGAGGGGCAGAGAGAGACACATAATCTGAAGCAGGCTCCAGGCTCTGAGCTGTCAGCACAGAGACTGATGCAGGGCTCGAAGCCACGAACCACGAGATCATGACCTGAGCTGAAGTTGGATGCTTAACTGACTGAGCCACCCAGGCAACCCGACTTAGTTTCTTATTTAAAAGAGAAATATGCCAGATATGAATTACACTCAGAAAAAGAAATTTTGCCCAAGAGATAGTTCTCATGTGCATCTTTCTTAGAGCAGCTCTGTTTCCTTGAACACTCTTGTCTCTTTTCCTTGAAGCATCTGCTGCCATTGGCTTCTAGCCTAGCCCCTTTCTCTTGGCTTTCTTCTTTCTTTGCTTATCATTCGTTTCCTGTTGCCCTTTAGATTCTCTTCCCACTGTCAGGAGATGATGTTCTCTTTAGGGGACCATCCTGGGTCCTCTTTATCCTCTTAAGATAATGCTGTGTTTTCCCCTGCCTTCAACTACCATTCATACATGCCCATTTCTGCCCAGTTAATACACCTCTAGTTGGAACCTCTTTTGTGAGTCCAGAGTTGTTAGCTTCCAATTGGACATTTTCATTTGGATGTTTGCTGTATTCTTGCAACTGAGTGAATCAAAAAAAAATGAAATAAGCTTTTACCAGTTGCTTCTTCATGGAGTTTTGGCTCAAAGCATATGACAGTCTGTGAGTCCCATGTTTGAATCCTGGCTAGGTTAGTTAACTGATTTTTCCTGCCTTATTGCATTGGCTAGTACCTCCAGACAATGTTCGTTTGCTCCCGGTCTTAGGTAGGAAATATTCGGTCTTCACCATTTTAAATATAATGTTAGTTGTAAATGTTTTTATAGATACTCTTTTATATGAAGATTTTAAGTTTAGAACAAAGTTTAGAACATTTTTACTGGCTAATTGTAAATGTTTTTATTTATTTTATTTTTAGTAATTTTTAATGTTTATTTTTGAGAGAGAGAGAGAGAGAGAGAGAGACAGAGAGAGAGGGCACGAACAGGGGAGGAGCATAGAGAGATGGAGACAGAGGATCCAAGGAGGCTCCTCACTGTTAGGGCAGAACCTGATGTAGGGCTCAAACTCACGAAGCCTGAGATCTTTTTTTTTTTTTTTTTTTTTTTAAATTTTTTTTTCAACGTTTTTTATTTATTTTTGGGACAGAGAGAGACAGAGCATGAACGGGGGAGGGGCAGAGAGAGAGGGAGACACAGAATCGGAAACAGGCTCCAGGCTCCGAGCCATCGGCCCAGAGCCTGACGCGGGGCTCGAACTCACGGACCGCGAACGAAGCCTGAGATCTTGAACTGAGCTGAAGTTGGGTGCTTAACTGACTGAGCCACCCAGGTGCCCCTAATTATAAATATTTTTAATGTTTAGAGGATCCTTACTGAAAATAAGCAAAATAAAAGTCCATCTTAAATATTTTTTAAAAATTGTGTCTTATTTATTTATTTATTAAAAATGTTATTTTGAGAGAAAGAGAATGCACATGATGAGACTAGGAGAGAGAGAGAGAGAGAGAGAGAGAGAGAGAGAGAGAGAGTATCTCAAGCAGGTTCTGTGCTCAGCATGGAGCCGGACATAGGGCTTGATTTCACAACTGTGAGATCATGACGTGGGCCGAAATCAAGAATTGGGCACTTAACTGAGCCACCCAGGTGCCCCTATTTACTTTTTAAAGTAATCTGTACACCCAACATGGGCCTCAAACTCATGACCCTGAGATCAAGAGTTAGATGTTCTACCAGCTAAGCCAGCAGGGTGCCTCTACGTTAAGTAAATTTAGGGAAATATAAAATTTTAATTCAGTGAAACTTGAAGGGGTCAAAGAAACTTTCATAGCTGAAGAGAAAAAGGTAGAGGTCTGGTTTGGAGGAAATGAGCCTATTATTTTGTTTAATCATGGTAGGTACTAATTTCTCATTTGCTGGATGGGTATGTAAATGGTAATTTAATTTTCTAACTTTATTTTTGGCATTAAACCTTATTTTCCTGGTTTAAATCAGACTCAGAATAATTTTGGAGTTTTGCAGATACCCTGTTATTTGTGTGTGTGTGTGTGTGTGTGTGTGTGTGTGTGTGTGTGTGTGTGTGTGTAGGAGAGAGAGGGAGAGAAAGAGACATAGAGAAAGAGATGACCATCATCACTGGAACTGTAAGGTCTAAGCGATTTGGAATTGTATTTAGCCTCTTTTTTCCACCATTAAGAAAACTAAACCTGGTTTAGTCCCAAAGGAGGCCTCTAGAAAAGTCTGGAATTTCTTATTCTTATCAGAATCATATGTTAAAATACTATGAATCTTTTGAATACAAATGACCATCAGTGGACTGTGATTATGGGACAGAGTCATACACACAGTCCTTGCTTAACTGAAGTAAAAGCCTCCTGGAAGGTTATGATGGTATATGTATATACATATATACATATATACATATATACATATATATATACACACACACACACACATATATAAGATATATATAATGTATAATACTAATATATATGTTAATATAACATTTATATATAATATATATTTTTTCCTTCTTAGGCAAGACTCTATATTATATATATAATATATAATATATAGTTAGTATATAATATATATATTATAGTACACCCAATGTGGGGCTCCAACTCCTGACCCTGAGATTAAGAATTGCACGCTGTGCGGGGCGCCTGGGTGGTGCAGTCGGTTGGGCGTCTGACTTCAGCCAGGTCACGATCTCGCGGTCCGTGAGTTCGAGCCCCGCGTCGGGCTCTGGGCTGATGGCTCGGAGCCTGGAGCCTGTTTCCGATTCTGTGTCTCCCTCTCTCTCTGCCCCTCCCCCATTCATGCTCTGTCTCTCTCTGTCCCAAAAATAAATAAAAAAGCGTTGAAAAAAAAAATAAAAAAAAAATAAATAAAAAGAATTGCACGCTGTAGCCAGTCAGGCATCCCAGTATGAAAAGTTCTAGAATTTTTAGAATTAAACATCTTAAAATTTAGAAATTTTACTTTTCCTAGGATTTGGAACTTCCATTCGATGCTTCACGAACAATAGTTGACCCATCTTTTGGTAAATCTGGGCAGGTTGAAGAAAGAGTAACTGTGTATACAATGTGTATCATTTAGGTCTTTTTGGTGGAAAGTTCAAGGAGACGATTGATTAGAATTTTAAAGGTGCCCTAGCACATAGTAGGCACTCAGCAAATATTTGTTGGCCAGTGTTGAATGAAAAAGAGAGGTGGGGGAGGGGGAGATATGTTGAAATATGTTATTTACTCTTCTTTTTTTCCATGAGAAGTGAGTTGATCTCAATGTCCCTATTAGCTCTAAAATTCTTAGAGGTCAGAAATCTAAAATTAGTAGTTGTTAAGTTCAGGGCTTTATTCTGAGAGATTTGCCTTCTTCCTTAGGCAAGCCTCTCTCTCTCGAACTCTCTCAGTTCCTCTTCACCTAATTGTTACTTCACAGTTTTTCTGTTGTTTGGAACTTTCTTCCAAGCTTCATGATAATCCAGGGTAGCATACTGGAAGCAGTTAGACCCAATTCAAATCTTTTCTCCATGAATTATTTATGCATGTATGCCCTTTAATAAATTTAATGAGCCTCCACTTTCTCTTCTGTAAAATAGGGGCAGTAAAATACTCCCCTCAAATTTAGTTGTGTGCCTTCAACGAATGAATTGCTTGTCACCATACCTGGCATACGTTAGGTCCTAAGTAAACTAGAAATTGCCATTTTTTCCCCCTTAGTCTGATAGTTCTGCAGTTATCTCTCCAATGATTAAGACTTTAAAATCTCTATTGTCCTGAAAAAAAAAAAAATCACAGCTCACTCCTATTACCCACAGCTAAATGATTTTTCCCCTGATACTGTTGGTCAGCGTGAATAATTTTCACTGTGTTCCTCAGAGTTTCTGGCTGAGTCCTTACTGTTTTCTGTATCCATTGCTGTTCTGAATCCTTATCTGAAGCTATGGCTGGCTGGATCTTTGTTCTCTATCCTGTTTTTGTACTATCTAGCCGACCATATGGAATTCTTTGTTTCTGCATTTTCACCGTTAAGAAGTAGAGAGGCTGTCTTTTTCTCCTGTCATAGGAGAAAGCAGAGCTTGATTTGAAGAATTTTCTCCTTTGAGATTTGCTAAGTATTAAAAAAAAAAATCTTTTTACAGAAGTATAAAGAGCACAAGTCATGCTGGGAGCTTGGTGAATTCTCCCAACGGAAACATACCCGTGTAGTAAGGATCATCGTAAATTTAAGGGAAGTCTCTAACTGCTCCAAGGTTGGTTAAGCCTTCTTGCCCTCGTCATCCTGCAGATTACCCACCTGTTGCGAGAGGCATTTCAGCTCCCTCGTGCCCTCTGACCCACCATCTGCCAGCTGGTTTTGTGTGGACTGGGTTTTGCCGGCCCTGCCCTCCCTCTCTTTTCCCTGCGATGGGAAGCGGGGGGTTAAAGAGACTGACACTTTGTTCTTGGTGCCACATGCATTCGAGGAGACGGCTTAGAGAGAAGGCCGTGTTTCCACTTCCCCTTAACTGGTCTCCCTTTGTGGCCAGCAGAGGTGGGATGCAAAATGCAGAGAAATTGCTGAGCGAACACTGCGCGTTTCCTTTGCTTTTTTCTGTCTGTTCAACAAAGCATTGAAGACGTTGAGTAAGACGATGCTGACTTAAGAAGCGAGTGTGAAAAAACCACTGTGTTTATGGTTAAAAAACTAAACGTGGGGGATGCCTGGATGGCTTAGTCGGTTAAGTGTCCGGCTCTTGGTTTGGGCTCAGGTCATGATGTCACAGTTCATGAGATCAAGCCCGTGTTAGTCTCTGTGCTGACTGTGTGGAGCCTGCTTGGGATTCTCTCTCCCTCTCGCTCTGCCCTGCCTTGCCTTGCCTCGCCTCTGCTCATGCTGTCTCTCTCTCAAAATATATAAACAAAACCTTTTTTTTTTTTTTTTTTTTTTTTTTTTTTTTTTTTTTTTGAGAGAGAGAGAGTGACAGCTCAAGCAGGCAGGGGCGGAGAGAGAGGAAGAGAGAGAGAATCTCGAGCAGGCTCCATGCTGAGTGCACAGCCCAATGAGGGGCTTGATCCCACGACCCTGTGATCATGACCTGAGCTGAAATCACGAGTCAGATGCTCAACTGGCTGAGCCACCCAGGTGCCCCGAAAAAAATTAGTTAGACTTAAAAAAAATTTTTTTTTAATGTTTATTTATTTTTGAGAGAGACAGAGACAGAATGTGAGTGGGTTGGGACAGAGAGAGAGGGAGACACAAGTAGGGAAACAAGAGAGGGAAACACAAGAATCTGAAACAAGCTCCAGGCTCTGAGCTGTCAGCACAGAGCCTGATGCGGGGCTTGAACTCAGGGACCGCGAGATCGTGACCTGAGCTGAAGTCGGACGCTCAACCGACTGAGCCACCCAGGCACCCCTAAGTTAGACTTTTTAAAATGAGGAGCAAGTGAGGGTGTTATAAATAGTGGGTGAAAAGTTATATGGTCTATAGAGCAGAGGTTAGAAGGAGATGGACTTAAGTTGAGGCAGAGGGATTTAGGCTACATTGTGACTTCCTGTCGGAGAGGGCTCCGGAATACTGCAGGGTATGGGTTGCTGAGATTTTTTTATCCATCTCCTGGACAGATGGGGTAGTGCTTATGGTAGCCGTAGTCAGAGTTTGGAGTTGACCTTCCTTCAGTTATAATTCTTTTGCTATTAAGTAGGTTCCTGAATATGATGAGAGATACCAGGACTTTCCACTGCCATTCATTCAATAGGAAGACATGGGTTATATAGACATTCTGGTATAAATTAGAGATCTTTCAGAAGTGCTCTGCTAAATTTTTTCAGACCAAAGGCATGAGTTGACATCCCAGCTCTACTACTTAGTGGTTGTGGGACCACAAATTGAGGATTGTTGCGAAGATGCGGGAGGTCATGTGTGTGAAGGGCTTTGTAAATTGGGTGTGATGTCCTGTACCAGAGTGAGCGGTCACACTTCCGGTGGAATTTCTACCTGTGTATCAAGCTCACATCTGCTCTGCCTTCTCCTGCTTCCAGACCTCCTCGTCTCTCTGTGACTTTGGGCAGTTGGGCAGAATTCCCTTGTTTGTGTTTTGCTTGTTCTGGTTTTCAGTGCTGTCTCTCTCGATGAGTGCTGCTGGTTGAGACGTTGGGGGAACTCTGGGAGTGGGGGGGTTTTGCATTATTTGAGAGCTAGGAAGCTTTCTGAGAAACTAGACTAGAGAGGGATGCTAGAGGTAAAAGACGAAAGTGGGGAAACAGAGTCAGGCCAGGTGTGGCGGGGTGCGAGGCAGGGCAGGGGTCTGGGCTGACCGCCATGGTGCTCCTGCACCACACGGCACCCTGACCCCCGTAGGAAGGGGGAGAAAGGCCACCGGCCTCTCGCCGTCTGCATGGCCAGAGCCCTGCCTCAGGACAGGACATCAGCACGCTCCTCTCTGCCGTGAGGGTACTGGCTGCGGGAGTGGATGGCCAGTTCCAACTCCAACTCCCATGACCTCCATTCCTCTTCCCCCTGTGAACTGGGTGTGGGTGGGGCCGTGGGCCTGAGATCCTACCTTGGTTGCCATCTTCAGGAGATCTGGGCGGGATCTGTTGTGGGGATCTTTGCCGGGATGCCTGGACACGTTGCTTCCATCTTGGTAGATTATCAGATATTTTTTCAATAATATCATCTCTTTGATAATTATCTCATTGATATTATCTCCTTTTGTGTCTTAAAATTTGCCCTTTAATAGAATCCTATTTTGTTGCTGTTGCTGGCTTTAACAACATAAGTTTACTTGCTCTCAGTTCTGGAGGCTGGAAATCCAAGATCAAGATGCCAGAAGGTTTGGTTTCATGTGAGGCCTCTCTGCTTGACTTGAGGACGGTCACCTCCTTGCTGCCTCTTCCCACAGTCATCTTCCATACAGGCACAGCCCTGGTGTCTCTGCGTGTATCCCAATCTCTTCTTTCTTCCTCTTGTTTTTTTAAAATTTGAATCCAATTTTATTACGTTCAGTTCAGTTTTTTACAACGTTCATAACAACATAAGTTCAGTTCCACGTATTAAAGAATATTTTAGTCTAAAATGGAAACTTAGAAACTGGAAGAAGTGTAAGCATTGTATCTTCATCAGTGTTAAGATAATTTTTAAAAGGGTAACTATATTAGTTACATGTTGTTGGGTAATAAATTACCCCAGCACTTGGAGGCTTAAAGCTTTAACAGTTACTCTCCCATACCTTCTCTGTAGGTCGGGAATCTGGGCCCAGCATAGACTGTGGCCCTGTGCCACAGGCTGCTGTCACTCTTGGAGTTCCCTAGGGGAGGATCTGCCTGGAAGTCCTGATAATTTCTGAATTGTTAGAGTTTCTGATAATTTCAGAATTGTCTGTGAAGTCCTCTCTCTCTCTTGAAGAAATTGAAATGGTCTATTCTATTGAAATGGTCTATCCTGTTAATCTCCTTAATGTGGGTCACTTGGCCACCCTCTCAGTGTTCTCATTCTTTGCAATATGGATGGGCTGAGAATTTTCCAATTCTTCAAGCTCTCGTTCTTTTTTTGCTTCAAAATTCCACATTTAAGTCCTCTTTTTTCCCCCTCCTCAAATTTTACTAGAAGCAATCAGGATGATCCAACCTGTATCTTCAACATTTTGTTAGAAGTTATTCAGCATATTCCAATTTCATCACTTCCAAGAAAACCTTCCAGAAAACATGCGAACACCAATGCAAGGCACCCAAATGGTTTGACTCTCCATAGCAAGGGTTGCCTTTCCCCTGGTTTTCAATAACCTTGTTTCCATCTGAGACCTCATCAGAATGACTCTGACCATCCATATCTCTACACTCTGTTCACGGTTACTGAAGTATTCTCTAAGAAAATGGAAGCTTTCTGTCGTGTTCCTTTCAGATTGGTTGTAACAAAATGCCATAGACTAAGTAGCTGATAAACCACAGAAATGTATTTCTCATAGTTCTGGAGGTTGGACATCCAAGATTAGGATGCCAGCAGTAGTCGGGGGAGGGCCCTTTTCCATGTGGCTAAGTTCTTGTATCTTCGCTTGGTAGGAGGGCTTAGCAAGCTCTCTCTGCTCTCTTCTATAAGGGCCCTAATCTAATGCATATGGGCTCCATTCTTGTGACCTAATCACCTTGCAAAAGTCCCACTTACTACTACCATCACGTGGCAGATTAGGGCTTCATGGTATGAATTTTTGGGGAGACACGAACATTTGGACCACACCACTTTCTATATAGTTCTTTTCTGAGCCCTCACCAGAATCATCCTTAATGGTCGTGTGAGATCTTTCTTGCATTGCACCTTTAAAATCTTCCAGCCTCTACCTGTTACCCACTTCCAAAACCACTTCCATATGGTTAGGTGTTTGTGACAGCAGCCTCCCCGCTTCTCAGTCCCAATTTGTGTCTTAGTCTGTTCAGGCTGTTATAACAAAAGTACTGTACATTTTTTTGTCACAATTGTTAAACTGTATAATTTATAATTTTGTTAAACTCTTTGTTTAAGCATGGTACAAACATTTCTCATAGTTCTGAAGGCTGAGAATTCCAAGATCAAAGCACCAGCAGGTTCCGGGAGAGCCTGTCCTGGATTATAGCAGTCTTCTCGCTGTGCTCTCCCCTGGCAGGAGGGAAAGGGGGCTCTGTGGGGCCTCTTTTGTAAGAGTGCCAATCCCATCCATGAGGGTTCCACCTTTATAAACTCTTCACCTGCCCAAACATCAACTCCTAGCATCATCACATTAGGGGTTAAGATCGCACCATACGAAGAGGGTGGGGCACTAACATTCAGTCCATAACAGATGGTCCTAAAAGGCCTTTGGGTTCTACTTTTTACCCTAAAGTGTTGCTGTTTGCCTAGCAGTCCTGTTCCTGGGCTTTGTGTTCATGTATTGGATGCACTAGGATAGCAGCATGTAGTGGCCGGGAACTGTCGCTCCCTAAATTCTACAGGGCTGGTTTGAATTCCATTTCCTCAGCTCCCTCTCTCTATGATTTGCAGCAGCGTACTTTAGCTATATAAAACCCCAGGTTTTCTCATCCTTAAACAGTGTACTGGTTTGTGTCCGTAGTCTTACGGTGAGACTTAAATGGGACCATGTATGTAAAAAACATGGAGTACCATGCATGGAACCCAATGAAATCCCAGTGCGCGTTAGCTCTTGTTGCAATTAGAGAAACAAAGGCCTCTTCTTGAAGAATAAAATCAAACCCAGTTACTGTTTATAAGCAAGGTCAGTTCCTGCTTGCCCACTCCTGGATGTTTGCCCCTAACTTGCAGTATATCTACCGTAAGTGGATTCAGCAAGCTGGAATGGACTGGCAGTCACGGGGCATCCGTGACACTGAGCAAGAAATGATGTGCCCCTCGGCAAAAAACTAGAAAATGTAGAAATGGCCAATAAGCGTGTAAGAAAATGGTCAGTATCACTAATCACATCAAACCACAGTGATGTACCGCTTCACCCTTATCCGGATGGCTGGTCACCCCAAAACAAAAACCCATAAATTGTTGGCAAAGATGTGGAGAAATTGGAACCCTTCTGCACTGTTGGTTGGAATGTAAAATGAAGCAGTCGCTATGGAAAACAATATGGCGGTTTCTCAAAAAAATTAAGAATAGAATAACCATCTAATCCAATAATTCCACTTCTGGGTATTTACCCCAAAGAATTGAAAGCAGAGATTCAAACAAGTGTTTGTAGCATATTCAAAACAGCATTAATCACAGCGGCCAAAATGTAGAAGCAACCCAACTGTCCACAGACAGATGAATGGACATTTGTATACCAAATGTGGTATATACAGACAGTGGAATATTACTCAGCCTTAAAAAGGAAATTCCGACACTCGCTGCAACGTGGAGGAACCTTGAAGACCCTACGCTAAATGAAATAACCCATCACAGAACAGTGTATGATCTCTCTTACACCGCTTACATGAGGTGCTTACAGTAGTCAAATTCATAGAGACAGAAAGTAGAATGGTAATTGCTAGGATCTGGGAGGAGGAGGAATGGAGAGTTAGTGTTTAGCAGGCATGGAGTTTCAGTTTTGTGAGATGAAATTGTTCTGGGGACGGAAGGCGTTGATGGCTGCACAGTGGTGTGGACGTTCTTAATGTCACTGGACTGGGCACTTAATAATGGCTAAAATGGCAATGTATTTACATATATTTTACCATAATTAAAAATATATACCGTTTTTTAAGAGAGCTATTTCCCCCTGTACACGGTTTTTACCTTGGGGAATTAAATTAACATACACTGAGTTTTCAACTTAAGAGTCCTGTTTTGGTCAGTCCTTCAAAAAAGTTTTGATGGCCAGAATTGTTTCTATCCTCTTCAGCAGTAATCAGGTGCCTCCCTCACCCCCCTTTTTTTCTGCTCTCCCACCATCCTGAGTAGTAAGAAATTACTCAAATTCTTGCCTGGGCCATGTCTTGAAGACAAAATCCTGACGGCCGTGGTGGCATCTTGAGAATTCTGTTGCTTTCTTTGCCTCCCCTGACATTTTCAGAAGCTGTTGGATAATGAGGTAGAGGATATGAGAAGTGGAGTGTAGGGCCCGGGGAATCCAGATTTTATTGGACCTCAAGCGCATTGAATTTGGGGTTCTCTTAAAAAGAAAACCAAAACTTCTTTTCTATAACTTCTAATAGAGTGCATGTTGTGGACACATTTTGGGGGCCCTTCCCAGGGCCCTGAAGGATCCTGAAGCTTAAGGTTTGTTAGTTAAATGTATCTTGTCTCTATTCCAAAAGGTGAGGTAGAATAAAGCGGGAACTGTGTATAGCAAACTACTTACTTCCTCTGAGTTTTATTCTCAGAAGCAAAAATACCTGGAAAAATGTGTTCCATTCAGAAGACTAACAAACAGCCGGGAAGCCCCTGAGGATAGAAGATGGTTTATGCAGTTTAAATTCACTCTAGTCCATGTTTAATTTAACCATTTTTCCAAACTGCAATTTGGCAATAATCCATACTGTAATTTAGTATTACTAAGTGACTTACGACCAAAACCAATTAATTTTGAATTTCTCGCCCAGAGTGTCGCCATATAAAATTTTAGAGGCATTTTCTGAGAAATTGTATGAAATTTCCATGATAATTATGACCTTGAGGTATTCCTGTGTCAAAGATGATGCAGAATCTTCTCTTCTTTGTCTAGTAATTACTTTCTCATCCCCTCCCCCACCATTAGTCTTCATATCTGTTTCCTTACTTAGAAAAATACTTCATCAATCAGAGATTAGAATAATCTCATTACCTTTGAGAATTCCTCAGTGTCACTCAGGCCTTTGATGGAGCTGTTAGGGAGCCTTTGTCACTGATTGCATCGCTTAGTGACCAGATGGACTCATTGGGAGCAACTTGGAGAATGTCAGACAGGAAGACATTTAATGAGGCATGACACATGTAAAGTAAGCAATGGCGGGTTTCTGGTTTTCTTGTTGCTTTGTTTTGCCTCCAGTAATCACATAAATTCTTTTTTTTTTTTTTTGCATGAAAAATGCAGCTTTCAGAAATAAAAATATCTGTTTATTCCATATCATGAAAATGGAGCAAAAAGCAAAGAATTAGACCACATGCTTTTTTGTAGCAGAATTCATTATGAGGACAGAGCACGGTACTTGCAATGCCCAATAGGGTCCGGGCAGCTGCTGTTCAGACTTTTCAACTCGGCCAAATCCTCTACTTTTAAGATGTAGATAGATTTCAGGGTCCAGATTGTCTATTGTTCAGATGCCAACTGGGCACTGGGCTGTATCTGCCAAACTCATTTTCACTTCGTCGTGGGCAAAACTAGAATTTGGATCCTAAATTAAAGGTGAAAGACAAGGTCTCTAAACCAATTAAATGCTATTATCACTCAAGTAGGGATTTTGTATGGTTTTGGGCCACTTGAATAACAGAAAACGATTGACAAAAATTCAGTTTCTTTCTTTTTTTTCCCCAGAGGTTTTTGGGGAATCTTTCTAAAACTTGTTTATGTTTATGGTGAATTGAGGCCACCTCTACTTATTTTAGACTCTGGAAAGATGAGATCAAAAGGAGTTCAAAATCTGTTCTTTTAAGTGTCGAAGCTATTTCCATCGGATGGGATTTAGCCAAATTATTTTTGGCTTGATCGGTGCTCCAAAGAAAAGAGGGTGTGGTGGAAAAAAATGATACTGAACATGAGTAAAACAGGGAGGAATTTTGTATTGTTCTGAGTTTCTGATCAGTGGAGGAAGAAGGACTTTTTGAAAAAAGAATAGGGGCGCCTGGGCAGCTCAGTCGGTTGAGCCTCTGACTCTTGATTTCGGCTCAGGTCATGATCCCAGGGTCGTGGCATCCAGCCCTGTGTCAGGCTCCACACTGAGCATAGAGCCTGCTTAGGATTCTCTCTCCCTCCGCCATTCTTCACTGCTCACGTGCTCTCTTTCTAAAAAAAAATTTTAAAAAAATGAAGTCTTCCATACGTTCCTTCTTCATCTGAGGTATTCATATTGCTGGGGTCACGATAATTCTAATTAGGTCAGTTTGGACATTATTTGTGGCAGGAGAGGAAAACAAATGGTGTGCTGTCACCAACTTGCTTTCGAATAAATTAACAAATAGTCTCAGTTGAAACAGTTTTGTATTGGAATCTATTGGCAGATTGGCTAGAAGCCAGCGTTACAGCTTTATTCTACCCCCCCCCGCACCCCCCCCCCCCCTATTTTTTATCGACAGGGTTTGTTCATCTGGGGGAGGACAGCTTTTCCTGTGGGCTCCTGCACCATCCTGTTTCGGGGCCCATCCCTCCACGGCCCACTTGGCACTTGGGACGCCCCAGCTCATCCCTTCCCTGCTGCCTTCTGAGCAGGTTTACACCTGCAGGCAGGATCCCGTTGGTTAACCTGTTTCACAGCAGGGAACTTAAGGATGTCACTGACCTTTGTAGCTCACTTGTCCCTTAGTTACCTGAATTACAGAGTTGTTATTACTCCATTTTGTGATCACCTGCTAGGTGTCACGTGTTGTATTCACATTCTTTTCCTTGCATGACTTTTTTAAAGTAGGCTCCACGCCCAACATGGGGCTTGAACTCACGACCCTGAGATCGAGAGTTATGTGCTGTAGCATCTGAGCCAGCTGAGTGCCCCTCCTTGCAAAATTTTGTTTCCACCTTATCACATTATGGGGGAGGGCGTTATGCTCTCCATCATACACGTGAGCAAGGCCGGATTCCAGCAAGATGAGAGACTTATTCAGAATCACGTGGATGGGAAGAGGCCACAAGTGGATTTACACCAGGGTTCTGCTGACCACTCTTCCCCATGCCCTCTGCTGCCTTCCACAGAGCCAGAGGGCTTTTAGAGTCCATCTTGTCCAGTGGTTTTCAGCACTGGATACACAAGTCATCTGGGGGAATTTAAGATGACTCTCCGGGGAGAGTCTGCCGTGCAGGGGGCAGGAACGACGAGGGGGGTAGAGGAAGGAGGTGCGTAACACCCCCTCCATGTTCAGGGAGTCTGAAGGCCAGCGACCTCTTCCCGGTCAGTCAGCTAGTTAGTTACAAGCTGGGACTTGACCCACGATCTTCTGACAGCCCCTTGGTCTCTCCCTCTTGCTCTCATTCCAAATCCTGCCAATGGAGTCTGGGGACAGGCTCACCTCATCTTTGGTTTCTGAGGGGCATGTCGCAGAGCCCTCTCTGGTGTGATGTTCACGTAACTGGGTGTCCCTCATTCACCTCCTGCAGGCTGGTTGGCCCTTTCAGCTTGCTGCTCGTGTGTTTGGTCAGCTGGGGGAGACAACCTTCCTCCCTTCATGCTCTTACTTACTTATTTATTTACTCCCTCCTTCCCATTATAGCTGCTTCTGAGACTCCTGTTGGATGGATGTTGGGCCTCTGGATATATTACCCCTCTGAACTTTCGGTTCCGTGATGTTTCTCAGTATTTTCTTCCAGTTCACAGCCTTGGGGCTTAGCGTGGTTCATGTTATTTCTCAGGTCCATTGAGGTTTCTTTTAAGCGATCATTTAAAATTTGTTTCTTTGTCTCCTGTTGAGAGCTCTCTCTTTCTGATTGCTTCTTTTTCACAGCAGCCTGGACTTGCTTTATGGACACACTACTATTTCAGATCTGTCTTAAGATACTAGAATTATTAACACGTTTTCTCCTGTCCTGTGAATTATGCTTCTTCTGGGGCCAGTTCTGTTTGTTCATTATAGCCCTTTCTTTCATGTTCTGTGTTTTCCTCAGATAACCTGTGATCCTCCCTTGCTGCTGGGTTTCCATGAATGAACTCCATTGATAAGCCGAGAAGGTTGGCTTTGATCTTCTCTGCAGGTGTAGAGAGCGGCCTCTCTAAGTCCCAGGCAGACCCTGCTTCCCTCCATAATTGTCAAAGAGAGGTGGGTGGTGCCCCTAAGTGCATCTTTCCCCTGGGTGGAGGGGGGCTGCCTTTTCCTATGCGGAGGTTCCAAGGTGCCTTTGATTCCTCTCCCACACGCACGCTGGGATTTCCTCCAGACGTAGTGCCCCTTTGCTTGGTTTTAATCAGTGGGTTCAACCCTCCGCTGTGGCTCCCAGCCCTCACGCCCTATTTTCTTGTGGGAAGGAAAAGAGGAGGGGGATGGTTGGGGAGGAGCATGTTGGGCTCAGCCCCTCTGTATTGGGCTCTCTGTTCCCTCCGTCCCAGGCGGTGCCCACTGCTGCCTCTCATCTTTGCCTCCTCCCCAGGACTCCCCGGAGGGTAGTGCTCCCCTCTGGAGGAAGCGGGCTGGCTGCTTTCCCTGTTTCCAGCACTGCTGTGTGTTTGGCTGGCTGGCTTGCTTTAAGAGAATTGTTGTTCTTGTCCTGCCAGCGCCGGCCTGGACAGAGGTGGCCTTGGCTCTGCCTGCCGCGTGGAGCTGGAAGGCTGTCAGAGGATCTGAGTGCAGGGCGTCTGCTCCCTGTTGTTCCCTGAGTGGCCCGTCGATGCCCCTGCAGGCTGGGCTCCCTTCTGCTGGCAGCCACTGCCCCAGAGGCCTGCCTCTGCCACTTCGATGGTGATGGTCACACGGCCTGTTCTCGTAGGAGATGCAGGGCGAGGGGGGCGGTGGCCGGGGGAAGGGCAGGCGGCTGCGGGTGCGTCTGTGGAGGTGTTTACCAGGCAGCCTGGTGAAGCTGTGCCTGTGTGGGCAGGGAAGGGGGAGAGGGAGCAGAGGCAGGCTCCAAGTTTCAGACCCGGCCTGGGCCTGGTGCCGGCGTCTTCGCCTCTGCCCCTTTGTCCCGGCCACCTTCCCCAGGTGATGCTTGTCCCCGTCAGCTCCTTGTCCCAGGTTCATCCAGGAGCAGCAGCCAGGCTGTCCAGCACCCACGGGCCTTCACACCCCGCACCTGAGCCCGGGGAGGAGGAGGAGTCCCCGGGCCCCACTGTCTGGCCCTTGTTGTCCCCTTCTTCCGTCTGTCTGTCCACAGACCTCCTGAGATCAGAAGCAGAGTTTGGAGAGCATGAGAGAAGCCACCGTCCCCACTCAGGCGGAGCAGAGACGCGTGTGGGCCGTCTTCCGGCAGCGTCTTCCCACTGCTGTTCCGGCAAGGCCCAGGGTGACGGACTGGTGCCTGGTGCCAGGACGTGCCCGCTTGGTCAGTGCTCCGGTCGTGCAGGTGACCGGCTCGCCCCGGCAGTGGGTGACTGAGCCAGGGTAATTACAGATTTCCGACTCGTGACTTAACTGCTGTGCTTTGCAGTGAGAGATTTGGAGCAGACCGTGCACGGAGAAGGAAGGGGCAGAGGAGACACACGAGGCTGCCTGGAACAGCGTGGCCGTGTCTGTGAAGGGCGAGGAGGGAGTAAAGGGGCGAGGTGAGAGCAGGCCATCCGGGGTGAAGGAGTCAGCTGCCGGCCTCTGGCGTGGGGGGCACGAGGGCGAGGGAGCTGGCACTGGCAGGGGCGACTCCACAGGCCCTGGTGTCTTAGGGAAGGTGCACAGACCGTGGGAGAGTTTGGCCGAAACGCCGCAGGATGTTTTTCTAGCACCGTCAATGGCGCAACAGACGCATCAACCTGGCACGCTTGAACAGAAACACCTCAAAATCCTCAGCTTGCTTATGGAGAGGGATCTCGGCTCCCTGTTTGAATGCAAAGCTAGGGGATGCGTCACCATCCTGACCTGGCAGCCAGACACACCTGCGAGCTCGGGTCGAGGCCCTGTGCCGCCCTTGACCGCCAGAGCTTCTCGGCCCGGGTTGCGGCCAAGACAGGGCTGCTGTCTTCTGGCCCGGAGGACCCAGCGGTGGGTGGGAGGGGGCCCGGCATGGGGCGGTCTTCACACGGCGCTGCTGCTGTAGCTGGTTCGTCTCACACCTGGCCTCGGTCGGCGTCTTTAAAAAAATCGGGTAATGGGATGGTACGGTTCTGCGTAGTTTCTGTGTCTTCCGAAGCCTTGCCTCCGCGCTTGCTGAGCTTGCTCATTAACGATGGGCCATTGGTGCCGTGACGGTTGTTGCATTTGGCTGTGGCTGGAAGCTTTGCCCCACTGCACTTGCCGTGGAGTCTTGCAACGTCTGTTGCCTTAGCAGCAGCCAGTCTTGTTCTGAGTGTGCGTTTTAGCGGCTGTTCTAACCTCCGGTTTTATAATTGGCTCGCTTATCAGAACAGTTCTAATTTGAAATAATAGCAGTCTGTAAAAAGCATTAATTAAAAAAAATTGGCATAAATGGTTGGTTGGAAAGGAAATTGGGATAGTTGACTTCAGGGCAAGCAAGAGACTTTCATTAAAATGTTTCTTTTTAAGTGAACAAAAAATCTGGTTGGGTAGAGAAGGAATGCCATAGCTATAGGGGAAAATGTTTTAAAAATATGTCATGATAAGAGAAGTAACACTGTTGAGAGTGTTTTATTTGGGGAAAAATGGAGTAGTTCTAGCCATAACACGTTCTCAACCCACCACTTAAGCTTTCTCCAAAGCACGTGGTCTCTCCGGTCGTGAATAAGAAGACTGGAGATTCCGGATGCCAAAGGCAAAGTCTGGACGGATGAGCACACTCCCCTCCTCCCCCCCCCCCCCCCACCCCCAAAGCTGCAGGTACGTGGTGGAAAGAGAGAGCTTCGTAGAGAGGCTGCATCCCCAGAAGTAGTTCCCACGTAGACTCTCCATCGGTGGCCAGTGACGGGGTACACGCTACGTGCTCATTCGTCATTTCGAATCCGTTTTCCAGTTCAAGTTAGGTTTTCTCCTCCACATTTGTTTTCCTTAGAGAAGGAAAGAATCTCGCCCAAGGGCAAAAATGCACTATTAATAATGAGTAAGCCAAAATTGAGACCCAGGTCCGCCTGGTCCGAGAACATGCATTCTTTCTGCTAAAACCATTGTGTTTCCTGTAAGTCTACTGGCAAGATATTTTTGGCCTGAAATGCCCTCTTTTCAGCTATGAGTCTTTCCTGTCAAATGATTTCTGAAGTCTTACCTCTTTAGACCTTAACAGATTTAAAAAGAGCTGGCAATTTCCCCCATGCTATTCTATTTAAAGAGGTCACTCTCCCAGCTCATTTAGCATTAGCCACCATGGAATGTAGATTTACTTTTTAACTTGTTACCTGTGGTTTGTGTGTGTGGGGGAGGAGAGGGGGGAATAGGGGAGAAGGGGCAAGGGAGGACAATGTGTAATTATTTAGTGCTCCTATACAGACTAAATTAAGATGCCCCCCCAAAATGAGGTATGTGATTTAAATCTGTCTGTTGTGATTTTCTTGTATTATTTTACTTGTACCATGAAAATAATACCAGTGATTGATTGATGTTTCAGCTGGCAAGATAGTATTTTACATTAATATGCCATTTGAAATGATGTATGTTACTTATCTATTGATTGGTCATAGGCAGAACTTGTAAATATTAAAATTTTTTTTAATGTTTATTTACTTTTGAAAGAGAGAAAGAGAGAGAGAGAGAGGCTGAGTGGGAGCAGGGGAGGGCAGAGAGAGAGAGAGACACACACAGAATCCGAAGCAGGCTCCAGGCTCTGAGCTGTCGGCACAGAGCCCGAAGCAAGCCTTGATCCCATGAACCACGAGACCGTGACCTAAGCTGAAGTTGGATGCTTAACCAACTGAGTCACCCAGGTGCCCCAGAACTTGTAAATATTTAAGAAAATTAATGTTTATTTATTTTTGAGAGAGAGAGAGAGAGAGAGAGAGAGAGAGTGCAAGCAGAGGGAGGGGCAGAGAGAGAGGAAGACACAGAATCTGAAGCAGGGTCCAGGGTCTGAGCTGTCAGCACAGAGTCCGACATGGGGCTTGAACCCACGAGCTGCGAGATCATGACCTGAGCCGAAGGCGGACTCTTAACTGACTGAGCTACCCAGCTGCCCTGGAACTTTTAAATGTTTTAATGCTCTCCTGATTATACTTAATAAACACTGAAGTTTTTAAGGATGACAAAATTGACAGTGTGAAAGGCAACAGAGGAAAATCGCTCCTCTCCGTGATCTGATTAGCCATGAATTCGATGATAGAAGTAAATCTTAGGAAATACTGTGTAAGTTCCCTAAGTGCTGGGATCGTTTTTGTTTTATTGACTGCTATAAATTTCTATCTAGCAGAACGGTGTTATTAATATTTGTTGAATCATTAATGTATGTTGAGTGTGTACATAAACGAGTTATAGGCATGTATTTCTAAATGCAAATGCCAGAATATATCCCCCGATTGCAGATCCGTCTCGACCTTCTATACCTTTAACGGTATAATAGAAAAAAAATGGTTGTTATCATGACGTCGGGCATCCGAAGTACTGAAACATTAAGGAAATAATATTTACACTTAGGAAGTTCAGATGACAAGAATATCATAGAGTCATCAAGATATTACTCTAAAGCCTGTATATAATGAGAGAGCAAAAAGTGGGGGAAGGGAGGGAGAGAAGGAGAGAGCGAGAAAGACGCAACTATCGTAAATTGGTGATAATTGGAGAATCTGGATATCTGGATGAGAGACATGAGAGAGTTCTTGAAATTATAAGAACTTGTATGTAGACTTGAAACTATTTAAAAATAGTTACTACAAAAACACTACATATTTTGTCATTAGTGGAATGCTAACAAGGTTGGCAATATTTACGCAAAAAATTGATGATCATCTTTCTCAGTGACTTAGAAACAAGGAGAATTCATCTCTCTTTGACGGTTAAACTGTAGGGGCGCCTGGGTGGCTCAGTTGGTTGAGCGTGCAACTTCGACTCAGGTCATGATCTCACAGTTTGTGGGTTCGAGCCCCACATCAGGCTCTGTGCTGACATTAAATAAATGTTTTTTTTTTTTTTTTAAAAGTTAAACTGTAAAACAGCTTATGGTGGATCCGAGCAGAGACGTGCAAAATCACTTGGTAGAGACAGAAAGGTCCGTAAGATCTGAGTATGTAACCTAGCACTAGTAATCCATGCAGTGAACTTTAAACATTTATGTTTCATTGGCCAGGAAGGGTTGGGGAGGTTGGATATATCAGGTCTTTAGCCTGATAGCATTAAAATTTCTTTTTATCCAGCTAACCCCCCTTCTTTTGTGTCCAAGTTTGGCAAATACCCTCCTGATGGTGATTTATCACCCCGTGTTTACCTGCTGTGCCAGTCCCGCTGCTGCAGATACCCTGGTGGGCTGGAAGGGCACATTTTTCATCATTTGTTAAAAGCCTGTGGTCTCTGAGCTCGATTGTGTGCTTCTTTCAGTGGGAGGCATTTCCACTTTCTGTATACTGGTGACATTTGATGTTCTCACCTTCTAAGCTACAGTCATACTCTGGTGTGTGGGGAATTCACTAAGATGATGGGGCCCAAGGAGGCCTCGTGGGTGAATTACAGTTGGCCTTTCCCAACGATATTCTGATTTTTTTTTTTTTTTTTTTTTGCTTATTCCTTTTGACTTACTCAACCAAGACTTAACATTCAAGGGACAAAAAAGAATTAGAAGCTGAGTAATGAATGTAGACAGTATTCACATCCACCAGTTTCTCTCTTTCCATCAGCTGTGGATAGTAGGAAGGTAATAAATTAAAGGCAGGCCTTAGGTGAAATCTCGGGTACAAACAGCAGAAATAACATGAGATGCAGAGAAAAGTATTCTGAAGATGAGTTCATGGTCATAAATTGCAAACATGAAGAACCCACTCTGAAGAGACAGAAAACACAATAATGAGGAATGTCTGTACTCTAAGAATTGAAGATACTAAAATGCTAGGAATTAGAAAATAATATGTTAGAACTAATCGTTAAGAATAAAAATAATAGTACACTATGAAGCGAGAACAGAAATATTTGAAAAGGAACCAAATAGAACTTGTAGAAATACAATGCACTTACCCCCATTACAAACTCAGTAGACCATTAATAGACTAGTCAAAGCTGAAGAGACATCTAGTGAGTGTGAAGAGAGATCTAAAATAATTCCTCAAAATGTAGCATGGAGCGACAAAGAGATTGGAAACCTTCCAGCGATTGAAAGACTTTCAGCTAGAATGAGATGGTCCAAAATGTCTAATAAGAGTCTAGAAGACGAGGATAAAACGGGAAAGAGCGGATACTCAAAAAGATAATAGCAAATAATGTTTTTAGAACGGATGAAGGGCACATTCTAATTTTGGGAGAATCACATTGCAACATGGGCAGGAAATACACGAGCAAATCTACATAAAGTTCTGTGAAACTGTAGAACTCCAGAATTGAAAAGAAATCTCCTAAGAGAATCCGGTAGAAAAACCAGATTTAACTACAAAGACTGGACAGTTCTGGACAGTAGGCTTCTCCTTAGCAGTAAGTGAGGACAGAAGTTAGTGGAATAATACTTTCAAGTTCCACATAGATATCTATACTCAATTAAAATTGTCACTCGAGAGTGAGTGCCAGACATCTTCGATTCACAGAGAAAGAGTAGGCTTACCACACACAAACCTAAATTGGATTAAATTTAATTGGGATTCAAAAGAAGAAATGGAACGTAAGACACCCTGGTGAGCAAAGACTGGGGAACAAGTACTCATTTTTACAAGCGTTAGTTTGAAAAAAATTGCTTTTTGGGATGATTAAAGCAAGGTATGTCTATAATAATAGAGGAACGTTAAAGGTTGGAATAAAGGTACTAGAGTGAAAGTGTTTTCAGTCTGTGTATTGTTTGCAGGAGGATAAGGGTACTGATCACTTTCTGACTTTAAATAAATGTGTCACAATATTTTGAAAATCCTGCCTCCCTAAATCCTTTTCCTTTTTTTTTTTTTTTTAAAGTTTATTTATTTTGAGAGAGAGAGAGCGAGCGAGAGAGAGAGCGAGCGAGCACATGAGCAGGGGAGACACAGAGAGAAGGGAGAGAGGGAGAGCGAGAGAATCCCAAGCAGGCTCTGCACTGTCAGTGTGGAACCCGACATGGGTCTCGATCGCACGAACTGTGAGATCATGACCTGAGCCGACATTGAGAGTCAGACTCTTCACTGACTGAGTCACCCAGGCACCCCATGTTTTGCCCTATTAGGAGGCTCCTGGGTGATTCAGTTGGTTAAGCATCCAACTCTTGATTTCGGCTCAGGTCGTGATCCCACGGTTCATGGGGTTGAGCCTCGCTTGGGATTCTGTCCCTCTGTCTCTGCCGCTCCCCTACTCTCACTCTAAATAAATAAATTTAGGGAGTGCCTGGGTAGCTTATTAGGTTAAGCGTCCAGCTTCAGCTTGGGTCATGATCTCTCTTTCTCTCAAAAATATTTAATAAACTTAAAAAAAAATCTATTACTGTCAGCTCATGTTAAATAATGCTTAGAGACAGTCTCAGAAATAGAAATTTGGAGAGGGTGGAAAAAGGAATTGGGAAATTATTTGGTAGTGGCATACCATAAGTATTCCTAGGTATAAAAGGGGTGTCTAAGAACAAAGTTTTTAAAGTGTGGTTGGAATCGCGATAAAAAGGATCTGAGGTATTAGTCGGTGAGGTGCTTAGGATTGTGTATGTTACCAAGTGCCATTTCAGAAAGCTTCAGAAGACCACAGAGCATTTGTGTCAGGGAAGGCAGGAGTGTACCTCTCAAGGTCTATAATGAAAAGCGTTGCTTTAATTGCTGTGGTCTGTGGGTATATTGAGGAGATAATTTTGAGTGTCATTTTTTTGTAGTTTTCTGTGTGATGTGGATGAGAACATCTTGTGGTGGGCAGCCGTAGAACAGGATTATTGGCTGTGGGATTACCATGATGGGGCTATTTCCTTCACCTGGGGAGTCCTTTTTGGGGTGTGTCTTGTGTTAAAAGAGGTTCGTCTCCATCACTGACTGTTCCAGAACACATTTCATTAGAGTAAGAAATGTGCCTTTTTGGGCTGTGGATATTTTGTAAGCATTGGCTTATTCTTTGGTGACACATGCTGAAATTGAAGTATCCTACTTTGACAGCAGCTTAGAGATCCCAAGACCCTCTCCTGTGTTAGAAATATTACTGATTTCTGGGCCAGAGTTTTCCAAAGAAAACTAACAAGGACGTACTGATTACCCGTAATGTTTCTGAACGATCAGTTTTAGGAAGCAAGGTGTACTATAAGATTGAATTTATGTATTTTAGCATTATGTTATGTCTTCAGAGATGAAAACAAAGTTAGTAAGATATTGACTTAAGTTTGGGCTCCATTTGATGAAATCTGAAACTGCTTTTGATTTCATACATGAGATTTTTTTTTGCCCACTCTCCTTTAATACACATACAGAATTTGAAAAGATGTTTAGGGAAAGGGAAAATTTGGGGGTGTTAATGAACACGTTAGAGAAGTGTTTGGTGAAGAAATGAGCACCCGTGGACTGAAAAATCAGTCAAAATGAACCTTTTTCTTCCAGTGTTTTTTATTCCACAAATTGTGCAAACTACGTTTTTATTTTTTATTCCCCTGCATGTTCTGTGCTTTTGTCTTATTGGTTCTAATGGGTCTCCTTGTTCCTTTCTTGGGTCCTGGAGATTCTGATTTTTTGCCCACACTTGCCACTTCCTATATCTGAGTCCTGTTCCTTACTGAAATTTTCCGTGACTCTTGAGCAATTTCTTTGTCCTCTGACCAATTACAGTATAATGATGCCGCCCATTTATCTCTTGGCCAGCTTTCTTTTCCTTTCAGTAAACTTTTTATCGGAACAGTTTTAGATTGACAGAATTATTACAAAGATAGCGTAGAGAGCTCTTGTATAACCCGCACCCAGTTTCCCTGTTGTTAACATCTTACATTATGACTACATCTGTTACAATGAACCAATATTGCACATTATTAACTAAAGCCCTCACTCTATTCAGGTTTTCTTTGTTTTTCCCTTAATGTTCCTTTTCTGTCCCAGGACTCCATATTACTTTAAGTCATTACATCAGTCTCCCCTTCGCTGTGACAGTTTTCCACACTTTCTTGTTTGCAATGACCTTGACCGTTTGAGGAGTACCAGTCAGATATCTTGCAGAATGTCCCTCAATTTTCTGATTAGATTGGGCTACTGTGTCTTTAGGAGGAAGATCACAGATGTGAAGGGCTGTTATCACAGGACATCAAGGCTACGTACTATCAAGACCTATCACTGTTGATATTAACCTTGATTACCTGGCTTGAGGTAGTGTTTTCCAGATTGTTTTACTGGAGAGCTACTCTTTTTCTCTCTCTTTTCATACCGTACTCTTTGGAAGAAAGTCCTGTGTGCAGCCCTCACTTGAAGAATGGAAAATAGGCTCTCCCTCCTTGAGGTCAGAGGATCTACATAAAGTTCTGTGTGGGAGGTTTATCTGTTCTGTCAACACTTACCGATTCAGTCATTTATTGATATCAGTATGGATTTGTGGGTATTTATTTTATACTTCAGTTTATAATCCAATATGGTGTGAGTCACTGGGTGCTCTTAGTTTTTCAAGTTGATTTTGAGAGACCATAAGAGACTCTTAAATACAGAGAACAGACCGAGGGTTGATGGGGGTGGAAAGGCGGGGTGGCGGGGAAAATGGGTGATGGGCATTGAGGAGGGCGCTTGTTGGGATGAGCACTGGGTGTTGTACATGAGTGATGAATCATGGGATTCTACTCCCAAAGCCAGGAGCTTGTTGACATTCTTGCATATTAGCTGACTTGACCATAAACTATGTAATAAAGTCACTGTAAAATATCAAATACTTACAATAAATGCTATGTATTGGGATATAGAAAAAAGTTTATTTTGAGAGAGGGAGAGAGTGTGTGTGTACACAGGCATGCACGAGCAGGGGAGGGCAGAGCAAGAGAATCCCACTAACAGAGCAGAGCCTGATGCGGAGCCTGAACCCACGAACATGTGAGCTCATGACCTGAGCCGAACGATCAAGAGTCAGATGCTTAACTGACTGAGCCACCCAGGTGCCCCTGGGAGCTCTTTCATTTGGCCCTTACATCCCTTTGATCTACCCCATCATGGTGGTTTTTCCTGCCCCAGCCCTAGAATCAGCTATGTCTTCAAGGAGCCTTTGTCTTAGAAACCAAGAACTGGGTGCTCCGTGGGCTTGTTGTTACTGGGAGGTTGTTACATGTGTATTTCCTTTTCTTCCAAGTAGATTAGTGGCTCAACCTGCTGTACCTCAGACCAATTAGAATTTCTGAGGGTGGCACTTGGGCATTAGGATAGTGTTAAAATTCCCCAGGTGATTGTAATGTGCGGCCAGAGAAGCAATTCCAGCCCTAAAACCCTTGAGGGTAAAGGCTGCTAATAATGTGAAGTAGATACTGGATAAATGTTTGTCAGTGTTCATGTTAGTCATTCATTCGTTCAGCAAACATTGGCTGAGTCTTTATTACCTGTCAGGCACTACACCAATCATTAGAAACTCAGCCCTTGGGGCGCCTGGGTGGCTCAGTCGGTTGAGCGTCCGACTTCGGCTCAGGTCGTGATCTCGCGGTCCGTGAGTTCGAGCCCCGCGTCAGGCTCTGTGCTGACAGCTCAGAGCCTGGAGCCTGTTTCGGATTCTGTGTCTCCCTCTCTCTCTGCCCCTGCCCTGCTCATGCTCTGTCTCTCTCTGTCTCAAAAATAAATAAAATTAAAAAAAAAAAATTCAGCCCTTGACAATGATGATAAATGATTAGTAACATTCACCACCATGATTGAACACATGCTATATGCAAGTGGAGTTAATCATCATCCATTGCTTGATTAGATCCTTGAGTAACTGTTTTGAGTCTGTTACCACTGAGCAAAATTGAGGGTCTGAAAGATTACTCAAGATCACATGGAAAGTTGTGGATCTGGGGGGTTGAACTGAGACGAGGCAGGCGTCCAAAACTCATGATCATAATCACCAATTTTCCTGTCTTCTTCAAGCCCCTGTAAGATGCTGGCCAGGAAAATACAGCAAAATATTGAGTGTCCTGTGTTTTGATAGAAGCACAGAGGAGTGATGTCCAACAAATCAGAGACTGTGTAGTCAAGGAAGACTTCCTGGAAGAGCAGGCATTTAGCCTGTGTTTTGAAAGGTTGTTAGGAACTGGCTGTGCAGTGTGGCGAAGGAGAAGATATTTTAGGGATCAGTGCTAGGAAGCTAAAATTGGTTTGATACTGTTAACTACAGACTTCTTTGGGCTTCCTCACTTTTTCCACCAATGTATGTTTTCTGTCCCAAGGTCTGTTTCGTGGTTGTACATTGTGTTGAGTTGTCCTGTCTCCAGTATTTTCTAATCTGTGTTCGTGTCTTAATTTTATGACCTTGACATTTTTGGTGAGTAGTGATTTGGAATTTTGTAGTACGTCCCTCTGTTTGTATTTGCATGATGTTTTCTCAGATTGAAGTTATCCGTTTTGGACAGAACATCATAAAGGTGATGTGTCCCTCTCTTTGTGCTATATTAGAGGCTCATGATCTCGACATGATGTATGGTTAGTGACGTTGACCGTGAGAAGTTGCTTAAAGTGGTGTCAGCCAGGGTTCTCCATCATACAGTTATTATTTTTCACTTGTCTCTACTTTGTTAGAAGCAGGTCATGAAGCCCAGTCCACACTCTATGGGAGGGACTTTGGTTCTACCTTCTGGAGGGAGGGGTATCAAGTGATTTGTAGTCCTGCCTGAAAACCACAGTGTTGAGCACATTTTGTACTTTGTACTTTGTGACCTTGCCGATAGCGTGTTTCTCTGTGGTTAAGCCCACTGCTTTTTGGTAATTATCCAGCCTGAGACTATGACTGCTATTCTAATGATGATTTTCTATGTCCCTCGTTCTCTCTACGTTAATACTTGGGGTTCGCTTGTCAGGAAGGTTTGTTTCTTCTATTTACTTGTTTCTTCGTTTATTTATCACAGTGTGGACTCACAATCATTTACTTTATTCTTTGGGTTATGACCTAGTCCTATCATTATTATGTTCAACGTGTTCCAAATTTGGTGATTGAAAATTCTTTCAGTTTGGCTCCTGTGTCCTTTTGGCATTCTGGAACTACAGGAGGTGCCTGGTTCGTCTTTGGTTTATCCCTACGCTAGCTGTGGGGTTAGCCATTTCTCCAAAAAGCCTCGGTGCCTTTTAGTTGAAATGGTATTTAGAAACCAAGATCTGGGTGCTGGGTGTGCTCATTGCTCCGAGTGTTGCACCTGCTTGTGGGTTCAATGAAGAGAACTAGGAAATATTTGTATATATACTGACCCATGTCTACATGCATCTGTAATTCTCTCTGTATTAAAATAAACATGGGTTCGTGCTGGTATCTCTGACTATATAGGTCTATATTTCTGTATCTGTATATATATTAAAAATAAATACGAGTTTATACTGAGATAGCAGATTCTATACAAGTGATCTATATTTTTGTATCTGTTACATATATATTCTAGGATATATGTAAAGTAGTTTCAGAATTGCCAACTGATACTCCTAAGAGCAACAGATTTACCAACAGCACACTTTTTATATAATTTTTTCTATCATTAGTTAATAGTATCAGAGTTCTGAATTCCAGAGTTATTTTAGGTTAGCTTCTTTCCCCCACCCACTGCAGCAAAGTTACGTCATCCACTTAATGATAAAGTTGCATTGCTTTTTTGTAGTCTGCATCTTATCATTTTTAATCTTTATTATTATTATTTTTTTTAATTTTTTTTAATGTTTATTTATTTTTGAGACAGAGAGAGACAGAGCATGAATGGGGGAGGGGCAGAGAGAGAGGGAGACACAGAATCGGAAACAGGCTCCAGGCTCTGAGCCATCAGCCCAGAGCCTGACGCGGGGCTCGAACTCACGAACCGCGAGATCGTGACCTGAGCCGAAGTCAGACGCTCAACCGACTGAGCCACCCAGGCGCCCCTAATCTTTATTATTTTTGAGAGACAGAGACGGAGCATGAGCAGGGGAGGGGCAGAGAGACAGAGAGAGGGAGACACAGAATCTGAAGCAGGCTCCAGGCTCTGAGCTGTCAGCACAGATCCAGACGTGGGGCTTGAACCCACGAACTGTGAGATCATGACCTGAGCCAAAGTAGGACACTTAACCAACTGAACCACCCGGGTGCCCTAGGACCTTTTGTCCATTTTAAAAACTGGATTATTTTCTTATTGTTCCTACTGTTGAGTTTTGACAATTTTAAATATATATTTTGGATACAAGTTCTTTATTGGCTATGTGATTTGCAAATATTTTCTTCCCGTCTGTGACTTGTAACTTTTTTTTTTTTTTAAGAAAATAACGGGTTCAGATTTAGTGGCAGGGCAACATGATTTAATAAAAGGGGTAATGACTCATGACTTAGAAACGCAGTAACAAGATCTCTGCATCAAATTGTAAATGATACTTTATTTTTTCCACCAGCAACTAAAAGGCAGTGTTTTGGCAGTTGATCATACTGTGGTCGATCTCTTTCCTGTTTGCTGATACCACAGCTTTACTGGGATTCCAAGGATGGAGGGTGGGTGGGTGTATGCGTGTGTGTATGGACAGGAACAATCATGTGTACATTTCCTGCAGTGTATCTGGACCTGGGTGAGAGTCGCGTGAAGTGTGTACATATGTAAGAATTCTGGAACTGTGCAGTTAAGATTTGCGCACTTTACTGCATGAATCTTATAACTGAATAAAAAAACAACGTATATGTGACTTCAAGGTGGTGAAGCATTAGATAAAAGTAATAGCAGAAAGCAGAAATTATGTAGAAAGAATGGACGAATCCATGGGGCAAATTACTTGTCTGGAATCCCATAGAAGACAGAAGAAACAGAGCTTAGAAGGAAGGCGAGAGACTAGGATATGCCTCATGCAGAAGACTATAATCTGCCTTTGAAAATGGATAGTTTTTCCTTGGTGCCTATGAATGCCTGGAGTCTGCCAACTTACCTGTAAATTCCTTTCAAGCGTCTTTCACTGTGTGCTGATTTGATAATTACCCAGATGAGTTCCTTTCCCAGTGTGGGAGTATGGATGTTACTGGTGAGTGTTCGAATAAATTCATGTGAAATTCAGTACCTCACTTTTAAGGACCGAACCCGAACCCTGTAGTCCGGCTTTTGCTTCGCTGGGATGTGAACACCACACAGCTCGTAGAAAAGTGGATGGTCTCATTAACACTGCTGAAAGCATAAAACCCTGATAAGTTTATATATCTGGCTTGTCCATGCCTTAATTGTGAATTGCGACTATATTTGGGGCTGGAATTTGAATATTTGACCTCCTCAGAACTCTCGGTTTGGCCCAGAGCCAAATGTAGTAGGAGAACTGGCCGGCGTTGCAGGAGAGTGTCTCGCTCGGGAATTTTATTACCTTGGCGGAGACTTTGTTTCTTTGTTTCTCAATGGGGGCAAAATGCTTTTGAGTAATTCCAGGTGGAGGCTTGACAGGGTTTGAACGTTAAAACTGGGTTACATAATTACACTGCATGGCCCATGTGATTAATAACTTGTGTGCAGGCATATGGAAAATAAACAAGACTGCCTTCCTTTTGGGTGCCTATTTATCCTGAGGTCTAGGTACTACTGTAGAGAAGATAAATGTCTCATCTCATCCTCCCCCCTTTTCCCTCCCTCCCCTCTCCTCTCCCGTTCTCTCCAGAGTAGGATATTAGCAAAGTTAATTTTGTTCATATATACACACTATTAAACCATTTCTTTTTTTTTAAATTTTTTTTGAATGTTTATTTACTTTTGAGAGAGAGAGAGACAGAGTGGGAGTTGGGGAGGGACAGAGAGAGAGGGAGACACAGAATCCGAAGCACACTCCAGGCTCTGAGTGGCCAGCACAGAGCCCGACGCGACGCGGGGCTTGAACGCAGACTGCGAGGTCATGACCTGAGCAGAAGTCGGACGCCCAACCCACTGAGCCGCCCAGGAGCCCCACTGTGACAGCATTTCCTTCTAGTTTCGCTTACATTGCAGCCATGCGAATTCTGTAGACAAGCCTGTAGAAATCACTGTGTGTTTCCTTTCTTCTTTTCCCTGTGCGACCTTATTTTTCAATTAAAATAACCTTTTATTTTTTTATTTATTTATTAAAAAAAATTTTTTTTTAATGTTTATTTATTTTTGAGACAGAGAGAGACAGAGCATGAATGGGGGAGGGGCAGAGAGAGAGGGAGACACAGGATCGGAAGCAGGCTCCGAGCTCTGAGCCATCAGCCCAGAGCCCGACGCGGGGCTCGAACTCACGGACCGCGAGATCGTGACCTGAGCTGAAGTCGGACGCTCAACCGACTGAGCCACCCAGGCGCCCCTAACCTTTTATTTTTATTACAAAAGCATAGCTTCCTTTTTATGCTTTCAAGCGTGAATTTATATTTGAAGGACAATGACAACATACAGGAGGAACAATGTCTTCTCTGGCACGGTAACGTTGGTTCCACATCTGGGCAGGGACAGGTGCTCAGCCAGTTTGGCGGCCGCTCATGCTGCCGCTGTGTGTGAATACCTAGCCTGGTTGGGGACCGACCCAGTACTGTTGATTTGGAGACCAGGAATTTGGCTCATCGCTGGAAGTCTCCATGCGGGTCTGGAGGCTGGGCAGCGCTCGACGTTGGAAGGCGGGGCCGCACTGTGAAGGGATCCCAGAGCGAGGAGCCACGCAGAGCGGTCCTGGGCCGCTCCCCACCGCGCTGCCACTCTTGCCCTCCCTCTCCACCTGGTCCCCGGTCCCCGGCCCTGCTGCGAAGACGCCTCGCCCTCGCGTCTCTAAGCCCGAGCCTTTCTGTCGGATTCTCATTTCGTTAACCTCACATTTGATGGATACTTGTGGTCTCTTGCTGACATCACGTCACCCGGGAGACCCGGAAGGCCTGGCTGGCGAGTGGGCAGAAATGCAGGGTTCTGCCGGTGCACAGCTCCTTCCCATGGAGCGGGCTGTGTGTGGGGGTGAGACCTCGAGAAGGAGCATCGAGGGAAGCCTGCAGAGGGCGGGCTTCGGGGTCTGCAGCAGACTTCCAGCGTGTCTTCCTGTCTGGCCCCACCTTTCTTTGTTTTTCTCTTCTGTCCAGTTTTTATCCTTTGTACTAGACTTTGATTTCAGAAATGGGAAACAAGCACAGGTTTTAACAATAAACTTAAGGATATTTGGTGAAATTGTTTTTTTGTTGTTGCATTCCTGGTGTCTGTTACATCGACACAAAAACTTTTTGATGAGTTCTTTATAAGCCTTTCTATTTACGATCGTCCCAACCCTGCTGGATGCCGGGGGTTATCAGAAGGGCCCTACAGATCTCTTGCATGTGGCCACAGCACTGTAGGGCCGTGTTAGGGCCCTGGAGACCCAGTTGGGTTGTGGGGAATCCGCTCTAGACTCAGCACAGAGGACGTTCGTTTTTACCTCGGTTACATGCAGCAACGTGACATCTTGATATTGAAGGTTACGCCCCTCAGTTCTGAAAGACCTCTGGCCATCCCACTGCTGGGATTTCACTGCCACAGGTGCCTGAAGTTTCTAGTCTCTTGTCCTGCAACTTGACCTCTGTCTCTCTTTTTTACATGTTTATTTTTGAGAGAGAGAGAGCGAGCGAGACGGGGAGGCACAGAGAGGGAGACACAAAATCTGAAACAGGCTCCAGGCTCTGAGCTGTCAGCAGAGAGCCCGATGTGGGGCTCAAACTCACGAACTGTGAGATCATGACATGAGCTGAAGTCAGACGCTTAACCGACTGAGCCACCCAGGCACCCCTGGCCTCTCTTTATGTTAAGACTTGCCAGGAGGAAAAAAAAAAAACCCCAACAATTTGGCAGGTGTTTCCTGGCTTCCTTCCCTTCTTGGAGACCCCCTCTCCATTAACAACTGCCCAAGGCATAGAACTCTGTCCACCTTTGACATGTATGGAAAATGTGAGAGGCCGCCATTTCTGTCTTTCCTTTCTCTTCCCTCCATTAGTCTCTAGCTTGATCTCTCCACAGATATGACTCATGCTTCCTCTTGAGGAGATAGAAGTCGTGGCAGTTAGTTTGGGTTTTAAGTAACATTTTGCTTTATTTTACTCTGCCATTTTTATTTGTATCTAGGTCCATCTTCCTGTCCTACAGGTACTAGGTCATCTTTTCATGACCGGAACTGAATCCGTTTACTGGTTTTCTCCACATAACCTTAGCGGTGTCTTTGTGCCCAAGAAACATTCCCTGAATTTTTGTTTAATTGGTGAACCTTAAGCAGATAAAATCCTTAAGTTGAAGCGTTTGGAACGGAGCTTTGCATTTAAGCTCCCCATTTTGCAACACTTCAGTATTTTCTGGTGATCATCCATAACCTTATGGAATTTACTGATGCTTTAGGATTAGGAAGGGGGCTATATGTATACTCTGTATCATTTAGAGAATGCCGTGAGGCTGTTTTCACCTCAGGGTGTCCAATTATTTTGGACATAAATGTAATCTTTACCTTCTGGTATCCCACAAGTATCTTTATTTATGCTCTAGAGGCAAAAATAATGCTTGGGGGGGGGTGCCTGGGTGGCTCAGTCGGTTGAGCGTCTGACTTCAGCTCAGGTCACGATCTCACGGTCCGTGAGTTCGAGCCCCGCGTCAGGCTCTGGGCCGATGGCTCAGAGCCTGGAGCCTGCTTCCGATTCTGTGTCTCCCTCTCTCTCTGCCCCTCCCCCATTCATGCTTTGGCTCTCTCTGTCTCAAAAATAAATGAACATTAAAAAAAATAAAAAAATAATAATGCTTGGGGATGGCGCTCAAGTTAAGTATAGCTACATACACAAAGGGCACACTATAGATGTAGTTACTCTTCTCATTGTCTCATTGTAACAGTGTAAAAATTTATGCTCTTTTTGTTATCAGAACCCCTCTCCTGCAGTTGCGATTTCCAGTGCTCCTCTGTGGAGAGACCTTCCAGGACATCATAGTGGAATTATCTGTTTTGTATGTATGTATGTATGTATGTATGTATGTAATCTCTACACCCAATGTGGAGCTCAGACTCACAACCCTGAGATCCAGAGACATAGGCTCCTCTGACTGAGCCAGCCAGGTACCCCTGGAATTAACTTTCTTTTCCCAATTAAAAAAAAAAAAAATTCTACCAGTGTTATTAGAAGTTATATTTGTGTTGAAAAAGAGCAATGTTGAGAACGCCTCCTCCCCCCCACTGCCACCATTTATGGGGTTCTGTGGTACATCAGGCCCCGTGCCGGGCACAGGGACATACAGAGTAGCAGCTGCCCAGTCTCTGAGCCACATCATCATGACTCGCTTCCATTTTCAGACACCTCTTTGAGGGACAGTCCGTGTGGTGTCGGAAGTGCCTTGTGGTGACAGCCTCGTACCTGCTGTCTGCCCTCATTCCGGTGCCGTGGGGGCCGTGTGGTGTGCAAGCACAGGTCGAGATGGGAGAGTTAACCCCCCTGGTCATGGCCTGAAACTAGGAGGGGGCAGAAACCAGGAGACACACGCTTCTGCCTCCTTCCCCCAGGGGACGGTTCCAGGTGGCATCTCCTGGTGGGATTGATGCCCTGTTGCCCACAGTAATGCCCTTGATAATGTGCCCTTGGGCTGGTTTTCCCTTCTATGCCCTTGGACTGGTTTTCCTTCTTTCCTGTTTCACTCTCCCTACTCTCTCTCTCTCTCCTTCCTCCTGGAATCACCTCCCAAATGAACCATCTGTACCCAAGTCCTCACCTTAGGCTCTGTTTCAGGAACACCCAACCTAAGATAATGGTAAAATTCGTTTGTTCCTTGCCATGCTTTGAGTTTAGAGTGAAGAGAAAGAGAAATACATTGATTAGTCACACAGTAAAAATATGCTTCTCTCAACCATGAAGAGTTCTTTGAAGGAAGAAGCACTTGATTCTATGAGGAGTGGACCTGACCTAGCTTTGAGGATGAGGAAAGGTAATAATTAGGCTAGAATGGGGTCAGGGAGAAAGAAGAATTTTCGACTTCCAGCAAAGGTGTAGCGTATGCAGAAGTCCCCTGGCAGGAGAGAATATGGCTGTAGTGTGAGGAGGGAGGAGGAGAATGCAGACGGGAGGCCAGAAGGGTGGGTAAGAGTTGACCATGCAAGACTTTGTATATCATACTAAGATCCTGGTATTCAAGAGTATTGGGAAGATTCCAAAGGGATTTTACTTTATTTTTTTGAACGTTTGTTTTTGAGAGAGAGCGAGAGAGCTAGCGAGCACGAGCTGGGGGGGGGGCAGAGAGAGAGAGAGAGGGAGACACAGAATCCGAAGTAGGCTCCAGGCTCCAAGCTGTCAGCACAGAGCCCAGTGTGGGGCTTGAACTCCTGAGCCGTGAGATTGTGACCTGAGCTGAGGTCGGATGCTTAACTGACTGAACCATCCAGGGACCCCGGCTCCAAAGGGGGTCTTAAAAGGGGCTTTGGGGAAACAGTTGAGATGCTGTTGCATTAGTCTAGGAGAGTGATGGTGATGTTGGCTGGGTGGCAGCCCGAGAAATGGAGAGAACTGGGTGCCCCGGGCCAGATACTGAGGAGGAACATTCAGCGGGCCTTGGAGGTGGACTGGGGGTGAGGGAGGGTTGTCTTTCCATTGCCCTTAGACCATCAGGTAGAAGTGGCAGGTAGGCAGCCTGGAGCTGGGAGGAGAAAGATCTGTGCCAGGTGCTTAACACACCTTAACCATCTAATCACCGCAGCCCCGTGAGGTGGGTCGTCGTCTCAGCCCCGACTAAGACAGATGGAGGCAGATTTAAATCCAGGACTGCCCTTCCCTCAGAGAGTTCGTTTCGTTCTTTCATTCTTTCTTTCGGTCTTCCTTCCTTCCTTCCTTCCTTCCTTCCTTCCTTCCTTCCTTCCTTCCTTCCTTCCTTCCTTCCTTCCTTCCTTCCTTCCTCTCCCCCCCTCCCTTCCCCTTCCCCCCTCCCTTCCCCTTCCCCCCTCTAAACTGCAGGCTGCCCTATTCTGGTTCTGTTTGCTTCTTCAAGAAATTCTGTGAATGAGAAGAACCCGTCTGGTGTCTTATAATCCTTTAGAGCCACCCGTAGCGGTTAGTAAACATGAGAGCCTGGTTTCCCATTGTTTGATCAAGTTCAGCCCGAGAATGTCTAGAGCTCCAGTCACTGGAAGGAAATAACACACCTTTGGGGAAACTTGGGAAAGTCTAGAAAGCAGCGTGTGTTTGCATATAATCTTGGTAAAGTGTAGTTATCCACACCTGTTTTGTTAGACACCAAAAGGAAAGAAGAAATAGACTTCTGCAGGAATTACCCTGCAGGAGCATGAAGGAAGTTGATGGCCTGTGTGGTCGTTCGTGGTGATTTCAGTAGAGAAGAGAAAGCCTACATTGTAGCACTCGTGTACAGCCGCTAGAATAAATAAGATACATGTGTCTATAATACATATGAAACATAGAAGAAAAATGAGAACAAGTTCAGATGATTTGCTTCGTCCACAGTTTTGAGTCCTTATGTAGTTTCCCACGATTAAGACGATTGAAGTCATGGGATGTTGAAGAAATATCTTTGTTTTTCAACGGCGCCGGATTTTGCCATCCGACGTACCAACTGCAGTGTGCTCCCTGGACAGCTGTGTCTTTTTAAAGCTGAAGTTTGGGTAATTTGGTTATTTAAAAAAAAAAAAATCCTACACTATGTGGTCCGTTTCATTAAGAAATATTTCTGGCAAGCATATCCTTCCTATCTTTAAGGCCATTTCTCAGGAATTTCTTTATGATGAGTTAAGTGGGGAAATGATAAATAACCTAGGGTAAAGTTGCTTAAAAACATCAGGTAAATTAATTCTTAGTCTTTTAAAGGGAAATTTATGGCGGGACGATGAATGCCCCGGGGTGCTTCCCAAGAAAGCGCCTTTATTTAAGCGTGTCTTTACTGCCAAGCCTGTGGTTCAGCTTGGGCTTTGAACGCATAAGAAACATTAAAAAAATTTTTTTTTAATTATTTTCTAACGTTTATTTATTCTTTTTGAGAGAGAGAGACAGAGTGTGAGCGGGGGAGGGGCAGAGAACAGGAGACAGAATCCGAAGCAGGCTCCAGGCTCTGAGCTGTTAGCGCAGAGCCCGACGTGGGGCTTGAACTCTGACGGGTGAGATCATGACCTGAGCCGAAGTCGGACGCTTAACCGACCGAGCTACCCAGGCGCCCAGAAAGAGTTTCTGAAAGCGTGTTTGCACATTATAGAAATGAATAGACGCACTTCGGCTTTCCGGACAGCTTTGGGGCATGTCCCTATGCAGGCTTCATCGAAATGTATAGACTCTTGTACCTGAAATAACTTTGGTTTTCTGGAGGACAGGAAGAAAGTGGAAGCAGCATTTTCAGGTGGGTTCATTCGCTTAAACTGCGGTATTCCAGAACATGTATCTGTCTGTCATTCGTGTATTGGGCACTCATTGCTCAAACGGACTTGTCCAGGCCCCCTGTTAGGAATGTTGGAGAAGGACTCACGGAACAGAGTCTGTGCCCTCGAAAAACAGGTGGGCATGTGAACAAGAGTTTCTGCGCAGGGTAGTAAGGGCTCTGATGGAGATTTGACTATGGAGCAGTGATACATCTGAAAGTGGAAGTGTGTTATCCCTCGTATATGATGTTAGGGAAGATGTCTCAGAAGAACCACAGAAGTTTGTCTTGAGAATGAAGAGCGATTTGCTGTTAAAGCTGAGGGAGGGGGCGTTTTAGTCGGGAGGGGAGACAGAGGCAGTTCGGTACACAATATGCTGTGGGCTGCAGGGGGCCCCCCTGGGGGCCGGTAGGACAGGGGCTGGAAGGGTCAGTGGAGTTTTCTATGCCACGAAAAGAAGTTTGGGACTTGTAATCATCAGGAGCTTGTAATCATACACGAAGGTTTCGGACCAGAACATGATAGGAGCAGACTCGTGCTTTAGAATTTTCCTCTGACTCGTGTGTGGAGGAGAGATTTGTGGACAGAGGAAGGACCGGAAGAAGGACAGCAGGTAACAGTAGAGGCAGGGCCAAGGTCAGCCGGTGCAGGCCGCCGAAGGGCAGGGAGGCACCTGTGAGGGAGACGCTGAGGGAGGAGCCAGAAGATTTACTGAGAGCTGGATTTGGAGAGCAGACGGCGGCCACCCTGGGATAATTGATGGGCTTCTGTCTTACGAGACTGGCCGGATCGGGGCCCGGGGTCCCGGTTCGGGAACCTAGAACTGGTATTGGGGGGCAGGATCGGGTTGGGCATAATAATTTTAGTTTGAGTCTCCTTTTCATTTTTCTTTATTTTTTATATATTTTTAAAACTTATTTTTGTGAGAGAGAGGGAGAGGGGCAGAGAGAGGAGGGAGGGGACCAGAGGATCTGAAGCAGGCTCTGTGCTGACAGAGAGAGCCCAACACAGGGCTTGAACTCATGAACCGTGAGATGGTGACCCGAGCCAAAGTCAGTGCTCAACCAACTGAGCCACCCAGGTGCCCCTAGTTTGGGTCTTCTTGATTTTGAGGTGGCCCATCCGGTAGGTCTGGAAGAGCCATTTACCCTGGAGCCGGGGCCGTGGCTCCGGGCTGAGCAGAGGTGAGAGCCATGAGGCCGCCCAGAAGGAGAATGTTGAAGGCAGAAAGAGGCGGACCAAGCTCGGGCTGAGGACATGATGGAGATGGGTGGAGGGGTGTGTGTGTGTGGGGGGGGGGGGGGTTGGGAGGGAGGCGGGAATTGACAGGGGTGAGGAAGTGAAGGAATCGAATAGAGAAGACACTTGGAAGCAGTTCTGTAGGGAGCATTTCTTACTTAGATTTTGTGACAGATGAAAAATGTTCCTAGAGACACAATGGTCTATCGTGAGAATTAAAATCCTTGTTAGTTTTCTTTTGTTTTTATATTCTTTTCAAGTTCATTTGTTAATTTTGAGAGAGGGAGGGAGGGAGAGAGGATCTCAAGCAAGCTGCACGCTGTTAGCACACAGAGCCGGATGCAGGACTCCATCCCATGACCTGAGCCGAAGCCAAGAGTCGGACACTTAACCGACTGAGCCACCCAGGCGCCCCCAAATCGGTCTTCTTTTAGATACCACTTCTAAGTAGGTATTTATCATGCCTAAAATCTGTCAAAGTTTATAAGTTAGAGGACCGTACGAAAACCCCGTAGGAGATGGCATTATTATCCATTTGTAGTCGTCCCTGGTCCTGTCCTGGTTTCTTACGGACCAAACGCTGTGATAGAACGGCCTGAGACTATAGCCAAGCCCGAGCTTATAGAAGTGTAATAATCTGTACATATATTTCCACTTCAGTTGATTTCCTCTGATTGTAAGCCCTGCTCCTCAGAGGGGCTCTGTGTGCTTAACCTGGATTTACAGAGCCAGAAGGTGAGGCTCAAGGTCGCACCCACCGTGGCAGCTGAGGAAGAATTAGAACTGAAGGGCCTCTGGTCTCTGGGGAGCAGCGAGCTACCCCACGTCCCCTTAATGAAAAGTCTGTCGTCCTTCCCTCTTCAAACGTAGCGTTTTCCTGCCTGCAGCAGACACCCTTCCTTAGAAGAGAATGCTGAGACTTCCCGTAGGGCAGAGTGGGAGTGCTTCCCAACAAATACTCATTAGCCCCTTTCATCCCCAAAGATGAAAGATCTTTCAGACATCAGTAATCCCCACAAAATCCCTTTGAGTCTGGGAGGTGGAAAATGCAGTGTGAATCTGGGTGGAGAAAGAGACCTGATCTACCCTAGAACCAAGATGCTGGATTTGGGGTGCAGGAGAACGCCCACAGCAAGTACGATCCCATACTGATGATGCCTTTATTATACCAGGTCCTACATAAATCCTCCTGATCCATGCTGGATCAACAGCTGATACTATTGTTGATTTGTTGATGTGGGTACAGGGATTCCAACCAAAGACATTTACTAACAACAGACTTAGTCCTGAGCTCCTGTCCATATCAGAGGTAATTTACTTCGCATGTTCGTCTTTTGCAAGAGTGTAGTGTGCTGTGACTTTAAAATATCTGCTTAAGGTTTAAACATGTTATGCTTTTTGAAAGTTTATTTTTTTATGTTTTTATTAATTTTTTTAGCGTTTATTCATTTTTTGAGAGAGGAGAGTGTGAGCAGGGGAGGGGCAGAGAGAGAGAGAAGGAGACACAGAATCTGAAGCAGTGTCCAGGCTCTGAGCTGTCAACCCAAAGCCTGACGTGGGGCTCGAACCCACAAGTGGTGAGATCACGACCTGAGCTGAAGTCGGACGCTCAAATGACTGAGCCACCCAGGCACCCCGAAACATATTACATGTTAATGTAGGGATAACTTTATTAATGTTCTCTCTTTTGAAGATAATATTTTTTTTGGCCAATAATAGCTTTTCAAATTATTATCAACAAGCCTTTTCCTTATATGTTTATTAAGTTCTTCCTAAGGGACAAAGATATGGCTAGTTCCTAAACTGTGATTGATGTATTTCTGACTTGAGAGCAAATCCCAGTACTATTCAAACTAGTAGATTCTCTGAGAGTTGCCTGTAGAGCTGGGGATGGGGTCCCCAGTGTTCACCTCATGACCAGGGCCTTGGTGGGGGGCGGGTTCGAGGGTGGAGGGGAGGCTGGTGGAACGGTGAGAGAGAATCGGATCTCAGAGCAGCTCCGGGCAAGGACAGTGGGGTGCAGGAGTTATTAATAGTGGCTGGTGGGAGGGGGCTTAAGAGGCCGAAGGAGGTGGCGCCTTCGCTCTGGGCCCTGACCTGCGTTTGTCGCCGTCCTTCCCCACCTCCTCTCCATTTGCAGCCACTTTCCCACTGAAGTTTTCGTTTTTCATCCTCATGAAATAGGCCATAAAATACCCTTGGGAAATATGCTGCTAATTCCATGCTGAAGTAATTACAATGAAAGGTCTGAAATACTGTCAGCGTAAGGAAGTAATGTGGTTACGGTTGTTTAGGGATGTACAGAGAGGTTAGATGTAGTAAGTAATTGGAGGCTAGTTGGTGCGGACTCTGATTCGGGCCCGAGAGAGGGTGGAGGTTGAATGCCGAATGGACTGCCGCAGGGAGAGCAAAGTCCGGAAGACATAACGTGGCAACGCCTTCAGTCACGTCCAACTACTGGGTATTTGAAATTCCCCCAAACTCTTTTTTAAGTTTGCACACACAGAGTTCACATTTAATACATTTGCCATAACGTATGCTGATTTCTTAACAATTCCCTTAGTACATGGGGCTCAGAGCACAGGTGGCGGTTAATTCTACAAACTCCGAAAGCATGCCGAGTCCCTTTCTTCATGATAGATCATTTGTTTTTAAAGAATAGCAATCCTGGGGCGCCTGGCTGGCTCAGTTGCTGGACCATGTGACTCTTGATTTCGGGATCGTGGGTTTGAGCCCCGCGTTGGGTGTAGAGATTTCTTAAAAAAAAAAAAAGTTAAAAAAGAAAAACCACAATCGTATAGGCTTAGTCTTAACACTAAACTCAGAAATAGCCCTGTGGTCCATAACCTGCCCCTTCAGAAGGCTCCCTTGCTTGTCTGTGATTGGGAAGGGCCTCAATGCCCTAATTAATTTAATTACTATTATTTTAGACTATGGAAACAGTATCAGAATATTATGATAGATCAGGAAACACAACGGTTTTTGGGTCTAACTGTGCAAGTGTCTCAATTCACATTTTCTTTTCAACTTAAAACTTAGCTACCTACTCACACGCAGTTCCTAGAGAAATATTTTTTGAAAAATGTTTTACGGTGTTTGTTAGTAACGGACATTCAGGCCTGGCCTTGGCATTACTGAGTCATCTTGCTAGCCTTGCGCTAGTTAAAAATAATTCCGAGTTTTTATTAGGGCTGTTCCCTGTGGAAGAAAGCCTGCATTTATTTCTGCTTTACAGAAACCAGGACAAGAAGAGAGAACTAACATTGTTTAACCTTTCTGAACTTGGACCAGGCCCTATGTCAGGTAATTTAAAGATGTTTTCTCATTTTGTTTTCACGACAGTCCGGGAAAGGTGGGTGCAATCCTTTCCATTTCACGTGGAGGGAAGTCAGGTTTAGAGAGGTGGGTGTATGACCGAGGGGCAGGTCCGGGCTTTGTTCTGAACTCGTTGCCCCGTACTCCGTCGTTCTTGGGACTGAGCTCTTTCCTATTTCGCAAACATACTCTGGGATTTCCGGTTTATTTTCATTATATGAGCCCCTTGATGTTAATGCTCATTCAGGACAGGTGGATGGTGCTGGTCTGGTGTCAGACGGAGAGGCTGACTGGCCGCTGGCCTATGACTTCTCTCCCAAGTCGTCTTACGACTGAAGCCCAAGTGACAGCTCGGACTTGAGGGGTGTCTGTCATGGGGTGTCCTGATCTGCTTCTCTGTACTCACTCACTTCCCCGTGCACTGTATCACGCTCGACTCGATGCTTGTCCATGCCGTCCGGGCCTCAGGTCCTGGTCTCTCCTTCATCTGTGCTGTCTTCCTCTTCTCACGAGAATGCAGGGCCTCCCTGCTTCCTCACGTACGTGTCGGACGATTCCTCAAGGCCAGGTCCACCAGCAAGGCTGCCCTGTTCTGCCCGGCCTGGCCTTGCGTTGTCCTCATCCAAACTCCCAGCCCGGTTCTGGAGGGAGTCACCCCGGGCCATCTTTCTTGATCCCAACCTGCTCTTGTCTGCGGCTGTAGTATCCACCTTTTATCTCTGGAAATAGATTCCCGGCATCCTCCAATCCTTTTTAAAAAGTTCTGTGGTTTGTTTCATTGTAGAGGTTGGTGTTCTCTTGTAGTTGTGTTTTGTTTTCTTCTCCTTTTAAGCTGTATCCAAACTGCATCCCCCTCTGGTTGGGGGGTTGATGCTGTTGGTGGCTTTGCTGCTGAAAATGTCTGCTTTGGGTGGATTTAATGGATTTTTTTTTTTTTTTGGTGTTTTTTTGTTTTGTTTGTGTTTTGAAAACCAGGGGAAGGTTCCGGCATTCTTTTTCACAGCACCGTCTTCTCTCCTCCCAGATGGCCGGTTTGTCTTGCGTCTTTATATACTTCATAATGTCTTTATTGTCTTTTCTTCTACGAGCCCTAGGCCCTTTGATAAGTGGTGCTGTGCCCGATTCGTTCGCACATCATGCGTTCACAGTGCCCGGCACAGCACCTTGCTGTCAATAGGGACCTACATGTTCCTAAATGTAAAATGGACTATGTCAGTCAGTACACAGCTGGAGGTTTCAGATGTGTCTGGTGTGAACCTGGAGGTTGAGTTTCTATGGATTCTCGGATTTTCTTTGTTTAAAAAGTTCCTGGGGTCGGTTTGCTCCTTGGGTCGTTTTGATTTGCCCCATAACCTAGGACGAAGCAGCAGTAGCTCTTGGCCCACCGGCATGCCAACATAGGCTCCTTTCTGTGCAAGCAGCTGATGAATCCAAAACCAAAACGGTGCCCTGCCAAGCGTTTCTCTCACCTTCCAGAAAGACACCATGATCTGTGCTGTGGCCGTCAGGTTTGTATTCGTTACCATTGTTCCCAACCGTATCTCTGGTTTCCATACCATTGCCACAGGGCCCACAAGAGCCTTGCTTCTCTGGGGGCTGCTACCTTTTTATCCCACTTGCGTTGTCTGTCAGTGGGAGGACATTAGCACGTCTGGGAAGGGTGTCTCAAGGAGAACCTGCTACAAAACCTACACATTCTTTAATTTCAGAAGTAAAAGTACCCACTTGGAGGGCAAGGTGCGTAGCCACAGGTGTTCGCTTTCCAAAGTGTTTGACTTTGGACAGAAGCTTAGGTGAAAACAACATGGCCTCTTCAAGTGTCAAGTGTGGCTGGTGACATTAAATGCTGTGTGTTATGTTGCTATAAAAATAGCATCTGAAGTAGTGTTTCATGCCCTGACCAACACCCCCAGCCTTGGGACGAATCTGTGAGATGTAACAGTTAAAGCAGTCTTGGAATGAGCCTTGCTTGGGGCAGAGCTGATGCTCTGTTGGTGGGTTCTACAGCACAGACTTTCTCGGCGAAGCTCGTGACTTTGAACTCATTGTTTCCTGGAGGTCTACAGGGAGGGGGCCCGTAAGAAGATGTTTCTTTGTCCGTTGAGACACTAGCTTGTGCTCTGTATCTGGGCATCTTTGGGAAGTTTAGGCGGATGAAATGTTTTATTTATTTAATTTATTTATTTTGAGAGAGAGAGATAGCATATCCCAAGCAGCCTCAGCTTTGTCAGTGGGGAGCCCCCCGGGAGGCTCCAACTCAGGAACCATGAGATCATGACCTGAGCTGATATCAAGGGTCAGAGGCTTAGCTGACTGGGACACCCAGGCGCCCCAGGAAAATGAAATATTTTAGTCATCTGCAGTGGGACCTAAATGTCTACAGGAGCCTGTGTGGCAGTCTGTAGTATTAGAGCATGTGGGAACAAATCTTTGCACGGGTTATTTAAACCCAAGCATTCTTGAATCACCTGCCACTGAATGTCGAAATCACTTACACTACCGTTTGCTCATTCCTTCCTTCTTCCTTCACTCATTTTCCCTCATAGTCACTCAGTGGTTATTTAAGACACCAACACTGAAATCATTGTCTTTTGTCTTGGCCAAGGGTCGGAATAGGATCCTCAGTGTCTTTGCATGTGTCGGAAAATATGGTGATAAGTGTCAGGTAAATATAGGGGTCAAGGAACCCAAATATGATGCCAGATACATGCTCTGCCAGGGCTTCAGGTCAAGGGCTCCAGGAAAACCAGGTGGAAATTGATGGCCTCTTCTGACCTGGCCTTGGAAATCCCGTAGTGTCAACTCTGCTGTATTCTTAGTAGGTTGAAGTGGGTTCAAGGGGAGGGGGCTTAGACTGGTCGCCCCACCCCGCCCTGTAGCGGGAGCGTCAAAGAATACGTACACATGTTTTAAAACATCTGTGGAATCCTAGTGGAGAAAGATCCCATGTCGCCGTACCAGGGACACTGAATATAGGTAATTTTTATGATGTGGGCATATATTACTGAATTTGGATCTGTCTTTTTTTAAATGTTTATTTCTTGAGAGAGACAGAGCATTAGCAGGGGAGCGGCAGAGAGGGAGACGCAGAATCCGAAGCAGGCTCCAGGCTCCCAGCTGTCGGCACAGAGCCCGTCGCGGGGTTCGAACCTACAAACTCTGAGATCGTGACCTGAGCCAAAGTCAGACGCTTAACCCACTGAGCCACCCAGGCGCCCCGGATTTGGATCTGTCTTGAAGGCTGGACACAGGACCACTCCTGTGTGCTTCCCCACTACCTTACCCCTCTGGACCATGCTGTCCCCACAGTGTTTTGTGGCTTCTGACTTACTTGGTTATAGGCTGTGCAACAATGTGAGGCTCCCAGTCAACATCATATTCCCAACGCTTAGCGTAGTTCCTGGAACACAGTAGATGATCAACAAATACTCCTTGAACTGAAATAACCAACTTAATAAATGCCCTGCATGTCAGGCACTCGAGTCAACTTTTGCATCCTTAAATTTTTTCCCCGGACACATAAGCTTTTTGGGAATCCTCGGGAAGGATTATTCTAAACAGAAACCAGTCTAGGAGATACAGTGGCCCAAGTGGGCACACCCTGTCCTTCCAGCTGTCCATTGATTTTTTTGTTTTTGTTTTTGTTTTTTTTTTTGGTGTTTCACGTGAGCCGTTTTATAAATAACCAGGACCTTTTCGTAACTTGGTTCATAATAAGCAGTAAACGTACGCTGCGTGTGTGCAGAAGTCTGTCATTTGGGGAGGATAGCCTGAAACTTCTTTTTTCATTTTAATTAGTCCTCCCTTTGTCAGAAATGATGGATTCTCGAACATTCTCTAGTCTGCTGGGCGACTGTACTGTCTCTTTCTGTTAAGAGCAGCATCTGAGTCCATTAGTTCTTTGTGCAGGAACAGTGTGCTAATGTCAGTGTGGCCGGGAGGTGGGGGGAGTTGTCATGGAATGAAGGCTTACAACGTCCGGTCTCACCTACTGCCCCAGAGTGAGAGCCACACAGTGGTTTGTTCGTCATGTCTCTGAAGTCTCTGTGGGCGGAGAGACTGGGACAACAGTCTACCTGTGAGCGGAGGTCTGGGGCTGGGGGGGGGGGGGGGGGGCGGGGCAGGGCAGGCAGATGGCACCGACCTGGCTCCTGTGACGAGTTAATAGACTTTCACATCTTGTTCCCAGCCCCTTTTTCTCTCCTGGAAACCTTCCCACTGTCCTGTTTTACCGCAGACATTGGGTCTCTGGGGAGATGGTGGTTTCAGAGGGGATTTCGTTTGACGAAGGGGTGGATTTTAGAAATTTCTCAGTGACAGCTGCGTTGTTTTTACGTCGTTGGAGAGGGGAGCCCATTTTAAGGGCACAGGTTAAGCGGTGGTAACTTTGTCTTCTTTAGCAGTTTCTGGTTGAAGCAGCGCAAGTTTTGTGAACACCGGGCACTGTGACTCAGCCCAGGGCTTGACGGTAAGTTCGTAGGTTGCTTAACGTGGTAGCATCCTTCAGGTGTGGCCTTCCTTTATTTTTAACGAGGATGTGGCCAAGGGTCCAGTTACTTTCAGCTCTTCGGGAAGGTGTGGGGGGGAGAATCTGCAGCACTGGAAACGCGAACGGCTTTTCCTCACACGACTCAAGGGAGAAGAACGCAAAACCTACTCGCGTTGAATTAAAATGATGTCAGGGCGGCAAGCAGGCGGGCGGCTCGGGGGCTCCAGGACTGGCTGGGGTTCGTGCCAAAAAGAGCATGGGTGAAATCTGTTGATTGATGACTCTGTCCACACGTGGTACCTGTGCGCTGTTACAGATACAACACGCTCTTTGTATAACCGAAAACGCGAAATTGCTAGAGTTTTATTGTAGATGTAGCTTACCTAGCACTGCCTTGAATCTCGTAGACTTAAATACACAAAGGGCCCTGTTAGACCTGCAGTCATGAGCTGTCACAGTACCTGCCCCATCCTAAACGTGACATCCTAAACGTGGCATCCTAAACGTGGCATCTAAAGTTAGCAGCTAAAAACCATCTATGCTATTTTTTTTTTAAGTTTTTATTTAAGTCATCTCTGTACCCACTGTGGGGCTCAAACTCACAACCTCAAGGTGGAGTCACCTGCTCTTCTGACTACGCCAGCCAGGCACCCGAACCCATCTACACTATTCACAAAACATCCACTTGTTGAAAATGGGTTGCAGGAGGGTTTCTCTGTTGCAGTCCGGAGGCAGAATTGCTTCTGGAGGAAACTTCAGGCTTTGCTCGATAGACCATCAGCTGATAGGATGAGGCCCACCGCATTAAGGAGGGTAATCTGCTTTACTGAGAGTCTACTGATTTCGTGCTAATCACGTCTAAAACAGTACTTTTACGGCAATGTCTAGACTGGTGTTTGACTACAGGACTGTGCACGATGACCCAGCCAGGCTGACACATGACATTCACTATCAGAGTGGTTAAGCTGCTACTCACCCTTTTGTATGTAATTTAAGTCATGGTGATGTGACGGAAATGCAGGCTGGTTTAAAAATTAAATCGTGTTGTATTAATAGTGTGATGCATCCATCGACCCATCGGTCATACGTCTCTCGGGCACCCATGTGTAAGGCACTATGCTAGACATCAGGAAAGATGAACCTTTCCCTTTGAAAGCAATCAAAATCCGGTAAAGGAGGCAGACGAGTGAAAGATCACTGCAGTGCCGTTGCCTCAGTTAGATGGAGTGGCGAGGTAAACGAGGGAGTGATAGTGTCTCATGTCTCGGGGAGGAAGGTAGAAGGTTGGGGAAGGCTTCACAGAAGAGGAGACACTTAGGGTCTTGAGGGATAATTAGGAGTTTTCCAGGAAAGCATTCCTAACAGGGCACAGTAAGTGCAAAGGCGTGGGGAATAAAAACCCACACTCATGAAATGACAAAGTATTCAGAATAAATGTATGGAAAGCTTCCTTGCATAATCGGTGCTGGAGGCTCAATATCTTATTATCATTGGGAAAATGTAAATGTGACAGATATTATATTTTATAGTTTCTTGGTTAGTAAAATATGACAGTAAAATATGACAGTTCTTGGCTTTAAAAAATTGTCAGTCTAATCTATTTAGATGGAGTCCACTGAAGCTTGTTCAATTTTCCGTTCTTACCATTTAAAGATATTTTCTTGTCCATACCGGGTTAATTCCACAGTGAATTAAGAATTTGGGATGCTTGGCTGGCTCTGTCGGTAGAGCATGTGACTGCTGATCACATGACTTTGAGCCCCATGATGAGCGTAGAGATTACTTAAATGAAAATGAAAAAAGTTATGCTTATATAGGATTTACCTTACGAGGCAGGCATTCTTGACCAAGTATATCAGATTTCTATAAATTTTCTCTGAACCAGTTAGGTCAGTTTGGGCACGTCAGCCTACCTCTTAGCTTTAAATTTTCACCTGTAAAGGGCAAGAGTTTGGGCTGGTTTTTAGAGGTCCACCCATAAGGTATTCAAAGAACCTATATATGAAAATTGTTATCTCTCCTGTGTCCAGTTATAGAGGTGTGTTTCTATAGCTCGAATCATTGTGATAATTGCACCGTTCCCAGTAGCAACTGTTTACAGTGGAAGTTCTTTATTGTCACTTCGATTGAGCATTTCATGTTTCAGCCCCTTAATTGAGTATTTTATGTGCATGATCCCATTAAATACTTAGAATAACCCTGCAAAGTAGATAATATTTCCACTTTATAGTTGAAGAAACCAGAGGCTCAGGCAATTGAAATAACCAGGCTAGGCTTGCTCAGGTGGTAATGGGGAAGCTGGGGGTGGGGGGTGAACCCCAATCTTTTGGCTCCAAAGCCTGCATTCTTTATGAAGGCTGTAACTCACAGTACACAATTATTAGCGTAATGTAGTATTTTACGACCATAGCTGAGGTGAAATATCTTGTAAGAAGACAAGTCTCACTCTCTGAAAGCAATCTGCTTAACGTTTTAAAAAAATGAAAGAAAAGAGAAGTACTTTCTGGTATGTTGACTGATAGGGCCATGAATTTTAATATATCATTGGGCAGCGCATCAAACAACAGAAGAAGGTAGTATTCTCCACAATGAGAGAGGACCCAGAAACCACCTGCTTCATAAGTAACTCAACTCTCATTCTTTGATTCAACCCACTTGCATTTGGATTCTGCCCCACAGTCCGTGATGACTGTCTCTGACACGCTGGTTCTTGTTAAGGTCTTGACTGGTCCCTCTGCCTGGCAGACTGTTTCCCTCACCTTGAAATAGCACTGAGATTGCCGCCTAGTTGCCTTCTCAGAGAGCCATTTCCTGACCTTCCAATTTAAATTAGCTACTTCATCCTGTTTAGATGTCTGCATTGTACATATCACTGTAGATATATTTCGTGTTTGTTCATTTGTTTTGGATGCTTTCTTCTACTTGAATGAAGTTCAGCGAGAGCAGAGACCTTTCTCTTTTACTACTCTGCCCCGGCCCTGGAGTTGTGGTTTGATCACAGTAGGCTTTATCTGGCTATATGGTCATACATCTGTCTGTCCATCTGTCTATTTTTCTTCTTCTGTCTGCTCTTTCTCCCCTCTCTCCATCTATCTATCTATCTATCTCTAAAATGGCTTGGCCATGTGGAGTTCTAGCAAATCTGCTTCTCCAATCAGGTTGTGGGAAGACCCTCCTTTTTTTTTTTTTTTTTTTTTTAACATTTATTTATTTTTGAGACAGAGAGAGACAGAGTGTGAACGGGGGAGGGGCAGAGAGAGAGGGAGACACAGAATCGGAAGCAGGCTCCAGGCTCTGAGCCATCAGCCCAGAGCCCGACTCGGGGCTCGAACTCACAGACCGTGAGATCGTGACCTGAGCTAAAGTCGGACGCTCAACCGACTGAGCCACCCAGGCGCCCCTACCCTCCTATCTGCTTTATCGTTAACCACTTCACTTTTGAGTTGTTTTTGGTTTTTTTTTTTCCTAGTTGCTCCCTTTTTATATCAAGCCCAATTACAAATTATAATAAATTGTTTCTAATCACCTCTTTTTGTTTCCCTTGCCAGGGCTCTGTGCTTGAATTACAAAGGAACCTCTTCAGCCAGCTCATTCTGGATGAATGAATGATTAACACTAAGTGTCGTTCACCCTCCTTCCAGTGGTAAGTTCAAGGCACTTGTGCACCTCGAAGGTGTTCATGTATGTCAGTTGTGGGTCTGTTTCCCGTGGAGCTCTGTTAAGTGCTCTTTGTGTGTGGACCTGGGTGGGGAGAGCCAAAGTGGATTCCTCACGTTCCGGTTGGAAATTGGATTTCCTGTGGGCAGTGGTGCATTCAGTCTGAGCGGCTTATTATAAACACACTTTAATTTGATGCACTGGATAATCCTGTCTCTCTCTCTCTGGGATTCCGTATCCCCATCTTCTCTGGGAACTTAGGTGGCAAAGTTGCAGCCTGGCAGGTGTTCAGTTCCGTCTCTTTACGTATCAGATAGATACAGCACCCACTTGAACTCCCAATGAAACAGGCTAGCCTGCTGAAGAACAGATCTGGAGTAAATAATTCATAGCTGGAGTCGTAAGATCAGGTGAGCTCAGGAAAGTTGGACATGAAGCCACTGAGGGGAGGGGAGGTTCCCGTTGTGCTAAGCCTCTTCCATTCTGCCTGGGGTGTTTTACTAGTCGATGTCTTGGTGTTTCAGCATAAGTACTAAAGCAGAAAACTGAACAGTTCCCAGAGCAGTGTTTGGAGTGGTTGCCGGTCCTTCCCCGGACACGCTGGCAGGGTCTACAGTTCATGCTTAACTTGGCTGAAATTCACAGACGCGAGCACCAGCTCTGTCAGAGGCAGCTGGTCCCATCCTTCCGGTGCCGCTTCACACCGTTTGGATCTCAACTCAAGGTGTTGCCTCTGAGAGATCGTCTCTGTCCACCCAATCTGAAGTGGCCACCTGTTTTATTTCCCTGCAAAGTGCTTGTCGTGCGTGATAGTTTTCTGTCTCGTGTATCTACCTGCTTGCTGTTGAGCCTTCTTGTCACCGGAGTGGAAGCTCCATGAGGTCAGAACCCTTGTCGGTCTTGCCATGTAGCTCCACGGCTCAGACTGTGTCTAGTGTACAACAGACGCTTTCTGCCTGAATTATATGATGAGCTCAGCTGTGAAGTGCGGCTCACTGTGTAAGTCACTTAGTGTCATCCGATGAGAAAGTTGTTGGCACTGGAGGAGATTTTGAAGATCCACTTTGTCTACTTGGTAGCTATTTTTATTTTAAAGTTTATTTTAAGGCAGAGAGTGTATGTGTGCACGCGTGAGCAGGGAAGGGGAAGAGAGAGAGGGAATCCCAAGCAGACTCTGTGCTGTCAGCATGGAGCCTGATGCAGGGCTCGAACTCATAACCGAAATCCAGAGTCAGATGCTTAAGCAGCTGAGCCACGTAGGCGCCCCAGGAGCTGTTTTTAAATGTGAATTATTCTCTCACAGAATTGCCAAGTTTAACATTATCTTCTGCATAAAAAGGAAGTTTTGTAGTGTTTTGAGTTTATTTGCAATTAGAGCACTTATTAAAGTTAGGAATTTGGGGGCATCTGGGTGGCTCAATTGGTTAAGTGTCCAACTCTTGATTTCTGCTCAGGTCTTGATCTCGCGGTCTGTGGGATCGAGCCCTGCGTTGGGCTCTGTGCTGGCAGTGAGGAACCTGCTTGGGATTCTCTCTCCCCCTCTCTTTGTCCCTCTCCTGCTTGTGTACACTCTCTCAAAATAAGTAAATTTTAAAAACTGGTGCTTTAAAGTTAGGAATTTAGATGATGTTTGGTGACTTTTGTGTTAACTAACCTTTATATTTTCTATATTAGAATATTTATGTATTTATTTGTTTATTTACTTACTTACTTACCTACTTATTTGGGGGAGGAGAGAGGCAGAGAGAGGGAGAGAGAGAATCCCAAGCAGGCTCCATGATGTTAGCGCAGAGCCTGATGCAGGGCTTGAACTCATAAACCGTGAGATCATGACCTGAGCCAAAATCAAGAGTCAGACACATAATCAACTGAACCACCTCGGTGCTCCTACGTTAGAATATTTAAAAGGAATATCTGATTAGCCTTTGAGACTGTTTCATTTATGCTTTACTGAAGTGCAGTTGCCAGGACTGAAATACACCTACTTGAAAAGCCTAAGTTTTAGATTTTTTTTTTTTTTTTTTTTTTTGGGAGACAGATTGCCTGTTGAGTTTTTTGAATCCTGTCTCTCACATTTGCTGGCTCAGTGACCTTGGGCAGGTTATTTAAGTTTGGTGCCTCAGTTTCTTCTTCTGTAAAATGGGGGTAATAAGAGCATTTTCCTCATGTGATTGTGATTAAGGATGTTGATATATGTGTTATATAGAATCCTGCTATTTTAGGGGTGGCTGAGTGGCTCAGTCAGTTAAGTGTCAGACTTCAGCTCAGGTCATGATCTCGCGGTCCATGAGTTCGAGCCGCACGTCGGGCTCTGTGCTGACAGCTCGGAGCCTGGACCCTGCTTCGGATTCTGTGTCTCCTTCTCTCTCTGCCCCTCCCCCACTCGTGCTCTGTCTCTCTCTACCAAAAATAAATAAAATGTAAAACACTTAAAAAAAATTTCTGCTATTTAGTGTATACTCAGGATTTTATATATTAGGTACATCAACTGGATTTGAAAATAATGTATTTGGATTCTGCTCCTAAAGTGGAGACAGGACTTTGAGCATTTGCTTCACATGTTGACATCCCTGAGTCAACAGAAAGAAAAGGCTTAATTATAATTGTTAATAACTTTAGTTATCATAGCGATAAATCACAAATATGCCATTTTCCATATGGCTAGCAATATTGTTGTCTCTTTGGGGCCAGACTGACTTGGTTTGAGTTCTCTAGTTGTGCTTAAGTTTCGTGACCCTCAGCAAATGACTCGACTGTGCCTAACTTCACTTTCTCCATGTGCAAAGTAGTGCTGATAATACAAATCAAAAAAGATTGCTGTGGGAATTAAATATGAAAATACATGTAACATTCGGGCACAGGGCTTCGTGATTTTTCATTTCCTACTTCCTTCCTTTTTACACCTTAGATCTGAGAAAGATGTTACTATCTGGACAACAGTGATCATGGTTAGGAATGGTTAGGAGTGTGTATTTTGTTTATTTAGAAAAAAATTTAATGTTTATTTATTTTTGAGAGAGAGAGACAGAGACAGAGACAGACAGAGTGTGGGCATGGGGAGGGGCAGAGAAAGAGGCAGACACAGAATCCAAAACAGGCTCCAGGCTCTGAGCTGTCGGCACAGAGCCCGATGTGGGACTCGAACCCACAAGCCACGAGATCATGACCTGAGCTAGTGCCATCCAGACACCCCTATTTATTTATTTTTTTAATTAATTAATTAATTAATTTAGAGAGAGAGAGAGTGTGTGTGTATGTGAACAAAGGAGCAGCAGAGAGATGGGGAGAGAGAGAATCCCAAGTAGGCTCCACATTGTCATTGCAGAGCCCAATGCGTGGCCCAAACCAAGAGTTGGATGCTTAACCGACTGAGCCACCCAGGTGCACCAGGAGTGTTTAGAAATAGTGTCCTGGGCACCTGGGTGGCTCAGTCGGTTAAGCATCTGACTCTTGATTTCAGCTCAGGTCATGATCTCGTGGTTTATGACCTGGATCCCGGCATCGGGCTCTGCACTCACAGCACAGAGTCTGCTTGGGATTCTCTCTCCTCTCTCCTGCTTGCATGCTCTCTCTCTCAAAATAAATAAATAAACTTAAAAAAAACAAACAGTGTCCTATTCATGATGATGAAGGGAACAGAATATTTAGCATAGAAAATACTAAGTTTATTTTTTATTTTCATTTTTTTAATTTTTTAATGTTTATTAATTTTTGGGAGAGAGGGAAACAGAGACAGAGCATGAGTGAGGGAGGGGCAGAGAGAGAGAGACACAGAATCCAAAGCAGGTTCTGTCAGCACAGAGACTGATGCAGGGCTTGAATCCATGAACCGTGAGATCATGACTTGAGCCAAAGTTGGCTGCTCAACCGACTGACCCAGGCGCCCCGAAAATATTGTTTAGTGGGGAGCATAATATTGCCCTTGAGAGTGAGCCATGTGTGCAGCGAGCAGGGGCAGTGAGACACTAGGGCCAGTGAATAGAAGGAAACTCAGGAGCTGGGGGAAAACGGGCGGGCAGCCTGTACAGTAGTGAACTTCCCAGGGCAGGTATGGGTCCAGAGGCTGCTGGACTGTAGATCAAGATTCCCGGAGAAAGGATTCCTCGCTCCCCAGGAAGGGGGCTGCCGTGGCCTGTATGTCCCGTTCCAACTCCTCTTCGGTATAAATGTCCCCGTCCAGAATCCTGTGTGTACATCTGGTCATCTGGGCCGGTTGGTTGTATGGAGCCATATGTCCCTGGAGACCCAGGATTTAGCTCTCTGAAGTCAGAGAGTTGGGACTGCTGATTGCTTTCTTTTAAAACATCTTTCAGGATTTAAAATCTTCCTGTTTGTGTTTATCATTTGAATCAGAGGTTGCAAACTGGTGGGCTTCTGGCTGCTTCTGGGCTGTGGGTGAGCTTTGTTGGGCCTGCAAAATGCATCCCTGACAAGGGTCTTAAGGATATTTAGGTTAGTTGCCTACCTTTATTTTTTATTACTATTATTTTAAATGTTTACCTATTAAGTTTGGGAGAGAGAGAGCAGGGGAGGGGCAGAGAGAGGGAGGGAGAATCCCAGGCAACCTCCGTGGTGTCAGAGCAGAGCCTCGATGCTGGGCTCGATTTCACAAACTGCAAGATCACGACCTAAACTGAAATCAAGAGCCAAACGCTCCACTGACTGAGCCACCAGGTGCCCCAGTTGCCTACCTGGAGAAAGCGAAAATTTTAGCTAAAAGCAACATGTTCAGTGTTCCTTTAAAACGCGGTTTCACCGGGCAGCACGGCGATGTGCATCCCAGGTGGCAATGGACAGCTGGGGAGGTGGCTGCTGGCCCGGTTGGAGGGGCACGCGTGGGCCCGTTTGCTACGGTAGTGACCCCGCCGTGCAGTCTCCCCGATACCGCGTGCCAGTTACCAGTTTTCATTTACTTAAGTTGTTTTTCTTCTAGTAGAATTAGGAGAAAGCTGGAAAAGTTCTATCTCCTTCTGTATTAGTGGTGGAAAACCTAAAGACGTTTCTGTAGAGTCTCATGTTTCTAGAAAGGTAGAACAGAACATGTTTTGTGTGTGCGCTGAAGAATACTCGTAGAAACCTAATTTGCAAACAGACGGCTTCTGTTTCTTAGGAGTATAGCCCTCTGGCCTCCGTCATTGCATGCATTTTAAATGGCACTGAAGGTGTGTGTGTGATTCCTGAGCGGGGCAGTAAGATTTCCCCTCTGTGTTCAAACAGAACTCTTTGGCTTCTATTTTAGGCCATTTCGTCTTTTTTTCAGCAGCAAACTTGCTCGTCTTCCCCACGATAGGTTGTCAGGACTCCTGGTTGGGTGAAATGGGAGCAGTGTGTAATTTGCACATGTGTGTGGGCTGTGGAACGAAGTTCCATTCTGCCTTCCCTAGTGGGTCCCTCCCCCAACGCTTCCCAGACTTTGTGGCACCAAACAGATGAGGGCCTGTAACCTCGTTGACTCTGGGGGGGGGGGGGCGTGGTTACCAAGGGCACTGCCCTCGTAGCCCACTGAGGCACAGACTGAAATCCTAGGACTCTCTTCTGTGTGTGTGGATTTGAGTTTTAGTGAAAGACACAATCCGGTTTTGTTCGTCCATTCTATTTTACAAGGGTGCTTCTGGCAACATTGTGCAGATAAACTAAAAGAGAGAGAGAGGACAGGGGAAGAGCCATGACATTGGACATCTATTGTTTGTAAGAGCGGTTGGGAGGGAGAGCGGCGTAGCGTGTCTGTTGATAAGGACAGAAAGACTAACTTAATTAGTGGAATTTTGAGGATGACTGGTTTCAAGTCCCTGGAAGGAGTTGTCATCTATCAGTTGGTGTTTTAACAATGGAATGTGCTCCCTAATGGAGCTGGGACTTGCCATCACTCGGTGTATTTGGGTGGAAGAAGGTGGCCCATCTGTCAGGATACCGTAGGAGGTTCTCAAATTAGAAGGAAGATAGGACCCGCTGGATGACCTCTGTGGTCTCTTAGAAAACTCAGATCCAATTACTCTCTGAATTAAACTGATTAGGAACCTTTCAGCATGAACGATTTCACTTTAGTCCATAAAAAGGAAGTACTGTGCCCATGGTGTGGGAGGCTGAATAGAGCACTTTTTAATTGACTACATCGAATTCTGGACAGATTCCTTACACTTTCTTAAATGTTCCAATAGAACCCTTCAAAAATGTTATAAACAGATGTGTCTAGTGTGTAGTATTTGTAAGTGTGTTTTCTAAATGGTTTATTCCTACTGAAAATTCTTGGGTTACCTTAGCGGAAGCTCATGAATGAGTATGGTTTTATTTTTGGTAGCATGATCTTTAAAAAATGTTTATTTATTTATTTTTGAGGCGGGGGCGGGGGGCATGGAGAGAAAACACAGGGTGGGGAGGGGCAGAGAGAGAAAGAGACACAGAATCTGAACTGAAGCAGGCTCCAGGCTCTGAGCTGTTAGCTCAGAGCCCAATGTGGGGCTTGAACCCACGAACCATGAAATCATGACCTGAGCTGAAGTCAGACGCTTAATTACAGAGCTACCCAGGCACCCTGGTAGCATTTTTTTGTACAGATTTTTATCGTTTATATAAAAATCATGCCTCTTACTATAAAGCATTCCATTTAATTTTAAACTTTAGGGGTTTATACATTATCAATAATTGTCAGTTATCAAAGTGTATTTAATTTGGATATAATGACTTATAGAAAAAAGTCCATGTAAAGGAAAAATTTATTAAGAATTTGTTTTAAATCTTAGTTTTTCGGTTATTTCACATTTGCTCACATCTCCCAAAAGTAATTAACTGGTCATTTGGTTAAATTCTTGAGACTTGCTTATTATGTAATGTAAGGTACCACTTGGACTTTATAAATATTTATTCCTTATTTTCATGAGAGTTGACTGCATTAAAATGTGTCTTGCATATTTGGTACCTTTGAACCACTTAGAAAAAGCTTGTGTTATGAACTTTAGGTTTGCTGTGGCTTTAAAGCAATACATAGCATGCTAGTATTGCATTTTGAATTAGCTTAAAATTGACTGTTGGTTTTGTGGGCACCTCCAGTTTACTCTAAAAAAAGTTAAAATTTGATTTTCCTCTTTATTTTCACTTAATAAAGAGCACGTTTTTTTTTTTTTTAATTAAAAAAATGTTTATTTTTGAGAGAGAGTGCAAGCAGGGGAGGGGCAGAGAGAGAGAGAGGGAGACACAGAATCCGGAGCAGGCTCCAGACTGATCTGTCAGCACAGAGCCCGAAGTGGGCCTCAAACCCACGAACCGCGAGATCATGACCTGAGCCGAAGTCGGACACTTAACCACCTGAACCACCCAGGCGCCCCAAAGATGTGGTAGTTGTAAAAATGTCACCTTTTGGAGGTGTAGTTGACATATAAAATGGAAGAATAGTTAGTGTACATTGTGGTGATTTGGTGTGATGTATGCGTGCACTGGGGAAAGGAATGTCCCCGTCTAGTTAACGAAGACCGTATGCCGCCCCTCCCCCGCTTTCTCTCTCTCTCTCTCTCTCTCTCTCTCTCTCAAAAAAAAAAAAAAAAAGGAGCCCTGGGTGGTTCAGTCGGTTGAACATCCGACTCAGTCTCACGGCTTGTGAGTCAGAGCCCCACGTGGGGCTCCACCCCGACAGCACAGAGCCTGCTTGGGTTTCTGTCTCCTTTTCTCTCTGCCCCTCCCCTCCTTGCTTTCGCCCTCTCGAAGAATAAATAAAACCACAAAAAAAAAAAAATTAAGAAAAAAAGAACACCTGTCACTTCACTGTTTATCCTGTGTGTATGTCAGAGAATATTTAAGTTCTACTCTATCAGCAAATTTCAGTTACACAGTATAGTGTTTCACGTTGGACCCTCAGAGATTACTCATCTGTAACAACAGTTTTTACCAACCCCTCCTCCTCCCCACCCTCCCCCCCACCACCCCCCGGCAGCCACTTTTCTGTTTGTGTGAATTTGACTTTGTGTGTGTCCATCTGTCATTTCCCCCCAACTTTTTATTAGGAGAATTTGCAAACATAGAGAAAGTTGAAAGAATTGTACAGTGAATATTACCACCGCTTGAATTCTGTAATTGTTAACATTTTGCTATATTACTTTCCTATGTGTCCTTTTGCGTTGTATGTTCGAGGACAGAATACTTCCTTAAGTAGTAATATATGTAATTCTTGGAGATCTTTGCCAAGGAATTTAACCTTAGATGCTTGTTAACACATAGGTCCCGTTATGTTGTCATCTCAGAACGAAGCATTAGAAAGGTAAAGTCTGCTTTTATGATTTGGAGATGTGCTGGCTTTCATCATTTTAGGGCAGAGTACTAAGTTGAGAGTATTTTATTGTAGTTGGGCAAAGTTTAAGCTCTCTAACCCCCAAGTGACATTGTACATCCATAGAACTAAAGTTACCTGGGGATTAAAAAAGGGAACCAGACAGTGCAAATCCTTTGGAAACGTCTGGGGAATGTTGGAGATCATTCATTCCGACAGGCAATTCTGGCATAAACAGACCTGCATATAACGTGTTCGAAAAGGTCAGAATTGGCTTAAAATCTAGAGGCAGGTCTTACAATACAGGCATGTAAGTATTCCACACAGTTGGTTGTCTTTCTGATACATTTCTCACATTGAGAAGTACGTCTTCTTACACTTCCTTCTTCCCTCTCGAGAGACTGTTTTCTTTTACGCTAGCCGATGATACTTCATTTTCCTTTTATTTTAGCAACAGAAACAATGCTGCTCCATGACTTGCATTCTTTCTTCTTCTGGGTTTACCCAGGGCATTTTTTTTTTTTTTTTTTAAGTGGGCTCCATGCCCAGCGTGGGGCTCAAACTCACGATCCTGGGATTCAGAGTTGCGTGGTTTACCGACTTAGCCAGCCAGGGGCCCAACCCAGGCTATTTTTCAGCACGTGCGCACACACGCACACACACGTCAACTTGACATTTTGGGAATTCCCATGTTTTCTGTTATGTGACTTGGCTTCCGTGGTGACTTTTCTGACTTCGGTCCTGGAGGTTGTGGTTACTCGACTGGCATGTCCTGGCTCTGCTGCCTGCTGCTGGCCAGCTCTGGGACCTTGGAAAGTGACTCAACCTCCATTTCTTGTCCGTAAAGTGAGGGGATTGGGCGCAGGCGGCTTTTCAGGTGTGCCCTTGCCCGCACTAAACAGTCTTTGGTTCTGTGTTCACTAACAGAGTTTTGTGGAGGTTAGACTGGTTTTTGTAACTATTGGACAGGTGACCTTATATAATGGTTCTTATTATTTGCTAATTAAGATTAGAAAGTGTACCTTCAAGCATGTATTTTTTTTTTTAATGGTTATTTGTTTTTGACAGAGACAGAATGCGAGTGGGTTAGGGGCAGAGAGAGAGGGAGACACAGAGGCAGAAGCAGGCTCCAGGCTCTGAGCTGTCAGCACAGAGCCCGACGCGGGGCTCGAACTCACAGACCGCGAGATCATGACCTGAGCCAAAGTCGGCCGCTTAACCGACTGAGCCACCCAGGCGCCCCTCAAGCGTGTATTAACTACACGGAACCTGTATGGGAAAAAAATTGTGTGTCCATGTACTCTTACGTGTAGATGTGTGTACGCATATGTAATTTATTTTTCACGCAAGATAGGGAATCAAAAGCTTGTATGTCTGTAGTACAATCTGGTCTTGAATGTGAAGCAAGAATCTTGTCAGTTTCATACATAGATCCATTCACATTTTAAACTTTATTTTTATTTCGTTTGAGAGAGAGCGCAAGGGAGCACAAGCGGGGGAGGGGCAGAGAAAGAGGGAGACAGAATCCCAAGCTGCGGCTCAGCTGTCAGCACAGAGCCTGATGCAGGGCTCGAACTCACAGCCTGTGAGATCATGATCTGAGCCCAAATCAAGAGCTGGACTCTTAACTGACTGAGCCACCCAGGTGCCCCACTGATCCATTCACATTTTATTTATTTATTTTTTTAACATTTATTTATTTTGAGAGATGGGGGGGGGGGCGCAGGTTGGGAGGGGCAGAGAGAGGGAGACACAGAATCTGAGGCAGGCTCCAGGCTCTGAGCTGTTAGCACACAGCCTGATGCGGGGCTCGAAGTCACGGACCACAAGATCATGACCTGAGCCGAAGTCAGACACTTAACCAACTGAGCCACCCAGGCGCCCCATTCACAGTCTAAAAATAATGAAAATATTACCTCAAAAAGCTGTTTGTCACATGTTTGTCCAGGAGAGCTTGAAAACTTTGGCTTAAACTGTTTTCTATAGAATATAATTTCAAAAATTTAAAAGTACCCAGATGTAATCCTGTTCTCCCTTTCAGCACACCTTTGCCAATAATTAACGTAAAATAATCTCTGAAAATGTTGCTTTACCTTTTGGGTATACTTTAAACCGAAGTATAAACCGAATCTTTTTTTCATCAAAAGATACAGCAAGACTTGAAAACACGTGAACGTCTGGTGTGTCGCTTTTTTTGCAAGTCAGGTTATTGCTTATCTTTCATCAAATAGTGACCTTTGGGGATAAGGAGTACTTCCAGGGCAGGGCACTGGAGCTCAGCTACCTTAAAAATGAAATAACTCTGGCACACAGTGTATACCCGATATTTTGCAAATTGCAAAATTATTCTGAAGGGCTGCTCTTGAAGCAGGGTTTTTATGACCGTAGCATTCCAGCTGTGGCTTGGGAGACAGAATGTTTACTACCGCTCTCAACACAAGATGGTAGGTGTGTATTCTTACTGCGGAAGGGCTTAAAAAAGCAGCGAGCCTCCCTTCAAGTGAGTAAACCTTTATTCAGCGCGCTCCGGGGCCGCGCTCCTATGGAACTTTGGTGGTAATTCTGGAATGTGGGTCCAACAGCAGCCCAGTCATGGGTGAGCCTGGCGGCTCCCCGGCGTGATGGCTGGCTGTCCCGGCTAATCACTTCAGGCGGCCCGTGGAAAACCACTTTCTGGTTAAGTCTGCATCATACTCCTCCACCAATGGAAAAAATTGAACATGATGAGGGTGTGTAGCTCGCAGACAAAAATACATCCAGCATTGCACAGGATCCGTTTTTAGCTCTTAACGGCTGAGCATTTTGAAGTGTTCCACGCTGTTTCCTGCCTTGCCATGGGCAGAACGCAGAGAGAGTTTGTGGATTTGTGCATTAACCCTGACTTTGTGAAACTTTTTCTACTAATTGAAAGAGCCTGAGAAACCCTGGCTGCATCCAGAGTTTTGGCAAAGGTAAGGTTATAAATGTTTGTTCCCCCCCCCTTCTGGAGTTGAGACTTACTGTTATATGTGAGATACAAATGTTTCTCGAAGCAGTCCTTTTGGGAATATTTCATTGTGCGCTGACCCTTTTTCTTTGTTTGACGTTATTTTGTACTTAGGCTGCTCTAAGACTGTATTACTCTCAAATTTGAGTATGTATATGCTTTCTGACGCCTACTGGGGGTTTATTATAGTTGCCTACCCCATTTTACTAATTACCTCTCCAAAAGCTAATAGTATATATTGTATGGATTTATTTTTCCTCATATTTCAAAAAAGTATCATTTCTCAGTGTGGTTATGGTAAAAGCATTAATGACTATTATCTTTTTTTATTTTTACCAGTTAATTCTTTTAGGGCACAAAGGGAAATGAAATTATCTCAGGGATTGTATTTTGTAGTTTTCTGGTTATTATATAACTTCATCAGGCCTTAGTTTTGAGCCGAGTGAGCTACTTGGTTTAAGAGTTTCTTTTCACACTTGTAATTTGATGTTCACTGTTTATTAATGTTTGTCCTTTTGTCTCGAACTTTCTGAAAAAAGGAATGAAATCCTGTGCAATCCATGTGCGTGTGTGTGTGTTGGGGGGGGTGGGGGGGGCGGTACCTAGTTCAGGTGGGATGATTGATCCGCGGTACAATCCCTCAGACGCTGTTCATTCATTAAGTGTCTGTCTGAATCCCGAGCTTATCAGCGGGGATTGAGGAACCCTGGCTTGGCACAGTACTTTCTCAGCTTTACGTTAATTTGGCCAAGCATGTAATTCTCAGAAAATTGGTAGGTGGAGAGACAGAAATAGGAAGCTTTTTTGAAGTCATTGTAACTTGGAAGATTATTTATAGAATTTCTGGAAAGTAAGGGTATTGCTGAACAGCCGCTGGGGTTTTTCTTAACACGTTGAAGTATTGCACCGTGGCCCTCTGTCACACTTAGGGATTCCAGAGTTTTTGCTTACTTTCAGTATAACGGGGCTATGAGTTATTTTAGGATAGGCAGTGTGCGTCTTCAGTGTGTTTCTTCCCTGTGGATATATCGTTCGTCGTCCATTCCTTTAGTTCCTTGGCTGAAATGCCTTTTAGGGATGGGGCCGTGGCGAGTACAGTTCAGGTAGGTTCGAGTTCATAGAAACATTGGTAACATTTCTTACTTTTCCTTTGGATCCGGAAAGTGCTGCTCTGGCAGAGCCGGCAAACATTTAGAACCGGGACGGAGCACCGTCTTCTCCTGTAGTCAGATGAACATTTGTCAACTGCTTTGATTTTCACCGGAGCTTGAAGACAGAAACTGAAGTCTCCTGGAGCCCTCCCCGCCCCCCCCCCCCACCTATGCCTCCGATCCAAACTACCCAGACAGTAAATAGGGTTTTGAATGCAAGCAGATAACGGTCTTCCTTCAGTGTCTCAGTGCAGAGGGAGTGAGCTGCAAAGCCCTCTCCTCAGGCCAGGCCTGCTCAGGGATGCCTAGAAGCGGAAGATAAGGGCCAGGTCCCTTGCCAAGAGACGATCCTTCCCAAGCGGTCCCTCATTTAACCCCTAAGTAGAGTAGATATTTCTGCCTTGGTGGTCTCTAATTGTGTTTGAGAAGAGACACATTCCCTCTTCCAGAGATTTAAAGTCAGTGCAGGGTCGCTATAACCACGTTTTGCCACAGATGTCAGAAGGATGTGGGAGGAACGACGGGAGGGAAGGCTGAGAGGGAGAGAAGCATGGGCTCCTTACATTTCGGGTGGGACGCTTTTCCATGCCTGTGTGCACCTCTGGGTTTGGCCCACTTTGAAAGATTCATTTGTGTGGAGATGATAAAACTGGGTGAGTGAGACCCCTCAGCTCTACCGTGAGATTTAAAAACAATGGTGTTCGTGGCTCATTCAGAATAAGATCTTTTTGGACATTAAAAGAAAAAAATTGAAGCGTTAACCTGCGTTTTTTATTTGAAATTAAGTGTCGTACCTTAAGGCAAGGGCCAAGATAAAGATGGCTTTATTAGGAGGGATCAAAAACAAACAAAAAAAAAGGCGTGGATTTGAAAAGTAATAGCAACAAAATTTTAAAGCAGGGAAATGTAGGAGTAGTGCAACAATCCTGACTTTCAGACTGGTGACGCACACAAGTACTAAACATCGCGTTTGTGATGGTTTGACTTCTGATAATGGCAGGGTGAGTGTCTTTATTACTCAGTCCTATCGAAAACAGGCTTACAAATGGTAAGAGCTGTAATGTCAGTATCCCAGGAATATATTGTATACTACTGTCAGCTATTTATAGCTCAGAGTGTTGTCAGGTTGAGAAGGGACCTTAGAGGATTTTCAGATGGGAAAGCTGGGAAACCACGGAACTGACGTGGCTTGTCCAAAGTCACTGCGATGGTTAATTGCTGAGCTGGGATGCGATGCCACGTATCCTGTTAGTCCCTTCCTTATACCACCTGTTTCTTTCATTGGAAATACTTTGGTATATGCCGTCCTATCTTTGTAAATGATAGAGGCGTGTATGTGTATACATATGTTTGTAGGTGTACATATATTTGCTTACACACACACCTCTTACACGCATCTGTTACCCTCCCTCCTTCCATTCTTTCTTTCATTTGCTTACCTACTTGTCAAAGCTCTAGTCGGAGACCAAAGACTTGTCTTTCTTGTATCTTGGTGAAATTCAAAGTCGTATACTCATTTGGTGGCCATCGTTCGCACTGACTTATTACCAGAGAGAATTTTAGGTGTATGTGTGCTGCCCTAACCTCTGCTGAAAACACAGCTCTGGTAAGACTTCCTCTGCCAATCTTCCTGGTTGCCAATCTTCCTTAGATGAAGCGGTTCCCCCCACCCTGCCCCCCACCATCCTATCCCGATAGAAGACTGTCTAGGATTTGTTAGTTCTGTAACTTATGAGAGGGAGGCATGGAAGGGAACAGGAAAACAGCAGATGGGTTTTACTTAAGTGCCAAGGTAATGCAAGGCGCTTTTGGAAAAATAAACACTTATACAGTGATAGACTGAGTTATCATTTCACTGTAGGAAAGGGATGTGGTAGGTGCTCCAGATAACGCCAGGAAGAAGTTGGTCCAGGGCGTTCCTAAGACTTAAATAAAGGTTTAAAAATGCCGGCTATCTTTAGGACAACACTGGAAAGTGAAAATAATCCTTATCCTGTTTTTGTACTTGACCATGACACATCTCTATGGTGGCAGAATTGTTAGGGCAGGGCTTCTAAAATGGAGATGTGCGGCCGGGCTCAAGAGTTGCAGAGTCTATGGGTTGGGAACGACAAAAGCTGAAAGTTCGTATGATGAAAGCCAATGAAAAGGAATTCTGGGTGGAGAGAGCGAAAGTATTTTCATGTCGTCTGTAGCCATTCCTGGAAGGCGGAGTGACCAGTGAAAGGAAGCATTATACACAGACAATCATAAACCAGGCAAACGCACGGTAGTAAAGGTTAATGAGGAGTAGAGAGCTTCACGAAAAGTGTACGTAAAGCCACGGGATACACGTGCACTCACACATGTATAGGTGTGTGTAACACGCATATGTATTCCATTGAAAATTGATAGGATGGTCACAGATGAATCAAAAACAGCCAGACAAGGTACATACAAAACCACAACAGAACACCCTAGAAATAAGTGGTACCTAGCAGAGACCTTCACTTACCTTTATCTCCTCCCCCCACCCCCCAACATGACTTAAAGGGGAAAAATGGAAATTATAAGAAGACACAGTGATAAGTAGTCTCCCAGAGAGTTCTGCGCTGGAGTTAATGCCCTGCTGTACAACCATATATTATTCTCGAAGGGTTTTTCTCCAGTTTCTCTAATAGTCCAGGGTGGTTGCTCTTGGGCCAAGTCCTCCTCTTGTGCGTGAGAGTCCTTCTGCTCTGGCTACTTAAGGGCAACATTTGAACATTTGCCCCTCTCTCTGGCACACAGCACAGTTGTTCCCATTCAATGCTGCAGTTTCTCCTGAAGACAGACAGACAGATGGACACACCCCAGGGACCGCCACCCGTTTGGGGATTCCTCTATCCTTCTAGCTACTGTTTGTTCCTCTGTCGCCCTTTATAGTCAAACCAGAGCAAGCGGTTTCTGTTTGCCATCTTCAGTTTCATTGACCTCATCCTCAAACTCACTCCAACCCGGCTATCGCTGCCCCCTGCTCCGCTCTGCTCCGGTCAAGTTCATGGATAAACTTCCATGTTGCTAAGTTCAGTGCTGTTTTAACTATCGATCCTCGTTATTTGGACTGTCGGAAACCTTCGGCAACTTCACAGTCTCCTCCCTGAAATAGACTTTTTTTTTTAAAGTGTTTATTTTTGAGCGGGGGGAGGGAGGTGGGGGGGGGGAGAGGGAGAGGGGGGCAGAGGATCCAAGCAGGCTGCATGCTGTCAGCACAGAGCCCACTGCAGGGCTTGTACTTGGGAACTGGGAGATCATGACCTGACCCGGAGTGAGACGCTGAACCAACTGAGCCACCCAGGTGCCCCCGAAATACATTTTTTTGATTGGCTTTAAGGGCAACATGTTTTCTTGGTTTCCTCTTAATGTGATTCACTGGCTACTCCTTCTGTTTCTCTTGTGTGCTTCTCCTTATTTGCTTGACCTCCTCATTTGGGAGTGCCCAGGGCCTCTTCTCTTCCTTTTGTTTACTTCCTTGGAGAGCTCATCCATTTTATGTTTTAAATATCATCTTCATAAGGATGAGTAGCACGTTTGTACCTCAAGCCCACCTTTCCCCTGGATGCCGGCTTCTCCCCCCAGCTGTCAACTCGACATTGCCACTTTAACGTCCAACAGACATCTCAAACCCAGTATTTTGTCTTCTCCTAAACCTCTTCTGCTGTGCCTTCTCCGTTCTTCCAGAATGAAAGTCACTGTGGCCTTCTTGACCTGTTGCCCCTCATGCCCATCCATGTGGGAATCCTCTTGGCCCTTCTTCCAACTGTATCCAGACTCAGGCCATTCCTCATCACTCCCCCCAAGTCCAGTGCGCATCCTCTGTCCTCTGGATCCCTCTAGCAGCCTGATCGCCCCCCAGCCCCAGCCTCCACTTGGCTGCAGACAGCCCAACACAGGGCAGCCACAGTGGTCCTCTTGAAATGTGGCCCATGATGAGCCTTCTGGAGTCACCACCCTCTAATCATGACTTTCAATCTCAACGCGAAAGCCAGTGGCCTTAAAATGTCCCTTTGGGCTGCAGTCTGGCTCCTTGTCCCTTCTTTGACCCCTTCTGTGCCAGCCACACTGGCCTGCCTGTTCCACCTCTCGGGGCATTTGCACTTTTCTCTCCTCTGCCTCGAGTGCCTTTTTCCCAGAAGCCATGTTGTCTGTCTTCTGCTAGTCTGGGTAAATGTCACTACTCGGTGAGGCCTTCCTCTTCTCCTCTTTCTAAAATTGCAGCACCCCTCCCCCACACAGCCTACTACGCCCTTCTTTTTTTTTTTGGCTAAAATACTTGTCACCTTATAACAATTTGCTTTCCTTGTTTGCTGTTCATCCCTCCCCCCTATAATTAAAGCTCCGTGAAAGCAGGAATTTTTTTGGGGGGGGGGCGGGGTTCTATTGTTGTATCCTAAAGGCCTGTAACCGTGTCCAACAGAATATTTACTCAGTAAACACGTACTGGGTTAATCAGTGAAAGTGTATCTTCCCTAGGATGCCGGATATAGTAGCTACAGCTACTTAATGCAAATGCTAAATACTGTTGGACTCCTGTATTTTACCTTAAAAATGTTAAATTTTATATTTTACTTCATGATCTATTTCTTTATTAAAGCAATTATTAAATTACTTAGCATTAGATGAAGTTGCAGCTTCAGAAAGATGCTATTTGGTCGTTCTGTTTCTGGATTGCCCTTCCCTCCACCCCCCACCTCCTGATCTTGGTCAATATGTCCCATCCCCACAGCCTTGAGGACGTATATTCTAAATTCCAGTGGATATTTAGGCTAATGATTATGACGTTTACGCCACCAAGAAAACAGATTTTTCCTTTGTGTGATGTTCTTTGTAAAGTGGAATAGAATAATTACATTTTAACCTTACAGCTCCTTAGTTAACTTAAAAGTTGAGTTTTTCATTTCCTTCTCCTGTCTTCATTCCCAACTGTGCAAGCCTTTCCTGCCTGGAAAAAGGATACCTCCAGAGAAAGACTTTTTCAGTGCTTTCTTTATGAAAGGTACATGGATCACAGCTATTTTTCTAGAAGAAAAGTCTGAACGTGAAGTTGTACTTTAAAAAAAAAAAGGATAATTTCAGATTGAAAAGAGACATTTAAAATAATTTTGATGTAATGCTAAAAAAAAAAAAAAAAAAAAAAAAAAAAAGATGGTGAAAAAAAATCCAGGTTGGACTCCTGCCTTTGGCCCCTTAGTGATCTTGGTGAAATTGTTTAATCCCTGGAAGCTGTAAGACAGGGATGATCCTGCAAGCTCTGGGGGTTCTTGTGCCCCAGTCAGCCTTGGCGCACAGCGACTCAGGGCACATTAGGCCCTCCCTGTCCCTCTGTGTGCCCATCTACTTTAGATAACAAAAAAATTGTAAATTCGTATAAATTATAAAATTTATACCTACTAACACCATTCATATTTTTTTCCTGAAGGTTTCCGTAAATTTGCCAGCTAAAATCTTACTAGGTGTGTTGTGAATAATCATAGAATTTAAGGAAAAGTTCAGCAATAATTGGTTAATTGCGGGCCCCAGAACAACTTCTATTGTAGCCTCAAGCCTTAGAGAAATGAGCTCTCAAATCAGGCAGCAAGCTGAGCTGAAGTAGGAGTTACACATTTATGAGGGCGAGGAAAACACCTACTTAAATGAGGGAAAAAATGTGTGGCTGAAGCCTGTTCGTTTTGTAACTTAAATGGAACAGTGTATAGTGAAGAAATATTTTGCCAAGAATCGCTCAGTACAATTACCATGGTATATTTTGGTCACAGAATGTGATTGAGGTTCAGGAGCACGATGCCTGCTTCTGATTTACTGAGGCACATGCCGTCCGTGCAGGTCTCCGAGTCAGTGAGAAGCCATGTGGTTACAGCCCGGGTTCCTGTACAAGGTCTTCTGTTTGAGTACGAAGCTTGGGAAGTACTGACCCATGCCTGAACTCCCCTTTTTTGTGGAAGGGTTCATGTTCATAAAAGTTGAAGGTGAGAGGTTACTTAAAAGTCAGGCTAGCACATTTTGAATCCGGTGAATCTTGGGCAGTCAACAAACGCACTGCTCACGGTCTGTAGAGACAAGGATGTTGGCCAAACTTTGGATGAGATTTGAAGCAGACTTTGGAGAAAAAGAAGGTTGGGACTGAACATTTGATATATTACACACACACACACACACTAGAAAGAACATGGATAAAAGTATATGAAAGGCAGTTTGATAATTTCTAAAAGAAAAATAAAACAACTTTATATTCACCAGGATTATTCTAAACTATTCTGTAATTTTGCTTGAAGAGGTGATTAATTCCCCTTCCCCCCGCCACCGCCCCCCCCCCCCCCGAAATATTTTCAGTTTCTGTGATGGCTCAGATGGAGCTGGGCCTCTCAATTCCCCGACATTCCAACAACATACCAGTAATATTTGTGGGAATGTTGGTTCCCCCCCCCCCCCCCATAAACTCCATGCTGTTAAAGTTGTCATACACTCGCGTATTGATTCTACACATGGTTCACATTGGTAATTAGCCCCTCCCCGCACAAGCTGATAAACCCTTTTGGGGATGGGATCAGACCATACGTCTCTTTTGTCTCCCTCATAGTGCCCAGGAGGGGGTGGGATCTGCAGGAGAGTCTCCAAACTCCCGATGAGCCATGAGTAGAACTCTTTGTCACTTCAGCTCCCGAGTTTCTGCCAACACTAAGAACATTTACCTCCTGTGCCAGTGCTGTCCCCATGCTGTCTTTGGGGTGTGACCTGTGGGCTCCTTCTCCAGACAGTTTCCTCAAGTGTCCCTAGGAGATGGCTCACACTGCGGTGCTTCTGGGACTGTTGGGGGATGGGGAGGGGTGATGGGCTAACGACAGTCAACATCTCCCCAGCCTCCCCTCCGCTCCCAGCTCCCATCTCTCATCTCTCTGAACTTTGTCCCTGACACCTGTGATCAGGCCCTGCTGCCTTGTCACCTTTCCCCGTACAAGCTGGGGTCTTTCTCCACTTAGTTCACTTCCTTATTCAGTAGCTTAGGGACTCAGCTTGTGGCCACAGAGTGGCCGTGTCTTAGAAACATGTGGTTTTCTTCTCCTTGGAAGGCCCTTCTTTTCTGTCTTCATCTAACAGAATCCTACTCATTCTTCAAGACTCAGGTCTTCAGTTAACTTTTTTTTTGGGGGGGGGGGGAGTAATTTTTAACCTTCCTAGGAAGACTTTGCATATGCAGTGGAAGTTTCTCTTAAGTTGTAGAAGGAAGTAGGTGAGGACCACGTGTGCAACTTGTGGGGCCCAGAATTGCTGACAGAGGCTATTCCTCATCTCGGTCTTCCTGTCTTTAGCTCAGGTGTTCGCCTGGGTAGTGATTGAGCAAGTGTTTTGAGACTCTCTCGACTTGGTTTGTCCTCGGGTCTCGCTAAAATGGGATGTGCCATTCTGATGGAAGCTGTGGTTTTTTTTTGTTTGTTTTTTTTTTTTTTAAATTTTTTTTTTTCAACGTTTTTTATTTATTTTTGGGACAGAGAGAGACAGAGCATGAACGGGGGAGGGGCAGAGAGAGAGGGAGACACAGAATCGGAAACAGGCTCCAGGCTCCGAGCCATCAGCCCAGAGCCTGACGCGGGGCTCGAACTCACGGACCGCGAGATCGTGACCTGGCTGAAGTCGGACGCTTAACCGACTGCGCCACCCAGGCGCCCCTGGAAGCTGTGGTTTTATAAGTCATTGTTTTCAACACTTTTTTTTTTGGTCACGAAGAAGCTATGATTGTACTTCACAACTCAGTATACAGGCAGACACGTGGAGACACATGGGAATTTGCTTCATAAGACAGTTTTAACCCTTACTGGGATGCACTCCTCCATTTTCTGTCCTATTTTATCATTTCCACTCTGTTTCTAGTCTGTTCTTTTAAAAATACTGGTAATTGAGTCATTAAATGAATGTCATGACTCACAGTTGAACAGACATTTCTAAAGCAATGCTGCAGATACTAGACCTTGTTACAAAACAGGTGTGAGTGCCTAGACCCTCCTTGTGATAAATTGGCTTCCTTAGGTGATGAACTGTGCAAAGGCCAGGCTGTTGTTTCCGTGGAATTGATTCCCCCTGCCCCCACCCCTGTACCAGCCATGCTCATCCTCAGAGGTGCACACTGGTTTATCCATTCATCTGTTAATACGCGGTTGGAAGGGGTCCTGCCGAATTGAAATAGAACCCATGGGGCTCCACAATGGATGATCAGCTTTTGAGACCGTAGCAGCAGCTTGCTTTCTGCCCACTCTATTTGTAAGGATTAGTCTTCCAGAGCACCATTCCCAGGGAGACCAGATATTCCTTTTGCCTGCCTCCTTTACAAATTGGGCTCAAGTCTTGTGGTTAGCAATGAGCTCCTTTGAGTCATGGCCTTCAGTTCTCAAGTTCTGAGTGTAGTTCGCTGATGCGGAATGAGAGAAGCAGGTTTTGGGGCAATTATCTACGGCGTTTATTTAGTAAGTTTGGATCCTAGAGAGATGAATGCATGTTTCAGATTGTTAGGTATCGTCTTGTATTTTAGTAGTTTTAGTAAGACAGGCAGTAAACCTTGAGGGCACAGGTTCTCAGCCTCAGCCTGACATACGTATCGGGACAGGTAATTATTTGTCGTGGGGATCGTCCTGTGGATTGTACGAAGTTTAGCAGGATCCCTGAATTTTACTTACCAGGTGCTAGGACTCTAGTTGGTTTGATTGGAGATGTCTCCAGATATTATCACATGTTCCCTCAGGGCCAAAATTCACGTGGTGTTGAGAGTGACTGCTTTCAGGTAATACTAGTTGTTCAATGAGCACAATTTTCTATCATGACTGTCCAATAACATAAGTATATGGCTGTCATTGTTTCTGTTGACATTTGACAGACCTCTGACAAATTGGGTAGTTTTATATGCTGTTATAATTTGGGGAATTGATAAAAATCAGGAAAGTGCTAACAGAATTTGGAAGATTCCAAATTTATTTATATATATGATGTATATATATATATCATATATTACATATATATGTAATAATTAACATAATTAAAACTGTCTGAAACAACAGACTGTCATAAGATCTGATGTCATAGTACACAAATTTAGACTTCTAACCCACAATTAATAATAGGGCTATATATTTGTATTGTATTTCTCAGTTTTTTAGGTGGTTTCACATACATTTCCACACCCAGTTCTCACTCCGTGAGGTAGGTAGGTCAGATATTTTTATCCTCAAGTTGTAAGTGGAGAAAATGAGACTCAAAGTATAAGTAATTTGCCCAAAGACTTGTGCTATTTAAGAGATGGAGACAGGCCTTAAACCCAGGTTCTCTGACACAAACCAGAGTCCGGATGCTGAGGTTTGTCTTTTTAATGATTGAATTCCTCTCCCCCTTCCCCCCCAGTGAAGGAAACCAAGTAGATATTGTTATGGTTAATGATGGTTAGTCCTATTCTTATCTTTTTTCCTAGTTCTTATCACCATCTGGAATGTTGCCCTTGGACAAGGATGAGGCTCCTATTTCAGTATGAAAATCTCTCTGGAATTATGTGAGAAGCCTTGTTGGTGTCTCATGGTGGTAGAACGTCAGCTTCCCTCACTGCCTCGCCCAGCCGTAAATCTGCTTTTGTGCAGGGTCCCCACGCCTCTGTTCTGCTTGCTGTCCCCATTCAGCCCCGGTCCTCCCCACAGAACCATCCGGCCCCCCGGGGGGTTGGCTCTTACCCTCTTTAGTTGCTCCTTCTGAGCAGCTGGCTCAGGCCAGAGACAAAGCAGTCTTTCCTCTGCTGTAAACTCTACACTACGTGGAAATGGAGACTTTGGGAATCTGACACATCAGTTCAAGCCCAAGCTCAAGGCAAATAAAGAAAAGGTAAATCTTGAATTTCCCCCGAAAGATGTTTTGCTGTGGAATTCGGTAGGTCACCGTGGCTGTTGGTATTGTAGTGATGTATTTGTGAATTTCTCCACATTGCCGGGCATTTCTGGGGTGGTAATTGATCACAAGTTGAACCAAAAATATCCATTCTTATTTGTGATTTCAGCTTTTAAAAAGCAACAAGCAACATAGCAGGTTTATATGGTTGGGGAATGCAGAGAGCAAAAGACAAGGTGGTTGTTTTTTAGGTTCATGAGATTGTCCATTTTTTAAAAAAATTGCAATATTTTATTTTGCAATAAATAAGAGAATTATTAAAAACCTGTTTATACAGCACACAATATTTGCTAAATGACTTCCCTTAAATTCTTGATCAGTCAGCTGTGGGCCCCAGTGCACATTAGCATACCTAATGACATAAATCGTAGGTTAGCATACTTAATACATGTTACTCCATGTTAGTATTTCTAATACATGTTGCAGATGAGTATACCTACTATGTATTTTTTTCTGTTTAAAGATATTGGGAGCTTTGAACTAGTCTCTTTTTTAAAAAAAAGGTCACAGGAAATTTGTTGTTTGAGTATTTTCAGCCCCCTTTCTATCAACGACAACAAAAAAGTATTTAACTTGAATACCGTAAAATTCCCTCAGTAAAGGAGTCAGGGGTGTTGAACGTTTGACCTACTTATTCTCCTTTTTCCAGACAAAAACCACAGCTGAAGCATGCCCAGTAAGTATCTGTTCAATTTGCCAAACTCCTCAGGGGTGATCGTTTCCCTCAGAGATTACCCTTCCTGTCAATAAAGTCCTCATAAATATCGCATAATTCTTCTCGTTCCAGTTTGAGGCTGGTTTTCTTTTGCCAGGATTGGCTGAAGATGTTGAACAGCTGGTAGGCATTACCATACGTAACAATGCACACTGTTCTCCACCTCTTTGCTCCCTCTTCTGCTTTTTTCTGGGCAGTGCTATGTTAATTACTGCAATGTTTCCTCATGGGCGTCTGTGTGAGTCCTGTGGTCAGACCCAGTTGGGAATGATTCCTGCTCTTTGTGCTCAAGTCAGCCTTCTGGTATGTGAGGTTGCTTTCACTTAGTTCAACAAACGTTTCTTGAATGCTGTATGGGCCCCAAAGTTGCAGGCCTTGGGTGGACAGCGTTTTTGCAAAGGACAGGGTCCAGGGCTCTGTTTTTCAAATATAACAGGATATAAAAATGAAACTGCTTAATTTCAAAAGCAAGAAGATGAATGTAGGTTGTAACCTGTTGCTGGGGACTAAGCTTCCATCCCGGGGCCATTCTGCGACTTTGAAGCCTGGCCTTTGTGTGTCTTGAGCAGCTGACAGAGGGAGCCTCTCAATGGCAGTTTTGTGTCAATTATGTTGGAGAGCTTGACACCAGGGCTGTGTGTGCCTGTCTTCAGGCATGTGACCTTCAGATCAGAAGGGCCTGACAAAGCTGGGCCGGCTGTGGGTGAGGGACCCTGGAGCCTTTCACCTTTGGGGTCATCCCCGGGCCTTGGTCTTGAGGAAAGTAAACAAGCACCGAGTCTCCCTGCAGTCAGTTCGGGGGAGAGGTCCCAGTGGTGACAGCCAGGAGCAACGCTGGCCACTTGTAATTCCCTACGTTTAAAAAACACGGAGCTGAAGAAATACTGACAACTCCTATTGTGAGCTTTTAAAAGGTGGGGTTCTTGTGATCTAGCTCCGGACTCACAGCGGTCACGGGGGCCATGTTTCAGTGGCATCCCGACCAGTGGGCGATTCCCTCTTTCAGATATTTGTGGGAGCCACCCACTAAAAAGATAAGTGGTCGGTAGCATAGCGGGTGCCATTTGGGGCCGCATTACTGAGCCGGTGGCCTGGAACGAGCTCTTAGATCCTCCTGCCAGTCCCAAAGTGAAAAATCTTTTTGGCATCCCCCTGCCCCCCCAATTTTAAAAATCTATGTGTGTGCATGGCCTCAGGAAGACTTGGGTCTCTGGTCTTATTGGAGAAACTTAGGGCCAGGGCCAATGCTTCATTAATTTTAAAAGTCACTATTGAACTCTCCAGAGGAGTTACACCAGCTGTGTGCCAATAAAAGGATGGTCAGCATCACTAACCATTGGAGACAAGGCACAGTGAAACCAGATATGGTCTCCTCTTGTACCCATCGATGGCCACTATCAAAACGCCAGAAAAATAACAAGTGCTGGTGAAAGCGTAGAGAAATTGGAATCCTGTACGCAGTTGGTGGGGATGTAAAATGGTGGAGCCACTGTGGAAAATGGTCTGGTGGTTCCTCAAAAAATAAAACATAGAATTACCATATGAACCAGCAGCTTCACTTGTGGGAAAGCAGGGTCTGAGAGAGAGATGTTTGTCCCCCCACGTCTATAGCTGCATGGCTCACGGTGGCCACCAGGTGGAAAGCAATCGATGCGTCCACTGATGGATAAGGAGACAAACGAAATGTGGCCCATACGTATGAGAGAATACTACTTGGCCTTAAAAAGGGAGGAAATTCTGACATACGCTATAACACGGATGAACCCTAAAGTCATCATGCTAAGTGAAACAAGCCCGTCACAAAAAGACAGATGCTGTGTGAGTGTACCTGCGTGAGATACCTAGGGTATCAAATTCATGGAGACAGGAAATAGAATGGTAGGTGCCGGGGCTCGGGAGAGGGAGGTGGGGAATTGTTGCTTAATGGGCACAGAGCTTTAGTTTCAGGACACGAAGAGTTCTGGAGATTGTATGCGTAACAGTGTGAATGTACTTAGCACCACTAACTGTACTCGTTATGGTGGTTAAGACGGTGAGTTTTCTGCTATGTGTATCGTAACACAATTACAAATAATTTCCGTTTTTGAAAGGGAAAGAAGTCACCATTAAACCGTCACTGCTCTGCTGTCCAGGTCTGCAGAGAAAACTCAGGCTTTGTGTCCCGGGAGCGAGCACTGCCAGATGGCAGCTCATCCAGCCTGCCCCTTCCCTCCAAGTTGGGCCTCCTGCCCCTATCTCTTGTGCGGAGAGGCCCACCCATATGCTGGAGAACAACTCTGAATCTCCTTCGTGGGGTCAACCTCCGTAACACAAGTTGTTGCGGCCAGGGACTATTTTACTGTGATTCCACGTTGTGGGTTTTGTTTTTACTGCTGAGTCAAATCGAGAACAATGAACTGTTTTCATATCAGGATGATGCTCCTGCAGTCCTGTCCGTGTGCAGAAGCTGCAAGTTGTTTTCCTGACGGTGGTGACAGATGAGCCGTGACTCATGCTAGAGCCTTCACCTGCCCTCCCCTGAAACAAAGGCGCACATTGGACTGCAGACTGTGTGTTGAATTAATGGCCTTTACAAGATTGGATGGGCAGTTCTAGCTTCTTTTACATCTTCCAGCACCTCTGATGAATCAAGCGGTTTATAGACATTTCATCTGTTATTTTGACAGTGATTCTGGACACTGGTTGTTTCTTGGTAGAATTTATACGAAACCTTTGTTTTTACCTTTTTGGAAGCTTGGTGTAAAATGCTCGACGGTTCCCTTGTATTTCTGTTTTTCAGGATCATTTCACGGACTCCCTTCCCGTACTTGTTAACCATGCTGCCTTGTTCCCAGGACCCCGTGAAGCCTTCTGTTAATCTTCCTCAGAGCACAGACTAGACTTCAGGTACAGCCGGCTCAGATGAGTTGTGGTTCACCTCAAGTTGCAAGACTGTGATTAAGGTAATGAGTGACTTCAGTTGTTTGATCTGGTCATTTTTGTTTTGATATGTGTATGCTTAGCTCCCACCAAAGAAAAGTCAATCCATTTGACTTTTGTTTTGTGGCTGTACATTCTTAGGCAGAAAAACATTACAATTAAAAACCTACTAAATTCATTTTGAAAGGGACCTGAGAACATGACCTCCAGCTTGCCTCAAATGGTGATCTACTAGATAGAATGAAACGCTAAGGGGGAAGATTGAGATCTGATTTCAACTCGCCTGTTTGGCCTAACAGACTCATTGAGAAAAGTGGAGCTTTAAAAAGAGTCGCACGGTTTCCGATAAGTCAGCTTCAAACTATTTTTTCTCATCGTGTTCTAAAGTGGGGACCCGTAAAGACTTGAGAAGCACTAGAGATTAGCTTTATGAAAATGTCTTTCTGCCCCAAATGAGAGCTTTTATTCTCTCCCCCTCCCCCTGCCGCCCCCGTTCTTCATCTCAGCCTCCTCTTTGGGGACTCCTTTTGTCATGTTCCTACTCTGTGTGATAGACCCAAGCTCCAACAGAGTGTGGTACCTGGACTCCTGTTCTTACAAACTTGGCGGTTTCGAGCAGTAATCTCTTATTACTAGCTAACTGGCGTTAGCTCTCCTGGTACTTTGTATGGAATGAAAATCTCTCTAATCACTGACAGATCAGTGTACTGGAGTGACAGGCGCTTTTCCCTCATTTCCCCTTCAAGAATCTTTTATTCAGAACCTCCCGACTCCGAGCCTCAAGGGGGTCTCCGCCTTAAGCTGATCTTTGTGCCCGTTCAGCTTCCGAATTAACATCATACAACAAATTACGTGTTTTTAAGTTAACTAGCACGTGGGCATGCAGTATTTATCCACTTGGCTGATAACCTGCGTGGCATGTAGAAAACCAGTTCGGTGAGCAACTTGTGTCCCTGCTTTTCTGAGTTGTAGGAGACACAGCAGAAACGTCGCTTAGTCACTCTGTGACGTGTGGGGCTTTTTTTTTTTTTTTTTTAAAGAAAATTCTGTCATAATGGTCCTGTTTCTCACTGATGCCGCTCTTCTTCATTTAGGTTAACATGGGGAACTCGGAGAGTCAGTACACCCTTCAAGGATCCAAGAATCACGGCAACGCTCTCACTGGTGCTAAGCAAAAGCCTTGCTCGCTGAAAATACGCGGCCTTCACGCGAAAGACGACAAGTCACTGCACGGGTGGGGGCCCGGCAGCAGCGGCGCGGGCTACAAGTCCCGGTCCCTGGCCCGGAGCTGCCTGTCTCACTGCAAGAGTAATCAGCCTTATGCCTCGAGGGCCGGTGGAGCCACGTGCAAGGCCCCCAAAGGCGGCGCGTACGCCAAGCACCGGACCAGCGCCTCGGGCAACGACTTCCTCTCCCCGGAGAACGGCTTCCACTACGTGGCGCACCAGCACCAGCGGGCAGAGGAGCGCGTGGCCTCGAGGGACTGCAATGGCCACCTTCTCAGCTGCTACGGGGGCAACGAGAGCGTGGCGGCCACGCCGCCGCCACCGCCTCCGCCGGGCGAGGACCGCAAGAGCCCCAGGGTGCTCATCAAGACGCTGGGGAAGCTGGACGGCTGCCTGCGGGTCGAGTTCCACAACGGCGGCGGCCAGGAGGCCGAGGGGGCCCCGGGGGACGCGGGCGGCCCGGTGCGGCTGCTGCGCTACTCGCCCAGCCCGGGCCCCGGGCCCGACTCGCCCCCGGACTCGCGGCCGCGCTCCAGCAAGGGCAGCTCCCTGAGCTCCGAGTCGTCCTGGTACGACTCCCCCTGGGGCCCCGTGGGCGAGGCCAGCGAGGCCAGCGAGGCCGAGGGCTCCCTGCCGGCGCCCGGCACGCCCGCCCCCCGCCTGGGCGCCGACCTCCCGCCCGGGGCCCCGAAGCCCTTCAACCAGAGCTCTTCCCTGTCCTCGCTGCGCGACCTCTCCCCGGACGCCAGCCCCGCGGCCGCGGGCCTCCGGCTCTCCGGCGAGTTCGTGGGCGCGCGCGCCGGCCTCAGCCACCGCGTGTCCTTCGCCTCGGACATGGACGTGCCGTCCCGGGTGGAGCGCAGGGACCCCGGGCCGTACGCGTCCTTCACCCTCCCCTGCCGCAAGTCCAAGGCCGCGGCGGAGGACGCCTCCAAGAAGGACACGCTCAAAGCCCGCATGCGCCGCATCAGCGACTGGACCGGAAGCCTCTCCAGAAAGAAGCGGAAGCTGCAGGTGAGCCACCCTTGGCGCGGAAGGGAAGGTCCCCGCAGGCCCCCCCCCCCCCCCCCCCCCGTTTGTCAACCGGGGCTGTTTGTTGCAGGAGCTCCCGCAGAGCGCTGGCCGGAGGCTCAGGAAAGTGCAGAGTTTAGCCTCAGGCTGGGCTCCTCTTGTTGTTTGCAGCAGTGGGTGGTGGTGGGGTTTCTCTTTTGCTTCAGAAGGGCACTTGTTACCCCTCACCCAGAACTTCAGGCTCTGATTCTGTGCAAGCTTATTTCCTGGACTCTGGTGTGAACTCCACGGGCGTCACCCCGAGATGTGGCCAAACTGTCCTTAGAAACTACAGCGGGGGGGTGGGGGGTGGGGGCGGGGGGGCGCCTGGTGGCTCAGTCATTGGAGCATCGGACTCTTGATTTCCGCTCAGGTCGTGATCTGGGGGTGGTGGGACTGAGCCCCGTGTCAGGCTCATCCTCAGCATGGAACCCGCTTGAGATTCTCTCTTTACCCCTCTCCCCTGCTCAGGTGCACACTTGCTGTCTTTAAAAAAAAATGAAAAAACAAATTATAGCTTTGCAGAGAATTCCCCAGTGAATTAGTCATCTGCGAATCTTGCTAGAGTTCACTCTCGAGGTCTAAACAAAAAGGAGAGATAGAATGTTGTTATCTGGGGATGAGTAGCCTTCCTGAACTTGACGTTACTTTGGGGAAATTAAAATTTCTAGACTTAAGTTGGTACATTAAAAAAAAAATTTGATGAACTATTTGTATAATCTCACCACTTTCTAATGGGGATAGCAAACGGTTTTGAAAACATCTTGTACCCAAGAATGTGTAATAGCAAAAATATGATAATGCCTGACAAAATAAGCATTGTGATGATAATACTTACATGTAATAATGATGTATAAAGTTGTCATGGGAAAACAAAGTGGCTTAGTCACCAGGAAGGAAAGTATAATAGGTTGCCTATTTAGGTTCTAGTGGCAGTTGCTAGGTTTTCAGTTCTTTTGCTCTTGACTTTTCTGTTTTGTTTGTTTCTTGTAGAAGGGAGAAAGTCCCCCCCCCCCTTTTTTTTAAGCTCGCCCAGTAGAAGTCACATTGTTGAAGAGAATTTGAGTGGGCAGTTTGTCTCTAGTAAAACTGCATTTCATCCATCTTGGATCAGTGTCTAATTGCAAAATTTTATAGAGCTTCAGGGGTGAAAAATAATAGAACTTCCCTGAGTAGATGGTTTCAGATCCATAAAACTTCCCGCTAGGTATTCCCTTCTCACGCGTGAAGCATATCACCACCCCTTCTGTGCTGTGATTTGTTGTCTTCGGCTCCCCCTTTACCCAGAGATAAAGAACAGATCACCCTCCTGCTACGGAACTCTTCATATCCCCAAATGTAGTCGTTTGCTGACTCCTTACTCGTCACTTTATGCTAAGCCACGCCGAGTGGAGATTTGACCTTTTCTCTCTGCTCCTGGTTCCCAAACAGCTGATGGCAGTTGAGCCTAATGGGGTTTCGAAATAGTCCTCTGCTTTCTCTGGGACTGTAATCCCACACTGAGAACCTTTGTGCCTTTTTGATTCGGGTGTTCTGTTGCTGACTTCTGTTAAGTGGTCATTCATTGTGACCCCTAATTGATCCTGGCCTTGAGCCGGTTATTCCACATCTCTTCTTTGCATAGGGTGTGTTTCTCATCTGTCTACGTTTGTGGTCTGGCTTACACACGGCTCTACTGAGCCTCATTCAGGTTCAGGGTAGCTCAGTAGCAGACCAGCAGCCCCTGCGTATTGGCCACGTTCTGCCCCTGTCAGACCGTCACTGCCCATTGCACCCGTGGGAGATGCCCTCCTTCAAGTCTGTATCATCCAGAGACTTAACTCTGAATGGTTTGTAAGCCTGTGGAGTTAAGAACAGACTGGTTATGGGGCACCTGGGTGGCTCTGTTGGTTGAGCCTCTGACTCTTGATTTTGGCTCAGGTCATGGTGTCATGGTTCTTGAGATCAAGCTCTTGTGTCTGGATCTGCTCTGACAGCATGGAGCCTACTTGGGATATTCTCTCCCTCTCCCTCTCCCTCTCCCTCTCCCTCTCCCTCTCCCTCTCCCTCTCCCCCTCCCCCTCCCCCTCCCCTCCCTCTCCCCTCCCCCTCCCCCCTCCCCCTCCCTCTCCCCTCCCCCTCCCCCTCACCCCTCTCCCCCTCTCCCCCTCCCTCTCCCTCTCCCCCTCCCTCTCCCCCCTTCCCCCTTCTTTTCTCCCTTTCCCTCTCTCCCCCTCTCTCTCTGCCCCTCCCCCGCTTGCACTATGTCTCTCTCTCTCTCTCTCTGTCTCAAAAATAAGTGAACATTAAAAAAAAAAGAAAAAGAACATGATGGTTATATAATCAAAAAGTTCAAATTTGAAAGCTAGAAAGGACTTCCCCCTCATTTTAAAAATGAAGAAAGTAAGGTTCAAGGAATTTGAAGGTCCTCCCTGAAGACACTTGGCTAGTTGTTGGAGAAGCCAGGGCTGAAACCATTTCTGCTAAGCCTCATAGGTGAGCTTTTTCCACTTAGCCACATGGCCAAGATATTGTTGATAGCCACTAGTAACTTTGGGCTTACTGAATATTAAGTATATTAAATAAATATTAAAAATAATATTACTTTGGGCTTACTGAATATTAAAATAAACTACTTTGGAGTTTTAAAAAGTGTCCTTTGAACGCAGCTTGTTAGTTATGCTTGCGTTCCCACTTTTGATCTATGAAGGTGAGCAAGATGAGTGTTTCTGGCAAGTAGGCCGCTCCCATTGGCCTTCCTCCCCCCCCCCCCCCCGCCGTTTGTTTTTTGTTCACAATTTATGGCAAAGATCAGGTATAGATCCTTAAAAATGTAGTCTGTGCATGGGAGTAAAGTCTCCGACTGTATGTTACAACACAGCACCCAGCAAATGCATATTCTCTTGCTCACATGCGAGTGAACTTCTGTCTGCCAGCAGGACTAAGGTCCAGAAACCCTTACCGTGATGGAGAGAGATACTTGTTTTGACTTTTTAAAAAGAGAGATAAAAGGAGCAGCCCCCCCCCTTTTTTTATAGGGCTTTCAACCAGTCTGGTGAGTTAGACCCTAAAATAAGGTAAATTGGTAAAAGAACATATACAACTGAAAAAGAATATCGTACTAATGAGAGAGAGAGGGAGGGAGGGAAGGACGGAGGGAGGGAGGAGAACACATGCTGGAAAGAAGTATGTGTTTGATGCCAATAAGCTCTTTGTGTTCCTGGAGCTGTACTGAGAGTCCTTGTTCCTGTCCTGGGTGAATTTTCAGTTCTGTCAGTCAGGCTGGGTCTAGGTTATGCTGAGGTAACAGAATGCTCTCACGTCTCTGAGATTTAACACAAGCACAGTTTCTTTCCTGTGTTGTCACTCTGTTCTGCATTGTTCCTTTCTGGCACCCCAGGTCCGCAGAGTAGTTCCATCTGGAACACCACAAGCCATGGTAGCAGAAAGAGAAAGAAAATCGTGTATTGGCTTTTAAAGCTTCCACTTAAAAAAAATTTTTTTTTAATGTTTATTTTTGACAGAGAGAGAGAGTACGAGCAGGGGAGAGGCAGAGAGAGAGGCAGACACAGAATTTGAAGCAGGCTTCAGGCTCTGGAACTGTCACCACAGAGCCTGACGCGGGGCTTGAACTCACGAGCTGTGAGATCATGACCTGAGCTGAAGTCTGACGCCTAACTGACCGAGCCACCCAGGCGCCCCTAAAGCTTCCACTGTTTACTTCTGTTCACATTTATTGGCCAAAGCAAGTCTCGTGGCCATGCCTAACTCTGAGGGAGGAAGAGAAAGATGGAAAGGAAGAGAAAGAGAAAGGTCACCTTGCCATGTGCCCTAGGGGAGGGCCAGGCATATCTGGTGGGCGCATCGACAAGTACTGCAGAGTTTGTAGTGGAGAAGATTCAGGATGCAGACACGCTGGCTTTCGGGCCCTCCTGATTTTGGAGCTCACTGCTCTTTGAGGGCTTGCATAGTCACGAAGAACTGGTGGTCCCTATGTGACGAAGAACGAAGGGCAAGGTGTGAATTGGGCACATTTTCCTAGAAAACTGAGGAATGACGATACAAGAGTTTTCCCTTAGCACCGAGGAGTGACTGACATCTCTGGAGTAGCTTTGCACCCTTTGCTGCAGTGCTCTGGTCATGAAGTTCCATTATCCATTGTTTAGGATTATCTCATTGTGGGGAGATGGGAATCAGACTGCTTTGTGTACATGTGTAACATGGCTCCTTAGTTTCACACCCATAGCCCAGTGATCAGGAAATCTAGCTGAGCCCTTTTAGGGGTGGACATTCATTCATTCATTCATTCTTATCAGCCTGAAAATTAGTCACTGCCTATTAGGATTCTAGAGAGAAAGCTTTGGACATTTATTAGAAACTGGAAAAGTTCATGTTTATGTCTAAGAATCAGTTATAAGTGCTAAAAGACAATATTTTCCTATTTTTTATGGGGGAAAATTTGTCATGCTTTGCTGTGGTGGAACATTTAAAAGTCAGCATTACAACTTGAAGACTCTCTTGTGAGAAACCACAGTCAAGAATGTTCATAGGTCACATTTAAGTTTGGCACCTGAGTGTCTTTCCCTGGCAGACTTCGGCTTATTTTCAAACATCCCATTATAGCTCTTGCTGGGTATCAGAGGTATCCCAGTGTTTGGGGTCTGTGAGTCAGAGTCATATTCATAGCTGAAATGATGTTAATACTAACTAAAATGAGCAGTATTTCTTCACCTCTTAGGAGTGTTTTGAAGAGCAACAAAGTGACAATTAAAAAAAAAATCTTAGTACTATTTTGAAAGTTTCTAAGTGACTCACTGCTGCAGCTGGCTTATTTGTCGTTACATAAGCATCTGTGTATAAATAAAGATGACTGTGGGACACGGTGTAAACACAAGTGGAAAATAATATTTTTGTTAGTAATCGCTGTGCTTGGGGCTCTGTTGTTTCTAGCCCCTGGGTATTTGGAAGCACTCTTCCGTTGATTTTCCTACAAAAGATAACAACTATTTGCTACTTGATATCTGGATGGAATCTCTGAAAAGAAAACCCCTCCACACAGTGGAATACTCACGATAAGGCCTTTGTCAATGGTCCTTCATTGAGTTTGCCCTCATTTTTATTGAAATGGATAAGGAAACATGATTGCAAGCCCACTAGTAGCTGATTAGATGGTGTGGTTAGCATCCCTCTGCAGACTTACCTTAATCTAAGCTCTAAGTTTGGAATGTTAGCATCTTAGATTAAGGTCACTTTCTGCTGAAAAATATAGTTACTGATGTTTACCAGTGAATGGCCTGTATGAAAGTTCTTTTTATTAAATAACTTCTTATCTAAATGAGGAAACATTCATGTTTTCAGCTCTGTGCATGGCCGCTTCAGTGTTGAGTGCACTTAGTCTAATAGGGGGCAGTTGTTACTACATAAATATTAATTTTACTTACAGCTGCCTATGTCTGATTTTATGTTGTCATAAACATTAAAGTTAAGAATCGTGTCTTTGGTATCCCCAATGCCTAGAACAAAATAGATGTTCGAATAAAAGGATGTGCATAAAGGAATATATTCTTTTCAAGAAAGAAATTCCCAAATTAACTGAAAAATACTATTTATGAAAAACAAGTTAGTAGCAAATACCCTTTGTAGGTAAGGAATTCCAGGTGTGTGGTTTTTACTACCTGAAGTTGAACATAAGGTGCTGGGATCCTCCAGTCTTGATTTGGGTAGAGGCGGTGAGAGGCTGGGGGCTGTGTTTCTGGCAGAGGAAGAGAAGTTTGCGTAACAACACCTAAAAACACTGCATGCCTATTCCCCACCCCACCCTATGACCCTGGAACTAGTGATTTTCTACTTAGCTTTAAAGGGATCCAGGAGGAAGGCAGACTGCCAAGAGCATGAATTCTTTCCAGGAAGACACTGATTCACAGAAGAAATGTCAGCCTAGAAATCTTCGCCGATGTGTTTTAAATATGCTAGTTAACTTCTTGATGCTCAGCATAGATTAGACTTAGGATAGTCAGTGACTTTTTGTTTATATCTTGAAGCATTGACTCTACTGGCTGTAGATTGAGTTGGGCAGCACTGTTTCTACAGTTCTTTCTGGTTTGGTGACTTGATGATTGAAGGTGCATTTTTGTTAAAAGAATGTTGCTTGGAGGCAGCAGCGTTAGCAACCGACAGTAAGACACGTTTGCAGTGTTTGGGAAGGGATACTGTGGACGTATGTAACCTCTGATGGGTGTTCGTCTGCATTGCTCACAGGAGCCGAGGTCCAAGGAAGGCAGTGACTACTTTGACAGCCGCTCAGATGGACTGAATGCAGATGTGCAGGGGCCCTTCCCGGTGTCTGCTTCGCTGTGGTCAGGGGGCTCAGCTCAGATCCTGTCCCAGAGAAGCGAATCCACTCATGCAATTGGCAGCGATCCCCTCCAACAGAACATTTATGAGAATTTCATGCGGGAGTTGGAAATGAGCAGAACCAACACAGAGAACCCAGAAACATCCACGGAAACCGCCGACTCCAGCAGCGGGTCACTCAGCTCTTTGGAGCAACTTGATCTGCTCTTTGAGAAGGAGCAAGGGGTGGTCCGGAAAGCAGGATGGCTGTTCTTCAAACCCCTGGTCACTTTGCAGAAGGAAAGGAAGCTTGAACTGGTGGCTCGGAGGAAGTGGAAACAATACTGGGTGACGCTGAAAGGTAAGTGCATTGTTGACTCGAGGGCCACTGGAATCATTTTGCCCAGCTGCCCTCTCTCCTAGGAAGTGCCGTTCAGTCCAGGGTTAGTTTGCGTCAATGTGAAGGGATTTGGTGCAGAATTCCCAGCATGCTTTGCTACAAATACTTTCTCAAACCTAGATAAGATGGATTATGTAATACTCACATATGTTATTCATTCCGATACATAATGATTGAACTTAATGGTTATAGCTTATTACTTTATAGGTATTTCTGTACCATTCTTTAATACCTTTCCTGCCTCTGGGTGTAAAAATATTCCAAATAAGTAACCATCTTCAGAACTGCACATGTTCAGAACTCCAGAGAAGTATCCTCCTCAGCTTGTATGATGAAGAATTTCCTCTGGATTATTTGATTTGTGTGCTCTACCCTTTATAAACTAAGAAAGTCTAATTGTTATCACAAACAAATGTCTTCTTTTTAATGTGAAGGAAATGGGAGTAAGGATTTGTTAAGATGAGGAAAATTTCTTGTAGGCATTGCCACTTAAAAAGTATAATTGCCTTGCTCATTATGGGCGTATAGATTTGAAGCTATCTAAGTGTCCCGAGGAAGGAGCAAGGCTCTAAGTCGATACAGTGTGGATTTGCACAGATGTAAAGATGATTTACACAGATGCGAACAGGAGGAGCAGCCTCACAGCCGCTGGCATTTCTACACAACCGTCTTGTGACTCTGTCAGAGGAAGTGAGTGTGGCATTCAAAGCCAAGCCTGGCGACACCCTTCCCTATCTTATCCTTATCTGGTGACATCCTTCCCTATCCTGGGAGAAAGTGGGACTAGGAATCCTGTCTGCAGACGATATGTGTGAAAGGCCTGGAGCCCTCCACAGTGCTTCTTTCTACCTTCCTTCCTTCACTCACTATGTAAATATCATAAGACGCCCCACCCCAGCCTTGGGGAGCCGGTGCCATTTCCTAATTACCCATCAGCCTCTCTGGGCAGGATGCACTTTGGAAGGTATCTTGTCCTTAAGTGACATCTTCCCTTAGCAAACCGGAAGGTTTGTAAAATCCGTGACGCAGCACCCAGCACAGACTGCGGTCCTCTTTTCCAGCTGTGGATTTAGATCCTTGTGATACATGGTGGCTGAGGAAGGCCAAGAGCTTAGCTGGCTTGGGCATACTGGGGAGGCAGGTTCTTACACAGGATGATGAACAAGATTTGGAAAGTTGGGATAAGGGGACGAATCTAGCAAGATACAGTTCGAAGGGATAGGTTATGCTCTGAGGGTTCATAATCATGTAACCACCCAGGTACAGGATAGGGAGATGTGGCTCCAGGGTATTACAAGTGAAGGAGACTTGGGGGTTTGGTCTGGAGGCCGTTCATTGAATGGTTTCCAATGTGATGAAGTCAAGATAAAAGTAAATGTGGTTTAAAAGAGTAAATGTGATCTTTGGCTTCATCATTAGAGATGTCCCATGTTCTTTTTTTTGTTTTTTAACATAGGAAATTTATTGTCAAATTGGTTTCCATACAACACCCAGTGCTCATCCCAAAAGATGCCCTCTTCAATACCCATCACCCACCCTCCCCTCCCTCCCACCCCCCCATCAACCCTCAGTTTGTTCTCAGTTTTTGAGAGTCTCTTATGCTTTGGCTCTCTCCCACTCTAGAGATGTCCCATGTTCTACAACCACATCAGTCTCTCCTTCCTCTGCCCTGGGGGGACCTGGCCATTTCTGTCCTTGGGGGCAAGATAGTGCAGGAGACCTGTTAGCAAACAAGATGAGGGTTCTTGAATAGGGTCCACCTGAGGTATTTTTGACTGGAGAAGGGAGCGAAAATGTGCCCTCTGGGGGAGTGAGCCTATGTAATTGTTTATGAATCACAGTCTGAAGCTGCCTCCTTCCTGCATGATGTTTGAAAGAGTTGCACTCCACTCCATAATGTGACATGTATCTATTTTTTAGTTATTGTATTTATTTATTGTATTTACTTATGTTTATTTTTCAATGTAAAACCTGTTTGTTAAAATTGATGGTTTTGGAGGCAGCTGGGTGGCTCAGTTGGTTAAGCAGCTGACTTTGGCTCAGGTCATGATGTGGCAGTTTGTGGGTTCGAGCCCCGCATCGGGCTCTGTGCTGACAGCTCAGAGCCTGGAGCCTGCGTCGGATTCTGTGTCTTCCCCTGTCTCTGCCCCTCCCCTGCTCAGGCTCTTTCTCTCTCAAACTTAAACATTAGAAAATAAATAAAATCGATGCTTTGGGAAGTTGTTCCCTGCCTGTCTTAATGGCTCTGAAAATCCCCCAGGGTACACCCCATGGGGCTGTGGTGGGGGGCTGGTGACGGTGTGTGTTTGTGTGTCCATAACCTGCTGTAAGAAATGAGGCTGTCGGTGAACACCAGAGGGATTTAGAGCCTTGCTATATGGGGGATGGTGTAAGGATCCAGGATCATTGAGCTTGCAGAAAATAAGGACTGGCGTGGCAGACCGCAGCAGTCCTGTAGAAGAGACACTGAATTTGTTCTGGTTCTCCAGAGGTTGGGATGGCACGAACAGATGGAAGGCAAGCAGATTCTGAATTAGTGTAAAAAAAAAAAAGAAAAAGAAATACAACCGTGACCAGAGTCATGAGCAAGTGGAAGGGACACCATCTTCCTGAGTTCCCTCCTCCTGCCGACGCTTGCGCGAAGCCAGATTGTCCGAGGTTTCCTGGGAGAGATTCAGGCAGGTATCACTCACTGTCGGAAGAGCTCCCGTCTGGGTTCTAGTTTTCCATCGTGGAGGTTACCCCAGGGACTTCCGCGGCAGGCGTGGTCCTGAGCTGTTCGACATTTCCAGGATCGACACTCCTGCCTGCATACTGCTGTCTCGAGCTTGCTCCTAAAACACCTCGGGACCCACGGATAAAGGGTGCTTTGTGAGTGTAAATGTTATCAAGCACACATTCCTTCCTTTCCTTTGCAGCCAAGGAAAGGCATGCGATAAAGATGTTTTTTTCCCCCAGCATAACCTTTTCCATGTGGCTTTATACACCTCTTTCCTCTGGGAATTCAATGGGTTGAGTTCAACTTTCTTGGCTTAGAATCCAAGTTGTAATGTTGAGACTTAACTATTTGGTTTAATCCTTGTTAAAAACACACACGCACACATGTACACACACGTGTGTGTATGTATGTATACACACATACACATTTAAGCAGAATTTAAAAATTATCTCCGAAGTGTTTGTGTAAATAAATTGGAAACTGTGTTCTGGGGAGAGCAGCTAGGAACACACTGGTTGTGTATGTGTGTTGAATATATAGTATGCTAAAGGTAGAAACGTTTTCTAGGGCTTGGAGGATGTAATAAATCTTTAACAGAGGTAATTCTGCTCTATGTCTTCTCCAATGAGTGGCTTTTCACGTGGCTCACAGGGGACTTCTGGGTAGGGCAGTTGGCAAGGTTGAAGAGTTAATCCCTCAGAACGCACGACATCGGGAGAGGGGTTCATGGAGTAATTTGGGATTTCTGGTGGTTCTGCCATGTGATAGGGCAAATGAGGATGATGTGATGCGTGTGGGGTGAGAGGGCGTCAAAGAAAAGGTGGCTTTGAGGGAAGGCGACTAATTCTTTTGTCCGCTGGTAATATTTCTAGCAGTACCTCACCTGTTCTTGTCCTCCCACTGCTGTTCCAGTCCGTTTTCTCCTTCTCCTACCGTGGTGAGAAGAACTTCCGCTGTCAGCCTTCCAGGCCAACTCCAGCTCCTGGCGGGGACAGGGCAGGGCTGATGGCCGAAATGCAGTGTGGGGGTGGCGGGGGCAGGAGACGGCACTGACTCGGATGGGCCCCTTTCCATCCAGCTTACCTCCCCAGTGTTCGAGACACAGATGAAGAGAACTTTGAGGTAATAGGTTTACGGCTGATTTGCTGTTCTTTAAATTTGATGGCAACACAATTTGTGCCTGTTGTGTTACATCCCGGCCTGGGGCTAGGGTGACATGTCCTCTGTTGGTTTCACACTGTCACGGTAGAGCTGCGGTCTGTTGTCGATAGGGTGTGAGGCTTGGCGGCAGCTTGGCACCTGCCCAAAATCGTGTTCGTTTCCTCTAGATGTAATGATTCAAACCACGGCTGCTGGGAGTACAGTGATAGGGAAACTGGGAAGTAAATGTTAACCTGTCGGAAAGAATTTGGGCTGGGCAGAGCTGGCGTGGATCTGTCACCTTGACCCTGGTCCTCGGATCCCCCAGCGGCACTCAGGCGTTTCCTGATGGAAACATTTGGGGGCATCGTTTCTCACTGCATCCGTGGCTGGAAAAGGAGACTGGCTCAGTCCTGCAGAAGCGGCTGTGGCTGGATACCTGCTGATGTTTTTCCTTCTTCCAAGAGCCTCTCTCAGCCTTAGTGTGGGTGCCTTTTGTTTGCAGGGAGAAAGATTGCTCGTGCTTCTTGAGATCATTAAGTACCACGGAGGGAGAAAGTGGTGTCCTGGTGATGTTGTTGCTGGGGGCAGAGCTAGCTACCTGCCGGCCTCTTTTTCTCTTGGCTTCTGTGCTGCACTGGATCCCATGATCTGAACTTGTTTGTCCAGATTCAGATTGGGTTTTGAAGGAAGAAGTGAGGTGAGGCTGGCTAGCATGAAATAGCGTTTTAAAACATTTACACTTGTGTGAATGAGGACTCCTAACTCAGAGAGTAAGACAGGCATGCCGTGGACCGCATTCGTTCGCAGCGTAGGTGAGAGCAGGCCGGTGCTTCTTTGGTATCAGTGTAAGAGGTTTTTGCAAAGCAGAGGGATGGTGACCTCATCAGCCATATTTGGGTGGCAGGGCTCGGCACATGAGAAGTGCTCAAAAGTGTTTTTTTGGATGAAGGTTTTTGAACAAGAGAACATACTTGTGAGCATGTTAGAATTTGCTTGAAGACTGCGTCTGATAATTATAAGGCACTCCTATCTAATTATCAAAGTAGATCCTTAACAACTTCTACCTATAATAACTTCACTGGCTTCTTAATGGAAAGCTGTGTACTTGCAGGCATTTTTGGAGTAATGTTTTAAAGTCGAGGGGTATTTAGTTTCATTTTCCCCTCTTACTCTAAACTAGTGAAATGTGTACTGTTATTTCCTCTTACTGTGACCTAAAAGAATATGCTAATATTAAGTTATTTTACGTGGCATTTGGAGAATTAACTGGGTACTTTTCTCGTAAATGGCAAAGTTCTCCAGGTAAGCTCGGTTTCTTGTTACCGCAGATTTTAAGCGTAGAAGCTCCCTTGGTTAATGCACATGGGTTTTCTGTGGCTTCCTGCACTCAGGTCTAATAAGTCAGTGGTGTGGTTAAGAGCGAGTGCTCAGGGCGCCTGGGTGGCTCAGTGGGTTAAGCACACGACTCTTGATCTTGGCTCAGGCCATGATCTTGCAGTTCACGAGTCTGAGCCCCTCATCAGGCTGTGCCATGTGCTTTGGATTCTCTCTCTCCTTCTCTCTCTCTGCTCTTCCCCTGCTCTCTCACTTTCTCTCAAAAATAAATAAATTTAAAAAAGAACAGGAGCTCTGGGGCCAGTTCCTGGGCAGTCCCGCTGTGGGACCTGCATGATGGTATAATCTTCCAGGTTTCTCATCTGTAAAATGGGGTTAATAACCACACCTACCTGTTGGGGCTGCTGTAGGGACTAAATGAGCCGGTGAAGAACTTAGAAGAATTTCTGCCACAGAGTAAGCAATAATAAGTGCTTGGTGTTGTTATCACTGATACCGTGTTTACAAAAACATGTCGTTTTCACTTGAGTTACGCTAGTACAACAAGGCATACTTTGGAGGCCACCGTTTCCTTTTGTATTACGTGGTTGTCTCTTTCCATTTTCTTTTCTCTTTTAGATGTATCCCCTAGCTTCTCCATACCTTCCTGGATCCTCAGGACAGTGGCACAGATGTTCTTTTGCTTCTCTCTCATAGGATGCACGCTGCTATTCTACGAGACGTATGGGAAGAATTGCACGGACCAGAGTAGCGCCCCTCGGTGTGCCCTGTTTGCGGAAGACAGCATAGTGCAGTCCGTCCCAGAGCATCCCAAGAAGGAGAACGTGTTCTGCCTCAGCAACTCCTTTGGAGATGTCTACCTTTTCCAGGTACTGCCGAGCTTTCTAAATGGGGGTTTGAGACACGAGGGCTTGTGTACTATGAGGATAGAAAGGAGCGGAATGAAGAGGCACAGCTCAGCAGTGAAGTAGAGGAAAAGCGCAGTTAGGCTTTGGGTTGGGGCTTAAGCAAGCTAGAGCTTGGCCTCTGCTCACTGTCCGGTGATGCGGGGCCGGGGCACATCCAGTAATTCCTAGAGCAGGCCTTCCTCGGGGTGCCCTGTGGGTGCTGAGCTGGGGCCCACAGGAGGATCGTGAGGCTCTGAAGAGAGAAAAATCGTGATTCCCCATTCTGGAGTAGCTCGTGATCTAATGGTGCAAGGTCTGAGATGCCCAGAGTGGAGGCTTTTCAGAGAGGCCTACAGAATATGGCTTTAGACTTTTCCCAAGAATCCCAGCAGGAGTAAAAGAAGCAGCTTTTCAGGAAAACCTTAGAGACAAATGCTGGGAAGTCTCATTTTCCAGTGGAAGTGGGCTTGGGATGTTAAGATGCAACGTATCTGCTGTTACAGCTCTTGGCAGTTTCCTAGCAAGTGCGAAGTTGAAGAGTGTGGTGATGCTGAGCCGTCAGTATTGGTGATTGGTAGTGATTGGTGATTGGTGATTGGAAGTATTGGTCAGGCTTCGGTGGGAGCTCCTGCTGCTGTGGGTCGGGTCACCGTAGACAGAGTGCTTACTGAACTGCTTTGAGCTTTGGAGCCCACAACCAGTAGGGGAACAGTGGCTTAGAGGATTGCTTTGAGGATGAAGAATTGCGTGTGTTAAGCGCTAAAGGAATCCTCACCCCGAGTGCTGTTGTCATTACTAATTAACTCAAAAGAGGTAGAAGTGAAGGAAGAGAAGTGTGCTTCTCAAGTGCTCCCCAGTCTAACCAGTCCTGCCTGGAGACCCAGTTGGGGCTGCAGATTGTATCTGGTCAGAGAGGTTCACGGAAGGACCTGCTGGGTCCTAGGTTCAGGTGTCTTGATGATGCTGGTCCCGGAGCCCTGCAGAACAACTGACTTGGGCAATCTAGAATTCCCTGCAAAGGATTTCCTGTGGCTGGTACCGGGTCAACTCATAGGGCTTCTGGCCTTACTGCTGTCCCCGACTTGACTTAAAAGATTCAGGGCCTGAAGTTGGATTTTCCTTCTCTTAACACAGGTTACTGAGACTTTCTACGATGCTTTAAGGCCAAGGAGCGAATTGCTGTTAATCTGAACTGTAGGGAGGGTAAGAACATTGGATTAATCTCACACAGAGATCTTAGGGGCAAGTGTGAAATGAGTATATTTTGTGATTCAGACAAAATATCTTTAGTTCTAAGAAATTTGCCCAGTAGGTCCTGTTGTATGATCCCTGAGCTAATTGGGGGATCCATCCATAGCTTGAATCTGTGTGGTTGTTTCTGGACATCAAGGGAATGGAAAGGGCTTTTCGGCCTGCTTAGAATCCTAATCTTTGCCCATGCTGCTTTATCCAGACTTGTTTTATTTCTAAAATATTTTTCTTACATGGAAATTGCGTGTAGTCGTTGTGTCTAAAGTTAACTGAAGACCAGAGAAAGAAGAACCATTCTGTATACTCCCCGTGCTCCAGGACAACTGTTTTAATGTTGTGCGCATCCCCCCGATACTCTTTTATAGATTTCATAACAGAGTTCATGCTGTAGATGACATTTCATGTCCATGTTTCAGACTTCAACCTTTTAAGCTCTCATGTTTTCTCACTGTATTAAAATTGTGAAGATAAGTTCCCACTTAGAGACCAGCATAGCGTAAGGACCCTGAGCTGCGTGGATGTGCCCTGGTGTGATTACTCCTCTGCTCTTGGCCTACAGCTTGTTTGTGGTTAGTCTTCCTGTCGGATCTGGGGCTGCACGGTTATTTCTGCTGTGCTCTGGGCATTCTCTCAGACCCTCCCGAGTCCAGGAAGTCTGCAAATCTGAGCTGAGTGGTTGGGTCTGTTTTTGAAATTCAACCATTTTTATGAAGTGAAGGTACTTCTTGGGTTTTACACATCAAAGCCCAGCCTCCCACTTTGGAGAACACTTTGTGGTAAAACAATTCCAAACAGGTTTTCTTTCCACCCCCCCGCCCCGTGTTTAGGCCACTAGCCAGACAGATCTGGAAAACTGGGTCACCGCCATACATTCGGCTTGCGCATCCCTTTTTGCAAAGAAACACGGAAAAGAGGACACAGTTCGCCTACTGAAGAGCCAGACCAGAAGCCTTGTTCAGAAGATAGATATGGACAGCAAGATGAGAAAGATGGCAGAGTTACAGCTGTCCGTGGTGAGCGACCCAAAGAACAGGAAAGCCATAGAAAACCAGGTAGTATTTATTTGCGTGTTTTCTCTCATTGCTCATGTCACTCAGCACAAATCTGAGTTTGGACGCAAACTGATGGCGGTGATGTTGCCTACACCCCTGGGGGAGATAGTTTCTGTGGCTTCTCATTTCAGGTACTCACTGGCAGCACTTTTGTGACATCGGTGATGTCGGTAGACTTCACAACATTTGGTGGTGGTTACACATACAGCGGAACGTTTTGTGGCCAGATCTTTTTTTCATAATCTCGAATGGCTTCTTCGTGCCTCGCCGATCGTCTCGTACATTGTCACTTGCAGACCGAGATTTCTATAATGAAACCACTGGACAATTAGATAGGATTCTGATACAGAGGGTGGCTTCAGAAAGTTTGGTTGGGTGCCATACAGCTATTCCCGTGTCCGTGGATTCCAAAAAAAAAAAAAAAAAAAAAAAGTATGTATGTTGCCAACAGATAAGATGCTAAAGGACGATGCTTTCTCCGGTCTAGTTCCACATTCGTATCGTAATTAAACAGCTGGTTTCTATGCTGTTTGCATTTTGTAGGAGGAGAAGCAGCTTTTTAATATGTTTTCCTTTGTGCATGCACCCTGAGCGCTTAGACACGTGTCCATGAAAGGTATAGCATCTCCGTCTTCCTAAGTGCAGGCTGAACATCGTATCTTTAGAAGATTAATCAGATTTGGAGGACAGATGACATAGGGAAGTCTGTTAGTTGGTGGGACAGCACTGGATGTGCAGTTACCAGGGCCTGATGCAGGGTGACACTCTAGAAGCTTAACGATTTATATGGAAAATGGATTTCGGAGTACAGAATTTCTGTCATTCCGTAGTGTCTCAGCATATCCGATACTCCTGAACCCTTCCTCAAACGGAATACGCCATTTATCTAAAGAGGATCTGCTAGCAAACTACAAACTACCAGTTAACAAGGAAGTGAAAAAAAAGTTGAAGCTGCCAGCAGAGAATGGAGAGAGGTGGCAGGTGTTCGGGAGCTTGGCAGGAACACAGCCACAGGAGGAAGTAGGACCCCGAGGAGCTCACCCCGTGTTCTCTGCCCTCTGCCTGCTTCTGATTGAGCAGCAGCCTCCTCTGCTCAGTCTGGGAAGAGTTCAGATGCAGAAGCAGGTCCCGATCTCCCAGCTTTCAGTCTCTGTGGCGTGTAGGGATGTGAGCCTTGGTCAGGGTTACCTGACAAATCACAAAGCTTTCGAAGAAGGAGAAATGGTTCTTCCGGTTTTTCCTGTGCCACATCTCGCGTGTGGTCCTGAATTTCCAGGATCCAGGAGCCACGGTTGTCTGTCTGTCCTCAGAGGTCGAACTCCTGGATTCAGGTGTCTCAGAGTGTTTGGGGCGCCCCGATAAAACAGTCTCGGGCTGATTATATGGGAAAAATGTGGTTTTAACTTCTGTTGGCTCTCTAAAATTTACCTTTGAAGCCATACTTTAGTCCTATAAAGGGATGTCCACCTTGGAGTCTTTAGGTCCTTATATAATGTCAAATGTTTGGGTCGATGGAGAGGAGGGAAATTGGGCAACATTCAGAGGCTCTTGGACTGCCCCCCTTTTCCTTCCCTTTTCCTTTTTTAGTGGCCCTAGGAAATCCAAGCAAACTTTAAAAAAAAAATACACATTCTCAGTAAATGTAATTTTATGCCATAATGCAGTTTCATTAAGTGTCTTTTATAGCTGACCAATGATTAATTTATGATATCTCTGGGAGGGGAGTTACATTCACATAAAACCCTGTATAGACCCAAGGGTCTTTGATGGTTTGGTTGGCTGAAGAGAAGCTCTTTTAATTCTTACTTGTGGCACATTATGCATTCTTTATCAGAATCATTACATTAGTTATTTGAAGCACACTGTCCTGATCCTACTAATTTTTTCATTTTGGTTCGTCCTACCCTTACCCCTCCCCCCACCCCCCCCCACCTGTATACACAGTTCCCTTCTCCTGTTGCACTTGTGAATTTTTGGTAAACAGTTGGGATTGATCTTTAGAAATTCCACCTGAAAATACTCTCCTCGCCATATCGGCGGTTTTTAAGGTTGTACTTGAGTCCTGTTTTCCCAGAGGTCTTTGCAGTGGGTACCACGAATTACATTTGCTACGCTCACTGTCCTTAGCTCGTTTGCCAGATGTTTGTAAAGAGAGCTCTTAGCTCTTTACTTGGAGACGCAAAGAATATGAAAAGTCAAGGCAGCTAACAAGCACATGCTTAGGATTAGTTTTATGAGATGATCTTTGACTAGAGAATGTTACGTGAAGCTGCAAAGGCAAAGATGTTTTCAAATCCAGACCAATAAGAACACGACCTCCCAAATATCCCATAACTGTATACTTTTCTCTAAACTCCCTCTTAAAAGCTTCTTTAAAAGAGCAGTAGTGCTTTGTCTACTTCTTAAAAATCTCCACGCCACTATGTTTTATTTTACGTCAAAGAAAATATTTTATCTATGTAGCGCTTTCCCCCAGAGACCCCCCCCCCCCAGAACCTCAGATATGGTCATTTATAGCCTAATAATAGCAGAATTTACGGGGTATGTTACATCATGCACAGTAAAGTCTCCGGAAACGGATTTTCTTTGATGTGCTTGGGTGGAGGAGATCACTATGTACACGCTGTCCAACTAGAAAGATAAAACGACGCGATCACGATAATAACGGCTGATCTTCATAGTGTTGGGTGGTAACGTGCTCTGCTTGAAAGAGACCATCACGTGGGCTGGTCCCAGGGCCTTTCTGAGATTGTGTGGGGCAGGATGACGCAGCTTTCATTCGAGCCTATCCAATGTGGAGCAGCCCGTGCAGCCGTCTACACGTTGGATGCCTTTTGAAGTTCTGAGGGAGGAAGAGTTATAAATTAAGTCCAGTTGGTACTTTATTTTCCTTTCCATTTATTATTTTAAACAAACAGACAGGGACAAAACCTCACCAACTCTTCGTGGATCTTGGCTTCCCCCCAGGTGGCTTCTCCGCATCCTGATGCCCTCCGTGTGTTCCTCACTTCCCCTGGTTAATGAGGCCCCGGGCAGGGGGTGGTGGGGGGGTGGGGAAAGGCAGTCAGAATAGGGCGGAGGATGTGGTGGGAGCCGCAGGCTGGTCGCCGGGCTCCTGTCTGCTCTGGGCTTTGTGAAACGTGGACTTCTTTTAAATATTTACTCAAAGTTCCGAAACAGTAAAGAGGACGGATTGAATCTAGGCAGTTGGAAACTGAGTTGGTGGGGGCAGGGGCAAAGTAAGCAAGGCCTTGAGGAAAATATGATATGGGTGTGTGCTTGTGGGAAGCCATTTGGGGAATAAAACATTGGTGAGTGAGGTATTGGCGAAAGGGATTTGAGGAGATAAGGCCAGATTATGGAGGTTCTGGGCTTTCACTTGAGTTCAGTGAATATTAAGTGCGTATCTGGGCCAGGCAAATGTGCACAGCCCGGGGATTCAAAGAAGATGCTATCTTTGCCCTCAGGGGCTCTCAGCCTGGCAGGGTGCCAGACAGTTAAGCATATAATTTCAACATAATTTAATGAATCCAGGGCAAATGATATTCCAGACTGTTGTGGAAGACAAATGGGAAGGTTAGCCTCCTGTGTAGTCATGGAAGACTTCCTGGAGGAGGGGTGCCTGCATTGCTTCTTGAAGAGTGAGGAGTTAGTTAATCAGGAGAGGAATGGAGAAGGGAATGCCAGGCCAAGAGTCAGCAGGAACAGAGGCAGAGTGCTTTGCAAGGACCCGGGGCACCGCGGCAATTTGAGTTTTCAGGCACACGGTGTGCAGGTGAGAGTCGGAGGGGCAGGTAGGAATGTCTTCTTCCTTCCCTGTACCGCGGCAGAGGCCGTCACTTTTGCCCTTCCTCAGATGCCTCTTCTTTACCAGGCCAGAGTGTTTGCATCTGTAAAGCAGATCTGATCATGTGATTGCCAGGTTTAAAAATCCTTCCTGGCTTCTACTCCTTATAAGATGAAGCCCCTGATAACCTCTCCTAGCAGTGCCAGACTTCCTGTAGGTTCCACTCCTTCCTTTCCCCACCCCCCCCCCTCAGGCAGAGAAGACCCATATGGGCCACACATCTATGTACAGACACGCCCTGTCCCCTGCCCCGCCCCCTGTCATTGGGCTCACCCCTTCTCATCTGTGATGAAGGGGGTAGGGATTACTTTTATCAGGAGGCTTCCCTTGACTCCCTTCCCACTCACTCCAGCAGGGACCTCTTTTATCTGCCATAATTTCGGGGTCTCTTATTGCTCTCATCACATTATTTTATAATTATCGCCTTGTGCATAAGGTTGCTCTTAGTCTGAAAGATGAGCTCCTGAAGGTCTTCTGTCCTCTTCACTGTGGTACACTGGGCTCTTCTTTGTGTGGGCCCCGCCCCCGCTCCTTGACGCCAGCTCTGGCCCTCCTTCCCTCAGGCCTTCCCTTTTTCATTCCCAGCTAACATATCCTCTCTTTGACCTCACTCCTGGTCCTCAGGGCCCATGAGTTTATTTACCAGGGCTCTTACCTCAGGCCACCATCATGTATGATTTCAGTGTAACTCCATGAGGTAAAGTTGTACATATCACCTGTTGGATGGATGAGTGAACACACCCTGAGAGAGGTTAAGTCAGTTTTCTAACATCACACAGCCGGTGAGTGGTGGAGCTGGGATTTGACTACAAACTACTACCAACTACTAGCCACTGGGCTCTGTTGCCTTTTGATAAGACTTTTGTGAATCAGATTGTGTTTTGCTTGCTGATTAATCATGTGATCCGTGGTTTTATAGAAAATTGAAATTAGATTTTAAATTATTTCCATAACTTGAATTTTTTGGCTTGGTTTGATAGGAAGTGTATCCATTATAAATTGGAGTGAATTTTATGACGTGTGAGTTCTCTCTCAAAGGAAAACAAAACAAAACAGATTCTCTAAGCCTTAGCTGGGTGTTCCACCCACTAGTTAACTCCAGTGCAGTCTCTGTCGCTAGCAGGATTCTCCTGAGAAGGTTAGGTTGTAGTGCTTGGAAAATACTTCAACTTGCTCTACCAAGAAGGAAAAACTAATGATCTTTGAGGTCAGACCTTGTAATGGACAAATGACCAAATGCTGTGATCAAATGACTGAATGGTAGAAAATATTTTTCTAGGGGTATTGGGTGTGGCAGGAATGTGCTTGTCATCGTTTTTATGTATCACTTATTCATCTGTTATTTTTAGCATGAGGCTTCCTCCCCTCCCCTCCCACTTTCTACAGCAGACCATAATCTTTCTGAGCTCATTAAATAAATATAGCTATATTAGCAATATTAAGGAGGAAACTTTTGTACTGCTTTTGTGACAGTGCTTAAGTGGGGGTTTTCTTCCTTAATGTTGTTCTTTGTGATTTTTTCTTTTGCAGTGGAAGTTAATTCCTTACAGTGAGTTTTCTTCATGCCATTTTTCTGTTTTGTGCAGGATGTTAGAAGAAATAAAAGCTCAATCTGCATAGAATTTGAGTTTTTATTTTCATGTCCTGATATTTATTTTAAAAGATAAAGAAATGTCTAGGGACAATGATCAGTGTCTAAGGAATTTAGAAAAGGGAAACACAGCCACGATTAAGGGACTTGATTTTGGGCATTTTAGTTTTTGATAATGTTAGAAAAAAAGTCTCCAGAAATTCCCTGATAAATGTGATGTCAGATACCATTACTGTGTTAAATGATGATGGTGATTAAAATTTACCGAGGTAGCATTGTAATAGCTACAAAACTGTCTTCTGTTTCTCTGCCTTTATAAAAACGTATCTTTATCTCCTCCTTTGTCTCATCTTTGAGGGGTAACTGTAAAGTATGTTTATCTTTTTAGTTAACGTCACTTAAAATTTGGGCTGAACTCGCACATCAAACCTGGAAGGAGACTGAAGGCAAAGTGTTCCGTACGAATGGGGCACCCAAGTGAGAGGGTAGATAGTCTCCCTTCCACATGGAATGCCTGGGGATTTGGGGGAGAAATAAAGGCGACAGTTGGATGAAAATTTACAGGAGAGTTGCCGCAGTGGGTGCTGAATGGCATGCAGACATCTGCCTTACGAGTGAGAGGGCCTGCAATTCAGGGGCTGCTTTCCAAGTGCTTGATGGTAGCTTCTCCACACATGCTGCTCACCTCAGGATCTGCTCTGGGCCTTTGCGGGTCTGGAAGGGCTGGCTCGTTACGGGGCCCTGGTCAAGTCACTTCCCTCTGGGGCTTCAGTTTCCTCCGCTGAGAAACGAGGGTGCGGTAATTGCAAGCTCATTGCCTAAGTCGGCGGACTTTCTCAGTGTCACAGGGTCTGTTTTGGACTCGTGGATCAGCCTGTCGTCTTCCCCCTTCCCTCCAAGTAACCCGAGCATGTGAATCCATGCCCTCCTAATACTTTTACCTGGTATTCTCCCAATTCCTTTCCTACAACTTGGGTGAGTCCGTGGAAAGAAAAATGGAATATTTCATTGTTTCTTATCCAGCCACAAATCCTCATTTAAAAGAACCACAGCCTTCCAAACAAGAGAAATATTGTCTTTAGATATGGAATAGATGTGACTAATGATGACTGACTCTGCTACAGGAATCTGTGGAGCTGAAGGCTGTATCAGCCAGAGTTCTCCAGAGGAACACAGCCAGTGGGATGTATGAAAGAATATGTATAAAGAGGTTTATTATAACGAACGTGATCATGTGACTGTGGAGGCACGCAAGTCCCATGATCTGCAGCATCGGCAAGCTGGAGACCCTGGTGGGCTGATGGTGTCCTTCCCATTCGAAGGTTGGCAGACTCAAGACCCAGGATGAGCTGGTAGTTCAAGTCCAAAGGCAGGAAAGAAGCCAGTATCCCAATTTGAAGGTCACCAGGCAGGCGGGATTCTCCCTTACTTGGGGAAGGGTCAGCCTTTCTGTTCTTTATTCAAGCCTTCACCTGATTGGACGAGGCCCACTCATATTGGGGAGGCCATCTGCTTTACTCAGCCTACCCATTTAAATGTTAATCTCACCCAAAAACACCCTCACGGAAACACCCAGGATAACGTTTGACCATATAACTGTGGACACCCCGTGGCCCAGTCAAGTTGACAGACACAGAATGAACCATTTCAAAGGCTGAGTCAGGATGAACGTGGGAAACGTTGTTGAAATGGAGAAGTCATCAAGTCCCTTCTCATTTACATTTTTTATGAAATTCAATTTTAAAACGACCTCTACAATGTAGAGTATTGACTGAGATAGTAGTTCTCTTGAAGCATCATCACATATGTTAGGGACCGTCTTCATGGTGTCTGGGTCTCCCAACGACGTAAGCGTCTGAATCCATTTCTTGTCATGAATTTAACTGCATTTTGGGTGGAAATGTCTAGGCTGACGATGATCACAGTGTTTCTGACAAGATTTTAAGACTGCCTGGGTATCACTGAGCCGGTGTGGTCTTCACTTTCCAGTGGTGTTTTGGTGTGGAGTCACATAAACACATTAAAAACAAAAACAAATGTTGGCAAACTGCAGAATTCAGTGAAAATAAGAGTTTCGTCTTCCCTAATCTCTCACGATTGACCTAGACCCAGATTTTATTTATTTATTTTTTTCAACGTTTTTTATTTATTTTTGGGACAGAGAGAGACAGAGCATGAACGGGGGAGGGGCAGAGAGAGAGGGAGACACAGAATCGGAAACAGGCTCCAGGCTCCGAGCCATCGGCCCAGAGCCCGACACGGGGCTCGAACTCACGGACCGCGAGATCGTGACCTGGCTGAAGTCGGACGCTTAACCGACTGCGCCACCCAGGCGCCCTGACCCAGATTTTATTTTACTTCTTATTTTTGTCTTGTTAATCCACCGTGGATGGCATGGGCTTCTTTTTCTTGGAGTATCCAGTGCCCCATTGGTTTTCTTTCCTCTGATGCTTCCACCCCCAACAGAGCCTCTAGAGATGACCTCATAAACGGTTTCACATGGAGGTATAAATGAGGGATATGCTTTAATAGACTACCCAATCTGGAAACATCTACATGTTATTAGAAGACAAAAGAATGCATCTGTAACTGTGGATTTTCAGGAATCCGCTAGAGAAGATATTTGAGAGGCAGAACTGGGAGTATAGTTTTCACTGTGCCTCACAGCTTCTGGTAGCCGTCAGCTCATGGTCGCATAATACCTTTTCGTTACTTCTGGAATCTAGAATGTGCTCGTGTGGCAAGCTCGAGAAGAGATTTGCAGTTTCAATTTGGACTGTCCTGTTAGTCTAGAGCTGTGGTCCTCACTAAGGCTATGAACCAGGATTGTTGGAGTTTGAAATGGGCTTCACGCTTAATGAATAGACTCTTCAGGTATATGGCCTGGACGTGTTCATTTTTAAAAGCCAACACATCATTCTGGTTTTCACTGACCCCAGGAGGCTATCGCATCGCTAATAAGGATGTGCAGAAGCTTAAACAGGTTAAATTCACTATGGAGATTGAGAATTTCAGAATACTCTGGGACTTTGTTGTTTTGTTGACACACCATGATGAATCAACAAATTATTTTAAATCTTGTAGCCATTGTGTTTCTTTCTTTTTTAAAAGAATTTTTTTAATGGTTATTTTATTTTTGAGAGAGAAAGAGCATGAGCGGGGGAAGGGCAGATAGAGGGAGACAGAATCCAAAGCAGGCTCCAGGCTCCAAGCTGACAGCACAGAGCCTGACGGGGGGCTCCAACTCACGAATGGTGAGATCATGACCTGAGCCGAAGTCGGATGCTTAACCAACTGAGCCGCTCAGGCGCCCCTCATCGTGTTTCTTTCACGGAGAGGAGGTATACGGTGACCTTCTAGAGGTACCCATCCAGAGGACTTGGAGGGAGTCTGGAGAAAAGCCAGACTTTGTAACTGCTTTTCTCTCCGGAGAGACCGCAGTGAGCATAGTGTTCAGTGTTGGAGATCTTGCAAAATACCATTTACCCAGTATTAAGGATTGGCCTTAAAGGAAAGTTTGCTGTGCATAGTTAAAATCTGCTTGGATGCCTAACATGGCCAAACTAGAGAGGCAGCTGTTGCAAACGAAGTGACATGTGAATCTTAATGACAAGCCTTTGCTGCAGACCTTCTCCTGTATGTGGCGATGGCTCTGGCCACCGTTGGAAGGCCAGCTTTCTGCCCTGCCGCTGAGTCTGGTGTTGGTGAGCGACTAGAGCCTTTTTCAAAGGTGATACGCAAACAAAATGTGTTCTGATCCTTGGAAGAAGGGGGAGTGCCCCCCCCCCCCGAATTTGAATATGTTTCTTTACCAATTCATAAGTTCAATTTTGAAGAAGCACATAGAAATTTCAGTTGTGTAAATAATTTAGATGTGTTTTAATTTATTCAGATGTATATTTAAAAACAATTTTTTTAAGTTTATTTATTTTTGACAGAGACAGAGTGTGAGCATGAGCCGGGGAGGGGCAGAGAGAGAGGGAGGCACAGAATCCAAAACAGGCTCCAGGCTCTGAGCTGTCAGCACAGAACCCGACACGTGGATTAAACTCACAAACCGTGAGATAATGACCTGGGCTGAAGTCAGACGCTTAACCAACTGAGCCACCCAGGTGCCGCTTATATGTATGGATGGTGATTATTCTCTATACACTTAAAAATAGGAGTAAAAGCTCTCTTTGTCTTTATCCCCGAAGTCCATTGGCTTTCTTTTTTTTAATGTTTATTATTTTTGATAGACAGAGTGTGAGAGACAGAGAGCGAGGGAGATACAGAATCCGAAGCAGGCTCCAGGCTGAGCTGTCAGCACAGAGCCTGATTCAGGGCTCTGAGTCACCCAGGATCCCGCCTATCCCCCATTTGTTTCTTATTATGTTGAGTCATTTATTCAGAATGCACAACACTGTGCTGTTGTGCAAAGTCACTGTGTCCATTATCCAGCCTCTGTGTGCAATTCCATTAATCTGGTTGAAGATCACAGGCTGTAAATGTGCAGGGAAATTAAAGTGAAGTAACTGGCTTACGGGTGTGCCTCCTGCCATAAGTTGCCATGGGTCAGGGTGCCGGAGTTCAACAAGGGTCTTGCTGTCTCGGCATGTGTGGTTTTGTATTGGGACCCCCGGCTTTGTTTTGTTCTTGCCCTCCTGATGAGGTACAGTGCCGTCAGACCTGGCGTGTTTAGGCAGGAGGGCTTGAGATGGGGTGAGCAGGGAAGGCTGATTTCAACCGTGTGGCACCTGCTGAAACAAATTTTTCCTTGGCGGTTTGTGAAAGGCATCCTATTTTCACTTGGATCCACGAAAACTTCTCATTTTAATTTAAGTTACCCCCGTTCTTTCCAAAACAGATCCAGCAGTGGGAGCAGAATCTGGAAAAGTTGCACATGGACCTGTTCAGGACGCGCTGCTACCTGGCCAGCCTCCAAGGCGGGGAGCTGCCCAACCCCAAGAGCCTCCTTGCTGCCGCCAGCCGCCCCTCCAAGCTGGCCCTTGGCAGGTTGGGCATCTTGTCCGTTTCTTCTTTCCATGCTCTGGTAAGCTCCTGGGAAAGGCTGTTTCAGTGGCTTTCGGGGAGAGTTGTGGATGCTCACCTTTTCCCAGCTGGTTGCAGTTCAGCTGTCCTATGACTTGACCCAGTAACTGACCAGGGGCCACCCTGGGCCGGACACTGCGGGCCTGGAGGGCGGGAGGCATCCTGCTGTCAAGAGCCCTGGCTTCTCCGCTGTTTCTTCGAGGAAGCCAGCCACTCGTAGACCATGATTAAATATTCGCATCTGCATCTGCCTTTCTGTCTGGTAGGCTTCGTACCGTCAGGAAGGTAGAAAACCCTGAAGAACAGCAACAGGTGTGTGAAGAATTCGAGGACTAAGTGAAGCGTATTTTGTTTGCGCTTCCCGGAGCCTCTCTGGGTTTTCCGAAATGGCCTCTGGGCGGCTGGCTTCTGTGGCGAGTACTGGCTCCCGCCTGGGGGTCTGCAGATCATTTTGCCCACTTGCTGCCCACCCTGGAGAGATCTGAAAGTGGTAACTAGGTTCGTGTTGTCCAGATAAGAGGCATCTGAAGGGCGCATGCGTTTCTGGTATGTGAGGCATGCGGTAGCTTTCGGTGCTGGTCAGGACACAGGCTAAGCGAGCAAGGTTTATTCCAGTTCAGGCAACGGTGAATCCTGTCCCCCAAATAATGACATTTTAAGATTTTTTTAAACTGTGTTTTTAATTAGGTATGTTCTCGAGATGACTCTGCTCTCCGGAAGAGAACACTCTCCCTGACCCAGCGAGCAAGAAACAAGAAGGGCATATTTTCTTCGTTAAAAGGACTGGACACGCTGGCAAGAAAAGGGAAGGAGAAAAGACCTTCCGTAACTCAGGCGAGTTCCTCGGTACGGGAGGGACAGCAGACTTAGTGGAAAATCCTTGATAGTCAGCACATCATAAATGTTCATCATCCATTAAGAATGAGATAAAAGTTGACTCAAAGGAATGCAGCCGTTAGCCCGGGCTTTTTCCAAATGACAGCACGCAAGTGGCTCGACCTCTTTTTGGCGCTTCTGTAAAGGTATTCACGCCTTGCTCACACCTGCAGCGCCTGGAACTCAAAAATAACACTAATCAGAAAAGAATTCACACTCTTCATTGCCTTTAGAATTTTTTCCCCCCGCATAAGAGTTTCTATTAAAACAAACACGTGAAATTAATAATAGACTAACGGCAACCAAATTCTATCGATTGTGCCACTCTTCTCACTTCATCTTTATGAAACAAAGTAGGCATTTTGTTATCACATTTTATAGATGAGTAGCCAGAGACCTGCAGAGGTGAAGTCACTTCCTCACGCTTGTTCGCACAGCGCCCGCAGGCCAGGGCTGGCCTTGACCTACCTGGATCCAGAGGTCTGCAGCATTGGGCTATTGCAGCCTGCTTATTGACCAAGCAGGGCACCTGTTCTAATATTTTAAAAATAATCTGAGCTCCTCTTGCTGAAATGGGGCCTGTGCACAGTGAAGGTTTTTAGAACATTTTGAATATTCCTGTCTGAAACATTTCCTAATGACGTTAATATGGTATAAGATGTTGGATTTTATATTGCAGGTTGATGTGTTTTTAGGATTATTATTTTTTCCAAGACTATTGAAAAGATGAGTCGTCCTGTGATATTCTGATCATTTCAATGAGAAGGAACAATGTGATTAAGGCTGACAAAGTTTTGTTTTTACTTTTAGCATGTTGTTATTCTGAATATGCTTCCGGTAACATCTTTATAATGTTCTATGGATATTGGATTGTGTATCCTAGTTTTGCGAATTGCATAAATAACCCATAGAACCCGCTCCTTTGACCTGTTCACAGCCCTGAAACAATAAAGGAGGAGGGGGTTGGGCGTGGTTAGGTTGACCTAAGGGGGCGGAGACACATGAACCTTCTGTCACATGGCCTCTGTTTTACATACTCCCATACAATCTTTATATACTCCTGTATGATGGAAAGAGTGTCACATTTAAAGTTTGTGGTTCGACTTGTTCTTTAATTGCAAAGTTCTCTTGTGTTGGTTATCAAGGGAAAAATATTTCTTTGTTATCGATGGTAGTTCAACAGTAGACCATTGGTTAATGCTGGGCTAAATTTTTGAATTGAACTTCTGTGAAGTTTAAATAATGTTATTTGAGTCAAATTTTGGCTTTAGTCAAGACAGTCAATTCTGTTTTGTTGTTTTTTTTTTTTCAACGTTTATTCATTTTTAAGAGAGAGAGAAACAGTGTGAGTAGGGGAGGGGCAGAGAGAGAAGGAGACACAGAGCCAAGGGTCCTTAGCTCTGAGCTGTCAGCACAGAGCCTGACATGGGGCTTGAACCCATGAACTCTGAGATCATGACCTGAGCTGAAGTTGGATGCTCAACCGACTGAGCCACCCAGGCTCCCCAAGACAGTCCATTCTATGTAATGATGATAAATAGCTTGATAACTTGCTTATTTTTCTTAAATGTTGACATGTAACTAACTATATATGAGCATAATATGGTCTTTACTCCATCATACGCGATAAATGTTCTTAATGTAAGATTTCTTGAGAAAAAAGCATTTAAACATGTTTTATTTATTTACTTATTTTCTTTTTAAAATTTATTTTAATATTTAAATTTTAGTTAACATACAGTGAGTCAGTACTGGTTTCAGGAGTACAATTCAGTGATTCCTCACTTACATACAACACCCAGTGCTCGTCACAAGTGCCCTTCTTAGGGCACCCACCTAGCCCATCTCCTGAACATGTTTGTTTCAAAAAGATACGAAATTATGATGTTTTTATTTCTATAACTGAATGAAATAGATGTGCTGTAGGTATCCATTTAAATGGCCAGTCCTTTAAAGTTTATTATTTTACTACAAAATCTAGAAGACAAAAATTAGAAAATAAATTGTTCCTTGTTCCTCTACTGAAATACAACCCCTTTTATTTACCTCTTTTAATGTTTTTGATTTGAGAGAGAGAGAGAGAGAGAGAGAGAGAGAGAGAGAGAGAGAGAGAAAATCTGAAACAGGCTCCATGCTCAGCACAGAGCCCTATGCGGGGCTTTATCTCACGATCCTGGGATCGTGACCTGAGCTGAAATCAAGAGTTGGATAGGTGTTCAACCAACTGAGCCACCCACCTCCAAACACAACCACTTTTAATATTTAGCTGTATTTCTTTACAGTTTTTGTTCTGTGCACATTCGGAACATAGTTACAAGCTTGATCATGGTGGTTTTGTGATCTCAGCTTTGAGCTCTGTTTCACATCTTCAGAAATGTGTACTGCTTGGTTAAAAACAACATCAAGAAGATTCAGGATTACTTGAATAATATATGGCATTATGGGAAAGTGAAATATATAACCGTATGGGAAGTAAAAAAAAAAGACAACGTTAAAGTTAAAACTTTAAATGTAGCACAGTTAACACTTAGTATAAATTCTGATGTGAAGATCCTGTAAATATTATGGAACTTAAAATTTTAAATACTGAAAAGGGGTAGCTGCCAAATGAACATTGCAGCGCCATTTCATTTGTCTCCCCACCCCGGCCTTTTCCTGTCCATCAGATATTTGAACGAAGTAGCAGTTAAGGATTTTCTGGAATTCTGCCATCTCAAAACTCTGTAACTCCCGTGAGGGAAATGTGCCTGTAGGGGGCAGCCATCTTGTTTTACACCGGTGATGCGAATGCCAAGGTTAGTGGGCAGTGCCAGTCCAGAATCTTTATGTGAATCTGTTGAAAATAAATTTAGTATTCAGATGGTCTCTAGTGGGTAAATAAGAAATGTTCTCAGAGTGCCAAGTAATTTTGAAGATCTCTCAATTCATGGAGAACCTCTCTTTTTTTTTTTTTTTTTTTTTTTAATTTTTTTTTCAACGTTTTTTATTTATTTTTGGGACAGAGAGAGACAGAGCATGAACGGGGGAGGGGCAGAGAGAGAGGGAGACACAGAATCGGAAACAGGCTCCAGGCTCCGAGCCATCGGCCCAGAGCCCGACGCGGGGCTCGAACTCACGGACCGCGAGATCGTGACCTGGCTGAAGTCGGACGCTTAACCGACTGCGCCACCCAGGCGCCCCTGGAGAACCTCTCTTGAAAATGGCATGGCTAGACTAAAATCAAAATAGCGACTTTCACTTATGCATCCTGATGGCTCAGCAGTACTTACCTTGTTTGAGAGTGTAGTGAATCCAAAATCGCATTTGCCCCTCAGGGTTGTCAGAGATCTGCACAGATAGTACTTCCATGCTGTGGCTCACCAGGTGCCCCCAGTGGAGAGCAAAGGGTCATTTCTAGTCTCCAGAATGGCTCGACTGAACGGTGGCTCAGAACCGTTCCTGAATGGGATTGTGGAGTAGGGTAAAGGTTGTCTGGATGAGTGTATGCTTTTTCTCTGTTTCTGTTTCTGTTTTCAAATTCCTACCTTCCCCTCAAAGCTGTGTTTTGTGTTTACGGAACGGTTGCTCTGCCACCGTCACCAGATCACTTCATGTTGGGTTTTACGGCCAGTGAACCTCTAAACTATTTGTTGAGGCTGAAACCCGATTTCAACAGGCTTGGGCAATCTTAATACGCTTTTGCAGAAGTAGGAAGTGTTATTTCAGTCACTTAATTGGGATCGTTCAGTCGATTGACAGTTCGACTAGACAAAACCGAGAAATGGTTGAGTGTTACACTGTGGATGGGTCCCGAGGGGAGGGGTAAGAGAGGTGCTTTCTGGTGATCCTCAAATCCTACGACACAGACAACTCCCTCTTCTGCCTTCGGGTGAGTTCGGTTCCCACTGCGGGCCCCAGGGCTGTTGAGGATGCTGTTGTTGTTGTCGACCCTGCTCCCAGCGGGCTGCTCCGCCTGAGGTGTCCTCAAATGGGACAGAAAACGTCCGCCCAAAACCCCACTCCCCTTGACCTCCCATTCTCAGAGGTCAGGGGCTGCAAGAGGGGGTGGTGTGAGAGGGCACGGCCGGTGCCAGGGGCCGTGTCGCTGCGTCGTTTCTCTCTGTTCCCAGTGCTCTCCTTTTGCTAGATCTGAGCAGCCGTGGGGCCACAAGGATGCCAAATCCAGATCTTCCTTTTTATAAATCGCGTCATCAAAACGTCACACTTCTGTAAACAAGTGTCAGGAAACAACTTCCGTTCCCTGCCCCTTTACTTCTATACCCATGTACAGCCTGTTTCAAAATCCAGACGGAGTCACCGTCCTCCTTTTTTCACTTGATTAAAAAAAATTGTATCGCCATTACAGGTTTCCCCACTGACTGAGAGTAGGGGATTCCTGTGAAACCTTCTGTAAGCGGAAGTGTCCTAAAGCAGAGAGGCAGACACGATTAATTTACATGGAAAAAATGTTGAGCATTCCCAGACCTCAAAAATAACCTCTTAGGCTTTTCGGATACCTTCGGGCACATCTTGCTAAAGGATGTGCAAAATAAACGGAGGTAGAGCTCAGATGCCCCCAGACACGAGACCGTTCACTGCTCAGGTGCCGAGTGTAGCTCCCAGGGAAGGAGGCTGGTGGTGCCGCTCTTGCTTGTGGGGTGTGCGTCCTGTCTCTATAATGGCTTCTTGCAAAGCAGACACTGAACGCGTTTTTGCTTTTTGCCTGATTTCATCAAAGTGAAAATCTATAGATTCCTTTCAGTTAGCTGTAACAGGTACACATATAGGTCTCGCATGAAAGCAAAGTAGCACATTGTGAACTGTGGAAAAGCGGGAGACACCTGTGTTTCCTTGTTTCTCACTACCTTTAACCCTTAGTGATATGACCCAGCCGTGTCTCCTGGGGAGGCTAGTAATAGGGACCCTTGCTCTGTATAGTTTATATTTAATGGTTCTATAGACATTCTTAGTCTGTAGCACCCTGCTAAGGGTATAGTATCGCTTAATGAATTTTCCTTTCCTCTATTAGAGAATTTTTTATTTTTATTATTAGATAGTGCGAGTGGAGAAAAGAGGCAGAGAGGGAGGGGGGGGGAGAGAGAGAGAGAGAGAGAGAGAGAGAGAGAGAAATATCCAAAGCAGGCTCTATGCACAGTGTGGAGCCTAGTGAGGGGTTCATTCCCAAAACCCCGGGATCATGACCTGAGCCAAAATCAATATTTGGCCGCTCAACCGACTGAGCTACCCAGATGCACCTGCCTTTTGCCTGTATTAGATGTAGTCCTTTAATAATAGTTGAGAAGTGTTTGATCTGTAGTACAAAAACCATAATATTAAGGTTGTATCTCTTCCCTCATTAAATAACAATTTAACGTTCTTTAGAAGTTAAGAAATTATATCACCAAAGCATTTTTTATTAACGGAACTTATGTCAGACTTTGAAAATAAATTTTGCTGGGGAGCCTGGGGGAAGGGTTGGTTCTTAAACGTCCGATTGGCTCAGGTCATGATCTCACAGTTCATGGGTTTGGACCGTGTATGGGGCTCTGTGCTGACAGCTCAGAGCCTGGAGCCTGCTTCAGATTCTGTCTCTCTCTCTCTTTGTCTGGCCCTCCCCCACTCATGCTCTGTCTCTGTCTTTCAAAAATAAATAAACATTAAAAAAAAAAAGAAATTTTGCTAAAAAAGCTATTGATGGTCAGAATTAAGCTTAGTGCTTATTTAAATTGGGCTCAAATTACCAAATGATCTTCTTGTGATTTAATTGCTAGGTCCCACCAGTGCTATCCTGGATGAGAGGCAAATATTCAGTCTGTTTTTTAAAGCATATGAGCTTAAACATTTATTCCTATTTTCACTAAAATTTGCCTCTGGCATAGGGACACTGAAAAAATTCTTTTGACTTCTACGGCTACTTTAATGGTGTATTTATCATTTCTGCGCGACAGTACTCAGATAATTAGGTTTAAATTGAGTTGCCGGTGGAATTAGAGATATTTGTATTTTGTGTCTCTGGGACTTAAAATTCTGCCTATAGCTAGTTGAATAACATTTCACTGGTTTTCCTCTGCTAATCATTCTTGGAGAGTATTTACAAGTTGCACATGTATTTGCATATAGTCAGTGTATCATGTCCATTAGCGGCACAGAAAGGCAGCCTCTCCTGAGCCTTGGTAGGGAGGGGTCACAGGCATTTTTAAATATTCCCGTCTAATTGGTGCATCCGGTAACAGTCCCAACACTGAGTCATCCTGATTCAAAATCTGGTAAGTTTGGAGTAAAGCCAGTCTTTTTTGAGCATTTTTGAAAGGACATTTTGGCGAGCCCAAAATGAAAGCCTTTCATAGAGTACTTTCTGATGAGCAATAACGAGTCGCAAGCAGTGTTCGAAGGGAGGTGTTTGTTATGGAGATAGTGACAACAGATCCCCTACTGGGGCTCTGGCCCACAGCTACCCCAGCAGCTTCACTGCAGAAATAGTGGACCCGGAGGCCTTGGCTGTCTGTCTTGGAAAATTGGCTTGGGCCGTCCCAACTCTCTGTGGCTGCGAGTGAATGAAGTATTGTCACATGAGTCATTAGCTCCAACGTTAGTAATGTGGGTTTCTTAAATGGAAAATGTGAATGAAACCCACTTACTCCTGAACATAACCTAGTAGTCTGTTGAAATAGAGTTAGGAGTGTGGAACCCTCCACAGCCTACATACATGTACAGATAGATAGGTCTTTGTTTGCTTTTCAGATCAACTGATGCTTGGGCATCGGCCCAAGAAGGAGATAAACACTTTTCTCCTCCATGACATTTTACCGTTATTAAGAAAACCAAGAGCATGTAACTCCTTTTGTGTTTTCTCCTCATCTCACTTGCTAATAGACTTTCCTTTTATCAGCAACTGTGGTAGAGGGCCCATTTGTGACAGCCAGATTGTGATTTTGCTACTCACTTCCCTTCAGTGATCCAAGTAGTAATTACAAGCCATTTGATCCAAAAGCATCTGCTGTGAGAACATGCGGAGTTTCAATTTTCTCTCCTTGAGGCACACTGAGCATAAGTAATTTGACATGTGCTTTCAGGACCATTAATGGAATAGTAATAATAAACGCTTCTGTAGAAGTCGCCTCCAAGGAAGGCAGACCTTAGCTAGTGGGTCTGTAGTGGCCATGCCTGTGGTTCAGTGATGATGATCCCATCATCTCGTGGATGGCCAGAGCTGACCACACGGTGGTCTGGGCCCTGGTAGCTCCCCAAGGTTTTGAAACAAAGGATGGATCTCAGGCAGTTCTTGACAGCGGCCATTGTCGAATTTTGGTGGTTAAGGCTACTAGGATGTGATTCTGCAGTCCCGACTAAATTTCAGAACAGTGCCTTTGCATTGTACCAGCCCTTTACAGTTTATGTGCCTTCAAACGCCATTCCTCACACCAATCTCCTGACCTCCCCATGAAGCTGGAAGGTTTTAGCCCCCCTTTAAATGTGAAGAAACGGAAGCCCAGAGACGTTAGATAAGCAGTCTACCCCGAGGCTGGGATTTGACCGGATTGATCGTCTGTTATAATTTTGCTATGTTCATCTTCTCCAGGAACGGGAAACCTTGAGCGGGCTAATTGGGAACTAGTTTTTAGTGGGGAGGATTGTGGGGAGAGCTGGGGGAGGAGGCAGGTTGGGGGTGCACAGCCTTGCTGGAGAAGCCGACCATGGGCTTCTGGATGAGTGGTTCAAAGGTGCACAGAGCGCCTCTGCAAAGGATAGTCTGGCAACAGAGCTTTCCAGATGGCTTAGTTTGTTTGCTTGCTTTCAAGATTCTCTGTTCGTCTTAGGAAAAAGAATACCGGAGAATATTTTATCTGGCTTATTGAAAGTAAAGCCATGTACATATATATTCTCGGCATGGATGGACAGCACTGACCCTTGAGGGAATCAGTTTAGTTTTCACTCCAAGTGGGCAAAGCTCACGACAACGTAGGAGGTCTGTAAACACCTAGCCTTTTCTTTTTTTCTCATTCTAATTCACTAATCAGCTCCATATTCCTGGTATTTCTTTGGAATAACCAGATTTTTACCTTTCTTCAACTGCATGTTTGAGGTTGTGTGTTATGCACAGGACAAAATTGCATTTGAATTTTCATTGCAGGATCTCCTGAGAGGCTAGGAATCTTCCAGAGCCTTGGCTTTGATAGGCATCATCTCTTCCATCATTTACTCAATCTTAGGTCAGTGGTGAGACTCGGGAAAGGATTCCATGGAGCAGCTGTAGGCACAAAGCCTTGTTTAATTGAATAGAATATGAATAGTCTGTCCTTCCTTCCACTTTGGCCTTTACCTGCAGCCTTTCTCTGGTCCAGGACTTCTTCCCCTTCAATAATCTCCTATTTCTTTTCTTGAAACTTAGGGAAGATTGAGTGTATAAATCTTGACACTGTATAAATAGGGCAGCTTTCACCTTTCAAGCCTATGTATGACTGTGAATTTCTAGTTGCATCCAGTTCAGTGCCCATGTGCTGGATATGTGGTGGATGCAGAATGTACTGTGTCAAGGGTCAAGGGAGACTCAGAGTTGGAAAGACAGCCTCTGCTCTCTGCTTGGGGATGTGAGAGTGGCCTGAAAATGACTGTCCAGTTAGCTGGGCATAGCTGACTGCTACAACAGGGATATAAAGACCGTAGACTCATTTTTAAAAATTAATTAGTTAATTTTAACATTTATTTATTTTTGAGAGACAGAGAATACAAGCAGAGGAGGGACTGAGAGAGAGGTAAGCACAGGCTCCAGGCTCTGAGCTGCCAGCACAGACCTCGACGTGGGGCTCGAACCCATGAACTGTGAGATCATGACCTGGACCAAAGTCAGATGCTTAAGTGACTGAGCCACCGAGGTGCCCCTATTCATTTAGTTTTAAAGTTTATTTATTTATTTTGAGGGGTGGGGGTGGAGAGAGAGAGAGAGAATGAATCTCAGGCAGGCTCTACACTGTCATCAGAGAGCCCAGTGTGGGGCTTGAACTCGTGAACCATGAGATCATGACCTGAACCAAATCAAGAGTTGGGCATTTAACCAACCGAGCCATCCAGGAGCCCTGACAGTAGACTCCTTTAATTGAGTAGAATTAGGGGTGGGAGGGAAGGGAGGAGGAGAGACTTCATTAGTGGTGGAGGGGGTAGCAGTTGAAACAAGGCTGAGGGATGTATGGGGTTCAGCCCTGAAGCTATGGGAAGATAAAGCAGGCAAAGGAAATGAAAATGAATAAGGTTCTGGAGGCAAGAGGGTGCTGGGAGTGTCAGGTGAGCCATTTTGTCCAGTTAGAACGGTAGTGTGTGGGTGGAATAACAGAAAAGAATCCAGAAAGGTTGTGTGTCCATTTCGTGGGGAGGTAACTGCCAGGTTGATATTTCTGTAGTGCAGTGGTGAGCACAGACTGCAGCCAGGTTTCTAGGTTTCAGACCCCCATAGTACCACCATCCCAGCTCACCGTGTGAGCTTGGGCTTGGGCAAGTTTCTAGACTTTGCTGAGCCTCATTTTCCTCAGCTGTTCCACAGAGGGTCAGGACAATGCATAGAGGGGTTGCATTGTTAGTAGTGAGCGAACTGATAGCATGTGAGAAGCTGATTCCATCCAGGGGCGCCTGGCTGGCTCATTCAGTAGAGCATCACGCGACCCTCGATCTCAGAGGCGTGAGTTCAAGCCTCATGTTGTGTGTGGAGCCTACTTAAAAAAAACCAAAAAGCTTCTTCCATCTGGCCCCGTGTAAGGCAGGTGCCCTGTGATGGACAGTGAAGGATGGGGACAAGAGGGCAGGAAAGTTGTGAGTTTGCATTTCTCGTGTGCGCCCCCCCCCCCCCCCACCTGTCGCTCTTCAGTTACATTTTTCCTGTTCTGCTCTAAAAGTGCAGGATTAAATTGCTTTGCAGGAGTACTGGACTTCCTTCCTCTTGGCCTGGCTTCTTGTGTGGTTTCTTACTCCGCAGTGACCTCTGCTGGGCTTTTACTTTGCTTCCGAGCAAGCGTGGTTTGAGAGGTGAGGTCTGTACCTTTAAGGCGGTACCTGCTCATTGCTGATGCACCTGGCTGAAGTCACTCCCCAGAGACACAGTATCCGGAGGTTGAATCAGAGAAGGACAAGCCATCTGTATGAGATAGGATCCTTCAGGGGAAAGCGGGTCCGTGCTGGTTTCCTGCTCCTTGGCTCCAGGCATCTATCTGTTCCTCTCTTTTTCTCTTTTGGTTTGGCACGTGAGGTGGATACTCATTCTGGGCTATGATCATCTTCCCAGAAAATGACAGATCCATGACAGACCTAGAAACGTCACTGTAAAGAAGAATACCACATTTTCCAAAAGGCAACACAGACAACTTGATTCTTCCTTTGCTTTTCTTAAACCTGTTCTTTTGAAATCTTTAATGTACCTATTCTACTTTTTTAATCCTGCGTTGGAGGAATTTTTGCTCTGAGGGTTTTGTTTTTTTTTTTTAATGCATGACATTCAAAGTAAAGTCATCCATTGATGATAACTTTAATGTATGATAGGTAGGATATAATAATGTGATCGTATTGAATCTATATGTAACATTTTCTAGTGCGTCGGGTACTTTCACATCTATATTTTTTTGCTTGCAAAATCTGTATTAATGAACTTAAGTAATTATATTATTAATATCCCCTTTTACAGAATAGGAGACAAGGCTCAGTACGTGAATGTCCTGTCCTACTATTAATTAAACGGTAGAGTGTGTAACTTGAACATCAGGTTTTTTATTTTTTTTTATTTTTTTTTAACGTTTATTTTTGAGACAGAGAGAGACAGAGCATGAACGGGGGAGGGTCAGAGAGAGGGAGACACAGAATCTGAAACAGGCTCCAGGCTCTGAGCTGTCAGCACAGAGCCCGACGCGGGGCTCGAACTCACGGACCGCGAGATCATGACCTGAGCCGAAGTCGGCCGCTTAACCGACTGAGCCACCCAGGCGCCCCAGGTTTTTTTATTTCTAATCCCCAAGTCTTTTCTACCAGGCTAGTGTAAGAACCTAACCAGAGGACAACATTTCCGAGTTGCTTAATAAATGTTAACCGTTTTTGTTTATAAATCATGTTAGCATGAGGTTATCAAATTACCATGATAATGGGGTCTAGGGAAGTAAATATCTTTGGGAAAAGCTTCCTTTTAAAGGTGCTATGTTTGGAGATGATGATTTTTAAGTGTCTAGATGTGAAATAACTGAAAGAAAGAAAAAAAAATGCCTCCAGGATTAGAGACTGATTTGAAAAAAGCAAGTAGAAATAAGAGAGAAGAGAAACATGCTTGGATTAAGTGCAGTTCAGGTTAAATTGTGGGCAGGCATCAGTGGCCATAAACAAGAGCATGCTGAAATTCACTGGGGTCAGGAATGCAGATTTCACAGGGCCCTTGTCAACAGGCAGTTCCAGACCCACGAGCGTGGATGCCAAGCCCGCTTGTAGCCACAGTGTCGTGTTCTAACTTGGGCTGAGTGGCACGTGGCTAGGACACCGGATGAGGAATCCATTGTCTTCCAGTCAGCCTTCCTGGGCTTCAGTTTTTGTGGGTCCAGTGATTGAAGAGACACCGGGCTTGTCCGTCCCAGAGGTTTAGGAGAAGCCAGACGTGGCAGAAGAACTGCGGCAGGGCTTTCTATAAAATACACAATGAATCCGAGGGACATTTTTTTAGTAGTGTCTGTCCTTTGTTTATCACATCTGTCTCTATTTCCTTGTGGTGTCTGAAAACAGGTTGATGAACTTCTGCATATATACGGTTCAACAGCTGATGGTGTTCCCCGAGACAACACATGGGAAGTCCAGACTTATGTTCATTTTCAGGATAATCAAGGAGTTACTGTAACGATCAAGCCAGAACATAGAGTAGAAGATATTTTGACTTTGGCGTGCAAGGTAATGGGTTTGGCTGCAGAACTGTGTCTCCGTAGAAATAATCGTTAATGTTGCCCTCCTATGCCAAAAGATTAACATCTGTTAATCAACATGCTTATTGATAGTCCTGTTTATTAACTTAATTCGCATTCTCCTCTTCCGTCTTTTAGCAGAATGAGTTGTTAGGTTATGGCCCCTTGCCTTCGTGAAGAGAACCTGAGCTGTTTTACTGAAATTTATATACGCCTTTAGAATTAAATGGAGATGTATTAGAATAATTTTTAACATCTAGAATAATTTTGAAGATGGTTGTTATTGAAATTCCTTAGAGACGCTGCTCTGGAAGAAAGTGGCATAAACTTGGAAGTAGTTTGATTTAATCCTAAACAGTTTTACCGAGTTTCTCCAGACTGAACAAGTAACTTGATACACCATTCACAGTTGCGGCCTGGAGATTGTCATGAGATGATGTTTCACTCATTATTCAAACTAGGTTTTCCTTCCGAAAAGAACATTTATGCCAAGTCTTAAAAAAACTTCTGAGAGAAGACTCCACGTCAGAGCAGGTGTTTTTAATCCACCAGGTGGCGTAGCAGAGCTGAGCTATTTTTAAGGTTTCAGAGAAAATGCCATCAAATACATGGTAAGAAAAAGCATGTAGACTTTGGTAACTCTTTACCAGGTACACAATAGGTGTGGATGATCTTTAATTTATTTATCTTTTAATTTTCTTGCTTTGACTTCAGCCTTAGGATACCATTTATATATGTAGCTTGCATTCTTATGAAAATTAATTTCCTTTCGCTCTGTCATGTAAGGTTTTTATTCAGACAGCCCACAATATTGCTTTATACCCACAACGTCAGTTATGAAGTTCATAAGTCTTCTAGATGCTAGAGGATGCCAGAAGCAGTAGTGGGTCAATTAGATCCAGTTACATAGGCCTGGGATCAATTCCTGAACGAACAAATGAGTGCGTGCATATACCCTTTCCTTTTGAAAAAATTTTGGAGTACGCAATCCTAATTCTGTGATTGTTCACATTTCGCAAATTAGTAATGAGAAACAACTTCAAGCTAGGTGAAACCAATGTATAAAAGGATAGTATTTGCTGAGATGGTAAGATCTATCAGGTGTATACTACCATAACTTCTTAAAAGTACATCTCCTGCCTTTAGTGACAAGCAGTGTCATTTAGAGAAAACCTCTTTATTAAAAAAAAATTTACTGTTTGTTTATTTTTGAGAGAGAAGGAGACAGAGTGTGAGTGGTGGAGGGTCAGAGAGAGAGGAAGACACAGAATCCGAACCAGGTCCAGGCTCTGAGCTGTCAGCATAGATCCTGACAAGGGGTTCGAACCCATGAACCGTGAGATCATACCTGAGCCAAAGTCAGACCCTTAACTGACTGAGCCACCCAGGCGCCCGTTTAGAGAAAACATTCTTAAAAATAATGATCTGTGGCTTCTTTCTTTTTTTGCACATTTAAATTTGAACTCTTATATATGGTTTAAACTCCACAAGCCACATACGGTATCTCCTTCAGGAATTTCCACTTTGATTTTGAATGAACCATGATGAGTTTAGAAAGAACATGCAAAATCTGAGTAGCTGTCATTTTCTTCACAGATGCGGCAGCTGGAACCCAGCCACTATGGCCTGCAGCTTCGAAGATTAGTAGACGAAAGTGTCGAGGACTGCGTCCCTGCGCCATACGAATGTATGCAAGAGCAGGCAAGTGGTGTGCATTTAGAAAGGCTTTAGAAAGGGAACTTTGAGCCCCATCCATGGCCTCTTGATTTTAGAAGTATGTGGTTGGGGGGGGGGGGGGCGGCGGCGGGGGCGGGTCTTCATTTGAATTTGGCATCTAGTTTGAAAATCATCGAAGTAAGTTTCCAAGACACCGTGACATTAAATTTTCTGATTTTGTTGTTTTCCTTTTGTAGGTTTATGATGAAATAGAAATCTTTCCCCTAAGCGTTTATGACGTGCAGCTCACGAAGACCGGCAGTGTGTCTGACTTCGGTGAGCCTAGGAACCCCTGTCAGGGAACCCCTGTCCATCCTTGCTTAGTTTGCCCCGGGATCTTGGACCTCATTTTTTAAAATTTATGTTTACGTTTTAGTGTAAACTATGACCGTGGTTTCTGAACTTCCTTTCTTTCCTTTCATCTCTGTTTATTTATATTGGGCTAAAAAGAGAGGCATTAACACTGGGGAAAAATGCCAAAGTAATTAAAAGGAATGATGAGTTTGAAATGATGGTGATTAAGAGTAACAACGAATCTCCTGCGTACGACGTGCTGTTCTAGGCTGAGTAACTTCTGATTCACCCCCCCCCCCCCCCCCCCCCCCCCCCCGTGTCTTTGGTCTCAACTTTTTACCTGCCTGGAATGCTGCCCCTCACGGTTCCCCTGCCCCATTTCCTCTTTTCTGTGTAAATCCACCATGCCTTCCAAGAACTAACTGGAGGTCTTAACTTTTTTTTTTTTTTTTTTTTTAATGTTTGAGACAGAGAGAAAAGAGAGTGGGGGAGGGGCGGAGAGAGAGAGAGAGAGAGTCCCAAGCAGGCTCTGTACTGACAGCATAGCACAGAGCCTGATGTGGGGCTCGAACCCAAAAACCATGAGATCATGACATGAGCCGAAGTCAAAGTCGGACGCTTAACCAACTGAGCCACCCAGACACCCCCTGAAGCTCTAACTTTCGTAAAGAAGGCTTATCTAATTGCTTTACCTTCAATTTAAAAATTAATAGTCAGTGTTACCCAAGTTACTTTGTAATATTTGATCCTTGCATTTCCATATGTATGTATTTAAACTTGGCTTTGAGCTCCTCATGGACTGTGCTCTTGTCTAAATGTTCATTTCAATATTTTGTTCTGTCTTTTACCATGGGCACTCAATAATTAGACGTGATCAGTACACATCTCCATAAAAGACTATTTCTTGTTGGATACGTTGATGTAATTTTTCCCCTTGAAACGAATCCACCTGATCAAATTCCAGTCATTATAATATGTTAATGTTTTCTTGTGATTTGTTCTTTGTTGTTTTTTTTTCTTTTAATTGATATAATGGACATGCTCTTTGTTTCTTAATTTACATAGTCTGTTTGACCAATGCTGTGTTGGTTTTCCCTTTGAAGCCTTCTTAGCATTTTGTCTGTGTTCTTTTGGCCTCCGCTCTACTTTATGTGGTGGGTATTTGTGAATCTTCTTTGTGTTTTGAATAACTGAGGGTACTTACAAAGATACCCTTTCATGACCACCATCTGCAAGGCTCTGCCTGAGGCACAGAGGAAACAGGGAAACGTCATTCTTTTTGTTGGCAAAGAACTCACCTTATTCTGGGACCTAGTCAGGGAAACGAGTGCTCCTAACTGTGGAATCCCAGAGAAGGGCACTCTCCAAGTGCGTTCTGAGGAGGAGCTGTCTCACCTGGGTTTTTGCATGTGGTCACATTTAGGGCACGTATGGTATCCATCCAAGTGATTTTTTACCTACTTAAAGTGCCTAACCCCATATAGAGTTGTTTCTTAACAAACATTTTGTATTCGAATTTTATTTATTTCAGTAAGAATATCCTCTGGTTTCAACTTCTAGAAAATTTTTTTTAAAATGTGGTGAAATACACATAACAGAGTTTACCACTGTAACCATTAAGCACGGTTAAAAATGACCATTCAGTGACAGTAAATACATTCACATTGTTGTGCAGCCATTAACATCGTCCATGTTCAGAGCTATTTTCATCTTGCAAAACTGGAACTCTGTACCTATTAAACAATCACTCCCCATTCCTCCTCCCCCGGCCCCTGCCCCCCACCCCCCACCATTCTGCTTTCTGTCTGTATGAATTTGCCCTGAGTACATTATATTGGGTGGAAACCTACAGTATTTGTTCTTTTGTGACCAGCTTATTTCACAGAGCATAACGTCCTCCAGGTGTGGCCCTGTTACAGCGTGCAGTGGAATCTCTTTCCTTCTTATGAGTGAATAATTCCTCTGTATGTCTACACTGCGTTTTGTTTTCCATTCATCTGGTGGGAGATGGTTGGCTTGTTTTCACCTTTCGGCTATTGCAGATAATGCTGCTCTACACGTGGGTAGATTGTCTCCGCTTTTTTTTTTTTTTTTTTTATAAATTTTTTTTTTTTTTTCAACGTTTTTTATTTATTTTTGGGACAGAGAGAGACATAGCATGAACGGGGGAGGGGCAGAGAGAGAGGGAGACACAGAATCGGAAACAGGCTCCAGGCTCTGAGCCATCAGCCCAGAGCCCGACGCGGGGCTCGAACTCACGGACCGCGAGATCGTGACCTGGCTGAAGTCGGACGCTTAACCGACTGCGCCACCCAGGCGCCCCTGTCTCCGCTTTTGAATAGGGTTGTGCGCTCATATTAAACCTTTAGATCTGACACGTTCCCCTTTTCCTGCCCCTGCTAGATAATCTGTGTTTTCAAATTACTTGTGATTTGACTTTCTTGACACTGTGTACTTGTGAGAATAGATGTCCAGGGGAATACTGCTGATTGAGTTGGAGAAATTAATTAGTGTGCTGAATTTAGACTTGTTTTTTTCTCTTCTTTTCACTCCTAGGGTTTGCAGTGACAGCGCAGGTGGACGAGCATCAGCATCTCAGCCGAATATTTATAAGTGACGTTCTCCCTGACGGCTTGGCATATGGAGAAGGTCCGCATGGCACGCGGTGTCTCTGTTCTCTCTTAGTTCAAAACTGTGGAATGCAGTCTGCCTAGGGAAATTTTCTTCTTACAGTTTTGTCAGAAAATGGTTTGTTCTAGAATTAAAAATAAAGTAAACTTAATAGTTTAATTGAAAAAGCATATGCGTAGGGCACCTGGGTGACTTAGTCGGTTGAGCGTCCAACGTCGACTCAGGTCACGATCTCACGGTTTGTGAGTTCGAGCCCTGCATCAGGCTCACTGCTGGCAGCACAGAGCCCATTTCAGATCTTCTGTTCCCCCCTCTCTCTGCCCCTCCTCCGCTCACACTGTCACATTCAAAAGTGAATAAAACGTTTTTAAAAATTAAAAAAAATGCATATGTATGTGCATAGAGTATTTGTGTGTGGGGGGTGTGTTTTGAAAGAGACTACGTACATATACAGAGACAACATATATATGTATACACACACGCACACACACACACGCACACACACGCACACACACAGACACATGCATGTGTACTTGGAGAAAGAAAGTGGAAGAAAACAAGTGTTATTTCACAGGGCATTTAACATCAGGTAGAGGAACAAAGAGCTTTCCTGGCTGGCTCGTTCGGTAGAGCATGCAACTCTTCATCTTGGGGTTGTGAGTTCAAGCGCCACATTCGGTGTAAAGCTTACTTAACCCCTGCCCCCAGAAAACCCAAAACTGTTCCTCCTCCTCCTTTTTTTTTTTTTTTTTTTAAATGTTTGTTTATTTTTGAGAAGGGAGGGTGGAGGGGCAGAGAGAAGGGAGGAGAGAGAGAATCCCAAGCAGGCTCTGTGCTGTCATTGCAGAGCCCAATGCGGTGCTCGAACTCACAAATCACGAGATCATGACCTGAGCCGAGGTGACGCTTAACTGACTGAGCCACCCAGGCGCCCCCACAAAACCGTTCCTTCCAACCCCAGTCTTGAGTGGGCTGAAATCTGTTATCAGTGGCATCCACATGCTGTACTCTTCAGCACTTTGTTTGAAGACCTCAGCGGAACGGTCCCTACGGACACATGGCTTGAGCTCGTAGCCGTCCTCCTCCTTCATGTTAAAATATCTCTTCCAGTCATCTCTTTTTTTTCTCCCTCTGTTTCCTCTTGCTTGTTCTCAGGGTTGAGAAAGGGCAACGAAATCATGACCTTAAATGGGGAAGCTGTGTCTGATCTGGACCTTAAGCAGATGGAGACCCTGTTTTCTGAGAAGAGCGTGGGGCTCACTCTCATCGCCCGGCCGCCAGACACAAAAGGAAACTTGTGTTCTTCCCGGTCAGACAGCGACTTGTTCTCAAAGGACCAGAAGAGTCTGCTGCCCCCTCCAAACCAGTCCCAGCTTCTGGAGGAATTCCTGAATAACTTTAAAAAGAATACAACCAATGGTAAGGCTCTGTTCCTCTCCCTTTCTTCATTGCTGCTATCAACAGTTGATATTTTGAAGCTGTAATTTTGCTTGTAAACTTAGGTTATTTAGGCTGTTCGAAGAGTGTTTTGTCACTTGTTAGGGGGGCACAGATGCCAACCAAGTAGATTTAATAAAAATTCCATGCATTGTAGAAATTGGAACACTTTCACGAAAAAGAAAATAAATTTCTGCACAAAATAGTATTCTTTAAAATCGCAGAAACTTTAAAAATCACCCACAGTGTTTTGTATTGTAATTGCTCTGTGATTGCAGATAAACAAAAGCCAACATAAATGCCAAAGTTGATTTTCTATTCAGTTGACTCTAAGGCAAAAACATTCTGCAGCAATCTCTTAGGTTCTTAGAAGAGTTGATACGATTTAATTCTCTGTCTCTTTTGTTAAGTACTGTTTTCTCAGTAAACTGCAAACTTTTTTTTTTTTTTAAAGGTTAAATTTTTTTTTTAATGTTTACTTTTGAGAGAGAGAGAGCGAGCCTGAGCAGGGGAAGGGCAGAGAGAGAGGGAGACACAGAATCTGAAGCACAGAATCCGAGCTGTCGGCACATAGCCTGATGCGGGGCTCGAACCCACGAACAGCGAGATCATGACCTAAGTGGAAGTCAGACGCTTAACTGACTGAGCCACCCAGGTGCCCCTAAACTGCAAACTTTTAATGTAGGCCATAAATTTTAAAATTTTGCCAACACTTAAAAATGAAAAACTGTATGCCGGTTTATTTTTCTAAAGGTAAAATTTCCATATGAGGAATTAATCTGAAGGTGTGGATTTCTGAGCTTATTATTCATGCGTACTTCATATGTTGCAGGCAAGTAAGTCAGAGGCTCCAGCTAATACTGAAAACCTGTAGTTTCCCTTTGTATTCCTGGGGGAAGCTGGTCAAGCCCCCACACAAGACTGAGCATAGGGTCTTTATTGTTATGTGCACACAAAGGAGTTTTTATTCTTAATTGCGGTGATAACAGATTTCCGACTGACATCTCTGCATGATTACCAGAAATGAATGAAAAACACAAAAAGAGGAGTTGTTCAGATTTAATTATAAAGCAAGTTTATTAGGTCATTTTTGGAACTAAAAAAATCAGATGTAAGATTTGTGATTCAATAAGGTGTAGAGTGCTTTCTCCTTCTCTCTTGGGACTGTACTCCAATTTAAAATGCCATTAAATTGACTCTTGGCATACAAAAACGGGTGTCATAAAGCAAAAATCATGATGGAACTAATTAATTACTTGGTTATATTAGGGCCATCACTCAGTGACCCTGGGCTCTGTTACAGGCCTGAGTGTTCCGTATAACACATGCCTATGTCCGTTCATTGGATTCATTATTCTTAAGGGATATGTTCACTGCCTGTTATATCTCTATGTATTTTATCATAATAAGAAATCATTGCAGAGTCTGTAGCACTTTTGGTACTGTAAGAATAAATTTCTATAGAAAGCAGCGTAAGTGGCAAATTTACCTTTTTTTTTTTTTTTTTTTAAATAGTAATGATCAAGCAGGTCAGCTAAACTTATTTATTACCCCATTTGTTTGTTTTGTGCAGAAACAGTACAAAGAGGTCCTAGGTCAGAAAGCCGTTGTATTATTTATCCCAGGGAGCCATTCTAACGCTCGAAGCCTTTCTGGCTTCCCTAAGGGATACCGATGTCTGTGTATACACGTGGCTCAGCTGGTCAGACTGGTCGTGCTTCTCCACAGCTGGTCTTCTTCCAGGTCCCTCCACAGCCGCAGTACGTCCATCTGTTCGTCCGTCCCAAGACGGTGCTTTCCTGCCATCTGGGGAGAGCCCCCTGACCCCTCCCTGGTTTCCTGGGAGACCGTGTGTCCAGCGGGGCTGAATTGTCCTCCCCAGGATCCCGCCACCTCCCTGTGCCTGGGCTTTTGCTGTCTCTGTCCCTTACTGTTCCACAATAACGTGTTTATGTTGGAAACAGAACAGCCATAATGGGCTGCTTCCCCAAACACTTGGCAAATTTATTTGCCTTCTTCATTTTCTTCTTCTTTTTTTTAAGTCTATTTATTTTGAGAGAGTCAGTGTGAGTGGGGAGGGGCAGAAAGAGAGGGAGAGAGAGAATCCCAAGCAGGCTCCGTGCTGCCAGGGCAGAGCCCTGTGTGGGGCTGGAACTCACGAAACTGAGAGATGATCTGAGCTGAAGCCAAGAGTTGGATGCTTAACCGACTGAGCCACCCAGGCGCCCCTATTTACTTTTTTGAAGTAGTTGTGTAGCTTATAAAGAAAGAAGATGCCTGTGAGTGAATATCTCAGAAGGAAATCTGTGTGTGTTTAAGGATGGGGAAAAAGAAACTAAGGGGTAGGTGCGGGGTGGGGAATTGGAAGAGGAAAAGACTGAGTCCCTCATTTGTGCACCGTATCGTGGTTGTACTCGGGAGCCTGCATTTGTGAGGTGGGAGGTGGGATGGGGTGGTGGCAGGCACGCAGCCTCTGAGTCAGACCTGGATCCGAGTCCTGGCTATGCTTGCCGGTTGTGCGACCGTGGGTGCAGGTGGGTAGCCAGACGCGCTGGCTTCCTTACCCACCGTGGGGACAGTCCTGAGGTGCGGACCAGTTCCTCAGGTGGTCCCTGAGGAATTGAGCCCCACTTGCATGTAGCAACCTCATTTGCACACCTTTTATGGGATTTCTCCCCTTTGGTCTCACCTTCCCTGTTCCTTCACTTGGGCCTCTTGGGACCACCTTCCAAATGAACTTGTAAACCCCTGCCCTTGGCTTGGACTCTGCTTCCGGGGGAGCCTGTACTGAAGACATTGAACCTTGATTTATCATCTGGAAGACGAGCTTTTACCCCTCAGCCGAATGGGTCACCATGAGGGAGTCTACATCTGTGTGTGTCCAGCCTGGCTCCTTACGTGGCAGGAATTCCGAACATGGAGTCTCCTCTTCCCTCTCCTATGTAGCTTCATGTTTTATTTAAAATTACCCTAGGGGCGCCTGGGTGGCTCAGTCGGTTAAGCGTCCGACTTCAGCTCAGGTCACCGTCTTGCGGTCCGTGAGTTCGAGCCCCGCGTCGGGCTCTGGGCTGATGGCTCGGAGCCTGGAGCCTGCTTCCGATTCTGTGTCTCCCTCTCTCTCTGCCCCTCCCCCGTTCATGCTCTGTCTCTCTCTGTCTCAAAAATAAATAAACGTTAAAAAAAAGTAAATAAAATTACCCTGTTGTCCTTTGGCCATCGAATTAGAAAAAGGTAGTCCCATTTTCTTGCTAAAAAACAGTTAAAAATTACACAAAGGAAACAACTTAAATGACTTTGATAAGCAATTTTTATATAATTTTGAGTTATAGTTAGGAGTGGGCATCTCAGAGTCTGCCTTTCCCCCAGTTTCATGTTCCCTTGGCATTACCCGAAGACAGCCCAATACTTGAAAAGAAGGAAGATTTTCCCATTTTGTTTTCCTCTACCTGTTAATTAAAAGAAACAAACAAACAAAATATAAAAAAAAAAAAAAAAACAAACAACAACCCCAAAACCCAGCTGGTGCTCTGGAAGGGAAGACCTGTCTTTGTTGTTGTTGTTTAGAAACGTAAGAATATCAGAAGAAGTTGTTGAGCTGTTGTTTTGGTCCTATCTTGACTTTCCGTGAGGAATGTTTACTGACCCCATATTGGGTGTTCAAAATGTGTGAGGCCCTGGGGACAAGCCACATTGAGTTTAGGGCTTTTGGTCTGCTTTTGGTTTGCTTAGGTATCCAGAAATTTATCTTTTTTAGCTTTAGTCTCTTGATCAGGTTAGAGCAAACAAAACAAAACCCTTTATTCTTCTGACTGAAGAAAAGTGCTGGCCACAGTAGCAGATCCTGAGGAACCAGGGCAGTGATTGTAGCTCGCTGTTCAGCATCTTTGCTTTTCTAGAAAAGAAGCATCCTACTGGTGTTTAGGACTCGTTGGTATGTATGAAGTTGAGGAAAATGGTTCCCAGGCTTTGTGATGCTTAAGGCTCACCTGATGAACTTGAAGTGCACATTCCTGGGTCTGGCTGTCCGCTTCCTTCGGAAGTCTGGGGTAGCGTGAGCTTCCTTGTTAAGTGGGCTCATTCACACTGCCCTGGGGCCATTAGTCTAAAGGAGGCAGGTCTCTACCTGAGAGGTAGGACCTACCTTTTCTTGAACCCTTGTGTGCCAAGGGTTTGGGGATGAAATGAGATAATATGTGTGAAGTTCTCAGCAAATGATAGCTGCTGTGTTTGTGTGGTGTTCTCTCAATGAGGGTTATGCTCCCCAAACCACCACCGCTGTCCTAAGTGGCTCAGGATGCGGCAAGTTGACTTGTTAGCTCGAGTGTTCTGCAGCCCACTCTCAGGAGACACTGGCCCGTTCAGCCAGCTGAGTACACCGAGAAGCAAAGAACCTCGCAGAGTCACTGGCTTGGCTGTGATCTTCCTGTGATCCTCTGTGAAGAGTGGAGTAGAGAGGAACGCATCGAGAATTGATGAGCATTCAATATTAAGTTCCTTGGTTTCCTTAGAATGGATGACCATTTGATCCCTGCTTTTAAGGGTTTGAATTTCTTTTCGGCTTACCCACAGTGGAAAGAGAGGAAATGTATATATAGGCTGTGTTTGACTTTGAGCAGAAAAGTCCTCTGTAAAGACTTATTACAGAGAGGTTAATTTTGCCACCGGAATCCCCCAAAGAGGCTGGTGTTAGTTTTGAGCCAACAAGGCTGCCATTGAGTGAGTTCGGTGTGCCAGCCCTCATCACACCAGGTTCCTGTTAATGCCATTTTTGTGGTTTATGTGGGGTATACCATTTTCTGGGGTATACCATCTTTTGAGAAATTCCAACAGCTTTTAAGAGAGTCTCCTTGGGCATAGAGTTCCTGAAGAAAGTCTTTCTGTCAACACCAAGCTTGTTGTGGCATTAACGTGGTCTCTGTCCATAAACAGCGATTAACACTGTGCTGTGAAGGTCCAGGTATATTTAACAGGAGCCAAATAGAGACCTGTCTTCCTGCTCCTGCTTTGACAATATCAGCCCAGCGGTGCTTATCCGATGATGAAGGTAGTTGAAGCCTAAGGTTCTTTTTTTTTTTTTTTTTAATTCCTCACCCAGCTTTGAATCAGTCTCTTTCTAAAATTGATGTATGAGTAGTGTAGGTCACACTACCAGAAGCCACTTAGATGCACATTTGCTCTTTGGAAGGAATTGCTCCTGGGACTGAACGTGCCCCTTCTACAGCTTTCCACCAGCAGAGGAATTCCAGAGCCAGCTCTGATGTGGCAAACGCACTAATTTCCTGCTTATGAGGATGAGGGCACTTGGGCTTCCATAGCCTGGTATAGGATGATGAACAGCGCTTAGCCCAGGGAATGCTCTGTTTGTGCGTGAAACTGCTGTTACTGAGTCTGGCTGGCTGACACCCCAGATCCCCAGATGTAAAAGCTTAGGAGTTCCTAAAGACGTATGGTGCATTAAAATTTTGTTTAAAAAAATGAGTGAGAAATATACTACTTTTACCAGGACACAGAGAACTTTGGTATCAGAAATCTTTGTTCCTTATAATGGTGCCAAAGGTCGTTTTCCGTTTCATCAGTGGGAGTGAGCATGTGGATTTCCGAGCAGAGGAGGGAACTGTGGTCCCTAGATACTAATTCTTGTATAAAACAGTGTTGTAGGGGAATATGTTCCCCTTTTTCTTCGTCCTCCAGCCACTTGTTTATTTAACAACTAGACAACGCTCTGCTAAATGTTGCAGGTACATAAAGATGAATTAGTCGTTGTTTTCTATCCTCAAGAAGCTTATAGTTGAGTGGGAAAAGTAAAACACTTGTGAATAATAATTCACTGTTTAAGAAAAGAAAATTTTCAATAAAGAGAAGTTCAGCTCAAGTAGAATTCTCACTGATGTTTTTGTTTCTTTTGAGCAAAGAGTCCAAAACAGAGGCATGCAAAATTGGAGAAAGCTTAGCATTTGCTCTGAGCACTGCCGATGGACAGTTACCAATTGGGAGGTGTGTGGCGTGGGGTCCGGGGGACATTTCACGTACAGCATGCAACCTGGGACCCAGACCGTTTGTAGAGGTCACCTCGCTAGTGTGTGAGCAGGAAATAAAATTGGAAAGTCTTTTGGGGATTGTAGAAAACCCTAAATTTCAGGAATTTATAACATGTCGTGGCCTGTGTCTGAAAAACCTGGTGACTATTGCATTAATTAGCCCTGCCTTGTATAAAATGCAGAGGATTTGTCTGGTCACTTTATGACCACTAATGCACAGCTTGAAACGCTTCTGGGTAGGTACTCTGCCCCTTGCATATCTGCTTTCTTATTCCATGACTATGGTTTCATTCCTTTGGGTCTTAAAGTATTGTTTTTAATGACCACAAGCCCCTTGCAAAATAAATACTCAAATGAATGTTTTTTGGGGGGAGAGGGGGAAAGAATGAATAAATGAATTATCATAGGTGTCCTATAGAACCACACAGTGTGCCTCAGCACATGAAGCCGTGGGCAGGAATGGTATGGTCCTCACAGGTGTAGTTAGGGGAGTGGCGGGAGGAACCATGCTCTGCTGGCTTGTGGTAGGGAGGGTGCTGGTTAGGAGATGCCCTGCAGCATGGAGGATGAGGCCATCTCGGGACTGAGGGAGAAGCTGGCAAGTGAAGTTTGCCAGCAGTGTGAGTTAAAAACCAGTCCTAGGTTATCTCTGCTAACCTTAAATACAAATTCCTCTTTCAGGTAAAAATTGGCAGAATTGCTCTAAAGAACACTGTATGAAATTTCTGTGGGATATGTCACTTTGAATAGGCATTTGAGAGTTTGGGATGACTGGATCAAATATAGTCTCCTGTGCATGTGCAGTGAGCCAGGGTGCTATGCAATAGTACTTCTGGGAAGCCGTTAGGTGGTGTTGGAAAGAGGAAACTCTATAGCCTGTTACATAAAAGAAGAAAAAGATCTGACTGTTCCTGTGGATATGATGACTACTGATGGCTAGACGATGCCTGTCTGCATTTCCGTGTTTGCGCTTTGCGTTGGGCTTAAAGATGAATTGTGTTCCTGACCTTCTTCTTCCTTGTGCAGGAATTGAGACCATCTGGAAGGGCCATGTAGGGATATCTCCTTTTTAGTTTTCACTTTTGGAGACAGCTATATTGTGACTGTATCTCTAATTGTTCGGATTGGTAATACACGTGCCTTGTACGAAATTCCAGCAGTATGAAGGGTTACACAGTCCGAGCTGTGTAGGGAAGTGGTTAAGAGCGTGGACACTAGGCAGACGACCTGGGTTCAGTCTTGGTTCCAGGGTTGCCCCCTTACCAGCTGTGTGATCTTGGTTGGACAAGCCACTTAATTGGTCTGTGCTTAGTTTTTGCAACTGTAATACAGTCTAGGATCTTTATGGGATTCATGAGCTAATTTTTGGAAAGAACTAGATTGTGCCTGGCACATAGTGAAGGCCACATAAGTGTTTGTTAACTAAATAACATAGATGAATTTCTCCCACTCTGTCCTTAGTCACCCATTTTGTCTCCCAGAAGTAACCGCTGGTCTTAGTTTCTTTCTCATTCTGGTCTGGAGACGCTTAAATGTTGGGGATATGGTGGGGTATTTTTCTGCTCTGTTTTATTACATTGTCTTCGTACATGGCTGTGTGAATATAGCAAAAGAAGTTACGTGGCAAAAGAAACTTCAAAGATGTGATTAAATTAAGGATCATGAGATGGGGACATTATCCTGGATTATACGCATGGGCCCAGTGAAAGAGAGAGGCTGGAGAGTCAGAATTGGAGATGTGAGGACATAAGCAGATTAGAGTGATGTGGGCCTGGGAGCCAAATAATGCATGCAGCTTCTCGAATTAGCAGAGGCATGGGAACAGATTCTCCCTTAGAGCCTCCAGATGGAATGCAGCCCAGCTGCCCATTTTAGTCTTCTGACCACCAGAACTGTAAGATAATAAATTTGAGTTAAAGTGTCAAGCACTGTGTTTGATGGAACAGGTACAAAAATAAAGAACCACAGTCCTACTGAGGCTGCTACAGTGGGGGAGGAGCGGATGACAGTGGGGGAGGAGCGGATGTGCCGACAGACCACAATCACAATCCGCCAGAGTAATAGCTGTAGTCCTGCAGCTCCTAAACTTGTTGGTCTTCAGGTCCTCAACTCTAGAAAATCGTCAAGGACCCCAAAGAGCTATTGCTATGCAGATTTTGTCTATCAATGTTTATTATGTTAGACATTTAAAAAATAGTTATTAAGATTTGTTTTAAAGTAAGAATAATGAATCTACTTCACATTAACATGATGAGCATATTTTTAGTGAACTGGCCTCCAGACCAAAAAAGAAAAAAAAAAGATCAGAAGAATAGTTTTGTTTTACATTTTTGCAGTCTCTTCAATGGGTGTCGGACACTAGAAGACAGCTGGCTTTTAGGTCAGCTTCTGTGTTTCAGCCTATTGCAGTGTTTGTTTTCATGAAAGCGATATGAAGAAAATTCAGTCCCACACAGATACATAGTTGCAAAAGAGGTATTTTAATAATCTTTCAGATAATTGTGGATATCCTTCTTTAATATTACACCAAAACTCAACAAGTGGTCATTCCTTCAAAGTGAGTTGCAATGTGGGGTCTGAAACATAAATGGTGGACTTTTCTACTTGGCTCCTATTAAAATCCATTGGCTTTACACTTTGAATGGATCTTTTAATCATGTGATTTTGTAACATGCAATAGCTACTTGGAAAATATTGGGTTGCTAGGTTATTTAGGTCTTTCAAATATGGACATTTCACTGTACAACATTAAAATCACATTAATATCACCACCAGTTTCCTGTGGAAAAGCCTCGATGTGTTGGAAAGCTATCAAGGTCACAGTGGTAAACACAAGTTTTCTCAGATTTGAAGTTTTGCTAGAAAGTTGGAGTTCTATCTATAATAGTCATGTTTTTTCTTGGAAGTGATAGGCTCTTTTTTTTTATTTTATTTATTTAAAACAATTTTTTTAATGTTTATTCATTTTTAAGAGACATAGGGTGTGAGTGGCGGATGGGCTGAGAGAGAGAGAGAGAGAGAGAGAGAATCCAAAGCAGGCTCCAGGCTCTAGGCTCTGAGCTGTCAGCACAGAGCCCGACACGGCCCGAACCCACAAATTGTGAGATCATGACCTGAGCCAAAGTCAGATGCTTAACCGACTGAGCCACCCAGGTGCTCCTCATTTTATTTATTTACTTATTGAGAGAGCACTTGTGTGCAGGTGGGGGAAAGGCGGGGCAGGGTGGGGGGGGGGAGAGAGAGAGAGAGAGAGAGAGAGAGAAAGAGAGAGGGAGAGAGAGAAGGGATCTTAAGTAGACTCCATGCTCATTGTGGAACTCCACATGGGGCTCCATCTCACAACTATGAGATTATGACCTGAGCCAAAATCAGGAGTTGGACACTTAACTGACTTAGCCACTCAGGTGCCCTCACTTTGTTCATTTTAAAGAAAATATTTTGTCAGTTATTTTTTTTGAGTAAACATAGTTTTATAGAAAACAAAAAACACAACTTGTTCAGCTTGCAACCCAGTGGTGGGAGTGCATTTTCTTGTAACAGCCGTGGCAGAGAGCCATATGGATACTTCCCAAACGTGTTCCCAAGTGTTGAGTTTTAGTAAGATCAGCCATTTTTTCTGCTTCATTGAGGACATTTTTTGTTTGTTTATTTTTGAGGCAGAGAGAGAGTGCAAGCAGGGGAGGGGCACGAACTGTGAGATCATGACCTGAACTGAAACCAGGAGTCGAACGTTTAACTGACTTAGCCATCCGGGCACCCCAGAGCATTCTTAATGGATGCTGGCGTGTTCCCTGATGTAAGCATGGGGTAACGGCGTCAGTGGTGACCAGTACGGTTGTTGCCGCTGCTCTGACACGTGCTGTGCCACTAGAAGGTCCACCCACGACTGTCTTGTGCCGCCATTGCAGATGTCCTCAGAAAAAGGCAAATGACGGCATTTTTAAGAAAATCATCTTGAACTTGCGGACCATTTGCAAGGGTCTCAGTGACCCCCAGGAGTCTACAGACTACACTCTGAGAAGGGCTGTTAGTGTACATAAGGGGCAGCGATAACTCATGTTCTAGGTTCTCAGGGCCACTTCTGAGGGAGGGTCTCACTTGTGTTAAACCTGGAGAAAGCAGTGCATTCTGGGTACAGAGAAGTGGCAGAGGGTGGGGGTCAGGGTCTGGCTGTGGCAGATGCGGGAGTCATTCACGGTTTTTGGACAGTAACGTATGAACGGGGGAGGTGGAGAAGATAAGACTGGGGAAGGCCACGTCACAAAGGGTCTTGTGTGCCAGGCAGGGAAGGCCTGGTGACGAGGAGCCAGGGGGAGGGGAGCGCAGGTGCACTGAAGCTGCTGATGGTCCAGCTGAGAAATGATACAGGTGTGGGCCAGGCTGGGATGGGGTTGAGGAGTGGGGGGCACTGTGGTGGCGAGACAGTCCCCGGGCTTCCCTCCACTTAGGTTGGCAGGGGTCACTGTCCTTCCTCAGCACAGGGTCTTTTGTATTTTATCACTAGTAAGTCACCAGACACGTAAGAGGAGCCACTCAATAAATATTTTGCTCAATCATAGGAATGAATGAATCAGGGATATAGGAATGACAGGACTTTAAGCTTTACAAAATTTTTAAAAAATGGGGCGCCTGGGTGGCTCGGTCCGTTAAGTGTCCGACTTCGGCTCAGGTCATGATCTCGCGGTTCAGAGTTCGAGCGCCGCATCAGGCTCTGTGCTGACAGCTCAGAGCCTGGAGCCTGCTTGGGATTCTGTGTCTCCGTCTTTTTCTGCCCCTCCCCTGCTCGTGTTCTGTCTTTCTCTCTCTCAAAAATAAAACAAACAAAATAAAAGGAAACAAAACAAAACCCTCGAAGGTCTTGCATTTCCAATACTGATTTTTCAACAAGATGCTAATACTTAACATTATACCTTAAAATGTGGTTTAAAGTGCAGAAAATTACACCTCGTAGCTAAGAAGGGAATCATGGCTTTGTTCAGGAGGCCGAGTTTGTGGCGGAAAGAATTTGACTTTGAAAAAACGTTTTTCCATGAAGTTGGCAAATGAACCATGATGCTTGATTTTAATTTTGATCCTGAATTCAAACACAAAAGTTGTCCATGATGTGAGACTTGCCGTTTTCTACCCCCCTACCGCGGTGAGTACTCCTTACTCATGAGAGTGTCCGAGGCCAAGTGGAGAAACCTGGGGTCTCTTTTTTTAACTTTGCTTTAATTTATTCATTGAACAAATAAATTTGGTGGCTGCCTGTTCTGTGTCAGGCGCTGTTTTAGAAGTGCTGGAGATACAGCAGTGAACACAACAGGTAAAAACTCCTTGAGCACACGGAACTTATATTTCAGTGTGTGGAAATGGATATAAGCAGTAAACGTAAGTAGATGATATCGTGTACGAACAGGTGATAAGTGTGATGGAAAACAAATAGATCAGGGGAGGCGGGACCAGGAGTAGAGATGGGGGCAGGTTGCAGTTGTAAATAGGGCACCAGTCGTTGTCGGTGAGACGGAGGCATTGGAACAGGCTTGGAGGTGACAGATGGAGCCTTGGGGGCATCTGGAAGCAAAGCTTTCCAGGTGGAGGAACAACCACAGGTGCCCCAAGATGGGGATGTAGGTGGCATGTTTAAGGCAAATAGCCCAGCGTCCCTGGGTAAGAGAAAGGGGACTGGGGAGGTGAGGCCCAAGAGGACATGTGAGGCAGGATCAGGGGGGACTTGCCCAGTTCAGAGTCTGAAGAATAGGAGGGGCTGTCCATGTTTTGAGCAGACGCGTGACATCATCTGACCAGGATTTTAAAAGGATCACTGACTATTGAGAACAGGCTGTCTGAGGCCAAGGGTGGGTTGAGGCTTTTGTAGCGATCCAGGTGGGACATGATGGAGCCTTTGCTCACAGTGGCGGCAGTGGAGGTACAGACAACAGAACTTGCTCAGAGATTGGGTATGGGGTGTCCAGGAAGGAGAGGAAGCAAGGGTGACTCCCAGGTTTGACCTTGAGTGACTGTTAGCAAGGAGTTGCCATCACCCAAGATGGGGAAGCTGTCGATAGAGTGGTTTTGGGGGAAGACCAGGACTTTACTTTGGAACACCTTGTGTTAAGTCTCTATGTTTATAGTGAATATTCCACCTGCTTCCAAAATGGCTTTAAAATGACTTATACTGGGGCGCCTGGGTGGCGCAGTCGGTTAAGCGTCCGACTTCAGCCAGGTCACGATCTCGCGGTCCGTGAGTTCGAGCCCCGCGTCAGGCTCTGGGCTGATGGCTCGGAGCCTGGAGCCTGTTTCCGATTCTGTGTCTCCCTCTCTCTCTGACCCTCCCCCATTCATGCTGTGTCTCTCTCTGTCCCAAAAATAAATAAAAAACGTTGAAAAAAAAAAAAAAGAATCTGTTAAAAAATAAAATAAAATAAAATGACTTATACTGAAAGGTCATATATAAAATTCCACAAAATTCATCAAAACTAGCAACATAAGGGGAAGGGGGGAGGAGATTTGAATGACATCTTGCCTACTTTAAAGGTTTTCAGGCATAGTATAGGGGCAAAAACATGTTCCTTTATAAGAGAAAACGATGAAGTTTGAAATAGTGCAGCAAATTCTTTTCCTCTGACCCAGTTGGGTTGTGATTGGTTACATCTTATAAATTTATTTCTGATCCTACGGTTCTCAGCTCTGATTATCTGTTTATAAATTGTTCATCCCCATGACATCTTTTAACACGTTAAGAGAAAATGTGACCAAGTTCACATTATCCAATTTTATGACTTGTGAGTAGCTCTGGGAAAAGTTACTTGGAAAGAAACACGAGAAATTGTTAGAAGAATTATTTTGTGTCCTTTGTGTGGAGGCCTGACCAGCCGCCCCTGGAGAGCGGGCAGACACGGGACCGTGTAGAACAGTGTGCAGAATGCTCCTTCCTCCCAAATCTCTCAACGGGCTTCCTATAGAACTGGAATTTCCAGGGAAGCACTGAGAAGCTTCTAAACATGGCTGTTTTCAGCTTTTTTACATTTACCTTCCCACTGCTAATTACTCCTAGATTGTCACTGGGGAATTTAATTCTGACTTTAGTGTTTCAGTTGGTAAATGACCCTGTCACACTTCTGTGAAGTGGAAGCACTTTTGCATAGTAGTGTTAGCAACGTTATTTGAATGTCTGTTGAATTGTGTCATTCAGATGTTATAGAAACGAGGGGGAAAAGGCTGAAAAATGCTGATAAGAAGCCTAGGTTTCATAAGCTTAATACCTGTGCCCCAGAAATGCCAGTCATCAGGTGTGCCCCAGCCAGGGAGCCCGTAGTGCCACACGGATGTCCTTTAATCTCCAGTAGGCCAGTATGTGTTCACTGGGGAAGCAGAAGATTAAGGTATGTGGCAGGTGACTATGAACAGACATGTTACAATTTGTTAAGATCTCTGGGAATACAAGTCTTCACAGAACCCACAAACTCAGTCTTCACGCTTTTGGGATTGTGTTCTGTGAGAAGAAGGGGGCTGCCCACACGTCACCTTGGGGGATTGCGGACTCTTCCTCTTTTGAACTTGGTATTTCTGATATGGCAGTTATGACTTACTGCCTTGCAGTATCACTGTGTACTTAATGTAATTTATCTACTAGCTTGAAAATCCCTTGAGAAACAGAGACCTTGACGAATACCAAGATTCTTAAGACATGGAAGCCAGCACGATTCTTGGGAACAGCAGGTGTGTCCCTCAAATATCTATTAAGTGGAAGTAAGGTTCATAGGAGTCTCTTAATGTGAAGTAAAGGAGGTGTTCCTGAGAGTGGGTTCTGGGGGATAAAAAGAATCCTGGAGCATTCCTCGAAGCCTCGCAGTTTTCCTCCTTACAAATTTGACTGCGAGGGAGGCGTGCTGGGACTTTCTCGGAGTTCAAGTCTCTGCTCATCTGCACACATGTCTGAGGGGCTCTGGGATGGCCCATGATGCCGTTCACTGAACCATATGCCCCAGCTGCAACGAGTTTGACTGCTTATCTCAGAAGAATGGCTTCCACCCTGGTCTGTGCTGCTCTGTAACTTCCAGGGGCTGATTGGTACCCTTGACATACGATCCTTTTGGCAGATAAACCCAAACCACAACTAAGAGGGAACAGTCTGTGTCACCACTGTAGGTCCATGTGGATAGTGAGATGTGTCTTAAGACGGACATGGGAGTAGTAACATGTCTGCAAGATTGGGTCTGCAGTGAGGGGGTCTGGATTGTAGCTCCAACCTTGGGCTTGACCTTGGGTGGGTTACTCTAACTCCAGTTCCCTCAGCTCTTAAAATGAAGGATCAAACAAAACAATTTAGCGTTTTATTTTGTTTTGTTTTTCTCAGAAACTCAGTTATTTAATAGGCGTAAAGCACCAACTGAAATGACATGGGAATGTGCATTTCTGACAAAAGCTTGCAAAGTGAAAAAAGCAAAGTAATTGATCAAGCATTCCATTTTGGTTTCGCAACGAACCTCATCACCTCTTTAAATAGCATCAGGTTTTGACTGCCCCAGAGAAGGTGTTTGTTAAGGGTTCGTAATGATAGGCTGACTTGAATCTAAAGATCCCAATGAAGTTTAAAAGCATTAATTACCCCTTACATCACCCTGATGGAGCAGAGATGTGTTATTACCATTTTACTTTCACAGCTGGGTAAATCAAGGCACAGAGACACATTAAACTGCTGGTAACTTGGACAAGGTCATGATCAGTGGTAGGGAGAGAAGTGTATCTTCGTGTTTCTCCGTCTAGGTAGGGGAAAGGCTTTTAACTCCTTTTTTTTCCTTAAGTTTTTTTAACGTTTGTTCATTTTTGAGAAACAGAGTATGAGTGGGGGAGGGGGCAGAGAGAGAGGGAGACACAGAATCTGAAGCAGGCTCCAGGCTCCAAGCTGTCAGCCCAGAGCCCGACACAGGACTTGAACTCAAACTGTGAGATCATGACCTGAGCCACCCAGGCACCCCTCCTTTTAAATATTTGTCTATTAACATACCTACGGAGACTGAAACCTGTGATAACATGTGCTGCAGTAAAACAAATCCAGGTGTTAACCGAATTGGTAATGACCCTCTGTATTATCTGTATTCTTTTTTTAAAAAAAATTCTTTTTTTTAACATTTATTTTTGATACAGAGAAAGAGCATGAACGGGGGAGGGTCAGAGAGAGAGGGAGACACAGAATCCGAAACAGGCTCCAGGCTCTAAGTGGTCAGCACAGAGCCTGACGCAGGGCTTGAACCCACAGACCGCGAGATCATGACCCGAGCCGAAGTCGGACGCTCAACCGACTGAGCCACCCAGGCGCCCCTGTATTATCTGTATTCTTATCTGAAGGCTGGGATGGCGATTTGGAGCAGACTGCCTTGTGTTTGGTGCTTCTCACTTTAAGGGAAGGTCACTTGTTCGGTAATAGTTTCACTGTCATCATTCTTAATGTCTTTTTTAATAATTCACACTGATTTTTGTGACCCTTTCAGTAAAGTGACTGTATATTTTGTGTAGTTCCTTGGCACTCACACAGTGGACTTGAACTCCAATTTCTCTCCTGTAAAATCCACATTAACAGTCTTAGCTTCTTTTAAAAAAAAAAAGTATTTACGTACAAAAAATTCACCTTTAAAGTGTACACATCAGTAGTTTTCAGTATATTCATGGAGTTGCGCAGCCATCACCACTAATTCCAGAATATTTTTGTCATCTCCAGAAGAAACCGTGGACCCATCAGCAGTCACCCCCACCGCCCCTCCCCCCAGCCCCTGACAGCCACTAATCTATTCTCTTTCTGTGGATGTGCCTGTTTCGGCTACTTCACGTAAGTGGAGTCGTATGCCATGTGGCCTGTTGTACCTGACTGCTTTCATTTAGCATGACGTTTTCTAGGTTCGGCCATGTTGTAGCATGAGTCAGTCATGGATTCCCCTTTATGGCTGAGTGGTACTCTGTTTTACCCTCTCGCAGTCCCACCGGGCAATAGCCCTTCCTGGAAGGTGTTCCTCAGGTTTTCTTTCTCCTGTAGCACATCCCCTAATAGAATCGTGGGCATACTCTTGTTAGAAGTTTCCTTTCAGGGGCCTTAAGTACACCTAAGTAGTTTGGAAGGGTTTTGAACTTAAATTCTACTTTATTCAAATTCTTAAGTGTCTGAAATACAGTGGTGTGTATTTGTGGTGTGATTAAGTGTGGCATCTGGGGGTCTTCCTAGCTCTGGCGGATACCAGTTTCTTGTAGAACCGAAACCTTAGCTACAGATCCCTCTTACCATTGACTGGTTTTCATTAGGGACCCTGATAAGGTACGATGCGAGGCCCTTTGCCTTCTTTCCTTGGGTTGCATGCATGCCTCTGTCACAACCATAGGCTGCCTAGAAAATGAGAATGTGGGTATACCTACTTCCCTTCTTGCCCCTTCTCAGAAGGCTCTTCTCCATTATTTGGCCTGGTGGTGGCCTGCAACCCATTCCTGCCCTGAAAACAGCTGCCATTTTCCTGTTCCTTTAAAGGTTCTTTCAGGTGTTGGGAGTAGTTATAATAAGATAATTGACTCGAATCAGGGCAGCCTCCTATTAAGAAACATTTCCTGCCAGTATTTACTTCTCTCTGTCGATCACCAGAGACCTTGCATTGTCAGGAACATCACCAATTGAAATGTGACCTCAAGTGAAATGGATTTGGAAGACTTATGAAATTTACATTTTTTGGCATGGTATTTGCGCTGTGATAGAATTTACTTCTTTGCCAGCTTAACAGTGACATTCAGACAGATGCTTTGATTTTTTTCTTGACACAGGAATAGTAACAATAATGAAATGTAGAGTCCCAGATATCTTCAGAAAAGTTGATCAATTTTTGTCTGCATCAGAAGTACATAGTGTCGCTGGTGATGTCTTTGTTAATGGTGCAGGAGGCCTTGACTGGCCTTGGAATGCAGTCAACTCAGAGTTGTTTTCTCTCGTTGAATAAAGAGTCCGTCTCTTTCAATTAAATGGTTTTATTTTCATTCTGTTTCACTGACCGATGATGAGCTGTATTTGCCTAGATGACGGAGTACAGCACACGCCGTTAATGCAAAGTGTCATGAGTCACTGCATTTTAAGTAAAAGCATGCGTAAAATTTAGGGAAGTCTGAGTTAATTAAAAATAATGCCATACAAGGTCTGCACATTCAACCTTAAAAGTTGAGAGATTTTTAAGCTTTTCTGTGCAAAGAAACTCAGTGTCCAGTGTGCTCCTGGCTCTGTGAGAAACTCTGTGTTGTGGGCACTAACGCAGAATTTTACAACAGTGGGTGAAGCTTGGAGAAAACACAACATCCATAAGGTGAAGGAGTTCAGTTGGATAATTTCTTTTTTTAATTTTTTTTTTTTTAACGTTTATTTATTTTTGAGACAGAGACAGAGCATGAATGGGGGAGGGTCACAGAGAGAGGGAGACACAGAATCTGAAACAGGCTCCAGACTCTGAGCTGTCAGCACAGAGCCTGATGCGGGGCTCAAACCCACAGACCGTGAGATCATGACCTGAGCCGAAGTCGGACGCCCAACCGACTGAGCCACCCAGGCGCCCCAGTTGGATAATTTCTAAGATTCTCTTCAGGTCTAAAATTTATAGATTTTCTACAAGCTGTTCATTTGTGGACTTACATGGTAGAAATTCTGAGAAATTAAACAGAAATTGAATAGATTGAGTAGATTAAGAACATAAATCCCACAAACTATGTTCTCTGAATGTAAGTGGGTGTAAAATTATTAAAAGTCAAAGATGTACAACTGTAATGCCACTGGGGATAATGTAGTTACAAACGTAATAAAACCATTTATTATTTACTTGTAAATTCTTTGATATTATTTTCTAGATTTTTTTTTCAGTCATCTTCATAGAATATTATCTTTCTATTGTTTCCACCCTGGGGGGGGTGGGGGGGGGCTACGGGTTAATGATTCATCAACTGAAACATTTTTGAGCCTAAGATGAGAGTCCCAGTTAAATATGCCACATTATTTATCTGAACACAGTACTGTCTTTTTAATTGCCTTATTTAGCATATTTCATTTTTCTTCAGGAAGCAAGGGAGCTAATATTACCATTGCACCTGCTCTCAGCTGCGTGCCTGTGGTGCATTTTGCCTCCTCTGATGTCACGGACCTTCACAGAGATGAGGTTATAGACCTGGCAACAGGGAGAAGCAGGGATGGTTCTCGGCAGGGGCGGGCGCACTGCCCATCAGTGACATTTTGGAAGTTTAGGGATTCGTTTTGGTTTTCCTAATGAATGGAAGGAACATAGCATTTAGTGGTCGGGGGACGTGGTTGCTGGATGTCCTGCATGTTCGAGTGAATTTCTCACACTGCAGAATTTTTCCCCGGGATATTCGTGTAGGTGAAATACTTGTGTAATTAGCTGAGCCAAGAACTGGCTTCATTTTACAAATGAACGCAAAGTATTTATTTCCCCACATCTGTAGGCTACTTGGAAATTTCTAGACATGCAGCAGACCAGTAAACCAAGGGAAGTTTGTCCTTTATTTGGTCAGAGCTTGGCCAGAAGCTTTGATCGATTTGGAAAATCCGATCACTGATGGCAGCACCTCTTATGCATTTGAATCCACCAAGGCGCACTGCACTGGCTTGGGTCTGTGATGAAGCTGAGATACTCACTGTGATTCTTTGCAGTGCGGATGCTGGACAGGCTTCTAGAGTGGTTGCAACCAAGCATTTTCATATGGAAACACACATTTTTAAAAATGGCAAATTCCTTGGGGCGCCTGGGTGGCGCAGTCGGTTAAGCGTCCGACTTCAGCCAGGTCACGATCTCGCGGTCCGTGAGTTCGAGCCCCGCGTCGGGCTCTGGGCTGATGGCTCGGAGCCTGGAGCCTGTTTCCGATTCTGTGTCTCCCTCTCTCTCTGCCCCTCCCCCGTTCATGCTCTGTCTCTCTCTGTCCCAAAAATAAAAACAAAACAAAACAAAAAAAAAAACAAAAAAAAAGTTGAAAAATGGCAAATTCCTTTCCATGTTTTTTTTTTCCTCCTTGTGTTACCATTAGGGCATGATATTGCTTTTTGTGAAACTGCCTGTTGAGGTAGATTATATTATGTATGAATGTTGTTATTTCAGGATAGTATTGAAAGAGGGGCTTTGGATGTGATAACTGAGAAGCTGCACGACAGTGCGTGCTTCGAAGCACGAGAAAGCATCGTTTAAAAATGAATGGAAATCATCTTTCAGTGTACTTCTAACGAATTCTTAGCCCACAAACCAGAAGCATGTTCCCTGATGGTAGGACTACCTCCATCAGTTTATCCAAAAGGTCTGATTGTAGCTCACAGGTGAAAACATTCTGGTGTCTTGTTTGGAGCCTCGGGGTTTGCTATCATCTTGCGATTTTAGCTCAGTGTCTCATATAGTGGCTGTTTCTTAGAACGCAAGTGGCATTCCCAGCCTTTGCCATGGGGGGTTCTGGATCATTCTTTCCCAGGGGCCAGTTGTCCGTCCTCTGGAGGCCACTCCTGGCTACTGCGGGCAGTGTGCCTCGCCCGCCCTCCTCGCAGCAGAAGCTGCCTGGTGGCTCTGCCACCTGGGTGGCTGTCCTGGGACTGGGAACAACTTCTTGTCTCTTCCCTTGCTCCACCTGGTTGAGTAAGGAGGAGCAGGCAGCCAGCAAGACCAGGTTTATGAGATGGTCCGGCTCGGGGAACCAGACGTCCAGGCTGCCTGCTGAGCAAGCACAGCGAGAGTTCCTGGGCGGTAGCGGCAGACGGGAGACCGGCGGGGACACCGCCATGAGCCGGAGCCCTTCCCAGGCTTCCCAGTGGCATCCAGTCCCACAGACTTCCCACTCCACGTGCCTGCCGCATCAGCACCCGTATGGCCTGGCGCTTCCTGTGGCCATGGGGGAAATAAACGGCAAAGCCCGCTCTCCTGCCTATTAGCTGGGTTACGTTGGATTTGAATTCACACTACCAGCCGTGTGGGCAAGGCAACCTTAACATTAGCGTTTCCTGACATTTCTGTTTTTAAGTTGATCCCCAGGATGATTCTTGAACACAGTTTTGGCTTTGTAGTTGTAAAGGGCTTGGGATTCCCAGCTGCTTGGCTGACAGTGGCACCAGCAGGGTCTCTGCTGCCACACAGGACAGGAAGACACTGGGTTATTAGATGTCTCCCACCTGGACCCTTACGTTTCCTTGGTTGTCCATAGGGAACGGGAGGGCGGGGACGGTCGGTCACCTTCCAGGAGAGCCTGCCTCGTGTGTCGTCACTCTTGAGATATGTTTGTTTCTGTAGGAGGGAGATGTCTGAGGCTGGTCTCACGCACGGCACCTGACGTAGTACCTGGTACCCAGGGGGGTGTGCAGAGCTCAGCAGCCATCCGATGAGGGAGGACCTCAATGGAACGAGCAGGTCCAAACGTATGGCCCGGCTGGTTGCAGCTCTGTCACGCACCCGCCGTGTCGAAGGCCCTGTCCGTCGTGTTGCATGTTAGATGTGTCACGTGGCCTGCCCTCAGCCCAAATCGTTAATTTCCACGACGAATAAGATGAGAGAGATAGGGTGTATTTACCAGATACAAAGAGAGATCTTGACTTGAATTTATGATTTTGCTATTCTTCATCATTTATAATCATCTTGGCTGCCCGAGATTTCCGGAGCAGGTCTGAACTTCCGAATTGGAGTGTGCTGAGCATGAGCGGGGCGGGAGGTACGTGCCTACTGTTTTAGGGGAAAAGTGCCCTAACACGTGTCCTGGCGAGTACAGCCACACCAGGAGGCTGTCCCAAGGTGAGAGGCCAGTTTTCCGGTTGGGACGGGAAGGATATATTTACTCACTTTGGCAGCTGGTGCTCAGGACGTGGGCGGACTATAAGTGGGCTACACGTAGGCACTTGGCACCTAGGACAGGATGTCAGTGCGGCGCCTGTTTAAAACAGCTTTGTAAGTAAGCATTCGCATTTTACTGGCCTGCACTTTTTTTGTTTTTTCTTTTTTGAAGAGCCCGGCCTGCTCTTCTCCCAAGGCTTACTTTGTTCTCATTTCTCCTCTCGAACACCAAGGGCACACTAGTTTTTATGGAGATACAGGTCTTGGGGCGAAACTTGAGGCTCCCCGAGCTGGGGTCCGAACCTGTGGGCCCTCCAGCTTGGTTTCCCCTGTGCCTTGTGTCCGGGACAGCATCGGTGCGTTGCCAGTGGGTAGGGACAGGAGTCGGTCACTGCAGAGACTCGATTTCTGCCCAGATACCATCCCGCCTCTGTGAAATTTGGGTGGTGTAACAGCTCTGAGGCTTCCTGTCTTACTCAGGAGCCGTCCAGAACTGCTTCCACCGCTCAGATCCCCGGGGCCAGCCTCAGTGGGAGTTGGTTCCCGAGATCCAGTCTGTCTGCGCTCGTGCCTCACAGAGGATCTAAGATGTTCCCAGTGGCTCTCTGAGGTTAAAGGGGACCAAGGGTGATAGGGGAGCCTCACCGATGCACAGCAAAGCCTTGTTTCCTGAGGTGGGCGGAGTTTTGACCTCAGAAAGGGTAGCCGGTGTTCTGTTCCCAGGTAACCGTTTTGCCTTTGTGAGAGGTGCAAAGCTTCAGGAGTGTTCAGCGTTTCAGTTCTGAAGTTTGGTGAATATGTTGAACAGATGACTCAGAATTCATTTGACACCCACTTTTGACACCAGCCGTGTCATTTTCCCCAGCATCCATCTGGCTCCTCCAGGCTCCTTATGCCCGTGCAACGTCTGAGATCTTCGGGGGACTCGAGGTCTCCTTCATCTTTGTACCCCCAGCACTTAGGACATACCTGCTACGTAGCAGGTGCTGTAGACCTCTTCATCATGAATAAACGTCTTGATTTTGTCCTGATTCTTGCCCTTGATACAACTCTTTGGAGATGCTGACACTCCTTATTTACGAGGTAAAGGCAGCAGTAATGGCGACCCGATCCTCTTGCCTAGCTAAGGTGCTATTACACCCTATGGCTTCTGTCACGTTGCTCCTTCTTAGTCTCCTTACGCTCCTCTGTTATTTCTGAATGAAGAGAGGTGTGTCCTCTGAGGGCCTCTTTTCCCCCACACGCTCTGATTGGCCTTACTGGGGTTCTCTCCTTGGTCTCCTTCATGCCTCGCTCTGCCCGTAGCTTCACTGCCGGCTACCACCTGATGACTCCAGACCCACATTCCCATGTGGACTTTCCTGGACGGCCGGACGCCTGACCGTCTCCCGCTGGACGGCCCACATGCATCTCAGACTCAGAGCTGCCACAGCTAAGCTCATGAGTTCTACTCCGACCCTTCCTGTTGCCTGTCCATCCTGTCACCTGAGGCATAAAACCAGGTCCTGCGCTATCTCCTTTCCAGATCTCCTAATATGAAACAGGCAGCAAAGAGGACACCCGTGGGGTCTACCTGCTCAGATTTCTGTGTCCGTTTCCTTTCTTTGCTCTTCCTCTGTTGAATACTGAGTTCATTTGGGTCTTTCTACCTCGTACCTGTAGTGTGGCTGTGACTTTCTGATTGTTTTTCTCCCAAAGGCTTGCCCTCTGTCAACCCCTCTGTCACAGGGCACCCTCCCCCCTTCTCCACTGCAGTCACGCTCAACACATTTCCACACGGTGCTAGGCTCTTCCTGTGATTTGCCTTTACTCAGCTGCCTCCTGCTCCTGGAACCCTCTCTCCCCACTGCTCACTGGTCATGATCAGCCTTAAGGACAAATAGATACCTCCAAGATTTAAAGACTCTGCTTACGCAGAGTTTCCTTTGCTATTAAATCTTTCAGGGTCTTTTGCAGAATTAACTTCCTGACTGTCCCCACCGTGTGGACTTTCCTCATATCACGTGTAACGCATCACCTCCTCCAGGGCTGGAAGCTTACCTTAAGCACAGTGATTGCATCTCCTTCATTTTTGTATCCCTAGCACCTAGCACAGTGCCTGGGAAACAGGAAGTGCTCAAAAAGGGAATGTTGAACGGATGGATGAAAAGGTACGTTTGTGCTAAATACACCAGGAACACTGGCTGTTTTTTGTGGTTCTTGTCGGTTGGTCTCCCTTAAACACAGGTGCACACAGCAGCATAATGAGGCAGTGAGGGAGGAACTTTGGGCTCCTTTTGGCTCAGGGACCAATCTTGCTTCCCATGCAGTCCGCCTGCTGGTGCCTGGACTGCCTCTGCGGTGTGGTGTTAGGGGGCTGGAAGGAACAAACCCGAGCATCCCCACCTGTCACTGCTGCCTGAAATTTTCCCAGGGATGTCTCCTGCATCTGTGATCAGCACTGCCTTAGCCAGGCTAACTGACTCCAAAAATAAGTGTGACTTGAGCTATCTGGTTCTTTTCTGGGTAGGGTTCGAATTTTGGAAGAGGTAAAAGGAAGAAGAAATTAGAGCTCCAGAATTCTGTAGACCGTTCAGATATTTTCTTTAGGTCTCCTCTTGTCTTAGAAGCAAGTGCCTGTGTACTGGCTGGTTATATCAGCATGGATCATGGACCAGCATTCCTATGCATGAGTTTCGCCAATTTTCTAGGGCTCCCATAGCTTCTAAAGATCTCCTAGAGACGAGTGTCCTGGCTCCCATCATGCCGGATGGTTTCTTTGTCAACATCTATCTATGCCTGGTCAGCCTAGATCACCTCAGACAGGTTTAAGATCAGTGACATCTTGTTGTAGCTGGGATCAGAAACCATCTGGCTTCACCTGTTTGAGGGGACAATCTACCAAATACAAGAGTTAGAATGGAAACCTGTGTTCTATTTTGACAAAGACTAGTCTCTCTGTCCTTCTTAAATTTGTTAATTTGAGAGCCATTGGAAAGAATTGGGCTTGGCAGGTGTGTATGGCTGTAGGTTGGAAAAGTGCAAGCTCTCCTTACCTTTGATATTACTTCCTAATCATTACTCTGGAAGTTGACAAAGTTTTGCTGTTCCTTATGGGACTTTCAATTCAGGATAAAATTGTAATTGATGTCAGAAAAAGAAGAATTAAGCTTTCAAATGAGCAAGTTTTGGGGTGTAATAAGAGTCTGTGATACTGTATCATTGGTTTCCCAAGATAATCCTGGTGATTTTGCCCTCACTTTGCCAAAAAATAGGGAAGTACCAACAATGATCACTGGTGTTTGATTTTTGGTCCAAATAAATTACTCAAGGTCAGAGCTTAGTGAAGTACTCTTTACACAGAAATAGGCAGAGTGACAAGGCATTTAAGTCACTGTTTGTTTTTTTTTTTAATGTTTCTTTATTTTTGAGAGAGCATATTGGGGAGGGGCAGAGAGAGCAGGACAGGATCCGAAGCAGGCTCTGTGCTGACAGCATTGAGCCCGATGCACGGCTCGAACTCATGAACGGCAGGATCACGACCTGAACCGAAGTCGGACGTTCAACTGACAAGGTCACCCGGGTGCCCCTAAGTCACTGTTTTGATTGGTCATTGGTCACCTTTGACTGAAAGTGGCAGGAGATGTTGCTGCTTCGTTAGTGACAGCCCAGGTCCGTTTCAGAAGACCAGCTTGTGTCGTTAAGGCTCACGGCTGTGCGCTGCCTGCTAGGCTGTTGGTTGCTTTTTCCTTTCATCTCTTTGTTTATCTGAACCCTTACACCAGCCGTTATTATTCTCTGCAAAGGGCCAACTCACTTTTATGTGTGTTTTGTCACTTTCTATGCAGATTTCAGCAACGTCCCTGACATCACAACTGGCCTGAAAAGGAGTCAGACTGATGGTGCCCTGGCCCAGGTTCCCCACGGGGAGAAAACGGGGCAGACGTTTGGGGTAAGATGCTGTCCCAAATCTTAAAAGAGGGACCCGGCCGACAAGGGTGAATTCCCACCTCCACCTGAGTTGGGGAAACAACATAGGGTTATCCGATCCCTAGGTCCACCACCTGAAACAAACATCTGTTTTTGCCTTAAGGGAAATAGTTTCCTTATTTAGTCGAAGTGAAGTACGTTAGGACAGACTGGCAAAGGAAACTAAGCTCAGGCTTTCCGAAAGTCATGTTTCATGAGTCTCATTTCTTTCCTACTTTTTTTTTTTTTGGCCAAAGATAAATTATTTTTGTAATGTTGTCACTTTGTTGTGGTAAAATATATATGTATAAGCATAAACTTTTGTATTTTAACCATTTTTAATGTTTATTTTTGAGAGCGAGCGAGAGAGAGAGAGAGAGAGAGAGAATGGGAGAGGGGCAGAGAGAGAGGGAGACACAGAATCTCAAGCAGGCTCCAGGCTCTGAGCTGTCAGCATGGAGCCCGATGTGGGGCTTGAACTGATCAACTATGAGATCATGACCTGAGCTGAAGTTGGATGGATGCTTAACCAACTGGGCCACCCACATACCCTTATTTTAACCATTTTTCAGTGCACACTGCGGTGGTGTTACTTACATAAGGTCACAATATGGGGCAGCCATTACCATTACCCATTACAGAACTTTCGCATCAGGCCAAACAGAAACTCTGCACCCATTAGACCATAACTCCCATTCACAGCTTCCACACCCCCCACCGCCAACCCTGACCCCACGTTGCCTCGATTTCATTTCCTGCATCATTTGCCTGTTCTAAGTCCCTCGTATGAGTGTGACCATACATTATATGTCCTTTTGTGTCTGGTTTATTTCACTTAGCATGTTTTCAAGTTCATCATGTTGTACCAGGTGTCAGAATTTCACTTCTTTTGAAGGCTGAATTATATATTCCATTGTCGTAAATGCTGCATTTTGTGTATTTGTTCATCTGTTGGCAAACATGTGGCTTGTTTCCACTGTTTGACTCTTATGAATAATGCTGCAGTGAAGATTGGTATACAGATATCTGTCTGAATCCTTGTTTTCAGTTCTTTTGGATATACATCTAGGAGTGGAATTGCTAGGTCGCCTGGTCATTCTGTTTAGCCTTTTGGGGAACAGCCCACCTGTGTTCTTCAGGGCTGCACCATTTTCCATGACACTGACGGGCACCATGCATGAGGGTTCTAATTTCTCTGTATACTCGCTGACACTTGTCCTTTCCATGCCTTTCCTACATTTGTGTGTGTGTGTGTGTATGTGTGTGAGAGAGAGAGAGAGAGAGAGAGCGCGCGCGCACGTGTGCACAGGGGAGGAGGAGAGGAAGAGGGAGAGACAGAACCTTAAGTAGGCTGTATGCTGAGGCTCAGTCTCACAACCCTGGGATCATGACCTGAGTAGAAATCAAGAGTCGGGTGCTTAACCGGCCGAGCCACCCAGGCACCCCTCCTACGTTTTCAGTTGTTCATAGACCTCCTTTCAGAAATGGTCCAATTGACATGATCTGTTTTAATACGTAGTCCAGTTTTAGTTGATTTTGACATAACCCTCTTTTCAAATTCTTGCTTTTGTCTTACATGTGAAATAAGAATGGAGCTATATAAGCTATGGCAAATATTAAAATAAAACTTACGTACGGTCCGCTCAGTTAGACTACTACTACTAGGGCCAATCCCTTTGGGGAGCAGCCATGTGGCACACCCTTTGGTGATGGTCACTGTGGAAAAGGGGGTCAGGTTGGAGCCTGCCCGCTTCAGGTGATGGACTCTCACCTCCCGCCTCTTTTTCCTCTCACCCTCCTTGCACTGGGCCCCCATTCCTGATTCACCTCCTTTGAAGTCTCTCTTCTTTCCAATTCCTCCCATAAAACCCTCAGGTGCCTGTTCTGGTCTGGCTGTGCCTCCAGGATGCAGTTTCTTCTAGCCTGAAATTGTCCACATTTTTAGTCTTAGGTCTCTGTTCTCTCTCTAGTGAGTTACTTACTTTTGGGAACCCGAAATTATAGCTAAGTTACTATTTTTTTTAAGTAATGCCCCCCAGAGCACCAACTGGAAGTGTTTCGATCGCTTTGGCTAAAATTTGTAAATAAACACACACACACACACACACACACACACACACACACACACACACACACACCCCAAACATTTCTGAAACGCTTTAGAAGCCAGGCTGTCTATTTAAGGTAAGTGTGCCTGAGGGGTGCTGGCACAGTGTGGCAGCTTGGGGGAAATCACTTAACACCACGAGGGATAATGATTTCCTCTCTGTTGCAGTCTACTTGAGTTCCATAT